>NC_090934.1:1326969551-1328467051 GCF_040938575.1 Ambystoma mexicanum | reverse complement strand
TATATATAATATGAAAAAACGGTAGTAAGTTTAACCCTTGAAATTCAGTGGATGTCGGAATTGATGAGCCCTCGGTCCCGCTATTGATGCACCCCAGGGCGTCCTTTTGTATGTCATTGTGAAGCCCTTCTGTAATATCATGTATGTGCTGATGGGCTTTGCAATGGGTGGGAAGGGGGGGATGGACGCCTAGTTAAGATTGTTATCACTTCCCACACCCGCTAGAGTTTTTTGCTATAAATCAGCTCACCTTAAATCTGAACTAAAGTTTCTTCACTGAATTTCAAATGTTTTATTATACTATAGTTTCTTCGGATCCCACCAGCCATAGCCTTTGCCCAGGGGCCAGTGCTCATGTCCTTTGGCCAAGGCCCATTTTCTTCCTCCAGTTGTAATTTTCGGCTTGGCGTGGGAATATCTTCATAGAGCCCAACAAAATAGCAGCTTTTCATTTCTGAAATGTCTCTGCCGAAAATGACTGTGGTACATACATAAAAGTAATCTGAAGCAAGGGGCTCCCTTCTCTGTTGTGTATTTTTAAAAACTCCTGGAAAGATTTACTCCAAAACAATAAAAGGCAAATCTGTGACACTTTGTGCCGAATTGTTTCCTATTTGGTGCAAATCCGTCCAGAGGTTTTTGTGCTATGGGTATTCAATCTAAGCACTTTTTCTCTATGGGAAAATTAATGAGTAGCCCAAAAACAGTGTGTTTTTTTGGTTTTCCTAATTCTTTTTTGATCTTTTGCCAAATGTTCCCCAATGCTTTCAGTTTGGACTGCCCAGTGATGAACATTTTTGAGGAAATATTTCATCCAAATCCGTCCAGCAAGTCACACTGCATTAGCGTTAGAACATGTATAGTTAGCCAAGGGTAGAATAGAATGTGTTTCAAAAGAAAACCAGTGAATACATTAATTAGGCTAACAGTTTTCGTGGTCATCACGGATGAAATGAAGCCTTTGAAAAACATAGCTCCTTGGATTATTTTTTTCCTTACCCGTCTGTGTACCCGAGATGTAGTTTGCCCAGAGAGGCATGCATTAGATGTATACCCCCATCCTCACACATTCCAGCCTTCAAGGTTTGAATGGTACACTATGTTAAGAGTGGTAGGGGACAGTGGAAGTAAATAAAAAGGAAATAATACACAGCCCACCCTGTGCGAGTGGTCGATGGATCGTGCCAGTCATTGTAGGTGCAGTCCAGTTGAAACTCTGTATGTCGGGTCCGTCCCTTTGCAAGACCAATGGTGACGCAATCATCCACATGTCAGGCATGTGCATCTAGACCAGAAGTCTGCAACTCTAGGCTCTCCGCTCGGACTCCTATGATCTTTAACAAGTTACTATCCTGGCTAGGGCTGATGGGAATTGTAGTTCAAAACATCGGAAAGCCAAAGGCTGTAGACCCCTGCTCCAGATGAATGCTACTTTAGTCATTTTTGGACATATACCATAATCGCAATTTATTTTCGTGCTGCTGACTGGTTTCTGGATTTTTTGCAGTTTTCATACGTGTTTCTTGTGTTCAACTGTGCAGATTGTGTCCATACTTCTGCCATTCCATAATGAATGATGAAACCCTGCACAGCGAGAAGCCCAAATACCTTACTTGCCCTGCGTTTGGCTAGTATGCCCACAATAGATGGTAGCATACCTGTAGTAATTATGGACACTTTGGGATATTCTAGCTTTTCCCAACCACTCTCAATACACCTGTTGAAGTTGCTTACCATTCTGACAGTTGGGGTCAAAGTTTCGAACGCTCTCACAGTGACTCAGCACGTTGCTGTGGGGGGGGGGGGTAATGGAAGAGGGTCTCTTCTCTGTCGTGCTTGTTGATGGTTAACAATTGATTGTATACCCTTCTGCGGGCAGTTATGCATGTACATATTTCAAGAAGGAGGGAGGTAACCGGCCTTTTTGTATTCACCTTCCACCTACACTGACCTTTGCAAGCTAATTTCAGCCCCGGCCCAGGGTTTAGACATTAACTTGGTTGTGCTCCCATCAAGTTTATGATCCCTCGCCCTTGACTATGCTGGCCAGGGCTAGTGGTAGTTGTAGTCCAAAACATCTGGAGAGCCAAAGGTTGCAGACCCCAGATTTAGGGGGAATATGAGGAGAGCAAGCTAATCCTAGCCTGACCAAATCTCGAAGGGGCTACCCTGAACTTCTCTCCCACTGCTTGGTTCCCAAACCCACTCAAAAGCGGTCCACCCTCTCCATATAGCCACTGTACGTGTGGACTCTGGCGTCTGGCCCCCTACTGCCCTTTCTCCTGCCCCCCATTATGCAACAAGGACCAGTTAGCCCTGGTTGCCTTCACATACCATGGACGTTTTGATAACAAGCCTATGAGTACCATTAGGTTGGGGGTTAATAACCAGCATTATTAAAACATTTAGCTGCAGGAGGATCCCGGTAGGAAGCACTATAGAATAAATAGAAATTATTATTACTCTCCCATCTAAATTAGAATATCCGTGATTCTAGCCAAATGAAGAGTGTTGTGAACAATGGGTATAATGGATTTATGTTTCCCCACAGGCCGATTATCCGGGGCCAGTGACAGCGCTGCAGGAAACATCTTTTCCCTTAGCGCCCCCCATCTCCATTGCAGGGACCCCTCCACCAACCCCCCACAGCTCTGTTCGCTCCCTGCCTCTCCTCGCCCAGTCGTGTAACGGGCATGACCCACCCTGCCACCCAACCTCCTATTCCCGCAACCCACACCCAGTCCTGAACACACAAACACGCACACATCCCCCTCCCCTTACCTCAGTCTGCCACCTCTTCCTAACTGCACAGTTCCCCGACACTCCGCCGTACAATGAAAGCGGCCTGTCAGGGAGTTTCTTTTTAATATATCGACTAGTACCGGTTTACTGACCCCCTTCTAAAATAAATGCAGTATAAGAGCAACATTGTGTTGTCATGGGTGGGGAGGCAGGACACCAGGTATGAGTTCTGTGGTGCGGGGGGTCGGTAAATGGGATACAATGGAAGGTATTGTGGTTTTGGGTGTAGTGGGCCAGGGCGGCAGGTATGGCTCCGGTAAGGCGATTTGAGGAATTGTGACACACATGCACCCTCTTCTGTGGGGGTTTGGGAAGTCTGGACATCCTCTGTTTCCTGTGTTGAGAGGGAGGGGAATCTGAACAGCACTTATGTAATTTAGCAAAATATCCCATTCCAAGATTTGCATGGCCATTGAGTGATCGTTTCAGCCTATGTTTGGGTTTTGTAGCAAAGCCAAACATCCTGGTTCGGCTCGACCTATAAGTCAATCCTTCTACATGTGCCCTAATTCTCCTTTATAAACGTTTCCAAGCACACACAGCCAGGGGTGTTGATAGGTCTGGAAAACATACGGGGCTACGCCAATTTAGGGGCTGTCCGGACTGGAGGCTAGCAAGCCTTTTTGGATGTAACCCCTGAGCCTCTATCCGGGGCTACAACCAAAAGACCCAGGGCTATAGCCCTCTCAGCCCCCCCCCACCCCTCCCCCCCCCACCCCAGCAACGCCTCTGCACACTGCTAATGACAGGTAGGTACGTTGTAATGTCAGCAGTTGGCCGAGAGAGGCAAAGGTAGCTTCTGGGAGCTGTTGGTGCAAGCAAGCCAGACTCTTCTAGACCCCAAGCACACACTAAATGGCTCCTAGCTCAACAGTGGAAAAAGAAAAGCTAAAAATGAAGTAAAAAAAAAATACAAGTTATATAATCAGTACAAATAAAGCACAAACAGCGATATTAGCCCAAATGCTTCACTTTAAAAAAAATTCTGTGGAAAGCATTGTGTTTAAAAAGGGGAAATGTCCATTGTAAACTGAAATGGGGGGGAGCTCATAAACTAAGGCTGTCCTTTAAATTACTTCTAGTTCTTGTCAAATAATGTATTGCTACTATAAAGCTTGAGGAGAAGCCTCGCACTCCTAAATATTCTACAATATGACCACATTAACATCTGGAAGTTTCTCCCAGTTTTCTCGTTTTTTTGAGGTGCAAGGCTTGCACTTCTCTAACTGCTTCCTATCTCTCGTTTCAGGTTAAGTAAAAAGAGGCGTTTACCTTGTGCCTGCCTGTCGTGTATGTTATTTATACTTCTCCAAATGTCAAATTATAAATTCTGTTATTGATGACTTTTTGAAATGAGTTTACTTAATTTGGGCGCTGTATTTTCAGAAGGAAAAAGCCACGTGGCCGTTTTATGTATGTTTGTGCAGAAGAGCCTTTTTCCTGCGTTATTTTCTTTATACCAAAGTCAGTCCGGGCGGCTGTACGGGAATTGTGAAGAAAAGCGATGCTTGATATTCTTGTCCTCCTTATCGGTCCTTCGTTTTACTTTAGGCGGCAAGCTCGCCTCATTTTGCCTTCAGATTACGCCTGTAGCGTTCCCAAAATGATACCGTTTCCCGCTGCCTTCACAACACAGCTGTGGTAGCCTGTTGTGAGGACTAACACATGCACAGCATCTCATTATTCATGTCACTTTTGTGGGTTCTTTAGTCGAATGTAAATGAAATCCCGCGCAGCCACGCCCCCACCCACTCAATATCTGACTCTGTGTCAACCTAATGACACCCACTTCTCGGATTTTACTTTCTTTTGATACGGGTTTTTTGGAACAAGAAATTGATTCGTGAAACAGGGGAGAGGCCTGTGTGCAGGGAAGCGAGGGTGTGGGGGGTGGAGGGGGAGGGTTGGGGCAAAAAAAAGAGCTAAAGTCGTTGGGGCGGCAACAAAAAGGGCTAAAATTGGGGCAAGAAAAGGGGCTGTGGAAAGAACAATCTAAAAGGGACTGAGGGCAAGAAAAGGGGTTAAGTGGGTTGAGGGGCAACAAAAGGGGTTAAACAGGAGTGGGGGCAACAAAAGGGGCTAAAGCAGTGAGGGCAATGCAACAAAAAGGTCCAAACGAACGCGGGGCCACAATATAGGCTAACAATGTTGTTAAATGAATTCCTCTTTTATAACACACTCTTCCAGAGACCAGTCTCTAAGCACAGGACTGCGATTCGAACCTGTGTTGCTCTGCATTGTCTTGTTTCTAAGACAAGTGTGCTGCCCCCTACGCTATCGTCCTGATCCAAGGCTAAAGGTGTGGGGGGGGGGGCAACAAAATGGGTAAACCGGGAATGAGGGTAACAAAAGGCTCGAAGGGGTGGGGAAACCAAATGGGACTTGGGGAGGAGAGGGGGAGGCGGGGGAAAGGATGGCACCATTGGGGAGGCGGGAGCATGGACTACTGTTACGGAGAATGGCAGGCTGGAGGGGTGCTGGGGCAGGGACAAGAGGATGGGGGGTGCAAAGCAGTGCCAGTATTCTTTTATTTTTTGTGGGGAGTGAAGCAAGGGACATCGGCGAGAATGGAAGGCCAGAGGAGTACAAAAGAGGTGTTTTGTGCTCACTTACCTTCAAATTCGCCATTCAGCGTCAGCTGCGGCGGTCCGTGCAACAGGAATGCCCCCTGTCCTTCCTGTCCAATGTTGCCAGGTCCGAAGGAACAAAATAAGCTGAATGCCCTTTCAAATAAAGTTGCCGCCAATCCAAATAAGCAGAAAAAACAAGTGCACACCTCAAACGCTGTGGCTAGGCCTCAAAAGTAAGAAACCTAACAATACATAGAGAGGACACAGACCTATTGTGTGAGAACAACATTATTTTAATATAATTGAATGCTTCTGAAATGTAGTACCTATTGTTTCTTGTATATATGGTCTTTAAAAGGAGTATCATTGGCATCCCTGGTCCTTAACTTCTTGAGTTCGTCACCTCCTCTGGTCCTTGGCTCCCCTGCCTAACTACCACGTAGCCCCACATCATGTGGGCCAGTCTGGGGATTTCCTGTAGAATGTTGGACCAGACATGCCAACCCTCCCGATTTTGACAGAAGACTCGTGATTATTTTATTTTTATTGTTTTAAATCCAAACTATTGCTGTTTTTTATTTTCTCCCCCTCTAAAATACATTCGTAATTCCAATGGGAGAATTCAGTATCTCCCGCTTTCTGTAGCAGAGTTTCCATACCAAGTGGTGCAAAATGTACATATGTGCTGGACAAGGGAATCTCGGGGACTGGCTCATGATATCCTGCATGAAGGGCCCTTTGGGCAGCTATACCCTTGTGAGTTGCTCCTCTAGTATTGCACGCCTCTGGTCTTTGACTCCCCGGTTTGTCATTCTTCTGATCATTGACTGTTTGCTGTCCTCTGGCCTATGGCTCATCTGGTCAGTCAGCCCTCTGATCACTGGCTCCCCGGTGAGTTTGTCCTCTGTCCCATCGTTTCTCTGGTGCTTAGCATGTGGTGCCTGGTTGGCTGTGTCAATTGCTAGTTGATAGTCTTACATGGGATAATGTCGCTGGATTTGGACCGAGTGCTTCCATACTTGCTAACATGCCTCATTCCATTTGAGAGTTCAGCCCTGGTTTTAACTTTAGAATCTGGGACTTGCAGGTCAGAGGTTCCACATTATTAATCCGGTGCTCAAAGTACCAGAATGCAAAGGGGGCTAGTTGTGAGTGTAGCCTGTTGCATGTATTGAGAAGGCACCATGAAGAGACCTAGACGACCGATTCAACTTTCTAATCAAAGACTTTATTTTACTAAAATGTCAGGATGGACTAAGGCGTGCCTTGCTCTATGCTAAGGTGGGATTTTCCTCCCTAAAGGAAATGAAGTCTAGTCCTTGTCAGTAAGTTCAAGTCAAAAGTCTGTCTGTGTCCAAAACCTATAGATCCCCTCACAAATAGCTGTATACACTGTGTAGGGATGTTGGCAGCAAAATTAACCGTGATAGCAACCAACCTTCTTCCAGCTCTTGGCTTGTACTCGGCTTCCCCTTCTCGAAGTTCAAAATGTTTGAGAAAATCTTGGGGTTCCCTTCCCCAAGAATTCAACACAGTTCACAAAATACCAGTTAAAATATTCCAGCTTTCCAAAAGTAATACCAGTTAACATCTTAGGTCATCCAGGCTTTTCACTGGTTTACATAGATTGCTGTTTCTTCATTTCAGACTCACTTTCAATAACTGTTACAAAACATAAGCTTCTGTACATTTACTTTCCTTGGTTCTCTCCAAGAAGGGGCACTCGGTCTAGGCACAGTTGTCGGACCACACAGTCCACCCATTACAGGTCACGCAACCGATACCACTATGCACCTTATTACACTTCCTCTATCCTTCTGACCTTTGCCAACACAGGTTTTCTCTTTTAACCTGTTCACTTTCTTGGGCTCCTGTATCTTGGCCAATACTTAATTTCTCATTTTATCTCTTTCTTGGTAGTCATTTGGCTTTGCCAACACTTGTCTTACACAATTAATTGTGTGGTGTTTTCCTTTAACACCACCTTGCTTTCACTTCCTTCACTTGCTTTTGATCCATGCAGTATTCATATGTGCATACATTGTCTTTCAATCAGTTCGGTATTCAATATAACTTGCTTCATCTTTCAAAAATGCTTGTAATAGCTTGCAACTTGTTCGGTATTCAAAGACATTTGCTTTGGCCTTCCAATGTACTTATAATAGTCTTCAGTTTGCTCCACATTTAAACTTGCTTGTTTCCAGTCTCCAGAGTGCCTTGGTGCGAGTGTTCCGTTGTTTGCACCGACTGACTGTAGGTGGCAGCTCCTTCAGGTTTCTGGTTCTGCTTCTATTCGCTCTGCTTCTCTCTTGGTATCACAGCGATCAGCGCTTGCTCTCTTGGAATTGTGCAATGCGTAGCTCCGCTCTTCCCCAGCGGCAGCTACTGAGAGCACCACTCGCTCTCTGAGACCTGTGGCAATTGGAAGGCTTTGGTGCCTCATGGCTCCTGCTGTGGGCACCGGTCAGGGAGGGCAGCAGGATCCGGCGTCTCTCACTCCTGCTCGGTACGCTTCACTCAAGCCGGTTCCTCTAGCCCGGTCCTATTCTCTCAGCCGCTTCCTTCTCTCCAGGCCGTCTCTCCCCATGTGCTGGGCGGTCAATATTTTTATACACCTGGGACTTGTCAAATGACCACAGGTGCGAGTCACTGACTCCAATTGCCTGAGCAAGGTAAAGTCGATTCACTGGGCATGCCTGACTGTTCCAAAGGAAGTCCTTCATAGCCCTCTTCGTCTCAGTACCAGAGTGGTGTTTAGGGAGGTTTGGATAAAAGGAAGTGTGCATAACTCAGTATTGTCTCCTCCTCATCCGAGTATTGCAATTATGTTTCTGTGGGATATTTTGGAGGGAGGGAGGGAAGGAAGGAAAAAAGACTGAAGGTAGCCTACAAAGGCCCCTGGAACAGAGTGTTCATTTTGACAAGGGAAAAGGGGATACCATTGCTCGCCCAAAGACGTTCTCGCCCAACTCCCCTCCACCAGGTGATCCTCCCTCTCACATCCACCCCCAGGGTCGGGGATCCAAAAGCAATGGCCTTTCCCTGGCCACCTGAGAGGAGGATCCAGCGGGAAAAGTCGTGAGGATGCCCCAGGTTCTTCTCAGTATGCAGTGCTACAATTGGAGTGTGTGAGACGTCTGTGCGTAGTCATAAAGGATGTCCTACGAAACTGATTACACTGTGAGCCCCACATTTTTTTGCCATTTCACCTGATTTACCAAGACTTAGTATAAAATTGCATATGGCATACCAAGGCATTGTGATGAATCTGATTTCATCACTCCTTTTCCTGGACCTCTAAGTCTGCTTCAAGTATTCCACAAGACCCCTAAAGACTAGGTTATTAACTGAGACTAGGAAGAAGCGGGGAGCTGTGATGATCACTTCAAATTAAGTTTAATGTCCCTGTTCTCAACATTGCATCAGAAACAATACAGCAACTGAGATGAGAGAGGCAAGGAGCGATGATGATCACTCCCCAGGAGACCATGAGCAGCGGTCTAGTCGCTGGAAAAAGGCCATTGGCCCGACATGGCTTAAAACGATGCCTGGAAGAGGAAATTTGAGTTCTCCAGCAGATGACAGAGCAAGGTGATGGAGGCGACGTTGGGGGCCAGACAGCTACGAGGTGTGAGAGGGCAACGCGCTTTGGTGAGGCGCACAGGACGTGGAGCGCGAGGAAGCAAGTTGTGCTTCCTGAGGGCTGCAGAGACTGCAACGCTGTCCAGAGTGCAGAGGCTTACCAAAGATGCTGACTGCAGCAGGGAGAGCCAAGAGAGGCAGGGAAACACCTGACATGGAGTCGGGAACCCCAAGAAGCCATAAACAGAAAGCCGGTGAGCCCAGGGAAAGGGTTGGGATGCCGAAGCACTGTCGGACAGCGTCACAAAGGCCCTTATTTGGGGAAGACCAAGGAGGGAAACCAGAGAGAGAGAGAAGTATGTTGAACCAGGATGAAAAGTACAGAACATACATTAACGATAGTATGAGCAGATGAGAAATACTGCTACACAGTGTTGAAAACAAATGCGTGCCAGTCCTGGCAGGAGAGGACACCAAGCATAGTCCAGGATGTGTGATAAACTGATGTTGAACGAAAGCCGAAGGAACAATCCTACACGTGAGACTTCAAGCTGTTGCAATTCTGGAAAATGTGGCAGGGGAGTATGCTAGGTGGCCTCTGAGTCCGGGAACCGCACCTAATTTGTGAGACAGTAAAAGGACAATTCTAAGGAGGACACATACCCTTAGGATTGTAACCTACTTTTGATTATGAAGAGAAACCTAGGGGGCCGCTTCTCTGGGAGTGGATTTCAGTATCCAAAGGAGAGTTACCCTTTTGAACTTCAAGAAAACTTTATTATTCTTAGTTTTAACGTTTGGTATTGTTATAAGGACCCTGGGGAACTGAGCCATCCAGTGGAACTGTGAGCATTGGACATTTGGATCATTTGGAACATTTTGGATTGAATTTATACCTTTTTTGTTTCGGATTGGAACATTTGCACACTTTTGAAAACAAGAGACCATATCCTTTGCACCTTAGAGTTCGTTTTAGAGTGCGAGGGCCAGAATAGGATTTTGGGCACAGGACGTATTCTTACTTTGCGACATCTTGAAAAAGGACTGACCCATTAGTTTTGGTTGGGAGAGGGAAATATCTCCTAGATTAGGGATAGCGAGGCATTTCCCACCCCTCTTTTCATTTAACAAAAGTCTGTAACCAGAACAATGAATCCTCTGTGTCTGCATCTCATCCCTGGCTCCTCACAGCATTGATGTACGCAAAAAAGTGTGATCAACTGTGATGTTGCCAGTGTAAATAGGGTTGTCCACAGTTATTAGGTTGGCTGCTGTGCAACATATGGTAACAGAAAGCACCCGAAAGTCGTTCTAGAACACACCCTAACCAAAGACACATATCTAAACAAAACACTCCCACAGGAACAACACAGGTTGCACCACAGAATGCACACCACCAAAAGGCATGCATCCACGCTAAATTTCCCTAAATGGTACACTAGCACACCACAGATGCACAAACTCAATCCTCCACACTCTTCAAACACCACTCTGGCCGACGCCACAATCGCACAATTTACGTCACCAACCTGAAGTGCTCATTAACTACTGTTCCAGAGAACTCGCACAATAAATAAAACATACAAACCACAGAGAGACCCATTATCTTGGATATGACCACATCAACATTGGTACAAAGCAACCTCTTCATGCTCCTAAATTATCCCTATACCCACCATCTTGCAGGTCGGTACATTGTAAGAAACAGTCAAAATGGCGGCTGTGTGCTATACATGACCAAGCATAACTGGGCCTAGCAAGGAGTTTCCCTTGTTCTCCTCTTGGGTTAGTACTCTGGATGGCCGACACAGCTTTGGTGACTATCGTGAATAGGCGAGTGGGGGGACATTAATGTTGGCTCTGCTTGGGTCTGTCCTCTATACAAGAACAGATTGCATTACTGGTTCAGGAAAACACTTGGTTATACAGTGAAGCTGGGATTGTGACCCATGCTACAGTTTAGGCTCTTGAACACATACATTCCAAGCTCCACTTTGCACACATTTTTAAATAGTTTCACAGCCTCCAGCAATACTGTACTGTAATAGAGCAGAGGTCTCATGCTTCCTGCGGCTATAAACGAGAAGGCTATCAAGTTCTGCATTTGCTTGGAAATTGGACTTGAAGTGTTCTTATATTTCAAATGGGAAACAAAAAAAGACAAGTCCCAGAATCTAAAGGGCAAACAGGACTGCATGCCAATGGGAAATGTCATAGCTCTGATAGTCTAGGTGCAAAATGCACATATCTCATATTAAAGCAACCTTGCAATATTTTAATTCTTGGAGAAAGATGTTGAGCGAAAAGAATATTTTTTATTTTCCATTTACTGAATAAAAAACTAAAAATAACAGGTTGCAAAATGCTACAAGATGGAAACAAATTTCATATATATATATATATATATATATATATTAGCAATGTCACTCAGATTACTTTGGTCACAAAGTTCCAGTATGCAGTAATCTATTTGCCTACCCCATAGAAAGCAACCCTTTTTCCATCATGACTAAACTTTAAGTGTTGCCTTAAATACCCTGTGTGTTAACCTCTTTTCTAGGGTTGGCATACACTTTTGTTAAATAATGAGGAGGTTGGAAAATGCCTCACTGTCCCTTATCTAGGAGGCAATCCCCTACCTCAACCAAAAACTAAGGGCCTGTCCTGCGTCGATGTCCAAAGCTAAAACGTCCTTTGTTCAAAATCCTATTCTAGCCCTCTCATTCTAAAAGTAAAGGTATACATCCAACAATATTTCCAAATGCTTTTATCTCTCCGCCAAAGCAAAAGTAAAAAGAAAATAACAAGTTCTTTGTTGCCCAAGAAGGGAACCCTTCCTCTTGGTGTTGCAATTCACTTCAGGGAAAATCGCTCCCTTGTCCAGGTGTTTTCGACTTCAACAAAATTCACAATCCTAAGGTCATGAGTCTTCCTTGGGATTCTCTGACTCACAAAACACCTGGTATACTCTCCTGCCAGGTTCTCTCGTATAGTACCTTGGTCCAATTTGGGTGCAGGTTGCAGACTCGCAAAATACCTGGTATACTCTCCTGCTAGGTTTTCTCATATGTTCATTCACTTTCAAAATCTATGGGGTTACACTTTTCTCCAAGTTCCTTGCATCATTGATGTCTTAGTTTTTCCCCCAAACACAGGGTTTATGCAACTCAGTTTGTGATGTAAGCCGTAGGAAATTTGTCTCCCGTCCCCGTTGGGGACCAGGAATGCCTTCTCCAGCTCCCTCCCGGGGCCCGACCTTCCACGATGGGCTCACTAGCTTTAGGACGGCTTCCTTGGCTTCTCTGACATCGCTTGGGTCCTTCTCAGCTTCACTCTCTGTCTCCAGTTCGGGCTGTGCATCACTGCAGCTGGTGGCGGTCTGCATGTCGCTCCGGCTTCCCTTGCCACAATATGTCATCAGGGCCTGAGGTATTGAAGGGGTATGCCTAAAAGGGAATGAGGGGGGAAATACCTTGTCTCACCCAATGATGTCACTCCACTCCTCTAAGGGTCACCTCCCCCATGTCGTCCTCCCTCAACTAGCCACCCGCAGGGTCACGATCAGGTAGTGGCTGCCATCCCGTGGGCACACTAGGAGAGGCTACCTCCGGGAATCATCATATTCATCATATAGGTAACAAGCATTCAAAGGGTCTTTCATACGGCAAGAGTCCATCAATGCAAAATACAAACACACACCACACACACACCACCCCTTCCCCTGTGCTGGTGATAAAAAAAGGACTACTTGCAGTTAAGGGGCAGCCCTGTCCATGACGCTGTGTGTGGCTTCGCTTTAGAATGGCAATCAGCCTGACCATCAGTGTGTTCTTAACAGGAAATGGGATGATGGGACGTTCTCCTTTAATATGCGTTTTTTCTTTCTTTTTGTGAAAGGAGCCAAGCCGGCCTGCGACTGGCTGATGAGCGCAACAATAAGAACACAATTGGGGGGGGAAAAGCTTGGACAAAAACCCCAACAAGCGACCTGAAAATATTATAAGCAACGTTTGTCAAAAACAAGCCCAAAGTCCCTTAGAATAAACTAACATGGCAAACAGACCGGAAGTGATGCGGCCACATAAGCTGTTTTATTTTATTTTCATTTTGTGGGAAGGCACTGACCCGAGAGGGTTGCTCAGCTCTAGTGACCTGGTGTGCCGCACGCATTGAAAGAGTGCATGCGGAAATGTGTTAAATTAACAAATGCTTAATTTATTTTGCCGTTTCAATGGGTTCATCAGAGCACTAAAGGGCGATTTGCCAAGAAACTGTAGTCTCCGGTGTAAGTTATGCTACGCATAAGTTGTTTCTGGTATAAATTCTGCCTGGGCTGTGTTTTGGACTGTGGGCCATGCAGATGGCAGGGCCAGGACTAAATGTGGTGGCGGGTTCCTCCTAGCATCGTTCTAGTCTTTGCTGGACAGTCTTGTTCGCTAGAGTTGCTGCTTTTGTTCGCTCTTTTAAACTTTTAAAAATTGACAACCTTCTAACTTTTTTTTAAACTTTTTTTTTTTTTCTCTCAATTTTCAAAATGTTGCTTGACTTTTGTGTACTGCTTTTTATGGACCATTAATTCATTCTCTTCTGTACAGTTTCTCTGGTTGCTTATTACTTCTGTTGTTGCTTCTTGCCATGATTTCATGTTATTGTACATCTCATTTGCTTTTGCAAAGCGCCTTGGCATAAGGCACTATAGAAGCAAATAAAACCATGTAAATAACGGGAATTTCTGATGGACCTTAACGCCGTTCATAAGTTCTGTTTGATTCACTAAGAAGTGCATTTATGCTTTAATGCATGTTGGCTAAAAAATATACATCCATGTTCTTTAGTAACATCTGTCACTTTTACTCAATTCAAAGGGACTCCTTTTGGCAACATTAGAAAATTGAAGGACATGAATTGTAACCTAAATATTACAAGCACATCTCTGCCGCAGGAACACTTCCCACTGAGCCATCCTACTTGCTTTATAACCTTGGCCTGCAGGTTGAATACAGTTCTTTGCTGCAGATGCACTACCTCCTAGGCTATTTTACCCAGGGTTTGTAACTTACTGGGATCTCTGCCACAGCTATATTAATCCACTGAATTATATTATTTGAATTGGAAATTGGAACCTATAACTTGCAGATTTCTCACACAGATTAACAAATCGATACGTGCCTACAAAAATATCCCTTTTCAATAGAGACTTCATAAACTATTGTACCGGCTCAATTGCAAAGTACAGGGGAGACTAGAGATGCATTCAAAATATTGACCGTTTTTCTTCAGCTCGCCCCTCTCCAACAAACCACCAGATAAAAGCTGCCGCTGTCCAGCATATGAAGGGCAGGGAGTTTCTTTCCACTTCTTCACCTCTGCTCTGCCTGTACTCCATCAAGAAAGCGACAGCAACATTTGGTTAATGAGCCTTTTAAAGGATAAATGTGACATGCCTGAATGATTCCAGGCATGAAGTCACAGCAGAGCCTCGTGGATTTTGAAGGGGAAATTATTCGGCTTTGACTGTTAATTATTGAAGTATTCACCAAAGCCGAATATCTAATTTTCAGCTGTAATTTGAAGTAATTGTATAACTTGTGACAGAATGATTCCCACTCCCTCTTTTTTGCTTGTCTTATGTGAGGCCCAGTAGGTCTGCCCAAATCTCTGCTCCCTTCAGGGCACGCTCCATCCAGTGTCTGTATTTTATTGTAGGAACAGTACTGCTAATTTGGCTTTGCAAATCATATTTACCGTGAGCAATCTTTTTTATTTGGGGAATTCAGTCCATTACCATTTAGTGTTCCCACCTTCCAGTTAGCCATCCTCCCTTCTTCGTATCCTCACTCCTGTCCTTGGTCAAACCTTTCCCCCAATTTGGTTGTGTTGTCCCGCTGCATTTAACTCCCCATCTGCTCCCCCTATCACTCTGTCCCTCCTCCACTGCTTCTATGGTTCCTTTTCTTTGTTCATCCATTTCCCTTGCCACCCCTTCCCTGCACCCTCCCCTCACCCACCCTTAATTCCCTCCCTCCATTCTCCCTCCCGGTCGAGGCGTTTGGCCACCCGTTTCAGAACTTTCGGGCATACCGGCCTAACCACCAAGGTAGTGGCCACGTCCTATTCACCATTACTCCTCCTGCTACTCCCCCATGTATGTAGCATTGTTTGACCCACTTTCCCTGTTTGGCCTGTCCTGGGTTTTCCCTCCTCCCTTACCCTTCACCTTTCACACCCTGGCACTGGGCCTTGACCCCTCTTTAAGTTTTGTTCCTCTTAAAATTCGAACAGTAACATGGGAACGGCTGAAACCTTTTCTTCAGAACTTTCATATCTATACCTCTCCTGTGTTTCACCCCACATTTTCTCTCTCGAAAGCACAAATGGGTTCATAACAACTAGGCCCTGAGCACAGGGCTTCTAGAACCCCATAAGACAGACAAATGTCGACAAGCGACCCGGATCCCTTCAGGTAGCTTCTGGTCTCGGAGGTGGGGTGTTGAGCTTTCGAAATTTCCTGGACCTTTGCATTTTGCGCCTTCCATATTCAGTCTTTGGGCCTCTAAATTCTTGTCTCTTGTATAACTCGGCCCCTCCTTCTTCCCTGTGGTGATGTTTTTGGGGCCCCATTAGCTTCTCTGTGGCTCTTCTGATGTCTTCCTCCAGCACCAGATGGTATCTCTCTCTCCCCCCAGTTCGAATAGGAGTGCAAAGGGATACCCCCATTTGTATTTCACCTCTTTTTCCCGGAGCCACCTTGTGAGAGAGCCGCACTTCTTGTGTTTCGAGAGGGTCTGTGCCTAGAGGTCCTGAAAGATAGCTACTTTAGAGTTCTCGTAATCAATGTCCCACATTTGTCTTGCTTTTTCCAGGATGTCGGCCTTGTCCCGATAGTAATGTAGCTTTGCCAGTACTGAGCCGGGTCCCTTGGCACCACCTCCCACTCGGTGTACCCGATCCAGGGCCACTCGTTCACTTTCCTTGGTTCCTAGGAACATCCCTATTATTTCTTGTATTTTTCTTTCAAGTCCGGCCGTTGATTCCCCTCCTTTTCCTTCAGTCCAAAAAAGCAAAGGTTGTTCCGCCTCTCTCCATTTTCGATGTCGTCCACCTTGAGCCCTAGGTCCACTTCTCCTCTCGATGTCCCAGAGTCGGACCTCTATCTGTGACCTCGATCTGTGATTCCAGCACGCCTGAAGATGCTTGTTTGCTTCCACCTGTTCTTCCAGCGTAGCCACCATCCGCCACTTTCGCCCCAATGTCTCTGTGCATTCTGCGAATTTCCTCCATGATCATAAGGCGCTCTATAAATAAACCAATCAATCAATCAATATCACTTTTTATGGTGCCAATTTCTGTGCAACATGGATGGGAACCACCCTCTCTGCCTTTGATGTCGCGATTTCTCCCCTGTCTGGATATTGGAACTCGAGATTGCTGTTTTCCAACTCATTCACCTGGCCGGGTTTTGGCGTTATGGTGTGTCCTTTATCATCAACTCTCCGTGCCTCCCTTCCGTTACCCTGCCTCCTGGATAGTTCAGTCCACTCTGGCCTATGGTGGGTCCTTGCCCCTCCGTTTGACTCTGTGCCCCCTTCCTTGAGTGCGCTCCACTGTTTTCTGGCCCTCTGCATTTCCCCTCCAGGCTCTATGTGCTCCTCCAGTCCAGTTCTTCTTTGTGACTCTGAGGGCAGGGCTGCATAACTCCCCTGGTTATTCCCGGCTGCCCATTGCTATCCCCTGGGGCCCCCTCACTCCCAGGGGCTCATCTCCTTGCCAGGTTTTGTGTTACACTGGAGCAGCTTTTCCTCTCGTCACTCTGAGACACCTCCTCCTGTGTATGCCGCTGTCGCTGATTACAAGGCTGCCCCAGGTGTGCCTCCCCTTTTCTCACTGGGGTTGTGGTGCCCAGTGCCTCGCTCCCCTAGCCCTGCTGCCTGGCCTCCAGGGAGAGGACTACACCAGACACTGTCCTTGCTGCCTGTTGAGTGTTGGGACGCGTGATTAACTGCTCGCCTCCGGCTGTACCTCTCTAATGCCCCTCTGTTTTTGGGCCTCCCAGTTGCATCCCCGCTCCTTCGTCGCTTGTTTCCCACAGGGGGTTGCCCGGGATCCCACTCCAATGTCCCTCTGCATTAGGGTTTCCCTGCCACTGCCCCATTCCTTCGTTGCTTGTTGTTTCGCCCTGGTGGCCACCCAAGTTCCTGCTGCTTGGTGCGTCCCTCACAGGATAGCCAGCCTCCCGCCTTCTCCTCTGCTGCAGCTCCCTGCTCGGGACACACCAGCGCAGCCATGGCCCGCTCCCTGCTGCCAGGAGTGGATTGGGAACTAAAAGAGGCCCTGGAAATAATTACTGGGGACCAAAAGAGGCTCTGGAAATAATTTTCAAAGTGGCCCCATATGAGACATTTTCAACAAGCCCAATGCTTTTCCTATGAGAAAACTTGGAAATACCACAAAAAAGGGGCCCAGGGTGCAGAGGCCTACCGGGAAATCTCCAGAGTTCCCCATAGGCCAGTCCACCCCTGCCTGCTGCTTCTCCGTCTCGTGGCGCTCTCGTCTGCTGGGCGGGCTTCTTTGCTTGGCGCTCCCTACTAGGTCACCACAGGCTGTGGTCAACTCTCCCTCGGCCAAACAATGCTGCTACTCTTCCGCTGTCCAGGGTCCCCTGTACTGTGGTTCCTGGGTCTGCGACTCCGCCACTACTCCTCAGTTTTCAAGGGCAGGGGCCGGACTGTTCTAATCCGGCGTCCATTTTGCCTGCGCCCCCTGGTGGCCTCTTGGAAAAACTGTGTGTCGACCACTGTTACTGAAAAGGAAAAGCAGTAGGCCAGCATGCCTTCTATGCTTCACAACAACGCTTCAATGCTTTGTACAGAAGGTTTTGGTTACCCTGCATGGTAAATATGGCATTTCAAGGAACTGCATATTGTGTAACACTGGTTACCTTTTATTTGGGGGAGGGGGGGTGATGCGTTGCATCTAATGATCTGCCCGCACCCATCCATCTCATTAAAATAAGTCCCTCTGGCCAATACACAGTCCCACACATGGTGTACAGAAACGGGGATGCTGTCTCGTGTTGGCTTTACGATTGCCTTGTTTCGACGACTTTGTCTGAGGCTTCCTATGCTCGAAACGCTTCACATAGGACCGTAAAATCACTGGGTAAAACCAGAGACAAACCTGAAAACGGTATCATGGGAGCAAAATAAAATGAACTCCACGTGTTCCCGTGATTGTTGCTCCCGAGCAGTAAGTGCCACATTGATTTGCCTAATCTTCTGGGTGAGCTGGGCATTAGGGCGTTAGCCACAAGAAGTAGTTACAAGAATTTGATTATTGTTCTGCGATACTTCAATGACTGCCTCTTCCCTTTATCAATTGGAAGCACCCCGTCTACTTTAATCTCCAATTGTAAATCCCTTTGTTGCCAGCGTTCTGCTCCGGCACCCAAACTGCGGGCACTCTTGTGTACCCTGAAATCAAGCCAGTACTCTTTCCCTTCCTCGCACCACTTCTGGTACACATTTCTACCCCCTGGTGCCAATGGCACTCTCCGTTGATGTGTTAAGACCAGTGGCATCCAATTCACGACATGTGCCGCAAAGAGGATTGTGCAAACAAAAACAATCTCCCAGGCCAGACCAACATCTCACTATCGCACAAAGTGAATTCTTGATGCCTAATCTGACAGAGAGGATTGTGGCCTGATCTGAAGACAACTTAAGATAATAGTACATCTTTTGATTTCTTGGAATTACTAGCTACAAAGAAAGTGTGTCCCTCACTCTGGAAGCTGCCTCTCCCTGCTTACTCTGAAGTGAAACGCCTTATCACTACTTCAACGTGGACAAGGCGCACCGGTTTAAGCAGAACCTCGAGTAAAGCGAATATGTACTTCCAACCTTGTATGCTAAAACCATACCATTGTATTTGGAAATAATTAAGCAAAAAGGGGAAACTAGGCAGAAGGTTCTTGCATGCGAGAGCTTTCACGGGAGAATTGATCCATCCAAACGATGCGGGTAGCGACTGCCTCCCACCTCGCTACAAAGGCTGAACCGTGGGGCAGTTACTAGCATCCAATCTGAGGAGGTTAGCCCTGCCACGCTGTCACGCTGCTCGGTAATGATGGTGCTCTGGGGGGGAGTGGAGGGGGGCCCAAATGCCCATTCCTTCAGCCGGGCGATGTGGCATCTACCGAGCATTACGTGTGCTCCACAAACACGTCACATTGCCCCCCCCCCCGCCTAGTCTGACACGAGTATGAAAGCGGGAGTTGGCCCCAAAGCCGCATAAAATCCACCAGTTAGTTCGCAATGTTTGCCTCATTTGCGTCAGTTTTCTATTCTGCAAAGACACTGTTCACGTTGAAGACCTGTTGTAAATGGTAGTGCATCGAATAGCAGCACTCCATTCACCCCTTGCATACGATTATATTTACTAAAGGCACCATCTAAATGTGCACAGCTCCTGGGTTCTATGAATGATTGGCAACCTTTTTTTATTGTTTTTGTTTTTTCCCATTTTATTTTGTTGCCGACCGATGCTTTCGTCTATAGTTATAGAAGGCGCGGCGGGCTCCCTATTAAAATTATAGGGTGCCTGCCGTGCCGATTGAAAAATGTGGCGCCCCCACCTTTTTGACCCATGACTAGGGGCGCATAGGGGAGGGGCACCAACTCTTTAATTTGCTGCCCAGGGCGCTGCGGCTTCAAAGGCCGGCCCAGCCCACACTCCCATATAAACCTTTCCCTTACCATCTGCAGTTTTCAGAAAGAACATTGTAAAAAGTGATTCGGTGAAATTGCAGGTCATCAAAAGAGGGCTATACCCAGGCTTTTAAATGAATGAGTTAAATTCTGAGCATCGCTGTGAGTCTTCTGGGAAGAGCTGTGCATGAGCTGTTTCTGTGACTGTGCATGTTTACAGCCAGTGCAGGAGGTTAGCCTCGTGGATAAGAGATCGGTCTTGTGACCGGGGGGCCTTCGATAATGGAAACGACTGCTGCTCGTTACATGTGACCGACCTCCAGTGAGATCATTCGGGAGATGGCCTCGTGTGTTGCTGGGCTGCACAGAAATGTCCCACTGAGGTTTAAACTTCAGATTTGATCTTGTACTAACTAGAAGCATGTGAACATGGAGGGCTGTGCTTTTGCTTTCTTTTGGCTTAACATGGATGTGCTTGCTGATGGCCTTGGCCCGTATTACGAGGAGGGCGGTAAGGGGTTAATGGCGCCGGTAAAGGTGCTGGAGCCGTTAATACCGTACCGCCCTATTACGTGGTCCCCTCGCGGGACCCTACCAGACGTCCTTTGCGGGTCCCCCGAGGGGACAAGCATGCTAACATCAGTCATGTCGTTAACGGGCCCCTTGTTAGCATGCTCCCCATTCCCATTGAACCCTATGGGCACTAAATGGGGATGGTCTGGGTTCCCTGAATGGGGAAATACCAGGTCCTCCAAAGTCGGAATGGCCCGGTATTTCCTCAGTCAGGGACCACGGACCCGAGTTTGGAGGCAGTCATGACCGTCTTAAGGGCATGGTTGCCTCCAAACTCGTAATGAGGTTTCTCTTGGTGAATGTATATGCTGCTGCCGATGAATGGGGTTGAGAGCGCCCATGTTTCACAGCATGTAGTTCTGGCTAACGTGTAAAGGACGGCACTAGTGCAACAGATCTCGAATCTGAAGAAATGACTGAAGGCAAGTTCTTCTGTAACATCCTTCCCGTGGTATTTGTTTTATTTTCAGAAAACCAGATTCCTTCAGCGGGAAAACTCGCCTGGGTTATTCTTTCCTTTTTTTAAGCCCTGGTGAGCTTTAAAATGCACTCTGAATGTTCCTTGGTCCAGGTGTGGCGTCATCAATCCTACTTCTGTCACCTTTCGAACTACCACACCCCCCTCCCCTTCCCCCGTGCTCTTTTCTGACCGTGGTATGTCTAGACACTCGTAAGTGGAGCGACCGGATGCCACTTTCCAGGCACAACCTTTTGGCTCTATTACTAGGCCACTAAAATGGCGACTGGTGCAGTATGAAAAAGAGAAAAAAATACCCTATGAATATTTAAATCTCGCACAAACACATGTGTCCTCTTCGTGGCACTCCCATGCGGTCACCTTTGGTGCTTTGAGAACCTGCAAGAGCCTTTTGGGGCCCGTGCGAGTCACGACCCTCACGGGTGCCACCATTCCCGGTTTGTGTGAATACCTCTACTCTTCCCATCAGCATGGTGAACTTGCCGCCCCCAAGTGGAGTTGCCAGTCAGACAGCCTCATTTTAGCCGTGAACATGCACTTCTCAACAGCTCTCCTTGAGGACGGGCCATAGCACCTTAGAATGAAAAGGCTGGCCTCTGTTGCCGGGATGTAAGCAATGTTGACTTGGGGGTGTGGGTGTGGTATGAGTGGAGAGAGCGAGAGCAGGCTGGAGGGCATTTACCTGTCTTCTCTGCTTCCCTCCCCGTCAAGTGCATCCACGATTGCGTGACTCCCTTGGCTCTCTGGAAACCCCTTAAAGGAGATGGGCATTTGGAAATAATTTAAATGAACTAAAATGCCTTTCCCTTTGCTGCTGGAAATATGCCTAGTCTGTGGGGGTGTCATTATTGGTGAAAGTTCATGTGTGCTTCCACGAGTTTTAATGTAATCCCACCGGTGTTTTTGAAGGGGTATATAAAGAACTTCCCAGCCAATCTGCTGGCAAATCTGAATTTATCTTGCTTTTGGCAACGTACCCGGGTCTGGGGGTCTGCGTCGGCAAATGCAATGCAATGCAATGGAATTCTTTGCAGTTAGAAGTTTGAAAAAATGACTGCGAATCCTAGTTGCTCGACCCCAGGCTGATGGTTTGCCATACTAACCATATATTTGTATGACTGGACTGTAAAGTAAAGGAGGGGGCGGGATGAACAAAGAAAGGAAAAGGAGGTGGCAGAGAGAACAAGAGTGTGGGGTGGGGCCCTGTGGGTTGGGACATGCTTTACATGGTTATTTGGCAGGTATTTTACCCCATTCTATGATTTTACTATGTGGCTGCTCAGTGCTGCCCTATGCCAATGTTTGCTGAAGTATCCTCTGCAATGTCATATTTGAGCTACTGGGATATGCTGTGCAAAGGTGGGCCTGTTAGACCCATGTGCTTTGTTCCCAAATGCATCTTTGCCAAAAATGTAGTATTCCGTCCTGCCTAGTCCATGATTGGGATGTGTGAGAAGGTGAGTGATGTTGTTAGCACAAGGTATAGGAGGGGGATCAACATACTTAATTAACTAAAATCTGATTATCCCTGGCCCCTAGATGTAAAGGTAAATTATGTTCGTGTGTTCCTGGGTAAAGCCTTAATTCAGAGAGGGTCCAATGTGTGTGGTATTTGGAGAAGGATGCACAGGCTCTGGCTGTGTATGGGTATATAATAGTGAAACTTAAGGGAACCAGTTCAGAGGGCATTTAATGGGAACCCAACAAACATAGCTCCTAGTAGCTGTTGGTGTCAAGCTAACCAGGCTCTTCTATGTCCCAAGCAGGAGCTAAAGAGCCCGCAGCGTCCCTCCATTTCGATCCCTGCTTCCAAATGCAATGCAAATAATTTGCATCCCAAGTAGCAAAATGTCACAAAGGCGTTTTTGTGATTCAGACCCCCCTCAAACTGTAATGTATTTTTATTGATCGGGCCCTCCATGTAATGCTCTCGGGGTAAATCTGGCTTTTCCCTTCTCTAAAGAACTTTGTCTTGGTCTGTGCTTCTAAAAAGCCCTATTTCCGAATCACAACCTGACTTAGATATGCTTCTGCCAATTAAAGAGTTCAGCTCTATAAAATCCAAACTATATTCTACATAGAGCCTGGGAGATCAAACTATTTTTAAGCAGGGATGATTCTTGTAGCTAGTCTCCTTTAGTGCAAGAATTCCTTCTGTGACAGGCTGTATGTACCATGCCGGTAGTGCCTGTCGCGCAGGTTAGTGGGCCAGAGCAAAGCATTGTCCTTTTTCATGTGGCGGCCTTAGCACCCAACATAAGGCATTCTTGCCAGTAGCTCTCGTGATAAGGAATTTGGTTTTGGGGAAACGGGTGTACGCAAGGTGGTATGTCCATCTGATCCCCCAAAAAGGAATTCTGAAAAATGGCCGTCGATGAAAAGGAATCTTGTTCGTCAACTAACGAGCCCTTTTTCAGTGTTCATAGTGGCGTTCTGGATGTGGCACAAATGGCGGTAAGGCTGCCATCATGGTGGTACGTGAATGAATGTGTGAATTTTGAGGGGACTGAGGAGGCAAATGTGGGGCAGGAGGGTTGGCTCAGCATGGCTGAGGCGACTGGGTAGGCAAGCCGCCCGGGTGAGGCTTCAGCGAGGTTCCAACAGCCAGCTCGGAATGCAGACTTCTACTGGGAGGGAAGGCCTGCGCTCGGGAACTGTATGGCTGAGCCCTTCTATTGCAAGAAGGCAACGCAGTACCACCTCCCCGCCCCATTGCTGAAGTTAAATCCCTGTTTTGTGAGCCATTATCATAGAGCCACGTCAACTTTCCCGCTTCTTCATTTGAAGGTCTTGCCCATTCTAACATGAAAGCCTATACCTGAAGGTTTGCACCTGGTCACTGTCACTAAAGCAGAAATGAACCCACTGATTCGGACTGTCAAGGGTTTGTTATTTGATTACACCACGGCAGCGAGAGCCTGTAGGATCTCGTGTGCCCTTTAGCCCTCACGTATGGAAGCTTTGTGCTTCCAGGTTTACCTTAAGTCCCAGAATAGATAAGTGCACTTTGTCTTTTCTGCTAGATTGTTGAACTACGAATGTGGTGCTGCCTCCCCCTAAACCTATGGCATCTTTCAGCAGAAAAATCTCGAAGATCAAGTTCCGTCTGCATCAAGACTCTGTTGTGAACCTTAATCCATGTTGTACTTCCTTATTTCCTCTCAATGTATTGAGTCTCATCCAGATATATTGCTAAAAGGCCATACTCTGACATACAGCTTCATTGTGATGAATATTGTGGTCTTGGGGAATCCTTCTAGGCTCCGCCTACTTCTGCGGAATAGTAATTCTTGCTGAATTCTTCAAAGCTGTGCCAAGTATGGTGAGGGCGCATGCTTTGTCGGTCGTCAAATGTGGTTAAGCAGGTTATACTGAAGGTGTGGGTTTTAGCAAAGACATTTCAGGCCTTGCGGTGAGGCTTCATTTGCTTAAACATTTGCATAAAAGAGGTCTGGGAGTCCCTCTACCGGCACAAACATAGCCCATTGACCTGTTCTTGGGTGGATGGCCCTCGGGAGAGCTGGTGGGTACTTTGGGTTCTCACCCTAAGCTACCATGGTAATCCAGACGTGGACCCCTTGCTCACTATGCTCAGAGAGGCACAACTCTGCCTCACTGATGAGGCCCGACTAGGTCGAAACGCACGTCTTGGGTTGCTGTTGGTAGTCTTGTTCAGAGGCGATTTGCCTAGCACTTCGATGCTGGACTACCTCCGGGTGGGACAAAGACTGATATGCCTATGGACATTTCTCCTCTCTGAAAAGAACATTGAGCTAAAACGTGGTTGAGACTCTCCCATTCACCCAAGAACAGGTCAACAGGCCAACTGACCTCTTTATGCTAAATTCATTTTTTAAAATCCTTTCTGGCAAAGGCCTCGAGGGAAGGTTTTCCACCTGCACATAAACCATGGCACAGCAATGTTTCATGTAAAGTAGCTCTCATTGCTTACTCACTGGTGGTCGCCATACGTCACTTAACGTGGGCCGTTATGCCCCCTCTGCTCCCCGTGCCCCAGAGCATGACAGCTACTTGCACGCCTCTTGCTAAAAGGCACCAAGGTGGGAGGGGGGGGGAGATGTGCCCAGCTGACTCGGCATCCTCTAAGAAAGTGTCCCTATATTTCATGCATTCAAACCTTCAAAATTGTGTCTTTTCTTTGCAAATTTGTTAGCAGTGTAATTTTTCATTTTACTCTTTTCCAAAGCAGCCTGTGCTGATCCAGAAGGACTTGCACAATTGGAGTTCATTCTCAAGAATTTGTATTGAAATTTAAAATGGTAAAAACGCCTAACTAGCCTTATTGCCATGAGGGAAGTTTCCTTCTTAACAAAATAAAATCTAAGGTGAGCTTTAACGTCCAAAATAAAGTTCTTCAGTTTGAATCCTATCCACTAACTGGCACTACCACTTTAGAAAAAAACATCTATTTTAAAGGGAAATGGAGGCTTTGTCCAGTAGCCTCACCGGGACGTCTGCCTGGTCCAATTTACACTTGATGTTACTCAGGACCTCAAAAGTTTCTTTTTACAACACAGAATATTCTTCTCAGTCTTTGTATCAAGTTAGGGGTTCACCTCCTCCTTGTATACAAAAACAACTCTCTTGTAAACATTTCTGTGCTTCCTGGGTTTACTGAAAACAAAATAGAATTCTGTGCCTTCTATTACTTGCTCAGTCTTAGTTCAAAGTGTCCTCCTTTCTCGATCCCTCTTTCATAGGATATTTGCACCAATAGGTTTCTCGGGCATCTGTAACCTTGATACCTTTCACAGCTGTTATTCACAATGTTCGTATTTTCCTCTGTCCCCTTTTCATAGGGTATTTGAACATTTGGGTTTCTCGGGGTCCCGTAACTTTGATAGCTTTCACATCCGTTAATTACAATGTTTGTACCTTTTACCATTAGGATCTCTAACAGGTTTCCTCATGCTCCAGTAACCTCGCCAGCTTTCCCCATGACTTCGCGTCTCAGTTGCTACAGTATGATATATGATGATCTCTGGGAATCTGATTCCTTCCAAGCATCTGGTCTCTGTGTCTGTTACCGTCCGCCTGGCCCACCACAACTTGCTCGTGGTCGCGCCACCAGGTGAGACGCTGGTATCCCCGTTTTCTTCTACAACCTTAGTGATTCGGTCTGGTGGAATTCCACCTTGCAGGCGTTCGGCTGGATCTTCCTTTATGCTCCTTCATGCCACAGGCTTCGCGGCCTGGCGTGGCTTTGCCTCTCCAGGACGTCAACGATATGGAGACTCGTCTCTGTGTAACGGGTCGTCCTTCTCTGTTGGAGTTTCCTCTTTTATACACATCACATGAAGAAACAGAACGTTGTCCTTCTCTGATGACTGTTGTGTTCAGGCTGTTTTCAGCATTGCCTGTAGCCAATCTATACAAAGAATGATCTTTGTGGAACATAGTCCTTGTAGGAGATAGTAAAGTGTCTTCCACATACATATATCCAGACACAGCGGTTTGGACTGGGAGTCCTTGTCCCCAAGGGTGGAGTCACTTCCAATGAGTTTCCACTTGCCCAGAATCCTAGAGAAGGTCTTGCGTAGCGGGCGCGCCTCGCTAGGGGGTGGCTCCCGTCTGGGGAGAAAGGACGAATTGTCCAGATTCGTTACAAGCCATACAGATGTTGGGCTGCGTTATTGAATTATTTACAAACAAAGCTTCTCTGAAGGGTCCCTTTACACTTACTCCAATATTATGGACTTTTCATTAGTGGGACTTTACTCTAAGTAGAATATAAAGCATTGTTTCAGATGTGAGCCCTACATTTAAAGGTCATATACCATAGGATTAAGGCCTAAAACTGAAATTCTCTGATACTTCATACCCTCTAACATTAACCCTCCATCTTAACTTCATTTTAATTTCTAGACCCATTTGTGGAGGGGAACGGGCATAACAGTTGCCAACCATACTAGCCTGTTCTAATGAACACCCAGCCCAGTTTTTAATAACTAATGAAATAATGAACATCAGATTGCATCGACATCCCACTCCAAAGCCTCCACCCTATGCCACCCAAACACTCCTGCCAATTAATGCTCGTTAATGCACACACTGCAATGCTTTAGCGCTCAAATTTGTCAGGTTTCTCACACAACATTGACACTGATTTTAACAGAAGCATGGCTCGTTCCCGCTTTTTTTGATTCCACCATTACTACCTGGTACAGCATCCAGCGCATCAGCCACACCCAAGACCAGAAGGAGCCTTGCTGTCCTTTATAAGACCTCATAGGCATGCACCCTGCAGGGTCCCTCATCACTCCGCTCCACAGGCTCTAGACAAAACACTGTCCACTCTAAGCATCTGGCTTCCTCCTAATCTACAGCCAACCCCAGACCAACCTGGCCTGCCCTGAAGAAATTCCTCACCTAATTGTGACTGCAGCCTACTGGATACTCTCACTATCACTCAGCTCATCAAAGATCTTACCCACTGCAGAGGCAGCACTCTCAACCTGGTATTCACCACATCCCCAGATGTCGGTTGCCTTTCCGTTCCACTACTAAACCGACTGACCACACTACCATACCAATCCAGCAAATAAAGTGCCTTACTCTACTTGCAGAGAGCTCTGTTGCTTTCTAGCTACTTTTCCGCTACACTCATACACTTACATATATGTGAACATGGCACACGATCTTGCAGGATCTTGCAATGTCCAAAGCAATCATCCACGAAGTGTGCCTACAAAATAACCCCTACACTTTGTCCACATTTCTGATGATTTGTAATGCATAATGGTAAAACAAAAATGCTTTACTACACAGGTCATCTGTGAAGTGTGCCCACAAATTATGCATGTGTGCCTTGTACTTTGCGGCATCTCCTTGTTTGCCATCTGCTTGTTGAGTAGTTCTCTTCTCCTTAGTACTGAGGGTTGAGGTTTGTCCTTTGTCATCCACCATCCCTGCCAGAAGACAAATAGATGGAAGTAGAAGTACAAGAAAGGGTTGGGCACCGGGTTATTCTGCATCCACATTTTACAACGATCGTTAAAAGTCTAGTATCCCATCTATATGGACATCCAAATCCCTTTTTTGAAAATGTATATGTAATAAACTTGGAATTGGGGCTGGAAATATTTCCTAGGAAGGGTGGACACTCACGTCTTGCTTAAGCTGGGACAGGTTTTGTTGGAGGTAATCAAGCGCAAGACCAGTAGGGAAATTGCACCAACTAGGGATTGTTATCTAGACTAAATCCAGGGCATTTGGAAATTTGAAAATCGTAAGTTCCTCCTCCAGTGGCACTGAGTGAGGTATGCACCCCTCCATCGACTTTCTGAAGGCATAACCTGCACAGATATGTCTTTCTACCTCTGGTGCTCACTTATTAGCATTCTTCTCTAAACCTTCGGATTGCAGATATCCTTGTGCACATTTTCGCAGCAGGGTCTGCACAGAATGTCTTGCATTATTCTATATTGTTATTAAATGTAGTTGTCTTCTGTACATGTGAAGCACCTCTTCACAACTACAATTGTGGTTTGCGGTAACTCTGGGTACTTGTTTACTTTTTATCAAGATTCCTTGCTAGGCAAGTACTTTTACTTTGTACTTTGCCGTTAAGAGTTAGTGAGGCAAAGGCTCAGATTTAAATTGTGGTTTCAATGACTTTGTATGGCGTAAATCAGTCAACATAGATTTCTTTCCAGCGTAGCTTAAGAGAATAGTTTGCAGAATTGCAGCCGTAGTACAAAACATATGACAATGATGACCAAGCCTAAATATTAATAGAAGTTAACGGAGATTTCAATTGATTTACAAGGGCATTCTAAATCACTTCAGACCAAAATGTCTCCTTTTGGTTCATGCTGCTCTTCTATAGTTGGCCACACAGGATCGATAAGCCGGCAGGAGGAAAACGCTTCCTCGTCTCAGTGGCCATTAGCTAATCTTAAACCAGACTTCAATTAGCAAGACTGGGCTCGTTCATTAACCAGTGAGCATTGTTATTAGTACCTTGACAAGACAGCCTTCCTCCAACTCCAGACCTACCTAGAGATCAACAATCTCCTAGGGCTTAGACAATCCAGTTTTAGATCCCGTCATGGGACCCAAACAGCGCTACTAGATCTGAAAACGCAAATAGACCTAATAAAAGACAACAGACAATGTGCACTACTTCTGCTATTAGACCTCTCCACTGCCTTTGATCTGGTTGACCACAATATACTTTGCATCTGTCATCAACAGCAAACTTCTCTCCAGAGGCTGCAATGTGGATTAAATCCTTCTTAAACAACAGAATGATGAGAGTATTCTCTCAATCGGATGCAGCGACCCCATCCCTATAACTTGCAGTCTGCCACAAGGCTCCTGCGTTTCCCCCACATTATACAATGTGTTTACCAAACCCTTATTTGACAACCTGGACTGTTTGGGTGTCATCTACACAAACTATGCAGATGACACCCAGATACTGATCCCAATATCTGGCAACTACAACTCTGACAATGACCTACTAAAATAAATCTACCTCATCATTCAGGCTGGATGGCCACCCATAGCTTGCGGCTGAATGATGAGACTAAAATTCTCATACTAGGCGCCCCAATTTATCGCAAGAAACGTAGCCCTAAATACACCCCGTTCAATTTAGACGGCAACTTGATCATCATGGCCAAGGAAACTAAAACCTTAGGCTTCCATCTCAATTCCACCTTGAACCTTAGGAAACAAGCTAACGCCATTGCAACAGCTACCGCCTATACTTGCAAACTTATTCATGCATGTAAAAACTCTCTACCAACAGCCATATGATTTTGCCTCGAGCACTAATCTTTTCTAAACTTGATTATTGTAATGTTCTCTGGGCAGGAGCAAATAAGTGCTAAAAAAAACTCCAAACCCTGCTAAATAATACACCAAGAACCGCCTTTGGCATCCCAAGAAAGGACCATATCTCTGAAAACAAGAAGAAGCCACAAATGGCTTTCCATCCAGGATAGAATCTACTTTAAATTTGTCTCCATCTCCCACAAATGCCTTCACAACGCTGCCCCCAAATACTTGATAGACAAAATTGCTCTAAAAACTTCATCCAGACCTACGAGATCCATACGATTCACAGTAATAATAGCCGTACCTTCAACACACCGTGTTGAGGAGTACATTGATCACGTGACTACCACGCCATTCCGCGTCCACGATCACATATTTACTTTTAAATTAGAAATGACATTCTTTTCTACAACTTACATGTATTAACATCTACATAACAATCCACACGATCCACAGCACCATTAGCCGTATTTTTGAGACACCGTGTTAAGGAGACAATCGATCACGTGACCACCACGCTATGTTGCGTTTACGATCATATATTCACTTCCGGGTCAATACAAACAGTACCCGCACACAGCAATTTACAACGAACGGACGGCAACAAGACGCACACACCCGTGCCTCACTTCAGTGCCACTCACAACCATAGGTAAGAACTAGGTAATAGACCCACTCTTAGCATATACAGAGCTATGAATAATACGTTCAGTGCTACGACCACCAAGTTACACCATATGCATATTTATGCCACACTTCGTTGTATTCTTTCTGCTTTCTTTAGGACGTGGCGAGTAGCCATAGAAAATTTCTTGTGATTTCGCTATTCCCTTTGAAACATACCTGCTTCACTGCATACGCAAACCAAGGGCTACTCAAGTAAGTACTCTGTCAAGACATTTGCATATTTGTGTGACCCTACACCCCTGAAAATCTACCTTAGAAGCAAAATGAACACTAATTGACATCAGTTCATTTCTATATTTAGAATAGCACATTTCTTCCTCTCTTGAAACCAAGTGGGTTTTTCACAACAAATTATTTTCTTCGTTCTTCCCTCTTTCTGTTTGTACCAGGAACTTCAGGACACACAACGCATAGCATTTGTAATGAAAATCTTACGTATTTGTTTCCATGCATCAGTAGAACTCTAAACCTTACTAACCCCTGAAGATCCGCCGCCAACCAGACGGTGAAACACGTGTTGGGCAACAGAACAAACAATGAACAACAGGGTTAACACATGGTTAACAGATTTAATGAAACTGTGATTAAAAACTCTGAAACATAAGAGGACCTAGACTCTGATCGATTACCTTTGAACATTTGAGACTCAAAACTTAGCGAACCTCCAACTGTGAAGTAACAGTGATTTAAAGCATCCAACTCCATTCCAACTGTGAAGGAACAGTGATTGAAAACATTCAACCCCAGATCTGGTAATTTAATATATCTGCGATACAACAGCTATCATTAAATCTGAAAATAAAAGTGTACAATCAAGACTTAAAATTCAGTCAACCTTGAACTGTGAAGTAACAGTGACTTAATATATCCATTCCATTAACTGATAACTGAATCCATCTGTGAACCAACAGGAAATACTGAATTCACAAACCAACTGAATCCATCTGTGAACTATCAGGAGGTACTGAATTTGCAAACCAACAAGTGCAACTAAATCCTTTTTTGTCAAGATCAGGGAACTATTGCTATTTTTTGTTTCATTTACATCAGGATCTCTGGACTATATGTATTTTACTTTCTAAGTTTTGGTCTTCAATGTATAACCACTTGGAAATGCACTAATTAAACTATAACAATTTGAGTAAAAGTACTTACTGTGATGTAACAGCTTTCAGAAATGTATTCCTTGATTACGTAACTTTTTCAGCCTGGGCTAAGTACCGAAGGACATACCTTTACAGAATACATTAGACTCACAATTTAGTTACTAGTGGAGCGCGAAACATTCATAGGTCTATATAGATAGTTATTTAGCCTTGTTTCCCTTTGCAGTCTAAGGGTAATAGACCTTAGTCTCGCAGCTCCACTCCCCCTTTTTCTCTAATATCCTGAGGAGCGCCGGAATCAGCCTAAGACTGTTCCAGTGTATACTAGACCTACGAGATCAGTTAACTCATTCTGCATCATATCGCCACGCTTCAATTTAAAAAGAGCCTGGCGTACTAGCTTCCCGGTACAAGCAGCCTTGGCATGGAATGCCCTCCCACTTAACCTACGCACTGACCTAAACCTCCATAGCTTCAGGTCCAATACCAAAAAATGGCTCCTCACCAAGGACCCCACCGCATACATTGCCTGAGTCTAGAAACTAGATTCCCCTGGCCCCTACCAGCACAATTACGCCTGCAACTGTTTTATGCATCACCTTCTCACTGACAAATGTATCTATGCACACTTAGGTTAGTTTTGCAGCCACTGTATTCAACTGTATTCTTCTCTGCTCTTACTACCCTGTATCGATGTCCATTCATATGTACTTATGTATACTGAGATGCCTTGTAAAGCACCCAGATACCTTAGGGTGTGGCGTGCTGTATAAATAATAAACACAAACCAACCAAACTTGGGTTTCCAATCTGGAAACCTGAGGTACTGACAGCAATGTATTTTGTATGAATGAATGGGACGCCTCATGCCGTGCTGTTCATTCATACAAATACTTAACCAAGATTGCCACCATGGAACTTGAAGAGTGGGCTCCAAGCGGAGTGTCTATGGAGTGTCTATGGCGGTTGAGCTGTCACTAAAAGAATAAGGTGAGTGGGGTAGTGGGGTCGGGAGGGGAGGGGAGGGAACAGAACGATGACAGAGGGAAGTGGTGGGTGAGGGGAAGATAACTGGGCAGGGGAGCAGCCATCGGGTTGCTTGGAACGTAGGCTTGGATTGTGGGATTCAGCCTGTGATCAGAGCAACCCGATTGGTTGGCTCCCCTGGGTGCTAATAAAGGAGTTGCTCATTGCGTTCTGTCGAGCAGTAGCCACAATCGTCATTAATAGGTGTTGTCCCGGAAGATGAATGAACTGCAAGTGGGGGAGGAGGGTATCTAAATTTAAGAAACAAAATTTAATGCAAGGGGTTTTATTTGATTGAGCTATTCTTCAGGGCCTTTTGAAAACGTAATGTTTTAATTAATGTTGTAAGTAGACCACCGCCATCCGTTGTAAGCCGTTCTAGTAATTTTGCGAGCATTGTGGCACATTTGATCAGGGTGGCACTAAAACCCCCGTCTGTTAATATAATAAATATTAAATATAGAGCAGCTCTATATTTTCCCAATAATTTGGTAGACCAGATCTTCACCAAAAACATGACTGGCGTTAGTTTGGCTTTACCCTCTCCAGCCCCAATTCCAGGATCATCAGAACTATTATGGTATTTGAGCGCAGACCTACCTTTGAGAAGCAACAGAGTGCTTTACAGATGCATAATGGAATGCATTTCAGAGGTAACAGAACAGACAGCGGGGGTAGGAAACAGAGAAGGGGCACATCTGTACCGGGTGGTAGGGAGGAGAGGGGTGGATGGTGTCTAGCGAGTCAGGTGGTGCAGGGGGTCAGGTGATGGCCTAGGTATTGAGGAGGAGCGACTCCTTGAAGCGGTGGTTCTTGAGTTCCTTTCTGAATTGTAGGAGCGTGGGGGCGAGTCTGATGCTGACTGGAAGGAGGTTCCATAGTCTTGGGGCGTAGGCAGCAAAGGCTTGTCTTCTGGTTTTCTTTTTGCAGTAGCGGATTTCAAGTATGCACGTGTGCTGGCTTCTGGTGGTGCGCTGTCCGCCGGAGATAGAGTTTCTCTGCAAGGTAGCTGGGTGACTTTAGGGGCGATTGCCTTATAGATGATGCGGCAAGACTTGAATGTGATTTGTGTGCACAGTGGGAGCCAGTGAAGTTTGATGAGGGCTCAGGGTGGGCGGGGGGTGTGGTTTCTGCGTAGACCCTTAATGTGGCATGCCGCTGTGTGTAGGACACTTCACAGGGGCATAAGGGAGAATGACGGGAGGGCTTTGAGGAGGGCGTTGCCCCCATCCAGGTGAGATAGGACCAGTGCTTGAACGGTGGATCTAAAGCTGTCCGGAGGAAGGAAGTGCTTGACGTTCCACAGGAGAGAGAGATGCTTCAAAGCTGTCTGAGATTTCTTAGCTATGTGGGTCTTGAAGTGTCGATGTGGAACCCGAAGGACTTGGATGAGGTGAGCTTGGGTGTGAACCCTTAAGAGTTCATGGTTGATAGACATGTCTGTATGTCTGGGTGTTCAGTGTTTTTGGTGAGAAACGGGAATTTGCTCTTGGAGTGGTTGAGATTCAAGTATGAATTGACATCCAAAACTGGATCAGCGAGAGGCATGTTTTGAGCCTGTGGATGTCCTTGATGGAGTCAACCTTGAGGACAGCGCACCACCAGAAGCCAGCACACGTGCATGTGTCGTCGACTTATTGGTATATGTGGATGTGGATGTGTGTGACTAGGAGGGTTCCCTGCAGGACTCCACAGGTGATGGGAAGCATTGGTAAGTCCATTTGAAAAAACTGCTGGAAGTTGGCCAGGTAAGACTTGACAAAAACAAAGAGGTGATGGCTGGAAGGTTTAGGATGAATCTTAACCACTGGCATTGCTCTGGGCAACCCTCCAGACCACCGTTCTTCGCCTGCCAAGCCATTACAGAAGGAGAAAGACCATATGCAAATCAGGCTTGTCCCCACCCCAAAAGGGGCAGTCCAGCGCAGAACTGCTAGGCCACATCCCTTCTGCACGAGACCACAAGCATCCCCAAACATGTTACGCCCTTGTTGGGGCTCATCAGTGAGGAGTAGCTTGGGTCTCTAGAACCAGCAGGCACGGGACCCATGTTTGGGCATACCCGTCCCACTCGGGGTGACAAAGCAAAAACAAAGAGGTGATGGCTGGAAGGTTTAGAAGTAGCATCCCACAAGCATCCCCAAACATGTTTCGCCCTTTCGCTTGTGGTCTCGTGCAGAAGGGATGTGACCTAGCAGTTCGGGCTGGACTGCCCCTTTTGGGGTGGGACCAAGCCTGATTTGCATATGGTTTTTCCCCTTCTGCAATGGCTTGGCAGGTGAAGAACGGTGGTCTGGAAGGTTGTCCAGAGCAACGCCAGTGATTAAGATTCAGTCTAAATCTTCCAGCCATCACCTCTTTGTTTTTGCGAGGCAAGACTTGAACCAGCAAAGGACAAGGTTGTTGATCCCCATGCACCGATGTAGGATGCCCGTGAGAGCCTTGTAAGTCTGTGTCGAAAGCAGGCAAGAGGACGAGTAGAACCAGGAGGCAGCGGTGGCCGTCATCAAGTATGTTGAGGGCGTTGTCGACCACCTGTATGGTTGCCGTCTCCGTGCTGCCTCTGGGTCTGAACTCGAATTAGTAGGTTTTTAGGAGATTGGTGTTGATGTGTTACTGCAGTTGTGCGGCTATTGCTTTCTCAATGATCTTGCCTAGGAAGGGAAAATGGGTGATGGGGCAATAGTTACCTAGGTTGTCGGTAGCCAGGAATGGTGGGCTCTCTGTGTGGATCTGTAAGCCGTTCTCTCACCAAAGAGTGCCCAATATTAATTTACTCTGCGTGGTGGGTTTGTATTAACATTTTTGAAAGAATGAAAAATGCCCAGAATGTCAGTTTTTTTTTTTAGTGTCTTTGAATGTGATATGTGGTCATTGTGCCTGATCGAGGGTTTCCAGTTGCCTAGAGCCCGCTGCCTTATGCACCGGTTAGCCGACAAGGTTCCAACATAGCCTGCAATGGTATATTACTGTACGCTGCTGCTATTAATGAATAGCGATCAGACAATGGATTCTCTTAAAGGAACACTCGTTCGCCTGTTGACCCCCTGATAGTACTGCTTGTCATCTCCCCGTCTCCAGCTCTCCTCATCCTGCTGCCTCTGTATTTGCCCCATTTCGTGTACAGCACTGTTGCATATAAGGTCTAATGGCTACAATCTAGAATGCAAGCTGATGGCCCAGAAAGGTATGCTGATTCTGAATGTATCCGCATGAGTCAGCCTGCTGCAGTCGCTTGCACTTCATGTTGCATTACTCATAGAGCATTGCACTTTTGTCTCGCCTTTGATTACCAGCAGCGCGAGGCCTGAAAGTGCTCAAGGCGAGCAGACTGATGTGCATTCGTGTCGGTGGCCTATATAGAGACACCCCTTCGTATCCGTGGGATTCTAACATGTTTTTTTTTAAAAAAAAGTTTATGATCGTCTGTCTTGGGCACAACCCACAGGAAATGGTGCTATTGTTTTGTGAAATAATGAGATCGAGTCTAATGGAAGTGTGTTACACTTGTGGCACAGTTTTACTTGCCGACGCTATCTTTGTGATCAAACTCTGGGCTCCAACATGTTGGCTTTTTATGGAGGGCAAAAGGTAAAGCCGGGCCCATCCGAATTACTGGATGTTTAGAAAGGCCGAATCTTGTAGTCACCAGCTCGTGGCCTTTTTGCGTGTATGCTCATTTACCAGAAGAAATGTGTGTTCCAGTGGCTTACTTTGGAAATGGTCAGAATATTGCTACCGTTCTGTCGTGTTGAAAATGTTCACGTTTTAATAAAAAAAAGAGAATTGCACGCCAAGCTTTCCCTCGTTTCCTAAAATGGAAAGTGAGTAATGTATTAAGCATTGTCCCAACTTATTTGCTCTTGCTCCACAGTACATACATGGTTCCAAGCACTAATCGCTAAAGCTACCGTTGCCAAGATTTATCTGAGCTCAAACTCCTCTAAATGGGGCCAAAGCTTCCAACAGTGTAGGTCCATCTTCCGTCACTCCCAAATTACAACACTACTCTCCTACAGGTAAACTACTCCTCTTTTCACAACCTTCTCGTCACTCCTCCTTTCAACAAGACACTTCTATAGATTTCCCCACGTCGCTGCTTGTTGGTGAAATTGAGGGGAGCTGGGAGCTATTTAGCTTCTGCTTGTAGCCAAGAAGAGCCTGGATAGCTTGACGACATCTACCAGGAGCTACTTTTGGCTCTGCAAGGCCAACTGATTCTGAACAAACATGCCTATGTGAACTTAACTCTGTTACATTGATAAATAAATATTAGGACCCATCTATATAACAGTTAAAGCTTAAGGGGTCAAATAATGTACAAACTGACAGGTTTGCATCTTATGTGCAAGTTAGATTTGTGGAACGCTATATACTAGCTCCGTCTTCCCCAGTGGTAGATCCTGGCCACTGGTTGGTGCTGGATAGCCATGAGCTGTTTTTATCTCTTGCTTATTTAATGGTAATTTTGAGCCCTGGAAATCCCATCATGAACTGTGGTGTATTCATCAACCGGATATTGCACCTTATCCACAAGAAGCACATTTCAATTGATTTGTGTCTTCCCACGTATTGCTCATCTTTGATCCTCCAAGTCTGCTTGCAGCTTGCTTTTGGATTTATTTTTTTTCATAGATTTGATCATTGTGCAATGTCGAATCATGGCCCTACACGGCCTCGGTCTCGTCCTCGGACGTGACATCAATGCTGGTATGAAGAGGACGCATGTCGACCGTTGCCTCGGTTCTGTTTTTCCATAAGGTCGTGTGCTTCAGAGCAACTTCACCTCAGTGAAAATTTGAATTACCTAAGAGCCTGGGAGTAGTGGATCCTCGTGCAATGTCGAAGGCGTCTTCTTCGATGCATCAAACAAAATCACCATCTTCATCCTTGAAGACCAAAGGTTCAGGTTCTTCAACACTGGTCTCGAGGCTTTCTCCGAAGCCTTCGAAAAACATTCCCCCAAACCGTTGAGGCATTCGCATAAAATGGCTAAGGCGTCAATGCATTTGCCGTCGGCTCCTTCGAAGCCCTCAATGCCATTGAAGTGAAGACCTCCATTGACTCTACAAAGGCATTGCCTTTACCTAGACCGGATTTCTTTGAATCCATGGGTTCTGTCGTCGAGTAAGACTAAGAGGAGGAGGCTCTCTTTGGATACTAGTATGGAACTCCCAATGTGGAGCTTGTTTCAGAAGAATCAAAGATGAGAAATCTTGTTGAAACTCTAAAAGAAATTAGCAGTTGGGAGACCTCACCTGAAGCAGATTTTGGGAATCCTGAGTTGACTGGTTATTCTGATCTATCTTATAGGTCGGTGATCAGTCAGGTGTCTGAATATCATGGCTGGGTTAAACCAGCTATGATAGCGGAAAGAGATGACCTTATGGATATACTAGACAGTGGACCAGTAAGCGAGGCAGTGTTACCTTTTCACACCGCTTTGAGGATCCGGTTAATGGAGAATTGCCTTAAGCAGGATTCTATCCCACCAGTGAATATAATTCTGACAAAAAAAGTATAGACCAGCTTTCCATTCGTTCACCTTTCCTCACAATACACACACCACCATAGAGCCCGGTAGTTCAGGCTGCGACATCATTGTCTAGGGCGTCCGCTTACCCTTCTGCTCCAGCAGATAAGGAGATCTGGATAATAGATGCCATAGGAAAGAGGATGTTTAGTGCAGGTAGCATGGCGCTGAAATCTGCTAATGCCACCACTGCTCTTGCCAAATATACGTTTACCCTTTGGGGAGTGGCTGCTTTGGCAGCAGAACATATACCAGATGGTGAGGGGAGAGGTTTTTTTTTTAAATTTAATTCAGGATGGTAAGGATGCTATGAGGCAGTCATTACAATCAAGCCTTGACACAGTGGATTCTGTAAGCAGGGCCCGGGCTGCCAGCACGGTGCTAAAACGCCTGGCATGGCTTAGGAAATCAGGTTTTGCAGCAGATGTCCAGGCACGTTTGCTGGACATCCCTTAGATGTGGCGTAATTATTCGATGCAAAGTTTGATCAGAGTTTAGAGAAGCTGCAGGCTTCCAGAGCAGCAGCTAAATCTCTGGGGGTCTCAATAATGCAACCATCGCAGCCTTCTGCACAGGGATGGAGAGGATGTCCTTTTTAGCTTAGACTCTTCGATCTCCAGAGGGAGAGGACAGTACAATCAGAGGGGTCAGAGAAGGACACCATGTGGGTCCAGAGGCAAAGGGGGGTGGGGGTAGAACTCCTCACGCAACACCCTCTGATCTCTCTGCCCTCTGCTGCAGCTGGGTCAGCAAAATCTTTGACTCCCTCACCCACAAGTCTGTGGTAGGAGGCAGGCTGTTGCAACATCTCCAGAGGTGGCATGACATAACTTCGGATGCATGGGTGCTACAAACAGTGGCCTATGGTTACTGCCTCCCATTCATAAAGAAGCCGCCGAATTGTCCCACGAAAGGCCGCTCTTCTTTAGATCCAGATGCACTACCCCAACAGGAAATTCTTATTCTGTTGGAGAAAGGTGCAGTGGAATTGGTACCTGCAGCGGAGAGGAACCAGGGTTGGCACTCTCCCTATTTTCTGAGGAGTGCGACCCAGCTTGGACTTGAGATGCTTGAGCATGTTTCTCGGGAAGGACAAGTTAAAGATGATAACTCTTTTGCAGCTCCTTTAGGCCCTATGACTCCAGGATTGGTTGGTGTCATTGGGTCTTCAGGATGCTTAATTTCATGTGCCTATCCATCAGAAACACAGGAAGAACCTGAGGTTCGCAGTTAGCAGTTCTCACTATCAGTTTTGAGATTTGCTATTCGGGCTCACCTCTGCACTGAGAGTCTTCACCAAGTTTATGGCAGTGCTGGCAGCAAGTCCAAAGAGGGAGGTCATTCACATCTACCCCTACCTGGACAATTGGTTGATCAGGCTTGTTCTCTGCAGCAAGCTCAGTCATCTGTCACGCTTGCCACTTTCTCCATGAGCTAGGCTTCTCCCTGAACTTCAAGAAGTCCCACTTGACACCATCTCAGAATCTGCAATTTATTGGAGCAGTCCTGGATTCAGGCTTGGGAAAAGCCTTGCCACCCGAGTTGAGGGCTCAACATCTCTCAGATGGTTAATAAATGTCAGAGTGCCCAACATCTCACGGCCTTCAACTTCCTAAGGTTGCTCGGCCTTGTGGCATCCTGCATTTCTCTGGTGCCAGAAGCCTGTCTGGAATCTGAGAGCCCATTGAAAGGATCTCATTCTCAGTGTTCTCAATTCTCTGGCAGAATGACAGACCTTCTCCAGGTCCTGAGCAAGGTCGCCCAGGATCTCCTGTGGTGGTCCTGCTGGGAGAATGTAATTTTTTGGGAACCATGAGACTAGAACCTTTTTTGGGAACCATGGCCAGAGATGGCAATTGTGACAGGTTCCCCCTCACAGGTTGGGGAGCGCACATTTCAGTCAGCAGACACTGGTCTCTGTCAGAGTCCATGCTTCACATAAACCTTTTAGAGCTGAGGGCAATCAGACTACTGCTGATAGCCTTTCTGCCCTCGATACGGGTAAGAAGTGTCCTGATAATGATGGACAACCCAGTGGCCATGCATTACCTCAACAAGAGGGGGTGTGGGTTCCCTGCCCCTGTGCAGAGGCGCAATGCAGCTCTGGTTCTCGGCATTAAGAGGGAATCTCTGTTCTGGCACATCATCTAGCTGGAGAAGAAAACGCAATGGCGGATGCTCTGAGCAGGCAGAGCACAATCTCCCACAGGTGGGAGCTAGCTCAGGAAGTTCTTCAGGAGATCTTAAATCCATTTGAGGGGTTCCACCAAGGGCTGTTTGCGACCAGTGTCAATCGGAAGTGCCAACAGTTGTCCTCCATGGAATTTCCCCGAAGAGGAGCTCTAGGGAATGTGTTTGTGGTGGACTGGGAGTCCCCGTAATTCCTCATGTCATAAGGAGGTTGAGGAAGTTCGGGAAATCCATGATCCTGATTGTTCTGTAGTACCTGGAACTTCTAGAGATGGCTATCTGCCCTCCAGTTCGTCTTCCCCAAAAGAGAGCAGTTACTCTTGCAAGAGGGGGTTGCCTTCTTCATCCAGAAATTAGTACTCTGAACCTTCATGCCTGGTTTCTGAGAGGGTGAGATACAATGATTGGGACCTTCCGGAAGACGTGATGGAGGTGTTGCTTTTGGCTAGAAGACCAGCAACTAAATCCCTATACAGCTGCCGTTGCAACAAACTTCGCAGCTGGTGCAATAAAGTGGATCCTTTCACATGCAAAATTCCAACTGTTCTTGCATTTTTACTCCATTTAATCCATTCAGGGTTACAAGTGAATAGTCAAGGGCTACTTGTCAGCACCTTACACTTTTCATGAGATCTCCTGATGAGGGCTGATCTCTAAGGGTGCTAACACTAAAGACTGATTTAGCTATCACATCTGCCCGCAGGGTGAGTGAACTGCAGACCCTGTCTTCAAAACCACCTTTTACGTCTTTCTTTAAGGACAAGGTAGTGTTAAGAGTTTGTTCATCTTGTCTTCCGAAAGTGGTGTCCATTTCACCTTACGCAAAGGATCCATCAAAAGAGGAGAGGCTTCAGACTAGATCCTAGACGGGCATTAAGTTATTACATTTTACGGACAGCGAACGTCCGTCAAGATGACCAGCTTTTGAAGGATACGCAGTACAGAGCTTGGGTTTAGCTGTAACTAAGCAAACCTTTTCATGATGGATAGTTCGGTGCATTACGGAATGCTACCCACTAGCAGGAAAAGACTCGCCTGATGGCTTGAGAGTGCATTCCGCTAGAGGAGTGGCTGCTTCTTCAGCTCTGAAAAGAGGGGTGCCGGTGCAGGACATCTTCAGAGCGGCAACTTGGTCATCCCTTCACACCTTCAGTACGTTTTACTGCCTAGTCTCTGTGTAGGGAGAGGAGACTACATTTGGGAAGGCTCTTCTCCACAACATCAATAAATAGAAATTCTTAAAACCCATCTACTAAGACAAACTGCTATGGGAGTATATCAAAGATGAGGAATACGTGGGAGGACATAATCCATTTGAAGAACAAGTTACTTACCCGTGGTCCCTTTTTGTCGAATGAACAATCCTCCCACATATTCCTCATCGCCCTCCTATCTTGATTGCTAAGAATTTCCGTGTTACACCTTCTGTTACACCTTCCTTTCTCACCACCTCAAGTTCATCTCCTAATGGCAGAGCATGCAAATTAAGAAACCAGTAGAACTGAGGCAACTGTCTACGTGCATGCTCTTTATAACAGCATCATCGTCATGGCCGAGGACAGTACGGAGGCTGTCGAGGGCCATGGCTGGATATCGCACGACGCTCGACTCTATGAATTATTTTTTCGAAGCAAGTGGTGAGCAGACTTGGAGTATCAAAGCTGAGGAATATGTGGGATGAACATTCAGTCGAAAGAACGTTAACACGGGTAAGTGACTTGTTCTTCTGCCAACCTTGCACTTCTGGTACCTAAAAGCATTCACCCGTTACCCAGCATTTTTCTGAGGATCTTCCTCCTAGCCCATACAGCAAGTGTATCGGTCATGTGCAATGACTGCTAATGGGCCTTTTATATTCCCTAATTGATATAAAAATTAAAAAAAGAAAGATGGCATGTGACCGCTTTCTAAAGCAATGAAAATTCCCCGTGCTGGAAATCAAGGCATTCAGATAGGCGTGTTGAGTAGATCCGTACCCGATTGTTGAAGATAATTATGTAAGGGAATTTCTGTGACCTCATTTACCATCCCTCTTCATCTTACTCTTATATGAGGTTTACACTCCTTGCCAGAATATTTCCAACACCTTTTAATTTATTTCTCTTGGCCTGTGGGGCACCCATATGCCCCTCCCCTTCCGGGGCCTATAAGGGTTCTACCCCCTGACATCACTTCCTGTAATACCCCAGACCCAAGGCCTCGTCTCATGAAATTGATTCTGTTGTCTACTTTTATTTTGATGCTGTTTTTAACATCCTTTGTACTCTCCCTTACCTTTTATTTATGTGGGACCTTATGAAGTGGCATGGATATAAAATGAAGGGAAATAATGGATTGGAGGTGCATGCAACACATAGGGTTGTGACATGATCAAATATTTTGCTTTTCCACGTTCTGCAGCATACAACACAATGTGTCATCCAACAGTAATCGTTGTTGTAATTCAGGGCTTGTTTAGTTAATTTATAGAGTGCACCTAACCCTGGGATATCTGGGCTCAACTAGGCGACTGCCTACGGTACCGGCCAGCACGGGGTGCCAAAAAGCAGGTTTTTCCATCTACTTTCATGTATTACAAAAGAGATGTAAACCAATCCGAATTAAAATAGCTGATAGATATAACTTTTTAAACAGTCAGTCCTGTAAGGGTTGACCCCAAGTACTGACTTTACAATTGATGTGCTGCAGTGTTTGCCCTCAATTAGAAGTAATATATATTTATTCATGCAACTTTAAAACTACATTATGGATAAATAGACTTTATTTAGAGCACACAACCTATTTGAAAGTTGAAATAATTTGTAAATGGGTGATTTCACAGCTGCAAGCATTATCTAGCATTTCTTGGAAGGTTAAAGAAAAGCTGGGCAATTAATGTGATTTTTCTGGGCTAATTTACAAAGCAATACTCATTCGTACTCGTCAGATCTTGCTTTGACCGGTATATTAATATTCTGTGCGGGTTTTAAATCCAAGATAAGCATGCTGGCTAAGAATATGTGAATTTTGTATGTAAATGCATAGTAGTCAAGGCGTCCGTTTCATGTGGGTCTTCTGATGTTAAAATGCTAGTCAAATATTAAACTTACAATGAAAAGTATTAATCAAATTGAACATTTTGGAAGGTCATACTAGCAATTTGATGGTGGGAAACAAAAGTGATCCTCCAAATTGAATTAAATGCAAGACAGGAGCAACGAATAAGCCACTGGGGGGTTCCAGTGAACACAGGGGACACTGATGGCACTTTGCCTGAAGCGTGCTTGCCCTCTTAAGGGTCACATTTGCTCCAGCCAAGGTGCACACTGCCCTGCAGTCTTGTGACTTGCTCTCTGGCTGACGAATCTCACCTCCTTGGACAGCCTGACAATGGCTAGTGGACATACTGGGCAAACTTGAGACTGGAGACTTTCTGCAATGGGCAACAGTGGTGTGTGTCTGTGTATCTGTGTGTTTATATGTGTGTGCAGACCAGCGACAGATGTGCTTTCCACTCCATCTGCTTTACCTGGTCATTGCACTTCCATACAAGGACTTCTGGTAATGAACTATTGAAGAGAGCAAAAAAGCAGGCACGTTTGCACTGTGCGCCTCCCTGCACCTGCCTCACTTCCCATCCAACATATGGTAACTGCTAAAAGCTGCTGATTGGGGTAGAGGGTCCCATGAACGAAGAACCATCCACGTGCAATGGATATGGCAGGCTGCATGGCTCTCTAGCTTGTGCTGTACTTGTTCTTTGCAAGTGAAACTTACACTGTCACACCCTATGCTGTATAATTTGTCTGAGGGAGTTTGCCTTGGCTCAGACCATGTTGCACCTGTACATTTTTAGGAAGAAATCCTGCACTGGCCTTGAACATGCTGTACCTGTACCACCATGTGAGGGAACCTTGCACCTATCCTGTGTGCCACACATGTATAAATTTGACGTGTGGACAGGCCCCTGCAAACAGTTGCTGTTCCAATGCTGCACTTGTGCATATTTGTGAGGGAAACGTCCACTGGCCCTGCATGCTGTGTTCGTATCTATTTGCATGGGCCTTGCACTGACGCTGTCCATGTTGCACCTGTTTTCAAGGGTAGCCTGCAGTGACCCTGCACATAATGTATCTGTTTTAAGGGACTCTTGCCAGGCCCTACCAGAGCTCATTTGTTAAGGAAACATGAATAGACATGTCCATGCTGTACTTGTACCCGTTTCTGTTGGAAAAATGCACTGGCCTGTCCACTCTGACTGTACATTTACGTGAGGGACGCTGGCATTGACTTTTTTTTTTAGGTAACTTACACTAGGCCATGCTGAAACGTTTGTGAGAGAGGTTTGATCTTGTATAAGTGCTGTATTGGTTTGCGATGGAACGCTTCCCTAGCCCTGTCCATGCTGCGTATATACCTGGTTGTTGGGGAAGCTTATAGCAACCCCTAACAAGCTGTACCTATTTTTGGAAAGCGTTTGCTGGCCTTGGCCATGTATTTCCTGAAGGATTTTGAGGAAAGCTTGTGCTAGCCTACTTTGTGTTATCTATTTGAGGAAAGCATGGGCTGCGCCTATGCAGATAGTAACTATGTGCTGTATTTGTGAGGAAATCATGTACTTTTGGAACTTTTGCAGCACTGCTGCCTAGACTGACTTATGGGTGCCCCTGTGGGTATTTGGACCTTCTGCTCCCCATGCTGTACCTGTTTGGTGTGGGATAGTAACTTACAGTGTTGCTGACCATGATGCATCTTTCCAGTGTGTGATGGAAGCTTTCAGTTCTTTTCCCTATGCGGCTGGGAACTTGCTCTGATACTCATGTTGTACTTCTCTTGCATGCCAATGAAGTTTCAACGTCTGCCCATGTGTTGCCTTTTCTGTGTGACTAACGTGTGCACCGTTTGTGCCAGTATTGCACCCGTTAGTAAGTTAAGAGAGCAGTGTGGCAGACAGTCATGAAACACAGTAACTTTACGCAGCAAACCGAGTAGTACCGGGAGGACCTTTCTGGGCAGTTTGTAAGAAATGGGACATTTTAAAAGAACATTGGGTCAGTAAAAGTGGTTACAACTCTCACCTTCACAGCACACTAAAGCCCCTATTTAGAAAACCACAACTTCACTCCATCTCATGGCAGCCTGGCCAGGAGCCAGAGCCACTGCCCCATTTTCATATCCTGACCTACTGGCGGCCAATTAATCTGGCCAAAGAATTTTCACTAGGTGGATTTCCTGAAACACCAGACGGTGCTCTCCACCTGCTTGGCAATGGCGGGGGATGGCTCACTCCTGTACTCTTCTCCATCTCTGATACGCCAAAGACATTCCACCCACTCGCCTGCGAATGCAGTCGAGCAAAGGGTATTTTTTCTACCATCCCTGATATCTGGATAGAGGATGTGAGAGGGTTACCACCAAACAGCTAGCATTGGTGGTAACAAAACTACTGGCAGTCACAGCCACTAAAACCCCCTCACTTTCAGTGACTCGAGCAACGGTTTCTGCACTCTTTAATGGAGGCTTTATTGATACAGGTGGAGCCAGAGCAGAGTCGGATAGGGAAAGCATAGCCAGTGGTAGTTCACCTCCAAATCGGCGGTGATCCTAATAGCCTCTTTCCAAAAACCTTTAAATGGACACCTACTGTAAGTTGACAAATCTGCTTAGTTGCCCAGAAAATGTTTGTGCAGGGGCGGGAGGGGTGTAACGGGACGTCTGAGGGACATTATTTTCAATTCTACTGAAATCATGGATGTTTTGTGCTTGTGCTTATTTCTATTACTAATCCCACCCAATGTGGACATCATTTGTAATTCTGCCTTTATAGTGGGTGTGTGTGTAAAGGTCTAAAACATAATGGCGAAACTGCAGCTTGTGATCATGGTGGGTAAGACGCATGTGAAGTGGTGAGGACACATCTGGGATGAAGGGATTGTATAGTCGGGACACACAGGGTTTGGGGGCCTCACAATTACCTTTCGCCTAGGGTGCCAACAATCCTTGCACTGGCCCTGTTGTAATCCGACTCCCCTTCCCCCCCTCTCTGTCCTTACCACACCCTTTGTCGAAATCCCGGTGGTCCCCCCAAAGTCGGATTGAAGCGAACTGTAGCGCTTCATGTTTTCCTGCGCGTTTAAGATCTGTCCATTTATCTCATGCACAAGGCACATCTGGCAGTCCCGTTTCCATGGAGATTAATGTGCCGGTGCTTGTTGGGAGTTTTCGGAAGCATGACGAATCTGGAGGAATACACAGACATTCAATAGATGAAAATGAATTGGTTTTACGTTGCCAACGGTGGTATTTGCTTTCCAATATCACCACAGCCGAACCAGCATGTTACGGTTTTGCAGAATCTATTCGGCAAGGCTTGCGCTTTACTAAGATTTTGTTTTGTGCATATGCAGTCTTGTGCTAAAAGTACACAACTGTCGCATGCTTCCAATTATGCTTCTAAAAACACTGCGCCGCACAGGGCCTAGAGGAAACAAGGATTTTATGTTTAAAAAGAAAAAGCTCTTCTGGGATCCACGTGTGTGTTTGGTTGAGCTATCTTGCCACATCCATGCAGGAGTGGAGTGAGAACAGAACGTGGCCCTGTGAATGTTTTTCAAAGTGGTCTCGGATTACACTGAGCGAGAAGGCCAAACCCCACCGAGCAGAGCCAAGAAAGTTTGGAAAAATGGATCCAGATAGTCAATTTTAAAGCACATTGCTCTCGAAATAAGCATTAAAAAGTAGTTCAACATAACAAAAATATATAAAACAGTTGCTAAGATTAAGGAATAATATACAATTCTTTGCTTCCAAAGAATGTGGGGGACGAGGAGAGCTGGCAGGAAAGGGGTTTGGTTTTCTGCTCCTCATGTCCTCTCGGTAACCAGAGTACCCTCACAAGATCCCCGTGGGATATAGGCCCACCAGGGAAGTACCCAGAGTTCTCTGTCCACCACTGCATCCATGTGACGGACTGCTGGAAGGTTAATGGCAGGCGATGTAACCTGTGTGCTGCAACCTGTGCAGTGTGAATGGTGTGCAAAGTGAGCAATTGGAGAAGGCTAGGAGTGATGGCGTGCATATCATGGCATATATAGTAAGGATTTCAATGAGCCGATCTGCCCCGAGGTGGCGGCCCGAGCGCAGCAAGGGTCCCTTAAAGACAGGGCCAGCCTTAAGGGCAGCAGCGCCCTGGGCGAAATGGCGCCCCCCCTCGCCCACCGCGCCCCCCTGCTTAACAGGGGGCGGGGCCAGGATGGGCAACTTTTTTTTTTTTTTAACCTCCTCGCTCCGGCGAGGAGGTTAAATAGGTGCCATTAGCACCTCATTGTCATTGAATGAGCCCGCCATCGCTCAATGACAATGAGGCGCCTGCCACACCTTCTGCCACCCCGCCAGCTCGGGGGAGTACTTGAAAGACTCCCTGGAGCTGGCGTGGTGGGGGGCTAATGGCGCCTTTTCTTGTGAAAAGTGTCCACGGCGGAGGGGCGCATTTAAATGCACCCACCGCCGCGGGCACCTTTTACAGTAAAAGGCCGCCTGCTGCGCCTTGTCCCACAACGCCAGCTCAGGGGAGCCCTTGAAAGACTCGCTGTGGGCGAGGGGGGGCGCTATTTCGCCTAGGGCGCTGCTGCCCTTAAGGCAGGCCCTGCCAATGTAGATGGTCTGGAGTGTATTCACAAGTGTTATTGCGGGAGGTGCCATTTAACTGATAGTAACGTGTGCAATAATGTTGATTGGGAACTGCAAGGAAGATATTTTAAAAAGTTGGGTTATGAGGCTTTCGTACTGCACCAAATCATCCCTGTAGTAGTCTCGAATCACCTAGACTTGTCAGAAAATTGGTGTATTTTTGCCCCTCTGGTAGATCCCAATTTGAGTCTTTGGAAAGAAAAGGAGCAGAGGGTACGGGCACCACAGACAAAATGGTAGGACGGATGCAGCGGGAGTCGGGGGAGAGGAGGAAGGAGGAGGTTCATGATACCATGGTCACATGGCCGTCCTGTTAGGTGATCCATACATTTTATAATGCAGGAAAGTATGCCCTAAAGTGTCTGGTCAGGGATCAATTGGACTCTTGTTTTCGCTGCAAGATTAGGAGCAAAGAAAGTTATCACATGATAGTTTGGATGCATGAGGGGCTCGAGATGTGCTCAGACAAACACCTGAAGTTTGACTTATTTGCCAGGACATCCATTTAAATTTTACTGCAGATCGAACTCCAGAACATTAACTCTAGGACTGGAAAGCCAAAGGGCAGAGCGTGACACAATGCCATCTGGTGAGGGTGGAATAGCCCAAGGTTTTTTGATAGTTATTCTATAAAATTATGTTGGTAATTCCATTTCTGAAAGAGAGGCCTACTAGTCAGACCCTCCTATTCATAAATGCTTTACGACAAAATTATAGTGCACAGAAGCTTCCCAGGAATATCAGTTGAGGCTTTTGTGAAACTGGTAAACCAAAGCAACGAATCGGGCTCTCCTGAAGACCCTTGCCCCCCGGACATATACAAAACAATTCTCAAACAAGGAACCCCCATGGAATACCACAGGAACCTCCTCAATCTCAACAGGTAAAGTACCGCAGGCCTTCAAATCGGCTTACATCAAGCCGCTACTCAAAGACACAACAGGAAACGTAGAGGACTTCTCTAACTACAGACCCATCTCCAACATACCCTACATAGCCAAACTGCTAGAAACGTACGTCTACCAAGTAACCCACAAATTCATAGAAGAGCACTGCCTACTAGACCAGGCACAAGTTGGCTTCAGACCTATGAGAGGAACAGAATCTGCTCTCCTCTCAATATGGAACGACCTAAAAACAAACACAAACACAGACTCAGACAACAGCACCGCCCTGATTCTCCTTGATCTGTCTGCAGCCTTCGACACGGTCAACCACGCCATCCTCATAAAGAGATTAGAAGGACTAGGGATAACAGACACTGCCCTACTTTGGATCAAATCCTTCCTAACAAACAGAACAGAAACAATATGGATGAAACCTTGTAAATCCAAACCCAGAGTCTCCACGTGCGGAGTAACACAAGGATCATCCTTCTCCCTGCTTCTATTCAACATCTACATGTACCTATTAATCAAACTCCTCAAAAAACACAGCCTCACATGCTACAACTACGCCAACGATATTCAAATAATCTTCAACATACAAGACACCCGAGAAGAAAACGCCACACTAGAGAATTGCCTTCGTGACCTATTCAACTGGATGAACCTCAACCATCTCAAAATCAACCCGGGCAAAACGGAGATAATGATTGTTTCAAAAAAGGGAGGAGACATCAACTACATCCCCTGGCCAAGAGAGCTCGGCACCACACCAGGACCATCATCAACTGTAAAAAAACCTAGGGGTCCTGATGGATAACAACCTCACTCTGGAGTCGCAAGTAAACTCGGTAATCAAGAAATGTTTCTTCCTCCTGCGAGCAGCAAAAAGGATCCTACCGTTCCTGTCGTTCGCCAACAAAACACTTACCATCATCGCTCTGATCATGTCCAGAGTAGACTATGCCAATAGCCTTTACCTGGGCATGCCCGAACGACTTCTAAAAAAAACTGCAACGCATACAAAATGCAGCAGCCAGACTCCTCCTCAAGCTACCCAGAAGGGAACACATCACACCCGCGCTAGAAATACTGCACTGGCTGCCACCGAAACAACAAATAAAGTTCAAGGCCATGTGCATCACGCACAGAGCAATACACAAACAAGGCGCAGAGTTCCTAAGCGACTAACTACGCCTGCATCAACCGACAAGAACACTAAGATCAAGCACCGACATACACCTGGATCCAAAACCCTACAACAGAAAAAAACTCGGAAGATCTTCTTTCTCTCACCAGGCACCCACAACCTGGAATGACCTACCTAACAATACAACAAACCACCTAGCATTCAGGAAACTCCTCAAATCATGGCTCTTCAAAGCGTAACCACAACGGAGACGCACTAGAATGCCCAGACATTAAAACAATGATGAAAATAACTCCAACCTCGGCCACTCTCAAATTGGACAAACACTCAAACCAAAGAACCAACCACTTGACTGTGGCTATTGAGCATAAGACATCATGGAAAATAGCCACAAAGGAAGGCTGCAGAGAGTGACCACATACTTAGATCGAGACGAAAGCCCTCAAGTGACTCTCCCACTCGTACGTACCGGACGAACATATCCAGACCGGCAGAATCACCTAGATAGACGTTGGCCTGCGTCACATCTGGATAGGATTGATTGAAGGATAACATGCCCGCGCCTAGAAAAAACGTGAATGCTAGCATGTGCCACACTTAGAGTTGTGAACACCAGCCTGCGTGGCGTTCGGATGGAGTTGTGAATGTTAGCATGCCCACACCTGGACGGATCTCTAAACTCTGGCCTGCGCCACATCTAGATAGAAGTGTGAATGTTGGCATGACCACACCTGGATGGAGTCCTAAACATTGGCCTGTGCCGCGTCTAGATGGGAATGTGAGGGCAGCAAGTGCCACACTCAGACAGAACTGCGAATGTTAGCATGGTAAAGGTCAGGTAACCCACTAACCAATAAATAAGCTCAAACTCTGCATACTTATCTCACTCCAAAAACTCACACAACCATCTCTCGCACAACAAGCCGCACGCACTTCACAACACTGCAACAACACATAAGCCGGAACAACAGCACATGCGGACTGACTCCGATACCCGCACCAAAGCTCAGCACCCGGTGTATAGTGAGTTGAAGCTGCCAACAGAGCACCACTCCTCTCACTATCCTACTCCCTTCTTCACCTTACTAACCCATCCCACCTTTATCATTTACAGATCCGCCTGAGCGCCTGGGGACCAATTCCGTTGGTGACAGTGCGCAGTACAAATTCCTTTAACATTTAACTTGTGCATTTGCTAAGGCAGTCTCCTGGCACCCTCGACACTAGCCCTGCAGAAGGCATAGGGTAGGTTTGGTCAGATGTATACCCCTGACTTTTGCTAGAAAACAAAGTTACTGCAGCCATAGATGACTTTTTTAATCTTCTGCACCTCTGCCTCCAAACTCAATAATTGGATGCCTTAGTAAATATGGTGGCACGCAAATCTTTAAATATAAACCTATCCTGGGTTTATTGATATGATATGACATTTATAACGGGCCTGTACACAAGTGTTTCTAGACACGACTATTATGGTGACCACTAAGAGCACACAATTATACAGCCACTAATTTGATAGCACACTAGTGTCCGCTCTGTGAGCAGGGTCCAGCTAGGACAAGGCTAATGTGTATGCACCTAGCCTGACTGTCTCTCCAGCTGCTATGTGCGACAATAGCCCAGACTGCTGCCTTTTGATGCTACTGCAGGAAGGGCATCGTATTGCTTTCCGGTACAAGAATACTGACCCGGAGATCTCCTGAGAATTAGTACTTCAAAGGAAGCACTGACCTAGCAAAGCCACGCTCCCACCAGGGTGCTGACCATTTGAGTCCCTTTGAAGTCAGCGGCAAAGGAAGGAAGCAGAGTTTGAGTAGCCAGAAGGTAGAGGTTGGCTGAGGGAGGGGTCTCACCATCTTGGTTTTTGTTACATATCTTTACCACTCCCTGACCCCCATTTCCTGAGGAGAAAAGCACTTTGGGCATGATGCCACTATTGAGGCACTTGTTGCAATTTTCTGGATTAGATCACTTGCAGCATTCTTGCTTTGGATTAATCACCAGTGAAATTATGAATTTATAATGAGATGTAATCCTCCCCTTCTTTGATTCATCAACACTGAAGGAATCATTTATCTTGAACTGTGTTGGGAGAAACTGTCTTTTCCAAAGTCCCCTTCCTTCTAGATGAAGACAGTATTTTCCAAGGCAGAGGAGCACCCCCAGGGAACAGTGGGGGCTTGACTGCTGTTGGACAAAGGCATCTCTGCTGGCTGTGCACTGGAGCCAGGATCCTGCTCACTGGAGGCGAAGGACCCCCTGTAGGTGCCAGACAACTTCCTGGAGTAGATGAGCAGAACTAAGGCCTCAGCTTGTCCTTGGAGACCCTAGATTGGGCCCCTCTGCAGCACAGAAGTCCAGGAACAGCTCTGCGCCACGATTCCAGCATTGAACCACTTGTGAGCTACACCGATGCAGACATTGCCTGCCTTAGCATTTTCGTACCACTTGCCGTTGCTGCTTGAACCACACCGCATGTGGTACCCAACCGACCGGCTGACAAACCAGATGCTGAATCACCACCTCAGGAAGCTCCTAGAAGCCTAGCTCAATGCAGTTGAGCTCCCAAAGACGAAAAACCAAAGATACTTTGAAGAGGCCCTGTTCCCCTGGCCCGCCTTTTAAGCCCCACTTCTCTCTACCTTTTTCTACAAAGACATATCCATGAACTATTGACCTTGTTGCCAAGTCCTTTGCCTGAACACCTGTGCTGATGAAACCAGAGTGCCCTTTCACACCAAGATCTGCATTTTCTGTGTTTGTTTTACAGGGGTGAGTTGGTAATGTTTTAAGTTTGTTGCATTGTTGGTAATATTAAAGTTCCTATGTTTCTTAAAACCTTAATTGGACATTTTTTATTTTGTACCAATTGTACTCCAGTTGCTAGTGTTATCAACACACCCCTCCTGGAGGTATAGCATTCTCTTGGTCTGCACTACTAAAAGAGATGAAGAGATGAAGGGGTGGGGAGGGACGGCACTGCTGGTTTAGTAGTGTGGCGTTGAGTAGACGGTTTATCCACTACTCGTCGCTGTACTACTGCAGAGCAGTAGTCATGTCGTCACACCAGTGTACCCTAGTCAAGAACAGACTGTAAAAAATTGGATGTTTTTGGATTAAAAAGAGCAGAGATTGTCTCCCTAAAACACATTGTGGCACCCTGGCACGCTGGCCTTGAGATGTTTTTGTCCTTTGTTTGGGAGTGGTCAGAATAATGTGAACTAAAATGCAACCCATGCATTTAGAGCAGGGGTCCATAACCTTTGGCCCTGCAGATGTTTTGGACTAGGACTCCCATGATCCCCTCACCATTGACTATGGAGGGAGTCAGAGTCCAAAACCTATGGATCCAGTGCAACGGTACACTCGAAGGAACAAGACGTTACAGTGGTTTCCAATCCTTGACTCCGTAAAGCTGACTTTAAGCTGTCCTCAATGTGTAGTCATACAATTGTGAGAGCTAGAAAAAAAACGGATGCATGTCTTGAGGCATTCCTTGCGCAAAAGACTGCTAGTGTAAATTGGTGACCCTTCATTTCAAGAAATTATGGAATGACATTCATCGCTACCTTCGAGTGACCTCTGACAAGTCCAACCATCTAACACCAAGACCTGGTACAAGCCTAAAACAAATTCCCGATCAGTGGTATCGAAGCTACAATCCTGTGTGGCGAGCTAGTGCTAGAGTCTCGCATGGGGCCAGCCTACACTTTGCAAGTTGGAATCTCGTGGCAGGGTCGACTCGCCAGCCATCCTTCTGGGGTAGATAAATGGAGTATCATTAAATGGGATAATATCATCTGTTATTGCCCTGCTTAGGAGTGGGAGGAATGCAACTTGCTATATAAGACTACACATTACTATCCACCAAGCATGCATGCTTTTCAAACCATCATGAGGTTTCAGAACACAGCATGTAAAAAATGTTTCCACACAAACCATACGATCACTGTGATCCAACCTCACCGCTTTTTTTGCCATAAAGATCTGAATATCCACTTGTTCTGCCCGACACCATCCCCTGTGAGCCAGATCTTCTGATGTCTAAGTTAAAGCTGTACCTCCTCAGTCACCGGAGACCTTTGGGAGAACCATCTTGCGCCACTTTTCTATAGGCTGAACTGACCTCCTTGCCTACAACTGTAGTGAATATAATAAACCCCACACCCTCTTTTGGGGCGCCACCCCCCTCGGTCATGAGATCCATTATCATTGCCCTCCTGAAGAAGTGAATCACCCCTAGACTGCCAAAACAATTGACTACCACCACTCGGTAACAGGTCTGCCCTCAGCGTCTAAACTGCTTGTGAAAGCGGTATTGGCACATCTTAATAAATGTTCATACAATATTCACACCTTCAGCATATTATGAGGCACTCTGGGCAGTTGACTGTGTTTTAATGTGAGTTAGTCTTGTTCTGTTTCACAGGCCAGCAATGCATGCTGATAGAATGTTGGTGAATGTGTGATGGACAGCTCAGGAGAATGTTGAGTGAGTGTTGTGTGCGAGTGTTCTATGAATGTCAGTTGGGGGCCTGAGCTGTTTGTGAGTGGATGGCCGGTGGGTGTCTCTTGATGTCTCATGGTGTCTGCTGTTGTCTACCTGCCTACTTACCGTGTATCATACTTGCAAGTAACTGGAACTGTAATATAAAGCATCTTGGATTTACCTCTATGGCGCTCCACAGCTGGTCTGTGTACCAATGAACTGAGCACCAGTGAACCATTTACAACATTGGTGACGAAGGCGGGATTAAATCCCACACCACTTGGAGAATTGGACAACACATTACTTTCAAAACATTTCCCCAGTTACTTGCAAGTATGATACAGGGCGTGTAGGCAGGTAGAAAGCAGACACCATGAGACACCCACCGGCCTAACTCTCGCATCCAGCTTAGGCCCCCAACTGACATTCATAGAACACTCGCACACAACACTCAACATTCTCCTGCACCGTCTATCAGACATTCATTGACATTCTATCGGCATGCGTTTCTGGCCTGTGAGACAGAAGATGACTAACTCACATTAAAACATCCTACAGTCATTCACCACAACACTATGACACTGCTCTGACTCATAAAAAGTCCCTAGTGATGACAACCTGCGCCAGTCAAGCCTAGTATGTTGCTGACCCCGCCCCCTCCTACCCTCCCTCTGTGCACTGCAGTGCCCTGCATAAGGAAGAACTTGGAGGATTCACTATGTCGTGTACTCTTTTGAAGCACTGAAATACAAAATGCATACAAACACTAAAGGACAACATTATAAACACTGAAGAATAACCTTCTAAACAAAGTTGGAAAATGCCAGAGAATGGTCCCAGCCCTAGAGCACCAGTACCGAAAGGTCGCTGATGGAAACTGCCAATGTGTAGACTGGGTTGAGAGGAAAGTGCTGTGCACACTAACATTTATTAACTGGATAAGCACATCTGGAAAGCTGAACAGTGAATTCTAGGAAGACCCGGACAAGAAATGTTTGCAGGGCAGAGGCCTGCAGGTCACACAATGACCCATTTCTTATCCAAGAAGGTTTGTAAACCAATTCATTTGCTAGCAATGAGGAGTGATGGGAGCACATTTGAACAGTAGATTAAAAAGAATAATAGATACCATTTGCAGACCGCGGTCCAATTATCGTAAATGCGTGCCAAGTGTTATGGATTTTGTGCAAGGTTCACGATTTTTGATGTAGTCTTCCAAGTTTGCATGTTCTTCAGGAGGGCGCCTGACCTGGCAGTCTGCTCCTTTCATAGGCTGCATGTGTTCCTTTCTCATGTACATAGACCGAGAGCATCTACCATTGCAGGTTGTTCAGGGGCAGGGAGAACAGCTCTTCCATGTAGACTGGTATTGCTACTCCAGTTTATTGGGTTTCTTTGATGAAATGCTTTATTGAAATCTGCTCCTTTCTCAAAGGTGTAGATTCTCCATCTGAAGAGTGTGGTTCACGAAGGACTAGATCTGGCTTTGCATCTGCAACACATGCCATTGCTTGCCAGCTTGAATTACTGTTTGCACCCACACAGCCAGGCTCTTTGCTTCCATGTGAAACGGTACTGTGCAAGGTCCACTTTGGTGACATTATTAAATGAACATTGACAGTATGTAGGTACATAGATATTTTATTGGGACTAAAATAATAGTTTCAGGTTCCACCTAAGAAGGGAGGTTCCAAAATGCAATAATCGATAAACACACCTTTGTATTCTAAATGTAACTCCCTATCCACAAAAGGTCAAAAACAGACTTGCAAACCTAATTCTCTGGAAGGAGCTGGAGTTCTTCCAAAATGCTAGTTCAAGAATTGTTGGCTTTTATCGTGGATTTTGAAAGCTAGTATTCGGCTCAAGGCTATGTGGGCTTAATCAGTGGCAGCATTTGACATTGTTTCCAAATATCATGGCATTCCCACATGTTCTTCCCAGTACTGGAGAAAAAATAAATATTTCCGACGCTGCAATACTCTTGGTATCATTTAACTCTATCCCACTCGAGCAGTAATGCATCCTTTATTCACTAATTCAGTTAAAACACTTTTACCTACAAAACCTAATCCCGATCATAGCCAGTGATAGCATAGCATAGTACAGTATCCATGGGGGACCCTGCTAGTCTGATGAAAGGGGGTGTCTTTCTCTCCTCCCTCCTAATATTTCCCCTCTCTGCCACACACCATGCTCTCAAAACACATATTTCACAAACGCATCTTTTCTTTCGTGTCTTTGTTTTTCTTGCCTTCCACTGCGAAAGGTTTTAAAAGCCACGCTGCCCACGCAGTTCTAAAAGGGAGCGTAACCTGCAATCGTCAGCAAGGATGAACGTCCATGCATACATTTGGCATTACTCCTTCTTTGCCAGTTGTTTCGTCTCCATTATGGACATTATTCAAGAGTCTTCATCGAGCAACCTATTTTCTTATTATATAGGTTTGTCATTAGAAATTGTCTTGAGGCCTCAGTGCCAGGCTCACGGATGTATCTTCCCTGTGAGGGGCATCCGTTTAATAGCAACACCCCCCTTCACTTTTGGGAGCACCCCGTTTCCGTTCCTCCTTCGCCTGGCTGTGGTCCTGGCTTTCCGAAGAGGTAGGACAAGTTCATATGTCCCCATTCCTTACTATCCCAATGAGTACAGGCCTTCAGTACACACTGCGCTCTGTAGCCACCTCACGCATACACGGCACTGCGCTGGCAGCCGCAGAAGTGCCATGGTAAGTATTGATGAGCCCCGTGGCCGAGGAAGTGCAATGGTTTGGTAAAATCTCATTAAATGGTCAAACGAGTGGCAACATGGTCATGGCGCCTTTTTATCCACTGCATTGCAAAGCGCCTCACTGCAAGTTTTGGAGAGTTGCTTGCTGAAAAGTAGGTAAATGACGCTCTACCAGAAGGGTATCCTGAACTTGAAAGGAGGGGGCGGGGGATTGGGGGCGTAGAAAGAGCATGCCCAACTCTCTGGCTGCTCAGCTAATACTCCCTTTATGTTACGTGGAATTAGTATATTTGGGGGATTTCTGCAAAGCCACAGCTACATTGGGGCCCGCGCATTGTATTTGTATTGTTTTTATATAGCGCTCTAATAAGCGCTTTACAGTTTAACAACAAAATACATCAAACATGGAACAGTAGAAGCAATAACAGTATACATGATTCAAACCAGTGCCCCCCAAGACGTCCATGCACTGGAAAACAAAAGACTGTTTAACTTGCAGAGGTGACAAAACGGGTGTATATGAATTGTTCGTTTTACAACTGTTCGAATTACAATTGACCTTTTCACAATTGACCGAATTGTGAAGGTAAATTGTAACATATATGTGGGGGGAAACCCACCACAACCCCCCACCCAACGCCAAACCCCCCAAAACCTATATATATATATATATGTATATATATATATATTGTGACCCTTTAAATTCGGTCAATTGTTCATTCGAACAATTGTAAACAAACAATTTGGGTAATACCGACAAAACCACCAATGCCAACTTGCATGGCCATGAATACGGCTGTATTATGTATGGGATTGGCCGTGCATTTGGCTATGTAAGTGGGTAGCCTTGAGAGCGGGAAGTGGCGCATGTGCAATTCTTTCAGATCACATCTGGGTGTCCCGTTACAACTGGAGGCAATTGGGGGCTATGCATTGACGTGAAAGCCACTGTCGCACTTCGTGCATCATTTGTTTTATGTCTGCAGGTTTTTTGGGGGTTATTATTTTTTCGCGGTAACTTAACCACCTCCTCTTACGTATTTCCTCTTGTGTATTTACGTTTTCTCCTGGAGATGTTGGTTGCGGTTGGAGGGTTACGTGGTGATTCTTAACTTATAGTGGATGATTTGGTAGAATTGCAATAAAACAATAAGATTGTGTGAATGCAGGTTCTGCTTTAAGCATTGTTTTCTTTATCGGTACATGTACAGACCCACACTTCTCCTTGTAGGCGCTTACAGGAAGCCCACGTTTTGCAAATGGATTTGTGGCTTGTCATGTTATAAAATTACTATTACATTATTCTTAATAGGGTGCACCAGGGGAGTTGCTAGGTCTGGAAAAGACCCGGGGCTACGCTGCTGTCTGAACTGTTGGGACTGGGGGCTAGCTAGTCTTTTGGCTGTAGCTCCTGAGATTCTATCGGGGGCTGCAACCAAAAAATCAGGGGCTATAGCCCCCTTAGCCCCCCCCCCCCCAGCAACGCCCCTGGGGTGCACAATTTGAAAGGTACTAGCCAGGTATGCAAAGCTATCCGCCCCTCCGTTCCTCACATGCACATAGTACACTTCCACGAGCTGATGGCCAGTGCTTCAGAATAGATTTTGAAGTGGGAGTATTTTACTCTCTATTCTTCAATGTTGGGAGTAAAATTATTTTTGTAGGTTGTAAAAAAGTAAGTCCCACTCATAAAGGGGGTATTTTGTAAGCAAATTTGTTTAAACTGTTAAACAAATGTTTTTGTACTAAATACTACTTTGCACCAAGTTATAGTCAATAATAATAGTTTTCTTCCTGATTGTCTACGTGTACTAATGATTCGGGCACATCTGTGGAGCTGTGTTGAAAGCAGGGAACAGATGTCTGGTTCCTATTTTTGGTTGGAAGTATTTTTACTCGCTATTTATTTTGGCAGTTTTTGCTCCTTTTTTAGGGAGCAAAAATGGCTGATATCCCCCTTATTTGTAGGACTGTCGGTGGCAAGTGCACGTTTTGAGGCCTATTCTTAATTCTAATCGGAAGTCTCTTTGGTCATCCCTGTAACCTTTTGCTGTATTATGCAATGTTCTACTTGATTGTGTAATTGTCGTTCAGGCTGTCATCGTTCTTATGCCTCCCTGGCTTCAATACTTGATTAGTAGAAGCTTGTATCTTACTAGCACATAATGTTCAAACTATTATTTTTAGTAAATTGGTGTTAGTACTTGATAAAGTTAGCAAGCCATTAAAATATGCCAATTTGGGGAGGGGTGCTATTGCGTGGCTGTAAAATGGCTGCAGCCTGAAAGAGCTCAGATGAAGGCTCTAATATCCTACTGAATATCCTGCTTGCTTTTAGAAAATTGACCTCTTCCTACCTGTGGAGGACGGTTCCATGTCTTAAAATCGTGGCAAAAATGGCTGTAAATACAAAATATTTCAGCAAAAATGCTGTGGTTTTGCCGGCACAATCATGTAAAGGATGCGGGGGACACCCCCGCTCCCCTTAAATGGTATAATGGGGTACACTTTTACCGGGTCAAACCGGCGACAGACCCTGGAGTGGTGTGGGAAACCTTTAAGGTATACATTGAAGGGTGCTGTATCTGCAGGGAGGGGGGTGTTCTGAAAACGCTTTGCAGATCTATAGCACTACTTGAGGGGGAAATCGGGGACCTGGACCTTTAACAAGGCAGCTGTGACACCCCAGCTGTCTGCGTTCAACTCTGGGAGAAAAGAGAGGAATTGGCACTTTAGCCGGGAGAGGAGCGGTTTCTTGGGGTCCCCATTGCAGCTGCAGTCTACGGCGAGGGCAACCTCCCCAGCCGGACATTGGCTTGGGCTATTAAACGCAAACATCAACAGGGTGCAATATTAGAAATCGCAAACCCGGCTGGGAACCCTACCAGGTATCTTCAGGAGATCAATTACTTCTTCTGTGACTTTCATGACCAGGTATACTCGCCTCTAACGTAGTTCCAGCGTGATGCAGTTGCACAGTACCTGGATAGGGTAGCACTGGGCTGGTTAGACCCAGCACTGGTTGATAGTTTAAATGAGTCCCCTTCTGATGAAGAATTCCAACGAGTGATTCTCTCTCTTCCCAGCGGTAAGGCCTCTGGCCCGGACAGGATCACAGCCGAACTGTATAAGGAATATGCTGATCTCCTCATAACGCACCTGCGTAATATGTATGAATCCTCCATGGCCTCTGGTGTCCTACCTGAGTCAACCAGAACTGCCCTGATAACTGTACTATTGAAACCCACTAAGGAGCTCCTCATATAGACCACTGTCATTAAACAACACAGACACCAAAATCCTGGCTAAGTTGCTGGCAGATAACAAACCTATGGATCGTTAGTCCAATAACTTCGTAGGCACCTGGGGACCAACAGTATCAAAAATTCAAAATAGTTGTGCCTTGTGAGTAGTAACTAAATTCTCAATTGGGGCTATGGAAGTACCAATGGATATGTTAAGGCAGATGTGTAAATATTATTCATTTATAATTTTGGAAAAATCCCATTCTAAAAAAACAAATCCACAGACCATCATTTAATACATTTAATAAAAAGCATCCAAAAATTTGCAAAATCGTTCCAGGGTTGGCTGACTTTTCTTCAATGGATTTGGATGCTCTATACTGTGCTCAGAGCTGCAGCATACACCAAACCGAATGATGTCGTACTATATCCTGTCCATGTGAGGCACAAGACTGGGTTGGCTCCTGGCTCCCTTTCTTTTTGCCATCGCGGCCGCACCTTTGGCCTGCTGTCTCTGGGAATACCATGCCCACAGGGGAGGGGAGGTCAAGGTCTATTCTCAGGTCTCTTTATGCCGACAACGTGCTTATACAGGTAAAATATCTGCAGCTGAACCTCCAACCGCTGGTCCAGGAGATCTGCCGTTTTGGTGATCTCTCTGAATTAAAGATAAACTGGTTTAAGTCCGAGGTACTCCCGTTAACTCCCAGAGTGCAGCAGGCCGACGTGGGGGACGCCTTCAGATGGTGCCCACAGGGCATACGATACTTGGGGTTACTGATTGCACGGACTCTATCAGCGATGTACATGGAGAATTATGCAGGGGCACTTGAACAGCTTCAGCATAAAGTAGGGGCCTGGATACTCCTTCCTATATCGCAGCCCGCTCGAATATCTTTGGCCTAGATGGTGATTCTCCCGAAACTCTTATATATTTTTAATAACCTACTGATCTAGTCTCCTGCTAGCTTCTGGACTCTGCTTAGGAGCTTAAGGGTACATTTAGTATGGGCAGGTGAACAGGCCAGCATATCATACGAAGTGCTGACCCAACAATTCGAGAAAGGGCACCTGGAATACCCTGACATGTATGCTTATTCCCTCGCTGCACAGATGGAATATTCTGTTGGTGGTCTCCATCCACAGAGCTTCCACATCTTCCTGGAAAAGGTGACCACATACCCAAACAACTTAAGGGCATTGCTTTGGGGAGCCCGGGAGACTATGGGGAGGTCTGAGTTACAACCAGTGGAATCCATATGTAGGGCTTGGGATCAGTTGAAGCACTTGGTTGGGTCGGGGCCACTTTACTTTCCTGTGTTCGCCTTTTATAAGATGTGGGAAGTGGCAATCGCTTTTGAAAAGATATTCTGGGTTCACTTTGAGAGGCTGGGGTTTTGCACTCTCTGGGTCGGTAAATGTGTCCCCTGGGATACTCTTAAAGGAAGGGGGGGTGGACAGTTGTTCTACCTTAGATTAGGGGAGGGATTAAAGGCAATGTGGCCGAACTACCCAGATGCTGCCCCAGTCTCCCCATTGGTCCACTTCGTCACTGCACCAGCGAGCTCCAATAAACTTGTTTCCTACTTATATAGGGTCATTTAGCTACAGAAAGTGGACAGGCAGAGTAATTTTATGGCCAGGTTGGAGACCGCTCTGGGGAGGCGATTGTCGGAGATACTGTGGAAATCGAAATGTATGCAGTCACATAACCTGTCTTTGAATACTAGTTTCCATATAACCCATTCCAAATTCTTGCACTAAATTCATTATTCCCCAGCGCGGCTATGTAGGTATTACCCTGATAGATCCTCCCGATGTCTTGCGTGTGCTTATGAGCCGGTTGGTTTTCTGTATGTGGCGTGGGGATGTCCATGTATTTGTCCAATGTGGATACAATAGATGAAACCATGACCCAGATGTTAGTCATATACAATATCCCCCAAAGCTGTGGTTACTGTCACTGCTCGAAGTAGGAACTCTTGCTGAGAAGCGGCTGTTGTGAATGGCATCTGTAGTGGCTCGGACTCTGATTGCTAGGACCTGGGGGAAGCGCAGAGCACCGTGGCTCAACCTTATCAACCTATGTGAGAGGCGAGAGACTCAATATGCTATATTCCTACTGAGGCGGAGCATACCATTGGACTATTGAGGCACTCTCAGAACCTATATGGCTCACGATACTGAAGGCCTAGAGCCGGCCTCCTCACCTATGGAAGACATGTTTGATGTTGGCTAGGTTGCCCATGACTTTTTTTGTTGTGTAAGGGTGGGGGCAGCTTGGAGAGCAAGGCAGCTCACTGGGGTGAGCTTATTGTGTATTAGTACATATGCATCACTTTGGTGGGTGGAGGGCGGACTGGGTGGGGTTACTGGCATGTGATCAGATCCCTTGGTGGTATGTTTTCGCTTGCATATTGCCTTCCCCTCAGAGTCTCTCGGTTTTCTCAGATACTCTACTTCTGCCAAGCCCCATCATTGTACATCCTGGAGCCATTGCCTCAGCGATGGGCGGCCCACCCCTTTCCACGAAAGTGCAATTGCTGTTGGCTAGAACTAACACAAATCATGCTATCTTATTCGTAATGTATGCCTCTTCTCTGGCAAGAGTCTCCACAGGTAGACTGCATGAGTGCCTTCATGTTTACTTCCCAATAGCGTATTTAGGCATCCCACCACCTGATCGCAGTATCCAGTGATAACTGGGCAATCCCATCCCATGCCACATGCTAGAAGCACTCATGTCCTGCCCTACAACACGGACATTAATGCACTTTGGCAGGGATTATCATGTGTCATTTCTCTTGCGTCAAATACACCCCATGTAGTAAAATTGAATCAGTTGGAAGCTTGCGTTCCGGGACGCCTATTTATTTATTTTGCATTTTTAAAGCGCTCATACAGCGCGTGGGCATCGAGGCGTTGTTACAGGAATTGTTTTTTTTTTGTCTTAGTTGCGTATTTATAACGCGCTTAAATACTCTGAGGTTTCTAAGCGCGGCCCTGGAGCTCGAACCTGTGTTGCTTCATGTCGTCTTGCTTCCAAGGCGAGAACGTTACCGTTGAGCTATCCTACTTTTTAACCTGTTCCCACATCTTCACCCATGTTTTGTCTGAGATTGATGAACCTGTATCCGTACGAGAGATTTGAATTACTTGTTGGAACAGGTGGACTCCATAGAACCAAATTATGCTTTTTCCAGCCCGTCCATGTACCTACCCTGGCACCATCCTCTCGGTGTACTTCTGATTCCCCCAAGGAACTACCACCTCCCCACTCCTTTTCAACTGCAGCCTTCCTCCTTGACACCGACGGTGTGCATTTCTACCCACACGCTGATGACACCCAGATCCTACTGCACTTGGCTGGGGTGTCTTCATCATTTCCAGCTTTCTCGTAGGGCTGGTCAGCCTTGGGGAAAGTGGATGAATCAAATCCAAGCCTGTGTTCCTTAGGCGTAGGTCACACCTACTTTGTGGCCTGAGGCTGTTTGTGCACCGCCCACTCCAGTCAACAAAGTTTGACTTCTAGGTATCCATTTTGATAGGCATTTTAATTTCACCAGAATTTATAATTTGAAGTTTACATACTTGCTCCAATGGACAGTCCTTCGACATTTGAAACACGTGTGTAGCCCTTATTCAGAAACCCTGCTCCCATCTTGCCTGAGGGCGATCTGAGGCTTTCCCTAGGGCAGGCCTTCACTGTGCTGATCAGAGCTTTATACCGCTAATTATCAGCTGAGGGCCCAGCGTCGCAGGAGATGAATTGGTCAGAAGGAAAAGGTTTCCTGGCAGGATGACCCAGGAGCATGCTCCCATTGGCAATGTCCAACTTGACTATTCTGGACAGGAGCATGCTTGGAAAGGTGGAACACACGCACACGCGCTGAAAATAAGGAAACCTCTTCTGTGTGCAAAGGCAAACTGGTTGTCTGCAGATTGGAATGTGAAGAGTGGGTTGGGCCTTGTGTTTAGTGACTCTGGTGCGATATTGCCCTTGAGGGAAATATGTAGTGGTTAAGTGGAGGAAACAAAAGGCGTTTGGCAGAAGTTAACAGGCTAGTTTGGCCCACGGTTTCTTTTCCTGTCTGGCAGTCTTCATTCTGTCAGGTAGGCGATTGACCGTGTCCCTTTTTGTGCCTCCTGTCGAGTCATCTTATCGAGGGACTTCTAAACAAGCACTTTTTGCATTGCATTTTTTTGTATAGCGATCGGAAATGTTTTAGCCAAAAGTATGCAGTTTTTAATTACTGTAAGGTGATTTTGGACTTCTGGAATACGACTAGCATAATTTCCGGTTGGTAGCGGATTTCCGGTTTGCAATCTCGATTCACTTCCAGGTAATCGTTCAATTTGCAGACCATCTTGATACCTTTGCTTTGGGGTGAATTTGTTGCTTTCCAGAGGCACTTTACTCATTTACTTATGATCAACTTTACCTTCCGGAATAATCATTTTTGGGGTTCATTGTTTTATTTTGTTGCATCAGCGTAGTGTTAGAGCTCCTTGCTAGGCTCTTAACGTGGCAAGGACTTGGTCCACACTGTGTGCTGTATGGGTTCTCTGTGCCCCTTCTGCAAAGCTGCACTGTGCAGCCAGGTTGCCGCTCAGCCTGCTGCTTAACACCTTTTCCTTTGTCAACCCCCTTTCTGGTAACCCTGGACAACCTAGGGCAGGGGCGTGCAACCTGTGGATCCACACATGTTTGGGACTCTCCGTAATCCCATACCATTGATTATGATGTTTAGTGCTGATAGAAGGTGTAGTCCAACACATCTGGAAAGCCAAAGGCTGCAAACCACTGACCTAGGGTGCTGCCACTAGCACAGATCCTTTTCAGGATACGTGTACGCCCTGCTCTGGTGCATCTCCATTTTGCCCTACAGGTACGCACACTCTGTGAGGAGGCAAGGAAAATGATCTCTCCCAGGCTTGCATCAGTCCCGCTCATGCAGGGTTCAGCCACAGAAGTGATCTTCCCCTCCCAGCTTTAAACTGCGGGGAGAGGTAACCGAGTGAAATTACATTTTTTTGAGGTGTATACCCAACTAACAGCAAAAGATAGGTTTTATTTACTAAAATAGATAAGATAAGAACCGTCCAATGGCCATCCACTGCTTTGAGACCCTTTTTCTGTTAACTTTTTACGCCAGGAGCAGACTGTTTTAATTTTTTTATTTTTCTTTCACATCGTTTTAGTTATTTGTATAATGTTTCTGATCACCAAAACCACTTGGATTTAGCTCTTCGTGGTCACTTCTAACAGATTTTTAGTCCACACTCTACATGCTTGGGCTTATGGCGCTCACTTTAACCATTGCATGTACTTGTGTGCCCATAGCTCGTAAAATGTAAAGCACTAATGACTTAAAAAGGCCTGACTGCCAGAAGGTGATCCGTAAGTAGGAACTTGAGAAGTTCGGAGCGAACCCCAAATCGTCAATTCTTTCTGGGTGGTTGGGGTTCTCAGAACCCTCCAAGCTTCAAGAAGTTTTGATGTTGGCATCATTTTATGAAGCCCTGAAGGAAAGGGTAAACCCCTAGAATGGAATGTGCAGTGCTACTATTGTGTTTTTTGAGATTATGCATGGAAGGCAGGCCACACAGCCTGGCCTCCCCTCTGCTCAGGGAGCTTATGCCACCCTGCATTGCAGAGTAAAATAAAAAAAAAAGGTTAGATCGTTCGGTGTGGGGCATGACCCATCAGTGCAATGCTGCGAGTGCCCTTCACTTCCATTCCAGGGTTACGTGACCACCCAGCTCCTAATCCATCATACACATAGTAAATGAATCTCTCTCTGCAGTACATAGTCTGTAGACATAGCAGGTTCTGGTATTATGTCTTCTGGCGGTTGGGACTCGACATAGATTGAGGACAAGGACTACCTTCTATAGCCTTGCCTATAGCCTAGACCTAGCAGAAGGCAGATGCTCCATTCACTACATATCTTGAGTAATAGCGAGGCCCTGGAAGAAGGGATCTTGATTCCTTTCCATTAAATCTGCTGGCCAGAACTTTGGTAGTTGCAGTCCAAAACATCTGACGAGCCAAATGTTGTAGACCCCACTTTTGCCACCTACACTTTCACTGAATCACTTTTTTCACATTCCCCCCCGCCCCCTCCACTTTTTGACACAAATGCAGATGGTAAGTTGGTGTAAAGGTGTGTGTGTGTGTATGTATATATATATATATATATATATATATATATATATATATATAGGCTTGGCGGCTGTAAGGGGCTGTGCCCCCCCAATTTGCAGTTAGTGAAATAAATCAGCAAAACAAAATTCTGCATAAAGTGTGGGTCAGCAAAAAAAAGTTGCCAATCGTTTATAGAGCCTTTTGAACAGGTGCCAGGATGAGGCCCGGTCTTGTTACCCTCGGAATGTGATGTCCTTAACTTACAAGACTCAGAACAACCTGGCACCAGCATATCTGACTAGCCGTTTCTCGCAGCATGTCGCGAACAGACCACTGAGATCAGCCTATGTCAACACACTTACTATCCCCAGGTTTAAGCTGTAGTCTTTTAGGGGATCAAGTTTCGCAGTCCATGCAGCTAAACTTTGGAATACCACCCCCTGCCCTCACACTCAGATCAGAACCAACGTTGCTCTCCTTCAAAACCAAAACCAAACTCTGGCTTCACAAGCTTGATGTGCCTAACACACTTTCATCATAGGCACCGACCTTTAACTACACTCTCACCCTTCTCTTCCTCTTCCCTTACACCAGCTCTCTCAAGTTCTGTTTTTAAGCCTATTGTATTAACTTTAAGACTGTTCCCCTATTGGAACATGGTATGCCTGTCTGTAAACACCTTCAGGTGACTACACGCCCAGATGCCTCAGGGCAAGGTTGCGCTTTACAAATTAATAAATACAAACATAATTGTGTAGGGAGAGGCTAGCACTGGTCATCATTTCAAACTTGGAGCCCTTCACCATCAGACAGTGTTCGCACATCCATTTGGTATTTCAGATGTGCGCCTCAAGAATGAAATGATGAGGGATACGCGTGATGGGGTGACCTCACCAGGAGCGCAGTGTCAATGTAAAAGATGACATGTCAAGCACTTAGCAAGTGCATTTAGGTACTTTCCGAGCTTGAAAAACATAGCCACATATGGCTTCTTTCCACTGCGGGTAAATAAAACTCCACATTAAAGCGTTCCCTTAACCTTTCCAGGGATCTTCAACCTTTGGCTCTCCAAATGTTTGAAACTTCGACTCCCATGATTCTGTTCCATTAAATCTGCTGGCCAGAACTTATTGGAGTTTTATCTGAAGAACCAAAGGTTGTAGCCCACCCCCCACCCCCTGCTGTAGTTGTAGAGTGGTTTTCATACGTTTTCTGAAGAGCAGCAAAAGAAAGCAAAGCTACATTTGAGGCTGTGGGAAATTGAAACCAGTGGCCTGAAGGATCACAATCTCGAAACTGCCATCTTCCATTCTTTGCTGCCACAGAACAGCAGAAGTGCTGCTCTTAGTTTTATTTTAATAATTATTTTGTATCTTGAGGCATTAGCTTGGTTTTTCTTGCCTTTTTTCTCTTCATATTCTGTGATTCGCTGTCGCATTTCCAGTCGCCTGGGGGCAGGAGAGTGGGGTTGGGGGGTGCACATCTCGCACTGAACTCTGCAGCTGCATCCTTGACTGTGCGCGCAGTGATCCCCAGGGGTTCAGTTAGCCTGACTGTGTCTGCACAGCTTAACCGAGACCATGGCAACTTTAGTCTGCGATCGTGTTTTGTAAGTGACCGATCTGATGGGTCCCATTATTTTGCCTTGTCACACATACCTATTTTTCCTCTTTTCATGCTGTTTTGTGCCCAAAGCAAATGACGAAGCCTGTCTCAACAACATATGCCAGCCTTGCAGATCAATTTTATTATGCTAGTTGTGAGGAGTGCATGCCATAATTGCCACTGTAAAACACCTGTTTCTCTCACTGGCCTCGTTTTTGTTGGCTGTGCTTTGGGCAGAACATGTGGTCTGTCCAGGGTCGGTTTGGGTCGTACAATCGTCTTTGGCACCAATAAAAAAAAAAAGTGGCCCTCAGTTGCAAATGGCTATTCGTTCCTTTTGTGATACTGTTTGACTAGTCACTGAGGGGGAGTTTTTTTTTAATAAAGTGTGATGCAAATTGCGCAGTTTAAAGAATATGTATTCAAGAACGTTGGTCAAAACTAATAGTCACAGAGTGAATGAACTCTTCAAACTGGCCCAAATTGGCCAATAAAGTGTCCCACTTTGACCCAAAAAACTGGCCCACAGGAGCATTTTGTGTTTTTGGTTCAGCCCTGGGCCTATTGTCTTATAGGCCAGGCCGACCCTGGGTCTGTCTCAGAAATAGCCCCCTGGTGGTGTTCCTAATTTCCTGCTGCTGGGGGCCAAATCGAATCATGCATTCTGGTTCATAAATCTATCCTTGCACTGCCCTCGTCATGCTGCCAGTGCCTAAGCCACATCATGCAGTCCGTCACAACGATATGTCTGTGTTGACCCCAGTGCGGCATTATGTGTTTGTGCCCACCAACGGGCATAAAATGCAGCCCGCTCCCCCGACGCACACAATCTTGCAAAAGAACACACATTTTAAATGCATGTTACTTGTTTGTCACTGGTTCCTTAGCACCACCCCGGCCTATGTTAAAAATCACAGGCCCTGCCTCTGAAGGTCCCGTAGAAGGCTATGAGGATTCAAAGGTGACTCCTTTGAGCCTATGAGGGGTCAACCACCCACTTCCTTTATACACATTTCATACCTGTATAATTCTACCCTTCAGTCACTATATTTGGGGATCCTCCTTTAGTTAATTTTCATAAAGTCTCTGAGATTGACAGTACAGACAGACTCAGTAGGGATGGTTAATGTATTTGACATTCAACGTCTGGCTATTCACTGTATGGGTTAATTCACCCCTTCCGCTTCTTCATAGCTTGAACTTCAAATGGATTGTATCCTCCAACGCATTCCACATCTTTGACATGTAATGTCCTCAGCTGTGCACTTGGGGAACTTTTTCGCCAGAGGGCGTCCTGCATCAATGGTGTCGGGTCCATGTCCCTCGAGGGCCTCCGTCAAGGATGACATCACAGGATGTTATAAATGGGACGCACGGCACCCGTAGCCTCAGTTCTGTTTTTTCCGCGAACGTATTAACTTCGTGAGACTCGGCGTGCCTCATGTGTTTTTTTTTCATTGCAGATGTCCTTCTCATCGACCCCTCTGACTCCACGGTCCCGCTTCAAGAGCTGCTGGGACTACAAGTCTAAGATGTCGCTCACCGACCCCCAGCGCACGAAAAACAACTGCTCAAAATGCCAGTTGCTGACTGCCAAGGCCTTGCGGGAGCAGAAGGGGAAACTCCAGGTAGATAGGGGCTCTAAGCCTGTTAGGTCCCGGACTTCCAAGTCCAAGGGGGTTTCCACCGATGACTCGATGGGCGACTGCGCGTCGAAAGGATTCCCGGGGATCTTGGTCCCGGAGTGCTTCCCGCCACTCGTCTTCCTCGTCCCGGCACTCCAGGAAGCACCGTCACTGGTCGCCTTCCCCGTCCTCCTCGGAAGATGGTGCCTCGAGGAAGGTTTTGTGCCCTACAAAGTCCTCGACTCCAGAGGAATGGGTAGTGTTTCGAAAAAATCCATGATGACAATTTTTCAGTCGCAGAAAACGGGTCTGGTCGCGCCTTCTGAAGAAGCTGGCCAGGATCGGTCTTGTTCTGTGGCTCGCACGCCTTCGGGTTCGCGATGCAACACTCATTGGGAGCCGTCAAGGTCCCATACAGACATGGAATCGAAAGGCCACAAGAGGCATGTCTCTGGGTCTCGGTACTCGTCTCCAGCAAGACCACAGCAACCTATTGAGGTGTTGGGGGCCGGCGTTGACTCGTTTGGCGCGGTGTCTTTCCGATTCGGACATCAGCGCTTTGCCGTCGTATCAGCCCACGGCGCTGTCGGAACCTGTGTCGACGCCGAAGTCTTCGGCGATCCCGACGTCGAGGTAGTCGACGCTCTTGACGTTGAAGCCTTCGGTGCCTTCGGGAATTTTTTCCTGAAATTTGCCGTTGGAGTACCCAGACATTGTGGATCCTCCAAGGAAGGCTACATCGAAGTCAATGAGGTCGGTTTTGGCCTCCAGGTCCCCTACTGTCCCCAGACCGGGGTTTCAACACCCTCTGGATATTTTTGAAGAGGAGGAAAGGTCTGATTTTGAGGAACCTGGTGACCTTGATGATCCAATTTTTTCTGGAGACAGTCCGTTGGAGGAGTTGAAGCAGACACTCCATGATGGAAGTGGACTGGACACTTCCCTTGAAGTGGAGTTTGTTAGACCTGAGCCTGGGACTAATGTGGAGTCTTCTTATAGGAGACTCATGGCAGGAGTCTGAGTATCTGGGCTGGTCTAGTCCTCCAGAAGACTTTGTGCAGGATGATTTTAGGGACATCTTGGATCAAGGTGCATCCTCTGACCCTGTTTTGCCATTTCACTCTACCTTGCAGAAAAGGGTGACAGCTGCTTGGCAGTACCCAGAATCTCTTCGGGCTGTGAATAAAAATCTTACTAAGAAATACCGCCCTTCCGTTAGCGACCCCAGCTATTTGTCTACTCACCCCACTCCTGAGAGTTTGGTGGCTCAGGCAGCTACGGCTAACTCGAGGCAGGCGGCGTACATTACCATCCCTCCGGATAGGGATGACAAGCGCTTAGACGGTTGGGCGCGAAAGGTATTTTCTGCTGGGAGCATGGCCTTGAAATCGGCCAACTCCACGTGTGCCTTGGTAAGGTTTTCAACACAATTGTGTTTCCTTGGCAGCTGAGCATATTCCTGAGGGGGAAGAAAGGGATGGTTTCCTTGCTCTCGTGCAAGACGACAAGGATAATATGTGTGAATCCCTTCAGTCGGGTTTGGATACGGCCGACCGTGTTAGCCGATCCATGGCTGCGAGCACCGTGATACACAGATTTGCGTGGTTGCGGAAGTCAGTGTTTGCTCCGGATGTGCAGGCCCTTCTTCTCAACATGCCCAACATTTATTTGGCAGCAAGGCTGACGAGAGCCTTGAGAGGTTGCAGATCTCAAAAGCTGTGTCGAAGTCTTTGAGTGCCGCAGTGCGTCAACCTCTGCCTTTTCATCCTAGGGGACAGCAGTGGAGGAGAGGTTGCTTTTGGTACTACTCCTCCTTTGGTAGTACGAGAGGGGCCACCAGTCTAAGGGGCAAATGGAAAGGTACCCGTGGTGGACGGGGGAAATCGTGGTGCCAGAGCCGCTCAGGCAGCTGCCTCTTTGCCTTCAGGTACTGCAGCAGCCGCTTCCAAACTGCCATGTCCCATGGTTCGCCAGTTGGGGGCAGACTGTCTCAGCATCTCGAAGAATGGTGGGCCTTTACTTCAGATGCGTGGGTGCTGGATACCATAGCCCACGGCTACTGTCTTCCCTGCCTTCAGCAGCCTCATGACAATCCACCGGGGAAACTCAATCTGAAGCTTCCGGATCCGCTCCTTGCGCAGGAAATCTTGTCCCTGCTGGAGAAAGGCGCTATAGAACTGGTGCCTGTAGCGGAGAGGAACAAGGGATGGTATTCCCATTATTTTTTTAATCCCAAAGAAAGACTGGGGTTTGAGACCCATCATGGTTGAACAAACTCTTCCAGAAGGACAAGTTCAAGATGGTCACTCTTTCTCAAGTCCTCCAGGTCCTTCAACTTCAGGATTGGCTGGTGTCTCTGGACCTCAAGGATGCTTACTTCCATGTGCCGATCCATCGTGCGCACAGGAAGTACCTGAGGTTTGCGGCTGCCGACTCGCACTTTCAGTTTTGGGTCCTGCCGTTCGGATAGACCTCCACCCTGAGGGTCTTCACCAAGCTCATGGTGGGGGTGGCAGCATACCTCGGGTGAGGGGGGGGATTCACGTCTACCCCTACCTGGATGACTGGCTGATCCGGGCGCGCTCTCCCGAGCTAGCTTTGGATCATCTCGGTGTCACCTGCTGCACCCTCCACAGGCTGAGCTTCTCCCTGAATTTAAAGAAGTCGCACCTGACACCTTCCCAACAGATCCAGTACATCGGCGCTGTGCTGGATATGTCCTTGGGGAAGCGTTTGCCTCCCAAGGTAAGGGCTCATCACATTGTGCAGATGGTGGACAAGTGGTTGTTGGTCTCCGTCAGAGTCCAGACACCACGTCAATCTGTTAGAGCTGAGAGCCATCAGGCTAGCCCTGCAGGCTTTTCTGCCCTCAGTACGGGGGAAGAGTGTCCCGGTCATGACGGACAGCACAGTGGCCATGCATGACCTCAACAAAAAAGGGTAGGCTGGGTCACTCCCGTTGTGCAGAGAGGCAATGCAGCTCTGGTTCTGGGCCATCCAGCAGGAAATCTCGATCGCGGCAGTTCATCTGGCCGGCGACGAAAATGCAGCGGCGGATGCTCTGAGCAGGCAGAGCAGTTTCTCACGAATGGGAGTTGGCTCAGGAAGTCCTTCAGGAGATCTTCGCCCTTTGGGGAACACCGCAGGTGGATCTCTTCGCCACCAGTGTCAACCGGAAGTGCAAGAGATTCTGCTCAAGGGAATTTCCTCTAAGAGGAGCCTTAGGAAATGCGTTTTAATGTGGATTGGTCATTCCCACTGCTGTATGTGTTTCCTCCTGTCCCAGTCATTCCTCAAGTGTTGTGTAGGTTACGGCAGTTTGGTTCCTGTATGATCCTCATTGGTCCAGATTGGGCCAGGAGAGCATGGTACCCGGACCTTCTGGAAATGTCCATCTGCTCTCCACGCTGTCTTCCCCACCGAGAGGATCTGCTCTGGAGGGGTGGGGGGGGTCAGGTTCTCCATCCAGAGGTCAAGACTCTCAACCTTCATGCTTGGTATCTGAAAGGTTGAGGAATAAGGATTGGGACCTCCCGGATGACGTGATGGAGGTGTTGCTTTCGGCCAGGCGGCCTGCAACACAATCCCTGTACCGTTGCCGTTGGCATAAGTTCTGCGACTGGTGCAGGGATCACAATGTTGATCCTTTTCAGTGCTCCATTCCTATGGTTTTGTCTTTCTTGCTTTCTTTGGCAAACAGAGGCCTTCAAGTGGGTACCATTAAAGGATACCTGGCGGCGCGGTCTATCTTTAAGCACTCGTCTGAAGAATGTTCTTACTTTAAGATTCCTTTGATTTCTCAGTTTCTTAAAGGACTGACTAATGTATTCCCGCCGTCCCCTTTCCAGGTGCCGGTGTGGGATTTGAATTTGGTTTTGAGATTTCTCATGGGTGCTCTGTTTGAACCTTTGCACTCTTGTCCTTTGAGATTACAGTCCTTCAAGACTGTGTTCTTGGTTGCGGTTACTTCCGCTCGCAGAGTGAGTGAATTGCAGGCATTTGTTTCACAAGGACCGGGTTGTACTGCAAGTACGTCCTTCTTTTCTACCTAAAGTAGTCCTTGATTATCATTTGAGTCAAAAGGTGGTTCTTCCATCTTTCTACCCTCCTCCTAATCCTGGTAAGGAAGAGGCGCTTCTCCATCGGTTAGATCCTAGGATAGCCCTTGGCTTTTACATTTCTAGGATGTCCAGGGTCAGAGTGGACGATCAACTCACTGTAGGATATGCTGGACACCGGTTAGGCCAGGTTGTTACCAAACAGACCTTGTCCAGGTGGATTATCCTTACCATTACAGAGTGTTACCGGTTGGCGGGTAAAGACCCCCCCGAAGGGTTGAGAGCTCATTCCAACTAGGGGCATGGCACTTCCACCACCCTCCAGCAGGGTGTTCCTATTAGGAATATTTGTGATACCACTACTTGGGCTTCAAACCATATATATGTAAAACATTATTCCCTGGATACGATCCAAGGTCGGGATATGGCCTTTGGGAAGGCGGTTCTTTATTCCGCAATCTAATTGGGTATTCTAAATTCTTTTCCCTCCTCCATTTACTGGTACTGCTTTGGGAGTCTGTCAAAGATGTGGAATTGGACACAATCCATTCGAAGAACAAGTTACTTCCCAACTGTTAACGTTCTTTCGATTGGATGTTCCTCCAACGCATTCCACATCCCCTCCCACCTGCCCCTCAGGAGAATTTCCTATGCGGTTGCAGCTTCTGTTTCAGCAAGGCTAAGTGCAGTCCAGCAGACATCAGAATGGTGTCGCATTTCTGGGGGAAAAAACTTAAACTGAGGCTACGGGCGCTGTGCGTCCTATTTTATAGCCGGTCAAGTGGCACAGCGAGTAGAGCGCTCGCTTTGACATCTGTGCAGAGCCTGCGAACGCAGGTTCGAATCCCGGCAGCGCCAAACTCAGCGTTTCATCCTTCCGAGGTCGATAAATGAGCACCACACACCGTGGGTAATAATAAGCAGCGCTCAGATACCTAAGGGTTTGTAGCGCTATATAAATGCCAAATTATTATAATAACATCCTGTGATGGCCCTCGAGGGACATGGACCCGATGCCATTGACGCAAAAGTTTCCGAAGTGCACAGCTGTGGACATTACATGTCAAAGATGTGGAATGCGTTGGAGGAACATCCAGTCGAAAGAACGTTACCAGTTGGTAAATAACTTGTTCTTTGGGATGCTTCTTGGATAAGGTAGTCCTTCTGCTCCTTTCGTTTAATGAGCCTAGCCCACCACTGGCCTGCATCTTCTGCTGGGCTCTGCTCTCCCTGTATGGAGAGAAACCAGTAAAACACCATTACCTCCCTCCTGGTCTCTTTTTATAGGTGTCCCCTTTTCTCCAATCCGTGCATCTTTACAATGATGGTCCTCTGTCCTTGTAAATTACTTAGCCCCACCCTTTTGGTCATGGCCGCCATCCTGTCCCTTCCCATTGATGCCGTTCTGACTTTGTCCATTCGTTGACTACATCCTTTGCCATGTTGCGGCATCACCAGCTCTCCTTTGCCATGTTGCGGCTCCCGTGCAGACCACACGTCCCCAGCGTACTCGCTCGACCCTGCGTCTTCCGACACACCTCTGGAACAGAGCGAGTACATCCGTCCCAATGGGGTTTGCCGTTGTGTGGTGGGGAGTGTGTAGTAGAATCTTTTACGCATACACTTTCCCCCATTCCCAGTTGTTCCCACTGCTCATGGTTTCGGCCTCCTTATTGATGGTGTGGGCGGATTTCATGTTGCATTAAATGGTCCAGGACTTACAAATGTTTTCCACGTCTGTTGCTCTATTGGTAGTGGGGGCAACACAGAACATGTTGATTAACCTTTCCCGTGCATGTTTTCTGTTGTTTGAAGGAATGTGTCCATTCCTTAGTTTGCATTGGACCTCACCATTCCCTATACAAAATACCAGCCCAGCAAGGCAGGTGTAAACGTTTCAAGTTGGAAGCTACTAGCCACGCATAAGTCACTTGTCCCCCAGTTCTCCACATAGACACAGCACATCATTTCTTTCTCGCTAAGAGTCAATTCGCACTACCCTACGGCTAGTGGCGTGTGAAACTTTAGAGCCCTGCAATAAGGCATTCGCTGCTTTTGTCGGATAATATTCTGGCTCTGGTCGATTAGCCGCAACCACTGACCTTTGTCCATGAGAGAGAATGAAACGGCAATACACTTTATTGTGGCCCTAGGGTTGTAACATAATTTATAATGTAAACTTTTTATGTTTGCTGCGATTGAGATCCTCTTAGTGCTTGGCAGCGTTTCAGAAAGAGTCTCCGAGTCTTAGCCCAGCTCCTTAAATCGCATCGGCAATGTGGATCCACTTAACTCCAGCCTGGTAAGTAGCTTTCCTGCAAATCGCTTTCGGTTTCCTTTTGGGATAAGGCTTCTCAATTAACTTATTTAAAGCAGGTATTAACCTCGAGTCCCCTTATGAGCTAGAGAGGAAACCCAGGTGAAACGCATTCCATGTTAATATAGGGGCCACTTTATATGGACATATGGACATTGATCATGGGAAAGGTTGTTCATGATTTGAAGCCTGATCAGAATTTTCAGCATGTTTTTTGCCTTTGCTGAGAAACTATTATCTTAATATTGGAACAAGGCAATCGTGGTACCACCAAAATAACGCGATTGAAGAGGAAAACATTATCCACTTCAAAAATGCGCTGCCATGTGGTGTAACCATCTGATGGTTAGCCGTAGCATTCAGCAAATACACTCCGCTTCAGATCCTTAACGCTTTAAGGCTTTAGAGTTTTTAAATCACCGTCCATGCCGGAGACGGGTTTCATATCCTGTCTTGCTACCAAGACAAACGCGTTGCCCCTGAACTATCCTCCCCGCATTAGATGTTTTGAATGAAGTATTTCAGTCAGTGTTTATGGCACTAGGTGAAGCAAATCCCCTATTGGTTTGCAGTGGGAAACGGTACATCTTGCTGTGTCATCATAGCCTGTTATGGGTCTATATAGCCCAAAACAGGAAGACCCAGGTCAGTCGCTAGCAGAGAAATGAAAGTGACCATGATCTGCTCTCTTAGCAGTCATTCTTACAACGCAACTAAAGAGAAGCGTTTAGGATGTACATCAAACAGCACGTGTATAGCTCTTGACGCTGGTGACAAGGCAAAACATGGATTCTGCACTCATTCCTTGGTGACCAGCATCCGTCATAACCTTTACTCTGCCTTTCTGTTCTTGGGTGAGTGCTCTTACAGGGCTCTTACCATTGGAATGTTCCTGCTACCTCTCCTGCTTGGCACAAAGAACGTAGTAGCAGGCCGTTGCTGCTGTGGTGTTGCAGTGCCTTGACCTTGAGGGTACAGTATTTCTGACGGGCACAGTGCCCTTCCATTACTCCCATCTGCCTTCTGGTTTCCTCCACTCGCTTGTGGTTCTCGATTCGGTCAGCAGGCCTAGCACAGGACGCTGCCTAGGCAACCTCTGCTAGCACTGATGTGCTTTATCCCTCTAACTGCTGCTCCAGAACATGTTTCTTGCCTTTTTGAAAGATCAGTGGCCCTCATGAAACCTGCTTTTCAATGCTTTCAAGGCAACTCCATCATGTATGCAGTGGCAGAGGAACCAGCGTACAGATCACGTCACCCCGTGTAAATTATCGGTGTCTGGTCAAAGGTTCAACACCAAAAGGATTGCAAGACCAAAGGGTCGAGGTAATAAGACCGAAAACCAAAGGGTCGATAATTTTGTTTTGTTTTTTTTTGTATATATTCTTTTTTGGTTTTCTTATAGTAAAAAGAGGTTTTTGCACCAAAAACGGATGTTTTGGGGGCAAAATAAAATGAATAAATAAATTTGGCCCTTTTTGGTTTTCAGTCCTTTTGATTTGACCCTTTGGTCATTTTATCCTTTGCATTCGAACATTTGACCTAGAACCTAAATTCTCTGGTCGCACCCAACCACGAACATTATACTATAAAGAATTTAGCTAGTCACACCTGTAAATAAAAACAGCTAATACATGTAGTTGAAAGGGGCAATAATGGGTTACCTCGCTTTACAATTTCCTATGGTTTGGGGTGATCTTGTAAACTACCAACTCTCGCCGGCTTGTCACTCTCTAGGCATCTTCTGAAGTGATATGCCTGCTACCGAAGTCCTGAAGCACAAAGTGCCAACACCCAGTGTACACAGTGATGTGGGAAGTCGCGGTGCAGAGACGCTACTGCTCACAATCCCAGTTCGACACCTCTGTCTTGCAATCTAGGAAAAAGATGTAATAGGATGCGCAGAGGGTTCAACATTTTTGTAATTGCAATATGGCTCAAAGAGAAGGAAAGGGAAAAAAATGGCCTCCTGATTCAATGCCTTGCTACAGCCAGAAGTGACCTAATTGTACTGGCTGAAGGCGAGACTCGCTCTTCTGGCCAGCTGAGAAGAGGACCTCCATTCAGATGCCAAAGAAGAAAGTACTTACATTTTTATTGTACCATGCAAAAGTTGAATATCTCCATGGATTTGTTTATGGTGAGACTGAAGTCTTGCAGGAAGGATTACAAAATTGATAAGAATTCTAATAAGGAAGACGTCCAATCCCAAGTGATGGCAGGGCGTGAAATGTGGCCTTTCAATCACAAGCTGTGTTGGAAGCCCCACTGCATCAACGATATACTAGCCATGACACAAGTACCCTTCACAGTGTACATACAGGCTGAGATGATGGACCTGCACAAGCTGAAGCCCAATGTAGTCCATCTAAAGGTAAACCCAAATCTCTCCCGTCCCTCAAGGACAAAGTAGTATGTGGTCTGGATTAGATTCATTATGGTGTACGCCCTGCCGCGGGATCATATTACACATTGTGCGGTCCGAAAAATACTTTTTTTCAGGTGGTGTAACGCTTACAACAGAAGGGAGATGCTCCTCCCCACACAAGGCAGGCATCATGTCGGGAACATCCCATCCTGTCCCTCAAGAGGTAACACAACAGGAGGTGCCTGAGGATCTGCAAACTGGACACCATGGTTGAACCCAGCAGTGGATCGAACTTGCAGTTGCCAAACCAACATTCAAATTGGTCTGTCTTCTTGATGAATGAGAGAACCTTGGCCTGTTGACTTGGGTGGCATACACTGGATAAGGCCCGAGTGGTACAAACCCCACCCAAAATCTGGAAAGGTCCACTCAGCAGCCCAGTGTATGCATTTACAGATATTAATGTCACTGCGGTGGGCTCGGCTACATTAGCTTCATGCCCACTTTTGGACAATCCTGGCTACGCCTCTGGTTAGCGCAATGCTGAAAATGCGAGTATGCGGAAATACCATCAAGTAGGAGGTGACCATAGTTCTATATAACATCATGACGAAGTGGGAATTGCCTCTTCTCGACCAAGCTCCATGATTTTACCTCTTTCGGTCTGACACGCCATTGCTATTTTGAGGACAATTTCAAGCAAACTCAAATGGCACGTGGAAGATGGTATTGTTCCTTCATCAGTGCTGTAGCCAGTATTCAATGCCTCCTTCTGGTTCTCCTGCTTCGGTTAAGCGATCTAAACGGCACTCATCCATGCCATGTACAGGCTTGTAACCTGTTTATCTTTGACAGTTGGATATGGCCTCATGGAACAAACCATGAATTTGCAAGGCTCAGTGCTACAGAACTATACTCCCTGTGACGGATCAATTTCCGGGGCACAAGTGGTCCAAGGATGAATATCGGTTTCTAAACCATCAATCAACCCCACACCTCTAGTACACCAGAAGGGCTCTGAACAGATTGTAATACAAGTAAATTATAAGACCTCCTTGTCCAATTTTTTGTAACGTGGACGGAATGGCAGGCTCATCTCTGCAAGGTCGTGGATCGTTGGTTAGTTGCAACACAGCAAAAAAAAATTACGCAATGATAAAGGGACTGTTCAATCAAGGTAATATAAAAATATCTACTTTTTTATTACTACAACAGACGGTTCTAGCACACGACAATTACAATCCACAATGTAAAGGAACATAGAGGACAGACAGTTTCACGAAGGAAAGGGATGCACTCTGGATAGGAGGTTAGTTGGTAAAGTAATCAGTCTAGTTCAAGATTATTTGGTTAAAGCACCAAAGGGGCAAAGGGTTGTAACTGTCTATAGGGGGCAGAACCAGAATGTACCTGCTGCTGAAGTTCTTGGTGCTCGACAGCGTGGAGGCGGTTCCAGGGCGCTTTGCAGCCCGTAAAACCAGAGTTAGCGGTAGGAGACAGCTGCTGGTATCAGGCAGCAGGCAGTTCGGCAAGCGATGCTGGATGGACGTCTGAAGGCTGTGCGGCACGGTGGATCTGGGCCAAGAATCGATGTCTCTGTGTTGGTTGGCAGATCTGGAATTCTGATTGAAGCGCCTCGGACAGCTCTGGTGACTGCAGCGTGACAACAGTCAGTGGTGCAGCCGGATGCGGTTCGAGGACTCGACTGTCTCAATTGTCCTTTAAAAAGATTGACTCTGGATGATGCTTGTGTGGCATTCCTCCTAGCTTTTCCGCAGAGCTTGTGTCCTTTCAAGGCAGATGGCCCAAAGCTCAGGAGGGTGTTAGCAGGCTACAGTCTTGTTCTTTTTCCAGGGACTCTCCGGCACTTCCCACCTAGGAAGCTTGCTGTCGGAACCTAGTAGGGCATGCTGTGCGCTGCCTGGGTACCGGTTCAGAAGCTGCTGGATGGCTCTCCTGAGTCCGGTATCTACCTCTGTTCCCCCGGGAGATGTTTATGTCAGGGATCTTGCTTCCCTCTTGGACTTCCAGGCCTTCCTTCTTTGGTGGAAGATGGAAGGTAGACTACCTTCAGCTCGGTTCCAAATGAGTCCTCCTTCCTCCTTGCAGTCTTCAGATGATCAGTGAGGGGCTCAGCCCTCTTTTAATGCCAAACGCAACCAAGGGATTGGTGTACGCCACGCCTAACTTAAGTGAGCTAGTCCTGGGTCTCCACCAACAATCTTCCGTGATGCTGGAGGTCAGAACCAGGGTGCCTGGCAACAGACAGGGGAAGGATGACAACATATACTTCCAAGTCCCACCCATCTTCCTGTCTGCTGTACATCAGTGCCTCCCTAATTAACTGAGCCCTACGCGGCGCTTGATCACAACATGGGCCTCTTATGAAGTAGGGGGTTGCAGGCAGACTTTCATCTCCTACAATTCACATGCTTTCCTGCTCTGAAATGAGTGGTTCCAGAGAGGACATTCACTGCCCTTTCATACCAAGGAGGGGTGTTTAGTACCAAGTTGACACATTGCATTACGGAGAGATGTTGGTGTTTGGTCTCCGTTGTCACTTCCTGCACCCAGGCCTTCTAATTAACATTCTTCAGTATTTGCCGCCACCAGCAAGGTTTGACAATGGAGATGAAAATCCATACGCTGGTAAGCTGTATCCTCCCAGAGTACAAGACTATTTTTTCTGCTGTGCGGGGAGCATGGAAAATATGTGCAGGAATGGCCCCACACATTTTCAGAGGTTGTTTCTCCCATCATTCATTCTTATGAATAAACAAAAATAAAACAGGTGAGGGCACTCTTCATGTGCGGATGGTTGAATCCCTCACGCTCCCTGATATACAAAAACAGCTGAATGATTAAATGAAGATTTTAAGAACCAGGACATCATAGTACGGGTTTTCAGCCCAGATCTGTGCGTGTCGCCCATTGTAGCCGTATCTAGAGAGCACTTGGATGAACAAACACAATCCGTGTTGATAACCAAATATTGCCATACAGAAAGCAGGGCTCAAAATATGCACTCTCCACTAGACATTGGCTCGTGATAATTTACTCTTGGCAAGTAAGAAAATGTCCATGCATAGAATTGGTGGCAAGTGACTTTTTTTATGGTTGGCTAGTCGGTTGCGATTTGACATTTTTATCCCTGAAGAAAGGCTTTGAGCCCCATTTAGAAGCTGATATATCACCTAAATGGGACTCGAGCATTGGCCAAGCTGGACCTCAACAAAGGTCATCTTGGGGCACAATTCGATTTGCATTTTTTTATATTTGTATCCAATTAAACAAGCCTGTGGTTACGATGTTGAAGAGAAGGCCATGACTTTGATTTTTGGTTCGGAAGAACAGAGACTTTTGGGGTTCTGCTCCAAGGAAAGCTGCAGGGTTTCTCCTGGCCCAGGCATGCAGACTTGCTATGTTTTTCAGTGTGAGAGAGAGCAGTGGGGGCTGGTTACCCAACTGTAGTAAGCCCAATCCTGACTCCATTTTTTTTTAAGTCATTCCTTGCATTTTGGCATCAAGCCTGAATCCTCCGCACCTTGTCACGGGAAGGAGTGCAGCACAGTTCAGTAGTACACGTTCTACGGTTGCTTCTGGTGCATTCTTCAAGGGGACACGAGGCGAGTCACTCCTGGGATTCAGCATTTCCTTCGGGCTGCCATGTGCACCCTAGCCGGGACACTTCATTATATTTCTCTCACTCCCTATGGATGTTTGTAAATTAGACTTTTAGGTCACCTTCGTTTCCAGAAGGGTAAAAAGGAACAAGCTTCCTGGGGGGAGAGATGACGCACGCAGCCACCACACTACTGTGGGATCGCAGTTAAGGAGTTATTGTGAAATAGCAGATCAATACGAGGCTACCTCCACATCTTTACAGTGTGTACCTCGATGGGGACCCTGCTTTTCGTTTGTCTAAAGAACTACTTCTTCTGTATGCGTTGTTTCATGGAAGGGAATTACTTGGCCCTTTTTTAAAACCCATGGGTACATATAGAGACGGCTCCATAAGAGTTTCACAGAGTATGGCTATCTGACTGCAGGCTGGTAGATTTTGGTAGGAGGTGGGGTGGGGCGGAACTAGCATTTGGCTGAGGTGGGAGAAGGACCCAGCATCCTGGTTTGGTTAGATTATTTAGTCGCCAGCCAAGTTGGTGAGCCTTATGCGATGATGGCACCATTTACATCCCGTGGATGTGGCAACCTTTCCCCCCATTGGATTCAATAGTAAAATCAGAGGTATTAGTCTATCCTATGGGCAGAGGGAAGCCATTTATTACTTGGAAGTCGCAAGCTGGGACGACTTTCTAAAAGTTGCTGCTCATGTCTATATTTTTATAATGTTTGCATTTTTAAAGCGCTCACACAGCCCACGGGCATCGAGGCGCTGTTACAGGAATTGTTTTTTTTTTTTTTTTTTTTTTTAGTTGCGTAATTGTTTTTGTTGCGTTTTTATAACGGGGTTCGATCCTGTGTTGCTTCGTGTCGACTTGCTTCCAAGCGAGCACGTTGCCGCTCAGCTATCCTCCCGAGACGTGAAGAGGTACCATAGAGGTAATGCGAGGGTGGAAATTGCAGAATTATTTTGTATGTGAGCAGAGGGGTAGACTGGGTAGTGCCTGAGTGGACAAGGCCCTCCCAAATTCTGTAAATGCCCACTAAGCAGCACTGTGTGGGCACTTACAGATATTAATGTGATTGCGGTGGGCCCAACTACATTAGCTGCAGGCCCCACTTGTTAGACACGCCTGGCTATGCATCTGTATGTGAATGGTGTAACTTGGTTTTTAACGACATGTAATTATGGAACAGACCCAACTACATGGCTTTAAGTGAACCTTGGCTTGCTGAGCCTCTACAGCCTCCAAAAACTGTTCTTTAATTGGGTGCTCTCTCAGTCCCCTGTTTATAAGCACACACAGCAATTTCACTTGTGCATGCAAAATGAAACTCTTTATAAGTTGCCAGCGGACCGTATATCAAGAAACACAATTTCGTCAGTGTGCCTGACGAGAAAACTCTTGCTAGTTGTTTACAGCAGGCACCACAATCTATTTACAAACTGTGAGAGGAATGCATTTAAAGAAATTAGACCTCATCCTCTGCTGAAACACGACAGCCCAAGCTTCAGAGCCAAGAGGGCAGACTGTCCAACAGAGTTTATGTTCATAGTTTGCAGACCTCTTGCTGTTGTGCAAAATTAAATGTTCTGTTCAGAAAGATTGCATGCTTGAATGTCTAGCATAGGAATATTTGTCAAATATAAAACTTTGTGGGCATTCTTATGGTCCCAAAATGCTCTTATTCTATGCAAAGCAGCCAGCAACCTCCTTTGGTGCTGTTTGCCCGTGTTTCCTTTATTATAGGTGATTTAATATGGAATGAGTTGAATCGTACATAAACCGAGTTGAAACCGTGTCTTATTAAGACAGCTTTTTAAAATTTTTTTATTTTTACAAACCACGTAAATAAGAAATGCATTTAAAATGTACAGACTGGATGGCAAGACCACCTCTGGTTCAATTGCTTGCATTTTATTTTGGGGCAAAGCAATCAAAGGTGTGTTCTTACAGGTACAACTGCTGGCAACAGTTGGGCAAAACCAATTTGAGTGTATCCTTACAGTGGCAGTACTAGCATACTTTTTTGTTTATACTGGTTATTTACAAACTTCCATCCAACAGCTGAGCACCAATTTTGTTTTTCTGCATGTTTATTCCTGTGTGGATTTACCTGCTTGTCTGCCCTCATTTTTTGTGGTGACATACGCTTCAATGGAAGACATTGCGCCCTATCAATGACTAACAACAATTAACTAGAATATAGAAAAGCGAAAGATTTATAAACATTGGGTCCCTGCCTACTGCTGCCTTTGCAGCCTTTTTTTATTTATTTTTTTATAAATGAGCTCTCGATTAGAACATGGTCATAGGCACCTTATCCATTAGCCATTGGGCATATCACATTGCAGGTCATTTCATATTTTCAGCCATCTTAACATTCCAGTTAGTATATCAGGACTCTGGCCATTCACCAAATACACCGTGGTTGCATACATGCTACCATGCCTCATTCCATTCAGGAGATGGTATTCTAGTTATGTTTTTTTTCTTTACAATCTGGAACTTGAAGTCCTGTATTTGTGACTTGTAAATCCAAGACTACTAGTCCCAAAATTCAAAGAAAAAAACAGAACCGGACTTCCATCTTCCAGATGGAATGGGGCATGCATGTGACCGTGACCTTGATTGCTGAGTTGAGTCCACAGAAAACTGCTCACTCCAGATCAGATGTGTGCTACCTGTCACACTCCCAGTGCTTTGGATTTGATTCCCATGATCCTTTGTCATTATGCTGACTAGGGCTGATGGGAGTGGTAACCCAAAACATCTGAGAGCCATACCATTGCTCAGACCATCCCAGACAAGTCCTCTTCTTCCCTCTGAAATGCCAATTTGTGTTGCCGCTATGCATCTGTTACCTAGACAAGCATGCTGAATTCCACGTTTGGCGTTCCAGCCTCAGGGAAGACTTTGTAGACTCAAATGTACCTGCGAGTTGCAGCACGTTGTATGTTGGTGCAAGCAGCACTTGATTACAGGGTACGCTTGAATCCCTTCCATTTCCCAGCCTGTGATCCTCCCTGAAGCCGTGACGCTGGGACAGCATCATGTTGGAACCCAATATCTTTAGCTTGCCTAGGGCTGTCAGTGTACACTAGCTCCCACCACTCCCTTCGCACTGATTCTTAGCCTAATGCAAATTCCAGGATTTAAGACAAAGCATTGGTATTGTACTGCACTTTCAATAGGGGATGGTTAATGGGGATAGCAGGGTTCAAAATTGAGATTTAATGAGCAGGAGCTAAAACCAGCTTGTGGGTGTCCGGCATCACCCTGTAGGCAGGAGCCACCACCGCAAGGGAACCAGGAGCTACCAGAGATGCTCCTTTTAACATTTTGGCCATTTCTTTTTTCTTTTGACATTTCCAAGCTACTTTTATTTAAATTGTAATAGAACGGCCTAGATTTCCCTAGTCTTAAGGGGTTTCCCTGCCTATCAAAAATAACTGAAGGTGCTTGTCTGTCGTCAGGAAGTCCCAAAGAAAGAAAAGTCCTCCGTCCAAATCTAATTCTGCCCCTGACCCTACCTCTAAGAAACTAACTTTAAACTGTTCCAGGAAATTGGCTTGAGTCTCCTGAATACCAGTCTTTTCCGACAGCTTCTTTAAATCAATGTTTTTATTCTGGTGCTATTTATCTAGCAGAATCTTCAGTAATAGTCTCTCTTTATTTCTTGAATTAACTCCTCAACAGCATTCTTGGATTTGACATTCTCTTTAACAAAGTATTTAGGCCAACCTCCTTTGTGATACATTCACACTTGTTGGTTGGTTGGAGGTTTTAGAACTCCCACAGTCTATTGATCTAGGTTCTCTCGGCTTGGTTGTGGTTTCTGCCCACTTGATATTTACCCACTTCTGGATTCTCTCTCTTTATAGCAATTTCTGTACTTGACGAACATGTCTTCCCTCCTCTGTTACCAGACTTAATGCCAGGTTTTTCTCTTTGCAGCTTGTTGCTCATATATTATTTTCCCTTTGTTATTACGTTCTGGTTTCGAACCTTCATAGACTTCCTATCCAGGATTATAAAATTCCCTCCTCAGATTTTTTTTTTTTTTTGAGAATTTCTTTGACATTTCAAGAGAAAAAACAACTCGAACAATGCATCACCAAACCCCCTAACATTTTGGCCATTTTGTATGAACCATTCTGTTTAGATGTGTATTAGATGTGTTCTAATTCTTTTTTATTAACATTCTCACATACTCAGTTAATGTCACTTTCAAGCTAACCAGGGTCTATGCTAGAAGAAGGAGCTAAATGGCTCCCAGCTCCCCTCACTTTCGAACCCTGGATAGGACAATGCAGTGTTAATGTGCAGTAGTGTAAGCACATCTTGCTTTCACTAGACGCAAGACGGCGTAGCCTTTCAGTTCTGAATAAACCTTGTATGGCGTGCATTGATTAGTGGACCATGACGTTCCAGTGGGTACACAGATATTGCATGTTCTAAAACTGTTTATCCCAGATTCCAGTATTGATACATTTGTGCTATGGCAATATTTTCCAAACTTAAAACCAAAAGCAAGACTTCTGCTTTTCTAGTTACGTAGAATGTAACATATAGAAGCACCTGGGGCAGGCGCAGCAACCAGTCTGATTGCTTGGATTGCGGGCTGCATCCCATAATCCAAGCCTGCATTGCAAGCAAGTTGTAAGTTGCTTGCACCAACCCTGCCATCTTCTGCACCTGAAATAGAGGGAGTTGTGTGTGTGGGGGAGAGTTAATGAGAGTAGAGGAACATACCTGTGCGAAACCCGAGATGTTGATGGGTGCAGGCTGCAAGTGACCGAATTCTGTGTGCTGGTATTATGGTAGGATTTTAGGATATTAGTGGCTGTGACATTTTGTTGTATGTTTGTCCAGAGGCGAGAAGACGAGACAAATTAGCTGCTAATACTGAGATAGCGTGTGAGCTACTGGTCTTGGAGGACAGGAGGGGGATGCTGGTATGTGATTGGTGTAAAGGAGTTGCAGGCCATTATGGCGAACCAGAAGAAGGAGACGGACTCAGGAATGGCATGATAAATGTGTTTAATGAAACTAAAAGAAGAATGACTTGATTTCCCTGTTGCTATGAGGGATTTCCCTACCTATAAAGTAAACTGAGGGTGCTTGTTAGGTTACTGCCTTTCTTTGTTTGTCGATGACTATCTGTTACCTAGCCTTACCACTATATTCAAATAACATAAAAATGAGCTGCGGTGATGGCCTTCTCACACAGGCTTTTTTAGGCCAATGTTCAGAGGATTTCACTCTGGATATCGTTTTCAGCAAAAGTTTAAAGTAAAAAGGGTTTCTGCTCTCCTTCTAAACTCTTCAGGATAAGTTGCAGATCTCTTTAAATCAAATTTCTCTAGTCCTTTACATTTTGTAATGATTTCCTTTTCCCACCACCTTGGCCCCTTTGTCTTCCTTGGCTTTGTCTTGTTCCACTTGTTTCAACCCTCCAGGTTCCCTTTCTTTTGGATTTTCCAAATGTCTCTTTGGGGTTAAATCGTTGCCCCCTTGCTTGCATCCTCCATGTTCCTTTCTCTTTGGGGTTTCCCCAAATCTCTTATCTCTTTTCTGCCTTGCTGACACCTTTGGCCTTCTTTGTTTCTTAAGAGTTGTTGGTTTAAATATTTCAACCACATATTCATCTCTTGGGTTTCTCAGGCTGCCATATGATCTGTCTTTCTGTTCATGGTACTCTGCTTGCCTCCCTCCGGCCAACCCTGGTACTGTCTATCTCTGGGCATGCTCCAGTGGGGTGGCGTCACAATGGTGTTATGGCAGTTCATCTCCCTTCTCAGCTTTCTTGGCATGTAAGCTTCTGCTTCTCAAATGCTGCCCGGCACAGCAGACTCCTTGGTTCTTGTATTCAGAACGAAGAATTCTTTCCTCTGTACCTCCCTGTTCTGTGCACTGTTTCTCAGGTCTCTGACCCACCACTGCTGCACTGTGGTCACGCCACCAAGGAAAACTCTTTACCCATCTGTTTCTCTTTCAGCTGAGTTGCGTCCAGAGGCATCTGCTTCTGGGATGCTGTCCGGCATGGGAGGCACCTTCGATCTCATATGAAGAAAGGAGTATTCTCTCTTTGGTTCTGGTCTTGGAGTTGTTTCTCCGGTCCCTGACCCACCACAGTTGCAGCCTGGCCATGCCACCTAATTGGACGGTTCGCCCGTCGCGCTCTCGTTCGGCTGTGTCTCCTCTCTCGCCGCCAGCCTTGCAACGTCTTTGCTTCCTCACTTCTCTTCCATGCTACCGCTAGTGCTGCAGTCTAGTGTGGCTCCGCCCCTCTAGGATGTCCATACGCTAGAGACACGCCTATGCATAGGATTCTCTCTTCTACATTCATGATTCTTCGTCTTTATATTCACACTCACGTACAAAGGAGCATGTTGCTGTACGTCCACAGCTGAGTTCTACTGGTCTCCAGCATTACCTTGAGCCAATAGGAAGGTGCTGTCAGTCTGATTGCAGTCCATATAGTTGTAACCTTAGTTTCTTCTTTTACCATATAGGCAGACATGGAGTTCTTTGGAGAGAGTTCCTTAAAGGAATGGGAGTCCTTATCCCACAGAGGATTCACTCCCAGTGAGGTCCCGCTTTGCCTGACCCCTAGGGAGGGTCTTGCTGAGCTGGATCATATCCCTAGCCTCAAAGGGGGTTACTCCCCTTATGGAGAAGTGACAAATTGCCTAGATTCATCCCACCATTTTCGCATCTCTTTCTAGGTTTCAAACTCGTTAGTGCAAGTAAAAACATATATAATAATAAAAATGCTTAAGGTTAGTAGTGGGTGTGTTGGGTGGGTTTCACAGCACAGGCAAGGGTCTGGCACTTGAAAGAAATACCTTACAGGTGGTGCAGAGTCAGGATGGCATTAAATTATTCTAATGGGTGTGGGTGGCTTACACGTTTATGAGGACGAATCAAGCCGAAAGTGCTTAGCTCATCCTGGTTCACATGCCGGTTTTCAGGCAAACAGTGATCTCAGAGGAAGAAAACTGTAGCATATTGATTGTTGCAACTTTCTCCAGCTTCAGCGTGAGAATGGAAGCGCAGAGCTTTCCTTCGCAGGGGGAGTGCAAGGGTGGGGGCCAGCCAGCTGCCTGCGCGCCTTGTGTGTGTGTGTGTGTCTGTCCTTGGCTGCTGCGGTGGAAAGGGGAGCTGAGCATTGCTGTACTATCGCAGTGAGGCCTGTTTACCCAAGATGGAGTCGAAAGGGGGCACAAAAGATGGATACCCCGTGTCCTGCTCAGTAGTCCCATCTATGTAGCAGTCAACCGTGGTTAACTTTACATAAGGGCAAAGGGCAATACCACTACCGTAGGCACGCGGTCCAAGCCTTGTACTGAGGAGTGTACGATGCGAGGGGGCCTGAGGACCCCTCGCTCCCATACATTGTAAAGTTGGTAAAAAAAATTGAAAGGTCTGGTAGGCTTTCTGTCAGCAGGCACACAGACGTTATTTTGTGGTGGAAGAAATTACTTCTGTTCCGGTGTCTGATGTGAAGGACGTGCAGCAGGCACCAAGTGAGATGCACCAATATCTGTTCTGATCCTTCTGGTCCCAGCCAGGTTTTTGCCGAAGGAAGTGTAAGGAATCAGGAGTAAGACTCAGACACCAGGGTTAGTCTGGTGGTTATTAAAGAATAAAGAGGGTTGGAGAAAGACCGATCTCGTCCTATCAGTTCTCCGTCTTGTGTCCAAAATCCTAACATTGCATGCTAAACTCAAAATAAAGCGCAAAGGGATATAGTCTTTAAACTGTCCATTTGTAGCTTTTTCCATGTTCCAAAAGGTGCAAACACAAACAAATAATCAAAGTTCCACAACCCTCATGAGGGGTCCCCTTCCCCCGAGTTTCTCTGATTCTTTTCAGTTCACACTCCCAATTCTCAGGAGGTCTGTTCTCCACTGAGGTCTTCAGACACTTTCTAGTTTACAAAACACAATAGTTCAAGGGAGTTCCTCCCGTGGTTTCTTTTACACAGTTTGCTATTTCACGCTCTTAAGGGGTATGATTCCCTTTTCCAACGGATTTCACACATTCAAGATGTTTACTTTCATTCTGTTATATATTTGGGTGCAGGTCCCAGACTCGCAATCAATTCACCTGGTATATTCTCCTGCCAGGACTTTATTATTAATCACTTTTTCACAATATGCAACTTACTAACCCTGTGGCATGGTTCTCTTCCCCTGGATTTCAAACAATCAAGGGGGTTCTCCTTCTCTCCTTGATTTTCACAGTTCCACAATCTTGGTTCTTTTTCCTAGAAAATACAATTTTCTAGTCCAGGGGGGTATGGCTCTCCTCCCCTGGATTTCACACACCTACGAGATGGTCTTTCCTCTTCTGTTATTCACAATTGGATGGGGTGGGGGGCCCAGACTCGCAATGAGATTGCCTGGTATAATCTCCTGTCAGGAATTTCAAAATGTTAACTTTATGATTGGGTGCGCGTCCCAGACTCGCAAAAGGTTGCCTGTATACTCTCCTGCCAGGGCTTCCTCCACATGTAACAGTCTGACTCATTTAGCCAGGCACAGGGTGTTTGACACCCTTTTATTTGTTTCAGTCAGTAATGCACTCAATGTCCCTGCTCCCTTGTTCAGGTTTGCCCTCTGAATATCGGTCTCTCCGCAGCATATACTGCATGAGAAGGAGTGCCCCAGTGTCCCAATGACCCCCTCTGGGCTCACTGGTCTCTTGTGGAAGCTTTGGCGTTCTCGCGCTCTCAGGTTTTTCCAGCGGGGCACCTCCTCCTTCTGTAGGCATCCCGTCCGCTCTCCGGTAGCTGCTATGCCTTGGCCTCCTCTCCACAACGTCTCCTGCTGCAGGTCTCCGGTGGGAGCTCTATTGCTCCCAGCTACAGCTGGCTTCTTCCTCACTTCCCAGGCTGTGTCGGGTGTAGTGGTTCTCCATCGGCCTCTCCTCCTGGGGTTTTAAATGCCCCGGCACCTACCTGCTCCATCCAACCACTAGAGCGCGTCTCTAGTTCTGCAGCTTCAGTGCTCTGCATTGCTCTCGTGCTCTTCCTCGTCTCGGGCTTTTTGCAAAAAGTATAGAAAAGAGCCCTATTGTCAGTGCAAAGTGGATGTACTGGATCTATACCAGAATGTGCCATACAGGTTTGAGAATTCAAGGTTTTGGTGTTGCACCCTGAGTGGAAAGAGGATACCATGTTTCTGCCAGTGAGTCTTCTTTCCTCCCATGAGGGTTGTTCTCCCCCCCCCCAAGCTCCCCCTATATGGTCCTCCATTAGGCAGCCACCCCCAGGGTCCGTTTCATGTAGCAGCTGCCTTGCACACTGGTCATATGAGAAGAGTTTCCTCGGAGAAGGAGTGATGACCTTGCTAGATTCATCATAGAAGGCTTTTATGTCTTGCATCAATTGGAGGTACGCCCAATTGAGTTCGATCTTGGGAGGGGTGTTTGCTGCAACACTAAGTTTGGATGCCTCTTGGACACATTGTGAGCATGTGGGATTTCAAGCTGCAAATCTGGCATGGTTAATGCATATTACTTAACCAATTGGGTCCAGACTGAGTTTATTCGTGCCAGTTTGCCTTTTATGCGCTCGAAAAGAGCCAGCTAGTGAGTGATTTTCAGAAGGCCACTTTCAGTGTGGCCTGGCTGTTGAGTCGCAGAGGCTGGCTGTCAGGAATGAGAGGGAGGAGCCAGGCTCGGGCTGTTAATAGGGCTGTATTGCCAAATTGTAGTATTTGGACAGGTGTTTAGTGGCTGTAAGTTTTCTTGGTGGATTCTGAGTCCCTGACTTGGAAGGCAGTGTGTGACTTGGAGCGCCTGGAGGATGTTTCCATCTTTCCAGTCCTAAAGTCTTGCTGCCGAGTTTTGCACTCTTTGTAGATTAGTTAGCAGGTATTCTGGATAGCCTTTGTAGAAGTTGTTGATGCAGTTCAATCTAGAGAGTACTATGGCGATGACCTGGTTCTATGTGGGGGATATCGTGTGGCCTGATGCGCTGGATGGATCCAAGTCGAACCAAGCAGTTCCTCACTACAGCTTAATTTGGAGTTCTATGAAGCAGTCGATCTAGAATCCAAGATTTTTGGCAGTTGCTGTTGGCACTGGCAGGACCATATTTCTTCTGTCAATTTATTTTATGTGGTCTAATGTTTGGCACTGCAGATCTGTTTTAGCGGTGTCCAGTTTTAATTGATTAGTCATCATCCATTAGTCTATATGCAAGGGTCAATTGCCATGGCCTGAATGATTTAGGATTTAGGATTGAGGGCTGGGTACATTGTAGATAATTTGATTATCCTCCGACCGTGGAGTTGTAGTTTAGCAGGTGAAGCCTGAATTTCTGATGATTTCTACAATGATGGTTGGGTAAATTTTGAAAAGAAATTGGTGACTGGCTAGACCCTTGTGGTACCCCACATGTGATGTTTTGAGGGTAGAGGATGAGTTAGGTGGGCACATGTGGCAGTCTCAGTCATATTTGGGAGGAAGGACGTCAATCATTGTAGGTAGTATTAAGAGGTATTGCTAGTTGTTTGCCCACCTGCCATCTCTGGCATGGACTATTCTCTAAAATGTGGGCTTGGGTCCTTTGAGAAAGCATGCTGGGAGGGCCTTTGAATGGTACTTCGCATGAGGTGGTAGGGGTCCCAGTAGTGGAGTCGATGAAGAATGTTTGATGGGATAGCAGCAGTTTGGCGGTCTGGGGACATATATTCACCTCATAAAAAGAAGTACTCGGACGGCGTATATCTTTCAAGTATTGACTGAAGGAAATGCATACAATTGACTTTATTTACAAAAATGCAAGCCCTCTCACTTTTATCGCCACAAAAATAAGGTCTGAACTATACTCTGTGTACATATGTTGATATACGGCCATTCTAGAAATATTTCCAGTCATCCATACAAATATTTCCTGTCCACTCAAATATTTAACTTCATAGCTACATAACCCAAAGTAAAATAAGTGCCTCTTTGTGACGTGTAAACCATGCCTGGTTTGAAATGGCGCGCCCTCTGTGGGTAGAATATGGTTGTTTGCACATCAGGCAGATGGAAAGTGGCCTAGAACATAAATGTGCCCATCTCTCCTACTCGGCCGATGTGGAGACTCCCAAGTGATTTGGAACAAACCCTGTCGGGCGCATAACATTAAAGCATATTTTGAAAACCTGTGACGTATAAAAAAGAATGCAGGGTCAGGAAACGATAACGTCGATAAGGGACCATATTTAATTTGCAGCAGCATGTGAAACTAAGGGCCAGGAATCCGTGTTTTCTCCAACAGGACAATTGACAGAACTAGTTCACCACCCCACTCCCCACCTCTCCCAAACCTCTCTCCCTGCCTCTTATGGTCAATGGTTCAGAAACAGCAGAGACGTGATAGGCCTTAAATTCTGCCAAACGTGCCGCGTCTCGCCATTTTGTTTTCTGGCTGCCACGTGTGATCTACAACTTCCGGGCAGTGTACGTTTAGGAGAACAATGCTTTTGCCTCTTGCCTCCTCCCTCCTCCAGGCTTGCGTATCCACCAGCAGGGCGTTCAGGGGCTGCCTCACTTTCTGGCGGACTATTGACCAAAGCCCTACAGATAATGGGTATTTCAGCTACTTTTACCAGTGGTCGAAGTGTACGAAAAGAAGTAGTGGAGCTCTACTGGCCTGCCCCCACTCACCACAAACCCCATTGCCGCGCCACCTCTCGCACACAATACAAACCAACCCCCTAACAAATGTGCTTGCTTTTTAAAGGAACGTTCAGTGCAGTGCACTGAAAGTGCAAGTTTCAACTGCTTCCTACTTTTATTTTACAACTAAACCATTCCGGAACGGTTTGTTTTTAAAATAAAAGTATAGGCAGTGGTGGAAATGGAAAAAATGTGGTGGGGGATCCCACAAGTGCCGGGGTGGGGGATGAGTTGGGGGGGCAGAGGGGGCGTGGTCTAGAGGGGACGGGGTTGGTAGAGGACATCCAGTCAGATAAATACTTCAAAAGAGAAAGGAAAAAAAAAAAGCGCCTACAAAGGCAACATTGCCTTTTACCGCCGGCCAGGGCTTTAATTGGGACGGGGCCTGCCGGGGCTCAGCCCCAGCAGGCTCCAAAATTTCGATTTGAGGCGGGGCCCTGTGGGGCCCACTAATCTCCCCTGCCAGCTCCGGCCACTACACGAAAAGGATTTTTTTTCTGAAGCCTGAATCTCTCGCTCGTGTGCGAAAGCTTCAGGCTCGAGGGAAAAAAATGCCTTTCAGCCATAATGGTGGCGTCGCACCTGCGAGGCATCCCTTTAATCAAGTGATGCACATGGGCTGGCGCCACCATTATAGAGAAAACGTGAGGCCGCTAGAAGCAGAGGCCTTGCTTTCTAAATACTGAAGCTCCCACGGATTCGCAGGAGTTTCAGTCTTAAGGAACAGGGCCTCTGCCTTGATGGTGCCGCTGCCCCTACCCAGCTGGCAAGGGGCAGCGCCACCATTAAGGCTGAATAGGCGAGGCCTTGTCCCTTGCCAGGCAAGCCTATAGAAAATAAATGCAGAGATCAACACCCTCTCCCCAGGGTTGATCACTACAAAAGGCTGCCTAGCAGGGGTGCCAGTGGCCTATTGAGCCGGGGCTCCTCGGGGGAGCGTGGCCTAACTGGCCAGCAGGACCCCTGCAGTTAGGCCAGGCCCTCTTGATGAGCCCTGGCTCATTTTGTTGTGCCAAAAAAAGAAAACGAAAAAAAAAAACCGCCTGCGAGGTCAGCATTGCCTTTTACGCTGCTTTGGCACTGGTGTGTAAAGCACAATGCTCGCTACATGTACAACAGACTCCTTTCAGTTGTACATGTAGTGAGCATTGTGAATTACACATCAGTGCCAAAGCCGCGGTAAACGGCAATGCTGCCGTCGCGGACGCTTTTTTTTCTTTCTTTTTTCCAGCGTGGTTCATGGGCTTGGGTGGCTGACTCTGGCCGGATCCCGAGATCCAGCTACACATCTGGTGCCGGATCTCGGATCCGCCGAGAGCCGGCCCAATGACCAGCACTGAGTATAGGAACAGTAAAGCTTAATTAAAAAAAAAAAGAGTAGCACTGCTCCGACAGCTCCCGCTCACTTCGACCACTGACTTTTTTACTCCCTAAAAATGGGTGCATAGTCCCAAAAAAAAAAACACCAAAAAAGAAAAACAGGGAGTTAAAATACCTTTAAAAAAATAAATAAGAAATGGACACATAAGATGGCTGGTGCCCTGCTTTCAGCCACACAGCTCCATAGATATGTTTGGATTTGTAGTACACGTAGTATACTATTACAGTCTGATTTGAAGAGGTAAACATCCATTTTTATGTGCCTGGCCCACTTGGTGCAAAGAAGTATTTATTAATTTCTGTTTTACAGTGACTATTTAAATTCTTTACTTATCAAATACTCTGATTAGGAATGGAACTTAGTTTTTGCCCCCCTAAAAAATTATTTTACACCCAACTTTAAAAAATAGGGAGTGAAATACACCCACTTCAAAATCTTACCTGGAGCACTGGTTGAGGGGCCTCTAATTATTTATTTGAACTCTGGTGTGCATTCTAATCTATTTCCTTGAAGACGGCTTTGGTCAGATTCACGAGATAATCCTCTTTCCTTTCCATGTCAACCCCTCTACAGGTAGACTATTGTAGTGAAGAGTGGAGAACCTATCGCTCATTTGTCCATCAAAGTAGTAGTTTGACTGGCTGTGGTAGTAAACCCAGATATTGGATAACTTCCGGCAGATAGTACTAGGTGCACTTATCCCTTGACCCCACCACCCCCTCCAATTGGTAGGGATAGGGGTGGCCCAAAATAGGCAGGTTCCCATGGGATCTGCATCTGCCCACCAGCAGCCCTGCGGGAAGTCTCAAGCCGTGGATGGTCCAATTTGTGGCAGTGCTGCTGTAACTCATGTCCTCTAATGCAAGTCTGCTTGCAGGCAGTGGGCGTTGCGGTACATACTGCAGGGCGGAACTCAATCTGCACTTGCACTAAATCATACCCCTCTGTAAAGTTCTCTCTGAGCCAATTTGCTCTCGGGACCAGAAGTCTTGCAATTTGCTGAAGTGATAACTGCATGGATTTTAATGAAGGATTGTGTTGAATTATTTGAAAGCTGCGAAAGTGGTGCCCTTAAGTTAGGAGAGATTCAAAGCGCATTCCTGGGAGACCATGAAGTGGGTCGGTTGCCTTCATTTGAAGACTCTAAATCATGTAGAAAAGGTATACCCAATTGCTGTTACCTCAAGCCCCCCTCTTCTCAAAGTACTGGCAGCCCCAGTTATAAGGGGGCAGGGTCCCTGTGGGTTGTGAAAGAAGGGGAGCTGTAGGGCACATTCTGCTAGGATGTGCTTTTCTGGAACCATAGTTGTGTGTTCTGTATGAATTGTAATGTTACATGTTATTACAATGGTACTAAAAGGTTGTACTATGATTGGTGGGGTCCTGGTCTTATGTTCTTTGAGTCATGGAATTAGATCTACAGCATGGTGAAATAGACTGCCTTTACCTCCGCAGCTGCCTTGAATTTTGCAATCCCGGGGGAAACATTTCAAGCTTCTAGCCAGCTAAAAAGTCACTTGCCACCTCAGTTCTACGCATCAATATATGGCACGATTTCTTACACGCCGATGGTCAATTGTCACTAGCCATTGGCTAGTGGGCACTGCAAATGTTGCAGCTTGTCCTAGTCGGTACGTGCTTGTGTTATCATTCTTGCATAGTCTGTTCTGCACCTCCTCCGTTCCACCTAGCTCTGTTACTTTAGAGAATTGTCAACTTACCAAACATGTTATACTAAGGCTGCGTCAGGATTAAGTTGGCATGCTTAGGGATCTTCATGAAAAGCACTCACAATGTATGTCCCAAGATGTAAGGCTCTGCAAGCATCAGTAGGTTATTCTTTGCACTGTGCTGGGGTCATAGATGAAATTATTCAGAAGTCACCCGCTGCTTTTGGTTGTCACAGAATGTTCGCACTACGTTCGATGGGATTATTAAACCATTGCTTTTTTCTTTCTCCTGCAGAATGCCAGGGTCTGGATAGCTGATCCGGAGGAAGTCTGGAAATCAGCAGAGCTCCGGAAGGATTACAAACCAGGAGATTCTGTTCTCCAGCTGTGTCTCGAAGATGGCTCGGTAAGATTAACCATTCACCATATTGGTATTGCACATGGGGAGGGATAGGTCGAATGGTACAGAAATACATTGGCCTTTGATGCAGGTAATCCTATTTGAAAACTGTTAAGACCAGTTAGTCTATTTCTTCATGCCACACATCTCTGACCAAAGGATACATGCTAAACTGGGTCTAGACCCGTGGTGCTCAACTCTGGCCCTCAAATCTAAAAACCTATTGGATTGTCAAGATAACCAAAGAATTTGTAAGTTTGGGATCCACTGGATGCAAATCTCATGACCACGCATGATGGACATCCTGAAAATCTGACCCGTTTACAGCCTGCGAAGATGAGCGGTGTGCACCGCTGGTCTAGGCCGTTGAGCACATGCAATCTTTCGCATTTCGTTTGAGTGCATGTGGGCAGTCTGGCTTTATACTAAACCCCACCCAGTGGCAAAACACAAAAGGGGTGCCACCTGCAAGGAGCCTCCAATAGCCCCTTGCCTACAGGACTACACATGCCTTGGGCCAGTTATAGGGGTCATAGAATAGTGGAGGCCCCTGACTTCAGAAGCTATAGAGCGATCTGTTCCAGCACTATCCCTTAAACCTTGCTTCTAAGCATGTTCGATATGACACAAAGATGCTACTTTTGACTCCATTCAACATGGGTAAAAGATGCATGAATATTTCTCTTTACATTAGTGAGACATTGGCTAAACAAACACTCCCGCTTTCAGTGTAGCTGTAAATCAAGACCCATGGTCCTCCTCCTGTATAATCCAATATCTTCTGGTGGCTCTGGCTCTCTGTGAATCTTACGGCGTCGGATTCCCAAACTGTGCATACAGCCTGGTTAAAGCCACCATCGATTGGCAAGCCGGACAACATCACTATCAACTGGATGGGGAGGTTAGAGCCTACTAGGCCTGTTGAGGCTTGATGGAGCTAATTTTAAAGGTGAACGTTTAGTTATGTCTTCCATCCTGTCATCACTCGTTTGTGGTGAAGAGCATCAGGGTCACAAGATCGCAGTCAACTGATTGGCTATTGTACAAATCATAATAATACATCTGTATCATGTTCGAGCTCTGCAGTATGACCTAAGACGAACACTGAAGTCCTTTTGTGAAAAATGTATGATCTGATTGCACTGATAATTTTAGCGGATGGGGAAGGGCGTCGGGCAGAGGGCGTGATGGGGGTGGGCAGGAAGGAAATTAGCAACTGCAGCATCTCAAACCTATATAAGAAAGTGAATCCTACATCAGAACATCTCCTCTTAAGAAGTAGCAACAGATGTATTGGTGTACTGTGCACAGAATGCACTTTAAATAAGTACAAGACCTAAGGTCAATCTCAAGTCAGTACAGCAATGAAGATTGAAGCCCTCTCAGTGTAACAGAACTGTACGGGATTGGCTGTGATATCTCACTATTTGTCTGCCTTGGGCAATGGACCCTTCCCTCCATCATGCTGTTAAATGGATCTTAAGCTGTGAGCTGCCCACCTCTGTTAGACCCCATAGACTGCAATCTGGAGGCTCAGCTTGGTCTGTTCGAGGTAGTACGAAGAGCAATGGCATCTAATGTGCCAGATGTACACTTGGCTGTTGTTAATAGGTGGGCCCTGATCTGGGACCAGGCTGCTTGCAAGACCCACCACACACTGGCACATAAGCACAGGCAGATTCACAGCCAGGTGGCGATGCTGAAGTTGGCAATGCTGGCCAACCTGACTTTGTTGTGCTGACTGGAGGTGGTGTGTTGGATGTGGGTGGGGAGATGGGCAGAAGGGCAGAAGGAAGTGCTGCAGTGTGCATATGCCAGCACGTAGATGAGAGGGAGGTTTTGAGCATCGCCGAGTGCAGGAAGCTGGAGTTGTATGAGCAAAACCTATGCTGGGTGCCCCCAGCCGCTCGGTCCTGCCTTCTAGAGCAGCAGTAGGTAACCCACAGCCCCCCAGATGTTTGGCCTGTGACTCCCATCAGCCCTAGGAAACATTGTCAATGCTAAGGCATCATTGGAATAGTAGGAGAAAACATCTGGAGGGCCACAAGCGCCCAGACTGACCTAAAGCAACTGTCGGACAAGTACAGCAGCTCCCTTTGCTGAGGGACCTGGCAAGGTAGGGGCCGTCCTTTTCCTTGCATTTCTTGCTGCAGGTTTGGGTCAGCAGCCATGGAAAAGGGGCAAGGGCAGAGCCAAGCCTCTTCCTTTACAGCCAACAGGTAACGCACTGTCTGCTGTTTACTTCATACATCTCCACTCACCAGTGCTTAATTCTTAAGAAAAGTACCAGAGCCTAAATATTTTCTAGCACGCCTGTGGCACACTGGGGTGGTCACCACCCATGTCTGCTCCATACAGTGTCAACAAATTCGGGGTTAAAGCTGCAACTCACACTGGTTCATTTAAGGTGATGAATGATCGAACTCTCGCAATGTCAACATATTAATTGTGGCTCGAAATAACATAAATGATTAAATGTTCCTTTAAAACACATCATCGTTAACTTTCTCTAATTCTATCAGTGGCAAGTGGAACATATTAACCATCTAACCACAGACCAAAAACCTGCTTTCCTCCTATGGTGAATTAATGGACAAATGCATGCAAAATCATTACTGAATGAATGACATTTCTGTCAAAAACTGCAGCAAGGTCTTCTTGTGACAGGCACTTCTCTTCGACATTGACCTTTTCACTGGCCCTGTCCCTGTGTTGGGGCTGCTCACTGGCGACTGTCCTGTGGTTGCCAACCCACCCTGCTGTGGCTGTGCTGCTAGTTATTAAGGTCGATAATGTGCACCAATGTCATACCGGCTGAGTCGAGTAGTGTGCAGGCATGGCTAGCATGAGTGACCAGCATTGTCACCTTCCAACTCATTGTTATTAATGAAAATGGATAATTAGCCATGAGCTGCCAACCCTGGCCACACTGTTGTTGCTTGTGTTACTACGACAGACAGACAATTGAAATTAATAAAGTTGCTAAAAAACCACAACTTAATCAAAATGGGCTCAGAAAAACGTGCCAGGGCTCAGAAAAAAAGTGCCGAGTCTGGGCCCTGGCAGACGCTCACAAATTAAGCACTTCCACTCACCAACTTACATGAAGAGCCAAACGGTCAAATGCATGTCTCCATGTTAACCACTGAAACACTGTTTTTGTCCTTAATTTCTCTAGCCACCCATTGTAAGATTATACGAAAAAGAGGATAACTGAATCCGGTCTAAAAGTCAAATACCATTACAATTTGATGCTCCCCCTGCAAAGCCGGAGGCCAATTTAAATGTAGACCTTTTAGGGCCATTAACCTTGTACGACAGTCCTCACCACCATGTTTTAGGAAATTGCTGACTAAATGCTAATTGTGAGAATCAAAGGCTGATAATAGATTTGGACGCCTTGGATATGTGAGGTTGACGGTAATATATTGGGAGAAAGGATGTATTTATGAGGCACAGAGGCGTATATTTATTTAGGATCACATGCTCTACCACGTGATCAGTGGAATCTTCAAAAATGAAACCGGTGTAACATTGGTCTGTTGCAGAATCTGGATGTTTATAATGTTTGATCCCCGAGTTCGACTGAGGTGATTTTCTAGGTGAATGGCCAATAAGACTATAGTGATCAGGAAAGGTAGTGCTAAAGAGACTGGGGTGTGTTTGGTTCCTGAGTGGAGCAGCAAGATGGAGCAGTAACCCACAGAGGAGCTCGTTCTCCATGGCACCCCCACTTGGGGTTTCCTCTGCCACAAGCCCTGGGAGAGCGATCTCCCAGTGCTGGATGCTGGAACATTAAATTGTGGGCATTGATTAGAAGAGCCTGCAACAAGATCTGCAAAGCAGCACTTTGGCAGTCTCCTGGAATATGCATTTTGTAAACTTTCTGATGCTGGTGTGCTGTACATATAATAATCTGAGCTACATGTGAAAGTAGAACATGCCTTGCCCAACCGTCCTGCTGCTGCAAGTTGGATGCTGTGTATTATATTTTGCTATTTATATAGCGCTCTTTCCCCACTTGTGTGGCCTCAATGCGCTTTTTCCTTGGTCGAATGCCCTTGGTGACCGTAGTCAATGTGAATGGAAAATTCTAGGGGGATTTAGCTTAGGGGATGCGTGTGTGCATGTTGCCGTTCTAGGACTTGGGTGGCTAGCAAGGCTCGACTTAAACAGCCCAAGAGAGGTCAGACACATGGGTGGGTGCTGTTGAGGGTTGGAGATAGATTGCTATTGTTGAGAGAGCCTATGTGAGGTCAGTTATACCAGATTCCTTTCGGGTGGTGGTCACTGTATGCTAGTGGCAGAGGTGGTGAGGTACGTCGGGTGTTTCAGTCTGAACGGCTATGTGTGCGCTAGACCGGATGTGCTTAGCCGTAGGCGTGTTCTATCATGCATGGATGCTTGGCCGTGCCTGTGGCCTGTGTCCACGCTAGTGGTGTGAGCTATACGTACCGTAAGGCTGCGAGCTTGCTCGGCTGGGGAAATATATGTCTAGTTCCAGAATAGAGATGCCTATACCAGTGGGCCTAATTTTCATAATGTAGCAGGTATCGGCATATACCAGGCAGAGATGGTGGCTACACTCAGATTTGAGAATCCTGTATAGTGGGTGAGGCCCACACCTAACAGTGTAGTTTGAGTACAAGACTAGGCATAGCTAGGTTTGAGGGTCCTGCATAGTGGGAGAAAGGCCTATAACTGACAATGCAATTTGAGTACCAGACTAAACCCAGCTAGAACTTGCATCGAACGGTGCAATTTGGTTACAAGACTGAACACAGCCAGATTTGAGAGTCCTGCATAGTGGGAGAGAGGCCTACACCTGACAATGTAATTAGAGTAAAAGAATTCAACACAGCTAGATTTGAGAGTCCTGCACATTGGGAGAAGGGCCTACACCTGGCGGTGCAATTTGGGTACACGACTAAACACAGCTAGATTTGAGAGTCCTGCATAGTAGGAGAAAGACCTACACCTGAGAATGCAATTTTGAGTACAAGGCTAAAACAGCTAGAACCTAAACCGAAGTGCAATTTGAATACAAGGTTAAAACACAGCTCGAACCAACACTGAACAGTGCAATTTGGGTACAAGACTGAACACAGCTAGATTTGAGTGTCCCGCATAGTGGGGGAAAGGCCTACACCTGACCGTGCAATTTGTGTACAAGACTAAACACAGCTACATTTAAGTCCTGCATAGCGTGATAGAGGCCTACACCTGACAATGTAATTAGAGTAAAAGAATTCAACACAGCTAGATTTGAGTCCTGAATAGTGGGAGAAAGGCCTACACCTGGTGATGCAATTTGAGTATAAGATTAGTTACAGCTAGAGCCTACGCCTAACCATGCAAATTGGGTACAAGACAACGCAAGCTACACTTGAGAGTCCTGTATAGAGGGGGAAAGGCCTACACCTGACAATGCAATTTGAGTGCAAGGTTAAAACAGCTAGAACCAAAAATTAACAGTGCAATATGGGTGCAGGACTAAACACGGCTAGATTTAAGTCCTGCATAATGTGATAAAGGCCTACACCTGACAATGCAGTTAGGGTACAAGGCTAAACGCATATAGTAGAAAGAGATGGAGGCTAGTAGAAAGAGGATAAACCTAGATAATGAGGGTCCTGCAGACCGTATGCGATGCTGGAAAATGTTCACGATTCTGACCAAGAGCGGCACATACCGATATTCAGTTTTGAGTGTGGGACTTGCTAACACTCACAGACCCATCTAGATGCGATGCAGGGTAGTGTTTGCAATAGTACGAAATTTAGACATTAGGGCTAACATTCACAATTCTTATCGAAGTGTGTCAAATTCTAGTAATCACAGTTACGAGCTTGGGTAATGTAGGATGGCAGGGTTTTCTGGAGTACAGTAATTGTTCTACTCCCTACCCATGCCAACTTACTTTGGTGGTTGACGGCAGGTCACTGGCTTCCCCTGCTGACGCCTGCCGACACATCTTGGAGCCGCCAATGTGGGAGCCGCCCTTTGCCTTGGAGCCCTTTGCCTCAGGGGCTGCCGGGCAAAATCAAGGATAAAGGGGGGGTGGACCAATCGGGGCCTATTGGATGGAACGTGAGGCGGAACTAGCCAGGGGAAGCCTGCAACGCTGACTCTTGGCCCGCGAAGGTAACGCTGGAGACGCAAGCACCATGATGGAACAATGGGGGGCGCAGCGACCACCAGATTAAAGCTCACCTGAGTGCCGGAGTGGAAATGGCACAGGGAGCTGGGATGCAGAGGGTTAGACCCTTGTTGCACCCACCAATATACTCTGCCAATCTGGGCCCATGTGATGGGATGGGGTGGGAGGCGGGACTAGCCAGGGGAAGCCTGCAACGCTGACTCTTGGCCCGCGAGGGTCACACTGGAGAAACCAAAAGGGCAAAGAGAGGGGAGAAGGGAAGACATTCTTGAAAAGAATAGAAACCCCCACACCCCACTCTCCCAACTGTATAGGCCAGCCAGAAGGCACCAGCCATCGAAGTCTGTTCTTTCACAGTACTTGGTGGTGGTTAGGAAGTAATCGAAGAGGAGACTAATAATATATAAATGACCAGAGGTTGGGCAGTATAAGAATTTTGCAATAAGTAAGAGCTACGCATAAGGCTACCAGCTAGCTGGGCGGAAAAACAATCTAAGGGACCTCGACGCGTTAGGGATTTAGGGTACACTACACATCACGTTGGAGATGGTGTTACAGGCACGCCCATGTCAACGTCCCCATTCGATCCTCGAAAGACGAGATGCAATACTCTGCGGTTACCACTAGATGTCTGACTATATGCAATTCTAATCAGATTCACAAGCATCAGAAATGACAAATCCAATATGAGCCCAATATCTGTCTCCAATTATCTGGACCAACTGTGCTAGACTTGTAATCCAAGCACTAATAGCACTTATGTACCAAAGTGAAGGCCAAGCTTGAGCATTACTCCCGACAGATATGCACGATATCACCCCAGGAGACACACATCTTTGCAGATCTTACTCATCTGGAAGTATTGGATTTGATCTTCGCTAATCCTACCTATTGGTGAAGTTATCTAGCAAAACTACTGACCAAGGGCCTCTCCAGGACCTGTATTGAAACTATATGATTTGGGCTAGATCTGGCAGTAATCCTCCAAGAGAGTACACTAATAAGCAATTGCAGCCCCAACTCACAGCGCCAAGGCACTATACAAATGCCCAATAACTTACCATGATTAGTTGAATTGCAGTTTGGAATGGTGGTGGGGGGGCCAAAACAAATTTTTCATGAACTATTAAATTATACGACAGTAAAACTATTGCTAGAAAAAGAAATGAGCAAGACAGCCTGAAACAACTTTTAAACCGAGCAATGGTCATGCCATCCAGCCTGATCATCAATGAGTAAGTGCAGATCATGATGCTTAGTTCACAGGGTAATGGCCAAACATAATGGAATGCTGGTAAATGTAAGTTCAGAGTTTGTGTGGCAAAAAACATCTCTTCAAAATAAACTACTTGAAAATACTAGAAGCACAAACTGCATTTGTAAGCCTTTCTGACAATTTGCTAATCCACACAGTGCAGCCAGTCTGCATATCCCAACTGCCACTTTGCTAAACTCATATCAATGGGATCCGGCATTCAGTGTTTGCTGTGTCAGTTTCAGTGGTGTTCTTCCAGTGTTTTTAACTTTTTAAAACATCTGTATAGTCGCGTTTATACTTTTTGCAGCAAACAGTTGAGGGCAACAGTGTTTTTTTTCAATGTACACGAAAAAAATATTTTTATTAGTTTATGTACATTTACATTTGCTTCTTAAAATGTCAACATGCAATCATTCTAACTTTCGGTCAGTGACCCCAGAAGGGCACGCTAAGCAAAACTATGATCCTTTCATTCCGTAGCACATTTTAGGGATAAACCGCTCACACAAATATTCCCATATGGGGAGCAGAGTAATTCAGTGGGTTGTGTGTACAGTCTGTGCCCTTCAGGCAAAGACAGACCTCCCTAACTGAAAGCCATTATAGGAATAATGCACCACTGCTTCAGACAAATGTCTAGATGTACTCCTTTCCTTCTCCCCCCTGGGGTGGCGTTCTGATCTATTGCTCAGAAGCAGACTGTTTGGGTAGGGGCTTGGTAACCAGTGAAGGAGCGTGAAGGAGCGTGAAAGTTGACTGAGATGGGACAGTCTGAAATGAGTTCACCGGCTTGGGGACCGAGGAAGAGGTGCATGTATGTACATATGTACGCATGGGATTTATAAAGCACACGTCTCCCTGGGCAGCAGTGGAGCGCTGTAAATTTGGGGTCCGCCGAGGGACTTACAGGTATGGTGTGGGGGTAGCAGTCATTTTGCTCCTGTATGTGAGACAATGGTTCTCTCTTTTTGTGAGAAAGATTGCGCTCCTGCCTCAAGGGCCTCATGAACTTTGAGAGATGTGTTTGTGTTGCTGAAAGTCAATGACAAAGCTAGTGGGCGCGCCAGCGTTTGAGGGCCGAGTGTGATCGGGACATGACTTGGCCATTTAGAAGAATTATTACTGCTGCACCCCCAAAAAAAGAATCCTTTGGTAAAATCGCCCCATGACATACGCATGCTTTACGCAAGTACCTGTCGAGGACCAGGGAAGGAATTGGGCCAGAACAAGGAGTTGTCCGCAGACCAAACTGAAACTGTTCATTCTAGTGCTGAACTTTCAGTGTTTAATTAGCATATCTGGTGACCGCTATCTGACCAGATCTGGCTATACATTGGCCAGGATTACTGGGGGTGGTTTGGAGGGAAGGGAATGCAGGAGGTAACCATCATTAACATACTAATATCCTCAACACTCCCTCCCCACCCTAAAATGTTACCATCAAGTAAATGGCATCCTACTCCTTGTGCATTTCACACCCTACCATGGAAGCGTAAGGAAAAAAAGATCTGGTGCAATGCTGCCTGCCCTGTTTAAACTCATTCCTCCAATGTCTGAGGTGGGACAATGCCTGGTGTGGTCTCACCCACTCCTAGCCGCCTCGTCCCCTTGCCTCCGCCTGCTTCATTCCTCCAATGTCTGAGGTGGGACGATGCCTGGTGTGGTCTCACCCACTCCTAGCCGCCTCGTCCCCTTGCCTCCGCCTGCTTCATTCCTCCAATGTCTGAGGTGGGACAATGCCTGGTGTGGTCTCACCCACTCCTAGCCGCCTCGTCCAATTGCCTCAGCCTGCTTCGCACCACAGCTTTTAGCAGTGTTTGAACTCTGCATCTGCTCATCTCCCAAACAGACCTGCTGCTGAGGACCGCCTGCTCTGGGAGATCAGAGCTTGGCCAGGCCCAGTAGCAGGTCTGTGCCGTGGGGGATGAGCTGCAGCGGAGTGCAAACGCTGCTCGTATAAAAAAGTGCCCATGCCCCACAGAAAACGCAATTCAATTCATCAACAAAATAGGGATGAAATGCGGAGTCGGGCTTGCTGGGATTAGAAATATTGACCTGAAGTGCAAGCACACATACACACAAGCCTTTACTGGCCTACGGGTTTCTTGGGCAATACCAGAACATCTAGCTGGAATGTGAAACATTTTAGGGATATTGTGGGATGATGGGATGAGTTGGAGCAATGTGCAGCTGGTAGTTGTGCCAAATATCCTTTATCCATTGTGGCAGCTTAAATTCATGCATCTGCCACCAGAATACCACCTCAATACCCAACAGCTCACTTTCTATGCACTTTATCATCGGGAGAACCGGAGAACAGTGGACGAATAACAAGACCGTACAATGACAATTTAAACATCATGAATGGCAACATATACAGTGATGAGAATTGAGACATTAAATCCTCAATTATTGAAGTTGCAAGCATGAGATAATGTTAATTTCAAAAAGTCCTGTTAAAGAGTCCATGCTGTTTGAATGTCTTTGTGACTCTCAACAGCAACATAGTCCAGAAGAACCTAGAACTCTGCGGATTAGAGCGTACACATCATACAGGGATCGGTAGACACACCTTTTTTCCAAGTCTGCTGGGAATTCACTAAGTGCCTGCAACAGGATGGTACATCTCATGAAAGGAAACTAAATGTTTATTGGTTTGACTGGAGACTTTGACAAAGGAAAAAGCTAGTAGCAAATGTTCATGAATATTAATTCTGAGACCTGGTAATATCCATGACCGCAATCGCTACCTAGGCATTACATAAAGCTTAATTGCCAACCATACAGTGATGCAATGCCTCTAGCTATGGCAGTAGGGCAATGCACAAAGTGCAGCGCAGACATGCTAGTGTGGGTCAGTTTTGTTTCTTTTTTTGTTCAAAGTGGGAAGTTTGAGTTAACCTCAATGAGCAGCTACTATGTTTGACCTTAGTTGCTGAACAAATGGTTTTAAAATGCACAATTTGCAAGACATTTGACCAAAACAATCCCCCGTGGGCACTAATAAGTCTACTACCAAAGGAATGGATTGCCATTTGCGAGTGTGCGCTACTTTAGACATGGGTCCAAAAAAGGTCAGAATGGGTGAACACCAAGTGAGACTTCTTCCAAGCATCTTAACACCAGACTATCATTATACGGGCGCGAGGATAGCTTGGGGGCAATGCGTTTGTCTTGGAAGCACGACAATGCAGTGCACTACAGGTTTGAATCCTGGCCCGCGCTTAGAGACTGATCTCCGGTAAGAAGCTTGCTATAAAATAATATCTTCCTAGTAATAAAGCTAGATCACTCTTTACTACTTGACTCTCTCTCCTCTTTTGGCTTCTGTGGTTCTGTTCTTGCCTGCTTCACATCCTGTCTGTCTAACCGTACCTTTGCCGTTTCTTGGGGCGACTGCACTTCCCCTTCTTTCCTTTCGCCCCCATGGTGTCCCCCAAGGCTCCGTTCCTGGCCCTTTTCTTTTCTCTTTGTACACCTCCCATCATCTCATCCTTTGGTGTCTCACACCACTTCCACGCTGACGACACTCAGCTTTTTCTTTCCTTCTAATCCTTCACCCCTGACATCCATCTCAAACTCTCATCCTGCCTTACTGCCATCAAATCCTGGATGACCACCCCCTTTTTTATTCTGCACACTGGGAAAACAGAAGTTCTATTTTTCCCACTAATGTTCTTCCATCTCCTCCTCCTTCCATTTCCTTTCCTCCCTCCCATCTCCCTTTCTGCCCACAATCTTGGTCTATACTTTAACTCTAATCTTTTCTTTGCTCACCACATCTCTTACTTCCCGTGCCTGTCGATTCCATCTTTACAATGTATGCAAAATTCGCCCTTTTCTTACTTTCTATGCCACACAACTTCTAGTTTATTCTTAATCTTCACTTTTCTATTGCTCTGTTCTTTTCTTTGGTCTTACTTCCTCAGGTCTAGCTCCTCTTAAATCATTCTTCCATCCGTTCTGTCTTCTTTCCCATCGGGACTCAATATCTTTGTCCCTTAACTCACTGAGATGGCTCTCTTTTCACTCTCAACTCAAGTACAACTTCCTTTGTCTTGTCTTCAAATCTCTCTACTGTCTCGCCCCCTACATATCTTGCATCTCTCCTCTCCTTCTATTCTCCCTCTCGCTATCTTTGCTCTGCTGATCACTTTCGACTTACTGTTCCGCGCGGCCCTTGTGCACAATCCCGTTTTCGATCCTTCCAACTTCTTGTTCCTCTTCACTGGAACCTTCTCCCTCTCTCTCATCATTCCATTACTTCCTATTCCTCCTTCCGCTCTGTAAAAACACACCTACTTCAGTCGTCCGTTTGATCGTTAACTGCTGATTCAGAGCATCGATCTACACAGCTTCTTTTATGAATTACTAACTGTCCTTTGTAAATTGTTCTCTGCAACTTGTTCTTTGTTACTGACTGATTCTGAACATCGTTTTACATTGCTTATTTTATTTTATGTATTGCATATTGTTCTCTGTAAAGTGCTTTGGTTAAAATTGCTAAATAAAACTCAATAAATACAAATATCCTTTGCAGTCCCTTTCTCTTCCCCTAGACTCCCTGTTCTAGAAAACAGTGTCAAATGAAAAGGTCAACAGTCTCAAAACATTTGTCTTCACAAGCCCTTAGCCTCCAGGCTACCATAATGTATACAGAAAGTGTATTAAGGGTTCACCAACACAAGTTCCTGAATCTATTCTACAGAGTTGATCCCTAAACTATCAAGACCATAATCCAAACAATACCCTCTGGGAAGGCTTTGTCGGGCTTCTTGCAGTCAAGACTGTCCTGGCTTTTCTTGCTTTCTTCTAGCTCCTAGAAGACCGCTCTCAGATATCCGGTTCAATGTTTGTGGTGTCATGGTCCTTCTGTGCAATTTTCTTTAGGTTTCACAACAGGTCCCCTCCTTGACCTCTCTCAGAATCCGCAACCTGTCCCTCCTCATACTTTGTTTCTCTCGGGATTCACAACGGCCCCACCCCCCTCCTTGAACCTTGGTTTCTCTCTCAGGATTGCATGCGTAGCTTGATTAGGTATTTGCCCCCCTCCCCCACCCCCCTTCCCATAACAGTATCCTGTTTGAGGCAGCCAATATTGCAGTGCCCTCCTGGCAGTGGTCCTGGTCCTCTACTTGATGCTCCTGGGTGTTTCAGATGGAAAACCTAGTGGCGTGAGGCACCATCGCCCCATTGAGTGGTCATTTCCAATCACCATGTATGCTTTCTGTTATCAGGGCTTCCAGACATTCTGGATGATTTTACTTGTTTCTCCAGCCCTCCTGCAATTCAGTAGAGTCACCTTCCAAGCAGCAAGGTTTCCAGTAGCGGTCTCTCCCGGAGTCTCCTCCTGAATCATAGGAGAGTAGATCAGCACCCATGCATTCTCTAAAAATCTTGCTCCTACTGAGTGAACGCACCCTCTTTAATAGTCTCGAGGCTGGGGCTCACTCCTGCTTCTGATTCTGGCTTTATAAAACCTCATTCTAGCTTCTATCGAGGACCCTACCACATGGTATGCCTTGTTATATGGTGCCGGCAATCCTTTTCAGTCTCGTTCTTTCTCAGCTAACAAATCTACCTTTCTTCTGATTTTGGAAATTCCACAGGTTTGCTGCTTCTATTTTTGCACCAGAATTTTGTGTCTTGCTCTGGTTCTTGGTGTTAAAGTGCTCTTTGCATAGCTTTCCGGCAGTCCTTCCTGTGGTAATTTCTAAACTTGATATTACTCCGTCAAAGGCCCATTGGGTAGTGGCTACACCAACCTCGTCCTTGTTGGCCCACTAGCCCCACACATCAGGATGGGGAGTTCCCTCGAACTCACCACAGTACTGGTGGACGAACATTGCTGCGTACATCCTGCATCAATGTTATGACCATATGAAGAATGGAATGGGTTAACCTGCTGCTCTAAGGTTCTTTTGAAGAGGGATACATTTTTGTGGGGGATTTGTCTTTGATTAGATTAGCCTGGAGAATGTTGTGTCATGTTTAAGATGTTTTCCTGCATCACTTGACACTTCTGAAAATGACATCAAGTTGATATATCGTTCATATGACTGGGTTGAGGTACAGGAATGTTGTATTTGCTGTCCCTGCCTTGCATCTTGATCTCCTCTGTTTGTCTTGCTGCTATTTCTTTATTAGTGTATTGGAGTTCAAACAGTAACCATGTCATTTTGACCAAGGAAATTGCTTTGATGTAGTTTACTTCTTCGAAAAAAGACTTTGCATTTTTTTTAGGGTGGGCTGATCACCATATGCCCCTTTTCCCCTTCACTGCCACGCCCGCCCTAAGCCCCTCCCATCCCCCTTTTACCACACCCCCACAATTACATGTAAAATCTGATGTGATTTATTTTGTGGAAATTACTTCGAAAATACTTCAAAGTATTTTACTTTGTGGAAACAACGGGATACGGTTCAGACATAAAGGCATGTAAATCATGCATAATAAAGTTGAAAGACCTAGCTAGATCACAAATAATGTGGTAGTGTGGCTGGGCCATTAGACACAGTACATAAAAAAGTGATTAACGAACAAGATAAATGAATTGACCCTGGAAACCACACTGTAAAATTCACAAATCGCGAGATGCGTCAACGACATACTTATCACAAATGCACACCTCCCACAATACACCCTGAACCAGCAACATATGGAATGTTTAATCTAAAACACTGCTGAGGGTGCATCTTTTATACTTTGATGAAAAAAGCAATATGGTTGATTTGGCAAAGCGGTGGCCTTAAAAATAGTTTTAATCCAGGAGAAGAAGCAGGGGAGTTGCTAGGTCTGGAAAAGACCCGGGGCTAAGCTGATGTCAGAACTATTGGGACTGGGGGCTAGCTAGCCTTTTGGCTGTAGCTCCTGAGATTCTATCCGGGGCTACAACCAAAAGATCAGGGGCTATAACCCCCTTAGCCCCTCCCTAGCAACGCCCCTGAGAAGAAGCCAACAGACCACACACCGATTAGAAGGTGAGTGCTAAGAAATGCGGTGTCGATATGCATTGGAGGCGAGAGCATCTTCCACCTTTCCATGGCCACGTTCTTTTGTCTAAAGACCACGAGCAAGTGTTTATCTAAGGCGGCCGCACACTTCAATGGCAGGGGCATGTGCTGGGGTCGTTGCTGCAAGAGCAGCAGCCGTGAACTCTGCCGCCCCTGACTGTCCATTACTACCCGATTTGCTGTGACGAACACGTTTGTGTCGCAGTTTGCAGGGCAAGCACAAGTCGCTGGTGCGCTCTAGAACATACAAATCCAGTACATCACTATACAGTGCAGGGTGATTGGACAGGAGAAACAGTGGGAGGGCGACCATTCTGTCAATTTCTCAGTGCCCAAAAAGAGTGCATGGTTCGAGGAGCATCTTCTGGTAACTGTTCCAAGTATTCATTCTCTCTAGCTTATTGGTCACGATTCAGGATCCAGGGATGTAGATATAAAGGAGCATTAGAGTTTGAAAGATCAGGTCTGAGAAGTTTGACCAATTGTTCCTCAATAAACCTGTACAAGCAAGCCCTGCCATTTGGCCTACATAAGAACACACTACATATTTCACAATGCAGTGCACCAAGCTAGTGAAGGACTTGACATTAGAATCTCCATCTTTCACCTTGTCATGACAGGACAAAGGCAGTGCATATGCCAAGGGGAATATACACAAGATCACACAGTGAATAGCTTGGAGTCAAACAACATGCACTCGGGAACCAAGACACATGTACACTAAAACCGAGGTTGTGCAAGTAGAATTATAAGAATACAACTATATGAGAAGGGATGGCGGGGCGGGGTAAGCGCTAAGAAGCTCTTTATGATTACAAAGAAAGTTGGCAAGCTCCTTACCCACAATTGCTGTAAGTACTGTCGGCGCTAAGCCCACATAAAGGGCAAGCAGCGACAGGATCTGTGAGCTAACACCCTTGATGGTATTGTATAAGGTAACTTAAAGACCATCTTTATGAGGACGTGAAATAACACCTGAAATGTTGACCAAACAGAGACCCAGAAACGCAGTAACAGCAAAGGGAGGATAACTTAATACACCAGACACCTGACTAGGGACAAGTAGGAATAGTTATTACAGAATAGTGAAGAAAACCTAGGCATTCACACAGGAGCTGGCTACAACAACACACCACACCTAAAAGCCAATAGGGAACAAAGGGAGAAGTACAAGGGAACACCTGGAACAGACTTCAAGCGAAATTAAAGGAACAGGAGCACGGAACACAAAATTACAAGGGCAATACCTTCCACTTCCCCACCCAGGAAAGGAAAGGCAAACTGGGACAAAATACTAAATCTATAAATGAGGAGTGACTAAATTATCAAGATTTCACTGCTGAATTGGGCAAAGTCGAAATCCAGGGAAAAGGAGACAAATAGAAACTAGGAACTAGACTCTAAGCTAAGAACGAGGGACCCGTCACAAACGGGAACACTGCATCAATGACCAGTGCTGGACTGTAGAAAACCGAGGCTTTTAAAGCTGGCTCACAAGCACACGCCTCCAGTGTGCTACTTGCTGCACCTGCCAGCCACAGGTGCTGCTTATCCTCGACTCAACCTTGTCCTGAAAGGGTGGAGATGAAGCAGTGGGCCAGGCATTCTGGGAAGCATAGTCTTTAGATTAAAGCAGAAAACTGGCTACCAAAAACCTGGAAGGAAAGTAACATGGAAAATAAGGATTTAGCGCTCCCAATTCATCACATTACTTTCGCACGAGGTCCGAAAGGCAAGTCCAGTAGTGAATAAACCCCAAATTAGGCCCCCAAGCGGCCGGAATGGGAGCAAATGGAACAAAATGTAACAGTATAGCACCTCCCACGGCCGCCCTCTGGCGCCCGCCACTTGTTTCCATGATAGAGGCGTTTTTTCTTTGGAGGTGGCACTGATGGAAATGGTGGCCTGTGGGCAGAAGAAGATGGAGTGGAGAGCATGTAATCAGGCTGCAGCATAGAAGAATCATAGGCAGGGCTCTGGTGAGGAAGATAATCATCCGTCGAAGGAAGGTGTGAAGGACTTGCAGAATCTGAAGCACAGTTGGATGGCACAGGAAACTCGTTCACTGTGAGTGGACACTCGTAAGTCCTTGAGGATGATGGAAGGCTAGAGTAACATGCAATAGACAATGGTAGGCAAGCTGTTAGCCTTTCTGTCGAGAGCGGACAGGCGGGAGGCAAAAAAACTGCAGGCATGCCGGCAAAACTCTCAATATCTGACGCTGAATACTCTGGAGGCTCTGTTGCTGACGTAAAGCTGTTGGAAAATCATCTTGTGTAGAAGGCAGGCATTCTGGGGGTCCACCTGAAGCAGATGAAGGGCAGGCTGGAGGTTCTTGGGTAGTAAATGGTTGGGATTCAGGTGCAATCTCTTGAGCTGAAGGAAATGCAGCATGATCTGACACTGTAGACCGGTATACCTCTGATATTGGCACTGAAGATACGCATGCCACAGGTGACTCATGAACTGAAGGTAGACAAACCGTAGGTTCTGGGATGGAAGACATGCACCTTGGACAGACTGCCAGAGGCTCTATGGCTGAAGAGTGATCTGCTGGATAAGTCGCTGTAGCTGAAGAAAGGCATGCCAGAGGGTACTTTGAGGCTGAAGACATACATGCTGGAGCTATCTCTGGAGCTGAGAACAAGCATGTAAAGGTCTCTGGGGCTGAGCACGTACATGGTGGAGGCTCATTGATTGAAGAGACTTGTGCCAAAGATGACTACAGAGCTGGGGACTGGAACGTAGAAGAGTAAATTGCTGTAGGAAGACAGACTGAAGTCTCAGAAGTCGACAGACACATTGGTGGCTCAGGAACAGAAGGCACCTCTAGGGCAGTAGAGTCCTTGGCACCTAGAACCAATGACTGAGCTGTTCATTTGCAGACCCTTTCTTTAGTGGATGATTAATAGTCCCTTTCTTTGTAGAATTCGAAATCGACCAGACGAATTGGCCTAGTAAAGGCGCTGTTCATCAGGATTTCGTCAATTGTCCGCTCCTCTGTTTTAGCCTCTGAAAGTAGCAGATTAACAACCAACAGTTCAGGTATTGCTTGCAAGGTTTCTTGTTCTGTTGACTGCGGATTGAGTTAATCAGAACATGGAATTTGTACTTTCTCTGACTGTTAGTTGGGACCCATATTGGTAGTAGGAAGAGTGAACTGAGAGTTGACATTGTGCTTTACATCATCCAGATCACCCATTTCAGTCTCAGCAGCTTGAGCAGAGCCTAAGCCTGCTGTAGTGACTGCATCTATGTAGGCCACTCTTGTGGATTGTGTTTGGAAATCAGAAGCTTGCTTGTGTGCTACTTCAGGTTTGTAACAAGCTGCTACACAGGGTAAAGTAGTGCATTTTCAGATAACTGGAATCACTGACAGATAGGAGAACACATGTCAAACTCTGACCCGATTAAGTGTTGCACTAGAAGAAAGACTTTAATCCCAGTAGATCTAACATACTGACAAATATGGTCTACTAAAGTCTCTGCATTAAGGAATTGAACAGTGTTCACATCATCAATAACGGATAAGGTCTGAGGTGTTTTCAGTAAAGACTGTAAGGTTTTATTCTCCTCTTGTAAAGAAACACATTCTTGTCTTAACTCCTGAAGCTTAGCTTTTAGCATACCCTGCATTAACTGTACATCATTATCAATAGGCACAGTGAGAGTCCTGGTAACAGAGCTGGGCCCTACACTAGCAGTCTGGACGTGCACAAATTTCACATTGTCGTTCACTGCTTGTAGGTTCTGTGATTTCTTCTTTCTTTTACCAACTTTGTCTGCGTTTCCCTTAAGTAAACTATTAACATCAGACTTCTTGACATTGGGGACTATAGTATGTACTATGGACTAATGGTTGAAAACAAGTTATGCAAGGAGCCCCTCCATTCTTTGTTTCTATCATTAAACTGTTCAATCTGAGACGCATAACCGGAAACATGGGGTTCAACAACATAGGGGCTTGTGTAGTAAGCCTAGCAGTGTGTTTTCTGCTGCTAAAGCTTGTGCCGACATAGAATCAGGATCGGAATAATAGACAGAACTAGGATCTGACAATGTAGGATGCGCCACCCTGTGGGGAAAAATACTCTGCACGTAAATGCCCATTTAGTGACAAGGAGTTCGTTTATGTTAGAACTGTGATTTGATTGCCACAGGTTAATGTAGGGGAACCTTCTGTACAAACTTGTTGGAGGCTTTGCTGCCTTTCATTCTTAAATTGCCATATTCAAACACATCAAATTGCACCAGTGAATGCTAGGTATCTGAATGCTAAGAATACTTAGGCAGAGTGTGGGAATAGTAGACTGGTAATTCTGTCATGATAGGACAAAGGCAGTGAATATGTCAAGGGGAATGTGCACATGATCACTCAGTGAATAGCTTTGAGTCCAGCAACATACTCTCAGGATGCCAAGACACATGTACATTAAAACTCAGGATGTGCAAGTAGAGCGTGCTAAGAATACAAATATATCACAAGGGATGTGGGGGTAAGCGCTAAGAAGTTCCTTTATGATTACAAAGAAAGTCAGCAACCTCCTTGCCCACAGTTGCTGTTACAGGTACTGTTCGTGCTGAGCTCGCATACAGGGCAAGCAACACCAGGATCTGTGAGCTAACACTCTTGATGGTATTGTATAAGGTAACTTAAAGACAATACTCGCTAGGATGAGAAATACCACCTGAAATGTCAGTGAAGCCCACAAATCCTGTTCATCAAACAGGGGCCCAGAAAGGCTATAACAGCAAAGGGAGGATAACTTAATCCATCAGACTCCTGACAAGCGACAAGTAGGAATAGTGATTACAGATTAGTGAGGAAAACCTAGACATTCACACAGGACAGGAGCTGGCTACAACAGCACACCAGACCTAACAATCAATAGGGAACAAAGAGCAGTGCGAGGTAAAACCTGGAACAGACTCCCAAGAGGAATTAAAGGAACATGAGCAGGGAAAACAAAATTACAAGGGAAAACCTCCTCCCACCCCCCCCCCCCCCATCCCCCATCCAGGGAAGGAAAGGCCAACTGGGACAAAATACTCAAACTATAAATGAGGAGTAACTAAAGGATCAAGATTTTGTTGTTGAATAGGGCACAGTCAATGGAATAAAGAACACAGACAAACTGGGCTGCACAGAAAAAGGAAAGCAGTGGGAAGTGCTGACTGCAAAACAGAGGAAGACCGAAAGGGACTCCAGGAAGCAGAAATGACTAATAAGCACACAAAATTCGAAATCCAGGGAAAATGGAACAAGACAATAGAAACTAGGAACGAGACACTAAGCTAAGAACCAGGAACAAGAGACCAGTCCGAAACAGGAACACTGCGTCAATGACCAGTGCTGGGCTGTAGCAAAAAGACGCTTATAAAGCTGGCTAACGAGCACACTCCTCCTGTGTGCTGCTTGCTGCACTGGCCAGCCACAGGTGCTGCTTATCCTCCACTCAACATTGTCCTGAAAGGGTGGAGATGAAGCAGTGGGCCAGGCATTCTGGGAAGCATAGTCTTTAAATTAAAGCATAGTGGCTGCCAAAAACCTGGAATGGATCCAGAAGGGAATTAACATGGAAAATAAGGACTTTGTGCTCCCAATTCACCACAGCACTGTCACATGAGGTCCGGAAGGCAAGTCCAGTTGGGAATAAACTCCAAATCAGGCCCCCAAGAGTCAGGAACGCGAGCGAAGGGAACACATTGTGACACCTTTTCAAATGTCTTGCTGCTGTGTACTTTACATCCTTCAACTGTAAGCAACACTTTTCATTCTGCCTCATGCTGTCATGCCAGGTAATATTTAGTCACAAGATGCATTCGGATGAATCATCGAAATACCTTGAACAAGAATATAGAGTGTCCTGATGAAGTCATGATCGAAACCATGTGACCAGAAGCAACATTTCTCAAGATGTGCTGTGCTGAGTTAATGGAAGACCTGGAAGTTGAATAAATGCTTACAAACTTTTCCGATCGCATTACTTTGGATACCATGCAGCCAGAAACTGCATTTTCATAGGTGCATTGGACCCAGAGACAGACATGCACTTTTTTAAAAAAATAACTTCTATTTATATAACCTGTCATGAGTACAGAAACAAATAAGCTTATGTGGTATGACATTTTTAAACTGTTCTGGGCGGTCCCATCTCTTGTGAGGGGTTAAGTGTCTCACTGCTCCACCCTAACAGGGGTTAGGTGCTCCTCACAACCACTCACAGCAGTGAGAAGTGTTGCAGCATAGGGGGTTTGACCACCATGGTAGGGTATTTTTCAGCAAAGTCAGTAAACGGGGACCAAACAGATACATATTTCGTATAACACCCCTCACACATTGCTGTGATTTTGTCTGCCTCCAGAATGTCCCAGGACCTGACCCACCACATCTGTGCCATTGGCCCCTCAGGTGTCCTTCAAGTCCGGGCTATGACCAGCTTTGCCGCTAGTAGATGTCCGACCAGGGTGGCCACAGAGCCTGTTAGGGGGAATACTCCCCCATGTCCCCCAAGGTCACTACTCACGGGTCCACAGGAATGGTTAAACCCATGATGTCCTTTATCCTTGCTAACACCTCCTTCCAATACATTTCCACCTTGGGGCATGACCACACCATATGGAACAAAGTTCCCACCGCCCCACATCCCCGCCAGCAGGTCGCCGGATAGTTTGTCCATGTGGTGAAGCCTCTCAGGTGTTAAGTACCACCTGGAGCACAATTTGTAAGCGCATTCTCTGTCCGTTACGCACCTGGAGGACTTAAGCATTCGTCCCTATGTACGTAGCCACTCATCTTCTATGGGGCCCCCCAGATCCTCTTCCTATTTGGACTTGTATGGCAGGCGCGGCACAGGGTCACCCGTGCCCAGGAGTTTATACAGCTTCGATATCGTCCCCACCCCCACTGTGCTGTCCTGCAGTGTCCGTTCCAAGGCCGAAAGTGTCCTTGTCGGCCCCTCCCATATGCACGGATGGGAAGCCCAATGCTTCAGTTGAGTGTTTCTGAAGCGCTTCGATTCTGGTACACCAACGTTTTTTTGTCTTTGTACAGCTGCTGTAAATAGTTCAGCCCACCCTCTTTCCACTTGTGGAACCCCCCCCTTTACTACACCCTGGTCGAAAATCTGGGTTATGCCATACCGGTGCGAGGGGACCTATCCCCCTTTTTAGGCCCCATGTATGAAGCGCCCTTCCTATCTAATACAGCGTACATTTGGTAGCTGCCAACAGAGAGAACCCCTCCTCCCATCCCAGAGATCCCCCTTCCACATATGGTAGCTCTGCCAGTTCAACCGGTGATTGGGACTGTTCAATGATTTTCCATTTCGGGGCTGAGGTCTGGCTGTTCCACGTGAGGGCATGAGCTATCTGAGCAGCTAGGTTATAGCGTAGTACGTCCGGGACCCCCAAGACCCCCAACCTCGCTGACATCAAGAGTATCCTCCTGGATATCCATGCCCTTTTGTTCCCCCAGATGAAGCCTTGTATTTTCCTTTGCAGAACTCTGAGGTCCGAGTCCGGGACCCTGACCGCCAATGCAGAGCTCACATACAACAAGCATGGTATTAAATTAATTTCAACTGCTGCATTTATCTCCCCAAACAGCGTGGGAAAGGTAGCGTGGGATATACTCTGGAAAGGCCTGGTTGGGATGCGAATTCCCAAATATGGGATAGTCGCAGTACCACTGGATAGGAGCCAGGGGGCCTATGGCTTCTTTGTCTCTGGGCTCCAGGGCCACATCTAACCTGTGAGATTTACTGTAGTTCACTTTGAACCCGGAGGCTCGACCAAACTCGTCCAGCTCCTCCAGCACCGCCTCCAGGCAGGAAGCGACATTGCTCAGTGTGAGAAGGACATTGTCCAGGTATAGGGACACCGTAAAGTCTGTGGCCCCAACCCTCACTCCCTTGATTGATTCAGCCGCATTGATGTGGCTGACAAACGGCTCCATGCACAGGGCTAATATTAGGGAGTAAAGTGGGCAACCCTGCCATGTAACCCTAGTGATCTTTAGACTGGCCTATGTCCCTCCATTCACTCGTAGATGTATGGATTGGGTCTGATAAATCGCCATAACCCAGTTGATGAAATTTGGCCCAAAGCTATCCAGAACCCTCCTCAGCTAACGCCAATCCACTCAGTCGAAGGCCTGATGGGCATCCAAGGCTATTATCCCCAGATCTAGGCCCAATCCCACCCCGCCTCCAGCAACCCCAGTGTCGTCCTCTCATTATCCTGTGCCCCTCGACCAGAGATAAATCCCGTCTGATCCCCGTCCACAAGCCCCAGGCAACACCCCCATCTGCCGGGCCAGAATTGTCTCTTGGTCAAGTCTTTACCCAGCTTAGGCAAAAGGACTGTCGAGGTGCCCATGGATGGGGCGACCTTCCCAGAGGTCAAGAAAGAGTCGAACAGTCCCACTAACAGGGGAACCAGAATTTTACAATTTTTTTTTTTTTTTTATTGAAGGGAACTGAAAATCCATCCGGACCCAGGGCTTTATTCTTCAGGGATTTTATGGCCCACTCCACCTCCCCAGCTGATATCGGTGCTTCGGGGCCTGCCTGATCTTCCTGTGTTAATCTAGGTAGATGAGCCTCTCCCAGGTAGCGCACTTGCGCCTCCTCCAACGGGAGCTCTCCCTTAAATACTGCAGAAAAGTGTGCCTCCAGAATACCAAATTTAATAGTCTCATCCCACTACAGTAGCCCTTCTCCATCCTGTAGGGCCTGAATCGAGTTCCGGGTCTGAAGCTTCAGTAGTTTAACCACCAGCAACCAGTTAGACCGGTTACCCTTTACGTAATAATGTTGCTTGGTTTTCATTATTACCTGCGCCGTACTATCAGCCAAACGGGCTTCCAGCTGTTTCTTTGCCATCCCCACTGCCCACAGTGCCCTGCGCGACCCTGACACCTTGTGCTCCCTCTCAGCACGCTTCAGTTCCCTCTCGAGCCAGTCTCCGTGCCCTTGTGTATGCTGCATTTCTACTGATGAGTTTTCCCTTTACCACTGCTTTCATGGCATCCCATATTTTGTCTTGTGGGGGGCCGGACCCTTCATTCTCCTTGAAATAATTGGCGAGAACCCCCCCGCCCCTCATCTCCCGAGCCAGAATGGGACCCCTGAGAACCAGGTCGTAGAGTTTCCACAGGCGCCTTGGGCTGACAGGTCTATCTGCAATTGCCAATGATACCGATATGGGAGCATGATTGGATAGTGTGCGTGTGCCTATATTTGCCTCATGAATGCTCGGATAGAGTGGGCTAGCCAGGAGTATTAAGTCCAACCTTGAAAATCCAACATGGACATGTGAATAAAAAGAGAAATCCCTCTCATCTCCGTGAGCCAATCTCCACGTGTCCACCAGTCCCAACTCCCGAATGAAAGGCCAAAATGCTATTGCGTGTTTGCTTAGTGGGGGTGGGGGGAGGGTAATGTCTAATGCACAACTGGATTTGGAACCTGGTTAAAGTCTCTCCCCCCCAGAGGAATCTGCCCCTTCACAAATGGTACTATGCTGGGCAAGAGGTCTTCCAAGAATCTGTCTTGCCCAACATTTGGGGCGCGTACAGGGACACCAGGGTGAACACATAGTCCCACATAAGGCCCTTAACACAGAGATATCTCCCCTGTGGGTCTCGAAGAACCTTGATTTTTTGATCGGTACTTGATCGTTGATCAAGATAGCTACCCCCTCCTTTTTTTTTCTCCCCCCAAGGCGAAGTATTGGTGCGGATACGCCCTGATACTCATCCTCCCCTCATCCTGCGTTAACAGATGCGTCTCCCACAGGAATATGATGGACAGTGCCATATCCCTCCGTTTGCCCAGGATCGATTTACTTTTATTTGGGGAGTTCAGACCCTGGACATTCCATGAACCCAGGACCATAGTGTCCACTGCCTCATTCGCCCCCCACCCTGTGTCAGTAGCCATTGATCATTGTGTTAGAGACCCATTCTCGTCTCCCATTCCGCATGTCGCCCCCAACCATACTACCTCGCCAACAGTGTCTGCCTCACGAACAAACATTTCAACCCTTGATAATTCCTCTTCGCCCTCCCTCCCCTCCCCACCCCGCCCCTCCCAAAACATGCTCCAACTTGAGCATTTATCTAACATTAGGTAACCTATCACGGGCCCGACTTGGAGGGCGAAGGAGATCATCCTCCGCCTTCCAGCCATCTATCCAGCCTTCCATGCCATCCCATCGTTGCCCCTTCCACTTTAGAGCCTGATACCCCGATACCCCAGTCAACCCGGGTCCCACAACCTCAACTGGGACCCCGAGAACAATTCTTCATATCCCTTGCACCCTCAAGACTTTTTGCAAGGCCCTCTCAGCTGCTTCCCCCTACCCACCTTGCACCATTTTTGCATGGAACCTGGTACCGCTTCCACCTCAGGATCTCCTCCCTCATTTGCTGCCCCGCTCCCGGGATTCAACAGCCCCTCCGCTTCCGCCAAGGAGTGCACCAACCATCGCCATGTGTGAAGTGTAGAGCCGTGGGGAACCCCCACCCGTATGGAATCTCCTTAGTGTGCAGCCATTCAGTCAAAGGACGCAGCATCTTGCGCTTTGACAGGATGACTTCCGCCAGATCCTGGTACAAAGAGACTGTCGTGTTGTGAAAGGAGATAAATGGCGTGGGTCTGGCTGCCGCCATAATTTGCTCCTTCAGTTGGTAGAAATGGACCCAGGTCAGAACAGCCACGGGTCTATCCTGTGGTGTTGCAGTGCGAGATCTAGTGCAGTGTGTCCTGTCCAACATCCTACTCGGGCGGTGCTTTAAGTATGAAGCGAAATAGATCGGCTACGAATGTCGGCAGCTCTTCCTCTTTCACTACAGCCGAGATGCCCCGGATGGAGACATTATTTCTGCGGGAGTGGTATACCCCATCTTCCAGCTTTTCTTCCATAATTTCACAGCGTGCCTCCAGGGACTCCAGCCGCCTGGAGCACTCCTCCACTGCATACAATTGCTTGCACAATGTGTCTTCCACTTCTAACACTCTGATGCGCTTTGGCTACCCTCGTGTCGAGAGCCAGGATTTTGTGTCAAGTTCCTCCGTGCTGTTGTGTATCTCTTTCAAGAATCTCAGCCAGTAGGTCCTGCAGGTCTGCTTTGGTGGACATCTGTGCCAACATTGCAGGCAAGGAGTCCGTGTTCTGGACCTGCATCAACACCGTTTCCTCTTGCTTGGTTTTGTCCCCCGCCTGTAGCATAGTTGAGATGTCCCCTTGTTTTCCGCTTTTCTGGAATTTTGTCATTGCCACAGACGCGTAGGCCTGGGTCCTAGATACCCAGGGGTCCGCTTGCTTAAGCACCCTTCACTGAGAGCTTGTAGGTTCACTATGGTTGGTTCCACTTCCAGGGTCTCCTCCTGACTGATGGGACCTTGGCTCCTGGGAAGAGTGCCTTTGCAAGCGCAAACCCCCTGGACAGCCGGGGCACCAAACCTCCAAAGCTCCCCCTCCCGCGGCGGATCCTGGCTCCTGGTTATGCTTGAACCCAGACTTCATTACTGCTCCAGGCTGCCCACCGGAGGGAATGCATGCTGGGCCAGTCCGAGGCGCCACCTGGGCTACTGATTAGGTTGCTCTCATGCAGAGTGGGCTTCCCTGTCGGCGTTGGTCGTAGCTCCAGGCAGTTCCAGGTGGCCGCCCGCCTGCAGCCTAATGAGAGCTCACACGTCCTGTATTATTGCAGCCGTTGCTGTATCAGGGAGGCTGCTATGCAGGGAGCCTGCATTCCTCTCCAACTGCTTCCCACAATCATATTGCCGTTTCAGCTGCTTGTTCCTCCCTACTTGCCTTGCCGCTCCTCCTCCCGAGGCACACCCATACGGGCCAAGCCGGCAGGGCAGAGGCAGACCCGCTCCATGGGACGGGAGGCGAGGGTGGCCCCCCCCTCACCGTAGCCCACACCGCAGACCCAGGGAGGGCACCCCCCACCACTCACGCTCCCCTCACCTCTCAGGCCGGGACGCCGGTCCCAGTATGTTCGTTCCAGCTGGGTGCGCCTCTGCTCCGCTGGCCTCCATACCACTCCTCACACTCGGAGCCACCTGCAGCCCCAGTTCGGGCCGCTGTCAGACGCAGGCTCTCCCAGCCTCCCTTCCTGATCAGCAGAGACCGTCCTCAACGGCCCACCATGCAGCTTCACCCAGTGCTCTTCGCCGCTGGCAAATCCCAGCATCCCCGGAGCCCGCCGATCCAGCGTTCTGCTACGGGCAACCCTCTGGGGCTCATTCCGCCATATGCATCGAACGGCAAAACCCTTCGATGTGTGCTTTTTCTCCTCCTTCGCCCTCAGTATGCCAGGGGCACTTAGGCTGCCATCTTGCCAACGCTGTGCTAAGCTATGCCCCCCCCCAAACATGCACTTTTTAAAGGTTTATGAAGTTATGATGCTCACTGCCATGAAGCCAAAAAATGCATCTCCACAAATGCAATGGAATTCCGGGATTTGATGTGACAGTTTCAACCTATCTGATGCTGGATACCAACAAGTCAAACATGCCAACTCCTAAGATGATTTGTGCTGTGCTTCTAGAATATACAGGGATAAAATAATCACTTAGTGATTTTCAGAAGTAAGGTAACATTCACTGAGACCAGGACCGAAATGGGGTATGCTCTTGTCTCTAGGCCAGAGAACTGAAAGCTATGGCTCTCCAAATTTGTTTGACTAAATGACTCCCATGATCCCTCACCAGTGACAATGCCATGGAGGGCTTTTGGGAGTTGCAGTCCAAAACACCTGTAGAGCCTAAGGTAGCGGGCACCTGCTCTAGGTAAGCACAGGTGCTCAAAAACCCATGACTTCATTCTCGTTTCACAAACCTTTAACTGTAAAAAGGAAAATTCAGACCTATTGGTTTTACCACTGCTTGTACATTTCAAGTGTTGCAAGTGGCTCGTCCAATATGTGATAAACGCATAGTTTTAGATTTTTTTGGGAGATTATTTCCATACACCCTTTCTCCACCACAACAAATAATCTGTTTGGTCAGGATTCGGACCCTGTGTCTTCTCCAAAAGAGAACAAGCTCTGTCAGAAGCTGAAGTGTGCATTGGGCTGCAGAGTGCTTGCACTCTGTGCTCTTTCCCCACATATGGCATGTAGTGGAGGGCTTGGCCAGGCACATGCCTTTGAGCCCCAGTTTTTAAGGTCTGGTGCCCTTTAGGAGAACACTGATGCACCCCAAAGGCGAGCAGATGATCCACTTTCTGGCACTCTGGGTCTCTTGGCGCTAACCTAGGCATAGTAGTAAATACAGGCCTTCTTCTTTTAGGCACGCTCCTTCCTCGGTTGGAAGGTATGAGGACGGCTGTGGATTCGGCATCAAGCAAGATGGGCAACTGCAGTAATTCTAGGCTTAGGCAAAGTCCTTCTGTCATTGCGTCCTCTTTCAGGGTCCACCAGTAGAAACAGATCACATTATCTCTATTGAACAGCAAATATCCTTCTTTTTTTGGAGCGGGGGCTATATCTTTTTATAAAAATCTTTAACGAGAAACAAATAAATACAATAGAAAAAAATCTAAATCAGAAATTAATGCAATATCAGTAAACACATTCTTAATTTTCTTTCCCCTTCCCTCCCACCCCCCACCTCCCCCTCTCTAACCTTCCCCCATTATATTCCCCCTCCCCTTTACTTTCTTTTGAGCATATTTATGTTTCTATCTTCCTCCCCCTCCCCCTTCCCCTACCTCTCCTATTGCTCTTTTCATTCGAGGATGTCTACGGTACAAGACAAGCAGAAGCAAACCACAAACCGAAAGAGTAGTGAAGGTCAAAGAGTGAGGGAGGAAGAGAGAAGAAAGGAAGAAAAGAGAAAAGAAAACTAATTATCACAAATATAGATCATTGAAAATATTCCAACATCCTATATGGCAACATTTATCCATCTTTCTCAGCTTCTGACACATTACTTTTTCCTGACTTGAAAGAATAGAAAGGTCATGCAAACCAGTCATTAATAGGTCTGGCATCACTCTTCCAACATTTTAAAGTGTGTTTCTTTGTAATCTACGCTTTGTGTCCAACACAGTAAATCAGCAGACACACGAAGATCTACAGGGAACCATCCCAGTACACCTATTAACAGAGTATGTGGGAGCGAAACATCCAGCACAGGATCTATCTGCTGAATGGCAGCCTCCCAAAAACCAGTCATTTTCGGGCATGTCCAAAACCTATGCAAACCTGTTCCAATATCCGATTTATAATTCCAGCAAGTATCATCTTGCGCTAGTTTGCAGTGTTTCAACTTCGAAGGGGAACAATAAATACGATGTATAACCCGTTGTTGAGTAAATCTCAAATCAATTTTATATCTGTATGGGCTTGTCCAAATATGAATCCACTCACCCTCTGAAAGATCAAACCCTAATTCAGAACTCCATATCTCCATAACGCATTCAGATGCCACGTTAACATCTTTTGGTGCAAGTAGCTTATACGAACTGGAGGCCGTAAGAGGTTCACATTTAGACAAAAGCAATATAGGGGGAACACTATGAACAGAAGCATTCAACAGAGGAAATAACAATTCAAAAATCTCATGAAGTACACGATAACGTACACGATTCTGACATTCGTAGCTTATATTTAAATTTCAACAAGTCAAAACTAAGCATGCAAGTTTCATAAAAAATTTGCCCAATTTTCCAGATACCCATTGACTGCCAGGAGGGCCAAGATAAGGGACGATTGTTGAGCAGAATCGCTGAGTTCTCCCAGATGGAAGACTCCAAGCTCAGAAGGTATTTTACCTCTGAGGTCTCAACGTTTCCTCCAGTCTTTCAGAACATGTCTAACAAATGGAGGGGATTTATCAATAGATAATTTCTTATCCATTCTAAGGAGGCAATCCAGAGGAATTGGATGAACAGAGGATCGCTCTATGTGAACCCAATTCGGGCATGGAAAAGTACTGTCTGTTTCCAGAAGTGTAATATGCGTAGAGAAAAAGCTCTGGGGTATGAAGCAATATTAGGGAAACGTAATCCTACCATGCGCACTGGCTTCATAAGCATATCTCTAGGGATCCTGGATCTGCCCCCACAGAAAATCTTGAAAAACGCTATCAATGTCGCAAATTAGTTTGCCTGTTAAGGGACGCGAGAGCATACTAAAAATATAGAGCAGTTCTGTGAGCAGGGTCATCTTAATAATGTTAATTTTGCCCCACAATGTTATAGTTATTAACATATAGTTATTTACACTAGTTTAGTGTGGATAATATAGGCCAATCGGGTTTTAACTTGCCTAGGGATATGTATACCTAAATATTTAAAACCATTTTTCGCCCATACCTCCAGTTGAACACCCAAAAGTTTTCTCTGACATGCAGAAGATATAAGAAAAATCATAGTTTTGGACACATTAATTTTGTAATTGGATACTGCCAAATTCCTGCAGATTTGAAACCAACTCCTGAAACTATGGTTCTGGGTCAGAGAGTAAAACAAGATCTGTATTACAGCAGGAATTTGGAAACGGTCAACCGACACACCTTTTAATATCAATATTTTCTCTAATAGAGCTAGCTAGGAGTTCAATTAAAAGATTTTAAAAGGGGGGACAGAGGACAACCCTGCCAGGGACCACGATAAATGGGGAAAACAATTGGATAAGCAACCATTCACCAAGACCCTTGCCTATAAAGCATTAAAACGTTTTAATATACAAGATCCACAATTGACTTTTAACAATACTTGTCGAAGAAACGTCCAGTTTACCCTATCAAATGGCGTTTCTGCATCAACCCTAACTGCGGCATAAGGATCCGACGAATTACCCTTTTAATGCACAACATCTAAAAGATCTTAAGTTACAAAAACTATTTGTACCAAAAAACAAAACCCGTCTGGTTTTGATTGATCAGCTTCGGCAGTAACGGGTTAATTCATACCGCGAAAATCTTTGCCAGAAGCTTAACGTCGGCATTTATCAGAGATATGGGTCTCTAATTTCCACAGCTTGAATGATCTTTCCCAGGCTTAGGGATCACAGAAATCACTGCCGCTTTCATATGGAATCGGCCATCTGTTCTGAGTTAGTAATTTCTGTAAAAAGATCAACCATACAGGGCGCAACAGAAGCACTAAACGCAGCGTAGAATTAAATTGGTAATCCACCCGGCCCTGTACATTTGCCAGGAGACATTAAAACCATAGAATCAATAATTTTCTGTACTGAAATTTCTCCATCCAAAAGAAGTCTTCTTTTTTCCTCAGAAGTGTGCCATTATCTTTTGAAATATAAAGCACTTGTTTCCCCCTCTCTCTTCCTTGCAGTCTATCAGTTAATAACATCCCAGACCTTTCTCCAGTCTCTCAAAACGCCCGCTTTGTGTAAAATAAATCGCTGTTCCTTACAGTCTATAAATTTAGCTAAAGAACATTTAGCATTCATCATGGCCGAGAAGGAATCAACTGAAGGATTGGTCGTATGTTCATTAATACGTTGCTTGTATTCTGATTCCAAATGTTTGTAATCTGCTTCATTTACTTTCTTTTTATATGAAGCATAGCTAATTATTTTACCACTAAGAAGGCTTTCAAAGCGTCCCAGACAGTAGTCAATCTATCAAGTGAGTCCGCATTTTCCTCAAGGAATAACGAGATCTGTGATCTAATTTATATAATGAAATCCTGACTTAACAGCAATCGTGTATTAAATCTCCATTGTCCACAATCTAACTTTAAGATCACATGTGTATGGTCAGAAATCATGATATTACCCATATCTGATGCAATCACATGACCAAAAAGAGATTGATTCGAGAAGAACCATGTGGTACAGAGTAAAAGCTATATTGCTTTTTCCCTGCGTTTAGTCGTTTAACTATAGTGTAAGTCCCATGACTGCATTCCTTTCAAGAGACCCTTTCTAGCCCTCTCCTCTGCATATGAATGAGATATTTCTGAGTTATCCAACGCCTTATCTAGGATAGTGTTGAAATCCCCACCTGGTAATATTGATCCATTACCCATTTCCTTTAGAACATCCTCCAAGTTTCCCAAAAATTCATATTGAGCTTTATTGGGGGCATATACATTCAAAATGATAAAGATGTCAGTTTTCCATCTGCAGCCGTATTGCTACAAACTTGCCCTCTGTATCCATGTTCACTTCTTCCACGGACGGTCACACGTTTTTCTTAAATAGTATAGCCACTCCTCTAGAGTTACTATTAAATTAACTGGAGTATTCTTTCACATATGTTATTTAAAATGTAATCTATTGTTTCTTGTTGTAAGTTGCAGTACAACAATGTCTGGTTTCTTTTTGCCTAAGCCACATTTCGAAGGTGCTGGGAGCGTTAGCCTGCATGAGCAACTGAATAAGATGATTAATGCCGACCAGCCGCCACATATAGATGGAGTAGCCTTGGCTGACCGATGCCGCACACAGAATAGAGTGGGATTGCTTTCTGGACCAGTTTTGAAGGATTCACAAACACCTGCCTGCCCCGCATACAGACAGATGTCGCGTAGGTGGCCGGTGCCGAACTTGGCTAAGGTTACGAATGTAAGTGGATGCCATGTGTGAAAGGGATTGTGAGTGTCAGACAAATCCAGATCTGGACGGAGACGCAGAGATGCCCACACACCCCACCTGGAGACAATATGGAGGTTTAGTGCCTCGCCTCCAGACAGCAATGCCAATTAACTAATCCACTAACAATTTCACCCCTCTGCATACACCTCTCAAACTCTAAAACACAACCACAAGCTTACTACACAACAATCTGCACAAACGTCACTACACCGCAACAACAAAACAAAGCACAAATGGACTTGCACAACAGCACAACGACTACCAGTAAAACGCCCCAATCCCAGCCAACGGACGTACCAGGCTGAGGCCGACAACAGCACATCAGTGCTCTCTTGCACTTTTCCAACTTATTCCCACTAACTCTGGTTGCAGAGCCACCAGAGCGCCAGGGGACCACTCCGGTGGTGATAGTGCACGGTACAAATATCCTTTAACATTAACATTAAGAAAGTAAGCACCTTTTTTCTCTTAATTGGGTTATTTACCCCTTGACGTTCCAGCTTAGTACATATAGTGAGTCAACCATTGGGGAATAAAAAGCCTGTGCCTCGCAAATGCACCCCTCAATAAATACATAGAAACACCATCAATCAGACTTGTAACCCCTAACGAAAACCTCCACCTTTCTGGAATCATAATCTGCACATAAGAGATGTTGTCACAGGAGATTAAACCCCCAAAATGGAAAAGCTGCTCTGTAACAGTGTGATCTTAGGGGGACACGCCTAAATAAAAAATAAAACTTTAGAGTGGAAAGAAAAAAAACTTAAAAGTAAAAAACAAAAACAATAAGATCAAACTGAGACCGGAACATGAAGAAAGAGTAGCTAACAGAGGAGAAACATCTGCCCAATAATATAACCTACATTTAGATGAAGATAAAAAAGCACAAATGGAAAATGAAGATCTGACATTGAAATCAACCAAAATACATAAGATGCACAAGAGTGCACATATTTCATCATCAATTAATACATTGGTGTCCAAGTTGTCAGCGGTCAAACAATTATGTATTATCTCCATGAAGTGAATTCATTAAATTAATGTACACAAACATTGTGTTGTCGTAGCCTCTCGTCAATTGAATAAGATATAACTCATCTTAATAAGCCAAACTTAACAAATGCCTGACCAAAACGTAAGCCTGCATAATAATAAAAAACTATCTTTGAAACAACATGGAAAACTCTTATGTAAGCACGCTCATGAATTTCAGCACTGCAAAAAATTACTTGTCAAGCAAGTATCAGCACGACTCAATGGTGAACTTTCAACTGATCTTCACAAACCCCTTAAATTAATGAAATTATGGACAGCCAATTGTATAAGGTTGGCTCATTCACCCCAGACCCCTTCACCCACACTCTAGATTGCAGTTCTATCTAGACAGCCTATTTACACCACTGCTTACGGTGTCATGGATATGTCTATATTGCAAAAGTATGGAATGACTCGATAGGAGAGCGCACGTTTGCTTTCTTTCCCTTTTTATTTTTTTTTAAGATGCACAAAAAGAATATGCGCACTTCCTAGCAGAAACAAGGCAACTAACGTAGTTCTGAGCAACTGAAGCATTTCAGACATGTCATTCAACACAGCGAATCAATCATTTTAGGACTAAGTGCATTACCCTTTACAATCCGCAGGAATATTACTTTCAAGTACACCAATATAGATGATTGCACGGCCGTCATTGGTTCCGTAGTGATTTTATGCATTGCGTTCACGTAGATCATACAGTTTTTCCCAACCAGCATAGCCGGTGCGTTTGAACATCGCCGCTCACAATCCACCTTTCGAACTTTATACTGAGGTGCAGACTCAATGCCTGGTTCCAAATGTGCACAAACAGAACTTCGACTCCAAATCGTCATCGTCCATGACGGACTCTAACTTTACTTAAAATTGCATCCGGGTATAGTAGCTATGAAAGTAATATTAGAGAAAAGGATCTAAAGGATCACGTAAGGTGATACCACTCGCGCTGTGAGGCTTTAAAATAATGCATTTTGCAACAAACATAATGAACCTAACAAAATTCCTTTTATTTTAAATAAAAAAACACACATTAATAAGGATGAAACAATTTCTCCAGCATGGGGTCTGGCATGGATTCACATGCTCATGAATATTCCCCCTCGTCAGGCCGGGAATCCTCGGTATAGAAAAAATCAGTATCAGTTTCGTTTCTGATCTGTCTTTCTTAGTAACCAATCACTGGTCTCTGGGTCATACTGCCCCCAGCCAATGACTGCCCTCTCCCTAAGCCCCGCCTCTGGCAGCCATCCTCAGATTTTTACTGCACGTTCAAGTGTTGGGAGTCCTCGTGCTGTAGCTCTCGAGGTTTTGCTGTGTTTTCGTGATTTTTCAGGAGATTTTTTCTCATTTTTCAGTTAAATAGAGCCTCAAGCTCCACGGTCTCTACATCCGATCAACGGGGATCCGTTTCAGAGTTTTCTACGCCCCTCAAGGGTGAAGATTTCTTCGAGTTACGCTTTTGGAGGATTTCAGAAGTTCCGAGGCCTACCCCGGACATAGCCCAGGAGAAAGGAAGCTTGACGCCCGGGAAGCTGTTCAGGACCTGCCCTGAATGCCAGCTTCAGAATGTTTTCAAGGAGGACGAGCATTCGTTATGCCTCTACTGTCTCCATGAGGACAAGACGCACACGGAGAAGGACTGTGCGTTTTGTGGGAACATGTCGGAGCGGCCAATGAAGGATCGCCACCTCCGTCTCGCCAACTGGCTGGAAGGGAAGAGCCCTTCAGGCGAGAAGCAGAAAAAGAAGTCCGAGCGGTCTTCTAAGTCCTGTGAGGGCGCCCGGGTGACGGGGGCCCAACAAAAGGGCAAGCACCGCGAGTACGGGGGCACCGGGAGCACCGAACGGTCGGGCTCCTTGGCTGCCAGGCAGGGCGCATCCTCCCCGGCGCCATCAACCATGAGCCAACGCTCTTGCTCGGGTAAGAGGAAGTCCGAGAACCCGGCGAAGCTTCTGGAGAGGCCCCGGTCGATCTCGAAGATTCCGACAGAGGTGGAGCGAGGCTCGGACCCTCCCCCCAAGGTGAAGGCCCCAGGCGTACAAAAGGTGACGATGGCCTTAATTCACCCTGCTAAGACCTCGATTGAGGATGTCGCAGCGGCCCTGGCTCAGCCTGTGGAGGCTACGCCAGTGGAGGCGACCTCAGGATCCAGAGTCTCCCTGCCACCGCGGAGGGAGTCGTCTTTCAGGCCCATTAAGAAGACCCCCACGAAGTCCTCGTTGGAAAAGGAGGGGGAGGGGCAGGTGGCTATCGTGGATACGGACACGACCTCTGAAGAAGAGCTCATCGAAGTCGTGGAGGAGGCCCAGCCCATCGTGAGGGATCCCGATGATGGCGACGATGAGAGCGACGGTGTTGCCGACGAGGTTCCTCAAGAGCCCTCGCGCCCGTCGTTTCCGGTGCCGCAGGACACTTCGGCGGCCATTTTGTCAGCGATTCAGTCCTTATGCTCGGAGAGAAGGACAAGGTTGCCCCTCCCCCTGACGGAGGTACCTGAGCCAGACCGGATGGGGGAACCGGAGCCGGGACCTTCAGAAAGTCCACCACATAAGAGGACGCAGCATCCTACGCCACCTCTCCCACCTCTGCGGCCTGCTCTGCCTTCTCCCCGGTCTACTGCCCACGGGGATGATACAGGCATGGACACGGCTATGACAGGTACAGATGACGACGGAGGCGACGACTGGACGTGTCCCCCGTCGCCCCCTGCTCGGGCATCCCCACCCGACGAGATTGGATCCTTCCATGCCATGATTTCCAGGGCACCCAAGCTCTTCCAGCTTTGCCCAGAAGAGAAGAGGAAGGAAGAGTTCCTTTATCAACGGCGCTAGGCTAAAAGGAAGACGCTCCTCGCTGTACCACTTCTTGATGACATCTGGGATGAGGGGCTCGCCCTCCTCAAGAACCCTGCCAAGGTGCAGGCAAAGAGGGACCGGTACGAGAAGAAGTACTGGGTCCCCGACGCTGCCCCCTTGTGCCTTCAGGCGCAACCTACCCCGGATTCGGTCGTCTCGGCAGCGGCAAAGAAGAAAGCTGGGGGGGGCATCGGCCTCGACATTAACTTCCCCGCCGGACGGCGAGGGCAGGAAGCTGGACACGATGGGACGACGGGTCATCTCATCCGCAGCGACGACTATCAAGGCGGCCGTAGCCCGCTACGACAGGGAGTTGTGGTTCAAAATCGCCCCTCTGTTGGACTTCCTTCCGGACGCCAAAAGGGCTGAGGCCCTTGAAATCTTACAGGAAGGTGAGATTGCTTCGGACCACGCCATCACGGTGGCAACGGACATCGCCTACTTCGGTTTCCGTCAGTTGGGCAACGGCGTTTGCCTGAGACGACGAGGATGGCTCAAGGCGACGGATTTCGGCCAGGACGTACAAACCAAGGTTTTGGACATGCCCTTCGACGGGAACAACCTGTTTGGGAAGGCGGTTGATGAGTCCCTTCAGGCCATCAAGACAGACACGTAGACTGCCCGGTCAGTGGGAGTGCTCCAACAACGACGGCCGTCCTCTCGGAGCTCCGGAGGCAGACAAGGTGCCTCCAAGGGATCCGGCAGTGGCTCCTCCACGTACCGCCAAGCGGCAAGATCTTCGTCCCAGGAAGCCTACAGGGGATGCAGCAAGTCAGGTGGTGCCCGTCGTCGTCGTCGACAGGGAGGTCAAGGAGGCAAGGCGGCCTCCAAACAAGATTGAACTTACCGTGGGGTCGGGCCCCCGCCGAAGCACCCCGGTGGGAGTCCGGCTAGCGAGGTTCGTCAGCGCGTGGGAGTCCATCTCCACCGACCGTTGGGTGCTGGAGGCCCTGGCCCAAGGGCACGCCCTCGAGTTCCAGAAGAAGTGCCCTCGCGTTCCACCCGTGGCCAGGAAGGAAAATCACGTCCCTCAACTACTGTTGGAAGTAAGGGCGATGCTCAGGAAAGGTGCCATCGAGCTTGTCCCAAAGAGGCTTCGGGGCTCCAGAGTTTACTCAAGGTACTTCCTCGTAAAAAAGAAGACGGGAGGATGGCGCCCCATCCTGGACCTGCGACGACTGAACAAGTACATCAAGGCACAGAAGTTCCGGATGGTCACCCTCCAGCACGTGCTGGGACAGCTGGAGGAGGGCGATTTCCTGTCGTCGTTGGACTTGGAGGATGCGTACGTCCACATCCCCATTCTAAAAAGACACCGAAAGTTCCTCAGGTTCGTGGTCCAAGGGCGGCACTACCAGTTCAAGGCCCTCCTGTTCGGATTGAAGTCGGCACCCAGGGTCTTCACCAAGTATTTTTGTATTTGTATTTGGTTTATGTATAGCGCCGGTAGCCCGAGGGCATCAGGGCGCTTGTACATAAAACACCGGTACTACAAGACGAACAAAACATGTGAGACAGACGATGGGAACAAGTACTATTGCATTGCAAGGTCTCTAAGAAAGTCCTACTTCCAAGATCTCATATAAAAAGGTGTGTCTTCAACATCTTCCTAAAAGCAAAGTGATTAACTTCGGACCTAAGGGGTTCGGGGACGCTGTTCCACAGTTTAGGAGCAAGCACAAGAAAGGATCTGCCCAGCCCTGTTTTTAGCTTGAACCTGGGCACTTGCAGGAGGCATTTACCGCCCGAACGTAGGTTTCTGCTGGGGTTGTAGGGCACTATGTGTGTTTTCAAGTAAGCAGGCGCTGTGCCATAAAGGCACTTGTGTACCAGGCAGAGAGTTTTAAACTTGATACGTTGTTCTACTCTAAGCCAGTGCAGGGCACGCCTCTCTTCGGTAACATGGTCTTTTCTTTTCAAATTTTTTACTAATCTGACCGCGTTGTTCTGGATCACTTGACAACTAGATAGGTCCATAGATGCGGCCCCCAGCAACAGGGCGTTACCATAGTCGAGCCGTGAAAGAATGATGGCTCTGGCTATCGTTGCCCTGTTTACTTCATTAAGTAGTGGTATGATTGCTTTCATAAGCCTGAGTTAGTAAGCTGAGTTTTTTTGGAGGAAGTTGGTCTGGGCGTGAGAGTCAACAACTGAATCGACCATCGTACCCAGAGTCTTCACCTTGGGGACCACCTGGATAATGGCGTTTTTTATTTGAAAAGAGCTGTACTCTGCCCCTAGATTTTCCAACTGACGACTGGAGCCAAACAACATCAATTCAGTTTTCGAGTCGTTCAGGCACATCCAATTTGCCTGCATCCAGTCGTCTATTAACTTGTAAACCTTGGAGAGCACTTCACTATCCGTGGCATGATCCCTACCCCCCAACTCCAATATGAGTTGGGTGTCATCTGCATAATTAGTAAATGACACTCCGGCTTTCACCAGAAGGCTGCACAAAGTGCGCATATAAATATTGAAAAGCATTGGGGATAAGCTGGCCCCTTGAGGCACTCCGAATATGATGTCACATGGGACGGAGAAACTGCTACCCCAATGTACTCTTGCTTGACGGTTGGAGAGAAAGGATAGGAGCCAATCGATGGCTCTCTCCGAGCAGCCAACATTCTCCCCTAGCGCCTTGATGAGAAGGTGGTGATCCACCAAGTCAAACGCTGCACTAAGGTCTAAGAGCATAAGCATCCCCAATTTGTTATCGTCCAGCATAGTCAGCATCTGATTCTGCAAGTCTAGCATAGCGGTTTCAGTGCTGTGGGATGCTCTAAAGCCGGATTGTTGCTGGTGCAGAAGCCCCTGGTTCTCAACAAAGAGTTGGAGTTGCTGTGTGGCTACCTTGTCCAACAATTTGAGAACAAAATTCGAGTTAGTTATTAGTTATGGGACGAAGGTTAGCGGGATCCTTGGGATCTAGTCCCGCTTTTTTAACGAGTGGGGTGATGGTGACTCTCTTCAGGTCTTTAGGCACCGTGCCCTCGTGGAATGAGGCGTTCACTATTCTCCGGAGGATGGGGGCAAATATATCCTTGTGTTTAAGAATGATGCCAGGGGGCAGAATATTTTCTGCGCAAGTGGCGGCACGGCTGCGCCTACAGGCGATCCACGTCTACCCCTACCTGGACGACTGGCTCATCAAGGCAAGGACGAGGGAGCTCGCCGTGGAGCACACTGCGAAGACCGTCCAGCTGCTTACCGACCTGGGGTTCTCCATCAACTTTCCAAAATCCCATCTGTTTCCGTTGCAAGTCGCCCTGTTTCTGGGAGCCAAGCTCGACACAGAGGCGCGGCTGGTCTCGCCGTCCGAGGAAAGGACCAGGACCATCCTGGGCAAGGTGCAGCGTCTGCTGGCCACGTACATGGCCAGGGTAAGATCTATCAAGTCCCTCCTCGGGATGATGTCCTCCTGCATTTATCTGGTGCGCCTTTGCAGGCTTTGGATGCGCCTCTTACAAGAGTTCATCGACGCCCGCCGGGTCCAGTCGACGGGCAGTTTCGAGGACAGGATCCCTCAACGAGACATTCTGTCAGGCGATCCGGTGGTGGGGTACCCGCTCTCATCTGTCGGTGGGCACGGACTTTCAGACCCCAGTTCACCAGGTGACGGTGACGACTGATGCCTCCCTGGAAGGTTGGGGAGTGCACTCCGGAGATCTTCACGCGAGAGGCCTTTGGCTCCCGGAGGAGAAGTCACTCCACATCAACATCTTGGAGCTCCACGCAGTGTTCTGGGCCCTCAGGTCTTTTCTTCAGTCCTTCAAGGGCAAGGTGGTGAGGATCTTCACCGACAACACCACCACGATGTTCTACATCCAGAAGCAGGGCGAAACCAGATCCCCTGCCCTATCCAAGGAAGCCCAGGATCTGTGGCATTGGGCCGTCGCCCAAGGGATGTTTCTGGTGCCTTTTCATCTGGCAGGAATAAAAAACACCATCACTGACTCACTCAGCAGAGAGCTGCACTCGTGCCACGAGTGGGAACTACGCCAGGATCAAGTGGATCGACTCTTCCGACGATGGGGCGAACCCCAGAACGATCTCTTCGCAACGGCGACGAACTCCAAGTGCCAGAGATCTGCCAGCAAGTTCCCCCAGCCGAGGAGCATGGGCGATGCTTTCTCGTTCCCTTGGGACGGCCTATTTCTTTATGCGTTCCCTCCGCTGCCGTTGCTGCTCCGGCTCATCAACCAGCTCAAGAGGTCCAGTGCAGGATGATCCTCGTCGCACCGGCGTGGCCGAGACAGATCTGGTTCCCGGACCTTCTGGACTTGTCAACGTCCACACCAGTCAAGCTGCGGACGGACGCAGATCTTCTCTCCAGAGAAGGAGGCGCTATTCTTCACCACAACCCAGAGTCGCTGAACTTGCAGGCCTGGCTCCTGCAGCACTAGTTTGGAGGGTACGACATCCCGGCCGACTGCAGAGAGGTTCTTGCAAAGGCCAGGGCGTCCTCAACTCTCAGGTGCTACGGACATAAATGGAAGAGGTTCTCTGTCTGGTGCCGTGCACAGAAGATTATCCCTCTGCGGATTACGGCCCCTCGAGTTTTGCCGTACCGACTGTCATTGGCCAAGGCTGGACTAGCTCACGCTTCCATCAAGATACATCTGGCCGCCATCTCACGATACACCAGAACTACGGGATGGGCTTCCTTGTGGTCTCATCGACTGGTGAAGGAATTTATGAAAGGATTGTTCCGATCATTCCCGCCGGTGAAGGCCCCTGCCCCGGCGTGGGAGCTCAACGTGGTGCTGACTAGGCTCATGGGGGCCCCATTTGAGCCTATGCATTCGGCACCGTTGAAGTTTCTGTCGTGGAAGACAGCGTTTCTCGTGGCCATCACCTCCGCACGACGAGTGGGAGAGATCCAGGCCCTATCTTGCAAGCCACCATATTTGACGTTTCACGACACGAGGGTTGTGCTGAGGATGCACCCCTCCTTCATGCCCAAGGTTCCGTCGGACTTCCACCTCAACGAACCCTTTGTGTTGCCAGTTTTCTTCCCGTCTCCTTCGTCGCTGGCTGAAAGGACTCTGCACTCACTGGACGTAGCTAGAGCGCTGAAGTTTTACGTGGACCGCACGAAGAGTTTTCGGAAGACATCACAGCTGTTGTAAACTTTGGACCTGTGAATCAAGGGGAAGGCTCTCTCGAAGGCTTCCATTTCCAGATGGCTCTCCGGCTGCATAATACACTGTCACCGGTTGGCAAACCGACCGCTGCCCGGCCGTCCGAGAGCCCACTCGACCAGAGCGATTGCTGCTACCACAGCGTTCCTGTCTGGAGTGCCCCTGCTCGACATCTGCAGGGCTGCTACGTGGAGGTCGACACACACCTTCACGAGATTATACTGCGTCGATCGGGACTCCAGGGAGGAGTCCAGGGTCGGCCAAGCAGTGCTGCGCAGCCTGTTCGCTTAAGGTGAGCCTGGTGAGGAGGTAAGAGATGCTTAATGTTGAGTTTTTGTATTGCTTAATGTTGAGCCTATTGCCACCTCCCGTGGTTGTGCATGTGTATACTGCTATGTATTCTTATATTCATGAGCATGTGAATCCATGCCAGACCCCATGCTGGAGAAGGAACAAGTTACTTACCTGTAACTGTTGTTCTCCAGCATGGGTCTGGCATGGATTCACATGCGAACCCTCCCGCCTACCCCTCTGCGGCTCTTCACTTGGTCATACTGCCACTTTACGTGCTACCAAATCTGAGGATGGCTGCCAGAGGTGGGGCTTAGGGAGAGGGCAGTCATTGGCTGGGGGCAGTATGACCCAGAGACCAGTGATTGGTTATTACTAAGAAAGACGGATCAGAAACAAAACTGATACTGATTTTTTTCTATACCGAGGATTCCCGGCCTGACGACAGGGAATATTCATGAGCATGGGAATCCATGCCAGACCCATGCTGGAGAACAACAGTTACAGGTAAGTAACTTGTTCCTAACAACCAATTAAGTAAAGAAATGGGATCCATTCTGGATATTTAAGATATCAGAGTGATTGTCTGGGTTTTCTATGAGTTGATGTTACTTCTCTGCCCTGCGTATAGCCTTGTTGTGATCTGTGAAGGAATGGGTAACACTTTCCACAACAATTTTAAAGATGGCAGGATAAACCATGTAATAAAGGTGTTTTTCTCAGGCTAGACATTTTGCCTACACAAAAAAAGCTTTATCTGAGCTATTTCCCTGCTTGAGTCATTGAAAAGCATAATTCTGTGCTTTTCACTCCATCTTAGATCTCTAGCCTTCTTTAAGAGCATCACCTTCACAGGAAAACTGGGCAGTTTAACACGAAATGCTGTAGGAGGCTGATCAAGTGCTGGTTTATGGGCCAAAGAATGGGGAGCTCTCTCAATTGACAGTAGAACTGCAGGACAAAACCTTTTGCAGGAATTCGATAGGGCAACCATTCTCAATCCCTTCAGGAAAGCCAGTTATTCTTATATTCCAGCGTCTTGAATAATTTTTTTGTTCAGAAATCTTTCTCTGTGCATCTTCCAAACGCAGAGACAGATGAGAAATCTCATTTTCCAAAACATGCAGGTGACCCTCCGAGTCCTATACCCTGGCCTCCAGGTTCTCAGTTCGCTTTATAACCAAAGCCTGGTCATTTTCCATTTCCAGAATTGTCGGTTTGATTTTACCAATAGAAAAGACCGCGCTATCCATAATCTGAGTCAGATAGTTTTCTGAATGGCCGCTAAATTGAACAGATTGAACCTCAATCAATAATCAAATGCAAAACACAAACCAACACCACCTTTGACTGCTTGAAAATAAGTTTATTAAGCAACAATTGCTTCTCCTGTTTTTGTTTTACTGCAAGCTGGTTCAAAGTGACACTAGATTAATTTTTTAGAAATAAAGACAAGATGCAGAATAATCACATCAGGTTTGTTTTTGTTTAAAGCCAAAGGAAAAAATACAAAATAAAAATGTAATGGTGATGGGCTTGCTTGTAACTTAAAGCTGCATGTTTGTAGTTGTGCACCAAGCTGGCTTTGAATGGCCCCAGTTGTATTGATGGCTCTGGAAAACAAAATATACTACACAGGGATTGTATAAACCTGGAATTAATAAGTTATTTGATAGTAATCCTAAACACCAACCTCTTATACCAACAAAAACCTGCATATTCATGTTCAACTTGCAAGACTTTACTGATTGGTCTTAATTTGTGTATCCAACTTGGCTTTACAAAGATGTGACTTTTTCTGGCCAAATCAAAGTGTCTAAATCCTGTAATAAATTAAACAGAAAATACTTAAATTAAGTACTGAGTTGAGCAGTCATCTTGGGGGTTTTCTACCTGTTTACTTAGGATCCAAGAGAACTTTCTTGTCAGTCGCTGTGATTCTGCTCTACGTCTCCCACATTATAACAGAATGCTTCATTTTACCTCACTCTCTACCCTTCTTGGACTTGCCTGTGTACTGGGGTACTGGACTCGATTCTTCCCCAGTGTACATTAAATGATTCACATGCTCTCTCTAACTTGGTTAGCCTTGAACTGGGATACAACTTTGTGCCAGTAGGTAACCAATTATTCACTACTTCATTAGTCTTTTTTTTTTAAATAACTGAACTTCCCTTGCAGTTTTACGTATGCTTGCTATTGATTATGATTCTGTCGATTGGACTTGGGCTGGGCTTGCCATTTACATTTCAGATTCTCTCGCAGAACAAAGAATTCATCTTCCATCTTTTTCTTGCTATCTTTCTCTTGATCTCTGTTTCGCTCTGTCCATCCCTCTCTTTGAGACTTCAGTTCCAAGAATGCAACAAATGGCCATCCTGATGAAATAAAAATGGTACAGTATACAGGGAACTCACTTTTGAAATATCATTGATTGAACTAGCCCCAATAGGTAATGTGCTGTTGAATTACTGGGGCATTGTCAAATGCATATTCATTTTCAAATTTCCCATGAAGAGATTCACGTATTTATTTATGTATTGGTTATTTGTATGGCGCCTATACAACAAGACAGTGTTTCGAAGCGCCACAAGGCAAGAGAAGGGAGCAAGTGAGCAAGTAAACCATGGAAATGACAATGAATAGATAAAAAGAACAGTCCTACTAGGCCTTGTGACATTCAGAATGTGCAAGTGCAAAAAGGAGGGGACGAGAGAGTAAGTGCTAAAAGGACCCCTGAGGGGGGGGGTGTGGAGTGAAAGGGAGCCTTTTGAGGAGGCAACTGGTCAGTGCACGGGCATCCCAAGCCAGGAGGGAGGTCCGACGCCCATCCGGTAAGTGCAGGACTGAGACAAACTGTTCAACTAGCAGGTGTAGGCCCAGAGGTGGTGCGGTGGGGGGAGGCTGGTGGCAATTGTGCAGGTGGCCAGGACTCAGTTGGACACTTGAGTGGCCATGCCGCCAATCTCTGCAGCTCAGGGAATGGTTAGCACAGGAGGAAGCGAGAAGGAGGAGGAGAACAGAAAGGTCTTGAGTTGTTGACGTAACTTGAGGTGTTCCGTTTCAAGACAGAGAAGGAGAGGGAGGCTGTTCCAGCGGAGAGAGACAGCCAAAGAGAGCAATCTGCCCCCAGCTCTCTGCTTGCAGAAGCATTTGACCAGCAAAGGATTAGAGCAAGAAGATCGAAGGGATCTGGAAGAGTATTTAGTGAGAGATTTGCAAGTAGCATGGTCCCAGCCAGCCATACGGATGATGCAAAGGGTCTTGAATTTTATCATTGCTGCAACCAGGAGCCAGTGGGGAGATGCGAGGGCTCGAGAGCTGCAGTCCCTGGGCTTGAGGCCAAGGACAAGTCTTGCAGCCCTAATCTGGATTGGGTGAAGAGGACAGAGGGAAGAAAAAGTTACAGGCAGTTGCAATAGTCCAGCCTGGAGAGGACCAGGGCTCTAGTGACATTGAGCTTCTGGGGGAAGGTGAGAAAAGAGAGTGCCTATACGGAGGTGAAGCTGAAAGTGGGCCTTCTTGCCAAGGTCCAAGATGTGCAGAATGAAGGAGAATGAGGAGTTGAAGATGTCCTCAATGTTTCTGGCTGCAGTTGAGGGGGAGGGAGGAGAGGACATAGAGGGCGGCCCAAGTGCAGGAGGCAAACGGGGAATAGGAGTCTCGCTAGGAAGAATCTGTCGTACTGGCATTAAGACAGATCATTGGAGCTTCACTCAGGCCTCCAGATATTATGGATATGTACAGGTATCAACAGTTGGAATAGACTAGAGAACACTGACCTGTCCCAGATGCTGCAAGAGGATATTGAGAAATCCCCAAGGTCCACTCTATGCCCCTGCCCTGTAAGCGGGAGTCAGGGAAATAGAATTCCCAGGAAAACCCTTTGGGGAAGAAAACCCTGGTTGCGTGAATCTTCCTTGGGCACAGGGGATGAGGCTGTCTCCGGGCTGTTTCCTTCTCTGCCGCTTTACTTGTGGTTTGATGTTGCCTGCAGGAGTAGATACGTGCCCAGGTAAATTTCTTGTTAAGGGATGCAAAAGAATAAATAATCTCTCAAAGGAAGGAGCAGTACCGGTTTAGAGTCTGTGTTTGCCTGCTTGTGGGCTGTCTGTGAAGGTCTGGATTGTGTGGGTCTTGTGCTGTGGAATACCAAGTGTTAATGAGGTGTTTGGGACGGGGAGGAACCGGAAGAGCGTAAGAATGATTACGCACCTGGGACCACTACAAGCCGGCCTCAGGAGCGGTGTTGCTACGAGGGCGTAGGTTGAAGACCGGAGGGTGTGGAAGAGGGATTCCTCTCTGTAGTTAAGAAGGGAAGATTAGAAAGAGGCGTAAGGTACGGAAGAGACTGAATGACAGTTTCGGCTTACACATACCCGTGTAGCTGTAGCGAGGGATGTAGCAGTTTGTTTTTGGCTTGCGAAACCAAAGGGGAACGAGAGTGGGTAGACCTGATGAGGGATAGGATAAAGGGTTGGAGAGAGCAATATCGGGAGTCTCAGAATACATGTCAAGGAATCAAAAAAGCGTCTGTACACAACAGAGTAGTGACGCGCTGCTCCATGGGTCTCACATTCAGATATCCGTGGTGAGGAACGGAGGGGGTGCGGACCCCGGAAGCTGCAGGCCGGACCTGGCTCTACTGGAACAACGCTCTTCTCTCTTGCCTCCATCTTGGTGGTAGCGCAGCAAATGTTATGAATCACTTTCCACTTTCTCCACAGGGACCAACGCCTACCCAGTGGCGTGACACCATTTAAGGTTCATACCAGGCATTTATTTTGCATGAAAATCAAATCCTGTAAATATGACCGCTTTATTATTTTCTTGTGTATATTTGCACACAAGTTTAGAGCAGAGGTCGGTTTACTTGACTGAAACCAGGATGCTTCTTGTGATTTTTATCTACATGGATGTAATTGCAAGCCATGAAGAAAAGCCTCTGAAACAGAATGGATTTCTCTAAAGCCTTTCAAAAAAAGAAACTGCACACTGTGATAAAAGGAATGGTTTCTTTCCATTTGGCTTCTGCTGTGTTGCGTGTAGATGCTCATAAAGCAAACAGAAGCAATGTACATATTTATTTACCTAGCATTTTAGGATTGCACAATGAATAAGATGGAAAACTAAATCTGTTGCAATTGAGACTTCATCCTTTGTAACAAATAGCTTTTTTTCCCCAGTGAAAGCAAACCTGTATTGCACAATTGTATTTTTTCAGAGTGTCTCTCCTGTGTGCATAACCATGCAGAGGCAAATCATTTTTACACTTCTAATTTAATGTACACTCTAATTATACCCGAGCGAGTCCCGCGGAGTCCCGCTTCGCCCGCGATACTCTTCTTTGCTGTTGGAGGACCTTCCGTGCATAAACTGAGCTGTGGACTATATCCAGACTTCCTGTACCATAAGGCTTTGTGGCTGATAACCGGGAGGTGGCAGTTTAAAAGAACACAGGCGCACGCACCCGACCGAGTCCCGTGGAGTTCCGCTTTGCCCGCGAAACTCTTCTTTGCTGTTGGAGGACCTTCTGTGCATAAACTGAACTGTGGTCTATATCCAGACTTCCTGTACCATAAGGTGAACCTCTATCAGGAACAGCTCAACTGTGTGCTATTGATATATTCTGGCCACTCATACACAATTTCTATTTGTTTATGCTTTGTGGCTGATAACCGGGAGACGGGAGTTTAAAAGAACACAGGCGCGCGCACCCGAGCGAGTCCCGTGGAGTCCCGCTTTGCCACTTCGCTGCGGCATCCGGGCTCCTGGGGCTCCGGGTGTTGTACTTCCGCTTATATGCCTTTACGTGTGTTATTGTGTATATATTTGTATCACACATGAGCCATAGCACGAGCATAGTTGTCTGCTGACAACCGAGGCTTTTACTTGAACGCATGACCTTTAAATCAAAGGGCCCTTATCGTCTCACTACAGCCATGCCTGCAAATATACGTCAACGTATTATGTCTGAGTAGCAGCCACTTTATGATGAGCTGGCAACAGTCAACACGTGCTCAACACCAACTTCTCGAACTCCTCGTTCCAAAACGAACCATAAGAAGAAAGCGTTGGTCTTGAACAACATTGACATTCGTAAATATTTTTTGGGAACCACTGGGATTGCTCTGCCAGCTGTCATCCCGATTGCATCTGAATTACAACCATCCTCCATCAATGGTGATGCTGTTTCGATTGCTGCTACAGGAATATGTGATCTTGCTTTGCCTGTCTCTGATGACAAAGCCCAGGCTGAAGAAGCCTCTAAATCTGATAGCATCGCAAGCCCTCTTAAAGACAGCATGATCCTACGCAATGCTCCTTCCGGTGTCCAGTGCCCTGCGATTTCCAACACTTCAAATCCCATTGAAGATGCAGTGATTGATCTTAATTCTACCAATTATTGCTTCTCGGCCAGAGCAGACTGTAATATTTCACAGTCCATGGATATGTTTCAGCATTCTAGCTGTAATATCTCAGCTTTAGCTGTGTCCTACATTGCCCCGACGCCACACAGAGCTAACAGAGAAACACAGATATCCCCAAAAATATCTGAGCCTTCTAAAAACTCACAATCGACCCTTGAGGTTATGAATATTGCACTAATGACTCTTGCTAAGCTATTTGAGTCTGTTGATAACACACTTCAATGTCTCTTAGACAATGTTGATATGATGAGATTTGACCAATCAACCTTGGTAACTGCCGTTGATCAACTACAAAAATGCCTTAACGACAAACTCAATAATGCAATTATTTCACAAAAAGATACAGTCCAGGAAGCAAACTACTAATGTGAATAATAACGGGGCTTGTGCTGATGTTTACACACAAACATTCAAGAATACAGACTGTCAAATTGTAGAAAATATCCCTGATTCTGTAATATGTGATCTGGCTCCACCAATTGCACAGCCAACCCGCTCAAAAACATCTGTGCCATTTGTTAAAAGGAATCATAACTGAAAAATATGTGCCGTCAGATCTTATTCCGTCACCACATGTTGCTCAATATGTCAGTCACACACAGACAAATCTGTCCAGTGCGCATGACCCTAAAACCACCTATCCTGTTTTTGACCTAAGATCTGCTAACCAAGTGGCCTCAAAGAAATCTAAAACAAAGGAAGCACTGGTACAAAAAAAATCGAAGAAACGTCAAGACCGCTAAATTAGTGGCGACATCCTCAACCAAACAATTCATTAATAATTTAACATGTGCCAACAGTAGAGCACTTGTTGCTTCGAATATCATAACAAAAAAATATGTTGCGTTAGCGAATTTGAAAAAAAACAAACACCTTGAGTCTTGTGACTCTCCAAGAGTGATAGCAGATCATCCCCCTCTAGATGAATTCATTAAATTGGCAACAGACCATCAGTCCTTGCAACCATCCAACTCCAAAAGCATATCTCTGCTTCTCAAGCAGGTCTCATTAGCATTACTTCAAAAGAAAATCTTGAGCTTTCCAAGGACAATGTGGCATCAAGGACAGCCTTAAGGCATGACATTGATCTATACCTTGAGCAGCGTAAATTTGAACCATCCTCCTTTCCTATTATAGCAAATGGTCTGGCAAAATGTGCCGCTGTAACTTTAATCTCAGCCTTGCCTGTGGCGACTAACAATGAAAAAAGGGACCCCATATTCAAACGAGTAGCGTTTGCTGAACCAGAGCACCAGGCGTAAGAGTGCGCTTCACATGTGGCAACTTTTCTCAGAAGAAATCGGAGACGCCATTGCTCGATTGTGGCAGTTAAATGCAAGACAGGGTCCTGTGCCTCTACCAGGTACAACTCCAGACTATAATCAAAAATAAATTCCCAGACGATGAATAGAAATATGCTAGCATATTCCAACATTACCTCTATAAAACGGTCCCTACCTCCATCTAAAAAGTTAGGTTCTAAAGTGGAAACGAGGCACTCTTTGCTACTCAAATGCCGCCCAGAAATGACACCATCATATATAATGAATCGACAGAGTATTCTAAAACTTTTTTCCGATACTAATGCGCTCAAAGAAATTGGGTCTGACGATCTAGATTAAATTGAATTTCCCAACAAAAATAACCTTGGGATTGCCATTATATGGACCCGATCTCTGTTAATACGCAATATCATTTGGGCAGCAAAGGATGCTCTGTTTAATTTGGGCTTTCTGATTTCATCCAATGCTGATATGAAAGGTCCTTTAAAATCCTGCCTGAAGACCGTGCAGAATTCTAACTCTCACACAGCACAACAAATTGTTTTCGAAAATCTATCTGGCGCCAAGGAATACAGCCACATTACAAGAGTATAACTAGAAGTGGCTGATGATCAGGTGTCCCCGTCAGTTATTAGTTGGAACACTAGAGGATTTAGTCACCTTATTAATACTCCCCAGAACATCCTGGAAGCTTATGATCTTATATTCCTTCAGGAAACGTGGCTGTCCAGCCCCCCGACCTGGAATAATTATGGCCTTCAGTTGGAACCTGCAATACGAGCTTCTAAAGGTAGGCCTATGTCAGGCTTGCTGACTGCTACAAACATTTTAGCTAATATGCAACTGTTCCCACTGCTTACTGTCAATCCTTTTATCCAATGCTCATATGTTATTGTTAGATCTTTCAAAATTGCTTGTATTAATTTATACTGGAATCCTATGGGTATTTCTACTGTTTTGTTTCTTAAAAATTTGGCAACTATCATGGAGACTATTATTCTGTCATGTGGCATTATACCTATCATTGTTGCAGTTGACTTAAATTTACATCTCTTAAATGGGGACTTTTCTAAAAAAACAAGAGCGGGTAGAATTGTGGAACAATTTTGTGAAAACGGAATTTGGTGATGCTGAATGGCTCAAGTACGGCTGACTCGCCTCCTAATGCAACCTGGTCTAGATGAAATCTGAGTGCTATCATTGATTATATTTTTGTAACAAGAAGTATCTTAAATAAACGAATTCGCAGTAAAAACATCTCTGAGTGCAGTGATCATCAACCGCTGACATTTATCTTAACTTTGACCGGTGCCCCGTACCCGCAGAGAACTCTGCACCACGGCTCGGCTGAAACAAACAATTCTCTAAATCGGCTGAAATGGTCTAACAAATCACTTGTTCGTTAACGTGACCATTTAAAAGCTTGTGACCAGGTAGACTTGGATACTGATCATTCATACAATGTGGCCCCTTATGATCTAATGCAATTGTATGCCAGCATGTCTCGAGCCTCCGGTCCAGATGGACTATCTAATGCAGTACTAAAAAAGAATGTTGACCTCTGGGCCTCCATACTCTACATCTTATTTAGGTTCATTCTATGGAACCAAGAGTTACCGAGATCTTGGACACATTCAATCATTGTGCCTATTCACAAAAAAGGCAATCGACAGAATCCAATGAGCTATCGGTCCATCGCTCTTTTAGATGTGCCTGGGAAAATCTTTTGTAGACTGATCCTGCACGACTTGAATGCCTGGTCACTACTAACCCATCGAAGAGACCCTTTTCAAACTGGATTTGTCGCTGGTCTAGGCACAGCCATCAACTTAACACTCCTTAATACTATCAAGTCTTCTCACGCTCTGCGGAAGCAACCACTATATGTGGCCTTTGTTGACTTCCGTATGGCGTTTGATTCAGTTGATAGGGGGCTCCTTGTGCGGAAGTTGGTGAAATACGAGTGCCCTGATTCACTAATAAAACTTGTGAGTCTTTTACACACAAATACATCTGTGCAAATTAAGCTGAACATGGAAGGTCTCCTCTCTAATATCACAACTTCAAGAAGCCTGAAACAAGGATGTATTCTTGCCTCGACATTGTTCAACCTTTTTCTATTGGATATTGCAGATGTGTTTGCTTCAGCTACATCAGACTCGCCTAAGCTAGAGAACCAAACAATATTGTGGCTCCTGTATGCAGACGATTTAGTATTGATTTCTCAAACTCCCTCTGGGCTGCAAACCCTTCTTGATGTACTTGAGCAATATGTTTCTTCCAACAATCTAAAAGTGAATCAGGATAAAACACAAATCATGATACTTAATAAACCGGAATTATCTTTCTCAAACAAGTATCGATGGTCCATAGCTAGTCAAAATCTGCAAGTAGTTTCCGAATACAAATATCTAGGGATGAACTTTAACAATTCTACTTCTGAAAAATCACTTGAATTAATAACGAGATCTAAACTTACAATGTTGACATCTCAGGCCAAAATCATTCTGTCTAAATTTGGTAAGTTTACATGCATGCCCAAAATGTCTTTCTACCAACAAAATGTTTTACTGGTTATTACCTATGGGATGGAATCTTTGTTACCTAGAACTCATGCATTTTGGAATCCACTAGAGGCAAGGTTTTGGAAAATGTTATTTAATTTACCAAAAAGCACACCAACTACGCTACTCGGGTATGAACTTGGTCTATTGTCCATTCATATACAAGTTACCTGGAAAATGTGCACATGCTTAGAAAATGCCTGTTGGGATTCCCCACCCAAGACAGTCTAGCCATCCTAGCGAATCATTTGTTAATCTCGAATCAGCTTTTCCCTCTAAATTGGAGAACGCATATTCTGAATGCTCTTGCCACCGCAGATATTTCAATCGATTTCCTTCTTACGAATCCGTCCAGAGCCAAGCTTAAACTCTATCAGTCTGATTGGATTTCAACTCGAGAGAAATACTCGAAATTAAAGGATTTTGATAGTAATCTCTTTGGTCACAAGCAATTTCGCACAATGGCTGACTATCTTGTTAAATGTCCTTCCTCATCTCTGAGACTTAAAATTCTAAGACTACGGCTCAGTTTGTGGCCGGTGAATGAGATTTTGGTAAGAAGAGGTCCCTTGAAAAAAGAACTCGTATATTGTCGCTTTTGCAAAGATGTATCATCTATAGAAACTCTTCGACATATTATTCATTGTAAAGCCTTTGCTCCAGATCGTTTGAAACTTGTGAAATGCATGACATCAAAGCATATTTCAAAATCTGATGAGATATGGGCTGACATTTTTGGGTCAAAGAAAATCTCAGTTAGAATTGCAACTATGCATATGCTTGATGTTGCTTTCTCGTATGTGCAAAAGGTCCGTGTGATTGAAAATGATCTAGTAAGTTTTTTCTCTGTATGTTTCTCGTTATATGCAATATTTTGCTAATTATTCTTAATCTTCAGTCTTCTTTATAGGTGATTGTAGAGTCATCTTGTTGAAACCAAGGACATTTTTTATTGATCACTAATATGTATGTATTTATTCTTTATAGGCAGACCATATCCAAAGAAATATTAGAACACCAGTAATGATGAATCTTATGTATTTGTAAAGTTGATATGTCAACTAAATCAAATTAAAAAAGTACACTCTAATTATAAAAACAGTATGTAAAATGATGACTCTGCATGGTCTAGTTTAGATCCATTCAACCTTGCAGTCAGTGGGGTACATTACTGTAAATGGTCAGTGGCAGCAGAGTCTATGCTCGAGGGTGAGTGATTTGTCATTACACCAATCACAGGTGTTGTAGCCTCTGAAATCTTCAAGACTTCAATTAAAACATCCAAAACCAGGAAGTGCAAGCGCTGTTCAAAAACAAACAAATTAAAGTTACATTTGTAATTGAAATAGAAACTCAGCAAAACCTGTCCCTGTGATAATCCAGATGGGTATTTAACTTTATGTAGGACTTCATACATGGTTCGTCCAACATGTAGGCACTGTGATTATTATACGTCAGTCGATGCTCAGTTTACCGACCTCTGAAGGATGTTAGCCAACAAGATAGCTCAGCTGGTTGAGCGTTCATTGCTGCGATCTGTGCATAATCTGTAGGTTGTAGGTTCGAATCCCAGCAAGGCCAACTCGGCCTTTCATCCTTTTGAGGTCGATAAAGGAGTACCCACTTCGGTTTGGTGATAATTGTGATAAATATGTTGCATGTACAGCACTTTGCCAAAAGCGCTATATAAATAACCATTTGACCATGAGATTAGGTATGGATTTTAGCATGGATTCCTTGCCTCTCTGCACTGTTGTATCATAACATTTGCATACCATTTGGTAGTAGTAGCTCCAGGAAATTAGGACTTTCATTAAACATCAAAAGACAAGTTTGCCATTGAACCTCAAAACACACAATACAATGGTTTGCTTCACTAAACTGGCTAGGTTTTTGTGTTTTCAACATTTAAATACATACAGGAGATATCAAATGGCCAGACCTTAGAGAAATAATGCAAGGTGTATTCTGTCACAGTGCAGAAAGCTGCCGCATGGTAATGATTTCCATACAGTTTTGCACCCGTCGGCTGAATGTTCCATACATCTTTATCTCTTGCAATGGAGAAAAGTCATTTGTGCTCTCTTGAAATCACATTTACTCTCAAAGTTTAAAAATAGGGAGTAAAATACTCCCATCCCAAAATCTTATGTGGAGCACTGGGTGCAGGAGGACTGGACAGACAGGCAGTCTGGGATGATAGAGGACAAGCAGCAAAGGGAGGAGGAGGAGGGGAGCTTGAAGAGCTGTGTCATCTGCAGAACACTGGAAATGAGTTGAGCAGGCGGAGATTAGGTGAGCAAGAGATGCAAGGTAGATAATGAGACAGTATGGAGACCTGGGGAACACCACATGTAGAGAGCATGGTGGTGGAGGAGAAGGTGCCCAGTAGAACCTGGGATGGGCAGTCCGTGAGGAAAGGAGGTCAAAGAGTTCAGCACTCAGTCTGCAATACCAAGAGTATCTTGGAGCCGCTTTGAGTATAGAATGGTTGGCCGCATAAAAGGCGGAGGAGAGGTCAAGCAGAATGAGAACAGCAGGAGAGTTAGTCAGGATTTGTGAGCAGTTCTTGGCAGGTGTTCACAAGAGCAGTTTCCGTGCCTCTGGATGCTCGAAATCCAGATTTTTGGTAGTGTAAACAACCAACGAGCTCAGTTTGTTGGGTCAGTTGGGGAAAGGCCAACTTCTACAGGAGTTTCCCAGGGAAGGGTGTGGTAGAGATACGGCGGTAGTTGGCCGGGAACACTAGGGTCGGCAGAAGGCTTTTTTAGGAGTGGGTGCACAAGGGAGTGCTTGAGAGATGAAGGGAAAGAGCCAGATGCGTATGAGTGGTTGCAGAAGTCAACAAGAGCCGGAGCGAGGGATGGGATGCTGTCCTTAATGGTTCTGGATGAACATGCAGAAACCTGCTTGGATGATACCTTCATAGAGCGGACTACTTTAGAGATCTCATCAGTTGTGATAGGTCAGAAGGAGGAGAGAGTGGGTGGGGGAGGAAGAGAGACCAACGGGGACAGGGTGAGGAATGGAAGACTGGGAGGATGATAGAGGTCAGAATGTTCTGAGTTTTGGAGGTGAAGTGGGAGACCAGTGCCGTACAGAGGGCCTGGGATGGAAGCGAAGTGGAGACTGCAAATGGATTGGCTAGTTCCTTGCAGATTTTGAAGAGTTCAGTCTTGTTGTTAGAGGCTCCAGATATACGGGCCTGGCGGTGGGCCCTCTTCTTGGAGTGGATAGCGAGATCGCCTTTCGAGCAGGCGACAAGCCAGTTTGTCAGAGGATGAGCCAGAGGTCTGCCACTTCTGTTCAGCAGCTCTGCTCTTGCGTTTCAGGATGGCTAGATTAGGATCGTACCAGCTATTACGCTTAGAGGGGGGGGCAGTAGGGAGGAGAGGGGATGCGGGGAAAGAGAGAGAAGAGAGAAGGAGATATATATATCACAGAATAGTGGAATGAAGGTGGATGTCGAAGTCTCCAAGGAGGAGGAGTTTAGGGCTATAGGTCAGAAGGGAGGAGGTGAATCGGCCCATTCAGAAAGGAAGTTAGAGACAGTGCCAGGGGGCCTATAGATATTGGCAAGGATGAGAGAGCGAGTCGGAGAGACAACAAGTTTGCCGACAAGAATTTCAGAGGAGTAGGGCTGAGTGGGTATGAGGGAGGAAGCGACTCACCCGGGGAAGATCAGGGCTACTCCACCACCATTTTGGTTGGGCCAAGGCTTGGAGAGGATCTTTTTGCTATCAGGGAGAAGGGAGTCAAAATCAGTGACTGAGTTGAGATTGAACCACGTCTCGGTGAGAGCAAGGACGTCGAGATCAAAGTCTTCAAGAAGGAGTCTGATTTCAGATATGTTTAAGACAGCAGATTGAGGATTCAGAGTGGCAAAGTGGAACCGGTTACCACCTTTGAAGGTTTTCTGAGAAGGGGTACAGGCAGGTGGTATGTTCGGAGGTGGTGATGGGGGGTGGTGCAGAGAGAGAGAGATGAAGTAGGAATAGCAGGAGACTGTAGGAAGTTGATGAGGGTCGGCAGGAGCCTGTCAAAGAGAAAAAGATTGGGTTGAGTACCCTTGGCCATGACAGTGCCCTTGTGATGGATATTAATGATGCACCTAGAGGATGAGAAGTGCACCAAGAGTACTTCCCTTCTGATGCCGCCATTATTATTATAACTCGTTTTTATATAGTGCTACAAACCCAAACCTAAGCGGTGCAATAACAGTTACTATCCCACTGCGTGGTACTGGCACATTCATGGGTGAAGAGGGAAACAGGGGAGAGGGTAGAGCTCAGGTGGGAGGTCCATAGGTCTGGAGAGGGGACAGAGAAGAGGATGTCTGGGAAAGTCTGTCTGGAAGTAGCACTGATGTCAGTGTCAGCAATAGGTAGTCCAGGATTAGGGGACAGATCTCTTTTGAGCTTTTTTCTTCCAGACTTCGTGACAGAGGGGGATAGGTGATTGAGTAGCAGTTGGAGTAGATGGGAGAGATGGAAAGTGCCATTGAGGAGAAGATGGACACATGGAGGTGCTGCACAATGCACAAGCTAGGGCACCAGGCGGCCTTGCAGCCGAGGGGCACATGTGGAAGCACAGATGGAAAGCACACCTAAATTTAAATTTACCAGAGGACTAATATGCAGCACAAAATGGAAGGATCCACAGATAGAAAAGCACAGCTAAATTCGAATTTACTCCTCATACGTTGCACCCATTTCAGTACCCCAGACTTCTCTGTGCCAGTTTCTTTCAAACAGAAATGTGGTTTAAAATAGAACAGAACATCTCTGCAGAGATTTCATGATCCTAAAAGAAATTGGCAGGTCTCTTACTTCAAAAGTGCTGCACTGCTCCATTATGAACCAGTCTATTTTGCTTGAACATCCAAGATAACCAGGAGGTTTGCAGTGTTTCTGGGTACTTCGGTTATTTGTTCCCTTTTTTTGGCTAATGCACCACCTATACTCCAAAACTAGTGCTTTAGAGTACAGCTAGGTTGAAATGGTGAGTAGGGCCACAAAGCGTGTAGGTGGTGTTTGGTTATTTACCCACCCATTGACTGCCTATGGCCATGCTAATCCTGATGGCCGTTCCCAGCCACTTCCTGCCCCTCCCTGCCTAAAACGCCACTTTCTGGTATTTGAGCTAACTTCATCAAGTCTCACCATCAGACTGTGCTCAAAGTGCCTGCAAGTGTTTTTCCACAGCAGCGTTCTGAGAGTTAATCACTTAATTTGATCTGTAAGTGCACTGTTGTAATAGAAATGTCATAACCAGGTCTGCCTTCAGAAAATTGATTTATAAGCAATATGCGTGTCCTTCATTGTAATCATGTTAAAACTAAGCATGGGCAAACCCAACAGTTTTGGATTGTGTATAAGTATTAGGCCTTTGCTAGGCACTGATTGTAGATGCCCAGATATTCGCACCATTTTGCAGCTGCTTCGATTGAAGGCCATTTAAGAGCACTGTTCTGCCTTTCCCGTGTTGGCAAAAAAGCCAAAACTGTTGGCATTGCCAGTGTTGTTATTAATGGGAAATGTGGTGAGAATGTAGACCAGTTCCCATGCATTTTAGTTGGTCTCTGATGTTTAATGATCTATTTCAATAACCTTTTCTAAGCTTATTGGGTTTTCTTTTTGTTACTCTTAAAGTCCCATTGTAGTTAACCATGTTGCTGCTCATTTTTTATTGCCAATTAGTTTATTAGAAACCTTCCACATTACCATCACATTAAATTTAATCAATAAAACGCAGTAAAACAAACTACAAAAAATGGATAGAAATCAAACACACTGCACATTACTAAGTTATGCCATTCCAGAAGGTATTCCAATATTATCATAAATATGCCCCTTGTTCGAATTTTATCAAATTAACCTTAAACAAATTGCAAAACATATTTCTTGTATATTTAGCAGCACCAATAATTATAGGAGAAATACCAAATCGAACATTTCCCTGTTAATTCTTAATACTTAAAAGCAGCATTCCTAAATATTTACCAACAATAAGGGAAGTCAATGTACAAACTGCTAATATTTTACGAGTTGGATGAAGGTTAACCCACAGCCGAAAAAAGCAGTTTCTATAATATTGATAAGGACATTTTATTAAATAGGGAAGTAAGGTATTGCAGGGTTTTTCTTCATGATTGAAATGACAAATCCCTTGGATTCTTCACGGGACTGGATTCAATCATTCGGCCAGAATTTCTTTCACCAAACCTGGATTTGATGTCAACAAATCTATGGAAACTCCCAGGTCCGCTAGTATATTCATAGCCCCGGATTTCCATTGAACCATATCCTGTAGCAGTCCTTCTTCACTGATCCATGCAGTATTTGGAATATAGCGGGAGCATCATCCAATAAACATTTCCGGAAGAGAGACGATATTTTCCATCGTACTATAGCCCATAACGAGAGGAGTCCCAATTTGTATCTAATAAGTTGTATGGGCACTCCTTTAGGTACTGGTAGAATCTTCTTAGTAAATGTCCTCGAGTACCGATAACATCTTGGAAAGCACAGGGAGGACTCGGCTCCATGTGTCAAAATTGAAACAACTTTTCATTTATAGTATTGGAGAAAATTGGCCATAACGGTTAAGTAACATCAATCCCTGTGCAGCCAAACTCTTTCCCTTCATCTTTAAAATAACTGCACCCTGGGAATCCATGCTGCTAGAAGTTATACATATATCCAAATAAGAGAAAGTCTCCACCTTTTTAAGTGGTTCACCACCTATAGACCTGGACAATACATTTTTCCTCTCTCGCCTACCGAGTTGCATTATCACAATGGTAGATTTAGCAACGTTTACGGCTAGAGCATTTATTTGGACTTTAAGATTGAAGCCTATCCAGCTGGATCTGCAAACCGATAGGAGTCTGGTCCAGGAGGACCAGATCATCGCCATACAGAATCCAGCGTACTGGCATTCTGTCAATCCGAGGAGACAAGGACTTGGCCTCACTTAACTAATCTCCCAGATTGCTAATAATCGTGGTATTGTAGAGATTGTGGAATAGGCTTTGCTTTTAAGAGTGCCAGTAGTACTAGAAGGATTTTGGGCAATCTGCATTATTAGAGAAAGGTGTGACCCTTGTCGACTAGCTGCTACACAACACAGCATGCATGCTTTAAGTGGGCTTTATGCTAAATCCATGATGCTGTGTTAGTGTGAGCTGTATTACTTTCTGGGAGTTTGTGGTACTAGCTGCACACATTTAGAGAAACAAATGCCATGATAATGTTGATGCTTTTAATGTTAGTACGTGTGTAAAAACTGTTATTTTCGGTAACAAAAAATGTATGTCCACACGTAAGTCACACAGTGTAAAAGCATTTCCTTAAGGTGAGTGCCAGTCATTGTACTTTCATATAAACCGGCATGATGACTGGGGTTGGAAGGGTATCTATTCTGTCCATCCATGGTTAGGACCACTGTATCTAATGAAAACACGAACACTCAATTATGGACTCGCCATGAAGTTTGTATTGGCAATTGTCCACTCTCTGAGCAGCAGATGACCTTCCCTTTTAGTAAGGGCTCCGTTGAGGCAGTTCTCCATCTTCATCCCTCCACATACTGCATTGTGGGTGACACATCTGTGCAATGTTAGTCAAATGACAGATGGGTGTTCTGCTCAAAATGAATCTGAATTTCGGTGATGAGGCAAGTATTAAGGCTGTATGGTTTGAGAGGGTTGTGACATTTCTAGGTGCTTTTGCTGCCATGGACAAAGACCAAGCTTCTGTTCTGGGGTTTATCTTTAGGAGCGGCTATTGGCGCTGCTCACCCAGTGGCTATGTTGCTGAAAGTCCAGAGGTTCCGTACATGCTGTGGCACCATCAGACCAATGAATGGCGTCCTTACCCTTTTAACTTGTGTAGAGGCTGTTTCTTTTGAGGAAGGGCCCTGAGGGGGTCTCTTAAAATGCACAACTACATCAAAGGGGGTGGGAGATTGGGTATTGTGCATTTGCATACGTTTGGTGAACAGTGTACAAAACTGTATTGCAGACCTCTTTCAATAAAATGTCATCAGTATGAGCTGCCACCAGCAGAACCTCGACAATAGAGGGCAGATCCGTGGACCATGGAACCTTTGATAGTTTAATTAGACTGGCCATGGCTGGAGGAAGGTGTTGCCTTCCCGCTTCCTGACATGCTTTGATGTACCTGTGGCTGTCACATTCCAGTTAAATGTGACTGGGAGCACTGTGCTTGTAGGGTGTGTCCTCCCCTCCCCTCAGAGTACACTTGACTATGTGTTTGTTGTGCGGCGAGCATTGGAAAATGTGCGTGGATTAGCCCTACACATTTTTTGAGGTTCATCTACCACCATTCATTTTGATAACAAAACTTCAAAAAATCCCAGACGAGCGCACAATCCCTGTGCGATTTGTCTGCTTGCATAAACAGTTAAGGGAATGGGAGGATAATAAAACACGTTAAACACTTTAGTGACTTGCTTTGAATAGCTTCACCAATAGAACCACAAATGAAATTAATGGGAGCAAATGAATGGGCTGTTCATCCTTAGATAAAACCACAGGAAAGATTGACATTATAAAAAGCCAATAGAAGTAAAAGGGGAAGTAGGAGAACATGACAAGCCAGATGGAGAGATGGAGATGTGTTCTCTAAAGTGGCCGGCTACGAGGCATAAAAAGGAAGGGTCATACATGAACTATGAAAATTCACTGTACAAGTACAACATTGGTTTTGACTGACTGGTCTGAGTGAGCAAGTGGGAAAAGCGTCACTGTATACTCTATAATCTTATCAATTTAGCTTATTCATTTATGTTGATGATGGTGCTATTGAGTGTTCCAGGCACGATTTAGAAATGGGGGCATTGTTTTTTAAAGTTGGAAGTAAAATAATTTTTTGCGAATAAAAATCTCCCATTTCAAATGAGTATTTTATAAGCGACAGAAAATGTTTTACCCGTAAAATGCATATGTTTAGTAACATACATTTTTCCTCTTCTGATCAGAAAATGTCAGTTTCTTGCTGACACTACATGTACTGCTGGTCCAAAATATCTTTGGAACTGTGTAGGTGAAAGGAGGGGACAGGCACATTGTGGTGTGTGGCTTTCCTATTTTTTTTTTTAACATTTTAAGCATTTGTACTCCGTATTTTTCTTTTTTGGGAGGATTTGCTTATTTGTATGGAGCCTACTATAAAATATGCTGTTTTCAAATTTCTTGAAACTCCAGTAAACTCAGTGGGTTTAGGCACTGTAAGGAAAGCATGGTATAAACAGTAAGACGGAAACAGTTAAAGGGAGTTTATTGAACTTCAAAAAGGGTTTGAAAAGCTCTTATCTAATCCTAAATCTAAAGATGGGAGCAAACTACGACCACCAGTCACAATAAAAGGGCCTATACTAATAAACCTATTGCCAATCCTTACTTCTAAATACAAATAGTGTGGGAAACAATGTTATGCAAAAGAAAAGTGTTCAAGAAATGATATGTCATGATATTCAGGCCATTGTCCTTCCTTCCCCATGTTTTCAGCACGGGACAAGGTGGCACACTGGAGCTTAGCACAGTCTCTGGCTTCTGGCATGAGGGTGCAGTTCAAACATTAGCATCAAGGCCTACTGTGCCCAAGGCTCTTTGCCTTTCAAAGTCTCTTCTTTTAGTGGGCCTGATGCGACAAACAAACAAGAAGTTCCTTTCCTCTTAGAATTTCACACATACTCAATTTTTCTGGTGATTCACTATTCACCTCGGATTCCCCCCCCCTCCGCCGGGCTCAGATCTGTTTCAACACAATGTTCAATCGGTCTCCCACCACTGGGCTCGGTCCAATTTTAATTTACTTTAACACAAAATTGCTTTTACCAAAAGCTCTCAGCTGATCCCCCTTCGTTCGGGATCGGACCAGCTCATCTACTTTGTCATCAACTTTTTCTACTCTATTAACATCGAAGACTTTTGATTGTGCACGTGATTTTGCACGACCCATTGCAGGACCACTTCGATTCACAATCCTTTGTCACTCTTTCACTTTTGCCACCTCTTAGTTGGATACGTTACAGAGACTTTCGAATGAGCATGCACGCGCTACCGGACCACCCTAAGGTATCACTTGGTTTCAAAGTTCAATCACTCATCTGTTGTCCAATTTTACTTGCATTGGTTATCACATGCGTTTCATACACTGTTCGCTTCAGCGTTCACCATACAATGTTGCTGCTTGCAACCTTGGCTTTTACACTGACAAGTCTGGTATTGGCCTCCCCAACTCACCGGTGGTGTTGATTTAACTGGCGCTGCTTTGTTGTAGGAGCCAAAGACAGTACCACAGCAGCAGGCAATTGCCCATCATCGATGCGGGAGTGCCCCGGGTACCTCCGACGCACAAAGCAGGATTCTTCAGCCTGGTTTCCTGGTCTTATTCTTTCTATTCTCAAGGTTTCGTGAAAGTAACGGTTCCTCGTCGAAAAGGTCAAGGGCACTTCACTCCTTGTGATCCCCTTCTGTTTTGCCGTCTTTCGCCTCATCTGAAACTGCCATCTTGGATCTGCTGCTTCCTCGTGTGCTTTGCCTCGCTCGGAGTGTGCTCTCGTGCTCCGCCTTTTATACGTGTGGTGAAATGTAATGGAAGTCAGGTGTGTGTGATGGTCAGTAATTGCCTGACCCTGCCTGACTCGTATTGGGCCATGTCAGGTGGGTGTTAGTCCATTTTCTGTCATATCGAGCTGTCCGTGAGAAAGTGTTTGTGTTGTGAAGGGGGTGCGGGGGTTTGAGTTCCGAAGTATCCCAGTTGGATGGGAGAAAGGTGTTACAGGGAAGGGGATACCGCCTCTCGCCATCTGGCGTCCCACTCCCTGAAGACCCCTCACCTAGGTGATCCTGCCGCACATAGGTCTACCCCAGAAACTGAATCCAAAAGCAATGGCCGTGTCCTGGCCACCTGGATGAGAGATCCCGGGGACTAGCGGGTGGGCCACCTTCAGTCACAGCACTGAAGGGCATTACTTAATAAGGTGCTTTTAAAAATGTCCACTACCTGCAACCTTCCATAGCCTTTACGATCTGGTAGAAGACTGTCTTTAGGGGGGGCATGGCGTCTTGGTGGGAGATGATGATAGTGGTCCGTATCAATTGGGAGGAGTAGAGAAGATTGGGCGCTGCATTTCTTTGACAATTGCCAGGTGATGATAGAGGACCCGTGAATTTTCCATATTTCCAGATCAAATTCTGTGGGATTCTGGCTGTTGAAGATTGATGACAGCTGACACATTCGAAGATACGCAATCGCTTTTGGAAATGTGCTATGCTGCTTTGGACCATCCATCCAAAGATGTTCATAAACAACCTGGAAAAGAGGACGGTGGCCAGTGTTCATTCTTCAGCTGGGGAATGCTTGCGTACAGTCTAGACACACCAAGTAGGAAGTGCTCTATACTTTAAGAGATGTGATATCTCGCCGGGGATTGCAGAACAAGAATAGATTCAAATGATGCTTTAACATTAATCGCAACAAAATTCGCCAATGTTTTTCACTTCAAGTGAAAACGCCAGTTGTGAGCGTTCTGAAGTGTTCTTACCAGTCTGTTTCTGCCATGGTGCTTCACAAGATTCCTTAAGCCAGTCACGTCCGCACTTGATTGTAAATCGTCCAATGATCCACACGATTTTTGTACCGCAATCAACAACCACGTCACCCTATCTGCCTAGCAACAGTTGGTGTAGCATTCCTGATATTGTTTTGTTTAAGTAAGCCAACAGCAAATACTACTTGTTGAATACTGCATGATTATTTAGGAGAAACTCCTAGTAGATGTTTTGGGGTTTATACTTGACAAACACTACTTTCACAGTGAAATAAGACCACATGTTTTCCCTGGACGCCATCATTGCATAACTTTAAGGGATCAGAGCTTGTAAATACAACCTCTTTAGAAAGGCCTGTGTTATGCGGAAAAGGTGCCTCTGTTAGATATGCGAAACATTTAACCTCATTGGCAGTTGGGGTATGAGATATGTGGGTAGCCATGTAGCTGTACAAATTGCTGCAGCCCATTCTTGTTCAGGCTTCCATCATTGGCGAGGGGAGAGCCTGGTGCTCGGCATGGTTGTGGTGGCTTCAGTTCCAGTGTTTAAGCATTGCTGGATGAGTTCTACTGGCAGTCATTGCAGTGTGGGATATCAAGAACGGACTACAGTACGGCACCTGTGTGTTCAGAAGAAGAGGCCAAGGCACAGAACTGGCGCCATCGAGGAAGAACAAGAGGTAGTCTATAGTGATAGGATGTGGAGGGATATGGAGTAACCACAATTCTGTTTTACCCATCTCACTGTCTGTGTACTCTGGTGTCCTGGCTCTAGTATACGCATGGAGGAACTGGGGTGTTGCTCCTCAGTTCTCGGGTGCAGTTGGCTGCGCAGCCTGAGGCTAGAGAGTAGAGCGACATCTATGTGGCTCTTTGGTACCTTGCTTTCATCACATGCTACATTGCTGATTATTGGAGCCTGTACTGCCAGGTGTGTCTGTATGGCTCCCATTGAACATCAAACTAACTACAAAATATACAGCTAATTTTCAAGAAGTTGTATAACACTGTTCCAATGGGGTAGGTCGAATTTCTATATTCCCAGGTAGTTTAATCGGTTTCATGTAATAATGTCCCTGCAAAAGAGTCCCCTGACAAAAAATGACAGTCGCTGTTTTTTGTGGAGACATTATTACATTGAACATGCTGGGGACATGCCCACAACCCCTGCTTTTTAAAAAAAATGGGAATAGGGGACATCACCGCAACCCGTCCCCATACATAATGTCACCATATATAATGTCGCGCCAATGGCTTTTCCCGGCTACATTATCTATGGGGAAATTTTTTCCTGATACCGTTTAATCTGAAATCCATTTGACCCCCAGGGAATGGGGGATGGGGGAGAGCTGAAGCAAGGCGCAGTGCGGAGAAGGACTGCGCTGGAGGAAGCAGGCACTTCTACACCGCTGCTCACAGGCATTTCATACTGTGTGGCGCGAGGCTGGTGGGGATTCTGCAAGTACCAGGAAAGCACTGTTGGAAGACCGGCAGCAACAGTGAAACTACAGGGAACACTGTTGTTCAGAGCGACAGTGGCCATGCAGACGAGTGAGCGTGGAGCTGCCTGGAGAGCTGCAGAGAGTTGTGCAGGGGAGACCGTCCCCGAGCGGGAGCTTTACCAAAGCAGTGTGCCGTGGGTCGGAATGCTTCGGTACACTGGTGAATCTACCCAGAGCCATTGGGGACCCTGGGGTGTACCAACAGGCCTGGGAGCAATTAAACTATTTTGAATACCGCCAAGTGAAGTAAAAAACAAGAATTTGAACAATTCCCCATTCATGGGATATCAATGTGGGGAAAGTTGGAACAAGTAGCCCCTCAAGCAAATGATGTGAAAACACAGTGACTTAGTAAAACTGTGTTGAATTAAAGGACAGTGAACACTAGAAGTAGTCCTGGTAAAAGGAATACACCAGACAGTGAACATTGGGAAGCAAAATACCTGGCGGGAGAGTATACCAGAAGAGCTCTAAGGCCGAGTGAGTGGAAGTCCTGAAAGGGTAGTATGGAGGTCCATCAAAGTTGTATAAAGAAGCTTGTGTTTTTCAAAGTTATATGGTGAAGTACACCGGAGATACTTTTGCCATCTTAAAAGAACTATTGTTTGAAAGAGCCACTTTGCCATACTTATGGAGTTTTTGTTTGGAATAGACACTCTTGCTGTTTCTAATGTGAACAACACTTTTGCTATCCTTAAGGAACTGTTATTTGAAAGAGTAATCTTTTCGATCATACCCAAATAATCAGGGGGAAGGGTCATCACTCTCTGTATCCAAGGAGTCCGCCTTGGAAAAGACTGTTTCTGCTGGATTTGTCTACTTGCCTCAGTTGTCAACACTACTCTTACGCCCTGTCCCCTTTCCTCCATACTGTATGGGCGTCTCTTCCAAGAGACGGGAGACAAAACCTTTTTCACCAGAAAAAACCTTCTTCCCCTTTAAATTTAGAGGCATGCAGGGGCGCGGCCCAGGGAGCATGCACTGCCCTGACGCCGCCTGCCGGCGCCACACCTCAGTCCCCTTTTCCGCGTTGACAGGAACGGGTGGAATTCACCAACGCTCCTAGGTTTGGCTTCAGCCGTATAATTCCACACGTGGATACTACTTCTCTTTGCCTTTTTTTTTTGTGCCTTTTCTATCATTCAGGTACTCTGTCCTCAGACGTCGTGCTCCTCCCCGGCGCATGTCGACTTCTACAGGGTTCAGCAGGTGTCCATCCTGCAACGGGCTCTTCCCAACTTCAGACTCCCACGCCCTCTGCCTACGTTGCCTTGGCCCAGACCACGGTTGGCAATCATGTTCAGCGTGTGACTCGCTGTCCTCGAAGGTGCTGAAAAACAGACTAGCCAGGTGGAGGGAGCTCTTCCAGAAGTCGCCTCCAGAGTATCTCAAGAACTTCGAGAAGCATCGTCCCAGGTCCAAGGTAGGGCCGATATTTTCCAGTGCACCCTGCAAGGGAGACTACTTCCCAGGGACTCTCCCACACGGGAGGGACCGGCCAGGTTCTTCCACTGAGGCTGCAACAGCTACTGACCTTTGGGTCGAGGGGTCCTCGGATCCTCGGATCCTCCCGGACGCAGTGTCGAGGGACCGGAATGTACTTGTACCGGGTCTACACCCGAGGGACTACGCCCTTTTACCAGCGCAATGGCCGAGGGGCTACGCCCGACACCGGCAATACGTCTGAAGGGGTGCCTAAACGCAGCTCTACCGACCCCTGGGTCGAGGGTGTCACACCTACCGGGCTGAGACCCGAGGAGCAGGGGTAGGTCTCGTGATCCACACGCGGGAGTCTTGGACGAGGCCAGACCCAGCAGGCTGGGCAGCACATTGCAGGCAAGTTGCAGGCAGCTCGACAAAATGGGTGCTGCGCCAGACAGGAGCACCCGTCTGACGCCATTCCACAAATTCGATGGAGTGTCAAGGTGGGACTTGTCGCAACCAGGTACATGGCTTACAGTCTACCCTTCATATGCGCAGGGTAACTTTCTAATGTGTCCATACGGAATGGGTACGCAGCAGCTCCAGCAGTCCCCCGCTGCCCTGTTGGTACCTCCTGCCACCTCTTTGGCCAGTGAGGAGGTGCTCTTCGATAAATTCCTTAGCCTCGTGAGGTCTCCTCAGATAGGGGTTGTCATCAAGGACGCAGTCGGGGGAAGTCCTCCCCGCCATGCTAGCGGCACCACAGACGCCTCCATCGGGCTCCCTGACCCCAGTGCAGCCGCCGGCTCCACAGCCAACTCCGCAACCTCTGCCGCCTCCTCAGCCTCCGGCTGTGATCTCTGTACCCCAGTCTCCAGCGCCATCTACCCCTCCTCCACAAGATCCTCCAGATCTGCAGGACACGGACGAGGAGGAAACGGACACGCCATCCTCAGCCAGGGCCTTCCATGAACATCTTGCTGGCCCGGTGGAGTACCTAGGCCTCCCTCAGCCCGAGGTTGAACCGCCAGCAGAAGGGGTTCTGGCTGAAGTCCTCACAAGATGCCCCTCTGCCAACACAGGGATTCCACTGCAAACCGATGTAGTCTCCTGGCCAAGAATGGTTGGCTCAAGCCCCACTCAGTCCTGCCGGTCAACCGATGCCTGGACGCCAAGTACAGGTAAATGGAGGGGGGACACACTCTTGCTCTCAACCCATCCTCAGCCACACTCCTCTGTGATCGCTGCGACATCACTTTACTGCAAGCCACAGTCATCCTAAGCCTCCTCTGCGGCGCAGCTAGACAAGGAGGAGAAGATCTTGGAGGCTTACGGCAAGAAGATCTACTCCAACGCCTCCTTGCACCTGCGTCAGGCCAACGCAGATGCCATGCTGGCTGCCGCCAACCAATGGTTATGGCGGGAAATTGCGGACTTCCTCCCGGAACTCCACTCCCAATGCCAATCATGCTTTAAGGTGGGGCTAGCGGAGGCCAAGCTTGTGGTGCATGACCTCATGGAATCCACAGTGGCGCATGTCGATACCTCGGGCCATGCCATCTGCATTACCATGGGAATGAGGCGCACAGCCTGGCTCCAGGCGACGATGTTCAACCAGGACGTCGAGGAGCACATTCTAGATCTACCGTTCGGGGGGGGGGGGTCCCTCTTCCACTCCTCTACGGATGAAGAGCTGGACAAAAAGCAGCTCACAAACGGCAAAGTCTTTGTCCATTCTTACAAAGTCCACGCCCAAATCTTACACCCAATCTCAGCAATGCTCAGAGAAGGGTTGTACATATGGAGGGTTCTGCGGCTTCCAGGAACACAGTTCCAGGCAGCCAGACCGCTCGCCGTCTGAGCTGGCGCAAACAACAAAAAGGGGGGGCGAGTAAGGGCTTTTTTCAGTCCCCCTCCACCTCGCCCTCCGAGGGAAAGAAGGCATGACACGCCCCTTTGGGTCCACGTGTCTCCGGAGGGGGTGCAAGCTTGCTCTCCATGCACATTTCTGATGCCAGAATTTCACGGACCCCTGGATCCTATCCGTAGTATCCACGGGTACTGCCTACCCATCCCAGCCTCTCCTCCCTCCTCCCCTACACTCCCACAGGTTGGGACAGCAACTCTTTTGGCAGAGATCCGGTCGCTCGTAGAGAGCAGGGCAGTGGAGGAGGTTCCAGCCTCTCAGCGAGGCTTTGGCTTGTACACCAGGATTTTTGCCATTCAGAAGAAGAACCAGGCGGGCCTGAGAGTTGTGCTGGACCTTTCCACCCTCAACCTCTCCTTACCCCTGCAAAAATTCAAGATCATTACGCCAGCTTTCTTAGCGGAGATATTGGACAAGGGAGACTGGATGTGCTCCCTAGACCTGAAGGCCGCGTAACTACACATCCCGATTTGGCAGCCCCATCATTCTTTCCTATGGTTCAGGATCATGGGCTAACATTTCCAATACATGGTCCTCCCGTTTGGCCTCAACTCAGCCCCCAGGGTCTTTACCAGACTCATGAGTGTGGTAGCAGCCCTCCTCCGAGAGCAGGGCCTCCACATCTATCCATACCTCGATGACTGGCTCATCAGGGCTACATCTCTGGAGGCGGTTCACCACTCCTCCCATGCCCTTATGAACACACTGCACGACCTGGGCTTCTCGCACAACCTCAAGAAGTCACAGCTGCTCCCTATGCAGACTGACATTCCTGGGACTCATTTGGGATATGTGCTCTGAGAAGGTCTGTTCTTCCTGTCGGAAGACAAGATCTCGGCCATCAAGAGGGCCACTGTCCACTTCCTCAGCAGAGAGGTGACCTCGGCTTGATGGTATCAACATCTCCTGGGTCTACTAGCGGCACTTCTGCTAGTCGTCCCACACACGAGACTAAAGATGAGAAGGATTCAGCTGCACTTCGCGGCCTCAAGGAGTCAGGAGCAGGGCTCTCAATCCGAAATGATCAACGTTCCTCCATCTCTCCACCCGGTCCTAGCTTGGTGGTCCAGGGACTGCAACCTATGGACGGGCAAGCCGTTCCGGCCACCTTCTCCGAAGGCCACCATCACCACAGACTCCTCGCTCGAAGGCTGGGGAGCCATCCTTGACGATCTCTCGGTCCACGGTACCTGGACTCGACAGGAGCAGGAACACCACATCAATTGGTTGGATCTGAAGGTCATCTGGCTAGGGCTCGGAGCATTCCTACCATTTCTTAAGGGCAAGGTTGTCCTCATCCAGACACACAACTCGAGTAGCATGTACTACATCAACAAGGAGGGAGGCACCAAATCCCCTCCTCTGTGCAGACTGGCGATCAGCATGCGGGAATGGGCCTTGGAAAATGAAATTTACCTCTCGGCAGTCCACCTCCCGGAGGAATCCAACCTGGAGGGGGACAGGCTCAGCAGGCTGGGAATGGACAATTACGAGTGGCAGCTAAACAACCTCGCTATTCAGGAGATCTTCAACAGGTGGGGTCCCCCCCCCAAGTGGATCTCTTTGCCATCTGGCACAACAGGAAGTGTCCCCAGTTCGCATCCTGGCAGGGTCTGGGCTCCGGCTCTCTGGGCAACGCATTTCACCTCCAGTGGACCGGCATGAAGGCCTATGCCTTTCCGCCCACTCCCCTGATCCACAGGGTACTTTGCAAGATCAAGGAGTCGCACCGACTCCTCATCATTCTAATTGCTCCATGGTCGCCGGCCATACCATGGTTTTCGGAGCTCCTCAGCCTCTCGGAGGTGCCCCTGATACACCTCCCGACGGGCCCAGCACATCTTCTGGTGCAGCAGGGGGCAGGATCATCCACCTGCGCTGGGGAAACTAGCCCTCAGTTTCCCTGGCGCGGTACCTGAGCAGGTAACACTTCTGCACCTTAGCCTCTCACAGGCCAATCTGGAGATCATACAGGGCGCCAGGAGCAAAGCTACCAGGGCCCAGTATAAGAGCAAATGGACCAGGTTCTGCCTCTGGGCAGACTCCAAGGGAATTGACCCTTTGGCCTGCAATCTGGATGACATGCTCTCCTTTTCGGTGCGCCTCGCTCATTCGGGCTTACAGGTCGACACCTGCTGTACATACATCGCAGCCATTGGGGCTTATAGGAACTCAGAGGAAGGCACATTTTTCCTCCTACAACCCTGTCGTCAAACACCTGACCGGTCTTGCAAGTCTCTTCCCGCCCGTCAAGAGACTGCTCCCAGTGTGGGACCTCAATATAGTCTTGGGCGCCCTGGCGCACAAACCATTAGGGCCAATGGCGTCCGTGGGCATTAGGCTGGTCACCATCAAGATGGCCTTACTAGTCGGTCTTACCTCGGCTCGCAGAGTTAGCGAGATTCAGGCGCTGGTCGCCTCTGAACCATATATCACCTTTCACAGGGACAAGGTAGTCATGCGGACGCACCCGGCATTTCTGCCCATGGTTCCATCTGCATTTCACTTAAACGAGGAAATAGTCCTTCCGACGTTCTTTCCCAAGGACGAAGTACAGAGAGTGCTGCACTGCCTAGATGTCAGGCGTGCCCTGAAATTCTACTTGTACAGGACTAAGGGCTTCCGCAAGTCCGGCGCCCTGTTCGTCACTTTCGGCGGCTCGAGGCCAGGCTATCGGGGCCTCAAAGGCTTTCGTATCCCGCTGGATGGTCTCTGCCATCAAAGAAGCGTACAAGGGCCAGCACAAGCCGCTTCTGGCCAACATGCATGCCCACGCACTCGGGGCACCTCTAAATTTAAAGGGGAAGAAGGTTTTTTTTCTGGTGAAAAAGGTTCTGTCTCCCGTCCCTTGGAAGGGACGCCCATACAGTATGGAGGAAAGGGGACTATGGACTAAGAGTACGTTAGTCACTACAGTGAGTAACTTACAATGTTTTGCCTAATATAAGCAAGATACATTTCCTTGCACTTTTGGTGTTCATTTTATGTCCGAGTAGTATGTCTTGTACACATGGACATTTTATATGTTTAAGAATGAGGCACAGATTGATCTTTAGTTTTAGTTCTAGGTATGGAAACTCTTTAGGATAGGGACAGAAAGGCCTTCATCCAACCCTCTTTGGTTAATAAAGATGTCCGATGTTGAAAATATTACATCTTTGTGTTCACCTCTCATTTCTGACCACTCGGAGGGTACCCAATGCCATAGTCTGTTTCCAAGGTCCCCAAGATTGTTGTGGACTGACCATGTTCACCAAAAGAACCTATTTCAAAAGAACTGTCCTTCATTCCTGATGCTGCCCTCACTTCGTCCATCTTTATTGATGCAGCTTCAAGGCAAGTGATTCCAGTGAAATAGAGCCCATTGGTGTGATTAAGCAAGTTCTCATTTGTTGGAGATTGCACAGGAATCCTCCTTATCCAAAGACACTCAAGAAACCTTAAGTCAGAAGGCCATCATTCTGACTTGTTTGCCTCTGAGCACAAAGTTCAAAATGTGCTGAAGCAAGTTTAGTAAAATGGTACTGCAATGCAGTTCAAGTAGAGGCTTCAAGTCTGGGTATGTGATGGCCGAGACACTGATGTGATGGATTTCCCCGCCCCTTCCCACAAGCTCCTGATTCACCTATTTCTCCATGTATTTACTAGCTCAGGCCAGGCATTTCATTACAAGCCAAGCATTCCCCCTTTGCGTAACATATATCTTGCTACAACCAGAATAATTTCAAAGCCTCTTCCAAACGATCTAAAAAGACAGATATCCACACGTCCGTGCTCTGTACGTATAACCATCTAAGAATTTGATGGCTATTGCTGTAGTTCTGCAACTATTGACATAGGACCCTGTTTTGCCCCTTTTAATCTATTTACCCACAACTCTGCCCCAAGAGGTTCTCCGGTTATTCAGTCCATTCTGATAATGTGCATTTGTTGTTTTTTTTCCAAGGCCCCTGTGCCACCCTTAATGTTGCTCCTCTTCCTGGATATTTGATCCAACCCTTTGACATTTTTTATCTCTTGAAAATTACTGAGAAACCCCTCCTAGAGTCTTATTTGAGAGCTGGGAGGCCCCCCTCATATGAATGCCTGTCCTTGTGCCCCAGCTGGCCAAAATCTTGCTACAGCAGCTTAAAGTGCAATCCCCAATTGTTTGTTCGGAAAGCCCCCTCCAATTGTATGTCCCCTTAAACAAATGAGGTATGATTGATCAGAGAGCAGTCGATCCGGAAAGAAAGCATGGTCTTGGCCGATTTCAACTTTGGGATATGGCCACGGAGGAACTAGATCAACCCACCAACTGGGCTAGTTTTCAATCAAATGTCGGCCTGGAGCAGAGTCCAATGTTGCAGCCACATCTAGATGGACAACATGGTGGCAGTGAGGAATCAGTTTAATGGGAGATCCAACCCGAGAGATGAGATCTTGTGATGTAGGAAATGCCAGCCGTCTTTGATCAATTAATTTTAGGCAGAATGCTTCCTGGCTCTAGATCTAGGACTTGCAGTAGATGGTTGTAAATCAAGTCGCGAAGGATCACAGGACTTTGACGCGCAGTCTCGAGGCTCTTGACATTCCCAGGGAGAAGTTAGGACTGTTCCAGGAGGACCGAATTCGTTTTGAATTCACTCTCAATACTCTGATTCCAGGATTTTGCAACAGGCGGGTGAACGGGAGTGGGATTGACACTAATTCATGTTTAAAAGACTGGGGTAAGGCGTTGAATTGGGGCATCCTACATTAATAATCATTCCTAAAGTAATAGAACATGTTTGAAGGCAGCAAGATCACTTGACCCATACACACTATAAGTAGGGCTAGCGGTTTGTCTGCTCCCCAGATGTTTGGTACTAAGAAGCCTTTGCAGGAAGAACCTACTGTACATAACCTTAATTTACAACACTCTTTTGGAAATATTGTGCTACCATGTTGCTGCAACAGCTACCTCTGAATGCAGTAAAAACACCTAGGTAACTCAAGCAGATCAATGGATTCTTGTTTGGCTGTTATGCATTGATGCATTATTCGAGTTAATTAACACAGGACCACAGAAATAAAGTTTAACGAAATAGTTTTGGGTCCACACGTTACCGGCTTCTGTGCCACCGGTCTTAGTCGGAAGAAGTGTTGATGCCTACCTCTGGCATGCACTGTATTCCTTTAAGGACTCTTTCTGATGATGATTTAGGAATCGGGACTTCCTATTGATGCATGCATTGTGTTTCTACAATGCATTTTGTTTCAAGATTACTGGAGAATTTCTGACTCCAGATCCTGCATGTTTTGTGATCGTTATGGTGATTCCTGATTCATCACCGATTCCCTGGCAAGGATCTCCTCCCATGTGGCCAGGGAATGGCAGCCGCTGCCTTATCCTGACCCTCGGGTGGTACTATGAGTGAGGATCACATTGGAGGAGACGGCTGTCTGGGGAAGGTGGTGACCCCACCTGGAGGGACAGGGTATTCTTTCCTTTCTAGAGAAGACCTCATAATTGCCACAATACAAATCCCTCCCATTGAAACCCCTTCCTGCAAATCACTCTAGACAAAATACCATTCATCCCTCACAAACGCATAACACACACCTAACATCTCATATTCCTAATGTTTTTCTAAGTAAAAATCCTAAACATCACTTTAGAAATCCTAAAAATAATATGGACTTCAACTCCCATGAAGCCTCAAGGGCTGAGATGAGGTAGAGGAGGAAGTAATTGGCGCAGATTGAAAGAAACACAAAGTTGAATATGCGGACTAGTTGTTTTGGTGAATCACGAGTGCCCAGGACATTTAAAAATGGTATCAGCACTTGACATGCCGGCAGAGCCGGAGAAGTAGGCAGTACGGGAAAGGACTGTGCTGGAGGAAATCAAGAGAGCAGGTACTTTCAGACAGCAGATCGCAACCGCCAGGGTTACATCCCAGCATGGCACGAGGCCAGGTGAGACGCAGCAAGCACCTTTTGAAGGACCGTCGGAGCACAACAGCAGAGCTACCAGAGGTACAGTTGTGCCGAGAAACAGCAGTCTTCTGTCCCAGTCGTGGAGAGAAGCTGGCGGGTGAGCGCGGAGCTGCAGGTACCGCTGGAGTAAAGTCAGCAGTGTGAGGGAGGCTGTCCCAGAGAGGAAGCTTTATCGCAGCAAAATGCCATGGGTCAGGAACGCTGCAAAATACCGGTGAGTCTGGGCAGAGCCATTAGGGAACCCGGGTGTACCGACAGGTGTGTAAGCAAATAAATAAAATAAGAATATTTGAATACCGACCAAATAAAGCACAAAGGCAGAACTTGAACAAGTCCCCATGTATTAGATGTCAATGCGGGGAAAGTTGGATCAAGTCAAGCAAATAAATTAGAAGCGCAGTGAAGTAGTAGCTCTGGTGAAAGGAGCACATCAGGCAGTGAACATTTGGGGGTGGTGGGTATACGTGGCAGAGAAGTAGACTGGATGATCTGCATGTTCCCAGAAAGGGATTCCTGGAAGGGGAGTATACCGGGCAATCCTCTCAAATTATATGGAAGTAAGACATTGGGACAAGATACCTGGCAGGAGAGTATACCAGGGTATATGAAGAACCTACTTAAGGATTCCTGGCAGGAACCAGGAGTTCCATTAAAGTTGTAGAAAGCAACTTACCTTTTTGCAAAACCCATGGTAGAGGAGTATACGAGAGACTCTGGAAAAGCACATGGAAGAAATCTTGGTGGATAGATGTAACCAGGCATTTGAAGTTGTGAAGTTGAACACAGACCTTTTTATGTTGAGATCAAAATAACTGGCAGAGGGGTATACCAGGAGACGTGAAGAGCTCACAGGAGAATTCCTGATGGAGGAGCCCATCAGGTAATCCTTCAAGATACCAAAGAGTGCAAAGAAAGCTCGGTGTTAGGAAACCTTGGAAGAGCTAAACGTTCTTGAACATAGTGTTTGCACAATAACTTTCTGAACCAAGTCTAAAGAACCAAAGGAACTGCTGTTTGAAAGAGACACTTTTGCCATCCTCAAAAAACTGTTATAAAAAAACACTTTTTGCCATCCTACCTAAATATCCAGGTGAAGGGAAACACCCTCTGGATGCATGGATTGCTCCTTTGAAAATACTTTCTGCTGTAGTTATCTATTTGCTTTAATTATGAACACTTTTTCTCAAACATAGGTCAGAGACATTTCCTTGTACCCTTAGTTCAGTTCTAGTGTGAGGGTCAGATTAGTGGACAAAAGGACAGTTTATAAGTTTGGCGACAGACTGATCTTTAGTTTCCTCGCTAGGGAGACTCCCTTTAAGATGGGGACAGAGAGGCCCTTATGCAACCCTTTTAATATTTTCATTATCTTTATTAAAATAAAAACTTTATGTCTGCCTCTCATTTCTGACTTCTCACATCCTTCAATGTCTTTTTCACAGTGCACTCTAGAAATGTGTACTCTGTGCGTTGGCATGCAGTGTGCCTTGTCAGTGGGGCTTTCTCGATGCGCTGTAACAACTCGTACTCCATGTTGTTGCATGTCTTGTCGGTGTTGTTCCCCTTGGGTGGTATTCCCACTTGTCTCTTTTCTACTCCGGGTCCCACACTGTTCTTTCTCTCAAGCATTGGCACTCCTTACACATTCTTTCCCACCTGCCCTAGTTTGGGCCATCACCTGCTCCATGCATCACAATGCACTCATCTGGTTGGGTCCACACGTCGGACTTGTTCTAGGCCAAATTGTTGGCCTCTCTTCCTGCTCTTACTTGCTCTGTGCTGCTCTGCTCTACTTTGCTTTGCCAGGGGTCTCTCCCTGTTACCACGGATGCTTAGTGGCCCTGTGTCAGTCTATTCGCCCTCCACACTTCTGCCTCTCTAATTGGACTCTCCACAAATACTCTACATTCACTAGCATGGCAGTGTATCATGTACTCCCTCTCTTCTCACAGATGTTACAACAGGCAAAGAATGAACAACTACCAAAGGTCCTTTACCTTGGTCTTTTCTGCCAGCCATAGTGCTGTGCCACTTGGCCATAGTGTGGGGAGGCAGAGTACACATGTGATTTTTGACCAGCATTTATAAATGGCACTACTTCACAGATCGTACTTTAAGGAAAGGTCCAGTCCGTCTCTGCTCCCTAGTTCTGGCCACCAGAAGAGGCTGGGTTGGCTATGTATAAATCATGGAAGTACTGTCTGAGAACAGATGCATTCAAACCTAATGGTCATTAAAGTGACCTATCTGTATTCTTTGGGCTTGTTGAGTTGAGTTGGGGTTATTTAGAAATGATAGATCCACGAGAGAATGGCACTTAATTGCAGCCAGCTTACAGCCTGTGAACAACCATTCATCTGTTCCACATACACTACCAAGCTCTCTCCATCTCTCCATATAACTTAGTGCGTTGAAGCTGCCATGGTGGCACAAGCCTCTACAAGAACAAAAAAAGTAAAATAAAATGGAATGGGCCATGATGATAAGAGGAGTGTGTGTTATAAAGCTATTGCAAATTTGCAGGACTATATACAATGCAGCAAATGCTTAACTAAACTAGACGGGTAACCTCAAAGTTTTCAACTATGTTTCTGATCTACTTTGACTTTCACTAATTCTTCTTTTCAAGGATTTGGAATATCGCCTCGATCCCAAGACCAAGGAACTGCCCCATTTACGCAACCCGGACATCCTTGTTGGTGAAAATGATCTCACAGCACTCAGCTACCTTCACGAACCTGCAGTCCTGCATAATCTCAAAGTTCGCTTCATTGAGTCCAAACTTATTTATACTTATTGTGGTAAGTCCTTCGGTATTGACAGTTGTAACAAAACCTTAAGCAATTCTCTGGTCAGAAAATGTCTCTTCGTTGCGTTACAATTTGTGATGAGGGAATAGTCTGTATTGATATTCAGTACTTAATGAATGACATTATTACTGTGGCATTTACTTACTTTTTACAACATGTACTCGCCTGATCCAGGCCTATTTTCCTGAAGCAAAGGATCCATTTAAAACGGAATAACTGTAGCTTTTTCGTGAAATATCACTAAAAGGGCCACATGCTGTATAAGACACTTTGTAGTGTGGCATCATTTGCATGCTATGGAACAGTGTACACATAAACATTACTACCCTATGAATAACACATACCAAGCAATACATAAATATAAATAAGCATAATAGCCAACACTCCTGAAAATATTTAGGATTTTGAAATAATGTTCTTTAGAGATAAAAATTTCACATGCCCAAGTCTTGATCAGAGGACTTCACCCTGAGCAGCTATAAGCCCTATCTTTTTGGAGTTCACAGAAAGAAACGTTATAGGTCTGACACGTAGCACAAGAGGATTCATGCGCAGTAAATTGGATATCATGAGACCTCATTACTTTACTATGTTTGGAGCTCTAGACCCATTAGCCATTGCTCAGGCGTCCGATGGCGTGTATTTCTGTTGCCTACTGAATATTGAACTAGCATAATTTATGGCATAAGTGGATGTGTAGTCCTGGGCCATTCACCTGCATGTTACCCCAATTGCTTCATTTTGGCGATTAGTAAGTGATTTGTGACGGACTGAAGGGCTGTATAAGCTGCTTTGCAGTAAAGCATACTTAATGCTGTGATTGCTTGCACAAGGAGAGCTTTCTGCTCCTACTGTGGTCATAGAAGAACCCGGACCAGATTGTTTGAATGACCATGCAGCGCCTTGGTGATAGCCTTAACCTGAAATCCAAATAGTGAATGAGAGTTGATTTTATATTTCTAATCTGCTGTTTCTGAGTAGCAATCGCCTTAAATTAGCTCACTACTATCATCTTGCTTGAGAAGTCAACAGCTAAATGTCATCCAGCCAGAATGTGTTCTCTCAAAAAGCCGTCCTTCTAGGCAGCAGCAATTTCACTGGGAGTCAATTTGGACAATAAGACTTTGGACTGTATACAGTGTTTTCCAGATACCTTGATCCTGAGAAACCATTCTTTCTTCTGGGTGGACTGTCTGGTTTTTGCATCAGTCAATAAGATTGTTTTCTTTGCAGTAACTCCCTTCGGTACTGGCACTGGAACCATTTCAAATCTGAACCCTGCCCTCTACCACCACAGCAGTGCAGTCGTTTTTAGAGGACTAGTGGGCTTTAGATTTTGAGAACATAAATCCTTCTCTTATGAATGACTTACCAATTTTGGCCGTACAGAATTATACAATTGTGTTTTTAAAAAGTGCAAAACTCCACTGAGAGGCACATAAGAGGTCTTGGCGGGTCACTGGTGGCTGCACCAGGAGACCCCTTCTCGAAGACTTGTCTGTTGGTAGTTTTTAGGATTGCTATTACAGAGTCACCCTACTTCCTGGAGCCTCTTATTTCTAGTCAATCCCCTACAGTCCATAGTCTCCATATTGCCACTCTCAACTCTTGCTGAGCTGTCAAACACTCCTCTGACATCTGTCGCCTCCTGGAAGAACTTGATCTCGATGTCTTTGGTCTCTCTGAGAGAAGGTTAACGGCCAGCTCTGTCACGAGCTTTGACACTCTCCTCCCTGATGGCTACAAGATACTCTGTGCCCAGATCCAGCCGTTCCGAAAGGGCCAGGATTAAGTCCTTCTGGAACAGCCTCCCTGCCTCTCTGAGGAAAACCATCTCTACTTCTGAAAGCACCTCAAGACCTTCCTCTTTGCTTCTGCCTTCTCTCTTCCTCTCCCCTGCTGATTTCGTGTGATACTGCACTGGTCACCTGGCTACCCTCTGATTTCGGGGCCAGGTCCCTGCCCGCCCAGTTACACACCTGCACTGCCTCCCGGCAACCCTTGCACTTGGGTCTGTATCTGTAACCCTACAGTCCCCCTACCTGCACTTTTGGATACCTGCTGTCTGCACTTACCCTTGCACCCGACACCTGTTGGCCGCACTTCTTGTTATTGTTTTAATCCCATGTACAGCACTGCCCCCCTCACCTTTCCCCTGGCACTCCCCCCCCCCCCCCCCATCTCCCCCTCCCCCGCACTTGCGAGATCTCAATGTTACTTGGCCTAGTAAGATCGTTGTCTCTGTCCGCCCTCTGTGCCCCCTTCCTTGCCTCTTCGCGCCTTGAAACACTTGTGTATAGCTGCTGTACTAATGCCATATCATATCAAGGGCAAAACACCATCTTCCACACTATGAAAATCTCCAATCAAGCCTTGAATTAAATCATGTGTGGTGGGCACTCCTTCATGGTCCGGGGCCCAACCCCTTTCCATAACCACCTAGGTCAACCTGAAACTGGCGCAAACCCTTAAAACTGGCTTGTCGCCCCCTTGCTTCACAGCGGAGATGACCAGCGCCAAGAGGTAGCTCGCTCTGCAGTGCCTCCGCTATCAATACCACGCTCACTGCCATTTTACATGGAAATAAGTGTACCATAATGTCGAGGCACCACACAGTGTGCAACAATTTTGCTAGGATCTCCCATTTAAACCAGCATGAAGCACTTCCTTTCATACGCTTGTTAAATAAAAGCAAATCTCAATCCGCTGCAGTCCGTAATGCCCAATAACTTGTCTTCAAAGTAGGTATTTCAATTTTTATGCAAAGTCCTCTGATAAAACGCGTGAACGATAAAACCATGCATGATGTATGCTTCCCATCTTGCTTGGTAAGCAGTGGTAGGACCCTTTTTGGTAGCTCCCACCGTGCAGGGAGTTACCATAGTCTGGGAATTTGACATGGCATCGATGATGGAGTATGTGTTTGAAAATTCAAATGTGATTCCTTTCCTTTTTTAACTGAGAGGGTCTTGTGTAGAAGTTCGAGCCCTGGTCACGTGCACTCGCTGACGGCCTTTATTGGCTGAACCCACCCAGGCATTCAGGAGTTCTGAGGCTCATATACTGTAGGTGCCTTGACATTGAATGGACCTGAATGGGGCAGATGCAGAGAGGAATTAACTGTTTAATTTCTGTACTGAAAAACCTGAGGCGTCGCAGTCTGAGACTGTCGACACATGCCCAGTTGTTAGCTGGACCTGCTTTGCATGAGTTTAGGATATGCCAGCAAAGTATCATCCCGGAGGTGGATTAAAAGGAAGTATTGAGAGAAACCGTTGGTCCTTTCAGCATCCTATATCACGCATTATTGCCCGTCTCCAGGGAAATGCCTAGTGTGACCAGATTTTCTAAACAAAAAACCGGGACGACCAACAACATAAAAGAGGGACTAACACATTGCAGCCCACCAATTACCGCCCCTCCCCAACACGTCCCCACAACCACCACCCAATCATATTTCCAGCACTTATCCTTCCTATAAACTGTATATGATCACATTTGTGCAGTTTTGTCTGTGAATCTTGGCATGTTAATTCAAAACAGGCGTTTGCTCTAATTGATATAACATCGCTTGCTGTAAACAGATTTCAAAGCCAGTCTCTGTGGCACAGTCATAACCCGTGCATCCGTCCATTTTGGACCCATTACATAGCAATAACTAATTCCTCTTTTTCCCCCACAAAGTGTCACATGAGTCTTGCTTTGTTTTTTGGCATAAAAAGGCTGCAGATTTATTTTCCACAATATCATAAAAACACACTGCACACATTAGTAGAAATAATACAGAAGATGCGGCGACTGCTCCATGTCCAAAAACATGCTTCCCCCTTTCCTTCGAAAAGTCCATCATAGGCCCAACTCTCCCAACCCTTTGCGCCTGAGCCTCGCCTGCCCATGCAGGTGTTCGTGGGCGGGGAGAGTGCCTTTTCCTTGGGGGAAGCTGAGCCCTTGTTGTTCCTCCAGACGCCCCTGCCGTTTAGGCTCCCAAGGGGCGCTGGTCCGGGAAGAGCGAAGACCCTTCCAGCTTTCTCCTGGCTCATCCGGAGTCTGTCTCTTGTGTTTAGTTGCCCAAACACCGCCACACCGCCTATCATCCTGCGACGTCGACGATCAGGCCTCCTTGCTTGTCCTGTTTTTAGGGTGGGTGGGTGTAAAACAAAGTCCTCTGTTGGCAGGCGGGCGTCCCCCTGCCAAGGCTGGATGCTGCCTACAGTGGGGAGCCCGCCTGCTATAAAGGGGGGATGGCCCCGTCCCCTTCCATTGTAGCCCTTTGCAGGCTTTTTCCTTCTTTTGTCGCGCGGTTTCCTTTTTTGCGGGCTTTCCCCCACTTCGGCGGGTACCTCCCCTCCATCCTGAGGAGGAGGAGGGATCTTAGGGGGAGGACACCGCCCGGGTTATCGGGGTGCCTCCTCCATTTTTGGATTCTCCGTCGTCACTGTCATAACCCGTGCATCCGTCCATTTTGGACCCATTACATAGCAATAACTCATTCCTCTTTTCCCCCCAGAAAGTGTCACATGAGTCTTGCTTTGTTTTTTGGCATAAAAAGGCTGCAGATTTATTTTCCACAATATCATAAAAACACACTGCACACATTAGTGGAAATAATGATGTGGCGACTGCTCCGTGTCCAAAAACCTGCTTCCCCCTTTCCTTCCAAAAGTCCATCATAGGCCTAACTCTCCCAACCCCCTGCGCCTGAGCCTCGCCTGCCCATGCAGGTGTTTGTGGGCGGGGAGAGTGCCGTTTCCTTTGGGCAAGCTGAGCCCTTGTTGTTCCCCCAGACGCCCATGCTGTTTAGGCTCCCAAGGGGCACTGGTCCGGGAAGAACGAAGACCGTTCCAGCTTTCTCCTGGCTCATCCGGAGTCTGTCTCTTGTGTTTGGTTGCCCAAACACCGCCACGCCACAGGTGGGTTACCGCCCACCGTGGCTCCTCCCTGCTGCCTTCATTACATTTCTAGGGTTTTTGAGCAAAGTTTCCAGAAGAATAGTTCCAACCCCAGTGGTGACAAATTTACCCCATCTTTCAGAAAATAATCTGGGGAATTTAAATTATTCAAGCCGTGCCTGATCTGGCCAAAAGCCCTGCCCCTGCAGAATTTTGCCATTGTACCCTTTAGCTTTCGTCTGGACCTCTCCCCGGCTGCGTGATTATCTGCGCCCCTCCATTCTGGCCTTGGAATTATCTCTGACCACATGATGTCTGTTCCTCCCAGTTGACCTGCCAGCTCCTGTAGAGAGACCATCATTTCCAACCTCAGAGCCCCCTTTCCCAGGCTTGTCAGGTCGCTACCTCCCAATTGTCTGACCAATACGTCCGGCTTCTGCTGTTTCCCTAGCAATCTGCCCACCTGCCCCGGCAGCTGTGCCCATTTCAGCCCCGGCACCCCGTGCCACTCAATTCTGCCCTGGGAATCACCTCTGACCCCATGATCTCTGTTACACCCAGCTGTGCTGATATTTCCTGCAAAGAGAGCTTGTGCCTGCTCTGGGACACTTCCTCCTCTGTCCCCTTTCCATCCTGCTCCACCTTAACCAGGGCGGGCCTGCTCTGGGACACTTCTGCCTCTGTCCCTTTCCCTCCTGTTCCGCCTTAACCAGGACGGGCATGCTCCGGGACACCTCTGCCTGCCTTTGCAGGAGTTACCTGCTTCCCCCTATTCCGTTGCACCAAGTCCGTAGTAGGCCCCACTCTCCCCCTCTTTGTGCCTGAGCCTACCCTGCCCTTGCAGGTGTCCGTGGGCGGGGAGAGCGCCGTTACATTTTTTGGGGGAAGCTGGGCCCTTGTTGTTACAACCAGACGCCCCTGCCGTTAGACATGACATGACTTTCCTAGGAGTTAAAAATGCACACCCTTCCGTGTTTCCAAACACTATTAGACCTTGACCCGCTTATTACTGGCGATGTCCAAATCCCATTGTTTGTTGAGGAGTCCCCCCACTTTACTTATTAGGACTTGACCCCGGCAGCAATTTGAACCGCTGTGTACCCAACTGGGCCCACCACAGTCCACCTCACCCTTCCATCTATTGTGCAGTTGCGCTGGAAAGCGCTGAGGTTTAAAACTGTCCCCATCTAGTAGTATCTCCGCTGCCGAAATTAAACATGTTAAACCAACGGCTGCAGCCTTCTGTATTTCCCCTGGCCGCACACAATCAGTTCACTGCTAGCGGATTGCCCCGCCGGCCAAATAAAAGTGGCCCTAATACAAATTGAAACCTGGCTGTGCACCTAAAATAATCCTTTACGGACGCCTGCCAGAACACTGCACTGCTCGCCCGTCTCCCATGACGGTAGTTCGCAAAATTGTGGGACCCCAATGTTGCTGATGTCCTCTTCCCCTGAGGAAATGGGGCCAGAACAATAACCTACCACAACCCAGTTTGAGAACCGTCCATTGGCCCACCGGACTGTCCCAGCCCAAACTGTAATATCACCCCTCGTTCAAATGAAACCATGGCATTATACTTCCTTGTCGGCACACAACCTGTATCAAGAAAACCTTGGGCTAACTGGCCATTCCAACTGTACTGCCCTACGTATATGCCTGTGCAGGGGGTGCATTATACTTTGATCGGTTCTTACCTGCATGGTCCTATTCCCAGGCAACTGATGCTTCCTGATACACTCCTGCCACCGCTGCATGTAACCAAGGGCCAATTATAACCTTGTGGGTACTGCCAGCCCCCTACCGGCACTCACCCTCTCAAGCCGCAATCGCAATACTTCTTCCTGGGTAAGGCGTCCCCCCGTGGAATGAATTACCAGCCTGCTATAATGCAGCTGCATAAGTTGCACCAATGCCCCACGCGGTCTGGAGACCTGCAAGGCAGCTAGCCTCCTTTAACCCAGGGCAGCCTTCCCGCGATTCCATGTCCAACCTGAACCCGTGGGGTCGGGCCCCTGCCCCAGCTCACTTTACTACCTGCCGCTTGTTGAATGATCCAGCCCATTTCCTGCCTATTTTACGCCTAGGTTAGCCCAAGCCAAGTAGTCGTTTGATTGGCAAATCGCCCGTGACCACAATTTATTCCTCATCCCTCCTGGCGTATACCCTGCCCTACGTGAACCAGTAGTGATACTGCACATTATTGCCGAATAAAGAAAAATCTTCCAGATGCACAATCTGCCTCCTCCTAGTGACAAACAACTCCCCCCCTCCCCCTCGTTAGCATTCAACCCGGAGAAACAAATAGCCATTCGCCACTGTGCGCAACACTGTGCCTTAAAACATTTGCATACCGGTGCGTTACCAATGTTCTATCATAACATAAGAGGGCTACACGCCTGCCAGTACTACCATAGCATGCTGCTGCCAGCGATATAATGTTAAAATACATATTTCTTAACATAAGCTCAGTAATCCCTGGAGCTGCAAAGGTGCCCCTGAAACGACTTGTGTATAGGTGCGTTGCAGTTGCCCGATCCTCACCTAAAGTGTGGCGTCAACTTGCGCAACTCTGCCCCCTCATACCTACCCCTGGATTTGTCAATTCCGCTCTTATGTCCTGCCAAAATACTTATCCACCAAATGCAACAGTTGTGCCCATGTCGCGCCACCATCTTGCCTCGTGGTGCTCCCATTCCCAATCAAAGAGAGGCAGTCATACTGCTTACAACACCCTTTCATCCTCCCTGCCTCGTGGCGCTCCCCCACACGTTGGAAAGGGGCATGCCGTAATCCTTGTAGTGCAACTTTGTACTACCTGCCTCGTGGCGCTCCCATACTTAATGCAAAGCGTCATTCAATACTGTTTATAGCGCCCGTTTGTAGTCCCAGCCCAGTGGCGTTCCCACATCCCTTGGGAAGAGCCATGCATTGATGCTTATGGCGCCATTAAGTCCCAGAATGCCAAAAGAAAACCGGGCCTTGACCGGTTACCCCCCAATTGCAATGGGTAATGAACACGGCATCTTCCGCTTGTCGAGTTTCGCCTATGACTTGCCACCATGCCCTCCACCGCTCTCGTGTGCAAATGAATACCCTTTCCCCTCCAAACGGTAATTTCCTTAATGCTGAAGGAAAAATTCGCTGGAAAAATCTCGCGCCAGCTGCACGTTCATTTAGTCGCATCTTGGAAATATAAAGAGATGCAAATAAACCCCGTTCGCCCGTGTTAACCACTGTTGCAATGGTGTCCTAGCAATGCATACGAACACTGCCTTCCTTTGTTGTGCCTGGAAAACCCACGACTGACATCTCTGTAATGTGCAGATTTATCACTATTTTGGACTGCAAATCACCTGATCCTTCTCCATTGAGAAGGCAAGGCAACGTGGAAGACCCCTGCTCTGCAGTACCACCCACTGCAATAGCAACCCCATGCACCACTAGCCAAGAATTCCCAGCTGTAAATATCGTCGGGTGCCGGAGCCGACGGCAGTACGGCACGCAATGACACCCTACACACCCCAGTGCAAATGAAAACAACTCACGGCACTCTGCAATCATTCCAGCACAGCGCAGAACGCCTACAATGACGCACAGCCACCATGACCTCCACTAGCGCAAGCCCCACAACAGATTGTAGCACTGGAAATCCCCATCTCACGGGCTACTACACAAGCCGTCTATCATAACGATCTCAGCCGCCATAGTGGACGGTTTCACACCCATGAACACGGCACCACCTTCCTTTTGTCAAAGAGCTTGCTACAGTCATTTATATCGTTTGTACTCTTGTAAAATACAACTGTTATAATTCTACGCAATTAAGTGACGCTCCCTATTTTCATATGAGCCACGCAGTAAGTTTAGATCAAAGGCTTAGGGTAGTGCACAATATTGTGCATATTTACACATTTAAATCAGCTGCAACACCCTGTACTATTCGCATTCACAATACTACAGTAAATTCGAACCTTAACCTTACCTCCTGTGAGGCCCATAGCTGGTGGTGTACTGCCTTGAAACATTGACTGGCCCCACACTGGTGTTTGACCCCTTTAACGAGAGCGGATGCTGCCCTTTTTATATCCACCTCCGGTGGTTAAAGTGTACGAAAAGAAGTAGTAACAGTGCTGCTACTGACGTGTAATTCATGTAGCGCCATAATCCAATGCGCTTTACAGAGCACATATTACATGCAATATCCCCCAACCGTATTTGGTACGACATTAACCAACCTGCATACTGCTGTGACTGTTTCCAATGTTCATCATTTATACCTGCGCACCTCGTGTCTTTTTTCCTTGGGCGCTTTACCCCGTTACCTGCGTAGGCCCCATAACCATGAACGTGTTACCTAAACATTTTCATCGCCGAGTTGTACAGGGCCAATTGGGGCACCCTGCCATAAATGGCCCCTTCCGGCAGACGCCATTACCCACGAAGCATCGCGAACTCTTAGTCACCCCCTTGTATCCTCGCACCTCAGACCCACTACACCCCGGTGCATTCTAAATTTGATGCTGTGCCCCATTCCGTCCCCTTCGTTCCCACCGCTGTAAAACATCTGGTGCCAAGGTTCCTAATCCATGGACATGGGATTATAACACCGGATAAGCCCATTAGGAAGCACACCCCGTGGAAGGAAAAGCCACCTTAGCAAGAAATGGATAAACTTACCGCAGGTTGCCCCGCTACACCCAATGATGGGCAACTTGCTGGCTAAAACTGCCGAACCCAACCGGGCATGGTGCTGCCACCAGCAAACTAAGCCAATCCTGCTAGCATCTCACTGAATCACAGCACGTGGCGCACCGGCCTTTAGGTTAATAGACACACTTGGCGCGGAGTCCATTAATTTAGAAAATCACCAGCCCCATATACTCGAAATAACTCAATGTGGCGCGCGCCCATCCAACTTGTTACACACGTGCTGCCTAAAATTGAAAACACCCGTTAGTCGCGCGTTGGCCATCAGAACTGCTGACAACATGCTGCCTTACCTTGCGAAACGACCGTATGCTGCGGGGCGGCCATCGCAATTGGGAAAAAACCTGCTGTGTTCACCTGAAACAAGCTAACCTTTGCACGGCGGCAATCTTACTTAACCAGAACATGCCGTGCGCTCGATTTAAACCACTAAAACGTGGCAGCCATCCGATACTGAAAAACATGCAGGGGGACCTTATGAGAACACCCACCTTAGTAACGCTGCCTGAACCATATTCCATTCGCAAAGCGGACGCACGGCTGCACCTTGCACATAAAAACCACTTATCCCTCCATAATCCCGCCGCGTTGTGGCCATTACCTCTACGCTCTATGGGTACCTTGACGCTCCTTGTCCCACCGGAACCGAAAACACCCTTGCCGGAACACTGGAACTTCCGCGCTGCTTCGCACGAACCCGCGCAACGTTCTTTCTTCCTTTGAAGGAAAGCTGTACACCCCTGCTTTAACTCCCCATGTTACCGAAAAGTGTCTTCCCTTATACATGATAACGTGAGACCCCGCGTTAGCCTCCCTGTCTACCGCATCCACAATATTGGGCCCTGCTCCCTGAGCTACCTAACCACTCGTTATCGACATGCCCTCCCACCCGTCAGCTCCTAACAACTGCCGCCATGGGTCAGTCCCTTTTGACATATAATATTGGACTTATATAGGGCTACGGAGACTCATGCATCGGAGCGCTGTTTTTTTAATACCCACAGCCTGTGGTGTTCTTTAATCAAACGGCTGCGGTTGGCCCTGCCAGGATCCGAACCTATGTTAGCAAACACTGCACGGATGTCAAAGTGAGCGCTCTCCTCACTGTGCTACCCGACCGGTCCTCTAATCCCTCCTAGCAAACCCAATCTCAGTACACAGCATACTTGCCCTTTAATATGAATTGAAGGGCTCCAGACAACCTATCCTTACCAACTACATGATATTTCCCACCTCCAAAGTGCCCGAACCAGTCGCTAATTAAGCTGTGTGGTAAAGTAAAAGCTAGCGTGCTTCCCTTCCATGCTCAGCCACTTCCCAGCATAGCACATACTAAGGTGTACGGGCCGCCCAGCAGCGAAATTACCTGCCGCCATCATAGTAAATCATGCACTTAATTACCCTGCGCCAGTGGGGGTACTGTTCCCACACTAGCCCTACCAGGATTCTTACAAGCAGTATCCAAACGTCCGTTTAACCGTTGCCCCAAGCAGACTCCCCTTTATTTTGAAATTCACCGTCTCACCCCCAGTTCCATCAATACTGCATGCCGGGATGAGAGGATCCGTATAATCCAAGCCGGACCCTCCACGCGCCTCCGCATGCCTAACCGCACAATAAAAGTGTGGTGGGGAGGGCGTGCAACATAGAAAATGATGCTACAAACCAGCCTGTCGTGCAATCTCCGCAACATGCCCCATATCCCCTGGCCCGTGTGCCTGCTGATGCCGTTTCCAACGTTGCGACCATTTCTGGCTTAAAATCATTTCAAACCTTGTGTATATGTGTGTTATACAACCCATATCCCTGTAATAAGCACGTGAAATTCGCCAGAAGGCCAGTGTGGTAGACAGTGCCTGAATCATAGCCCCTAAACCAGACGCCATTGGCCGCGAGGGTTGCACCACCACTCGCCGCCCTATCCCAGCACCAAACCATGTACCTATTTCCCCCAGCTCCACGTGCAACATGAATACCGATCACTTTGGGCAATTAAATCAATTAAACTGGAACCTCTTTTACAGCCCCGCCTGCCGTTTTCCATGTCGCGACACCCTTGCACAAACAGGCCCCGGCGCCCCACCTGAGATGAGCTGAATATTCCCAAACTCTCACAATTATACGATTTGAAGCAGTTAATATAGCTGGGGCCCATGGCGCTACCATGAGAAACTTCAATAAGTGATACAGAAACAAATATTACTCTCGAACTCAAGGTTGGCCTCTTTGCCGCGCTCCATGTGGTCGACTGGCCTGTATCTTATGCTCACGATCCCCCCAATATCACCCCCCTTGCTCACTCGAGTCCCCCACTGCCCCGCCGTCTCGTTTTCCACCCTCCCACCATTCGCCTGCAGCCGCGAGAAGTTCCCCTGAACAATCCCCAATGCACACCGCCCATTCCGCATTGCCCTGTGTTCCTGCACCCGTTTTATATATATAATGTTTCTCCAGCATGGGGTCTGGCATGGATTCACATGCTCATGAATATTCCCCGTCGTCAGGCTGGGAATCCTCGGTAAAGAAAAAACCAGTATCAGTTTCGTTTCTGATCTGTCTTTCGTAGTAATAACCAATCACTGGTCTCTGCGTCATACTGACCACAGCCAATGACTGCCCTCTACCTAAGCACCGCCTCTGGCAGCCATCTTCAGATTTTTACCGCACGTTCATGTGTTGGGATCCTCGTGCTATTGCTCTCGAGCGTTAGTACTATTTTTTCACGTTTTTTCTCAAAAACTTTGTTTTTTCGGTCAAAAGAGCCTCAAGCTCCACCGACTCTCCATCCGATCAACGGGGACCCGTGTCGGATTCGTCTGCGCCCCTCAAGGGTGAAGATTTCGTCGAGCTACGCTTTTGGAGGACTCCAGAAGTTTCTCAGGCCCGGACATGGCCCAGGAGAAGGGATGCTCGACGCCCGGAAAGCTGTTCAGGGTCTGCCCTGGATGCCAGCTGCAGAACGTCTTTAAGAGGACGAACACTCCTTTTGTCTCTACTGCTTACATGAGGACAAAACGCACGTGGAGAAGGACTGTGCGTTTTGCGGCAACATGTCGGAGCGGACCATGAAGGACCGCCATCAACGTCTCGCCAACTGGCTGGAAGGGAAGAGCCCGTCAGGCGAGAAGAAGAAGAAGAAATCCGAGCGGTCTTCTAAGACCTTTGAGGACGCCCCGGCGACGGGGGTCCAACACAAGGCAAAGCACCGCGAGTCCGCTGGCACCGGGAGCGCCGAACGGTCGGGCTCTACGGGCGCCAGGCAGGGCGCACCCTCCCCGGCACCATCAACCACGAGCCAACGCTCTGGGTCGGGTAAGAGGAAGGCCGAGCACCCGGCGAAGCTCCTGGAGAGGCCCCGGTCGAGCTCAAAGGCCCCATCGGAGGGGGAGCGAGGCAGTGTCCCCCCCCCTCAAGGATAAGGCGGTGAGCGCACCTAAGGTGGTGAAGGCCTTAATCCATCCGGCCAAGCCCTCTATCGAAACTGTCGCGGCGGCCCTGGCTCAGCCTGTGGGGGCCACACCAGTGGTGGCGACCTCGGGGCTCAGAGTCTCCCTGCCACCTCGGAGGGAGTCCTCTTTTGTGCCCATCGATAGGGCCCCCGTGAAACCCCCCGTGGGGAAGAAAAAGGGGGGGCAGGGTGTCGTCGTAGATTCGGCCTCAACCTCGGAGGAGGAGCTGGTCGAAGTCTTAAGCCACGGCCTCGGCGTGGAAGAAGACCGGCCCGTCGGGATGGATCCCGACGCAGGTGACGACGACATCGTCGAGGGTACCGACGGGGCCCCTGATCGCCCGTCGGATTCCCCTCTGCCAGCGCCGCGAGACAACTCGGCGGCCATTTTGTTGGCTATACAGTCCTTATGCTCAGAGATAAGGACGAGACTACCGTTGCCGACGGAACCTCTCCCGTCGGGGGACCCAGAACCGGGACCTTCTGGTGTTCCCCCTACCAAGAAAAGAAGGATCCACCCTCCGCCTCCTTTTCAGCCGTCGCGCCCCTTCCAGCCCTCCTCCCCGTCCACCCGAGGGGATGATACGGGGACTGACACGGCAGCGACTGGTACGGACGACGAGGTATACGACGAGGATGTACCGTCGTCGCCTCCCACCAGGGCTTCTCCGCCCGACGAGATTGGATCGTTCCACTCCATGATCACCATGGCATCCGAGCTTTTCCAACTCTGCCCTGAGGAGAGGAAGAAGGAAGGTTTCCTTTATCAGCGGCGCGAGGCCAAGAGGAAGACGGTCCTCTCAGTGCCTCTATTGGACGACATTTGGGATGAGGGCCTCACCCTCCTCAAGAACCCTTCCACGACGCCAGCTAGAAGAGACCGGTACGAGAAGAAGTACCGGGTCCCGGACACGGCCCCCCTGTGCCTCCGGGCGCAGCCTACCCCGGACTCCGTTGCCTCCGCGGCGGCCAGGAAAAAAGCGGGGGGGGGGATGCGGCCTCCACATCGACTTCCCCACCGGACGGAGAGGGAAAGAAATTGGACGCTATGGGACGCAGAGTCATCTCGTCTGCGGCGACGACGATTAAAGCGGCCAACGCCTTGGCTATCGTGGCCCGCTACGACAGGGAGCTCTGGTACAAACTGGCTCCCCTACTGGACTTCTTGCCGGACGACAAGAGGGCAGAGGCCCTGGAGATCCTGCAGGAAGGTGAGGTGGCTTCGGACCACGCCATTACCGTTGCGACGGACATCGCCGACACTGGGTTCCGCCAGTTGGGCAACGGCGTTTGCCTTAGGCGGCGTGGATGGCTCAAGGCTACGGACTTCCGTCAAGACGTTCAGACCAGAGTCCTGGACATGCCCTTCGATGGGAACAACCTGTTTGGGAAAACAGTGGACGATTCCCTTCAGGCCATTAAAGCGGACACTGAGACGGCCCGGGCCCTTGGAGTTCTGCAACAACGACGGACGCCCTTTCGGAGCAGCGGAGGCAAGGGCGCCTCCAAAAGTTCAGGCGGCGGTTTCTCCACCTACCGTCAAGCGGCCCGCTCGTCGGCTCAGGAGGCCTACAGAGGACGAGGCAAGTCTGGCGGACCCCGCCGTCGTCGCCAAGGAGGTCAAGGCGGCAAAGCCTCGTCGAAGCAGGATTGAACCGACCGTGGGGTCGGGCCCCCACCGAAGCACCCCGGTGGGAGGCCGGCTGGCGAGATTCGTCAGCGTGTGGGAGTCCATCTCCACCGACCGTTGGGTGCTGGACGCCTTGGCCCAGGGCCACGCGCTCGAATTTCAAAGAAGGTGTCCGCGCGTCCCCCCCGTGGCCAGGAAAGAACTTCACGTCCCTCAACTTCTCCTGGAGGTAAAGGCGATGCTGAGGAAGGGCGCCATCGAACTCGTCCCAAAGAGACTTCGGGGCTCCGGAGTTTACTCGAGATACTTCCTCGTGAAGAAGAAGACGGGGGATGGCGCCCCATCCTGGACCTGCGACGTCTGAACAAGTTCATCAAGGCGCAAAAGTTCCGGATGGTCACCCTCCAGCACGTCCTGGGTCAGCTGGAGGAAGGAGACTTCCTGTCGTCGTTGGATTTGGAGGATGCCTACTTCCATATTCCCATCCTAAAGGGGCACCGAAAATTCCTCAGGTTTGTGGTCCAAGGGCATCACTACCAGTTCAAAGCCCTCCCCTTCGGACTACGGTCGGCACCCAGGGTATTCACCAAGTGCCTTGCACCGGTGGCGGCGCAGCTGCGCCGCGAGGGGATCCACGTCTACCCCTACCTGGACGACTGGCTTATCCGAGCCAAGACGAGGGAGCTCGCCGTGGATCACACGGCAAGGACCGTCCGACTTCTCACGGACCTGGGATTCTCCGTGAACTACGCCAAGTCTCACCTGGTACCCGCGCAAAACGCACTGTTTCTGGGAGCGAAGCTCGAAACAGTGTCTCTTCTGGCCTCCCCGTCGGAGGAAAGGACCAGGTCCATCCTGGGCAAGGTACAGCGGATGTTGGTTTCCGACGCGGCCAAGGTGAGGTCCATCAAGTCCCTCCTCGGAATGATGTCTTCCTGCATCTACCTCATTCCCATGTGCAGGCTCCGGATGCGCCCGTTGCAGGAGTTCCTGGACGCGCGCTGGATCCAAACGACGGGCAGCTTCGAGGAGAGGATCACACTCGACGAGAGTTTCCGCCGAGCGGTCCGGTGGTGGGGCAACTGCACGCATCTGACGGCGGGCATGGACTTCCAGACCCCAGACCACCAGGAGACAGTGACCACCGATGCCTCCCTGGAAGGGTGGGGAGCGCACACCGAAAATCTGCACGCGAGAGGCCTTTGGCTCCCGACGGAGAAGTCCCTCCATATCAACGTCCTGGAGCTCTGTGCAGTGTTCTGGGCCCTCAGGTCCTTCCTTCCGTCCCTCAAGGGCAAGGTGGTGAGGATCTTCACCGACAACACCACCACCATGTTTTACATCAGGAAACAGGGCGGAACCAGGTCCCCAGCGCTGTCCAAGGAGGCGCAGGACCTGTGGCATTGGGCCGTCGCCCAAAGGATGTTTCTGGTGCCGTTTCATCTGGCAGGGATAAAAAACACCATCGCCGACTCACTCAGCAGGGAGCTGCGCTCGTGCCACGAGTGGGAACTACGGCAGGATCTAGTGGATCGCCTCTTCCGACGGTGGGGCACACCCCAGATCGACCTGTTCGCGACGGCGACGAACTCCAAGTGCCGGAGGTTCGCCAGCAGGTTTCCCCAGGCGAGGAGCATGGGCGATGCCTTCTCGTTCCCCTGGGAGGGCCTGTTCCTCTACGCGTTCCCTCCTTTGCCACTGCTAATCCGGCTCGTCAACCAGCTCAAGAGGTCACGGTGCAGGATGATCCTCGTCGCACCTGCGTGGCCGAGGCAGATATGGTTCCCGGACCTTCTGGACTTGTCAGCGTCCCCGCCAATCAAGCTGCCGGTGGACGCGGATCTTCTCTCCAGGGAAGGAGGCGCCATCCTCCACCACGACCCGAAATCGCTGAACTTGCAGGCCTGGCTCCTGCAGCGCTAGAGTTTGGAGGATACGACATACCGGCCGACTACAGAGAGGTTCTTGCAAAGGCCAGGGCGTCCTCGACTCCTAAATGCTACGGACACAAATGGAAGAGGTTCTCTGTCTGGTGCCACGCACAGAAGATTAACCCTCTACGGATTACGGCTCCCCAGGTACTGCCGTACCTGCTGACGCTGGCCAAAGCTGGACTGGCACACGCGTCCATCAAGATTCATCTTGCTGCGATCTCCCGATACACCAGAACCACGGGCCGGACGTCCTTGTGGTCTCATCGTCTGGTGAAAGAGTTCATGAAGGGACTGTTCAGATCGTTCCCGCCGGTGAAGGCTCCGGCCCCGGCGTGGGAGCTCAACGTGGTGCTGACCAAGCTCATGGGACCTCCGTTCGAGCCTCTGCACTCGGCCCCGTTGAAGTTTCTGTCGTGGAAAACAGCGTTTCTTGTGGCCATCACCTCCGCACGACGGGTGGGAGAGATCCAGGCCCTTTCATGCAAGGCCCCGTACTTGACTTTTCACGACACGAGGGTAGTGCTCAGGACGCACCCCTCCTTCATGCCCAAGGTACCGTCGGACTTCCATCTCAACGAACCCTTGGTGTTGCCTGTGTTCTTCCCGTCGCCTTCGTCGCCGGCTGAGAGGACTTTGCACTCGCTGGATGTGGCTAGAGCGCTGAAGTTCTACGTGGACCGCACGAAGTGTTTTCGGAAGACGTCACAACTCTTTGTGAACTTTGGACCTGTCAATCAGGGGAAGGCTCTCTCGAAGGCTTCCATTTCCAGATGGCTCTCCGGCTGCATCATGTACTGTCATCGGTTGGCAAACCGACCGCTGCCTGGCCGTCCGAGAGCCCATTCCACCAGAGCGATCGCAGCTACCACGGCGTTCCTTTCTGGTGTGCCCCTGCTGGACATATGCAGGGCTGCTACGTGGAGGTCGACGCACACCTTCACGAAATTCTACTGCGTCGATTGGGATTCCAGGGAGGAGTCCAGGGTCGGCCAAGCAGTGCTGCGCAACCTGTTCGCCTGAGGTGAGCCTGGTGAGGAGGTAAGATGCTTAATGTTGAGTTTGATGTACTGCTTAATGTTGAGCCGTTGCCACCTCCCGTGGTTGTGCATGTGTGTACTGCTATGTATTCTTTATTCATGAGCATGTGAATCCATGCCAGACCCCATGCTGGAGAAGGAACAAGTTACTTACCTGTAACTGTTGTTCTCCAGCATGGGTCTGGCATGGATTCACATGCGAACCCTCCCGCCTACCCCTCTGCGGCTCTTCACTTGGTCATACTGCCACTTCAAGTGCTTCCAAATCTGAAGATGGCTGCCAGAGGCGGTGCTTAGGTAGAGGGCAGTCATTGGCTGTGGTCAGTATGACGCAGAGACCAGTGATTGGTTATTACTACGAAAGACAGATCAGAAACGAAACTGATACTGGTTTTTTCTTTACCGAGGATTCCCAGCCTGACGACGGGGAATATTCATGAGCATGTGAATCCATGCCAGACCCATGCTGGAGAACAACAGTTACAGGTAAGTAACTTGTTCCTTGTTTTACATGCATTGACCCCTTCTTCTAAATCAGACATCGCGGATCTGCTGACAAAGCGCCCAGTAGTCTACGAAAAAGTGATTTGCGCTAGATTTTTTTTATTTTTTTTTTTAATTGAACCCCGCCCATTTACATTGAGTGTGGCGTGGAATACCTATTACAGTGGCTGATTTTGGTGTGCATCGTTTACCCACGTTGAGATCGCCTGGTGGCAGGGGAACCGTGAGTTTATTTTTCGATGCGGCGACGGGTGTTCCCAGCACACACAGACACGCGGAGCTGCGAGTGGGAGGCACGGGGCTTTCAACAGAAACAAACCTCGATCTCCTCACTTTCCCCAATAAAATCCTTTTTGTGTTTTTAATTCACTGTGCTTCTAAATGGGCCTGCCAAAATGGTAAAATGAGGGCCTCTTTAATCCCAAAATGAGTGCCAAATCAACAGACGAGGAAGGAAAGCAGACGCAGAAACCCCCTGGCAGCGCCAAGTTCGATATAAACGGCCGCAAGCGCTAAAACGGAGCACGGCACAGGTTAGAAAAGCAACACCAAGTTCTATTTGCAGTGGATTTCCCACCTGAGACTACATCGAAAGGCATTTAATAACACGTATGATGTGCACGTATAATACACGTGCCACCTGCAATGCACACGCCACAGACCGAAGTGTATGTTCCAGTTGTAGTAGGTGCATTTTATTATTTATTTTTACCGGATTCTTTCAAACTTTGCGGCAGTGACCCGCTGCTTAACCCCTCGGGCCTGGGGGGAGGGAGGGTTTGGGTCAGAGCACCGTAAACTACTTCACCCTTCCCCAGCCGAATACCGCACGTGCCAAATAAATTGATTACCCCCAAACCTCATTATGTGCGCGCACCGCGATCCTGCGGACGCCCCACGCCCCCCCACTGAAGGCCTTACCGCACTTGGCCCCGCACCGCCCGACCCCCCAGCCAAAACAAACATAAACTACCCCCCATAAATGTTCCCGGGTTCTCGCCGATGCCCTTAATGTGGCCCCCAAGCCGACCCCGCATTTCCGACGAGCCCCAGTGCCCCCACCACGTGTACCCGTCAACCCTCCCTAAGAATTTGTGACCCCTTCTCGACCCTCGCTCACCTTTTTTCTTTTCTTTCTTACCGACTGGAACCGAAACCTGCTGACGCTGGAAAACCCGGAACACCGACCTCGAACTCTCCACTGGAACCACGGCCACGACTGCAGCCAACACAGGACAGCAACACAAAAATGCTTCTTCGTAGACCACACGTGGCGGGGGCAGGAAACCGGGGGAAGAGATCGTTCGTGAAACGATCCTACCCTTTTGTAGGGTCTTCCCCCCCCCCCCCCCCCCCAACCAATCCCAGGTACCCCAGCCACTTCCGGGGCGGCCCCCTCCCCCCCGTGGTCCTGAGTTAGCCCCTCCTCCCGTGCCCCCGTGGGCCGCCTGGAAGACCAGGCAGGGGGGGGGGGTCTCTGGCCCGGCAGCCCCCACTAATGGGCGGCGCCTGCCATGCCGCGTCCCGCGGCGCATTCGCCCGCCGTAGCTGGTGGTGTACTAAACGTGTCCCCCACATACACCAAAGCCAGCACAAGGAGCTTTCAGCGCAGTACATGCGTTGTCAAAACCCCGTCTCCTCTCACCCACAATCGTCTGGGTTGCTCCTGTTCCATTTTTATTGATGCAGTTGAAGTCTGGCGCTTTGTTTCCTACTATATCACCCATTATGGCCTGGCTTTAACTGCTGCCCCCTGCCACACATTGTTTCACCCGAAGCTGCCCTGGTTGTAAGCGGTGGGCACTGTTCCACCTGCTCTCGGCGCTGATAGCTATGTGACCTCTATGGGCCTGCCTGTCCGCCCATGTTCACACTATAACATTGTTTCTATGCCTAAACTGGAGCCTCGTCACCATCTGATGAGGGCGCTCCTTTCGTTACTCAATCGCTGGTATGTCTACCTGCCCAGTGTTGCAAAGGGGTGGGGGGGGGGGGGTGGAGAGGAGTGTACGGTTTGGCCCAATAACTGCTTCAGCCACCTTTCGCCCGACTAGCATTATCGTCTGCAAATCTAAGATGATGGAAAAACAATTAGAATGTATATAGCGCTACGAACCGTCAGGCATCTGAGCACTATTACCCACGGTGTGTGTTGCTCATTTATTGATCTCGGAAGAGGGTGGCGGGATTCTAACCTGCGTTGGCAGGCTCTGAACAGGATGACGTCGTCAGCGCTCTACTCACTGTGCTATGTGACTAGCTCGTAACTTTACTTGAGAAACCTAGAGGTTGGCCTGGTTGTTTGCCCAGGATAACCCAATCCTCCAACTTCAAAATTGTGGAAGTGTTGTGGAAAAAAAAAGTACCATTTTAATTACTAGCCACCCGACCATGCAAACCGTGGACGGGGTTTCTAAAATGAAAAAACTCCCGGGATGGAGGGTGATTCCCCGGACTGTCCTGGGAAAACCGGGACATCTGGTCACCCCAGAAATGCCGCAATGATGTGCTTCAAAGCCTGAAATGGGTGGGACCTGGACCCTGAGGGATCTAGTCCACATAAGGTGGGTTCAAAGCACAAATCTACCCCTTTTCCCAGATAGGGTGGCCAACTCTTTGATAGCATTTTGCGGGACACTTGCCCACAAGGCGGCGATGACGTCACCACGTCATTCAGGTTTGGCCCGCCCCCTTTTTTGCATTTTTTTTTATGGCTCCTTTAGAGCCTGCAGGTCGAGCTGTAATGCTCTGACGCCAAGCTTAATTGCAATGCAAATGGTTTGTCCTTGGGAAGTGATGGTCACGTTTTTTAACTGAAAACATGACCATTACGACCCAGGAACAAACCATTAGCATTTGAATGAAGCCAGGTGTCGAGCGTCACAGCTCGACCTGCAGGCTCTAAAGGAGCCGGGGCTGCAGAGCAGCCCGGCGAATGAAAGCAGCAGGCGCAGCGCCTTGCTGTTTAACTGCACACTTCAATTCGCAGAGTGGCTGTGATGGATGCAGGTTGTCCTGACGAAAGTCAACCTGCGTCCCGCACAGCCACTCTGCAAACGGCGGGACAGAGTTCCTAATTGAGACAATCGCGCTAAAAGCGGGACAGTTGGCCACCCTATTCCCAGAGGTTTAAGTTAATGAGGGGCAGCACAATGGGTGCTAGGAGATACCGCAAAGTACAGTGAATAACGTGAGAAAAACGATTTGCAAATGGCCGCCGAGTAACAAACGAATGGCGGCCTTCAGGCAGCAGTTTGATTTGCGTTTGAGGCTGTGCACAGGCCATCGTGAGGAAAGCTGGAGTGGGCCGGAGCAAGGAAGTCAGATGGCAATGGGCGTGCCTGGTGGAATCCCGATAGCCATCCGCATCCTGATTGCCGGTCAAGTGGCACAGTGAGTAGAGCGCTTGCTTTGACATCCGTGCAGATCCTGCTGACGCAGGTTCGAATCCCGGCGGGCCAACCTCAGCCTTTTGTCCTTCCGAGGTCGATAAATGAGCACCACACACCATGGGTAATAATAAGCAGCTCAGATACCTGAGGGTTTGTAGCACTATAAATGCGAAATTATTATTCTCCAGCATGGGGTCTGGCATGGATTCACATGCTCATGAATATTCCCCGTCGTCAGGCTGGGAATCCTCTGTAAAGAAAAAACCAGTATCAGTTTCGTTTCTGATCTGTCTTTCGTAGTAATAACCAATCACTGGTCTCTGCGTCATACTGACCACAGCAAATGACTGCCCTCTACCTAAGCACCGCCTCTGGCAGCCATCTTCAGATTTTTACCGCACGTTCATGTGTTGGGATCCTCGTGCTATTGCTCTCGAGCGTTAGTGCTATTTTTTTCACGTTTTTTTCTCGAAACTTCGTTTTTTCCGGTCAAAAGAGCCTCAAGCTCCACCGACTCTCCATCCGATCAACGGGGACCCGTGTCGGATTCGTCTGCGCCCCTCAAGGGTGAAGATTTCGTTGAGCTACGTTTTGGAGGACTCTAGAAGCTTCTCAGGCCCGGACATGGCCCAGGAGAAGGGAAGCTCGACGCCCGGAAAGCTGTTCAGGGTCTGCCCTGGATGCCAGCTGCAGAACGTCTTTAAGGAGGACGAACACTCCTTTAGTCTCTACTGCTTACATGAGGACAAGACGCACGTGGAGAAGGACTGTGCGTTTTGCGGCAATATGTCGGAGCGGACCATGAAGGACCGCCACCAACGCCTCGCCAACTGGCTGGAAGGGAAGAGCCCGTCAGGCGAGAAGAAGAGGAAGAAATCCGAGCGGTCTTCTAAGGCCTTTGAGGTCGCCCCGGCGACGGGGGTCCAACACAAGGCCAAGCACCGCGAGTCCGCTGGCACCGGGAGCGCCGAACGGTCGGGCTCTACGGGCGCCAGGCAGGGCGCACCCTCCCCGGCACCTTCAGCCACGAGCCAACGCTCTGGGTCGGGTAAGAGGAAGGGCGAGTACCCGGCGAAGCTCCTGGAGAGGCCCCGGTCGAGCTCGAAGGCCCCATCGGAGGGGGAGCGAGGCAGTGTCCCCCCCCCTCAAGGATAAGGCGGTGAGCGCACCTAAGGTGGTGAAGGCCTTAATCCATCCGGCCAAGCCCTCTATCGATACTGTCGCGGCGGCCCTGGCTCAGCCTGTGGAGGCTACACCACTGGTGGCGACCTCGGGGCTCAGAGTCTCCCTGCCACCTCGGAGGGAGTCCTCTTTTGTGCCCATCGATAGGACCCCCCTGAAATCCCCGGCGGGGAAGAAAAAGGGGGGGCAGGGCGTCGTAGATTCGGCTTCAGAGGAAGAGCTGATCGAGGTCTTAAGCCACGGCCTTGGCGTGGATGAAGACCGGCCCGTCGGGATGGATCCCGACGCAGGTGACGACGACATCGTTGAGGGTGCCGACGGGGACCCTGATCGCCCGTCGGATTCCCCTCTGCCAGCGCCGCAAGACAACTCGGCGGCCATTTTGTTGGCTATACAGTCCTTATGCTCAGAGATAAGGACGAGACTGCCGTTGCCGACGGAGGAACCTCTCCCGTCGGGGGATCCTGAACCGGGACCTTCTGGTGTTCCCCCGCCCAAGAAAAGAAGGATTCACCCTCCACCTCCTTTTCAGCCGTCGCGCCCCGTCCAGCCCTCCTCCCCGTCCACCCGAGGGGATGATACGGGGACTGACACGGCAGCGACGGGTACGGACGACGAGGTATACGACGAGGATCTCCCGTCGTCACCTCCCACCAGGGCTTCTCCGCCCGACGAGATTGGATCGTTCCACTCCATGATCGCCAGGGCATCCGAGCTTTTCCAACTCTGCCCTGAGGAGAAGAAAAAGGAAGGATTCCTTTATCAACGGCGCGAGGCCAAGAGGAAGACGGTCCTCGCAGTGCCTCTACTGGACGACATTTGGGATGAGGGCCTCGCCCTCCTCAAGAACCCTTCCACGACGCCAGCTAGAAGAGACCGGTACGAGAAGAAGTACCGGGTCCCGGACGCGGCCCCCCTGTGCCTCCGGGCGCAGCCTACCCCGGACTCCGTCGTCTCCGCGGCGGCCAGGAAGAAAGCGGGGGGGTGCGGCCTCCACATCGACTTCCCCACCGGACGGCGAGGGAAAGAAATTGGACGCTATGGGACGCAGGGTCATCTCGTCTGCAGCGACGACGATTAAAGCGGCCAACGCCTTGGCTATCGTGGCCCGCTACGACAGGGAGCTATGGTACAAACTGGCTCCCCTGCTGGACTTCCTACCGGACGACAAGAGGGCGGATGCCCTGGAGATCCTACAGGAAGGTGAGGTGGCGTCGGACCACGCCATCACTATTGCGACGGACATCGCCGACACTGGGTTTCGCCAGTTGGGCAACGGCGTGTGCCTTAGGCGGCGTGGATGGCTCAAGGCTACGGACTTCCGTCAAGACGTACAGACCAGAGTCCTGGACATGCCGTTCGATGGGAACAACCTGTTTGGGAAAACAGTGGACGATTCCCTTCAGGCCATTAAAGCGGACACTGAGACGGCCCGGGCCCTTGGGGTTCTACAGCAACGACGGACGCCCTTTCGGAGCAGCGGAGGCAAGGGCGCCTCCAAAGGTTCCGGCGGCGGTTTCTCTACCTACCGTCAAGCGGCCCGCTCGTCGTCTGAGGAGGCCTACAGAGGACGAGGCAAGTCTGGCGGACCCCGCCGTCGTCGCCAAGGAGGTCCAGGCGGCAAAGCCTCGTCGAAACAGGATTGAACCGGCCGTGGGGTCGGGCCCCCACCGAAGCACCCCGGTGGGAGGCCGGCTGGCGAGCTTCGTCAGCGTGTGGGAGTCCATCTCCACCGACCGTTGGGTGCTGGATGCCTTAGCCCGGGGCCACGTGCTCGAGTTTCAAAGAAGGTGCCCGCGCGTCCCCCCCGTGGCCAGGAAAGAGCTTCACGTCCCTCAGCTTCTCCTGGAGGTAAAGGCGTTGCTCAGGAAGGGCGCCATCAAACTCGTCCCAAAGAGGCTTCGGGGCTCCTGAGTTTACTCGAGATACTTCCTCGTGAAGAAGAAGACGGGAGGATGGCGCCCCATCCTAGACCTGCGACGTCTGAACAAGTTCATCAAGGCGCAGAAGTTCCGGATGGTCACCCTCCAGCACATCCTGGGTCAGCTGGAGGAAGGAGACTTCCTGTCGTCGTTGGATTTGGAGGATGCCTACTTCCATATTCCCATCCTAAAGGGGCACCGAAAATTCCTCAGGTTTGTGGTCCAAGGGCGTCACTACCACTTCAAAGCCCTCCCCTTCGGACTACGGTCGGCACCCAGGGTATTTACCAAGTGCCTTGCATCGGTGGCGGCGCAGCTGCGCCGCGAGGGGATCCACGTCTACCCCTACCTGGACGACTGGCTCATCCGAGCCAAGACGAGGGAGCTCGCCGTGGAGCACACGGCAAGGACCGTCCAACTTCTCACGGACCTGGGATTCTCCGTGAACTACACCAAGTCCCACCTGGTACCCGCGCAAAACGCACTGTTTCTGGGAGCGAAGCTCGACACAGTGTCCCTTCTGGCCTCCCCGTCGGAGGAAAGGACCAGGTCCTTCCTGGGCAAGGTACAGCGGATGTTGGTTTCCGACGCGGCCAAGGTGAGGTCCATCAAGTCCCTCCTCGGAATGATGTCTTCTTGCATCTACCTCATTCCCATGTGCAGGCTCCGGATGCGCCCGTTGCAGGAGTTCCTGGACTCGCGCTGGACCCAAACGACGGGCGGCTTCGAGGAGAGGATCACACTCGACGAGAGTTTCCGCCGAGCGGTCCGGTGGTGGGGCACCCGCACGCATCTGACGGCGGGCATGGACTTCCAGACCCCAGACCACCAGGAGACAGTGACCACAGATGCCTCCCTGGAAGGGTGGGGAGCGCACACCGAAAATCTGCACGCGAGAGGCCTGTGGCTCCCGACGGAGAAGTCCCTCCATATCAACGTCCTGGAGCTCCGTGCAGTGTTCTGGGCCCTCAGGTCCTTCCTTCCGTCCCTCAAGGGCAAGGTGGTGAGGATCTTCACCGACAACACCACCACCATGTTTTACATCAGGAAACAGGGCGGAACCAGGTCCCCAGAACTGTCCAAGGAGGCGCAGGACCTGTGGCATTGGGCCGTCGCCCAAAGGATGTTTCTGGTGCCGTTTCATCTGGCAGGGATAAAAAACACCATCGCCGACTCACTCAGCAGGGAGCTGCGCTCGTGCCACGAGTGGGAACTACGCCAGGATCTAGTGGATCGCCTCTTCCGACGGTGGGGCACACCCCAGATCGACCTGTTCGCGACGGCGACGAACTCCAAGTGCCGGAGGTTCGCCAGCAGGTTTCCCCAGGCGAGGAGCATGGGCGATGCTTTCTCGTTCCCCTGGGAGGGCCTGTTCCTCTACGCGTTCCCTCCTTTGCCACTGCTAATCCGGCTCGTCAACCAGCTCAAGAGGTCACGGTGCAGGATGATCCTCGTCGCACCTGCGTGGCCGAGGCAGATATGGTTCCCGGACCTTCTGGACTTATCAGCGTCCCCGCCAATCAGGCTGCCCTGATTGGCGGATCTACTCTCCAGGGAAGGAGGCGCCATCCTCCACCACGACCCGAAATCGCTGAACTTGCAGGCCTGGCTCCTGCAGCGCTAGAGTTTGGAGGATACGACATACCGGCCGACTGCAGAGAGGTTCTTGCAAAGGCCAGGGCGTCCTCGACTCTTAAATGCTACGGACACAAATGGAAGAGGTTCTCTGTCTGGTGCCACGCACAGAAGATTAACCCTCTACGGATTACGGCTCCCCAGGTACTGCCGTACCTGCTGACGCTGGCCAAAGCTGGACTGGCACACGCTTCCATCAAGATTCATCTTGCTGCGATCTCCCGATACACCAGAACCACGGGCCGGACGTCCTTGTGGTCTCATCGTCTGGTGAAAGAGTTCATGAAGGGACTGTTCAGATCGTTCCCGCCGGTGAAGGCTCCGGCCCCGGCGTGGGAGCTCAACGTGGTGCTGACCAAGCTCATGGGACCTCCGTTCGAGCCTCTGCACTCGGCCCCGTTGAAGTTTCTGTCGTGGAAAACAGCGTTTCTTGCGGCCATCACCTCCGCACGACGGGTGGGAGAGATCCAGGCCCTTTCCTGCAAGGCCCCGTACTTGACTTTTCACGACACGAGGGTAGTGCTCAGGACGCACCCCTCCTTCATGCCCAAGGTACCGTCGGACTTCCATCTCAACGAACCCTTGGTGTTGCCTGTGTTCTTCCCGTCGCCTTTGTCGCCGGCTGAGAGGACTTTGCACTCGCTGGATGTGGCTAGAGCGCTGAAGTTCTACGTGGACCGCACAAAGAGTTTTCGGAAGACGTCACAACTCTTTGTGAACTTTGGACCTGTCAATCAGGGGAAGGCTCTCTCGAAGGCTTCCATTTCCAGATGGCTCTCCGGCTGCATCATGTACTGTCATCGGTTGGCAAACCGACCGCTGCCTGGCCGTCCGAGAGCCCATTCCACCAGAGCGATCGCAGCCACCACGGCGTTCCTTTCTGGTGTGCCCCTGCTGGACATATGCAGGGCTGCTACGTGGAGGTCGACGCACACCTTCACGAAATTCTACTGCGTCGATTGGGATTCCAGGGAGGAGTCCAGGGTCGGCCAAGCAGTGCTGCGCAACCTGTTCGCCTGAGGTGAGCCTGGTGAGGAGGTAAGATGCTTAATGTTGAGTTTGATGTACTGCTTAATGTTGAGCCGTTGCCACCTCCCGTGGTTGTGCATGTGTGTACTGCTATGTATTCTTTATTCATGAGCATGTGAATCCATGCCAGACCCCATGCTGGAGAAGGAACAAGTTACTTACCTGTAACTGTTGTTCTCCAGCATGGGTCTGGCATGGATTCACATGCGAACCCTCCCGCCTACCCCTCTGCGGCTCTTCACTTGGTCATACTGCCACTTCAAGTGCTTCCAAATCTGAAGATGGCTGCCAGAGGCGGTGCTTAGGTAGAGGGCAGTCATTGGCTGTGGTCAGTATGACGCAGAGACCAGTGATTGGTTATTACTACGAAAGACAGATCAGAAACGAAACTGATACTGGTTTTTTCTTTACCGAGGATTCCCAGCCTGACGACGGGGAATATTCATGAGCATGTGAATCCATGCCAGACCCATGCTGGAGAACAACAGTTACAGGTAAGTAACTTGTTCCTTGTTTTACATGCATTGACCCCTTCTTCTAAATCAGACATCGCGGATCTGCTGACAAAGCGCCCAGTAGTCTACGAAAAAGTGATTTGCGCTAGATTTTTTTTATTTTTTTTTTTAATTGAACCCCGCCCATTTACATTGAGTGTGGCGTGGAATACCTATTACAGTGGCTGATTTTGGTGTGCATCGTTTACCCACGTTGAGATCGCCTGGTGGCAGGGGAACCGTGAGTTTATTTTTCGATGCGGCGACGGGTGTTCCCAGCACACACAGACACGCGGAGCTGCGAGTGGGAGGCACGGGGCTTTCAACAGAAACAAACCTCGATCTCCTCACTTTCCCCAATAAAATCCTTTTTGTGTTTTTAATTCACTGTGCTTCTAAATGGGCCTGCCAAAATGGTAAAATGAGGGCCTCTTTAATCCCAAAATGAGTGCCAAATCAACAGACGAGGAAGGAAAGCAGACGCAGAAACCCCCTGGCAGCGCCAAGTTCGATATAAACGGCCGCAAGCGCTAAAACGGAGCACGGCACAGGTTAGAAAAGCAACACCAAGTTCTATTTGCAGTGGATTTCCCACCTGAGACTACATCGAAAGGCATTTAATAACACGTATGATGTGCACGTATAATACACGTGCCACCTGCAATGCACACGCCACAGACCGAAGTGTATGTTCCAGTTGTAGTAGGTGCATTTTATTATTTATTTTTACCGGATTCTTTCAAACTTTGCGGCAGTGACCCGCTGCTTAACCCCTCGGGCCTGAGGGGAGGGAGGGTTTGGGTCAGAGCACCGTAAACTACTTCACCCTTCCCCAGCCGAATACCGCACGTGCCAAATAAATTGATTACCCCCAAACCTCATTATGTGCGCGCACCGCGATCCTGCGGACGCCCCACGCCCCCCCACTGAAGGCCTTACCGCACTTGGCCCCGCACCGCCCGACCCCCCAGCCAAAACAAACATAAACTACCCCCCATAAATGTTCCCGGGTTCTCGCCGATGCCCTTAATGTGGCCCCCAAGCCGACCCCGCATTTCCGACGAGCCCCAGTGCCCCCACCACGTGTACCCGTCAACCCTCCCTAAGAATTTGTGACCCCTTCTCGACCCTCGCTCACCTTTTTTCTTTTCTTTCTTACCGACTGGAACCGAAACCTGCTGACGCTGGAAAACCCGGAACACCGACCTCGAACTCTCCACTGGAACCACGGCCACGACTGCAGCCAACACAGGACAGCAACACAAAAATGCTTCTTCGTAGACCACACGTGGCGGGGGCAGGAAACCGGGGGAAGAGATCGTTCGTGAAACGATCCTACCCTTTTGTAGGGTCTTCCCCCCCCCCCCAACCAATCCCAGGTACCCCAGCCACTTCCGGGGCGGCCCCCTCCCCCCCCCGTGGTCCTGAGTTAGCCCCTCCTCCCGTGCCCCCGTGGGCCGCCTGGAAGACCAGGCAGGGGGGGGGGGTCTCTGGCCCGGCAGCCCCCACTAATGGGCGGCGCCTGCCATGCCGCGTCCCGCGGCGCATTCGCCCGCCGTAGCTGGTGGTGTACTAAACGTGTCCCCCACATACACCAAAGCCAGCACAAGGAGCTTTCAGCGCAGTACATGCGTTGTCAAAACCCCGTCTCCTCTCACCCACAATCGTCTGGGTTGCTCCTGTTCCATTTTTATTGATGCAGTTGAAGTCTGGCGCTTTGTTTCCTACTATATCACCCATTATGGCCTGGCTTTAACTGCTGCCCCCTGCCACACATTGTTTCACCCGAAGCTGCCCTGGTTGTAAGCGGTGGGCACTGTTCCACCTGCTCTCGGCGCTGATAGCTATGTGACCTCTATGGGCCTGCCTGTCCGCCCATGTTCACACTATAACATTGTTTCTATGCCTAAACTGGAGCCTCGTCACCATCTGATGAGGGCGCTCCTTTCGTTACTCGCTGGTATGTCTACCTGCCCAGTGTTGCAAAGGGGTGGGGGGGGGGGGTGGAGAGGAGTGTACGGTTTGGCCCAATAACTGCTTCAGCCACCTTTCGCCCGACTAGCATTATCGTCTGCAAATCTAAGATGATGGAAAAACAATTAGAATGTATATAGCGCTACGAACCGTCAGGCATCTGAGCACTATTACCCACGGTGTGTGTTGCTCATTTATTGATCTCGGAAGAGGGTGGCGGGATTCTAACCTGCGTTGGCAGGCTCTGAACAGGATGACGTCGTCAGCGCTCTACTCACTGTGCTATGTGACTAGCTCGTAACTTTACTTGAGAAACCTAGAGGTTGGCCTGGTTGTTTGCCCAGGATAACCCAATCCTCCAACTTCAAAATTGTGGAAGTGTTGTGGAAAAAAAAAGTACCATTTTAATTACTAGCCACCCGACCATGCAAACTGTGGACGGGGTTTCTAAAATGAAAAAACTCCCGGGATGGAGGGTGATTCCCCGGACTGTCCTGGGAAAACCGGGACATCTGGTCACCCCAGAAATGCCGCAATGATGTGCTTCAAAGCCTGAAATGGGTGGGACCTGGACCCTGAGGGATCTAGTCCACATAAGGTGGGTTCAAAGCACAAATCTACCCCTTTTCCCAGATAGGGTGGCCAACTCTTTGATAGCATTTTGCGGGACACTTGCCCACAAGGCGGCGATGACGTCACCACGTCATTCAGGTTTGGCCCGCCCCCTTTTTTGCATTTTTTTTTATGGCTCCTTTAGAGCCTGCAGGTCGAGCTGTAATGCTCTGACGCCAAGCTTAATTGCAATGCAAATGGTTTGTCCTTGGGAAGTGATGGTCACGTTTTTTAACTGAAAACATGACCATTACGACCCAGGAACAAACCATTAGCATTTGAATGAAGCCAGGTGTCGAGCGTCACAGCTCGACCTGCAGGCTCTAAAGGAGCCGGGGCTGCAGAGCAGCCTGGCGAATGAAAGCAGCAGGCGCAGCGCCTTGCTGTTTAACTGCACACTTCAATTCGCAGAGTGGCTGTGATGGATGCAGGTTGTCCTGACGAAAGTCAATCTGCGTCCCGCACAGCCACTCTGCAAACGGCGGGACAGAGTTCCTAATTGAGACAATCGCGCTAAAAGCGGGACAGTTGGCCACCCTATTCCCAGAGGTTTAAGTTAATGAGGGGCAGCACAATGGGTGCTAGGAGATACCGCAAAGTACAGTGAATAACGTGAGAAAAACGATTTGCAAATGGCCGCCGAGTAACAAACGAATGGCGGCCTTCAGGCAGCAGTTTGATTTGCGTTTGAGGCTGTGCACAGGCCATCGTGAGGAAAGCTGGAGTGGGCCGGAGCAAGGAAGTCAGATGGCAATGGGCGTGCCTGGTGGAATCCCGATAGCCATCCGCATCCTGATTGCCGGTCAAGTGGCACAGTGAGTAGAGCGCTTGCTTTGACATCCGTGCAGATCCTGCTGACGCAGGTTCGAATCCCGGCGGGCCAACCTCAGCCTTTTGTCCTTCCGAGGTCGATAAATGAGCACCACACACCATGGGTAATAATAAGCAGCTCAGATACCTGAGGGTTTGTAGCACTATAAATGCGAAATTATTATTCTCCAGCATGGGGTCTGGCATGGATTCACATGCTCATGAATATTCCCCGTCGTCAGGCTGGGAATCCTCTGTAAAGAAAAAACCAGTATCAGTTTCGTTTCTGATCTGTCTTTCGTAGTAATAACCAATCACTGGTCTCTGCGTCATACTGACCACAGCAAATGACTGCCCTCTACCTAAGCACCGCCTCTGGCAGCCATCTTCAGATTTTTACCGCACGTTCATGTGTTGGGATCCTCGTGCTATTGCTCTCGAGCGTTAGTGCTATTTTTTTCACGTTTTTTTCTCGAAACTTCGTTTTTTCCGGTCAAAAGAGCCTCAAGCTCCACCGACTCTCCATCCGATCAACGGGGACCCGTGTCGGATTCGTCTGCGCCCCTCAAGGGTGAAGATTTCGTTGAGCTACGTTTTGGAGGACTCTAGAAGCTTCTCAGGCCCGGACATGGCCCAGGAGAAGGGAAGCTCGACGCCCGGAAAGCTGTTCAGGGTCTGCCCTGGATGCCAGCTGCAGAACGTCTTTAAGGAGGACGAACACTCCTTTAGTCTCTACTGCTTACATGAGGACAAGACGCACGTGGAGAAGGACTGTGCGTTTTGCGGCAATATGTCGGAGCGGACCATGAAGGACCGCCACCAACGCCTCGCCAACTGGCTGGAAGGGAAGAGCCCGTCAGGCGAGAAGAAGAGGAAGAAATCCGAGCGGTCTTCTAAGGCCTTTGAGGTCGCCCCGGCGACGGGGGTCCAACACAAGGCCAAGCACCGCGAGTCCGCTGGCACCGGGAGCGCCGAACGGTCGGGCTCTACGGGCGCCAGGCAGGGCGCACCCTCCCCGGCACCTTCAGCCACGAGCCAACGCTCTGGGTCGGGTAAGAGGAAGGGCGAGTACCCGGCGAAGCTCCTGGAGAGGCCCCGGTCGAGCTCGAAGGCCCCATCGGAGGGGGAGCGAGGCAGTGTCCCCCCCCTCAAGGATAAGGCGGTGAGCGCACCTAAGGTGGTGAAGGCCTTAATCCATCCGGCCAAGCCCTCTATCGATACTGTCGCGGCGGCCCTGGCTCAGCCTGTGGAGGCTACACCACTGGTGGCGACCTCGGGGCTCAGAGTCTCCCTGCCACCTCGGAGGGAGTCCTCTTTTGTGCCCATCGATAGGACCCCCCTGAAATCCCCGGCGGGGAAGAAAAAGGGGGGGCAGGGCGTCGTAGATTCGGCTTCAGAGGAAGAGCTGATCGAGGTCTTAAGCCACGGCCTTGGCGTGGATGAAGACCGGCCCGTCGGGATGGATCCCGACGCAGGTGACGACGACATCGTTGAGGGTGCCGACGGGGACCCTGATCGCCCGTCGGATTCCCCTCTGCCAGCGCCGCAAGACAACTCGGCGGCCATTTTGTTGGCTATACAGTCCTTATGCTCAGAGATAAGGACGAGACTGCCGTTGGGATCCTGAACCGGGACCTTCTGGTGTTCCCCCGCCCAAGAAAAGAAGGATTCACCCTCCACCTCCTTTTCAGCCGTCGCGCCCCGTCCAGCCCTCCTCCCCGTCCACCCGAGGGGATGATACGGGGACTGACACGGCAGCGACGGGTACGGACGACGAGGTATACGACGAGGATCTCCCGTCGTCACCTCCCACCAGGGCTTCTCCGCCCGACGAGATTGGATCGTTCCACTCCATGATCGCCAGGGCATCCGAGCTTTTCCAACTCTGCCCTGAGGAGAAGAAAAAGGAAGGATTCCTTTATCAACGGCGCGAGGCCAAGAGGAAGACGGTCCTCGCAGTGCCTCTACTGGACGACATTTGGGATGAGGGCCTCGCCCTCCTCAAGAACCCTTCCACGACGCCAGCTAGAAGAGACCGGTACGAGAAGAAGTACCGGGTCCCGGACGCGGCCCCCCTGTGCCTCCGGGCGCAGCCTACCCCGGACTCCGTCGTCTCCGCGGCGGCCAGGAAGAAAGCGGGGGGGTGCGGCCTCCACATCGACTTCCCCACCGGACGGCGAGGGAAAGAAATTGGACGCTATGGGACGCAGGGTCATCTCGTCTGCAGCGACGACGATTAAAGCGGCCAACGCCTTGGCTATCGTGGCCCGCTACGACAGGGAGCTATGGTACAAACTGGCTCCCCTGCTGGACTTCCTACCGGACGACAAGAGGGCGGATGCCCTGGAGATCCTACAGGAAGGTGAGGTGGCGTCGGACCAAGCCATCACTATTGCGACGGACATCGCCGACACTGGGTTTCGCCAGTTGGGCAACGGCGTGTGCCTTAGGCGGCGTGGATGGCTCAAGGCTACGGACTTCCGTCAAGACGTACAGACCAGAGTCCTGGACATGCCGTTCGATGGGAACAACCTGTTTGGGAAAACAGTGGACGATTCCCTTCAGGCCATTAAAGCGGACACTGAGACGGCCCGGGCCCTTGGGGTTCTACAGCAACGACGGACGCCCTTTCGGAGCAGCAGAGGCAAGGGCGCCTCCAAAGGTTCCGGCGGCGGTTTCTCTACCTACCGTCAAGCGGCCCGCTCGTCGTCTGAGGAGGCCTACAGAGGACGAGGCAAGTCTGGCGGACCCCGCCGTCGTCGCCAAGGAGGTCCAGGCGGCAAAGCCTCGTCGAAACAGGATTGAACCGGCCGTGGGGTCGGGCCCCCACCGAAGCACCCCGGTGGGAGGCCGGCTGGCGAGCTTCGTCAGCGTGTGGGAGTCCATCTCCACCGACCGTTGGGTGCTGGATGCCTTAGCCCGGGGCCACGTGCTCGAGTTTCAAAGAAGGTGCCCGCGCGTCCCCCCCGTGGCCAGGAAAGAGCTTCACGTCCCTCAGCTTCTCCTGGAGGTAAAGGCGTTGCTCAGGAAGGGCGCCATCAAACTCGTCCCAAAGAGGCTTCGGGGCTCCTGAGTTTACTCGAGATACTTCCTCGTGAAGAAGAAGACGGGAGGATGGCGCCCCATCCTAGACCTGCGACGTCTGAACAAGTTCATCAAGGCGCAGAAGTTCCGGATGGTCACCCTCCAGCACATCCTGGGTCAGCTGGAGGAAGGAGACTTCCTGTCGTCGTTGGATTTGGAGGATGCCTACTTCCATATTCCCATCCTAAAGGGGCACCGAAAATTCCTCAGGTTTGTGGTCCAAGGGCGTCACTACCACTTCAAAGCCCTCCCCTTCGGACTACGGTCGGCACCCAGGGTATTTACCAAGTGCCTTGCACCGGTGGCGGCGCAGCTGCGCCGCGAGGGGATCCACGTCTACCCCTACCTGGACGACTGGCTCATCCGAGCCAAGACGAGGGAGCTCGCTGTGGAGCACACGGCAAGGACCGTCCAACTTCTCACGGACCTGGGATTCTCCGTGAACTACACCAAGTCCCACCTGGTACCCGCGCAAAACGCACTGTTTCTGGGAGCGAAGCTCGACACAGTGTCCCTTCTGGCCTCCCCGTCGGAGGAAAGGACCAGGTCCTTCCTGGGCAAGGTACAGCGGATGTTGGTTTCCGACGCGGCCAAGGTGAGGTCCATCAAGTCCCTCCTCGGAATGATGTCTTCTTGCATCTACCTCATTCCCATGTGCAGGCTCCGGATGCGCCCGTTGCAGGAGTTCCTGGACTCGCGCTGGACCCAAACGACGGGCGGCTTCGAGGAGAGGATCACACTCGACGAGAGTTTCCGCCGAGCGGTCCGGTGGTGGGGCACCCGCACGCATCTGACGGCGGGCATGGACTTCCAGACCCCAGACCACCAGGAGACAGTGACCACAGATGCCTCCCTGGAAGGGTGGGGAGCGCACACCGAAAATCTGCACGCGAGAGGCCTGTGGCTCCCGACGGAGAAGTCCCTCCATATCAACGTCCTGGAGCTCCGTGCAGTGTTCTGGGCCCTCAGGTCCTTCCTTCCGTCCCTCAAGGGCAAGGTGGTGAGGATCTTCACCGACAACACCACCACCATGTTTTACATCAGGAAACAGGGCGGAACCAGGTCCCCAGAACTGTCCAAGGAGGCGCAGGACCTGTGGCATTGGGCCGTCGCCCAAAGGATGTTTCTGGTGCCGTTTCATCTGGCAGGGATAAAAAACACCATCGCCGACTCACTCAGCAGGGAGCTGCGCTCGTGCCACGAGTGGGAACTACGCCAGGATCTAGTGGATCGCCTCTTCCGACGGTGGGGCACACCCCAGATCGACCTGTTCGCGACGGCGACGAACTCCAAGTGCCGGAGGTTCGCCAGCAGGTTTCCCCAGGCGAGGAGCATGGGCGATGCTTTCTCGTTCCCCTGGGAGGGCCTGTTCCTCTACGCGTTCCCTCCTTTGCCACTGCTAATCCGGCTCGTCAACCAGCTCAAGAGGTCACGGTGCAGGATGATCCTCGTCGCACCTGCGTGGCCGAGGCAGATATGGTTCCCGGACCTTCTGGACTTATCAGCGTCCCCGCCAATCAGGCTGCCCTGATTGGCGGATCTACTCTCCAGGGAAGGAGGCGCCATCCTCCACCACGACCCGAAATCGCTGAACTTGCAGGCCTGGCTCCTGCAGCGCTAGAGTTTGGAGGATACGACATACCGGCCGACTGCAGAGAGGTTCTTGCAAAGGCCAGGGCGTCCTCGACTCTTAAATGCTACGGACACAAATGGAAGAGGTTCTCTGTCTGGTGCCACGCACAGAAGATTAACCCTCTACGGATTACGGCTCCCCAGGTACTGCCGTACCTGCTGACGCTGGCCAAAGCTGGACTGGCACACGCTTCCATCAAGATTCATCTTGCTGCGATCTCCCGATACACCAGAACCACGGGCCGGACGTCCTTGTGGTCTCATCGTCTGGTGAAAGAGTTCATGAAGGGACTGTTCAGATCGTTCCCGCCGGTGAAGGCTCCGGCCCCGGCGTGGGAGCTCAACGTGGTGCTGACCAAGCTCATGGGACCTCCGTTCGAGCCTCTGCACTCGGCCCCGTTGAAGTTTCTGTCGTGGAAAACAGCGTTTCTTGCGGCCATCACCTCCGCACGACGGGTGGGAGAGATCCAGGCCCTTTCCTGCAAGGCCCCGTACTTGACTTTTCACGACACGAGGGTAGTGCTCAGGACGCACCCCTCCTTCATGCCCAAGGTACCGTCGGACTTCCATCTCAACGAACCCTTGGTGTTGCCTGTGTTCTTCCCGTCGCCTTTGTCGCCGGCTGAGAGGACTTTGCACTCGCTGGATGTGGCTAGAGCGCTGAAGTTCTACGTGGACCGCACAAAGAGTTTTCGGAAGACGTCACAACTCTTTGTGAACTTTGGACCTGTCAATCAGGGGAAGGCTCTCTCGAAGGCTTCCATTTCCAGATGGCTCTCCGGCTGTATCATGTACTGTCATCGGTTGGCAAACCGACCGCTGCCTGGCCGTCCGAGAGCCCATTCCACCAGAGCGATCGCAGCCACCACGGCGTTCCTTTCTGGTGTGCCCCTGCTGGACATATGCAGGGCTGCTACGTGGAGGTCGACGCACACCTTCACGAAATTCTACTGCGTCGATCGGGATTCCAGGGAAGAGTCCAGGGTCGGCCAAGCAGTGCTGCGCAACCTGTTCGCCTGAGGTGAGCCTGGTGAGGAGGTAAGATGCTTAATGTTGGGTTTGATGTAATGCTTAATGTTGAGCCTTTGCCACCTCCCGTGGTTGTGCATGTGTGTACTGCTATGTATTCTTTATTCATGAGCATGTGAATCCATGCCAGACCCCATGCTGGAGAAGGAACAAGTTACTTACCTGTAACTGTTGTTCTCCAGCATGGGTCTGGCATGGATTCACATGCGAACCCTCCCGCCTACCCCTCTGCGGCTCTTCACTTGGTCATACTGCCACTTCACGTGCTTCCAAATCTGAAGATGGCTGCCAGAGGCGGTGCTTAGGTAGAGGGCAGTCATTGGCTGTGGTCAGTATGACGCAGAGACCAGTGATTGGTTATTACTACGAAAGACAGATCAGAAACGAAACTGATACTGGTTTTTTCTTTACCGAGGATTCCCAGCCTGACGACGGGGAATATTCATGAGCATGTGAATCCATGCCAGACCCATGCTGGAGAACAACAGTTACAGGTAAGTAACTTGTTCCTTATTTATCTATATCTATGGCCTCGCCAGAGCAGGCCAGAGGTCCTTGAATCTGATTGGTTGCCAGGATTCTAAAGTTACACTCTAGTGCTGTTGTATGAGGATGTGACGGGGCACTTGTGTTTTCTGCTAGAGAGCTACAACGTGCAAACATTGCGTTTGCCCAAGACACCTCCGGCATCAAATAGGTCCGTGTGACACTCTACATTTACCCTTCTAGTACCTGCTTAAAAACCTCCACCGATCTGCACGACTACAGTGGTGTTGTGTTCTGCATGCAGATACAGAATGTGTAGTGTGCACAGTATTGCTTTGCACTGCTAATACGCTATTCCACGTCTGTTTCCATATGCGTATAAGAGCCCTATCAGTGAATGCATTAGGAGCACCCCCTGTGAATACCCACACTGAACACAGTGCATGGCATTTGTGTTTGAATAAATGCTGCTTCTATTGAAGTCACTTAAAACGTGTTTTTAAATGCAATCTATGTCTCTTTCAGGTATTGTCTTGGTTGCAATTAACCCCTACGAGCAGCTGCCCATCTATGGCGAAGATATCATCAATGCATACAGTGGCCAGAATATGGGGGACATGGATCCCCACATCTTCGCTGTGGCTGAGGAAGCCTACAAGCAAATGGCCAGGTGTGTAGAATGGAGTTGTCCTTCCGTAGTGTTGCCTCGGAGTGATTCCTAAGAGTTTGTACTTGTAGCCATGTGGATCTGGCGGGCCAATCTTTATTCACGTAATGCAATCAAATGGCTGCTTTCGAACCAACTTACATTGCTCGTACAGCACCCTTTATCGAGCCAGGAAAACTAGTTTGCAAAATAATAGTACTTATTTTATTTATTTATTTTATTTGTACATTTATATAGCGCACCTAAGCCTTGGGTATCTGGGCGCGTTGCATATGGTTACACATAGAATAAATGACGGGCAGGAAAAGCAATACATAGAATAGTTGCAGATACATCACATGTCAGGAAGTTGATACAAAATACAGGTTGCAAGATCTTGTCACTGTAACGTGCTTGTGCACCAGATGAACACTGAGAGTGCAACCTTGGAATATAACCTTGGAATACGTCCTACAGTTAAGTAAGACATGTGCAATGTCCTGGAGAAGCCACCGAGAAGGACTGCCTGGTTCTCACGTTGTGTGATGCTGTGTGATGAATGGGGATGTTCTTCCGAGAACTAATACAGCGCCATCTGCACTGGTCGTTCAGAAGAGGGGATGCACTCGTGTGGGAAGGCAGTCGGAATAGCCCTGTCATGGCAGTAGCGCAGGATGAACGTTTTATTAAACCTGAACCTAGGTCAGATGTCCCACACATTAGACATTGACTAAAGGACATTTGTGAAGTAGTCCAGTTAAATTGGGACCAATCTGTTTTCAATCAAAACAGATATGGTCAGATTCTTTTCCTCCCCAAAACTCTCGCTAGGCCACACTTGAGAAGGTTGACTTTATTTTCCCAAAGTACGTATTCTACATGTCGTCCTCTTTGCGTGTTACTCACCAAAAATAATTAGGAATGTAAATAATTCAGATGGCATTCCGAGGAGGAAATTCTTTAATGCCTTAAAAGGTGTGAGTGAGTGATGAAAAGGATGGGGGGAAAGACGAAACAGCAACAGCAGTCTAATTTCATTCCCTCACTATGCCTCCCACTGGTTCCTACATCTTTTCAACATCGACAAGAAACCGCTTACAATGTAAGTGTAGGGAACATGAGAAAGGAGTGTTATGATCGATCAGGAAATTGACCACTCAATGCCCGAAGGAGAAGTCCAATCGTTGATGAGATGAGCGTGGCTTGAATGCTACCCCCAATTCCTCTACATCACCAGATTTACAATCAGTTTATGATGACTGTTGTTCCAAGTGGGTCTTCATCTTGGTATCCTCTCCCTTGTTAGGACCTAAGATCTAGGTCCTAACAAGGGAGAGGATAAGGTAACTGTGCTCCAGGTCTCGGAGGATAGACGAGGCTGGATTATGCAGATTAACTCCCAGAAGAACCCAGCCTAGGCCCAAGAGGAGTCCTGCCTTACACACGACTATAACGTTGCCCATGAAGTTCCTATCAGGCCCCAAGGACTTCCAGGAGGCCGGGTCCAGTGCTTTGTTCTGAGGAGCTACAGTTGAAAAGCCGCCTTCATTTCAGATGCTCATATTTGTACCAGCTGTCCTGTCTTGAGAACCTGGCCATTCATGGCCTAGGTGAGTTTAAAGTAGATGGGTAAATAGAAGGGGTTTACTCTTATGTTTTCTAGGGTGTGGTTTCAAGATATCCTGGCACTGTGGAAGGGTAAAAGGCCTGGCCGCTGGCGAGCCAAGGATAGGCTAAGGTCCTTAAACATTTAGCACGGAAGGACAAGTCTGCATGCTGAGACTAATATGGTGGTGATTCTGTGCAGTATAAATGGTTGGGATTCTGTGCAGTATAAACCCTTTATGACATAAAGAAGGAAAAAACAAATCTGCTCAAATGAAAACCGGAAATTTCGTTAATTTTTCAGGTAGTTGGAAAAATGGCAAACTCACATTTCTGACAATCGAGCACTGCCCACTGTTATTAAAAGGGTATCTAGAGTGTCTAGGTGAACAAGCTGCCTAGATCTTCATTTGACAGGGATTTTGTTTTGGAGCAAATTCACCTTCTCTCCCATTCTGTCCACTTTCGCTGGCTGCTGTCAGGGTCATTTAATGCCAATCTTTGGCTGCATGGTGTTAACGGCTTGCATCCTAGAAGATCCCATCGCTGCTCCAAAGTCCTGTGAGGTGGCCTCTCTCGGGCATAAAGCACTCTACTTTCAACAAAGCATGTCCTATTCTTATGGTGCTTGTCAAAGCATTGTAACCTATCAGAAGGGTGCCAGCCAATCTCTCTCTGCATACAGGAGGGCAGATATCGGGACCTTCTCTCCCAACTCCCCTGCCTATCACACATCCATCTCTGCCTTTGAAACCACAGGACTAATGAACACAGCCTGCAGAGGGGTATATTAGTATATTGTGATGCTTGCTCCCAAATAGGACACCACTCTGTCTCAACGTGAATTACAATCAAGTCTACTATGACACAAAACGGAACACATTTGTAATAATTACCTTTGTGATAGGAAAGTGCCAGTCTTTTTAAAATGATGACTGTACTAGTTTGACCACTTCGTTTCCGTACCTTCTGTTGCCAACAACATTCAGCTTGATCCACTGACTGTACTTATTGACTACTCCACTCTTTGCTCAGGGTTTGCAGTCACAGAATTAACAGTTTGTTGTTCCTGTAGTACAACATAGTTCCTGGGGCAAATAAGCCAACACACGTCCGGGTTTGCAAGAGCACACACTCGAGCCTCTCATGCATCCAACATCACCTTGTGCACGAACGTGGAGTGGAGTTCCCCGAATGTGCCTTCGAAACACAGCTCAATTATCGCAAGCCTTTCGTACCTATCTGCCTACTTCCTTTTGCAGCGCTATGGTCTAACTAACAGGACAGACATTCATTCACCCCTTGCTATCGCAAATCATGTTTCCACTGGTGCATGCCTTCCTCCTGTGTTTTTAGCGTCGATTTCCTGCTTTCCCCGTCTACACCTTGCTCGTTTCTTTCCTCCATCAGGGTACTTCTTGGACCCTTAGCAGGGCCACAAACAAGCCTGCATGCTCTGAAACTACTAGTGGGCAGTATACAAGCATAGTAACACAGCATTACGCCGTGTACATTGTGTAAAAGAAGCATTGTGAAGTCACTATGACGCACCTGGAGTTAAAGCGGACTCATTCACTGGGTGACCTGGCACTTGTGCAATAACTGCTCGACAGCCTCCCAATTCTTGCAGACCTAACTGCCTCATAGTGGCCTGGTCTAATGCACAGCAGATTTGCAACATCTGTGCCTTTTCACTGTGTGTGTATGCATTGCTGTAATCTTTTAGAAATTGTATAAACATGTTTTTAGGTACATTGTGAAATGACGTGTGGTTGTGTAGGCTATATGGCACGAGTAGAACGGATGGAGGGCTGGTCCTAAATCACTAAAGGCATTAACATAAATAAAAAAGTGAATATGCTGTACAGTGATGTCTAGAATGTCCTTGTTCGTGGAGGCTGCTCAAAGGTTTCCTTGAATGGAGCAGCATCTGTGGCATTTTGAGATGTTTTTATTGCATCTGGAAGAGGGAACACTGATGTCTTGTCTTTTTTTGGAAACTGTGGCCGAATGTACAATTCTTTTTCTTCATCGAGTCTTGGATGAAAAAGTGAAATGGTGTCCTCCATTGATGTATTATTCTGCCGATCGCGCTCAAGAGCTCAGCCACCCACAGCTGCCATGTTGATCTATGCAGACTGCCTGTTACTGCATTGTCCCATGCTGCTGTGCGCTTGTCTTCAATGTATTCCAGGTATGCTGCCAAAGGAACCTGCGTGCCTGACTCCTGTATGAACACACTTAGCCCGGGAAGGGGGGTCGCTGCACCTTTGACCGTTCAGTCGTTGGCTTTTGTTGTCCTATCTTCTGGATTCTCTGTAGGTTGCTTTGCTGACTGCAATTCAAGATGCTTCCTAATCCACCTGAGGAGTGGTTGATTGGCCGCCATAGCCACAATGTCTGGAGGCGATCGTCTTTATTTGACACGTTTTGGCTTGTGGATGCAGTGTTTAGTGAAACCATCATTGTACCGGGCCAATGTGTGTTCATTTTGTGAATCTGGCTGGCATACCATAAAAGGGCCATTTAGCACTTTTAACACCCCTTTCATGCCTGGTCATCTGAAAACTGTGAATCGAGGTGCTATGACCAGAGTACTTCTTTGGAATCATTTCAGTGACCCTGTATAGATGTATGGACTGCACATTCTTGTAGGCTAGGAGACTCATCCCGATAGGAAACGGAATATTGCAATAGGTTGCTTCTCTTCAGCATTTGCTCCGAAAATGCCTAGGTTTTTCTCCGGTGCATATTATGTTTTATGGGGGGACATTCAAGCCCCTAGATGAGTCTTATCCAAGATATAATCCCCCTGTGAATAACAAACTTGGTGAAGTGTTGCTTCCAGAGTCCCTGATTACCTTATCAATGTCCACTGTTGGAGATGCTTGTTACTATAGTAACATATGAGCAGTATATGTAATCATAATCTCTCAGCATTCCAGAAGAGCTATTACACAACATTCATGAACAAGTAAACCACTTTTACCCAATGTCAATGTGAATAGGTGACCATGGTAGGACTTGAAGGTGAGTTTCAGCACTAGGAGCAAACCCAGCCCCGCCAGGATGGACTGCCTGGCCAAAGTACTAGTCTAGATTGACAATATATTTCAGCCATGGCCAGTACATGAGCTTTCTGTCCTCAAATATTTGGGGACAGTGGCCATGGTACATGTTGCACCAATTGGTCTTTTAGGGCCCACTAGCCATGGCCTTTGGCCTTGTCCACTGTATTTTAATACACTAGGTTTCTTTCAAGCCCACTTGTCATGGCCTTCAGCCAAAGCCAGCGGCCACGGCCAAACATGTTGCACCAACAGGTTTCTTTATGGCCCTCTGACCAGGGCCACTGGCACAAAGACCCATTTCCCCCTGCCTAGTAGATGTGATACAGATGAGCCTCCTCATTTATTTTGTTTCCCTCAGTTTCCATTCCCCCAATAATTACATCGTGTGCTAATTACTGCTATAATGCTCGAAAAATAAAAAGTCCTTGCAGGCGCTGCCCATGTGCCTCCTTCATTTTCCCTAGGTCCCACCACAGATCTCGGTTGATTCTTACCTCCCTGGCCCGCTTCCATTACTCCCTTTTTCTCACTTTGCTTTGTGTGATGCAGTTTAGTTTCTGGGCGAGTTTTGCAGTATTACTGCAGTAATCTCTGGAGATTCCCCCGATTATGTTATGTTAAAGGTTCTTATAACACACACTGTTGCCACCTGCATGGTTTCTTGGCACGCTAGCAGATCTCTAAAGCAAAAATTGGAGGCGGGTAAGTTGGCAGGACTGAGTGGGAGAAAAGAGCAAGCGAGTGTGATGTGCTGTTGGCAGATTCCGTTAGGTTGACACGGTTCACTGAGCATAGGTGTTTTTTTCGGTTGGTAGTCACCATGTACTGCTTGGCGAGGCTATGTGTGCTTTGTTTCGTCGTCGTTGTGTTGCCAAATGCGAAAAGGTCCAAACTAACTCGCTCCCCAGGCCTCCCCCAACTTCACATGATGTCCTCTTCCCCCCGCACTTCTAGCATGATCAACTTCAACTTTTTTGATATTCACTTTCCATCAACTGCCAACACGTGAAATGTGCTCTTTGTCTGACAATGATAGCCAGTAGACGATACCCTTGTTGGTCACATTTGATTACGGCTAAATTCACTTCCTCTGACCACTGAGTTCCTCCTTCCACTAGCACTCCAAATCTCCTCGTACAATCATAGTGACAATCGTCCTGGGTGTGACCATCGTCGTTCGATACTAGGCCTTGATTGACGCTCGCCATGCATTACTCGATGCTCCAACCACCCTATATTCCCACCTTCCTTACACACCGCTTTCCCCAAATCTCCTGGAACTATTTTAGCAACCTCTACTATTGCTGAAAGAATTTTGAAACTGAACCGTAAAAGTCTGCATTCCTTGTAATGGTGAACAGTTGCCCCCTAGTCCTCCCTATCCTTCTCCCACATGAGTGTTGTTGTTGCCGCTGCGCTAGGATCTAAGGGCATCCACGCATGCAATAGACCCTCACTCCCCTTGTTCGTGTTGCTCGTCCAGTAATGCTCACAATAGTTCTCCTTTCCAGCACACACAAGACCCCTTATCAACAATATCGCCCACCACTTTCAAACCATCCCAGTGAACCAACCTGACCCTGTGCTATAATAGGTTGAATTTATAGTTGACCAATAACTTTTCCCTCTCCCATTCCGCTCCAGATAGCATTCTGAAGTGGGAGTATTTCACTCCCAAATAAAGTTGGGAGTAAAATGATTTTGTATGGAGTAAAAAATCATGTCCCATTTTCAATGGGAGTTTAAACCGAGTACAAATGTGTTTTGATGGTAACAAATAAATGTTGTGTAGAACAGCAGAGGTTCTTCCTGTGGCATTATGGTTACTAACAGTCCAAACTTATCCATGGACCTGTGTGATTGAAAGCAGGGGGACAGGCTCCTATGCGTCTGTCTGCCCAATATTTAGGGACTAAAAGTGGCTGATACACCCCTTATCTGCCCCCTCTTGAATATTTATCCCTCCACCGCTAGATTTTTTAACTTCACGAACAGCACAGAAACCGGGAAATCATTTTGCTTTGTTGGGAAATTGAATTTGATGCCATTTGTAAGTGAAATGTACAGATGTTCATGCTCCTGGGTGCATTTTTGTATCGCCTACTATGACTCACCTGATCTTCGACATCTATAAACATGTTCCCAGGCGCCACTCCCCTAATACACGTCTGGCATCGAAGCAGGGCACCATACACTGCGTCTGTGAGCTTGTCATCTGATAGGAAAACCGTGTTGAATTGTATAGCTGGCATTTGTTAAAATGATTCCTTTAGACTTCACCTTCAGGTATCTGTACCGTGCTCTCTGACTCACTGTGGCTCTTGAGCCTCTCGATAGAAAATACATAAGTGGATACATTTCCTGAGAATAGATCGGCCATGACGTTGGTGTGTGCTTTTTGTTTTGAGAAGTAAGGCCTCTAACATATTTTGGCTAGCTTCCCTACCCCCATGATTTTGCAAGTGCAGCTTTTGATGATTGAGCAGCCACCCTGCATCTAGAGTGGTCATGTGAACATCTGAAAGATGATGGTACATACAGTGGCCGTTTGGTATGTGGTATCCAAAATGTCTGCATGCTTGTTGCCGGCCGAACGGGTAGGTTACATAGCAGCCACCTTTGCTCCTTGAAGACCAAGGCTTCTTCAGAACAAAAAGCATGGGGTTCCTAAATACACCCGGTAAAGAAATGATAAACAACGGGCATGTAGACGCTTGCCCCATACCTCCATCAATGCTTTTGCGTTAGGAGACAGAATAACCACTGCCTACATGGACTGCTTAGGCTCCTTGGCTTCTGAAAAACCTTGGCATAAAGAAACTCCTTGCCATTTTGGACTTAAAATACTTACTGCCTGTACTAGCCAAAGGTAGCCTTGTGTGATCCTAATTTCACTAGTCCACTTCCACTTTATTTTTAATACACGTTGCCAATTTTTTTTGGCACCTCCTGGTTTAAACTGGCTTGCCCCATGCGACCAGCCAATTTGTACTCAATTCTTGTGTTTCCTGATTGCTCTGAATTTCTCTTACCCCTTTCCTGCTGCTTTTTAAAAAATGTTTTCACTTCACCATGTTCCCACTACTTGCCACTTAATTGACCAGAATGTTTCCAAAGCCTGTGAAAGATCACATGCCCCTTCCCTTTCTTTTTTTATACTGCGCTTCATGGCGGAGTCCAGCCTCTAAGCGCGGGGCTGGCATTCGGCCGCACATCATTGGTTTGCTTCCAAGACAGGCGTGTGGCTGCTGAGCTGTCATCCCGGCCCTGGAGGCGCTGTGAAGGGACTGTTCTTAGCTGGCACCTTCTAAAATCCCAATAAACGAACATAAAAAAACAATTCTACTTTTGATTAGATTGATTCCTGATGAAGTGCTTATGACCTGAAACCAGTGCCGATTTACCATTGACAGCACACATGTTAATATAAAAAACTATATAAACCCCCATTGCATGACTGGCACTCTGCTAAGGCATTGACACTACTACTTAAACATTTCATACCTCGTGCAGTGCTTCACTAAGATGGTATGTAATTTGTCTGTTGCTTTGTTTTTCGTTTTGAGAACGCTCTGAAACGTCAGATGAAGTCTGTGCTACTTCCAAAGCTAATGCTTTGCTCCATCTCCGCATAGTATTTTCAGTTAGTCCAATAAAAGGTATCAAATCCTGCATCTTGTACGATTTTTAAACTTGACGAACGTGGCGCGGAATTTTTGTTTGCACTTAAATGGAGCTAAAATACATAATTTTCAGCCAATTTGCATACCCACAATGAATTGTGCTGTGGCTCTGAACCGGAGTTGAATTCGGGTGGCTACTATGTGATTTCTGATTTAAGTCGTCATTTTAAAAATATATAATAGCTATTGAAAATCGGGCCCAACTGAAGACCATTTATGCTTCAAATAAACAATTGTACACTACTATCTCTTACCAAAGGATGAAGCACACCATCACAAGCATTTACAGATGAGCAGGTGTTCTTATAATTCGTCAAGTTATGGTTTAGCCACACTATTTGCCAGCTATCTGGTGACCTCTGCGTCAGGGCTACACTTTCTTACCCATGGCCCAGGGTGTGCTTCTCTTCTTGATGTGTACTGTTTGGTGTGCTTTTCAGGGATAATCCGCGTCTCTGGTTCTGTTCTGTTCATTCTTGTTATACAATTCATTTAATTTACCATCTACCTCACTGCAAGAATAGAATGTCATGTACTCTTTCCAAAGGAATCTGCCATGTGGCGATCACAACATTTTAGTTCAAAATATAGGTTAGTTTCAACATGCTAAATACCATACCCATGTTTAGACCAAGCATGTTGGTTAAACATCCTTCACCACTGTATATCTCTGAACACAAACTACGTTAATATTTAACTAAAATATAAGTCACTGATCCATGAAAATGTTGTCAACAATTCAGTATTTTCTGGTTGCAACTTTTTGAAGTTCCTTGGAAAATCACATTTTGGTGTTTGCAGAGCTAAATAACTGGCAGGACTTATTTGACGGCCTTCACAGCAGGTGGACCTCTGACTACAGTTGCAACAAAATGCAGCTACAAAGCTCCTGGCTGGCTTTGGATGAAGGAACTGTTTTATCTGTACAGAAAGAATCTCACCAGCTACTCGCTTTGCATCCTTACTTTGATCTGTGAGATGTCACTCCTAAATACTCTGCGCAGGAGCCCCCACAATGCACTGAGAGCATGAGGATGCCAGTGTTCCTTTCCAGGATGGGGAGCTTCTAGATGTTCTCATGCCCTTTTTCATACATCTACAATACTCTCCCCCTTCAACATGAACTGAATATGCAACTCTAGGCTTTGCTGGGGAACATCTTCAGTTAACCATGTTGTTGTTCTGTGCCTTCCGTCGCTCTGTTCTGTGTACTCCACTATATTTCCCCCATCCATTCTTCAGCCATTGTGCTATAGGCCCTTGTGGTTGTCTGGGGTAGAATGGTCACTTCGCGTGTGAGGAGCCATTTCCCTCACCCCGTTTTGTTTAACTTTAGCCATGTGTTTGGGTTGTTTTACTCTGTCCACTACCGCCCTCTGCCCATTTTTCCCATCTTTGTGTTGTCACAGATGGAACTCAAATTACTCCAAGCCTTAGTTTAAGGCTTTGTGAGTTTTCAAGAGGCCCTACAGCTTTAGCTCTCTCTTGTCTTCAAGCACCTCCTCCATAGCCCAGGCGGCCCTAGCCGCAGTTAGTAGATACCGATAGGTTCACCCTCCGTATGCTAATAGTCTAAATACGCTCTGGTGTCAGACTAAAGGCACTTTGCTTTATCAAACTAATCTCTGTCTTTCCCTACTCTATCCAGTTGTTAGTTTTCTAAGGGATATGTTAGTGTGCCTTGCAGACAGCCTGCTTGACTCATTCTTGTTTCCGCCATGCTCACTTTCTTCTTTTCTCCCTCTCGCCTTCTCGCCACACTCGCTAGTGTCCAAGAGACGTTAACGGCACTCCAGTAAATTCACCAACCAAAACGGACCAGGGCACTCGGTCTGCGCTGTAAAACAATCGTGAAAGGTATTCAAACACCAGTTTGTTAATGTCAAAATACAATAGTAGAAAAAGACATAGGCTTACTGAGAATACTAGTTTACGCATCAGGTGCATTCATTACCCTTCTTTTAGTCAACTGTTTATAAAAACAAACTGGGTTTGCCTAGACAGCCATCCGCTCTACAATTCCAGATCAGTCACATGGCCGTCTGCTGGTGGCACTGTATTGTCTGCAGGCCTAGGGGGCATGTTGGAGCATAGTGCTCTCCATGTTAAAGATAGCATAGTTACACCGAAGTACATTATAAACAAAGACATACTGGCAATATGGCGGTAGAAGGCTGAATAGTATATCCCAATCCAATCCTGGTTGTACATTAGCCTGAAAACGATGTAAACACAACTCGACCAAATAATCATCATATTATGTGCTAGTGCACATAAGATGTAGCCGGTCCACAACCACGACGAAAAGGAGGCCAAAGTATCTGGACATGCCACAGCTGGGTGTCATCGCAAATGCAGCAAGACACATTTGTCTTGAATAAATGGTGTTTGAATACATTTCACAAGTGTTTTACAGCGCACACAGAGTGCCTTGGTCCTTTTTGGTTGGTGAATTTACTGGAGTGCCTTTAACATCTCTTGGACACTTTCAGCTTCAGGAACAACGTTCTTGTTTGAGTGGTATGCTTCTGAAACCTCCCAGATGCACCCACTAAGAAAGAGGCTGAGCCGAAATGTGAAAGTAGGAAAACCCGTTTGAGCCGAGTTACATACTCCATTTTGCCCCTAGCAGCCTTCGCTGGCAGTTCACCTCCAGTTCTGACCCACAACAGCAAGGCATTGTGAGTATGCAAGTTAGCCAAATGCAAACCTTTTCTCCAGGAAATTGTCTTTGTCTAAGAGAGATGTGCTATTTTATACATACCTTAATCAACCCAAGACAGACATTTTGCAAGGCTGTCGGGACAACTACATAACTGGTTTCACCCTTGTTAGGGATCATCACTGCAGTATAGTCCTGCCACCCTTAGACAAAGACAATTTCCTGGAGAAAAGGTTTGCATTTGGTCAAATGTGCATACCCACAATGCCTTGCTGTTGTGGCTCAGAACTGGAGGTGAACTTCCAGCAATATATATATTTGCACAAAGGAAGGAAGAACACTCGATACTGGGAGGGACCACACTCAAAGGTCTGGTGACAGAACAAATAAAGGCAACACCATGATGGTCAATACATGCTTCTTTAATGAAAATAAATTGTAGTACTGACAAAAAGGGCACAAATAAGGAAAGACTCGTTTTGCCCTCGGAATGCTTGTTCACAACAAAGATGGTCTTCTCACACAACATTTAGAAACTCAGTCCTACTTTGCTGCCAATTGCATTGGGCTAAAAGATAAGCTTAGACATACATGCAATGCAGGCGGCCATATTCGAAAGGCCTATTCCGCGTGGTGCTGAAGCCAAATAACGTATGTTGGAATATGTGGATCCCAGGCCCAACAAGAATGACACTCATCATCCCACCAGGATAATCAATTGATTATAGTAAATGGCATGCTGGATTCGAAAATTGGAAATTGCAAATTACAAGCACGTAGAAAATTCATACAATACAATGCAAATGTATTGATATTGACTACGTGCTCTAAAGCCAAGTGTAGGGCAATTCCACATATCAATGCCAGACAAATATAGCCCAAAGTGGGCAAATCTATGATGTATTAACGCCAACTGAACAGCTATACCAGTCTCATGATGTGCGTGCAAAGACAATGAATACACGTGAATCACAGTATGCTTAAATGAAAGCCTCTCCACTTCCCTGCCTCGATATAATAAAGTGATTTACAATGGAAGCAACTCGTAGTCTAAAGAGGACAATACAAGGTAATAAATAACTTGGAAACATACAGTTAAAGTGCAAATGCGTTGAAAAATACAACGGTAAAGGACAGCCTTTACATAACACAATAAAATACACGAATGCTAACAAAAAGTCTAGGCAATCAAAAATGCCACTGAATGTAGCAACTTGATGAAGTGCAAATGCATAAACTGCAAATGCTTAGAGTGCATAACCAGGCTGAAACCATGTGATGGTTGCAACACCCTAGATATTTGAAACGTACTGTAAATTACGTTGCCTGTCTAAAGTATCAACTGCTCGGGGAGTCACGAAGGTGCCTCAGGGTTGGACGTTATAAGTACAAAATAGAAACACAGAAAACCCATTGGTCCACTCACAAGATCGACGCAGTGATAAACTGGGCTGCTACAAAGGAAATATACAAAGCATGTATCTAAATGTGACCCACCTCCAGCATAGAACTACTCTCATGGAGGGCATGTGGATATTGACAAAAGCAAAGGGGGAGAGGACGGAGCCACAATGATCTTATAAAAATAGAACAGCGTATTGATCTAATTCACAAAAAGCCAGTGTGTAGATGCAAAAATTGGAAACAACAATCAATATATATATTTGGGGTGAGTCGGACTCCCATGGGCCCTCCAGACTGCAATGTTTCGTAAAGATATGTTAAAAAATAATAAGGTTATTAAGAACAAAAAAAATTGGTTTCCAAAGTTGGAGCCCAAACTTCCCATAGACAAACAAGGTACATGAAGCGTTTAAAAGAGGCCTTTTTGTTTTTTGGGGTTATTACGTGCAGTAGTTTTTTAAATATTTGACGGAGAAGGGGGTGCTCCCTTTTCAAAAATAGATAGCCATATCTAGGTTAAATTACCAAAACTGGGGGCTTTTAGAAATTAAATGGTCGCAATCTTTTTTTTTTTCTCTCAATGCGAGATATAGCTGCCGCATATAGGTAGCTGAGGATATCTGAAATGAAAAGTAGGAAAAAAGTCATTTGCAGGTCGAAAATAATTGCAAATGTCATTAGTCTAGATGTGTGGGGGTGGCGAGAGATGACCAAGTGAAATTTGGGAGTTGGAGGTGGTCTATGGACTGAGTTTGCAGCACAAAGCTTTTCCGTAACCTCGGCTATTGCATCGATTAGCTAACATCTCAAAGCAAACTGTCACAGAAACAGCATGTGTTGTGGGTGTAAAGGGTGAGGGCAGGGGAGGTGAGGAGGCCATCTGGGGAGTGGGGGGGAGCTGTCCACAGATGATGGGGCACTTAATGAGGGCCTGGGGGGCAAGAAAACCGTTTTCTGGCCGTTTTTCCGATATTTGCGGCTATAATAGACTACATATAACCGCGGCTATAGTTCATATATAAAATGACTACAGACAGCCGAGGTTACCTGTAGTTCTGTACAAGCGGCTATAGAAAAAAGTTAAACAAAGTAAAAAAATATATTTTGACAGGTACAGTGACGTTGGGGGTGAAAAATCAATGGCCGGCATTCGGGACTCCCATCCAGGTGGTAACTGGGATTTACCCCTGCTTAGCTTAAATGAAAGGTAGTGGCTGGCACCCTCAGGCCATGTTGCCTAACAAATGAGCACAAGTTAAAAGACCACTTGGAGCAAAGGGGCCTTAGTGGGCAGGCCCCTTCCTCTCTTTGAAGCTATGCATGGTCGGGCCCGGTAACTGCATTGATCGGATACAGCACAGTTCCGGATGCCGTGTGTTTTTAGTTTTATAGATCTCATAACACACTAAGAAAACACATGGCATCCCTGTTATAATATATATGTATATTTTTTTTAAATGTGCTAATGTCAGTCCTTGAAAGTATTGCACTTGGAGAGACCATTCTTTTACCTTTTGCTGAATTGCATTCTGGTATTTGTAGTTTCCAAAGTTAAGATGGGTGAATAATGCTACAGTTGTACACTTTTTGCCTAACATAGTTTGATATTGATTTATATATTTGAGCAATAAAATGGTATGTGTACTTTTCAAATGAAGAGAAAATGAGTCTCCAAATAGGAACCCTCCCGTCCCTTGCACACTGTCTGTAATCCACCAAATAGGTGGTAATCGGTCATAGAAATGGATTCATAAAGTTCAACAACTGAATTCACTAGGAACAGTTTGTAAGACTATATATTCAAAGAGAGATTCTAAGAACACAGACTGTGTAAAAGCAACACATATTTTTAATCACATATTGAACAGATGTGATAGCAAGCAAAAACGCATTTCTCAGGTTCAATAAACTGTGTCTTTACGCGTTTCAAGGCATGCTCCTCTTCATCAGAAGCCTATATTGAACCATAGTTGGAAATCCATGATTATTTTTTGAAAGCACTGGATAAGTTGACTGCACTTCAGAATTTGTTGCATGGTCCCCTCAGTAGCACATGTGTTAATTAACGGCTGGGTCTTTATCAAAAATAATCATGGATGCATAACCACATGTTGGCACAGTGGTGGGCGGATAAGAACTGGGACTCTCGCAACTGCCACCACCGCCCTCTGGGCAAGGACTAGCTTTGGCGTTCTCCCTCGTAGGCCTGCCACCCCTGGCCGAGATGGGCTCCCATCCCATCTTGTAATCGGGTCTTGCAATAGTTCATCATAGATTACAAGTGCTGTTACAATATGGATAGAAAAACGGAACACAAAGGATGCCAATAAAGAGAAATGCACCTCTTGGTGTCATGGACCGAGAAATGCACCTCTTGGCGTCATGGCTGGAGAAGTCATCCTGTGTTTGAAACCCAATGCTCAGCCTCATGAAACCAGAAGAGCAAAATGCACCTCTGCATCATGGATAGAGAAATAAACACTGGCATCATGAATACAGTAATAAACCTGTGCATCCTGGATGAAGGAATTTAGGTCGGCCTCCTGGATAGGTACATTCACTCTTTGGCATCATGAATAAAGCAATGGAGTGCTTGACAAGATGAATACCCAAATGCCCATTGGCATATAAATAGAAACGCATTGTTGTCATGGATGAAGACAAACACCTCTCCGCCAAAGGGGGGAGTAGATGCAATCAATTTGTAATTTCCAAGCGCACATAGTCTGACACAGTTAAAAGAATATGGAAAATACAGTGAAAGACTTTCCATTTCAAGTATCTGAGTGGTGTATGTGGCACTCTCCTGCTGCTTTATCTTCGGGATAGCTTATTGTCTCTTCGTATATAGGTCCTTATTCCCTAAATTATTTGGTTTGACACCCCAGCTGGGTGGTTCATCTGTTGGGGGGTGGGGGTGGCTTCCAGGCGCAATCGCTCCTCTCTGCTTCTGGCCTATCCCACAGCACAGATACAGGCATATGGTGCCCTACCCAGTCTATATCAGGGTCCTGTCCCACACCAGTTATCCTACAGAATAGGTATAGATAACCTCTTTTATGGCATAGGTTTATTAAACCTGACTAACCTTCTGTTCTGCTTTGCTAGGCTCATGCCATCAATTCTCTGACATCAAATAGATGGGCACTGTGACGAACCCTGGGGTTAAGGCCCTGTTCTCGCTACGCCCAACGCCAACAATAAGGTAGTTTCCTCCTCACAGAGCACTTTCAAAACTCACAAAGCACATCAACCTCTTCATAACATGACATTGATAACCCAGCATATGTCATACCAAGATGAGGAGGCTCCACAAGGATCACGAATGAAGGCAGGAGAATTACAAACAAGGTTCTCGTTGTTTGCCTGGCTCCATAGATGTCCCGGCAATAAAAAGAAACCAAGTATAACCATAAAGTAGTTGTAGTAGCAGTAGAACAGTTTGCAGCAGCAGTGGATCCAACGGTCGTAGTAGTGAAAACCGAAGACTGTGTGCAAACAGTATTGAGAAATAGAGGCAATGAATGGGAAGGTAGGAGTGGAGGAAACGTTAACCCACAGCCAGACTGCTGGTCGGGTGACCCATGGCCAGGAAAGGAAGTGAAACCCCAGCAGCAGGACCCGAGCTGCATTCCAAAAAGGATACCTTATGGGAGAATCCCATATGTGACAGGGCGCATCTGACGGAGCCGACAACAGGAAAGAGTGACACAGGAGAACCAGGCGTCTGGCATCTGGGAAGGAGAAGATTGAGTAGAGAAAGTGATCAGCAGCCACGAGAATAATGGATGGCAACCTTTGAGCGAGGTGGGCAAATGAGCGGTGGGGGCGTTCGGGATGAGCGGCAGAGACAGTCTCTAATAACGCGTGGTGAGAAGAGAACGGCCCACTGCCGATGTAACAAGAAAAGCCCTAATGGTTTTGTCGTCTGGTGTCTGCAACGCTGCATTGAAGGGAGCATAAAGCGTCCGTCGAGACCAGCTGCAAACTACAGAAACAGCTAAAATGTGCACCGGACAAGATCACGGCACATTCCTTTTTTTGACTGGATGTACGTGGGCAGCATCTGTGTGAAAGAAAACCAAAGAATACTCTGCCTGAGCACCCGTTTCATTTGTTACTGAGTCCCCCGCATCTCTAACCTCCGAGCCAGCCATTCCAAGATGGCGGCCAGCACACCTTGCACTGGAGTGCCCGGTGCATGACATGCTGCGGCCCTGATTTGATGAGACCCTATTCTTATGCAGCCTATCAGAAAGCCGGCGTGCCGGCCCTCCTCCCAAGACCCACTCCTAAGGCCCACTCCTAAGGCCCCTGTCAGCTGCCCGGATGTTCTCAGTGGAAAACCAATATCTAGCGCCCCCCACCCCCTGTTATTTGCATGTGCCTGTGTGCCTCAACCCTGTACCAAGCTGTCCCCTTGTGCCCACTTGCCCTCACTGATCTTTATGTTGCAGCTGCCTTGCAACATGGGGTTAGGCTCCTTGAATGTGCCCATCTGATTGACTTCTCTCGAACTCTTTTTGCACTTTTGTGACGTAATTACCTTCTGTTTGCTCTTACTTGTAACCCAACCACTATATCCACTCCAACTTTTCCTCTCTATGATGTAATTACGTCCTTCCCATTCTGACCTGTAACTATAAGCACTGTAACCAATTTCTTAAGCATAAGCGCCTACATACCTACGGGTTTGGTGCTCTATACAAATAAATGGTATGGCACGGGAAAAAGTGGGTGGGAGCGACAATGTTAAAGATTGCATTAGTTCTTTAGTAATTCCAACCCCCCCTTTTCACCCTTATGGTTAGTAACCTGTTTGGCCAAGAAGGTCTGGGAAGTACGTCATAAAAATGATAGACTTTGCCCAATCTACCAGCCAGACGAACTTGAGAAATGAACAGACCGATATATAGTACTCCTGCCCGTTGAACATCTACTCTTCCTTGTACCAGTAGTCCTCGGAAATCAAAGTAACAGTGTTTGGCAGAAGAATTAATCAAGTCTGTCAAAGATAGAGAAACATTTGAATTGGCAAACTGCTCACAAATAACTAAAAGCTGGTAAGAGTAAAGACCAGGGAAGGCTTTGTGCCTCTGGCACACTAAGACCAGGGAAGGCATTGTTCCCCTGCACCTCCAAGAGAAGGACCGCCTGTTGATCACTGCACCAAAGAGACAGTGAGAGGAAGAAGGAAAGGAAATTAAAATACCAGGGACGGGGAGTTGTCCCCCTTGTCACTTGGGCTCTTGGAATGCTTGGATGATTATGTTGTGACCATTTGGACATTGGTGCATTGACTGGGAGGGAAGGCTGCTGGAAAGATTTTGTGGGAGATTTTGGAGCTTCTAGAGTGTTAGGGTGGGATTAGGGTTTTGACATAGGGTGGTGTACTTTATATTTTTGACATTCTGACAACGACTGTTCCACTAGTTAGTTGTATTGAGGCAGGGAAACCCCTCCATAGAGTTGGGGTTAATGAGAAATGTTTCCCCTCCCCTCTTATAATTTCAGTAAAAGAGTTATGAAGCAAATAACTGCATCCCTCCTCAAGCACCACTACTACTGGTTGCTAGGTCCATTACAGTGTGCGATCCTGCTTGCTGAAAGACTTTAACATGCACTAGCAGGTGGGCCTGGGGCTAGAAATAGTATTTTTGCTATTTTTAGAGCCAAGAAAAATCTTGTTCCTATTTCTAGCATGGCCCCATTTCGATAGTAATAGTTTAAATGATAATTGTGAGTCGCACATATTCAGCAGGCTCCCAAATATCACTGCGAGTTTGTGGCGGGATAGGGAGCCAGGGTGACAGGCAAATATTTTCAGGTCACTATACAGCAAGTTTGCTCAGGCTTGGGCACCAGACCAGTGAGAGGACAAGGGGGACCTGACAGTGAGGCTTCATTTCTGCCAGGGTTCCTATGGCCTTTATTTGACTGTGGTGAAATCCGTCCTTGGTTCATAGGGAAAGGAATCTGGCCTTACTCCTGGCCCTCGCATCATAAGATTGAGTCCTGTTGTGAACACCTGCACATTGGGGTTGTCTTGGCATCCCTCGGTGGCCTTGACCGTGCCGCGTGTATAGGATCCTCCTGGCTGTGGCGGAATGCTGGCAGACCAGTTCCTTGCTCATCCACTGCATTCTAATTTTAAAAAGAATCCTAAACCGTGTCTTTAAATGTTTGTTTTTGTGTTCTTTGCATAATGAATAAGGAAGTTTTAAATCGCAGGAGAAAAAGTGCAAATACTCCTTCCAGAGGTTAGCGTGGATCACTCGCGGGCGGTGTAATTAACGCATGTCTCAAATTCCAGGTACTGCCATCCTACCAACCTGCTCGTTCTGCTTAGGCTAGAGTTGCATTTACGCATTGTTTTATCCAAGCTGCTTTCTGGCGTGCTCAGAAACTAGCAAGACGGATTCGTAGCGTGGCTGTGAAAAGGTGGTGAAGAAAAAGGGAGAAGCTTTAAAGTGGATGTTAGGGAGCACAGTAATGTACCACTTCAGGAAATACTATGAAGGTGAGGGACCTGCAGCGAGTAGCATGGCCGAGGCAGGCACCACCCAATAGCGCCTCAAAAAATTATGGAACACTGGAGTCCAAGGCTAACTTGTGCTGGTCACAAAAACAGTACAATGAGTTTACTCAAGGTAGGATTTGGATAGTGCATGTGGTAGTGAAAAGTGTTTATTAGTTGAGTGTTCAGACAACACGTGTTTTGACCTTCACTACGCCTTTATTAAGGCTGAATAATTAAAATGAAACAGTATACGAAAAAAATGCACGCTTGACGGGGGCTTTCCGATTTCCTTTCTGTAGCGTTTGATCTGATCTAATAACCTAGTTTGTGTACTTGTTTCCGGTGTAACATTGTTGGATGGCTGCTCCTTATCAGATTCGCTGTGCATCCTTTTTCCGCACAGCCCAAAGCAGGTGTTTAGATTTAATGAGGGCTGCAGAAGATCACTGGCTTGCCTTCCAGAACATCAGGGGGCGCATTAAGAAATTAATTGAGTATAGTACGTTTATCTCTCCAAAGTCGGTGGAGGTTTTTAGAATTATTTTTGAATGTGCAACAGACAACAGACCCCTCCCCCCCCAATTAAATTTGAACGTGACGTCTGCCCGGTGTGAATTCTGCTAATGGATTCAAGAGCTGGTACAATGATGGAATCCGTTTATTGAAGGCGCGGAAGCTGTGGGATGTAAGGGCACTGGACAAATTATTGTGCACTCAGCGATGCACTCTTCTTAAGGAGAGAGCAGTTGAAATGGACTACGGACACGCAGGGATGCTATGAATTATATTTTAAACTGTGAGTATGTGACCTTTTTAATAGACTCAGCCCATTTCATTAAGAATCCGCTTGCTGTTCGCAGTGTTGTGTGATGGTTTTGATCGTTTTGGTAAGGTGTCTTAATGTATCTTAATTTCCGCTAATAGGTATTGTGTTATTTGTTGAGTTTAATTGTGATGTATTTTATATATTCTATGAGTTTTAATGGGCATTTTAATGGACTGTATATCCGAATAAAGTTTTCTTCTACTACTACTACTACTAGAAGACAATCATTTGATTCGTTTGGATGAAGTTGCAGTTTTAACTTAGAAAATAAAATATAAATATATATCTGTTGGGGATATCTCCAGGTTCCTGCCCCTATGTGTCTCATCTCCCCTGGACTCACTGGCTCTTTTCTATAACCAGCTATGCCTGTGCTGCTCTCCATCCCATGTCTGCACTTGCCCCCCTAACACGGAGAAAAGAATACGGCATTCCTTTCATACTACTTGAGCAAGGTACCTCTGATGGATTGGGCCATCCAGGTGCCCCTTTGCTGCAATGTTATTGGCTATGAGGTGTTTGTAGGTTCAAACCTTTGTTCACAGCCTGTCTCTTCCAGACTGATTACATATCGTATGTGTAATGACGGTTGAACTCAGTACTTTTAGTCATAGTCCAATTTATCACTGCTGGCCGTATGTTTCGCAATATGAATCCGGCCTTCTTCAAGGTTTTATTATTCTTGCATCTGAGGATGAAAAGCATAATAACTGGGGTGGTTGTCTTGTTCGGAAACTAACCGCAGAAACACTTGTCAGGTTAGAGTACTCAATGGGGGATTATGGTTGTAGATCTGCTGAGTAGCCAGTCTCAAATACATTAAAGGCGAATAGGCTTTTGAAACTACCTACCATTTTGTACTGCTCAAGGATTGAGGCATCCTGTGTTCAACTTCCCCAGGCACTGTCATGTACTAGATATGATTCAGTATTGTAGCTCTCGCAAAACTTTGCCGGCATTGGATATTGGTGTCATCTGATGACTCTGGCTTGTCTTCTCCAAAGATTGCACATGTTATTTTACTCTGTGAAATTGGGGTCAACAGGGATTGGTTTCTTTTTTTCGGTTTTTAGTTCTCGTGCAGGCGGATTCTGTTGAATGGAAAGACCGTTTTTTTACCAGTGTAAAATTGCTTTTTGCTACAAAAGATATATGCAACTTGAAGATACCTGCATACAATGTGGTTTGAATTCATTTAGTTCCTTAACGCCGCCAGTGCCTGTCCGTTGCTATCTACTAAATGTCTAGCTCCGGGGCAACGTGCTTGCCTTGGAAAGAAGACAGGGCATTGGTTCGACACCCGACCCTTCTCCTGGAGGCTGGATGCAGGCATGAAGCGTGATAAAAAAGCCAAGTTTAATGTTTTATTTTGCTGACCCCAGTCCCCAGCCATCTATGCTTAGCTGTTTCCTTTGCTGATCATTTTATTTGCACGAGAGGGTGCTGGAAGGGAAGGTTGCTTGGCAAACTGTTCTGTTAGTGAAAGACAATGGCCTCATTATAATGTTGGCGAATACGGTATGAACGGTGCCGGTAAGGCACCGGCACCGATCATACCGTACCGCCGAATTACGAGTTCTGCTCACGGGTGCCTGACCTGGCGGCCCGTGCGGCACCCGCAAGCATAACTCGTGATTGCACCAACACCGTTATCAACCGTTATCAACTGCCCCATGGGGCAGAACGGGGGTCGGGAGGCCGGCAATACCGCCACCCGCGAATGGGCAATTACCGGCCCATTCAACTCATAATGGGCCAGTTATTGCCCAATAGCGGGTGGCAGTGCCGATAGCCATGCCTGTAAAACGGGCACAGCTACCGCCAAACTTGTAATGAGGCCCAATATGTCTTTGGTGCTACTCTGTAGTTTCTCTCTGCACTGTTGCATTAATTCTTTGGCGTGTTGTCCATGTACCATTGTGTGCACACTTCACATGGGACCGGGGGTCATCCCTGTGGGTAGTGTTTCTGTGTAGCAGAGGTTCCCATGTGTGGCTCATCTCTTGATATATCACTATGAACTTCTGATTTATGTTATTTAAATGACCTAGGAAGGTGTATGGCCTACTGTACAGAATATGTTTGTAAAAATAAAAAATAAAAACAGTGGCAGAAGACCTGGAACATAATACTCCCCCCAAGGGGAAAAAAGACGCACATGCCTGAAGCCGTATTACCTTAGAGAATACAACACAACTTAGTGCACGAGGTGAGGATCAGAGACGTGCTTCTTCTTTCTTGCAGTCACTACTTAGCAGGCAGCACTATGAAATGCCATCTCAGGGGTCCCAAAACACACTTTGGAACTCCCAAAGAAACCCATTAAGCCCATCAATGTAGTACAGGACAAAGGACTGCACCACTGACCAAGAATGGTTGCAAGTAATACAAGGTTTAATATGATGTTGCAGGCAGATTTATCTGCATTACGTTTTTGGCCAATGTCCTGCCCAACCAGAAGCCAAAGGAAGAGGCACATGGAAAGGACAATGGTGAATTAACATCACTGCACAAAATAGCTAGCCAAGGCTGCCTTCCTTTACTAGGCGGCCGTGCCACAGCACGACAGGAACCCCAAAGAGATCCTTTTCTTCTAGTGTTCAATTATTCATGTGCAAGAGCATGTACAACACTGATTTCTGTTACTAGTGGACCCCGAAGATATCCAAAGATGGTGGAGGGGATTTGCGGTCCATGATATATCTTTAAAGACCCACAGCGAGAGCCGTACTGGTTATAATGGAGCTGAAAGACTGCTTGCAATGAGGGCATTTACAAGGTTGGTTTGAAGGTCCAGAATGCACAGTACGGCCATCGCTGTGGATCTTTAATAAGGTTAATAGGCCCGGCTAGAGAGCCATAACAAAAGTTAAGGGCCCAAATGTCCTAGCTCACTGTCCCAGCGCAACAAAAGTATTTAGCAAGGTTTACAGGCCCATTATGATGTTTTTACGGCCCTAGGGCATGGTCCATGTTGAATCTCTTGGACAGACACTTAGCAAATACAATGTCTATATCCACCAATGAGCACACAACACACAAATATACTTCTAAATTTCACCCCCCTCACAACTCCACACCCTCAAAACCTGTCTCTACCCTCGCCAACCAGATGGCCACCCACTTCCTCAAACACAACCCTTTCAAAACGGAATACCTCCTAATCTGCTTCCTCCTCACCCCCTTCCCCCCCAAGCACAAATCCACCTCAGCCCCTGGGTCCAGGAATATCCACTGACAACCCACAAATATCCCTCGCTACACTTGTCAAATCCCTTCCCCTCGCTTCACTATCAGTCCCCACCTTTCTTTCACACACCACATAGCTGCTGTCACCAAAATATGCAATCTACAACTACACCTCATGCGCAACATCAGACATAGCCTTCCTCCTGACGACTTCCGCACCGCAGTCCAAGCACGGGTTCTCTCTAACCTGTACTCACGGCAATGCTATCCTCACTGGCCTCCCCAACAGCACTCTTTTCCCATACAAGCCCTACAAAATGCAGCAGCCAAACACTCGCCCCCCCTGACCCCTCCGCTCTAGCTGAACTCCACTTGCTCCTAGTACACCAGGGACTTGCCTTCAAAGGACTCTGTATTGTATTTACAGTCATGCACCACAAAACTCCATCTTGCATTCATGACAAACGCAAACCCGTGCGGCCCACACAAACATCAGACAAGCCAGGCAACACCGTCTACACATTGCACTCTGCAAACTAATATGCGCACAAAAAACAGCATTTACTCACTGGGCGCCCAGGGCATGGACCACCCTACCTCTTCACATCTGCACTGCACACTCCATCACCACTTTCAGAAAAAGCCTCAACATATAACCGTTCCCACACATCCACCACCCCGCGACATCCCCCGCTACTACTGGTCTATTCCAATATTCCAATCCTATCCTGGAAACATTTTGTAGCTTCTTGTTTGAACTCCCACCTTTTCAAACTTTGAACCATGCAAAGCGCTCGGAGACTCTCTAGGGTAGCACCAGCGCTAAACAAAAATTCAAACGAAATCAAAAATATAATGCTATTAGAACCCTGTACACCACCCCTCCCCACCGCCACCCTCCTTGAGAAATTAAGAGTCAAAAGGGCATACATGGTGGATGCGTGTCTACAAGGTGGGTTAGCATTCTTTACTTTCTGGGGGCATTGCCCACGCCCCATTTGGATTTCCGAAGAGCACTCGCAGGGTTTAATCAGCCACATTGTGCAGTTGGAACAGCCGCTTGCCCCAGACCAGTACATAAGCAAAGGATTTATGGGCTGCCATGTCACCGTTTAAAGAGAAGATGCTGTACGTAATAAAAAGAGAACTGGGGAGAAAAAAAACGTGTTTATCTCCACTTAAAAGCATACCACAGTAAATCCTGTGGAACTCTCACCAAGAGCCTTTCACGGCCCCTAGAGCCGGCCCTTGGATGCATGTTTGGGAACGATGTGTTGTCCCATTATGCAAGAAAATATGGTTCTAAACCGAAATGAAACCATGCTAGGATAGCATGTAGCTGCATGCCATGACAGGGGCGGGTGCGTTATGCTTTGGTTGTATCACCAACGCCAAGAAAAACGCCGCCACGCATGAAATACGCCGTGTCGCATTCTGCATAAATAGAACTGACTGGCATCTTCCTTGCAGCAGAGCTAAATTTAGCTTCGTCTCGTGCTGTGTTTTTAGATTTTCTGAAGGGCATGTAAAAACGGTTTGCCCTTTATTCTTTTTTTTGTATGGTGTCCATCGTAAGCGTTGGTTTTCTTTGCCCCATTTTATTTTTCATCATGCGATGACAGCATATGCTGAGCTGGCCTTTTCGTTGCACATATGTGGCAAATTTCACTTTATTTGATGACGGGAATACTTATGTTTCCACCCCCGTACAGGAACATGGTTTGCGGTTACATATCTCCCAAGGCCAGGAATGACTGAAATGCTCTCAATAGTTTGTCTGAAGAGAATGATCAACATTCATAGATTGCTTTTGCCTGCAGAGGTTGGTAGCCTCCCTCTTCTGGGCCAGCGGCAGCTCCACCCTCCGCTTGCTATTGGCAGTGAATTTGAAGGTCACGTGCCTCTCGCTCAGCATCTAGGCTACTGTATCCAGCAAATAACCTAGATAATGCCGTCATCGGTCAAATCCTTAAAGCCGACATCATCTCTTAATACTAAAGGGAGTTTACAAACCTGGCTTTCCCATCAACACCCTAGGCGGTGGGATTCCTCCAGAGGATGTTGCCATGTCCTCATTTACTGACCAATCCGAAGAATCATAAAGTACCTCTCCCTCCTTTCAGATAGTGTCCTCCCGATCCACCAGTGGGGGCATGAATCGGCTGGAAAGTAACAATACACGCTCTTTACAAAAACCCAGGTAAAACCATAAACTGCTCTGGTCTGTTAGGGGCCTCTGCTGGGCTTGATCAGTGATCACAATCTGCCAGTTGCAAACTAGGGCATTAGACCGCAAATTCTCCTGTAGCCCGATGGGCGTGCCTGCATCCTCTGCACCTGGGCCTAGGGCAGGGGACATCCTGTGTGCTGTGACCTCCCTGAACGGCAGGATGGGCCTTGCCGAAAAGACGATGGAGCTTGTCCCTCATACCACACCAGTCAATGCCACTTATTGGGGAAGAGTCTTACACTTCAAGCTTTGGCTATAGATATGCCAGGCATTACATAATCTCTGTCCCTTGTTTTACCATATACTAGCTGCTGCCCACAGCTTCGCTCGAGTGGATTTTGGGATTTGGTACGATAGTTTTCAAAAGACACATGAGCTTTTTGTTCAAACTGTACGAAATATAATGTACAGGTTGATGTCTTTACGTAATAAGCAATGTTTATTGCAGACGTTAGTCGGGGCATATTGGCTACAAAATAAAGATAGTTGTTCCATTGATGTGCATCCAGAAATGTGTTTGTGTTGTAATTAGACAATGAGACTGACAAAGATTACTTATTTGACAACTGCAACCTACAAAGAAAACTATTTGAGTACTTCTTTGTAAACTACATTAGTGGTTCTCCCTTAAGGTGCTAGGATTACCAGGGTGTTCGGTGAGCTCACTCTGGAACAGGCCACGTAAAACTGCCCATGTGAGAAGCAGTCCTCCCTTGGATGAATCCCTGCTAACTTTAAAGTCTGCCCCTGAGATTTGTTGGTGGTCATTGCGAAAGAAAACTTTAAGGGGAGTCTTTTGAATTCAAATGGATATTCTGAAGGTATAAGAGGTATTTGTGGTATGAACACGGACTCCCCTGGCCAGAACCGGTTAGCACCGTTGCTTCAATCACATTTCTGTGGAGGGATTTCACTCGCAATCTGCTGGCATTACAGAATTTAGGAGGGTTGAGGTTCCACAATAATATCACAGGTGCTCCCACTTTGAGAAGTTGGTGTTCAGGAAGCGTTCAGGAACTCAACAGGGTTACAGGCTGCATCATTACTTTGAACCACTGAGGTTACAGATTTGTACTCCATTTGTACTCCTCCGAAAGAATGAATAAGTATCTTATTGATTATTGCATCCGTGCTTTTCTTTGGTGTTAAAATGGCATGCTCACATAACCATTCTGTAGATTTCTCCATTAGATTTTTCATGTCGGGATACATTTTGGATGTGAGGTCTGCTAGGGAATTGATGACTGTGCTAAGGTCGAAAGGGATAACAATTTAGCTATCAAATACAGGATACTCACCGTTAACAATTTTAAGAAGCAGTTCGGAAACTTGATTTATAAATTCGATTTATAATGTGAATTTTTTACTTTTTTTTACATCTTTGGTTTCTGAGATATGGGTATCCTTCTAAAAATGCACCCCCCTTCTTCCTCCCTTTGGGATGGAATTTCCAAAAATCCTTCCTTAGTGGGTGCCTACGCCATGAAAATAATGTACTTACCAAATTTCATGTTCCTAGTTTAAACGATTTGGGCTCGATGTTGATTATTTTAGTATGCATATATAGATAATCAAATTAGTTCTACCCTGGACTCTCTGGTTCCAGTGTACAGCCATTATTCCAGTCTTATGGATGCTATCTTATATAGTATGCAAATTGTTCGTTTTACAATTGCTCGAATTACAATTGACCTTTTCACAATTGAGCGTGTTGTGAAGGTTAATTGTAACATATATGCGGGGGGAAACCCCCCGCAGGCCCCCACCCAACGCAAAACCCTTTATATTACCAAACTGATATATATATATATATGGTCAATTGCGTGTGGGTTTGTGGCGCTAAGCGTTGTTCCTTATGCAATTTCACAGCCTTTCACCAATCTACACCATAATTTGCATAGGTGCATGTTGGGACCCTGTGGACATTAATGGCTACATGGAATTTGGAAACCCCACCCCTTTCCCTCTATTTCACAATGAGTCAAAATTTGTTTGTGGCTTTGTGGCTTGCCGATAAAGACATAAAACCATGTTCACCGGCAAGGAAAATGAAAAATGTATGAGAGGCGACTTGACCCGAGAGGCGATGGTGAAGGCAGGTAGCATTCCAGTTTTTTTTTTAAGGCCCAATAAGAACACTCCGATGACCACCTGGATCTGCGAATCATCATTACAAGGGCCGAAACATCCTGTGTCAACAATATACTCCATAGAAACATCCTGTTGTGAACAACAAAGTGCAGATTATAACTTTTCGATTCTAACCGCTTGCCAATGCTTCCAACAACTGTAAAACAGACTCCATCCAGATATGTGAATCGTTTTGAATATAAATATACCCATTGGATGTACTGAAAGTGGTTGTACTAGCATACATACCCACACAGAACTAATATGATATTTTTTAGAATGTCATTTGCAGTCAAAGCAGTCTTTTACTAACCTTACACTGCATGTGTGCACATTACATAACGAGGCACAGTGTACCCTATGAATAAAATGCAATGTTAAATGTGATATGCATATGAAATTGTTTTTCGGTTGTCATGAATTGTTTACCGTCTATTACGAAATATTGTAAAATAAATGCGAATTTTTTAACATAACAAATGGGTGAGGCTGAGTGCAGCATTTATTCCACAGCTGCACTTGTGTTAGAGGTGACATAAGGTCTGCACACAAGAGGGAGGGGTAGCTATATACTCCTCTATTTTTTTTTTTTTATCGCATTCCAAAAGTTTACAAATGTTTGCCGCATCAAGTTAAATTACTTTTCCAGAGGATTTTTTTGAGATGGTGCATGTCATTGAAGTCGTAAACCATGTTCACCGGGAAGGGAAACAAAACATTTTGTTTCTCAACCAGTCCCGACATGAGGAACAAAAGGGACCTCGAAAACCATGTTTCAAGACCCTCGAATGTACGGTTACCGAGATATTTGCACCGAAACGAACTGCACCCTAATTCTATCATTCAGGGGTTACCTCACACTATTGGTGATATTCCATCCTACCAAGTGAGGATATCATATATATATTTAACCAAAGGAAGGAAAAAAATAAATCGCTCTCAATGTGACATTCTTAATGTATCCTCAGAATAAGGTGCCTAGACACGACCATTTAAACAAATATAGGTTGCATATAATAAACTTAATCCCAAACTAAATTACCTAAAATAAAATTTTTAATTCATATTCCAATTTCAAGCACAAATTCCATAAACATTTAAAAAAACATAAATACATAACAACTACACTTTTTCTGTATCATAAAATGATTCCACCTCACAAACCTACGGTCACAAATAACTTAGTTGAAAAATGTAATAGAAAAACATCAATGTCAACTCAATTGGACTTATTCACCACAGTGTTACAATAGCCCAACTTATATAGGTTTCAGTCCTATATGTAACAAATCACTGGACATTCTTCAGGGTCAGAAAAGTTGTCTTGTGCTTCAAGTGGATCTTTTTCTCATTCCTTTCACACCAGATTTGATATCCAAGGATACATGAAAAACACACATTACTACATGGGCTTCTTTGGTCAATAAATAAACCTAGCCAATCCCTAATCACCTGTAGGGTGGACAGGTATACAATCTTTAATATACCTGTACCAATCGTCTGAAGAGGTAAATATCTTCTGACTTGATAGCAAAGCCAAATCTTGCTCTTCACCTTTCTAGTCAACAGGGAGATTCACTAAGAGCATCAGGTGCCTAAAGACAAATACATACCAATCGCCTTAGTCAACATCCTTTTTTAAACAGCGGTAGTTACATCTAAACGGGAGCAAATACCCCTATAAGAATACCATCTATCCATATGCAGCTCACCCTGAGGTCAAGAACTTTCTCATCTTCTTAAACCAATTAATTCATAGCGAAAAACGTCCACCATCAGTTGTTCTATACTTCATGTAGATCATGTAATATCTAGATGAGAAACAACACCAACAATGAGACGTAGTCAGTTTCAATACTCCATGGATTCAAAAGATCTCTACATGGGTAAACCATCACACGCAGTCCCTTACCTTCATATTAAATAACTGCTGCCTTCAAAACACCCAAGTCTCTAAAATGTCTTTCAATCACAGGTATACACCTCCAAATCCATGGTACATCCTGCTTACATCACTCTCATTAACTCAAAAACCAAAGCTCTGTATGCTCGCAATATTATGCTGACTCAAGCCTATTTTCATACCTTGTGTTACATATGCCGGTTTGAAAACGAGCAGCACAGCTGGTTAGATTCCAACAGAGTGCACATCCTCCCAACGACCCTCCATATAGAAAATGCTTACTCGCGTTCGAACGCCGCACGATGACATCATCACGTTAAATATAGCGCAATGACGTCATGAGTATTTGTAAATACGTTCAGCAATATGTCCTACAAAGTAAAGAATATTATACGTGGGAATTGGAAAAAGATTATGTCTGGGCCACCGCCTATAGTTGCTTTTAAAAAAAGCACCAATATCCGCAATCTGGTTATGAAAAATGATGTCCATAAGACTGTTATTCCTAAAGTTGTGCAAAGTACATTGTGGGGTTGACCTCAAGTGGAGGGACACCATCCTTGTGGAGAATGTGTCATGTGTCCATTAACACGTAAAACTACTTCTGTAAATCTTGATTGAAATCAGAATGGACATTAAAAGAACCCACAAACTGTAAAACAGAAAACGTAATATGCATGATTAAATGTCCTTGTGATTTGTTGTACATTGGGAAAACCAACAGGAAGTGCAAGACTCGTATGATTGAGCACAAGAGTTGTTTAAAAAATCCAACTGAAAAAGCTCCTTTAGTGAAACATTTTGTAGAAAAGGGACACTCATGCACGGATTTTGAATGGTGCATCTTAAAAAAGGTTAAAGGAAGATCACAAGATGAAATCAATAGGAAATTGATTAATTTGGAGCAAAAACCATCTTCCTAACCAATAGCCATGTGACAGGATTAAATGAGAACATTGAGCTGCACAAGTTAAATTAATGGGGTCTTGTTACAGGACTCTGTGCGGTTATATATGCAGTCTTGCACTTAGTTGGTATCATTTACAATATGAAAAAGTGATTAACATGTTGCTATCCATATCGAGAACAAATATTGTGAGATGCAGCATGCAATGATATCAGATACATGACACTTCAGATTTTGGTGTTAATAAGCAGAGTGATAACAGACATTGTTAGATGCAGCACATGAGGATTTCAGGTACATGGCATTTCAGACTTTGCTGACATAAAATATAGCCACTTGTGTTTTCTCCTTGAGCCTTGTGAGAGACCCACTCGGTAATACCTTTTTCACTTGGAGAGGTGCTCGGTGATGTTTGGAGACGATGTTGGCCTAGAAAAATCATTGCCTTAGTTTGGATTTTAATACTTTTAGCATTCATCATTGCAGTACATCTATTGAGATAGGAATTGTTGTATTCTCCATTTTCGCCTGGTTACTTGCTAATAGTAAGGCTAGAGTGGCGCTTTTTACAGATGTAGCATAGCATTTTAAGTTGCTAAGCTACCACGATGCATGACATCATCGTGCTATATTTAACGTGATGACGTCATCGTGCGGCGCTCGAACGCGAGTAAGCATTTTCTATATGGAGGGTCGTTGGGAGGATGTGCACTCTGTCGGAATCGAGCAGCACAGCTGGTTAGTTTTCAAACCGGCATATGTAACACATGGTATGAAAATAGGCTAGAGTCAGCATAATATTGCGAGCATGCAGAGCTTTGGTTTTTGAATTAATGAGTGTTGTAAGCAGGCTAATATAGCTCCGGGGGTCTTTTGTCCTCCCCTGTTTGCGCTTGTGTCCTGCAGGTTAAGATGCAAAACTTACTTGTGTTGTACCATGGATTTGGAGGTGTATACCTGTGATTGAAAGACATTTTAGACACTTGGGTGTTTTGAAGGCAGCAGTTATTTAATATGAAGGTAAGGGACTGCGTTTGATGGTTTACCCATGTAGAGATCTTTTGAATCCATGGTGGATTGAAACTGACTACGTCTCATTGTTGGTGTTGTTTCTCATCTAGATATTACATGATCTACATGAAGTATAGAGCAACTGATGGCGGAAGTTGTTTGCTGTGAATGAATTGGTTTAAGAAGATGAGAAAGTTCTTGACCTCAGGGTGAGCTGCATATGGATAGATGGTATTCTTATAGGGGTATTTGCTCCTGTTTAGATGTAACTACCGCTATCTAAAAAAGGTTATTGACTAAGGCGATTGGTATCTATTTGTCTTTAGGCACCTGATGCTCTTAGTGAATCTCCCTGTTGACTAGAAAGGTGAAGAGCAGGATTTGGCTTTGCTATCAAGTCAGAAGATAATTACCTCTTCAGACGATTGGTACAGGTATATTAAAGATTGTATACCTGTCCACCCTACAGGTGATTACGGATTGGCTAGGTTTAACTATTGACCAAAGATGCCCATGTAGTAATGTGTGTTTTTCATGTATCCTTAGATATAAAATCTGGTGTGAAAGGAATGAGAAAAAGATCCACTTGAAGCACAAGACAACTTTTCTGCCCCTGAAGAATGTCCAGTGATTTGTAACATATAGGACTGAAACCTATATAAGTTGGGCTATTGTAACACTGTGGTGAATAAGTCCAGTGTTTCTATTACATTTTTCAACCAAGTTATTTGTGACCGTAAGTTTGTGAGGTGGAATCATTTTATGTTACAGAAAAAGTGTTTTTTTACTAACTGCACCCTGCCAGGGTGAGGCGGAACAGTGGTTACAACATGCAGAACGGAATTTGAGAGAAACATAGGGGGTCATTACGACCTGGGCGGTAAGGGATACCGGACACCGGTAAGGAGACCGGTGCCGGTAATCCCTTACCGCCCTATTCCAAGGTCCCCTGGCGGGGACCACAAGGAACATGTGGTCTGACCACACGTCCCTTACGGGTCCCGCTAAGGGACCAGGGCGCTAATAACGGGCTTGCAAGTCGCGAGCCCGTTATTAGCGTCCTCCCCATTTCCATTGAGCCCTATTGGGGCTCAAATGGGAATGGGGAATTGTTTGTTCAATGGGGATTTACCGGTCCCGCCAGGGTCGGACTGCGTCCATTGAAAAACACTGGTGCCGGACCCGTTATTGGAGGCAGTCATGGCGCAAATAGCGCCATTACTACCACCAATCTCGGAATGAGGCCCATAGACTGTATACAGACTGGCAAAGCCTTACCTCATGGTGCAGGGAGCTACATCAAGTACGCAATTGCAGGTGTGTAAAGAGCGACATCTATAAGGGTGTACAGTTTGGAAAGCCACACCTTAGTGCAGGGGGGCTACATGAAATATGCAGTACAGGTTAATGGAGGACCACAGCGCAGGGCTACAAAAAGACAATCCAGTAGTTACTGGTAGGTTAAATGAGAGGCGCAGGGCTGCGGAAAGACAATCCAATAGTACAGGTAGGTTAAATACGACACAGCGCAGGGAGATGCGCAGGGCTGCGGAAAGACAATCCAATAGTACAGGTAGGTTAAATGCGTCACAGCACAGGGCTGCGATAAGTCAAATTATATTGTATTAGGGGGGGGTTCACATAATAGCAGTGGATGCAGGCTCAGGTTGGCACACAAGCAAAATGAGGAATTAAACACAGCTCCAGCAAAGCCTTGCCTCGTGGTATGGGGGCTACTTCAGGTGTGAGCATGGTGGACCGGTTTTGAATTGTGCCTTGCCGCACGCAGATAGGAGGTGGATTCAGGTGGAAGAAATGGTGAGGGCTGCGGCCACATGTGGTGGGTCATAGTGTAATAGATGGAAGAAGCGATGGGAGAATGATACTTGGTCTGGGTGGGGGATGTGGAGGTCAAGACCATTGCAGACTGTGCAGCGATACTTAAACGGACAGCGCGCACAGTAACGGTGATGCAGTAGCAGACCTCATTAGTCGAGATTGTGTGGTGTGAACTGATTACCAATGGCAGAACAATCGGAATGTTAAAAACTAGTTTGAGTGAAGAGATTGTAGCGGTGCTATGTCACCTATCCCAGTAGCCATTCTTTTTTCAACCAGGCACAATAATAATGTGAATGAGTTGAAATGTACTTGCTTTGCAAATTACAAAGCAAACATGTTAAGAGGAAGCCAGAATTGTCCCCAAAGATACCTTGATTTATCGGATTTGTTTCCCTTCCCCAACGGACGTAATATTAAAGAAAGGCAACATGCATTCCTTATCACCTGAAAATTCAAATCTATTTCATCTACAAAACTGTACATTCAATGTGCTCCGATAGTTTTAAATTTGAAGAAATATGAATTCATGCAAGTGCACTACTTAGTAACTTACTAATGTAGGTAGACTGATTAATGAACAGGTTGTATGGGCGCAGAAGTAAGACAGTGACATGGAGGGGTCATGGTGATTATTAGAAACTTTTATTCAAGTGCAAAAAGCAAAAGAAGGCCCGCTCTCACCCTAATTCTGAGGGGATTCCCTGCTTCAACAAAAATAACCAGTGCCAGAATGTCCAAATCAAAAGTGCCAATGTCAGAAACCTAGCTCTGTCACTCGCGCTCTAAGTTTAAACTAAATGAAAGGAAGGTCCTTCTAGCAATGGAGTGGTCCTCTTGCCATAGGCAAAAGACAGTCCTGGAATCGTTAGATCCTGAAGTATGGGTGAATATCTCCCTTGAGCGGCATTGTTCAGGTTTCTTGCACAGTTCAACTACTGTTGGGGAAAACTCAGTTTCCAGGTTGTCACTTCTTAGCATTCCTTTTCTTCCTCTGGGTCCGTGACCCTGATGGCAGACCTGATTCCTTTTCATCAGGCAAGGTTGAAAGACAAAGGTGTTTGGAAGTTTTTCTAAACTGAGCTCGGTCTTTGATCCTGGTTGGCAGACCTGGTTTCCTCCCAGCACGTACTGCAACGAAGAATAGCTCGGATGCACTCCCAAACTGTGGCGTGTCATACCTACTTGGTTTACTCACATGCCAGGTACTGCACTTATTGTATATCACTTTTACAGTTCTCTTTATATGGATTCAGGTTCCAGACACTCACTGCGGGTTTCCGCCAGTACCCGCTAAACTTGGTTCAGTGTTCTGCCAAGTATTGTTCAATTGGTCATGCTTTCTGAATGTCTTTGGTTTTTTAATAGGACCCCAGACTCATTCATGTGGTTCTTTAGGCTTACTTGCCTCCTTGAATTGACTTTGCCACTTTACAGGGCCCCCTGCACCACCCTGTTAATTGGCGTGCCTGAAGTGCTGGTCCACGATGTTCTCGGGACGTCCCGTGCACCTGCCATCTGCGCATGCTTCCTTCTCTCGTCTTTGGAGGCTCCAGCCCGTCTGCTTCTTCCTTGTCGGCGTGGGACCGCACCTCCTTTGCTGCGGACTTCCCGCGATGCCAGGAGTGTCTTCCTTGCCGCTCTCAGTGCCATCACTGCACACTGGACCTGCTTGGCAGCGATTTCCTTCTTGCTTGGCTCCTCGGTCTGCCTTTCCCCGAGTGTACTCCGTCTCGCCGTTCCTGCAGGGCAGGCTTGACACTTTGTCAAGTTTTACTTTGCTTTTAACTCTGCTCCTTCCAGTCTGCTGTCGAGAACCACTAGAATGTGCAAAGTGGTTATGCTTGGTACTCTGTATTGCTCCAGGCCTCCTTCTCGTCCCAGTACTGATTGAGTTATGATGTTATATCTCACTAGACATCTTCCTCATTTCAGTACGCTCTTCTTCTGTTTTACTACATAAATACATGGCATAGGAGGGTAGGGATGGAGAGGGAGGAGGTGAAGGAGAGGTTGAGGATGTGATAGGGATATTGCGTCCTCCTTATATAGTCATCACTTATCCCATAGGGGATTTCCCCTACCATGACATCCATCCACTGAGTACCACCCCCTGGGAGAATATCTGATAGCCGTCTCACCTCCCTGGCCTCATGGTAAGGGGCTCCTCCTTCGGAAGCAGTGACGACATCCTGGGATTCGTCACAACGTACTTCCTTTCCATCTATGTAAGTATTACGAACTGGATTGCAAATCAAGTTGGACAAAGAAACCATGTTCATACATATATATTTGTTTACAAATCTTGTCTGGAACCACTATCAGGGTGATATGGGGGTAGTTCACAACCAGCCCACTAACTAAATCTTCTTTGAGCATGTAATTCATCTGTGAACGAGGGCACGGGAAGACAGACTCTTCAGCCCAAGGACTGGTGCTTCCCTCAGCAAAATAAATATATATGCACACATGTCCCCTTGCCCAAGTTTACAAATTAAATGTTTCCATGATTAGTTTGGAAGATGTCAAAAACATTTTAAGTGCAGCATAGAGCAACAACGATTGCCCCATAAGCTTTGAAGGCATTAAGCATTAAGCTTCATGTTGGGTTACATCTTGGGTGAAAGGGTTGGGTTTCTGGCTACTTAGTTTGTGTTCCCTGTGTGTGCTGATAACATAATCCCTGTATGCGTCCAACACGGGTCTGTGGGTGATGTGTCAATAATGGCACTAAATGGGGAGCCACATGCATCAAGACTCTCTTCTCTGACTGGCAGGGGCAGCCCAGAGAAGATGCATTATCTCTTCATTTTAGCCCCAGAACCTGAAGGTGCTGTTGGACTACAGTAGACCAGATGAAGACATTGATCATTTTGCAAAATATGATCTTGAGGTTAGTCCCGATCTGGGCCAGTCACACGATCTCTGTCGTTTCCTATGACAAACGCCAGCTGCAGCAGTCCTTTGTGAGACTGATTTGGAAGGAAGCTGTTTCACAGGAGAAGACATGGGCAGCACAAAGCGGCATGAGTGGTCAAAAGTGTGTAAGTCAATCAAGGCTTCCAATATGGCCTGCAACCATGTGGCCACATTGAACCCTACTTCTAAAATGAAAGCACGTACTGATCAAATTTGATTCTGCCTGGTGTATGATCTCTTCTTATATACGTGTTGACGGGGGAAACATTTCTTCCTAATACTCTTATGTAACTGGAGTAAGAGAACAGGGGTGGTGATGGATATTTGGTTGCCTTCATTGGTAAGTGGAGAAAGGGGCATATGACTAACATGGATTTCTTTGTTTCAGAGATGAACGGAATCAATCTATCATCGTAAGTGGGGAATCTGGAGCAGGGAAAACTGTCTCTGCCAAATACGCAATGAGATACTTTGCTACGGTGAGCGGCTCTGCCAACGATGCCAATGTGGAGGAGAAGGTTTTGGCCTCCAATCCCATAATGGAGGTAGGCTTGGAAAATTATCCTTTCTCTTTGCTTTTATTTCCACTTTTTAACAGTCATTTGTATTTGATCATGAAACATGATCCAATACCACACGAAGAGCTATCGAATGTATCATGCACCGATTACAAAATCTCCACAAAAAAAGTACATCTTTTGATAGGTCCTTTGTAGGGTGGAAAGTAATGCAATGAACATACATGTGTTGGTAGTATCGAAATGTATGTTAACTGCTTTGTCCGAGGGCTTGCCAAATTATTTTTTTTGATCTGCTAACCCTAAACCTTTCACGGTTTATTCATACAATTCTTTTGCTTGTAAAAAAATTGAATCTTCAAATTAGGGCACAGGTTAGGGCATTAGAAACACATAGCTGTCGACTACACAAACTATTACTGTGTTTTCTTCTAATTTCCTATGCAGAAATACATTTACAAAAAATGTATCTTAATCTATTTACCCACATTAGGTGTTACATGTAGCTGCAACATGTGGTGTTTTGGCCACTTCCAGATTTTTTCATGGTAAACCTACAGAATATAAAGCAGAATAGTGGAATTCAGAAAATGGAGCCTGTCAGAGCAAACTGTGTGCATGGGGGATAATGTGTAAGCAGTACAGTGACCTACGGTAAGCATCTTGGTGTGCTCAGATGTCTGTAAAAAGATGGTCCGTGAAATAAGGGGAGGAGTATCATAAACACAGTAACTTAGACGTGCAGCAAATGCAAGTCTATCGGCAGATTATGCTGCAGTGGTTGAGATTTGACGGATCACAATGTTTTGGTCAAACCAAAAAATATTGAACTCTGCAGACATTTGGGTCAAAAGCAAAATCATGATGTTATGCCACTTGCTTTAAAATATTTGTAATTATTTTGATTGAAGGAACTGTACACAAAAAAGAACAAGTTACTTACCAACTGGTAACGTTCTTTCGACTGAATGTTCCTCCAACGTATTCCTCATCTTAGATGTATTCGTCCAGCTTTGGCTGCTTCGGAAATTATTTCTGGGCAGAGGGCGCCGTGCGTCTCGAGTCAAGGTCCCTCGAAGGCCTCCGTCGAGGGTGACGTCATCGGGTATACAAGTAGCACGTGCGGCACCCGTTGGCCTCATTCTGATTTTCCCCCTTTTGTTCTACTGTATAGAAAGTGCAGGTAGCCAGGTGTCAGCATTGCGAGAGTTGAAGTGGTAATAGCCCCGGAAAATCTACAGAGGGGTAGGATGGGAGGGCGATGAGGAATACCTTGGAGGAACATCCAGTCGAAAGAACATTACCACTTGGTAAGTAACTTGTTCTTCGAAAGGATTGTGTCATCCAACGTATTCCTCATCTTAAATAGACTCCCAAAGCAGTGTAAAGGTTTTTTGGAGGAGGGAGTAGAATTTTAACATTATTATATATTTTTTTATTTTCTTTAAAAAAATATATATATAGCTGAATACAGCACTGCTTTACCAAAAGCAAGCTCTTTAGAAGCATCCAGATTGTAGAATATAGAAAATGTGTGCAGCGAAGACCAAGTCGCCGCATCACAAATAGATTTGATGGGAACACCTCTTTGAAGGGTTGTTGAAGAGGCTATGCATCTGATTCAATGGGCCCTCAAGCCTTCTGGTGGATCTTTGTACGCCAATCTGTAGCATTCTGAGATGCAAAGCACAATCCAACGTGATAGGGTTTGTTTTGACACTGATTGGCCCAACTTCCTTCCGGTGTAGCCAATGACAAGTTGATTGTCCACTCTAAGCTTGGAGAGCCTAGAAATGTAAAAGCTTAGAGCTCTTCTCGGGTCCGGTCTGTGCAATCTTTCCTCCTTCTTGCTGGGATGAGGTGGAGGATAGAACACAGGCAGAATATATTCTGATTCAAATGGAAATCGGACACAACTTTAGGTAAGAAGGAGGGTTTAACCCTCATCCGTGTGGAACACAGTATAGGGTGGCCCAGTAGACAGTGCCTGCAACTCGCTCACTCTTCGTGCAGATGTTAAAGCAAACAAGAAAACGGTTTTCAACGTTAGTAATCTTAATGGACATGTGTGCAAAGGTTCAAAAGGGTCACACATCAAAAACTTTAGAACCAGATTAAGGTCCCAAACTGGGACTTGGAAAGAAGGAGGAAACACATTGGTGAGTCCTTTTTAAGAATTGTATTATCAAAGGAATTTTAAAATAGGAACATTCTTCCGAAGAGCGCTTGACAATGGAAAGCACTGCAAGATAACCTTTAATGGTCCCAACATTGAGACCTTTATGTGCCAGTGATAAGAGCAAGGATAACACTTCTGGGATAGAACACAGAAAAGGATCCACATTCTTTTCCCTGCACCAGTTGCAAAACTTCGTCCAGCGGCAACGGTACAAAGATTTTGTTGCTGGCCTTCTTGCCGAAAGCAACACCTCCATGATGTCATCTGGAAGCCCCAATCCTTGTATCTCAGCCTTTCAGATACCAAGCATAAAGGTTGAGAGTCCTGACCTCTGGATGGAGAAACTGGCCCTCCTTTTGTGAGAATAGGTCCTCTCTCTGAGTAAGACGTAACCGAGGGCAGATGGACATATCTAGAAGGTCTGTGTACCACGTTCTCCGGGCCCAATCCGGGGCAATTAGGATCATGTGGTTTCCGAACCATCTTAACTTCCTGATGACTTGAGGAATGGCAGGGATCAGAGGGAACGCGCATGGCAGTGGGAAGTTCCACTCCACCACAAACGCATCCCTTAGGGCTCCTCTTGGAGCTCAATTCCCTTGAGCAATACCTTTAACACTTTTGGTTGATTGCGGTCGCAAGCAGGTCTACTTGAGGGGTTCCCCAAAGGGCGAAGATCTCCTGAAGGACTTCCTGAGGAAATTCCCGCTCGTGGGACATAGTACTCTGCCTGCTCGGAGCATCCCCCATCATATTCTGGCTAGATGAACTGCCGACAAGGAGATTCCTTCCCAATTTGCCCAATACCTGAGCCGCATTGCCTCTGCACAGAGGTAGTGACCCTACACTTCCTCTTTTGTTTAGGTAATGCATGGCCACTGTGTTGTCTGTCATTATCAGGACATTTTTTTCCCCCTTACAGATGGCAGAAAAGCCTTCAGCGCTAGTCTGATTGCTCTAAGCTCCGAAAAGGTTGATGTGTAGTTTGGACTCCGATGGAGATAAACGACCGGTGATTTTCAGATCGTTGGCATGAGCTCTCCGCCCCATGAGTGAGGCGTCCGTCACTACTGTAATCTCCAGCCATGGTTGCCAAAAATGTTCTTCTAGGATGTTCTCTGTGCAAGTCCACCACAGAAGATACTGCCGAACCTTGTTAGGAATATGAAGGAGATCTGTCATTTGTCCTGAGAACTGGGACCATTGAGTCTTTAGGGCCGATTGAAGGCATCTCATCCTCAGGCGTGCTTCAGGCTCTAGGAAAATGCAGGATGCCATGAGGCCAAGCAACCTCAAGAAGTCGTAGGCCTGGAGATTTTGGGCATTTTGAAATTTGGAAACCATCTGAAGAATGTCTTGATCCCTCGACTTGGGAGGCGAGCTCTTTCCCAAGGATGTGTCTAATACAGCCCCTATGTACTGGAGCTGTTGGAAAGGTGTCATTTGTGACTTCTTGAAATTGAGGGAAAAGCCCAGTCTGTGGAGGAAGTGGCAGGTGACTTTCAGATGATTCAGGGCCTGCCTGGTAGAACGCGCCCTGATCAACCAATCGTCCAGGTAGGGGTAGTCATGAATACCCCCCCTCTCCTGAGGTGTGCTGCCGCCACTACCATCAACTTGGTGAAGACCCTTGGGGCGGAGGTCAACCCGAATGGTAGGACTCGAAACTGATTGTCGCCAACCCCGAACCTCCAGATATTTTCTGTGCTTGAGATGGATTGCACATGAAAATAAGCATCCTGAAAGTCCAATGACACCAACCAATCCTGAAGTTGAAGGGCCTGAAGGATCTGCAAAAGAGTAACAATCTTGAACTTGTCCTTCCTGAGGAGCTTGTTCAAGCCTCTTAAGTCCAAGATGGGTCTCAGTCTTCCGTCCTTTTTGGGAATCAAAAAATCTGGGGAGTACCATCCCTTGCTCCTCTCCGCTACAGGTACTGGTTCCATAGCACCTTTCTCTAGCAGGGTTCAGACTTTCTGCTGTAGGATCGGGTCTGGAAACTTCAAAGAGCGGTGGATTGCTTTGAGGTTGCATTAGAAAAGGGAGGCAGTAACCTTGGGCTATTATTTCTAGAGCCCAAACATCTGAAGTAATGGCTCACCATTCTTGCAGATGCTGGAACAGCCTGCCTTCCACAGGTGTCTTGTGATGCAAGTCCTCAAAGTGGTTTTGTGGCGGTTGCTGCGGCTGCTGATGGTAAAGAAGCTGCAGCTGGGGCTGGCTTAGCATATTTGCCTCGTCCGCCACGAGTGGTTTTTCTCTGGCCTCTTGGACTGGCCATTCCTCTCGCCTTTCCATATAAGGAGTAATAACGATAGAATCATCCCCTCCAAAATTGTCCTGATTCACGAAAAGGCTGAGGTTGCTTAAAAGCAGCTCCTAAAGATTTGGCAGCCGCTTTCGAGTTCTGCAACCTCTCAAGGCTTTTGTCAGCCTTGTTGCCGAAAAGGTGAGACCCGTCAAAAGGCATGTTCAAAAGACGGTTTTGCACGTCTGGTGCGAAACCCGACCTTCGCAACCACGCAAATCTGCGTATCACTGTGCTAATGGCCATGGACCTGCTCACACTATCTGCAGTGTCCAAGCCAGACTGAAGGGATTCCTGCATGGCCTCCTTTCCATCTCTAACGATGGCTAGGAATCCTTCCTTTTCTTCCCCTTTTGGTATGTGCTCCGCCGCCATTGCAATGCACTCCCACAGAGTGTACGAAAATGTTGTCAAGGCACATGTGGAGTTGGCCGATTTTAATGCTATACTCCCAGCTGAAAATACCTTGCGTGCCCAACCACATACACACTTGTCCCTATTCGGAGGGATGGAAGGGTACAACACCTTATTTGATGTAGCTGTGGCTGCCTGAACCACCAGACTCGCGGGAGTGGGGTGTTTGAACATATAGCCGGGGTCGCTACTAGAAGGGTGGTATTTTGATGTGAGGGACTTATTCACAGGACGAATTGAGTCCGGGGTCTCCCAATTTTTGGCCACCCTATTTTGTAAGGCTACATGGAACGGCAAAATCGGATCTTGGGTGGGGCCATGATCCGATATCAGTCAGGTCATCCTGGATGAACTGAGTTGGTGGTCCAGCCCATCCTACATAATCCACCACCTTGGTCATCAGTTGTCTGCATGAGGGACTGGCATGTTCCACTGGTTCTGGTCTGCCAAATTCTGTCTCAGGTGATGTGGCGAATCGCGCAAGGAAAAATTTGCCACAAATTGAAATTCTGAAACGTTTTACACGTGTGAATTAGCTTTAAATTGTTTCCCACTTGGACTTTGAGGTTTCAAATGTTTTCTTTTGACTAAATGATTATATGTGATTGTGTGCAACTCTTCAAAGCGGCTCCCATAGGAATTTATAATAATTTAAGTATTTTTGACCACATTTGTTGTTTTTGCTCAGTCAATTCCAAAGACAATTTCAAAGCCATCTGACAGCTGAAAAGTCAATTCCGTTTTTCTCTTGGGTTGAAGGGGGATGGTGGGAGTGATATTCTGTTTGATTTGTGCTATTCCTGAATACCTGCTCTCTCCTCACATCTATTTAATTGCCTATTGGGGGGTTGAGGGTTGTTGCAGGGGGAACCCCTAACTATAGTGCCATCTGTCCAAACCAACACAAGTATTCTTTTCTGTGCTGCATTTGTTTTTGTGCTCATTACTTGATTCCTAGTGTATTAAAATTATTGCTCAATGTTCTGTCACCTCATTGGTGATTGTTGTGGACCTATTAAAAGATATTGTGATTAAAATTCTAAATACATAAATAAACATTTACCTTTGCAAACTAGCCTAATTCCTGGTTCAGTGCGACAGGGGGGGGTGGGGGGGGGGAAGAGTCTCAGGAGAAGGGTGTGATATGAGTGGTATGCCATTCAGAATATTGAACTTATAGATAAAATAAATAAGGTTTTCATTTGTGCACTACATGCTGGGCGTGACTTGGGTGTGTGCCAAATTGACATCACTTACACCTGAATGAAGGGTGATGCCCCTAACAAAACTTCAACCAAAATGTGCTTAATAGACTTGTTCTATTCATTATCGTTCCTGAAAGACTTATTCACATGGACTCTTTGTGCCAAGCTGCCTTTTCACAGGCCCTCTGCTTTCTAGTGTATGCCTAGTTTGGGTTCACTCATTTTTTTGCAGAGCGGAAGCAGTCGGTGAAGTTGGATGTCATTATTTTGTACCTTGCTGGAGTGCAATGCTTCCTAGAGATCGCAGCAGTTCTTACTGCGTTTATCTGCCTTTGACTCTCCAGGGCAGTGCAGAGTACAGGGGCTAACATGATTGCTTTGAAAATGATACAGCGATGTACCTGATATTCAACCATTCCAAAATGAGTTTGCCAGTTTCTGGAGGCTTCAACTAGTTAGTAATTGGAGGAGAGATAAAGCCGTAAAAATTGATCACCACAAAACTTGAAGCACCTCTTCTAGGGCACAGCCAACTTTAAGACCTGACCCCATCAACTCCCAAATTATTTAGTCACTGAACATTTTTCCTAGAAACAGGTTATTTATCTTGGGTGATTTTCTCGCTGCTCGCAGATTTAAATCTCAAGTGAGAGGCATTGTTAAGGGTGCTCTTTTTAAGCAACCCTCCTTTTGATAGAATTTGCTCTTCGTTGCTGCTCTTCTTTCTTTCAGTGATTTATGCAAGTTCGTTGCATAGTGCTGTACCGAATGCAGCAACTGCAGTGTCTGCAAGATGCTGCAGTGTCATCTCTAGCATGCAAAGTCAGCAAACAGTGCCCTGGTTAACATGCTGTGTATGACCGGATCTGTGGCAGGGCATCCACGTTCCCATACTAAAACAAGGTCATGTCCCTTCGTAACAAAAGGATAACTTACATACAAACCTTTTTTCTGTATTCTTCCCAAAATCAGTCCCAATGCGTTTCGTGGCAATCCTATCCGTGAGGTGAACTGCTGTAATAAGGTCAATTTAGTTTAGGGAAAGCTGTTTCCTAACCTGTGTTTCTAGTTCTGTAAGTAGTTGGGTAGGTGAGCCCCGCTAAACCCGCTAATAAAGTCCCTACTTGCTTTCCTACCAAGCACATCAGGGATGTTGCGGGATAATGTTATTAGATATGCCAACAGTCATTGATATCAAATTTGGATCCCATATACACTGATTTTGCATTATGGTGTTCCCCATCACCAGTAATACACCTTTTTAAAAATAAATATGTGTGCCTTTTTAAATGGAAATCTATTGGCAATAGTAAGATTGCATTTAGGCATCACTTCTTTATGGTTGCCAAATAAACCATTTTCAGGCTTATTTTAATTGGTAGACATGTTTTCTTGAGAATTGTGTTCCTTGATGAACAGCTGTTGATGGAAGACAAACACATGAAAATATGACTGTCATTGGACAGATACAAAAAAGGTAGCAGGCGCCCCTCTCTAGAAACAACATGGCATGATAACCTGTCCTGTGGTTTATTCCCACTTGGACAGTCCACAGCCATGGCTTTTTGCTTTTTTATATTTTTGCAAGGAACTTGGGGTTGGTCACACTGTTACCTGTGGGAACCCAGACGTGGACCCCTTGCTCACTGTGCTCAGAGAGGCATAGCTCCACCTCACTGATGAGGCTCAGCAAGGCTGAAACACGTGTCTGGGGTTGCTGTTGGTACACTTGTTCAAAGGAGGTTTTCCTGCCATTTCAGTGCTGGACTGCCCTTGTAAAAGGTACAGTGAGCAAAACGCAATGGATGCGGACTCTCAAGTGGTTAAACACTGAACAGGTTATCATGCCATGCTCTTTCTAGAGAGGGCCGCCTGCTACCTTTTTTGTGCCATAGGAAGGATGGTTGCATTTTCAGTTCGGTCTTCAGCAGTTGCCAAGTATATGTAAGACTGCTTTACTACTGACGTCACACAAAGTATGGTGAAATGTGTTTTTGCTAGGGGAGTGCCAAAATGGTCAGGGACGATGTGTAGAGGTCTTGGATTTAGCATGTTATGATATGCTAGCTTTCTATTAGATGCATATAATCTGTTTTTGTGCAGGTCTTAAATATGGATGTTTGCCAGCCTAATTTTAAATGTCCTTCTGCCGTTGGTGAGCCAGTCATGAATGGCTTCTTTCACCAGGCGAGTGGTCCAAAGACGAAACTATATTATTTTAGTCTCGTCACTTCCCTGAAGAGCTAACTGTATTATTTTGTGACATACAAGTGTTAATCTGGGATACCATAATACTCAATAAAACCCTTATCCTCTCAATCAACAAGTGTTTTAATCAGCTTTGCAACATATTACTGTTAGAAAAACTCCAACTAAAATAAATGAAATGGAAAGAGCTCTTTCCTGTACAGGAAACCAGTGTTTGGAAGGATTCAAGGTATTTAATCCATGCCATGTGCCCTCACCCCACCAACAATCGTACGCCTGTTGAATACGGTTTCACTGCAGGGTTAGGCTTTGGTTGTTTAACATTTCTGTTGGGCGGGAAGAACATTCTTCCACTCTGCACTTCTATGCCTACTTTCCGAACCTCCATTTTATTTGATCTTGCATCAGTCGAGCTTGACCCTTAGGTTTACACCGCTACTGAATCCATAGTGATGGGAGGCTAAGTCGTGTGAACTGTGTTACAGCACCACTAGTCTGCTATGCCTCTGTTTGGGGTACATTCAGGATGTGGAAGTGCTCCGCTATCTGTCTAAAGTAAGCTGGTGTCTGGAGCTGCTGCTTGCAATGTATTCCTGTTCACCTCACTATAGAGCTTTCATCACTGGTGCAATATGGTTTCCTCACTCTTAGGGGCGATCCCCACAGTGCAATGATGCCTTTTAAAATGAGGTCTAAAAGAGTTGCTGGAATCGGAAAGCTTTAATAATAATCATAAAAGTTGCTACTTAATGCAAATTATCCACCCCTTTTGTTTCCATGCATTTTGGAAATGAGGCGGAGAAGAAAGGTTGGAAGATTGCGGCAGGGGTTATTTGTTCGGAATACAGAGATAGGAGTTTGAAGTCTCCCCTACTCTGGGAGATTGTTAGAAAGCGTGGCGCGTTATCTGAACTCTCTACCTTGATACAGGAGGAATGCTTGTCGCAAAGGACGTGGCTGGTCTGGCTGCTACCTGATGATGTGCCTCCCGCAGTGTGGCCGAGGAGGAATCCAGTCAACTTGCTATGCCCTCAGAGATGGCTTATACCCTTCCCTGAGGAAGGCCTTTAGGCCACTGTCCCTAATGTCTCAATATACCAGACTTCATTGCTAAGGGTTAAAGTGGCTCTACGAACAAAGCTGCCAACTTACAACCGAGGGAGCCATTATGAATGCGAACCCGCAGTGTTTGCAAAACTGGAACTAGGCATATCCCCATCTTACCAGAGCTGGTACATTCGCCAGAGTAGTCTGTGTGCATGCTGCTACGCCGCAGACTGTGGCTGGAAACCCCACAGAACTCTGCTGAACGGCTCTCTATGTGAGAAGTGAATCCAAGATGATGATGATGATGATGATGGATGATGCATGCGGCAGGGGCCTTTCAAGCCTCGCAATCCCTCATCAAACCACCATTTAGACCTTGAGGTAATTAACCAATGCTTGACTTGGACTAATACCATAATGAGTAATTAGTCTTCAGTGGAATAACAAATCACTATCGATGATACAAAACGTCATGGGGAATAACCTGTCAGACAGAGGCTTGGAAAATCCTCCACAACCTAGGGTGGAAAAAGGGCTGTGGGAAGAACCATCATGGAGAGGATCTCTGGGAAACTGGTGTGCTGAACACCGCTCCCTTGATACCAGGGAAGAATGCCAAAGGTAGGAAAACTGAGAAGCTTGTGGTAATGCTGAATTGTGGAGAAACCTTAAGAAAACCTGAAAGAAGGCAGCCCAAATCCTGAAGGCTTGGAAGCGGACCCTGGTAGCTGATAACGAAGGCCCGAGGAAGCAGACTTGCCTGAGGCGCACATTGGCACCTTGCAGAATCCACTCGGAATTGGAAGGCCGTCATCCAAGGCTTCCCACTAGTGACGCCTGGGAAAGGATTAAAACCTCTTCTGTGGCATGAGTGTGACTTCATATCTACTGCCTGACAAGGAGCATGAAAGACTATTATTGGCGAGGAAAAATACCCATTACCTGGTGAGAAAGCCAAGGTCCACCGAGGAACCTGTTGTGAATAGAGAGAATGACGGTTTGAGGGTAACATATTGAGCCAGACCTAGCCAAGGTTTTTGAGACCTGTTGTGAATTGTGACACAACTAACTTTAGTGAAAGGATGAATATATTGTCTCGGGAGGTTCGCTCGGGGGCAACACTTGAAAGTCGACGTAGAGCAACACTGGTTCGATTCCCTTGTCCGCGCTTAGGAACCTCTGGATATTAAGCGTGTTATAAATAACCAATTACAAAAGACTTGTTTTAAATTCTGAGAAAATGTAAGGTCCAAGAGAGACCATTTGAGATAGCAGAGGAATTTTTGGTCCAGGAGGGACCAGTTTTGTATTCTGAGCAACTCAAGGTCTAGAAAATGTTTCATTTCTGAAAAGTCCAGAGATGGTGAGAAGCCTTTGGGTGAATGGTGCGAAGCTGTGGGGTGGCCTTTGAAGAGGATGCTAAGTAAACACATAATTGCAAGGGAGCCCGAAGACGAGTGGTGAAAGCAGAGAGGCAGAGGGGAAAGTTAGACTCAATAACCCCCGAAGGAGCCTTCCCAGGAACAGTTGTTTGTTTGGGTTCTTTTGATTGGCTTAAGGAAGGCCATTTATCGGTTTTAGGAACTTTTGTACCAAAGCTTGGAGTTTTTGTTAATAGCCTAGCGTAGGCTTGTGGCTAAAAGAATCATTAATACTAGATTTTGCAACTTGTTTGTTGGCTACATCTTTTGGACATTATTTTGTAAATCGGTGCGTTCCCAGGCGAGCAAGGACTCTTGCGATTGGGATATGAACTTAATAATTAAAAAAATTAAGGTGTGGAACACCCGGAGAGACTCCTTTGTTAACCCATCCTTGACACTGCTGTAGTAGCACACGTGATTGTTTCTAGAGAAACCCTTCGTCCCTGGCATTTCATCTAACCCTTTGTTACTGAAACTGTGAATAAACATCTGTCTGTTATCACTTTAATCATTTGTGTCAAGTGTATCCTTGCTTGGACTACCGCATAAGGGTTCGAAAGAGGATGCAGAGTAATCAAGTACATAATGAGGTGTGCTGTGAGAAGGTGGATAAGGGTGATGGGAGTGATTGGCAGAGACGATTAAGGTAGGTGCATGGTGGTGGTTCGGGTTGGTGGCATTAAAGGTGCTACGAGGTGACTGGTAAGTGTACTGGTGCACTGGGGGGGGGGACCACAGAGAAATGGAGGTGGGGAAAGGGGTATACAACATGCAATCAAGGCAAGGAGGAGGGAACCCAGATCAGAGCTATACATCTTATCTGGACATCCTAAAAGCCCTAGCGCATGCTGTACTGATATCCTGACCTCTGACTTAAAGACACACAGGCATATTAGCTCTGATTCCCCGTTAATGGAGATGACAAATCTGTCTGGAGATGGATCTCATGGAAATTGATTTAATGATGCTTACAGTCAAAGCAGGCAATTACCATGTTTGGTTCTTAGTGTAAAAACAATAGAACATATTTATCTATGAAGGCGGCCTGACACTTAACGTCTTATAAGAACATCCCGACTCTTCTTTTTCCTGCACGGCGAAAACGTTCGATATCTAAAGCTTCTTTCTGAAAAGTGTATTTTTTGTGCATTTTTGATTCAGATGGTGACTTGCTTTTTACATTAGACGGTTTATGCAACCGAAGGTGAATTATTAAGGTGCATGTTGTTCGATGTTTTAAGGTCATGGTGAAAACACACATGGCTCAAAGGGAAAGCCGAGAGATGACTTTTTCATTAGCAAGGGGGTGTGAGAAGGGCATGATTTTTGCTCCAGTGTTGTTCAATCTTTCTGTGAACGCGACTGGAGCCGTGGTTGGCGTTGGTGAATGGTCCTGCCCCTTGATGGGCAGAGGTACGATTCATATATTATTTTTCGTAAAAACAAATCAGTCTTAAACGCATTTATTGATGCATTTCCTAGCGTTAACCCTGGGAATTGAGAAATCTTGTTTGCGTAGCGGCATAGATAGCCAAGGTGAAGATCATGGTGGAAGGATTCTGTTGGCACTTTAATCGAAATTTCTCTTGGGAAGGAAGGCAGCCTGGAGTTCATAAAATAACTAGACTATCTTGGGGTCGCATTTCGCCTGCTGACAGATGGAGCTTCTTGAGCCATCTGTCCATTCTATCTGCCTCATCATGAGTTTGGCGGTAACCCTTAAATGTGGAGGTAATGCTATTACCGCTGCATTTAAGGGTCGGCAAAATCATGGGCTTGGCGGATTTACCCCCAGATCTGAGCTAGGGGCAAAGCTGACGTGATATTTCTGATTTCCTGCGCCATTACCGCTGGCGGTAATAGCGCCGGTGGTAAAACATTCCCCATTGTACCCAATGGGGAATGGGAAATTCCCGAATGGGGAATTACCGTTCCGCCTAACCCTTGATCCGGCGCTAATAGCGCCGGGGGGGGGGTTGGTGGTAGGGCTAATGGCCATTACCGCCAGGGTTAGCGCCCAAATCGTGATGAGCCCCAGCATAGATCCGGGTCTTCTTCAGGTAAGACATTTGGGCGGAACTCTTATAGTGGGGATTGCGTTATAATGGTCCAAGACCTGGGGGCAAAGTCAGTGATCAATGCCCTTCTCCTTTGCAACCTGTGAACGCTGCAATCAGATGAATTTTAACCTTTCCAAGGGGACCGTTCTATTGATTGCTTAGCAAGTTCAAAATTCGTTTTTTCAAATGAATGTCCAGCATCGAACTGCACTGTAGCGAACTGCACGAGCTGACCTCGTTTTACTGACACATCAGCCGGTGAAGCTGGATAATGTCAAACGAGAAAGCCTATCCCATTCCCCAGAATGCGGTGCAGTAACAAATAGTATAGGACTGCTATGAAAGAACTCGTACATGAACACTGACGATGAGTAGGGGGGACCGCAGAAAAAGTGGGGTGAGAAAGCATTGGCAGCATCCATGTGCCATTAGCACGAATGACCTTGGAGGCCATCTCAAAGCTTGGTTTAGTCCTGGTCTTCAAGCCGCATACAGGGCCAGAACTAACATTGCTGCTCTGCTCCATGTTAAATGTGCCCATATTCTTTACCATTAGGTCAACCTGAGAGGTGGCCACATTCTGACATCTTCCATTTCCATCTAGGTGCCGCCAGGTGAGCATGGTTAGGGTCCGACCATCCTGGGCTCTGCTATTTATTTATTTATTTATTTTTTTTTTAAACTTTAGAGGCCCCCGGGCCCTGCCTGCACCCCTCTCTGGCTCCCTGTTGTCGGTGCTTTCCCCTTCCGTCCCTCCTCCCAGACCGTGATTGGCTGTGATAACAGCATTGGCGAACCTAGTCGCCATTGCATGCCCCGTCAGCCTTTCCATCCAGGTGTCGCCAGATGAGCATGTTTGGGGTCCGACCGTCCTGGGCCCTGCCGTCAACTAGCATCAACAAAGAAGGTAGAGGTGGCCAGGGTGGGGAGTAGAGCAATCACTCTACTCTGGAAGCCCTGCCACATAACAAACCTACTTAAATTGCGACAGTACTGTGATTATTAGCCTGTGCCCTCTAGGATAGCACTGTGATTTTTAGCTTGTGCCCTCTAGGATAGAACTGTGATTATTAGCTTGTGTCCTCTAGGATAGCACTGCGATTATTAGCCTGTGCCCTCTAGGATAGCACCGAGATTAGCTTGTACCCTCTAGGATAGCACTGTGATTATTAGCTTGTGCCCTCTAGGATAGCACTGTGATTATTAGCTTGTGCCCTCTAGCATAGCACTGCGATTATTAGCCTGTGCCCTCTAGGATAGCACCAAGATTAGCTTGTACCCTCTAGGATAGTACTGTGACTGTTGGCTTCTAGACAGGATTGTGAATGCTAGCACGTGCCACTTTAGATAGCATTGTGAATATTAGCCTGCGTCCCATCTAGATTGAACTGTGAATGTTAGCAATGACCACATTTAGCTAGAATTGTGAAAAATATCCTGCATCGCTTCTATATAGGATTGTAAATGTTATCAAGTGCCCACTTAGATAGTATTATGAATGTTAGCAATTGCCACACTTAGAACTTAGAACTGCGAATATTAGCATGTGTCACATTTACATAGCATTGTGAATGTTTGAGAATGCCACACTTAGATAGAATTGTGAATGTTATGAATTGCCAATCATTTATATAGAATTGTGAACATTACCCTGCGCCGGACCAACACAGAATTGTAAATAACAAATGCCACATTTAGTTAGAACTGTGAACATTAGCCTACGTCACATCTAGATAGGATTGTAAATGTTAGCAACTACACCCTTGGATAGAATTGTGAATGTTAGCAAATGCCAGTTGTGAACACTGGCCTGTGGCACATCTAGACAGGATTGTGAATGTCGGCCATTGCCACATCTAGACTACATTGGGAATATTACCAATGCCACATTTGGATAGAACTGTGAATGCTGGCTTGCTTCGCGTCTAGACAGGATTTGAAGGTGGGCCTGTGCCACATGTGGATTTAATTGTGAATATTGGCGTGTGTCATCTAGAAAGAACGTGGAAATTCATATCACTTTGAGATAGCGAGGCCAATAACCAATCCACAAACAACTTCACCCTGCTCTATTAACCTCTCAAACTTGAACCAAACACAACCACACCCCTTAAGCACAACAAACCGCACAAACTTCACTACACTGCAACAACAAAACAAACCACACCGGAAAGCGCCCCCAAGCTCAGCGAACAGTGTTAACCGAATTGAAGCTGCCAACAGCACAGCACATCACTTTCTCTTGCACTTTTCCCGTTCATCCCCACGAACTCAACCCCCTACCCCTTTCCTTTTCAGATCCGCCAGAGCGCCAGGGGACCGCTCCGGTGGTGATAGTACGCGGTACAAATATCCTTTAACATTAACATACTGTGGTGTAGGTTTAAATCCATGCAACCGGCATGGCTATTAAAACTTGCCTTTTGTTTCCTTCACAGTCTATAGGTAATGCCAAAACCACGCGGAATGACAACAGCAGCCGCTTTGGGAAGTATATTGAAATTGGCTTTGAAAGGAGGTACCGGATAATTGGTGCTCACATGCGAACCTACCTTTTAGAGAAATCCAGGGTAGTCTTTCAGGTATGCAAGAGTGTAAGGTATCCTGTCTGTGCCAGCAAAAAGTGGGTATACCCCCGTGATCAACCAGTCACATATATGCTTTAACATGATCAGTACTGGCATTTTCCACCACACTGCTGTCTTTGTATGCATTTCATCCCCTCTTTTATTCTTTGCAGAATTGTTATGCTCTCTTCATTGAAGCTTTTCTGTTGCATACGGGAGACCCTCACGTCCACTGTTTCTTTCAGATTCCCACCTTTACCAGATGCTCCCCTTGCACTGTCTGTTTTTTGCCTGTGTGTCAATTTTCCGCTTTGCCTCTGTCTCTGCCTGATTGGCCCCACAAAGTTCACTTTCGCACCAGCTCTTATTTGCAAATCCTTAGCGCCCTTGCTTTTTTTGTTTAAATGCCCCCCTTCAACCCGTCCTGCTCTGTCCCACGTCACTGGGGCTTCCTATTCTGTGGTAGAAGACCCTATCATATCCTTCCTTCCTTCCTTCCTTCCTTCCTTCCTTCCTTCCTTCCTTCCTTCCTTCCTTCCTTCCTTCCTTCCTTCCTTCCTTCCTTCCTTCCTTCCTTCCTTCCTTCCTTCCTTCCTTCCTTCCTTCCTTCCTTCCTTCCTTCCTTCCTTCCTTCCTTCCTTCCTTCCTTCCTTCCTTCCTTCCTTCCTTCCTTCCTTCCTTCCTTCCTTCCTTCCTTCCGAGTCCCAAGTTCTTTTTAGCTTCTGCTACCTACTGCTTTGTGCTCTGTACTACTAGGAAACGCCAAACTCGACCGTCTCCATGGGTGATTCTGTGCGTGCTGGACAGTAGTAACATTATTTCTCTAAGGTTAACGTATTAGAATGAAAAGCTTGTTCTCACTTCGTGCTCCTAATACAAACAACTTAGACTTGTAGCAATTTTCCACCCGTTTACAAATGCTTACACATATTTTTTTTCTTTCTGTTTAAGGCCGAAGAAGAGAGAAATTATCATATCTTTTATCAACTTTGTGCCTCTGCTGCCTTACCAGAGTTCAAAATGCTTCGCTTAGGTATGGTTTTCTGGGGGAAATTAAAGCATGATTCTCTGTTGCAAAATCTGCATTTACAAAATATCTACAAGCTCTTGAGCCCGATGCATTAAAATTGTGGATGCACGGAGCACCGGACAGTTGGGGGAGGGCGAGCGGGGGGGCGGGAGGGGTTGCGAGCCCTGCATCTCATGAAACCGGTCTTGAATGTATTCTGGGTTTGTTTTAGATCACAACCTGAAACATGCTTTGGAGTAAGTAAGAAATCATTGCATCTTTCAAATAAAATGGGATTCACAAAGGAATGCTAGTGTAACCTTCCAGCACTTGCCATGTGCGCCACAAGAAACCAAAGCGCTTTAAAGTGTTAGTCTGTGCCGCATAGTGTGAAGGTGAACCACAGCGTACGCAAGTGTCCTAAACATGCCTACTTCCTTATATTGTAGCCACGGGCCAAGTGCTGGACATGCCAACACAGGACATGTGCCTCACACTGCCACTTGCTCACTAATGCAACTTAAGCTCAGACTTCTTAAACAGGCAGGGCCATCTGCAAGTAGAACCAGATGGCATACTTAACTTCATGTTTAATAGCTTTAAATGGGGATTCTGGATAGGCGATGTGGTAGCAGCACTTTCCATTGGCTCTTAGTATATGAGCGCTAAATAGAATACCAGAATCCCTAGAAGGGTTCCAATGCTGACCTAGCGCTTTGTTTCACACGGTATCTTGCCCAGTGGTTGTCTCCATTGAGATCACCTGTGTGCTCTGTAGAGTGTGGGGCCATTCTTGCATGATCTATATTGCAACGCTGGGCAGGGAAGCATGCATGCACCACAACCCTTAGATTTCAGGCATAGAGACGCAGGTTCATGTATCACGCACATACCTATTATTGGACTTTCAATCCCTGATGGGGACTAAAACGAGAACAATCGCCTTTGTTTAATTGGATTTTCTAGCTAGTTAAGTCTATGTAAAAATGCAATTGCAAAAGATATAGAAACATGTAATAAAACCACAACATTGTGGTTAACATGTTAATGCAGGCTGGAGCGCAAAAAACAATGCTTAAGCTTTTACGCCTTGATTCTCGGTTTCAAAGCGCAGGATCACGAAGAAGAGATTGCATCCTCTGTCTTGGTAGACCACAACAATTTAGGCCTGCATGAGATGTTTATACAGTCATAAACCGAATAGATTCCTATGGAACCCCTCTTCGAATTACCATCTGCTAAAACGCAGCCGGATTCCATGGGAATCCCTTGGTAAACCATGTCTGCAAAGCGTAATTGGTTGGTAGCATTTACATTTCTACACAATGGAGCGTGTAGAGAGTAAAGGCGATTTCACCTAGTTTAAAGTTTTTACTTTTGCACTCCTCCTTGCAAACATAGAAAATTGCGTTCAGGAGACTCAACCTAGTGCAAGTGCTAAAGTTGGCGCACATTGCAAGGGCCCCCTTGCCTATGAACTTGTTCAGCCTTTGCATTTAGTTGGGAACCATGAACTAGAGTGCAGTGATTAATCTAGGGTGCCTGGAAACCTGTCCAGAGGAGATTTAGCAGGCCTCATGACCCAGAATCTGAACGCGAAGGCACCCTGATGCTCTCAGTGCCACATGGGAATTCTTTGTGCTGTTTAATTCTGCATTTTTCTTGCAGGCCATGCCAATCATTTTCGCTACACCAGCCAAGGAGGAAATCCACTGATTGATGGAGTTGATGATGCTAAAGAAATGGTGAATACCAGGCAAGCCTGTACATTGTTAGGTAACAGTCGTTTTCTTCTTTCATTGGCCCTTCTATTTGCACGTGCAGCCGAGTCCTAGATCAGGACAAACAGGAGTTGCTTAAAGTAATCCATAAGGGGACCCCTTTGAACTGCTGAGTTTTGCAATTCTGTTTTTACAAGTCTATGTGGCGTTTTTGTTTCCGCATTCACTGCAAAGAGTGGCACCAAGAGAGCAGAAGGTTTGCTTTTTGAATATTCTTGTGCTGTGTTTTCTGGCATGTGAACACTGCGCAGTACAGCTGTGTTAGCCATAATGATGTGAAACTCTTGGTCAATGGCCAACATGTGTTTGTAAGACAGCTAAGGCCACATGCAAAGTACTAGATCGGGCATGTATGTGTTAACCTGTTGATATTGCCTTAGGCTTGAATACGTGTATGATTATCCACACCTATGCAAGAGTGATCCATCGTGAGGGCAGGGCTTACACATGCAAACAGTCCTAATCAGATTTAATGGGCCCATTACGATGGCTCCCGAAGATTCAGTTTCCATGTTTGAAAACATGTAAATGTGCAAGCTCAAATTCGATGTGCACTTGTGCAAGTGAGGCGCTTACGGTGTGCATAGTGTGACCTAGTCTATTTTCTGTGCAACTAAAACCCTAACTTTAGAGTTTACAGATTAGAAGGATAGGCTTTGTGCCACAGAGAATTTCTTATTTCTTATTTTGAGAGTTAATACATTCCAGACAAAAAGCTCTTCCTGGAAGTTTATCCTACAGATGTAAGGCTTTCACTGGCTTCAGCAAGAAAAAAACTAGGCGCTATCCTGCTCTTCCATCCCAGCATTTTAGTTACTACCACTGATAAGAGAGACTGGAGCTTCGCGATTTCATGGGCTGCCCCGTGCTTTATGATATGATATGGCATTTATAACGCGCCTATAGAGAAGTGTTTCAAGGCCCGACGAGGCAAGGGAGGGGGGACAAAGGGAAACCAGACAACGATCTTACTAGGCCAGGTGTCATTCAGATCGTGCATGGGAAGGGAGAAAGGGAAACGTGTGTGGGGGAAGGGAGAGGGGAAAGTGCAGTACATGGGATAGTAGAATAAATAAGATACATAAAAACGGCCAGTTGGTGGCAAGTGCAAGGTAAGTGCAGACATAAGTGCTGGTAGCGGGACTGTAGGGAATACAGACAACAGTCCCCAGGTGCAGGGGTTGCCAGGGAGGCAGTGCAGGTGTGCAACTGGTGTGCAACTGGCGGGGCCTGGGTCCGAGATCAGAAAGGGTTGCCAGGTAACCAGCAAAGAGGAAGGTTTTGAGGTGCTTCCGGAACCGGAGATGGTTCTCAAGTTTCAGGGAGGCAGGAAGGCTGTTCCAGAAGGAGGCCCCAGCCGAAGAAAGAGAGAGAGATCTACCACCAGCTCGTTGCTTGGAGAAGCGACTGACCCTGAGGGAGTTGGAGGTGGATGAGCGAAGAGCTCAAGAAGGAAGATATTTAGGAAGAGAGAGTTGAAGGTATTGCGGCCCCCAGGCCCCAGAAGGCCTTGTGGACAATGCAGAGGGTTTTGAATTTAATCCTCGCAGCCACCGGGAGCCAGTGCAGAGATTTCAGTCCTGGAGCGATACGATCCCTGGGCTTGAGGCCAAGGACAAGTCTTGCAGTCCTGTTCTGGATAAATTGCAGAGGGCGGAGAGTAGAGGCAGCCAGATTTAGATCGAGGCTGTTACAATAGTCCAGCCTAGAGAGAACCAGGGCTCTGGAGACGGTGAGCTTCTAGGGGAAGGAGAGGAAAGGAAGAACACGCCCTAGGAGGTGCAGCTGGTAGTGTGAGTTCTTGGAGACGTCAGATGTGAGGAGAGAAGGAGCGTGTGGAGTCGAAGATGACCCCAAGGTTTTTAGCCTTGCAGGTGGTAGCAGGAAGAGGGCCAAGCGAGGCTGTCCAGAGAGATGCAGGGAAGGAGGGAATGGATGTGCCTAGTAGAATCTCAGTCTTACTGGCATTAAGGCAGAGGTCATTGGCGGCACACCACTCCTGGATAGCAGACAGAGATGAGGGAAGGAGAGGAGGCCGAGGGCAGCCTGAAAATGAGCTGAGTATCATCCGCATAGCACTGAAAATTGGGTCAGAGAGCAGCGATGCGGTGGGCAAGGAGTACCAGGTATTGGTTGAACAGCCAGGGAGAGAGGTTAGATCCCTGGGGGACACCACAGGTAGAGAAAAAGATATCGGAGTTGGACATGGGAGGGTCGGTCGGAGAGGAAAGAAGTTAGCCACGCCAAAGCCTGACCGTGATACCCAGGTTATCACGGAGACGGTTGAGCAGGATGGCACGGTTGACAGTGTCAAAGGCAGAAGAGAGATCAAGCAAGATGAGGACGCACAGGGTGTTAGAGTCAAGGTTGGCGAGCAGGTCTTCACGGATGTTCAGGAGAGCAGTTTCCGTGCTTCTGGCAGCTCTGAAGCCAGACTGATGGTCATGAAGACAACCAACAGACTCAGTGTGGAGATGAAGCTGGGAGATTGACATTTCCTCCAGGAGCTTGCCCAGGAAGGGAGTGATGGAGATTGGTGATAGTTAGCCGGGCATGAGGGTTCGGCAGAGGGTTTCCTAAGAAGATGGTGCACAAGGGAGTGCTTTAGGGGGGATAGGAAGACTCCAGTGGCGAAGGAGTGATTGCAGAAATCAGCCAGGGCAGGAACCAGGGAGTCAATGTGGTCCTTGATAGTTTTAGAGGAACAGGGGTGAACCTGTTTCGCCAAGACTTTCATAGATCGGACTTGTCTAGAAACCTTGTCTGCAGAGAAAAGGGGAAAGGCAGAGAAGGAGGGAGGGGGGTTGGCAGCAGAAGTCATCAGTCCATCAGTTGATAATGATAAGGTAAGTGCTTGGGCAGCTTCAATGTGATTGAGGTATGACCCCACAGATTGGGGAAGACTGGTAGCAAGCCAGGAGGATTTTCAACCGGCTGCAAGCAGACTATTTGTTTTCTGGTTTTGGCCCAGCGAAACTAGTGTATGTAATTGAACTGCCGGTTTAAAAATTCGCTTGCCAAAGTAGGCCACAAATAATAGAAACATCGAAACTGTGTATTCTCCGCAAGTGATTTATATAAAAAATACACAAACGGCAACATATAGAAGAGTGGGCTTGATATCTTGTGAGCTATCAATTGTTCCTTTGTGAATTTGTGAATCTATAGGTTTCCTCAAAGCTAGAACTTTAGACTGCCGGTCTAAATATAGTTAACTCACTTAAACTATATATATTTTCTGCACATAAGGTGGGGATCGGGGGGCTCACTCTGGTTTCTCATATTTTAGCCTTGCAGTCCAGGCGATGTTCTCCTCCAAGCGCTTCCAAGCCTCTCAAATGCATCAGGGAGGCAATCAATTCAAGTGTTAGTGGTTAAATTAAAAGTTGTTGCTGCAGTGAATTCTGGTTGTTGTAGTCCATCAAGGCAGCCAGGAATCAACTCTTCCTCCTCCCTTCCCCCATTACATAGTGTAACTCCCAAAGTGGATGCAGGGTGTGGGGGCAGTAGTGTCTTTTTTCAGTGGGGCATGCTTCACTCTGGCGCTTCCCCTCTAGTGTCTGGTGAGGGTGAGGAACAAGCTCTGGTTCCCATGACACTTCACACTTTAAAAAGTAAAGTATAAACACCTTGGAAATATCAATGTTAAGGTGTAACATATTAATAAATATAAAGGTAACATGGACATTAAAACGGACATATAATAAAGATGAAATTTAAACCAACATTGTTGAAACCTTAACTCTCAACCCCTATTTGTGGATTGCTGTGAATGTGTTCATGAGTTTATAGTGTTTTGGTTGTATATTGCTGTTGCCTGTGTGCTTGTTTGTTCTTAAACTGTGAATTTTACTTGCGGTTTGTTGGGAAAAGTGTTATGAAGATGGCATCAAGACTATATGATGTTGTGGGCTACTCGTTTTAGTAATTTTGGGTTTGTGTTGAAGTAATTTAATATTATTTGTGATTGTATGTTTTGGGGTTATTTTATTATAAGGTGTGATTGCAGGTGTATGTTTTAAAGTAATTTAAAATAGTTTGTATTATTTACACTTAGTTACATTGTAATGTGATTTGTTTTCCAAATGTATTGCAGGTTTATTATTTGTTGTGTTGTAAAGCTATTGTTATATTATGCTATTTGTGTAGTTATTTGCAAGGGTGGGTCAAGGTTCTATGAATGTTTTTAATTTAGTTTGTGTTTAAGTTAGCTAGATTTATGTGTTAAAACCTCAGTGATATTTCCCACGTTTGTAGACTTTACTTATTATTTGATAGTAGCCTTGACTTTTTCAAAATGATGTTCCCAATTGCATTAATAAACCTTTTAAAGATCTTTTAGTTTACATTTCATCATTGCCGTTGACCGTTTATAGTAACTTTAGCATTGGTGTTTCCATTCTTCCAAGGCTTTACTTTTTAGATAGCTACTTTAACCTTTTGTATTTTTTTTAATGTTTTTTTTCCTGTGACTTCTATTGTTTTTTCGGTTACTGCATGAGTGTATATTAGGGTATTTTGGAAGTGATAATTACATATACAATATAATAGGAGATTTGAAACTGACCACTTGTTTGTCAATGGACATTTAGAAACTCTGACATTATTGGCTTTTTACGGGTGTGATGGGTGATAGTAATTTTATTTGGATTTATACTTTATACCAATGAGGTAATTATGAAATTAACGTGGCAGTCCTATATGTTTGAAGGTATATGTCTTATCATTTTTTGAACATTTTTATGAATCTAAATCAATTTTTGATTTTTCAGGATATAAATTGTGCTAGGCTTGTATAAAAAAAAAAATCATTTTCCCTATGGCGATCCCCATTCTCGGCAACTTAAAAAAATGCTACTTCGCATGACATTTGAACCTGCGCATTCTTTTTCACCAGATTTGGCAAGATTAATCATATTGGGCAAGATCAGGTGCTTGCCACATTCAGGGAAGATTCACCAATCGCTTCAAATGTTATAGGGGAAAAGCATTCTTTAAAAAAATGGTCCTGTGTAATCTCCATTGTAATCTTAACTTTACAGCCACACCTCGCACTCTATAATACATACACATAAACATGTGCACACCACATGCTCTTGAAAAAGTTAAAGGTCAAAGAAGAGACTGATAGTTTGTGCAAAAGTACTTGACTGACATCACTGGAGTAATCACAGAGTACCTTTCGGTAACCTCCTCCCATGTGACCAGTGGATGGCAGCAGCTACCCGAGTCTGACCCTGGGGTTGGTAATATGAGGGAGAATCACATAGTAGAAGTGTGGAAGAATACATTAAATGAACATCAGTTATTTCTCTGTTAAAATGTCACACAACAGTTTTGCTGTGGTCCACAAATTTACAACCCAAACAACCTCTGTGTCTTAAGTTGCAGGCACTGCTCTCAAGCTAGGAAATCGCTTACGGTCAAAATAGCATGCACAAATACTATATAATGGTGTCACTCCCCACTGACCTCGGGCTAAGGTAAAGGTGTCTCATTCTTGGTTTTATATTCAGGGCGAGAGGGGCTCCCAGCCTTAATCCAATTTGCACCTTTTAGCAAATGGCGACACAGTTGGGACCTCGTCTGCAGTAAATCCAGACAGACCGTCTACCGCAGTTGAGAAACGGTGACCGCTGACGAACGACCATGGAGCACATTGCACTATTTGGACTTTGTTTTCCTGCAGCCACGATCTTAAGTTTGTCCTCGCAAGATTTCCTGACATGTCGATTTACCCCGACACAGGTCCTCTCCTGGAACAGAATTTTGCTTTAGAGACACAGGCACAGACTGGACTGATTGAAAAGAAGGGAGAAACTAGAAATAACCAGTGAGATTGATGCTGATTGAAAAATTGTATGAATACATGCTATATTTTTCTTTAGTTTTTGGGGACCTAGGCATATTTCAACCTTGTGATCACAAGCTCGTGAATCATGGGGAATGCAAGCGCCAAAGATTTTCGGTCTAGAAAACGTTTAAATGCACTTGAACAGCATGTTCCGACTCCCCCAGAAGGTTCCCCGGGATGGGAATTAATGGTAAAAAAAGGACTGGGGGTGGTATGATTTTTTGAAAGAATGTCACCAATATACTGCTGACAATCCCTTTTGACTTAGAAAAATTAGGATACTTCATGGAAAGGTTGTCAGCAAAGGGACCAAATGAAATCAGATCACTTCAGTGGGAAACCTACAATAAATGGGAAGATTACGCTAGGGAGACAGCAATGAAGGAAGCACAGCTAAAAGAAAAAGGATTCCAAAGTCAGAAACAGATGAGGCTAGAGTATATTATCAACAGAAGTTAACAAGACTGGGAACAGGATGACGGAGAAAAAGGCTTATATTGTCCATAGGCCGCAGACAGAGGCTTCTGCACCCTCAGAGTATTGAGGAAGACCTCTTGTTGGAACATTTATTGACTAAACAACCTCTTCCGCCTCCATATAATATGGATGATAATGTAGGCACAGTTGGTAAAGATGACAAGGGACCCTCTACTCGGGGAGCGGTGGAAGGGGGTTCCGTACTTCCAGAAACTCGGGCGCACATTGAATCATGGATTAGGGCAGGAATGAAGGGACCAGCCCTTGCCTCTAAAGTCATGGAAACACAGTCCCTAAAGGCAAACAATATCATTGTGCATGACTTATCTGGACTAGTGCTTGAGAAATATAAAAAAAACATAATGACAGTAGGTGTCTCATTTGGAGTTGCCTTTGCCTGACCAGTAGGAGGATATAGACTGCAAGCGATTTTAACTTCGATGAATTCGGGTGTGAACAGGGAGTTTGACTCTTCAGTGGCTCGCAAAAGCCCCTGTCTCCAATCATCAGGCCTCTGAGGGAAGTTCCGGGTTGTTGCCCAGACCATCCAACTCCTTTTTGTACATGGTTTAAAAAACCTTTACAACTCTAAAAAAATGAAAACTAATCAACATTACCCCATTGTTTACATATTTAAAACATTCACATAAAAGCAAAAAAGAATATCAAATCAAACTTTCATAGCCTTGTTTGTGCACCTCGATGTTTTGCGGAAGTACGGACTTTCACACTCAAGTGCATAAACACTTGCTGAATAGAAAAGGTGTAATTGGGACATTAGCTTTGCTTCAACAATTTAAAAAAAAGGCTGCGACTGCCAGGCCATTAGATGTTTTTTCTCTTTACAGACCTATGCGCCAAAGCTGTTCATCATTGCACTAATCAATGGAAAGGAACAATTTCCCCAGATAACTCATCAATGGAATAAATGCAGGACCATACAAGATCAAGTGTCTAGAAGTTTCCACATTATATTTGGTTTTACGAAATCTACATAATGATTCTGCTGATGTAATCCAACCTCTCTTACCGAGTACTTCATCCGTTGGTAGTAGATTCTACCAAAATCTGAGCAAAACCAATCTATACAGATTATTAGGGAATTGGACCAGTAGGGCGATAGTGTCCCATTTTTTTTGTGTTCATGAACAAGATGGCTCATGGAAGAGTAGCTATGAAATTTCTCTAATGTCTCAATCCAGTCTTTATCATATCGGAGGTGTTTAACCTTAAGTTTTGTTGGTTTTCCCTTTTATGTGTCCAAGTTTAATTTCTTCAATAGATTTTCACATGATCTACGGAGCTGCGTTATGTAATTACAGGATCCACCACGGGGGTCCTGATTCTTACATAGGCCCATATCCTCATACAAGGAGGCAGCGACTGGTAGAAACAATTTTGTATACAGGGGACAATCATTTCCACTGTACGCGTGCTCTAACTGAATATCGGGCCTAGCTCAAGTCAGAGAGCTGCAAGGGGAACAGCGTTTGGAACTCCCAAGACCCTCCTCCAGATTTTTGCTTCCACCAAGTCCAACCATTTTGGCACTGCGTTAAAGTATAGTTCCAACCCATAGGTGATCTTCGGAATGACCTTTCCTTCATGAATTGTCATAGTTGGTACAATAGAGTAACATCCACATTTTTGATTTACCACTAATAGTTGATTTAACAGCATAGTCTTTTGAAGGATAATTTGTCTAACATTGCAGTACCCCGGGTTGCCAGATATTGAGAAACCTAAATAAGTCGTACAAGCTGACGGGCTAATCACAGCATCTTCAAAAGACCAGATTTGAGCTGCTCTTTTCTTACTTTTAGTTAAAGCCAGAATTTTTGTTAATCAGAAGACCACTATCACTCGCAAAAAAGAACACGCTTATAGTAACCTTTTTAGTCAACGCGGGAGTTGTCAAACAGTAAAAAGTCATCCTGTAGTTGAGCCAGGACACTTTCACATTACCCACTTTTGGTGTACTTCATGTGGCCGGATTCAAATAATAATTTAGATCAGAAACCTAAAGATTAAAAAGACATGCGGCTAGGATACATCCATGCCTAAGACCAGAAGGTGTGGGGATTTGCCTGGACACAGCTCCATCTCTGTTCAAGCTGACCTGGATCCCAGAATTATCGTGAAGACCTATTACTAATTTTATATAAGTCATGTGGCACACCCCACCTAGCCAACTTCCCCCATAATCTTGTGCAGTCAACACGGTCAAATGCAGATGATAAATTGACTGAAGCAACATACGTACATACGTACAATGCCGGCAGGGTTAGACCAAGCTAATTCCTGTATAGCCCTCAGAGCAAAACCATTAAGATTTGTGGAATGAGCTTTATGGAAGCCCATCTGAAATTTGCAGAGCCTCTTAGATGAAGTGGCCCATGCTTCGAGATGTTGTAGTAAGAGGGACACAGAGATCCTACTGTCCACATATAACTGAGAGATTGGTCTATCATTTCTAGGATCCGATTTCGCCCCTCTTAAACATAGGACCAACATGGGCCATCTGCATTGATTTTGACTTTGGAACTATGTTCAAGGTGATCACACTATTAAAAAGTATAACCAGAGTGTTGGCCCAATTAACTGGGCCCTCCTTTAAGGTGCTATTATATTGAGGCTGTTGGGCCGGGCAGCTCTGGAGGACTTGGTGAGAGCAATCCGATCTTTCACCCTATTCACTTCTACTTGTATTGGTGAGTGTGAAATCACACCGCTATCAATCTGAGTTGACGTGAACAGTTGCTTAGATTTACCTGCGGTATATAGAGCTGTAAAGAAGTCGACCCATACGGGCTCAGCAACAGCATTCAGCTGAGAGGTGATAAGAGAGCTGTCTTGCCCATTAATCGGAGACCAAAAAGTCCCATGTTCTTTTTAATTAGGACTTAAAGCATGATTTCAGCATCTCTCTGTATTAGGGTTGAGCAGCTACATTTACAATAGTTCCTATATTTTGTTTTACAGCTTTGCAGCTAACCATCTGCAAGGTGATGGAAGTGTTAGAACTCCTGATTTCTTTAATGGTGCGTCTTATATCTGCTTTCATAAAGACTAACTCATCATCGAAAGCATGTGGATGTTTCCGAGATGTTTCGAGCAATTTCAGCCCAGGATTACTCAAAACAGCACCCATCAATTCTTGAATTAATGTATCAAAATGTTCCACATCAAACACCTCAATTTTCCAATCTAGTGTCGTATGGCGCATTGCCGATTTGAATTCTTTGGCTATGATTTCTAAATTATGTGGGGACCACTGACAAGCATTTCTACTTGCGGTAGTTATTGGGTCCCCTCCCTGTAGCTTCTCTCGTGCTTAGAATGGAAGAGTGAAATTGGCTCTTAAGATACAATGATCACTCCCAAGTAATTTTTGTAATAGTGAAATCAGAACAGAGTTCAAACATGTACTGATAAAACAAAGATATAATCTAAAGTAGATCTACTGATACCCCCAAACCATGTGTATGTATCGCGGTTGCACTCCCTAATCTGACCATTTAATAACTTCAAGCCTAAAGTGGCAGTGGTGCACCACCACTGCCAGCCAGCTTGAGACTTAAAGTTCAGGTCTATAGGGTCTGGGGAAATGTCCCACTGATAACAGTCCTGATCGGGTAAGAGGCAGTTGGCATTAAAATCACCAACCAAAATAACTTGTCTAGAAACACAACTTGACTGCCATGAGGGGACAAAATCAATGATGATGCGTAGGAAATCTTCTAATGCACCCACTCCTTTGTGCCAATAGACATTGACCAGTAGAGCATGGAAATGATACACCTGTGCCGTTACCACAACCAACATTCTATGCAGAAGATTCTCAATCTGATGTGCAACGAATCCAAAATCGCTTCGTATGGCGGTAATAAGGCCACTAGAGCTTGATTTTGCTAGCTGGGAGAAAACCTGAAAGCCGTCCAACACTAACAAAGATGTTAGCCACATTTTGTGGATCAGCAGACTGTTACATCTTCTCAGTAGCACCAGAGTGTCTGTTTGTCATCAAATATACATTACCCTTAAAGTTCCAGGAAAGTATCTTCAGCCCTTCGTTAGAAGCACATTGATCTGTTGATTTAGTTACGTCATTGTCCCGCCTTGTGTCTGGAGGGGAATTGGGTCTCTTGATGTTCTCTCTTGATTTCTTTGCATGTGACTGTAATATTGACCACCAATAGGCGTGGTGGCGTGTGTAACCGGGACACCTGTGTGGTATGTCCACAATCAGACCACCGGGCTATCAAAAAGCCCATGTTGTTCAGAAATACCCTTTCTGTGAGAATCAAATCTATAACCAATCTAGTTCTAAAATAAAGCAAAGACTGTACAGTTTTTGTTTTTGTGGAAAAGTCACTCTTTCACTATCTGCTGAAGATAATGCAGCAAAAGTCGGAATTTCAGCAAAAATTGACAAAACATTGGTGCGATTCAAACACACTGGGAAGCTGTCACCCAGTAGACTGGAGAGTACTAATGTATTCCTTTCACTCTGATCAAGATGAATACTATTGGGTATAGGTTTTGGCATTGACACAGACGTGTTAGTATTCAGGGTGGCCACATATGACCCATCGAACCCCATGTGGCATACTTTTTTTTTTCTTGTAGAGAAATACTGTAAGGTTTATTACATTACTTTCCTGTTAGACAATTTATGGTTTCAACTTATTGATATGATCCCAAAAAGGGGCATGGGTTGTACGTACATCAACATTGGGCTTTGTACAATTTCCTTCCATCTTGGGAAATAATAAGGAATATCCAGTCCCCAACCTTTGGACACGTAAAATGTATCAAGCAAGCCACCCAAATTCAAGTTTTGACTTCCACCGGGAGGTAGATTTGCAGACATCCTGGATGTCTTGGGCACCAGATTATTACATTTGTGAAACAAAAGGTCTGCTTCTGAATTACTTTCCGCCCTTTCTGAAACCCAAAGCCCATCCATTTGTACCTCCACCTCCCTCTTTCGGATCACATTTTGTTCTACATACCTAGGCCCCGTGTCCGACACACAATGACTCTTCGAGATAGTAGTAGGGTAGGCAATAAAGACTCCCTCCAAAAGAACAAGGCAGGATTAGAACACTCAAGCTTAAGAACAGGAATGGGCAGTTTAGGATCTTTTCCAAAACACAAGGCTGGTTTAGAACAGGGGGCATAAGACCAGATGGCTGACCTAGGGGGATTTTCATGGAGGATTCCTCATTAAAGGTTACCATTTTAGGCAAAGCTTGAATTCCTACATCTACCTTAGCATCAAAGGGTGAGAAAGCAGATCTTGAAGGCAAAGAGATTGTCGAGTGTGCAGGATTCTGACTACCTTTGTCGCAAAAGGTGCACTGAGAGGTAATCAAAGTCCAACTCTGGATTGCAATAGGGGACTTCGTTGGAGCAAGAAGCAAGTTAATACAGCGAGTTTGTGGCCCAGCTGGCATTAAAGGGTTTCATTAATTAGGGCTTTCCTCTATCAGAGGAGTCTGCGCTCTAGGTTGCTCCTTGGTCCATCTCTGTACTTATCTTATTGATTCAGGCATAGTCAGATTACACATCCACTTGCGGGAGGAGGTGTTCCTCAGTTTCAACAATTTTTGATTATTTTGTCTTATTTTCCCTTCCACCCACAATGTCTCTCCCTCCTGATACATGCAAGTGTACCACAGCGATTGTTTGCGTAGTATGGCCTTTATGTGAATTGTTTTGTAATGTCCCTCTACCCTCAGAAGTAATTGCTTTACCCTGAGTGCTTAAGATAATGAGGGCCCTACCTCAATGACAGATTCATCAATAATTATAGGGTCCTATACAGGCATAATCTGAATAATTTTATGTATATCACCCAGGAGGGATGTGGTACCTCTGGAGGCAATAAGACCTAAACATGCCTCCAAATCCACAACATTGATGTTAAGAGCTCAAAATGGTAGTATGTAGATTAACTTCTTCCCAAATATTATCAGGAGGGGTTCACAGCTTTACTCCAGTTTGCACCTTTAATCAGGAGACAACCACTGGGGAGATGACATGGCTTCATTGGATGAGACCTGGTATCACCCCATTTGCTCATGAAAAAGACCCTGTGATACCCAATACCCTTATGGCCTGTTGCCATACATATGTTCCCCCTTCATGGAAAATAGAAACATCTTTTCCCACTATCCTTTAGGCCAAACTCCCATCCATGATCTAAAAACGTAAAAACTTTAAGAATAACTTTTTCAGTTCTAATTCCCCTTCATATAGAACTGGTTTTTCATATGGAACCATTTAGAGATTCTCCAAGTATTATGCATCAGTTGACATCAATGGACTCCTAATTCCCACAACCATTTAAGGACTGAGACGAAAATGTAGGAAATAATGCAGAGCAGAAGGAGCCCTCAAGCTCATTGAGCATGCTAGTTTTCAGAAAGCACCGGTGCGTGGGACATTAAAAAATAGAAACCACTATTGGAGCAGCTTTTTAGGAGAAGACGTTGCATTTCCCTCTGAGGCGCATGGAAGCTGGAGGCATAAGCCGGTGTGGCCGAGCAATGGGGCTTACCAGCATAGAAGGAAAGTAATGTTGCGCAAACAGGGTGTGCTGTGGAGATGCCACGAACTACAGGAAGATTCTTGGGTGTTCGGGAGCTGGCAGAAGCAGCGTTACCCTCACCCAGACCTGAAGGACAGCAAGTGTGCAATAGCAGAGCCATAAGTGAAGCCGGGAAGACGTTGAAGCAGCACGAACAGGACCAAAGACGCCACACGCAGCCGGTGAGTCAGCCCAAGCAAAGTGGGGACCCGTGGGGCATTTCGGCGACCACGCCAAACAGTTTGAGCATTGTAAAGGTGTAGAGACAGAAACAATAAGAAGATTGTCTGCGAGTCAAAAGGGCAGAGTATAAACACAACCCCCAACAATATATAAGTGCATGGAATATAGGTCTGGGGAAAACTTGAAGCGAACATTGAAACAACTCGATATACCGAACCAAAGAAGATGTATGCAATTTTGAAAGTAAAGAGAAACTGGTATATATGTACTTATTTTATTTTAGCATTTATAGCAGTGCACCAAACCCTCAGGCATAAGGGCGCTGGTTACGGAAAGTGCAAAAGCCATTCTTCATAAATCGAATTCAGATTGGAAAATCACAAGCAAGTGGTATTGCATACATAGACAGCTATAGCCGCGCCTCATGGAGTCGGGAGCTACATCCAGCATACATAAGACCAAATAGTCAAATCTGAATGGCATCTAATCTGGCAGAGTCACACCACATGATATGGGGGCCACATCTGGTATACATGAGAGCAACAGTCAAATCCGAAAGGTATGTAATCTGGCAGAGCCACGCCTCATGGTATGGGGGGGCTACATCAGGTATACATGTTACATGCCGGGTAGTAGCAGGTAGGTATGGAAGGATAGTGACAGGTTACGTGGCAGGCACAAGTCCTTCACAGCGCCGCATGGCTGGAAGTCAAGATCCAGCAGAACGAGTGAGGAGATTATTGTACAAAGCACAGACTGTAAAAAGCAAGATGGCTGCACAGATGGAAGGAGTGCCTAAATTCGATTTAGCACTAAACACAGAAACATTTGAAACGAGATGGCTCAGACCTTTTAGTAAATGGCATTGGGGAGCAGTGGTGTTCTGATGAAAAATGCCGGGACAGGCTTCTTTGATGGGCAGGATTTTGCTGGCTGTGCAGGGGTATCTAGCGGTAGATGTTTTAGGCAGGAGTCTGCCTTCCTGGGCCAGACCGGGTTATCTCTTATGCGTAGTCGGTGCCCTTCATGCGGCTGGCATCTGGTTGCTGGGTCAGGAATAAGTGCCCTTGACCAATCGGGCGGGATTTCAAATTTGTATATTTTTGAATTTATATATTCTAATTTCGAATATATATATATATATATATATATATATATATATATATATATATATATATATATATATATATATATATATATATATATATATTCCCAAGGAAGTGTTTGTTGAACAAAGAAGGAACTTTTTGCGAGGCTAAGCAGCTTTGTATCCAACAGGATTGTTATGGGCCATGAAAAGAACTGTTAGACCAAGAAACATTGGCATACCATCGAAGAATCCAGGAGAGAACATTTATGTTGGAGCTGTTTTGTTTTCATTCATGAACACCTTTGGAAACACCAGGTTTAAGACATTTCCCTTCTCACTTTAGTATTTAGTTTGTAGTGTGAGGGTCAGGATAGAACGTTTGGACACAAGGACGGTTTTGATTTCTGACATCCTGACGCAGAGAGCCTTAGTTTTTGGTTTTTGGTAGGGGAAATTCCTCTTAGAGCAGGGTCAGAGAGGCATTTTACCAGCCCGATTATGTTAATAAAAGTCTTCGACCAAAAACATGAATTTCTGACCCCACACACTGGGTAATACGTGTCTGGAAGCACCTGCCCCTTCAATTTGTTCCAATGCCGCGAGAAGGAGAAAGTAGAAATCTCTGCTTTTCTACGTTACTTTTTAGTAAGTAATTCTGAGCATCTAAACATGAAACTGTCTGGCAAATATGCATGTATTCCCTTTCGGCATGCAGAATAAAAAACATTTTTAAATATCTGTCACATTCCTGAGTGGTTTCCTTTGCACTTGATAGTGATGTGGCAGTGGAAAAACCATACTGTTTTGCCAGATCCTCTGCGAAAAATGCAAAAGTACACCTATTTGTAAAGCTGCAATCCCTACGCCAACCTATACATCCTGAGTTGTCCTGCATACACCAGATCCTGAGGGATCCATATGTGTGGGCCACATTATCACTAATATCTCACATCTATGAAGGCAATGTAGCTGTTCGGAAATGTGCTAATGGTAGGATATCCGTGCCTCTCAGTCAATATGTGAGTTTTGTGTTGTCTGTCTGATACTCACGTATGCATTGTTTGATGTTCACCGAATTAGGAAATCTAGTGATGCCATATTTGGTTATAGCCCTTTGGCCTTTCCTGTTGCCAAATCCTCTTATTGATGTTGATATTTTATTTGTAGCTCGCTCATACACAAGTGTTTCAAAGCGCAACGAGTCAACGGAGGGGAACAAGAGAGTACAAAAACAACAATCTTATTAGGCCCAGTGACACTGGGAATGCACAAGTGCAGGGGAAAGGGAAGGGGGAAAGTGCGGGGGGAGGGGAAGAAGTGGAAAGTGCTGAGAAAAGGAATAAAAACAGTGGTAGTGCAGCCAGCACGTGGCAAGTGCTAGGTTCAACGTACAGACAGGGGGAGTCTGATAAGTGTAGAAATGGGGGGACAGTAAGGTTACAGATACAGACCCAAGTGCAAGAGTTGCCAGGAGGCAGTGCGGGTGCGTGGCTGGGTGAGCAAGTACCTGGGCCCGAAATCAGAGGGTAACCAGGTGCGCGATGCCGAAGCAGAACAGATCAGCAGGGGAGAGGAGGAGCGAAGGCAGAATCAAAGAGGGAGGTCTTGAGGTGTTTCCGGAACCGGAGACGGTTCTCCTCAAGTTTCAGAGTAGCAGGGAGGCTGTTCCAGAGGGAGGCCCCAGCCGAAGACAGAGATTTAACCCAGCTTGATTCTTTGAGAAACGACCGAGTCTTGCTGCTTGTTTCTGAGAAGTGCTCCTCCTTCACATATCTGTTAGAGCTACACTTGGAAGACCAGTTAGCATAAAGATCTTGCTCCACCTAGCCCTTTAACATGTAAAGAGAGCACAAAAGGGTTCCTTATGTCTGTGCACAATAAAAAAGTGCTTTTTTTTAGGAAGTGCTGTCTAGTAATCGATGGGGTAGTATCTTTTACCTTCTATATATTCCTTTGGATGCTGAGAATCCGATGTCCTTAAGGTTTCCCATACATGATCCAGTTGTAGGGTTGCTTATTTAATGAAAGGAGTGATGTGTATATGCCTATGTGCTGACATGTTACTGTATGTAGTTTCTTGATGGCAGGCGAATGAAACTCGGGGCTCAGTATTGATTACTCGTCTAGTTAACAGCTTTGTTTCCTAACTAGTCATTCGAGGGGATTGGGTCCTCTGACGTATTCCATATCTATGACAGGTAATAACCACAGCTGTGCTGCTTCGGAAACTTTTTTCTGCGTCCTGCGTCGATGACGTCGATGCGCCGTCGTCGAGGACCTCCTCCGACGTCATCCGATGTGATAAGTAGGGCGCACGACGCCCGTAGCCTCAGTTGCGTTTTTTCCGCGAACGTGTTGCTTCGTGAATCTCGGTTAACGCCTCGACTCTTTGGAGTTCTGTTCTTCTCGGTTCTTCGAACCTGTTTGTTTTTGTGAGAATCTCCTTCGTGTGAAGATGTCTTCTACTTCGTCTTCGACACCGCGTCCGGGCTTCAAGAAGTGCGGGGAGTGTGGGTCCAAGATGTCGGTGACGGACTCGCACGACGCCTGCCTCTGGTGCCTCGGGGAGGCCCACGACATGGATGACTGTATCGACTGCCAGTCTCTCACGTCCAAAGCTTTACATGAACGTAAGAAGAAGTTGTCAGTAGGTCGGGTGTCCAAGCCCCGGAAGTCGAAGTCTGCGGGGCTTTCGACGGATGATTCGAAAGGAGACTCTCTGCGTCATCGTCGGAAGTCTCGTGGGTCTCCTTCTAGGAGTCGGTCTCGCCACTCCTCGGCCTCTTCGAGGCATTCTCGGAAGCGCCGACAGCAGTCGTCTTCCAGGTCCTCTTCTGAGGACTCTGCCCGGCACGTCGCTTACCCACCAGCCGTGCGATGCCGGAGGAATGGGCTTCCTTCGGGAAGAAAATGCTGGCGATTCTCGAGTCGCAGGGTACTAAGCTGTCTGCGCCCCCGAGTGGGGTCGGTCGTGAGAGGTCGTGAGACACCACTCGCAAGAGTGGTCGGCACGAGTCACAGGAGAGGTCCCGTTCGGACAAGGGGACTCGTTCTCGACGTACCCGTTTCAGGTCCCGGTCCTCGACACGTTCGAGACCGTGTGCACCTGTGATGTCTTCGAGGAAGACATCGACGTCTGAGGCGTCGAGAGGCTCCTCGAGGCTCCGGCTCCGAGGAAGTCGTCGAAGCCTTCGACGCTGAGGTCGTCGAAGGACACGCTCGGAGCTCTGGCTTCGAGGACTGTGTCGACGCCATCGATGCTGGCGGCGCTGCATCTGACGTCGACGCCAATCCTCTCGGCGCTGATGCCTGTTCTCTCGACGCCGGCGCCGATTCACTCGACGCCCTCAATGCCTTTCGAGGCCGGGGTGTCAGAGGTACCCCGTGGCACGGGGGGAACCCCCTAGGAAGGCTCTGGTTAAGAGCAAGCCCTCTCGGGTGCCTTCTTTTCGCCACCTGGAATATATTTCGGAGGTGGATGAGGATTCTGATGGCCTGGTTCCTAGTCAGGTTCCAGATGAAATTGTCTCGGGCCATAGTCAGTTTGACGATTTGAGGCCGTCACTGCATGATGCCAGTGGACCGGACACCTCTCCGGAGGTGGAGTTTTGTAGGCCTGAGCCTGGCTCTCATGCCGATTCCTCGTACCGGCGCCTTATGGCTAGGGTTTCCGAGTACTTGGGTTGGTCTGCTCCCCCAGGGGAGTTTGTGCAGGATGATCTCATGGACATCCTTGATGTTGGTCTCCCAACTGACCCGGTACTGCCGTTTCATATGGTTCTACAGAGAAGGGTGGCAGCGACTTGGACTGCTTCGGAGAGTCTCCCGGCGGTGGGCAGGTCCTTGTCGCGAAAATACCATCCAGCCAGTGGCGACCCCTGCTACTTGATCAGGCACCCCACTCCGGAGAATTTGGTGGTGCAGGCGGCCACGGCCCTGGCAAAGCAGGCGTCGTACCCTACCATCCCTCCTGATAGGGACGACAAACGTTTTGATGGCTGGGCGAAGAAAGTGTTTTCTTCTGGTGGTTTGGCGCTTCAGGCGGCCAACTTCATTTGTGCCTTGTTTCGTTTCACACACACTCTGTGGAACTGTGTTGCGTTAGCGGCTGAACATATTCCCGAAGGGGACGAACGGGATGGTTTCCTTGCTACGGTCCAGGATGGTAAGGATGCCATGTGTGAGTCCGTTCAGTCGGGTTTGGACATGGCTGAATGCGTCAGCAGGTCCATGGTGGCGAGCACCGTGATACGCAGGTTTGCGTGGTTGCGGAAGTCAGGGTTTGCTCCTGATGTGCAGTCCCAGCTCCTCAACATGCCCTTTGACGGTGAACACCTTTTTGGCAGCAAGGCTGACGAGAGCCTTGAGAGGTTGCGGACCTCAAGCTGCAGCGAAGTCGTTGGGCGCTGCAGTTCACCAACCTCCGCCTTTTCGTCCTAGGGGACAGCAATGGAGGGGTGGTTCCTTTCGCTATTACTCGTCCTTCAGTAAAGCGAGAGGAGCTGGCAGTCAAAGAGGCCAACGCAGGGGTATCAGAGGTGGACGACAGGGTACCCGTGGTGCCAAGGCCGCTCGGGCAGTTGCCTCTTTGCCCTCAGGTAACGCCGCAGCCGCTACCACTCAGTCATGAGGCCATGTCCCATGGTTCGCCGGTTGGGGGAAGGCTGGCGCAGCATCTTGTAGAGTGGCGTGCCATTACTTCAGATGTGTGGGTTCTGGAGATCATAACCCACGGCTACTGTCTTCCTTTTCGGCACAGGCCTCGCGACAATCCACCAGGGAACCTCTCTTTGCAGAGTCGGGATCCGCTCCTTGCGCAGGAAATTCAAGCCTTGCTGGAGAAAGGTGCCATAGAACTGGTGCCTGTAGCGGAGAGGAACAAGGGATGGTATTCCCCTTATTTTTTGATTTCGAAGAAAGACGGGGGATTGAGACCCATCATGGACTTGCGCGGTTTGAACAAACTCCTCAGGAAGGACAAGTTCAAGATGGTTACTCTCTCAAGTCCTCCAGGCCCTTCAGCTTCAGGACTGGTTGGTGTCTCTCGACTTCAAGGATGCTTACTTCCATGTGCCGATTCATCCCAAGCACAAGAAGTACCTGAGGTTCGCGGTTGGCGACTCGCACTTTCAGTTTCTGGTCCTGCCGTTCGGATTGACCTCCGACCTGAGGGTTTTCACCAAGCTCATGGTGGTGGTGGCAGCGCATCTCAGGCAAGGGGGGATTCACGTCTACCCCTACCTGGACAATTGGTTGATCAGGGGGAGCTCTCCTGAGCAAGTCCTGGATCATCTGTCCGTCACCTGCCACTCCCTTCACAGGCTGGGCTTCTCCCTCAATTTAAAGAAGTCCCATTTGACGCCAACACAGCGGCTCCAGTACATCGGAGCAGTGCTCGACACTTCCCTGGGGCAGTGTTTTCCTCCCCAGGTGAGGGCTCTTCACATTCAGCAGATGGTGCACAAGTTTCAGCATGCCCAGACGCTCCCAGCGTTCGAGTTCTTGAGGTTGCTCGGCCTCATGGCATCCTGCATTCTTCTGGTGCCAGAGGCTCGCCTGCGGATGAGATCTTTGCAGTGGGCACTCAAGATGCAACGGTCGCAGTCCTCCGGCTGGATGTCGGACCCGGTTCAGGTGCCGCCCTCTGTCGCCTGGGACCTTCTTTGGTGGGCCGTCGAAGGCAACTTGATGAAGGGGGCTCCATTTTGGCTTCCCTGGCCGGAGGTGACTATTGTGACGGATGCATCCCTCACGGGATGGGGAGCTCATGCCAACGGGCTGACAGTCGGCGGTCGTTGGTCTCCGTCGAAGTCCAGACTCCAAATCAATCTGTTGGAGCTGAGGGCCGTCAGGCTAGCCCTGAAGGCTTTTCTGCCGACTGTGCGAGGAAAGAATGTCCTGATCCTGACGGACAACACAGTGGCCATGCACTACCTCAACAAAAAGGGGGGGGCAGAGTCACTTCCTCTGTGCAGGGAGGCGATGCAGCTCGAGTTCTGGGCCATCCAGCAGGAAGTTTCGATCTCGGCAGTTCATCTGGCTGGAGACGAAAACGTGACGGCGGACGCTCTGAGCAGGCAGAGCACGATCTCTCACGAGTGGGAGTTGGCTCAGGAGATTCTCCTGGAGATCTTTGCTCTTTGGGGGACCCCTCAAGTGGATCTCTTCGCCTCCAGTGTTAACCGGAAGTGCGAGAGGTTCTGCTCACGGGAATTCCCTCCAAAAGGAGCCTTGGGAGACGCGTTTGTGGTGGAGTGGTCATTCCCGCTGCTGTCGCGTTTCCTCCAGTCCCCGTTATCCCGCAAGTGCTGCGGAGGTTACGGAAGTTCGATTCCCGGATGATCCTCATTGCTCCGGCGTGGACTCGGAGGACGTGGTACCCGGACCTTCTCGACTTGTCCATCTGCCCTCCACGTCGTCTTCCCTACCGAGATGATCTGCTCTCACGGGAGGGGGGTCAGCTTCTCCATCCAGAGGTCAGATCCCTCAACCTTCACGCTTGGCTTCTGAAAGGTTGAGGTATAAGGATTGGGACCTCCCTGAAGACGTGATGGAGGTGTTGCTCTCGGCCCGAAGGCCAGCAACAAAGTCTCTGTACCGTTGGCGTAAGTTCTGCGACTGGTGCAGAGTTCAGAATGTGGATCCTTTTGCAAGTGACATCCCCATGGTTCTGTCCTTTTTACTTTCTTTGGCCCACAGGGGCTTGCAAGTGGGTACCATTAAAGGTTACCTGGCGGCGCTGTCCATCTTTAAGTGCTCGTCTGAAGAGTGTTCCTACTTTAAAATCCCTTTAATTTCACAGTTTCTGAAAGGGCTCACGAATGTGTTCCCTCCGTCACCTTTCCTGGTGCCCGGTTGGGATTTAAACCTTGTTCTTAAGGTTCTTATGGGTGCTCCGTTTGAGCCTTTGCATTCTTGCCCTTTGAGGCTGTTAATTCACTGTGTTTCTGGTTGCGGTTACTTCCGCTCGCAGAGTGAGTGAGTTCAGGCACTTTCAGTTAAGCCACCCTTCACTGTATTTCATAAGGACAGGGTTGTCCTTAGAGTTCGTCCTTCTTTTCTTCCGAAGGTGGTTTCGGAATTTCATTTGGCCCAGAAGGTTGTTCTTCCGGCATTCTATCCTCCTCTGCATCCTGGTAAGGAAGAGGAGAGGCTCCATAGGCCTGATCCTAGGAGAGCTTTAAGCTTTTATGTTTCACGCATGTCCCGGGTCAGAGTGGACGATCAACTCTTTATTGGTTACGCTGGAAAGCGTTTGGGACAGGCTGTGACGAAACAGACTTTGTCTCGCTGGATTATTTTGGCCATCTCGGAGTGTTACCGCTTGGCGGGTAAGGACCCGCCGGCTGGCTTGCGGGCCCATTCTACCAGGGGTATGGCTGCATCTACTGCCCTGCAGAGGGGTGTTCCTATTCGCAACATCTGTGATGCAGCCACCTGGGCTTCTGTACATACATTTGTACGTCACTATTCCCTCGATTCCATCCGGGGACAGGATCTGGCCTTTGGCAAGGCGGTCCTTTTTTCTGCTATTTGATTGGCAATTCTAAATTTTGATTCTAAATTCTTTCCCTCCTCCTTGCTCTGGTACTGCTTTGGGAGTCTGTCATAGATATGGAATACGTCGGAGGACCCAATCCCCTCGAAGAACAAGTTACTTTCTTACCCGGTAACGTTCTTTCGATGGGATGGTCCGACGACGTATTCCATATCGCTCCCTCCCTGCCTTACCCGCTGCAGAATTTCTTTTGCGATTGCAGCTTATGTTCCGCAAGGCTTTGTGTCTGACTGGCAGTTGACTGATGTCAAACGTTCTGGGGGGAAAAAACTACAACTGAGGCTACGGGCGTCGTGCGTCCTACTTATCACATCGGATGACGTCGGAGGAGGTTCTCGACGACTGCGCATCGACGCAGGACGCAGACGCCGAAAAAAGTTTCCGAAGCAGCACAGCTTCCATAGATATGGAATACGTCGTCGGACCATCCCATCGAAAGAACGTTACCAGGTAAGAAAGTAACTTGTTCTTCTGCTCCACCCTGTATCTCCTGCTGGGGCAATATAGCTATTGCCCAATAATGGCCCCTTGTAGTTTCACTAGGTGACCTGGGTAGGCGCTGCATGATTCTCCACACAACAGCAGCATCTGCACCGTCGGCTATGAAGGATATTCTTGCAGACGGACATATGTTGGGCCGCAAGCTTTAATCTCAGCAGCCAGGGTCAGAGTCACTAGCAATATATTCACCAAAGTAAGGGACACATGATTTCTCGAAGACTAGGGATACTAAAGACATTCACATAGGATAATTGCATACCCATTTTATTTCCCACACAAATAAGCGTGCATGTCTTTGGTGAATTACCTTACACATGTACAGCATTGGTATGGTCTTAGAATGTTCCCATTGCCCAACCCACTGATGGGTGCCCATGGCTAGACTCGCTTGCGCCCAAAGGAAGGCACATTATTTCTGTTCTGCTGTGTATGCCTTGGTGTTTCCTGTGCAGAGAGAAAGTTCTACTTTTGCACTCTGCACCAGTTTTGCTGGGGCATTACAGCCTCGGTGGTCCGGTAATTCCGGAGGCAGAATACCGTTACTCCCCAGTCCCTATAGGACTCCATGGGGATGGGGACAAAGGAAACACCAGCACCCTAATAAACTGCCAGTGTTTCTATTTCCGTCTGCAGGCGGGTGATGGTACTCCCGCCAGGTCAGACCTGGCGGGAGTGACACCACCCGCCTAGAGAACTCTTAATCTGCCGGTCCGCAACAACGGTCGCGGTCGGTTTACCGCAACCGTTGTTTTCCAGACAGGCATGGTCATAATGAGGCCCAATGTGTTTTTCTGGTAAGTGCTGATGCTGTCAAAAAAGCACAATGCCCTGCTTTGAAGTGCCAGTACTGGCCCGCTAAGCCTGGTTTAGAGAAACTGGTATGTCGTCGGTGAACATGCCCTCCTGAGAAGTTTTGTTACAGTTAAGTATTTCTGACTTTTATATTATCCCTCCCATTAGAGTGGTGTGTTTCTGCTTTGGAGGCTAAAGTGAGAGGTCAAACTGTGCACCCAGCCAATGATTGCCCTCCTTGCTGAGAAAACCGACCATTGCCATCCCGATCTTAGCATACAATTTTATAAAGCCACTTAGGCACCCCACACACAACTCGTAGAAGTACCCCCCAAAAAAATGCTTTTCACCATAAAAAGACATCCCCATTGACTTTCACATTTCTTGTTTTAAAACGTCCTCTGTTAAATTCAGAACACCAATGCTGCGCCATGGAAAGCGTTGTGGGGAATGCACCGGTGGGAAGAAGAGTCTCTATTTATAGACATTTTATTTATAGTTATGCGGTTGATGATAAAGCAAGGTTTTGTCATGCTATATATACCATGCTACTCATTTATGTACTTTTAATTGTATTTCTAAAATCTAATCAAGGCCTCTTTTTGTATTTTTTCAAGGAATTGGCGACTCCTATCAGATGGGAATGTTCAAAATATTAGCTGCCATCCTCCATCTGGGGAATGTGCAGTTCACTTCTCGCGATTCTGACAGCTGCCAAATACCTGTAAGTCTGACGCCGCTTCTTGTAGAATAGGCAGTAGGTTCAGGCATTGTTTTTGCTGTCAAGCCAAATGTGTGGTTTTATTATTGCAGTCTGAAGCTTGTGCTGCATCCCAGCAGAGAAAGAAAAACGCCGGGAAAAGCCAATCCAGCAAAGTGCCAAGTCGGCAGAGCTGTGTGTGGCTGCTGCACTGCGCTCCTTGAATTTTAAGGACCACGTTTCATTAAGTGTTATTTTGCTGCCAGTCATAGGGATAATATCCAATTGTGGAATTTGCATGCTTCCACAACTTTCAGGAATTCAGACAGTCTGCAGACCTCTCAAAGTAGTGTACGTGTGTGTGATTTCATAAACCAGGCAGTAATCAGGATTGTAATTCTGCAGGCTGAAGAGAGAAATCTTGCATCCATTACAGTATCTCTTTAACTATGAATTGTAAGATTTATATAAAAGAGTTGCGTGGAGGCCATTCCCTACCCCTGCATATTGTCCCCACCTTTCTAATACATGCTTCATTTTAAGTGAGGAAACCCCTACTAATCAAGTAGGTCCCCACGTGGCATTAATGGGGAGTATGGCGGGGTATGGAAGATAAGAGTGCTATCCTGTCTCCCAAGGAAGCTCTTAAGCGAAACCGTTACTGTGTAAGTGTTTTTTGCGGAATTCTTTTCAGAAAATATTCACTATACAGGAGAACTGTAAATGTTAATGGCATTTAATTCAAGAAATATTAATGACGGCCATAAACCTAAAATTTACATAGGGTCACACAAAATTAAGGTTAACTTCTCTTAAGGCAAGGTATACCCTGGCTTTATGATGGTGACGGAAAAGAGTAAGACCGTGTGCAATAATAACAGGACGGCAATATTTGGATATGGAACATGACCACTTTTGGACTAATGGCAGCAAAAGAAAGCTTTTTTATGGACAAATAAGACCTAATAAGAAAAAATAAATGGTGAGGCGCAAATCCTTAGAGCTCTGGTTTAATTGGTTCTTTAAATTGTACCAAATCGTGTCACTTGGTTGCAAACACTGCTAAAACATTACTGCAGCTTGATAGGAGAGTCTTCAATGCTTTGTTAACGACCTCTAATTGATTTGTTGGCAGCCAAAGCACGAATCCCTCACCATCTTCTGCGACCTGATGGGTGTGGAGTATGAAGAGATGAACCACTGGCTCTGTCACCGAAAGCTGGTGACCAACACGGAGACCTTCATCAAACCCATTCCCAAACTCCAGGCCACCAATGCCAAGGATGCGCTGTCCAAGCACATCTACGCCAATCTCTTTGGCTGGATCGTTGATCATGTCAATGAGGCGCTCCGGACTTCTGCAAAACAGCATTCGTTTATCGGCGTTCTGGACATTTATGGGTATGTGTGCACACTGCATGATTTTCCCCCTTATGATCCAATTATTCCTATCCTGTTGTGCCACGGTAATCGGAAGCATCCGTATTTTTTGTCATGTTGGCTCACATTGTAACCTGCTAGCATTGTAAACAATAAATGCAAATCGTTGATCAGCTTAAGTATGCCAACTTTTCCTTAATTTCTTAGTTTAATTCCTGCAAACAAATGTATGTCTTATCTAAGTAGGTAAAAAGGGACATCCGATGGAATGGCACAGACACAGTGATGAGTTAACACATGCAGTGTATGGTCGAAAGCAAATCAATTCATTTAACGTTCGGTACTTTTGTTTTGGCACAATGTAGCCAACATGTGTTTCGCACTTTGAAGTCAGCACTTTTTTTATTGACTTAGTTGAATATAATGAATCAACCTTTCAATTTTAAACACAAAAGCATATACAATTGTTATCACATAGACTTGGAACATTCTTACATTGATGTTATCCATGGAGGTATAAGGAATTAAAAATATAGAATATAAAAAAGAAATTTGCAATTCAAGGCACATCTCTCTCTCTTGACTGAGCTCTTAAATAACATAGTTATTGAATTAATTTAGCTTATGTCTAATGAAAAGATACATTTAATACTAGCAATTCTAACTGTGGTTAGTTTAGTACAATAAACTTGATACCAAAGTACTTCTGAACTTAGGATTTTGAGATTTTTACATATTTTTTTTTTTTTAAATGAATCCATCCTGCTAGTATCTCTTTTGTGGATCATAGATTGAGCCTGAATCGTAAAAACGCATTTCTGAATAGTAGAGAGGGGAATCTCACTAAATAATACTCCAAAACATGATACTGCTTGTGGGTAAATGGATTGTTCTTGAAATCTGTGTAAGTTAAACACACTTTCCATGTGTGGATCCAATCTTGTTGCCAGAGATTTTCTTTGGCACGTGTAAGATTATCCACTAAAAGCTCAAAGGATATGTCTGCTGCTACCCATATGTTTATAGTTTCTTGTTTCCATGTTACTATAAACCTATGGCTCAAAGACATTAGATAATTGGATAGAACATGCACCAGGGAGTCTGTTTTAGTGGACAGTAAGCATTTTCTGTATAGGGAGCACAACTTCCATGCATACTCACCACACAGGGATAAAAGCCCTAGTTCAAGCCTGATTATCAGCATCGGTTTGTTTTGAGGCAGTGATCGTACATGCCTCCAAAACATCCCTTTGATCTTAAGCCACAAGGAATCTGGTCTCCCTGACTTGGTCTTGGCACCATACAAAACTGTTGGGACTACCTTCTGGCTTTAAAAGGTTACCACGGTAAAAACACGAACTTGCCATATTTTGCGTGTATTATTCGGGCTTGCGATATGGCTGTAAGCATCTTAGATTTGAGTTCCACAGTGTACGGGCGGTCGGTGCCATGATCATTCCTATTTACACCAAAATAACGATAATCATGAACTACTTCCAGCTTTGCTTTGTGCAGCGACCATTTGTAGGAGTATCTGTCATTATGCTGCTTGCCACAGTGTAGGACCTTGGTTTTGTCCAGGTTAATTAACACATTTTCATCTGCATATTCACCTATTGCAGTTAGATTTTGGAGTTTTGGATAAGAGAACCAAATCGTCCGCTTGTAGTAGCCATGGTACGGCATGCGGACCTAGTTTGGGCGAATCAGAGATGACGTTAATGAATTTTTCTTTAAGGTCAGAAATGAAAAAGTTAAACAAGACCGATGCTAAAATGCAGCCCTGTTTCTCTGTGAAGCCAGCACTTTATCAATGATGATTGTTGGGGGAGAGATTTGAATTTGATGCTAAAAACCATAGACTGTGCTGGTTAAATTGCAACGCACAATGTTGAAAAATGTGCATGAGAAAAACACTGGTGTCCTTCTACACTCTTTGATCAGTGCCCCCAGTGCTGGCTGTATACTCTTCAGACCCTGTGCAATCTTGCTGCCTTTGGACCCATGTCATATTCGGTTAGTGTGGAGCAGGCTCCTCTGTCATCTTTTAGGCTTCACTGTATATTGCAACTAAGAAGCTGTCGACTGATGGCTCTTCCTTCTGCTCCAGTACCACCAGCATGGATCACTTACTGTGACAAATGTTGTCAAGCAGGGATTCTGCTTTTCATGTCTTTTGTGCCAGGATAGGTAATACTTTTAGACGAAATGATAGCCCGACTGGTCGCATTGCTACTTTTCAAGTTAAGTATTTAATAGTTTTTGTAAAAGCTCTTAAATGTTGAGTTAGCAAAGTGTTGAATTGATGAGCAAGTTCGTCAAGTCCCATGCTTTGACACAGCCACTTTAGGAATATCTGTAAAACAGGATTATCCCACTCTAGAAGGTGTGCTCTTCCTGGAGTGGAGGTCTGAAGTGTGTTTCATTCATTGGACCCTATGCCAGGGAGTAAATTGTGAGTTTCGGGCAGCGAGGCATGCGCAATTTGAGGCTGGTCATAGAACATAGTGGTTTCCAATATGAAATCTTTAATTTCATATATGATGGGGCATGGCCATGTACAATCCTTTGAACTGAGGTTGGGCTCATGCATGTTACTATTGCAGGTACTGGGATGCAATTTGGTTTCTTTAAAAGTAGGAACGTGTAGGGTTTTTGTTAGCTTTCAACACTGCGTTTCAGTTTTTTTCCGACATACTTACACGGCAATTTGTTATTTATTGGACATTTTTTTTTTTTTTTGGTGCCTATACAGCATAAAGTGTTTCCAGGCGGGGGGTGGGGTGGGTGGGAAACTGAGTAGGATACAATGGCAATAAACAGCCCTACTAGGCTTTGTGACATTCGATTCCTGCAAGTGCAGAAACAGGAAGTACAGGGGGTTAAGGGGACGGGGAGGGTGGGGATGTAGGGGGGAGGGGGCCCGAGGGGCTGGGTAAGTGTGAGGGGGTGTCTGGAGGGCAAGTGCGCTGGGGGAAGGGAAAAGGGTAACTAGTGCGAGGTGGGGGGTGGACCAGACTCCGTAGTCTAGTCAGTCAAAGGTGCCAGAAGGCAAGTGCTGGGTGCTGAGGCAGACTGGTTGAGGGAGGGCCTTTCCCCTGTGTGACTCAGAAGGGACCAGGCAACCAGTAGCAGCAGCAGGGGCGCTTTAGCAGGGAAGGGGAAGGGTAGAGGGAAGGAGGAGGAGAAAAGGAAGTTCTTGAGAAGTTTCCAGAATTTAAGGAGATCCGGCTCAAGTTTGTGAGTGGCAGCAGGGAGGCCATTCCAGAAGGAGGATCCTGCCGAAGAAAGAGAGCTACCCTCAACCCCTCCTCACTGTTTGGAGAAACATCTGACCTGCAGAGAGTAGGACCAAAGGACTCTAGCAGGGCGGTATTTAGAGCGAGAAAGTTGGATATATCACGACACAAGCCCCAGAAGCCTTGTGGATGATGCAGAGGGTATTGAATTTGATCCTTGCAGCCACGGGAGTCAGTGAGGAGATTTTAGGGCTGGAGAGATGCAGTCCCTGGGCTTGAGGCCAAGGTTAAGTCTCACAGTCCTATTCTGGATTAGCTGGAGAGGGCAGAGTGAGGAAAGAGGTAGATTGAGAAAGAGACTGTTGCAGTAGTCCAGCTTGGGGAGAACCAGATCTCTGGAGAGGTTGAGTTTCTGGGGGAAGGTGAGGAAAGGGAGAATGCTTCTGAGGAGGTAAAGCTGAAAGTGTGCCTTCCTGGCAAGGCCAGCGTTAGGAGGTGAGAAGGAGAGAGCAGACTCGAAGAGGACCCACAGATTTTTTGCCTCACAAAAGACTAGGGAGGCGGCCCACGGAGGGTGAACAAAGAGTGGGAGGGAGGGGGAAGTTTCAATTGGGAAGATCTGTCTTACTGGCATTAAGACAGATAATTAGCAGCACACCATGCCTGAATGGCGGTCAGACAGACGGGAATGAGAGAGGAGCTAGCGGAGGGAAGCTTAAAGGAGAGCCGAGTGTCATCCGTATAACAATGGAACTGAGAAGAGAAGGTAGAAATCAGGTGGTCACTAGGGGCAAGGTAAATATTCAAAAGACACGCGAGAGGAAAGAGCCTTGGGGAACCCAGCAGGAAGAGATTGAGGAAGAGGAGAGAAAAGGGCCTATTTGAATCTAGGAGGACTGACTTGAAAGGAACGCCACCAGCCAGGCCAGTGCCTGATCCACCATTTTGCAATGCAGGTATAATAAATGTGAAATTAATGATTTTGGGATCTCTTATGGCTTGTGCCATTGTGCAAAAATTTTGCTTTTTCAGGCTTGGTTTGGTTGATCCAAAGAATATAACGTCATAGCTGCTAGTATGCACCACAGTATCCATCTGTGAAGAGTTTGGTTGCATTAGCGTCGTAAATGTTACCTGATGAAATGATGGGCTTTGGATTTCCTTCGAGCATGAAGGAAGGACATGGCCTGAATTTGGTTAATGCAAACTTGTATGCCTGGAGCATTTGTGTCTAATATGTAATGAACTGTTCCAGATGTAACTGAAGATTTGGTTCAGATTAATGAAATCTGTTAAAGCACTGACCTAGATTTTGTCTGCATAGGTGTGGATTCGGACTACCAGGCTGGTTATGAGGACATAAAGGGATTTGAGATATTAATCAAAATAAGTGAGCTGTGTTTACCCCGGTTAATGTCACTTGTATTAATGGATGGTGCTCAACTCTGAGAATCCGTTTCGTGGCCAGTTTAACTCATTTTGTATATCTTTTAAAAGTAAAAGAATGCAAGATGAATTTTAAACTGAGAATTAAACCGGTTCTCTGGTATGTTGAGAACCATGCATTTTTATAAGGGACATTTATGGTTAATACATCCCACTGTTTTTCTGATTTCAATTCCTAGGCCATGGAAAGTAGATGTTCTGTGGCCCAACACCTAGGTAGGGCGAAGTAGCACAAAAGGAGAATTGTGTTCCAAATAGCAAAAAGCAAGACAGTCTTTTAGCTGATCTCATGGTTTCTTTACATGATGTATCGACCTCTGTGAGACTCCACATGTAATGGGGAGGGACTTGTGGTTAATGTCCTTGGATACACTGGGGACAGTTGGAGACCAGAAAGACTTGACCAAGTTAATCCTTCCTTTAAAGAGCTTGGCCAATGGGGAGTCTGCCGAACACGGTAGCAAGATGGATTATAACAAATTGTAAAACAAAAATGTCGAGCTCCATTTGCCCTTGGTCTATTGTTGTGGTGCTTTTGTTTGGACGAAATCTGTTTCCAATTGTCATGGATCCGATGACTTTTTAGGTATAGTCCGAGCATGATGATGGCTGCATGCACCAAGTGCAAATTATTTTATATTGGTAATAGTGTGTTAACTGGATGCTTGTTCTAAATTGAGTGCGGCTTAGTTGCGAAGTGGGGTTATCCAATGATTTTTAAAGGATTTGGAAGTAACAGGACATAGAATGAAGTGCTGATTATTTTTCAACCATTTGGACATCGCTGGACCTTCTGCTGATTTTTGAAGAACATTGTGGGAAGAATGTGGTCTTCGGGTGGCTGGCAGTTTTCGGGGTGTCTTGTTTCTGTAATCTTTTAGAATGAAAACAAATTAAATTAGGTTGCTCAACTTATTATCTATTTATGATACCTTTATTTGCGCTCTTGACAGAACAGTGTGTGCTACAGTGTAGAACATTTGCTTGAAAGAAGGGCTCAATTACTTTATTTTTGGGAGAAGTAATGAGTGTGAACTCTTCCTCAGCTTGAACAAATTAAATTCCATAGGAAAGATAAAGTTAAATCATCTAAGGCTACATCTACAAGAATACAAAGTTTGCTAAAGGTCTGTGGAAATACAATTGGATTGTCTGGACTATTTTGCTTGCTCAAAGGATTGTTCTTCTCTCTTGCTGCTGACTCATGATTTCCACAAGTTTGTTCTTTGATTAGTTATCGTTGATCTTTTCCCCTTGCTTTAAAAGCTTCCAATTGGAAAACTGATAACTGATTCGCTTAGTTATGCCCCGATCTGCGAACATCTCTACAGATATGTGCCTTACAAATATAACTTGCTAAGGAAGTCCAATATATCAACGTTCACAAAACTAGTCGAATGTTGTTTTGCTTGCTCAACTACTGACTGATCCCTGCACCGGCATCAGTATGTCCAGATGGATGGCTCCATATCACCCCCATTACACGTCGTGTGAGGTCCTCCTAGTATCCATCCTCTCATCTTGAACTGCAACATCTAACTGGAGTCCCTGGGATGCCTCCTTGGTAACCACCTTATCCACATCCATCAATAATGCGATAAGAGAACAGAAAAGACCTGGGTTGTTGGGTGAGGTCCAGTTAGGAGGAAGTGGCACGGGGAGGCCAGGCAGAGGTAGGACTGTGAAGAAAAGCGGGGAGAAGGATTGCAGAAAGCATGTGCAATTTGAGGTGTTGGTTGGTGAGAGAAAGTTGTACTCGGGTGTCAGAGGACTTGTTAATGAGACACAGGCAGAGTGTAGTGCATACATGAATTGCCAACTAATTTAGTCAGCTTTCACCAAACTTTGCTTGTTCATATTCGGTCAGTCTTGTTGATGGACACATAGCTGAAATGACACATCATTCTTAGCATTTGTTAATTACATCATTAATGTGCTTCTTAGTTGCCTGCACAACATGTGACAAACGTATACCATGTAGGTAGTTATGTAGTGTGCTGAGGTTTTGGAACAAATTACATTTTAAGTATAATTTCAGCTCTGTGCCCACCAACAAGACTGAGCGAATACGACCAAGTAAAGTTTAGCCTAAGATGATTAAATTAGTTGGCAGGTCATGTATGGAATTTTAAAATAACACAAGGGAATATTGCTATGGTGAATTTAGCAAGAGACTAATTGTGGAATGTAGTGAACGCTCTGTGGCGCTTGGTGCACACGCAATGTTTACATATGCAAATTAAGTTTGACATCAGGCGTTGCCGTCACAGCAAATATATTTAGATGAAAGAATCAAGATGGAGCCCTCGCGCCACGTCGCTACCCGTTACCATGGAGAGGCTGAGTGGCTAATATAAGTCAAACAGATGTAAGTGTTCGCGATGAGGCTATTTGGATGTGGACCTCTATTGTGTTGGATCTAGGAAGATATTTGTAACCATGTTAGTTGGATACTGAGTGAAGTTGTTGGGAACTGTGTTGCGCTTTGCCCACAATTGGGTCTTTTGGTAATTCCAGTATGATCTATACAGGCGCAATTTTTGAGAGCTACTGCATGCCAATGATTTTGTTCAATATGCGGAATACCGCAGTCGGGTGCACAGATAGAATTGCTTCTATTCTCTGCATATGAATGGTATAAACAGATATACTAATCGAGTGCGACATTCTTTGTGACATGATAGAAACCTGCTGATCTAATAATATTGGGCCTCATTACAAGTTTGCCAGTCTGGAAACAGCAAGCTTACCGGTACCGTTGTTTCCGGACCGGCAAACTACAAGTTCTGCGAGCGGGTGCCTTTTCGCCCCCGACAGGTCTGACCTGGTGGGCAGAATAGCACCCTCTCGCAGACCTTGTCGGATGCACCGGCACCATTCACGAATGGTGCCGGTGCATCCGACCTCCCCATTCCCATTGAGAGCAATGGGAATGGGGAGTAATATTTTGCGGCACCGGGAATGAGCAAATAACGGGTCCGCCATGGCTGTAATGCCCCGGAAATTGCCCATTCAGGGGCGCCGGAAAATTAATGACTGGAATTTACCAGCACGGCTACCGCCAGAGTCATAATGACCCCCATTGTCTTTAGGACTTTTTTTGCTGGGAACTTACAAGTTGGATTAGTACTTTGCCACGTTACTTGATTAGTTGAAAGTTACGCTTTGAAGACTGGTGGAAAGCCATTAGGTAAGAACTTCAAAGTTATTCCAAAACCTGAACACTTGGTGAAGGGTTGTCATGCTTGTGCCATTTGGGGCACCATAAGTTGTCACTGGTTAAGAACGCATGTTGGCAATGTTTATTTTGGAAATTGTTAAAAGTGTATAGGAAAAAAGACAATGGGGGTCATTATGACTCTGGTGGTAGCCGTGCCGGTAAATAGCAGCACGGATTCCGCTGGAGTCATTAATTTTCTGGCACGTGGTAATGGGCAATTACAGGGGCATTACAGCCCCCGGAGGACCAGATAATTGCCCATTCCGAGGCGCCGGAAAATATTACTCCCATTCCAATTTGAGTCCCATTGGACTCCATGGGAATGGGGAGGTCGGATGCACCGGCACCGTTCTGCCTGCCAGGTCAGACATGGCGAGCGAAAAGGCACCCGCTCGCAGAACTCGTAGTTTGCCGGTCCGGAAACAACGGTACCAGCAAGCTTAACGGTACCACTGTTTCCAGACCAGCAAACATGTAATGAGGCCTAATGTGTTGTGTATAATTTGATTAGGTTTTAAGAGTTTGGATATAATGTCGAGGAAATGATCGTGGAGCATTAAGAAGATCACAATTACACTGGAAACATTTAGGTAAGAATACTGATTATGAGAATTATAGAGGCAATTGATGAGGAGAAGCTAACTATTTGCTCATCTCTGTCAGATCGACCTGAAGAACGAGTTTGTGGAAATATGAGAATAGGAACTAATAGGAAGTTCTGTACTGGAGCAGCTTTAACAGTAATTATTAGGCTCCAATGACCAAACAATTTCACCAATTATCAGATTTAGGGATAGTCACTAGTAAGGTAATGGTGCAAAGATTAGTTTTGGTATATATCCAACTTTGTATATTAACTTGTGTAGAGTGTCGGTGGTGGACACATGGGTGTACTGGTGCATTCAATTAAGGTTAATGCATCACTACTACAACACTATTTATAGGTGCAGTTTTTTTTTCTCGCAAACAACTTTTATTTAAGTAAACATGTTGTGAGTACAGGAACAATCTTAACGTCGAATACAGTACGATATGACCTTTTTCGGGGAATGGACCCTGGATATACAGGCTCGCTAGACTACAATGCCATTGAGGCAGGATTTATATACATCCAAGTCTGACTGTCTCCCCCCGTTGTCCCCCTGCATACCCCGCCTTGTTCCGCTCCCTCCCACCTTCCGAGGGCGGGCAGGATCACAGAGGAGAACATTGTTGCAACATTGGGGGTTTAGTAACTGTAGCAGGGTATTTCTCAGCAAAGTCAATAAATGGGACTCGCACTGAGACCTACCTTGCGGAACTCCCTTCACATAGTGCCGTGATTTTGTCTGCCACCAATATGTCCCAGACCCTAACCTACCACATCTGAGTCACCGGGCCCTCAGTTGCCTTCCAAGTACGGGCGATGACCAGCTTTTCTGGCCGTAAGAGATGTCCAATTAAGGTAGCCAGTGGGCCAGTAAGAGGGAACGCCCCCCCTCCCATATTCCCAAGATCACTACCAGTGGGTCCTTGGGAAGTTCCAACCCCATAATCGTCTTTATTGTAGCAGAAACCTCCTTCCAGTAAAGACGCACCTTGGGACATACCCACACCATATGGAAACAGAGAGCCCACTGCGTTACAGCCCCGCCAGCAGGCGGCAAGGTATCCATGTGATGCAATTTCTCCATGGTGAGGTACCGCCTATAGCAGAATTCATAAGAGCATTCCCGGTCTGTGACGCACCGGGAGGACTTGAGCATCCAACACCATATTCTCAGCCACTCCTCATCTTCAATGGGCCTCCCAGGTCGTCTTCCCCTTTAGACATGTATGGCAGGCGCGCAACAGGATCTCTCATGTCCAGAAGCTTATATAGCCTTGAGACCCTGCCCTCCTGCAATGTCAACTCTAGGGCAGAAAGGGACCTCGTAGCCCCCTCCCTTGTGTGTGGGTGGGAGGCCCAGTGCCTCATATGCATGTATCTGTAATGCTCCGATTCTTGTATGTTGAAGGTAAGCTTACATTCTTCAAAAGTCATTGGCCTTTTGTCTTTATAAAGCTGCCGTAGGCATTCCATGCCACCCTCCACCCATTTGCGTAAGCCCCCCACCACATCCTGGACGGAAGCCTTGGTTATTCCAGATTGGTGAAAGGGGTCCCGCCCCTCTAGATATTCCCCATCTACGGAGCGCCCTCCCCACGTAATAGAGCGTACATTTAGTTGTCGCCAACACGGAGACGCTCCCCTCCTGCCCCAGGTGTCTCCCCTCTATATAGGGCAACCGAGCCAGGCCGACCAAGGACTGGGCCTTTTCGATGAATTTCCACTTTGGCGGTGATGTGTGTCCTCCCCAAGTGGAAATGTGTGAAAGCTGAGCCTCAAGGTTATAATGAAAAGAGTCCGGGACCCACAATCCACCCACCCTCGCTGGCTTTAGCAAGACCCTCTTGGATATCCTATTTTGTTCCCCTAGATGAAGCCGAGAATCTTCCCCTGTAGAGCGCGAAGGTCTGAGTCCGGGGTCCTCACTGCCAGTGCCGAGCTCAGGTAAAGCAATCGTGGGATCAAATTCATTTTGACTGCCGCTATGTGGCCAAAACAGGAAATCTCTTGATGTCCCCATCTCTCCAAATCCCCTGTCAATTCTGCAAACAGCGGGAGAAAGTTTGTTTGATATACCACTGACAACTTCCTTGGGATCCGGACCCCCAGGTACGGGATAGAATCCTAGGTCCACTGTATGGGGGCAAGCGCTCCTATAGACTCTTACCCGGGGGCCTGAGAGACAAATCCAGGCCATGAGACTTGCCACAATTCACCTTAAAACCTGAGGCTAGGCCAAACTCCTCCAACTCACCCAGCACCTCTGCCAGGGAGGAGACGGGATTGCTCAGCATAAACAGGATGTCGTCTGCATTGAGGGACACCTTATAATCTGTTGTTTCCACCCTCACGCCCTTGATTGCCCCTGCAGATCTAATACGACTGCCGAGTGGCTCCATGCATAAAGCGCAGATCAGCGGGTAAAGCGGGAAACCCTGCCTTGTACCTCTACTGATGGTTAGATTGGACGATGCACTCCCATTCAACCAGATGCGTGTGGATTGATTTTGATAAATCGCCATGACCCAGCTAATGAAACGAGTCCTGAACTCAAAGCTTTCAAGGACCCTCCTCAGGAAACCCCAGTCTACACTGTCAAAGACTTTGTGGGCATCCAGAGAGATTATCCCCAAGTCCAGGCCTGTCCTCTCTCCCATCTCCAGCAATTCCAGTGTACATCTCGCGTTGTCCTGTGCTCTCCTACCCAAGATGAATCCTGTCTGGTCCCTATCTATGAGCCCGGATAAGACCCCCATCATTCAATGGGCCAATATTTTGGAAAAAAGATGGAGTCCACATTAGTAAGTTTGATAGGCCCATACGAGTCGCACATGGTGGGGTCCGTCCCCTGTTTAGGGAGCAGAACGGTTGATGGGGCGCCCATGGACTGGGTGACCCTGAAGTCATAAAAGAATTTAATAACCCTACCAATGGGGGAACCAGTATACTGCTAAACGTCTTGTTAAAAGTGGTGGTAAAGCCATCAGGGCCTGGGGCTTTGTTTTTCAGTGATGTTATAGCCCACTCCACTTCCCCAAGTGCTATTGGTGCCTCAAGGGCCTCTCGTCCCTCCTGCGTTAGATAAAGCAAGTGTGATTCCCACAAGTAGCGTGCTTGGGCCTCCTCCAACGGGAGCTCTCCTCTGAATACTGCAGAGAAATGTGTCTACAAAATACCCACCTTAGCGAGTTCATCCCCCTGCAGCACTCCTTATTCATCCTGTAGGGCCTGAATCGAGTTCCAGGTCTCGAGTTTGTGCAGCTTGTCCACTAGCAGCCGATTAGCTTGGTTTCCTTTTGCATAGTAAAATTGCTAGTTTTCATTTCTCTACGTGAGTCTGACTTCTTGTGCTCCTGCTCAGCTTGGATAACCTCCTTCTCTAGCCTCTCGCGGACTAATTTCTTCGCTATGGTATATACTGCAGTTCTGCTAATAAGTTCCCCCCCTTTACGTCCCCTTCATAGCATCCCACACTATATCTTGCAAAGGGCCAGACTTTTCATTTTCCTTGAAATAATTAAAAAGTACTTCCCCTATCTTCCCGAATAGGACGGGATTCCTAAACACTGGTTCATATAATTTCCATGGACACCTGGCCCTTGCAGGTCTAGCCGCTATTACAGGTACGTAGTCGGATAGCGTTCGTGTACCTATGTCCGCCTCCCTGATGCATGGGTAAAATGTACTAGGTATCAGTACTAGATCCAATATTGAGAAACCCCCGTGGACATGTGAGTTGAAGGAGAAATCCCTAACCTCCCAATGAAGCAGCCTCCATGTGTCCACCAATCCCAGTTCTTGGAGGAAGAGGCAAAATACTGCGGCGTGTTTGAAGCCCAGCTTGGTAATGGGAGCATTTTATCCACTTTGGGGTTCAGAACCAAGTTAAAATATCCCCCCTCGATTCCCCCCCAGAAGGATCTGTCCCTCGGCGAATGGCAATATTTTGGATATGAGGCATCCCAGGAAACTGTCTTGGCCTATGTTTGGTGCCTACAGAGACACCAAGGTGAATGTTCGGTCCCACAGCCGACCCTTAACACAAAGATATCTCTCCTGTGGGTGTGGGCCTTGGCGAACCTTAATATTTGTGATTGGGATTTGTCCGCTTACCAGGATGGCCACCCCCTCTTTTTCTCTACACCCGAGGCGAAGTACTGATGCGGGAACTACCCGTTTTTCATGCGCCCCTGGTCTTGAGCCAGCAGGTGAGTTTCCTGCAGAAATACAATAGACAGTGACATATCCCTCGGTTTGCCCAGGATTTACTTTTTTTGACCGGGAGTTCAGACCCTGAACATTCCACGTACCAATTGCTATGGTGTCCTCCTCCCCATCAGCCCTTGCTACATCAGCCACCATGGAACCTTGATTTTAGGTCGCCTCCCCTCCATCCTATGTCGTGTCATATCCCTCACACCACCTTAGTAATCATGTCTGTCTCACAACCAACATTTTGGAACTCAACATCCTCCTTTCATCCCCCCCTTTAGTCCCCCTCCCTTCCCCTGAACGAGCTCCAACTTGAGCATCTACTTAACATTTGGAAATTCATGGAGGGCCCGACTTGTAGGGTGGAGAAGAATCCTCATCTTTCAGTAGCACCCCTCAACCCCCTACCACCATACCCCGGCTCACTGCTCACTTCCAGTGTTGGGGCTTCCTGCCACCCGCGTGCCGCCAGCACCCAGGGCCTCCCCAGAGACCCGGAGCCCAATGCCCCTTGAACACAGCACCCTCAAGTCCTCGTAGTTGGACCCCACAGTCACCTCCCTCTGCCCACCTGAAGCCATTTCTGCAGAGATGCTGGCTCTGCCTCTCCGTCAGGGTCTTCCCCAACCTCCGAGACCCCCCCGCCCAGATCCCTCCGGGCTCAGCAGCCCCTACGCCTCCCCAGGGAGCGCACTAGCCATCGCCTCGTCTGGTGGGTGAAATGCAGGGCAGTGGGGGTATCTCCTTTGTGCGCAGCCATTCAGATAGAAAGTGGTTGAGGTGCTTTGGGTTTCATTAGGGTTGTTGCTGCCAGGTCTTGGTACAAAGAGAGAGAGACGTTGCGAAAGGTGATAGTTGACGTCGGTCTAACTGCTGCCATTATGCGCTCCTTTAGTTGAAAGAAGTGGACCCGGGTTAGAACATTCGAGGCCCTGTCCTGATTCGAGGACAGTTCCATGTCCTGTTCCATCAGTGTTTTGAGGATGAAGTGAAATAAGTCGGCCACAAAGGCTGGCAGTTCGTCGTCCCTTACTGCGGCAGAGACGCCACGGATGCATATTTTGGTCCTACGGGAGCGATTTTCTCCATCCTCCTGCTGGTCCTACAGGGCCGTGCATCGCGCCTCTAGAGACTCTAGGCGATTGGAACATTCCTCCACCACATATGATTGCTCACAGAGCGTGTCCTCCTCCGACGACACCCTGGGTTCCGCTTCAGCGACTCTCATGTTGAGTGCCAGGATTTTATGGGAGAGTTCCTCTGTGCTCTTTCTCCTTGCAGATTTCGGCCAGCAAGTCCTGCAGGTCAGATTTTGTGAACATCTGCATGAACATGGCAGGCAGAGGGCCTGTGCTGTGTAGCTGGGCTGTCACCATCTCGGTACGCATGTTCCTGTCCACCATCTGCAACATAGTGGAGATGTCCTCCTGTTTACCACTCTTTGGAGCTTTAGCCATAGCAGATGACATGGGGCCCGGGAATCTGGACGGCTGGGCGCCTGACCAATCTGGTTCTCCCTTCCCGGATGGGATTTAGACTGCCTATGGGTGAGTGCCGCTTCACGGGTACCCGAAAGATGTGGGCTCGAAGGCCACCACCTTATTCCTGTGATGGGCTGTGATGTACCCCCACACTCTTCCCAAGCTTCTCCTGAGCCTGACTGCGGTCAAGATGCCAAAAGGTCCAAGCCAGTGAGCGTGGCCCACTTCCAAGAGAAGACACCGTCAACTGGGGTGTGGCGCGGCAGGCTATCCTTTAGTTTGCTTGTGGCCCCAGCGTTACCCCGTGGCCTAGGAACACTGCGCTCCTCACCACCATCAGGCTCCCCTCTAGTCCACCGGTCAGGCTCAGCTATGCCGATTGGCTCATTGGCTGTAAGAAGAGCACACCATGCTTGGCTCATTTATGTAGTGCTGTAGCTCAGGGAGGCATCTGTTAAAATGTGAGAGTTGCCCGTTCTCATCTGCTTGCTTCTTCCTCCCAGGTCACCATCTCATCCCTCGCGTGTCTCCACAGCGTGCAGCACAGCTCTCCCATTGTGCCTGCCCCTGCAGCCTCCACGAGGGCCAACACAGCAGTGTCCCGCCGCCAAGGCTGATCGTCCGAGAAAAAAGAGGGGGATGCACCTCGCTCCCCCACGCTGTGATCAATCCAGTATCTGCTGTTGCTGGATGCCCCCGACTCCGCCTGCCCTTTGCTATGGGGGACCTTGTTGGGTGTTCTGCAGCTCCCACAGCACACCAGTGAGACTGCTGCTGGTGCAGCAAGACTTGCCCCGGTGCAGGGCGCAGGGCTCCTCCTCACGCCTGTTGAGCACCACCCGGCAGGGTCTGCACCGCACCAGCCAGCTCACCGAGTGCCCACACCGCACCAAATGCGGTTCCGACCGTCAGTCGGAGCCGCGGGCGGCCCCAGCTTACTCCTTACTCCTCCGACTGGCACAAAGCCGTCATTTTCTGCCTGCCACGCGGCTCCTCCAGGGCGGCCCGTAACCTGTGAACGCAGGCTCCCCCAGAGCCAATAACCCTAACTGGGTGCAGTGGATGGCGTCCGCTGGTTCATTCCGCCATCCACTTTGGCGGACGTCTCCCACAACAGGCTGTTTTTCTCCTCCGCCCTTTCGACGCCGGGGCTCTTAGGTGGCCATCTTCCCGATGGCCTGGCTTGGCCACGCCCCAGATGCACAGGTTTTAATAATTAGTATTGGACTGTGTTCGTTATTGGGCCATATGGAACTTTCATTGGTTGACAATAGATATATTTTTTTCTTTTCCATCTTTTTAAAATAATTTTTCCTTTCCATGTGATACATCACTGGCTTGGCTGCTGGTTTGTATTTTAACAATTTGTATTTGTTCTTGCCATTTCTGTATAACTTGCATTTGTATTATGACACTGAAGCCCTGACGGAGACCAGTGTTTTTTTTTAGGTCAAAGCATGTGTTTGCGGTGGCTGAATATTGAACAGTTGAATACTCAACAAAGAACCGTTCATCAATCTTTTGTGGGACGAATACTTTGAAAACTAGGTTAATAATTGGTATATTTGGTGCATGGCCCATTGGGCATTTATTTTCAGTTTGCTGTATTCAATCAAAAGGCTTTTTTGGGGGCTTGAGGCCATTGTCTAGAACTAATGCTGCCTACTTGCACCATCTAGATAAGGTTAAATACTTTGGCAGAACAAAGCTTAGTTTTTAGGATTCATTGTTTTTTTTTGGTGGTTAGCACAGTTGAGTATTAGCCCCTGTTCAAGTTTGGGCTTTGCAATCCAGACCAGCCCATGATTCCTACTGCATTTCACTTCCTTATTCTGCATGGTGAACACTGAACATAGAAAGCAAACTGGTTTTGGTGAAGATGATTTTCGTGAATTGACCTTCACCGAACATGCATAAATCCTTTTTTTGGGCTCAGGCCAAACTGTGTTTTAACTGGCTTCTGGTGAGTTTTCAAGCGGACACTGTGGGTCTGCATTTACATGGCCAATGCTTTTGTTTGTAAAGTTTTGGCACGCAGTGTTTTTGCTGCCTTCGTGCAAGGTGAAATCTTGCTACTGTGGTAATTTTAAAAAAAAATCAAATGGACTAAAATGATGTTCTAACAAGGTGTTTGGATCGTGGTGCTTTTTTGATGAAACAGGGGTTTTTACGATTTGGAGTTTGAAGATATATACTTTATTGGGTAAGTTGTATTACACAGGAATATAAATTGGATGAAGTGATATTGTCACTGGGTGCACGGGTGCATATGCAGTCACGTACTATTGTAGAATTTGAATTGGTGGATTTATTGTTCTTTCATTGGAAACCAGTGAACCTGTTTTCATAGCCAAAGGGACCAATACTTTGCTATTTGTGGTGGTGGTACCAACACTAGCTTGGGGATTTTTTTTTTCTTCAACTTCAATTTTATTAGCATCAACACAAATACAGCACAGTGCAGAAAGTCTGCATATGTCCATCATACCAGATACCAATCAATTGTTTGATTTTCAGCAAACCAACACTTTCGTCAGGGTCAATGGAATCTGGGCTAGATCATGGTTTTCTTGTGTTGTACGTAAATAAGCAGATTCATCAGTGTAAGATTTTTCTTTCTCTTGTCCCCCTTTTTTCTCCCATTTTTAATTCAACTTTCAGTGGTTGAATATATTGGGAAAATTGATATTGTGTTCTTCCATTTTTTGTTTTCCTATTATTGCATTGATGTTTCTGTTGTGTACCATTGATGTGTTCAAGTAGCCCTGAAGAGGACCGTGTATGGTTGAAACACACGTTGGCTGTTGCAAGGAACAATATGTTGAATCCACTAAAAGACAAAATTAACTGAGCCATTGCCATTCATTGGTTGGTTGAAGGCCAGTAGGCCCTGTTCATGATTTTGATTTAGAGTTAGCAGGTGGAGTGCAATTGATCTGAACTACTCTCTGGTTCAATTTTCTTGTGTGAAGTTGGGCTAAAGTCACACTTTGGTCCAGATCAGTGCAGCTATACACCCTCCACCCCAGCCCCCTTTTATATTGCCTTATTTACTGTTAAGTAGGTTAGCTTGAACCTTCAAATAGCCCCTTGTTTGATGTGCATTAAAATTATCATGTGCCTCCTTTTCCAGTAAATGAAATCTGTTTAAATTAAAAACTACACATAACCTATATATAACAAGAAATATTGTTGTTTTAGGTTTGAGACGTTTGATATAAACAGCTTTGAGCAATTTTGTATAAACTACGCCAATGAGAAATTACAGCAGCAATTCAATATGGTGAGTAGAACTTTGGTGGCATTTTTGCAAATGTTATTTCTCAATGGCTTCTTTGTTTAAGGTGTCGTTACATGTTGGAGTATCCCGTCTGTCGACAAAGTATGTGTGTATAAATATATATAGCTCTCAGTATTTGTTTATTTACATAGACCTTTATAAACGTAAAACATGTGTAGAGGGTTTGCAACATAACCTTGTATTATGGTTCTCTAATGACATTGATTGTGCTATGATGATACTGAAAACCAGAAATCCCAAGACCAAGTCATTAGAAAACGTCAACAGAATCAGGGAGGCCACAAGACGACCATAATACTCCATATCTGTAAATATGTAGTACATATTCAAACCTGTTTTAATTCTATCTATTTATTACTTCTATTGGAATGAGCTCATACAAATGAATTACTTCCCTTAGTTCTCTTATGGTGTCATGCTCATCAATTGCAGGTGTTAAACCAATGCTTTTTGTCCAATAAGCCTAGACGTGTGTTGCTTGCAACGTGGAAATTACACTGATTGCCATTGCACGTATGCATGAGAAGAACACGATTGTTTTAAAATAAAAATGTTAGTTCTGTAAATATGGTCTAGCAGTCCATTTGTTCGCAGCAAAACCAAGAACTCTTAAAGTAAATGTTCATCCCTGTGTTTACTTTTTTTTAAACATTTTTTTGTTTGATTCTAGTAGTCGTGCATTTTAGAAATCCCCTCCTTCTGTAACATAGAAAAACCTGCACATTCAGATATGTTCTAATATTGAATAGCTCACCTGTTTGTGAGCACAGATTGTTTTTAAATGTATGACATTGTATTTTAACTACATTATTTCGAAGGGAGAAGATAACAAATGCTAACCTCTCAAGACAGAAAAAATTCATCCAAAAATAGAGACTATTATAATTTCGATGGGGGAAATGCATTAGAACGTGTCAACATATTACCTTTATGGCAGCCTTTAAAAAAAAAAAAACTATATAGCAATTGTACATATGTTCAAACAATACAATTCGTGACCCAAACAGTATTTTATTCCCATTACATACATAAACAAATGCCTTTCTTGAACTGTTGTATTCATATCAATTTCCACACTACATTTATATTTTGGAAAAAAAAAAAACAAAATTGTACATTAAGTAAAGGAACTTTGAATGAATTAAACAGTTGGCAATATATTGAAATGAACTTGCACATTCACTGCAAATGTCTCTGACAGCCATAAAGTGTCGCGCAGTGAGAACACCCTAATTTGTTTCACATAGACCCTTGAATTCTTACAACAATTGGGATGTAGTTGGTATGTTAATGTAGGTTATGTGGGAAGATCTCCTATTTTGTCCAATCGAGTGTACGAGACAATCAGATAAAAGTATTAATAGGTTTCAAACCTTTTAGGGAATTAGGATGTGCACTCTTGAAAAGCATTCAGGATATTGTGATAGGGAATGTATATGTTTTTGTATTGGACAACATATGAGTGGGGAGCATAATTAACCGTTAGCTTGAAAATGATAAAATGTGTTAAATTGCATGTTGATGGAAAACTTTGTAGAAGGCTATACGTTGAAAAAAGTGACTGAACCTCATGCAGTAGCATAGTCTGCAATCTGCAATGTAGAGTGTTTAACTTCCCATCAATAAAAAGTATCAGAGCTTTTAGGCCTAGGCTCGCGCTCTGTACACTCGAATACATACAGACAGAACGGGTAGCTGTTACTGGCTTACATCCAGACTTCTTATACTTCTAAGAAAATATGCTTTTATGCAACTCCCTTTATGCAAATTATTTTTGTTTACTTAATAGCCTGATTTTCTGTTTTTTCGTATGTGAGTTTTTACTCCAAACATAAATAAAGCCATTGTTGCATTTTAACCAAGACTCAAATTTAATTCTGAATAATTATTTTTTTACAATCATTTTCACCTGTTCCTTATTTTTGGTAACTGATTATTTTCTTTGTGTAGCATGTCTTTAAACTTGAACAGGAAGAATATCTGAAGGAGCAAATCCCATGGGACTTCATTGAATTTTATGACAATCAGCCTTGTATCAACCTCATAGAGGCCAAGCTGGGAATCCTGGACTTGTTGGATGAAGAATGCAAGGTAGGTCTCACTTGCATGTTAAACTGGCATAAACATTAGTCTGTTACTTGTAACGTCTGAAATTACTGACTTGGAGATTTATGCTGAGAGCTAAGAAGGACAGTGGAGTCTCTCTCAGTCCTTGGGAGTGAAGTAGCTTTTGCATCATAATATCATAGCATTCTTATGGACCTTTGAGGGCAGGTTTTAGTATGAGCTATGTTCTTTGAACCGCCAGAGAAACTAAGCTCAGTCATTTTACAGGGAGCAAAGAGAGACGGCTGCATTGTCATGCAGGATGCTCTACAGTGCACTCTACTCTAGGACAATCCTGCAACATCATGCTCCACCCACTAGACCCTCCATTACAGGCCAGAACACTTCTACTGAAACTGGAACCTGCCAAATATCATTTGAGAACAGAAACTCACTGTCCAGTCCCAAAGAGAAGGCATCCCACTTTTGTCAGTTCATTCTGAAAGATATATTTATCTTTCATCGATGCAGAGGTCTCTGCTGCACTGATCACATGATTTGGATCCTTCTGGAAAGCTCCTGCCCAAGCGACAATCTGCATCACAATCTTCCTACTTCTACAAAGTTGCAAGTTTCCACTTGACCCGCTGAAAGCCTCTGTGTCAACAGTAGATATACTGCATAGTATATATACTGCATAACATCTCTGGTGCCTCGGAGAGAGCTGCTCCCTCAGCAACATTCATGGCTTAACTTGAATGATGCACTTCAATCCCGTAAGTGAATTCAACCCGGGAAGTATGTAACACACTAATAATGCACCAATCATCATATTAAAAGTCGCTTCACAGCAGCTGACCGGGCAAATGGAACGCTACATCTCTAAAGACATGAGATCATGTGCCGGAATAGCAATGGAAGAAAACATAAGAAACAAATCAATACAGAACAATGTTTTGATATCAAGGTATGGAAGAAAGGCTGGACACCAAGATACAGTGATAGAAAGTCTCAATCTACATTGAAGATCTCCCCATTAGACTTTTCGTTCCATCTTCAAGCATTAATAGCAATATGTTGCTTGACCTCCCCACAGTATTTGTAAGGTGCCAGCTGCTGTACCACAGGAATCAAATGCCCATACAAAAAAAGCCCTTGGTTGATGTAAAAATATGTGAATCTGAATCATTGCTAATAAGATTAAAATGTCTGATTTGTGTTAACTATGAATCCTTCTATTCTCCCATAGATGCCTAAAGGGAGCGACAAAACATGGGCTCAGAAATTATATAACACACATGTGAACAAATCTGCACACTTTGCAAAACCACGCATGTCAAACCAAGCTTTCATCATCCTGCACTTTGCAGACAAGGTAAAGCTCCCAGGTCATTTATTACATTGATCGTCTTCTTTCTATAACATGAAGCCTGAGATTGAAAGAAAGTTTGTTTATATGATCAGTGTTCTGTTTTCACCAAGCAAAATCTGTGACTGAATGCATTTTATATATATATATACATATATATATATATTTGATTGTGCCACTCTTGGTCGACTTTTTAAGTGCAGTAGGAAACCTATTCTACTGTATTCTGGAGACTAGTACTATTGGCCTTCATGCTTTTTTTGACCACTGTTGTGGTATGACTGTACGATTACACTTTCCATAATCATGCTTGTGTAATTGTAACTGAGCAACACCGCTTCATTGAAGGTTATGCATTGATCCATTCTGAGGTAAGCCATTTTGAGTTGTCTTTTCATTCTCCTTACCGTCAAACTGGTTAATGCAAACTATCCTTGTCAGATTTTAACATATGTGGTTGTTGCTTTGCACATTGTACTATAATGGTGTTTAATCTATGGTTAGCACGACCATACATTCATTCACAAAATGTCAACTTTTTCACAAAAGAGTGAAATTAGAAAACAAAATGATCTTCTTCCCCATATAATGCATATGTTATCCACTTGCTCCTTGGTAACCCTTGTTTCTATATCTGCTCATTTATGATGTTGGATGAGAGTGCAATGTATTTGACTAATTCAGTTATGCAACTCTTAACAAATAGGGACATGCTCATGATAACGTCCAGAATTTCTTAGTACAGAAGTTGTTCAAGCATGCTGATGGTACATGCTTTGTCGTTCAATAGTTTTAACGCTGTTTTAAGTTCTTGGAATTATCTATGCCTAGAGTCATTTTAGTTTAAACTCTGCCTATTTTAAAGTCTGAGAATGTTATCATGTGAGGTTGTAAATGGGTCTTTGGGGAGGAGCAGACATTTGGGGGGTAACACCCTGAAAGAGAGGCAGAAAAAGCTAGGTAATGGACTGTGTCTATTGTAATATAACATTATCAGTAATATCAAATGGCCATATTGACCTCTTCATCTGCTCTTTGGTGATGGTTTGAGACTTTACCAAGTGCTCCATACAATTGTCCTGGCACATAATCTGCTTAAGCCTCTCACCTGCTGTCAGTGATTTGATTAAAAGAGCGAGCAGGATCAGCAATCGCCATTGTTCTGTCTACCCACACCAATCTCTTATGTTCTTCAGTGCAGCACCTTCCCCTAGCCTCCACTTTCTCCCTTTTTTTCAAAATCTGCAGATACGGTTGTCTGTCAGCTTTGTCTTGCATTTTGTTGGGCCTTGCCGCGATGTTCTCCACTGCGGGTGAGGCTATTCCCCCTCATTTAATAATCTTTGGTGTCGTTAATGGAAGACTTCACTGGTATGTGTTTTTTAGGAGGCGGTCCATATTATTCAGGATTCTGCATAAGTATGTGCTATAGGCCGAGTAGAAATTGGTGGGTATTGCCCTAGAATCGTAAAAGGGCAGGGTTCAAAGAAAGCAGACTTGCAGCTATTGTGGTTTCCTGTGTTTGTAAGGTACAGAGGGAGTGTACAGGGGTTGTCCCTCGGTTGTCTATGTGAAGTGTTGGACCGTCCGAAAGCAGCGTTCCTGGGGCTCAGCGTTCGGAGCTTCTCCAGAGCAGAGCTTTAAATCTCAGCGAGCAAGTCTGAATGCATCTTTTACCCAAAGCTTGATCACTGTGACCATCAACATGGTTCATAGGGCTGGCGTTTTGCTATAGCTCTGCAAAGTGAAAATGCAGATCAATACATTACTGCCTATGTAATGGGTGGAAGTAGAATTGGAGTTTTCCAAAAATGTAGCCTGACAGAAGAGCTGGGATCTCTGATTAATTTATTTTATTATGCTTATTGAGGTTCCATGTTTTTTTGCACCACAATCATGTAAAGGATGCGTGGGACCACCCCTGCAACCCTTGGACCCATTATACCATTTAAGAGGAGCAGGGGACAGCCCCCGTAACCCCTGCTCCCCTTAAATGGTATAATGCGGTACCCCTTTACCGGGTCAAACCACACCATTTTTGCCGTGATTTTTATCTACTGGTGACATTTTTGCTGCAATTTTATTACCGAATACCCTTATTCATCCCTTGTCCTGCCAAGGCAAATTCACTGCATCTGTGGAGGGGAAAGGAAAACAGAAAACTGATGCATGCGGACAGCTAAGGTAGACTGAGAAAATGCTGTTCAGGAAATGGATTATAGATAGTAGATGCAATAGAATAAATATTGTTAGGGTTTTTTTTACACAAGTTACTCTCCGGGGCAAAACTTGGCCAAGCCCACGTTGGGTGATCAGGGTTACACTTCTTAGGTTTGGCCTGAACTACCGAAAGGTATGACAACAATGGACGAGCAGCCAGGCTTTGTCAAAGGAGGACATTAGCAGGTATACAGAACTCTGAGCACACTGTGTGTCCAGAAAAAACTAGGACAGTGAAACATGGTTTGCCGCATCCTTGTCACATGTTTTCCACATCCTCTCCTGCATCAAAAATTATGACAGGGCAGGAGGCAGAGTGGCAGTCATCCACAGGAGAGATTGGCCATGCTCCATCTCCTCTCCAAGAGCAAGCTCATTTGAATCACTCGCCTGACGGTCCTCTTTATCGCACAAGGAACCCATCACCTTCCACCTCATCTACAGATCACCTCACAGGTGTGACTCTTGATTGCAGACCCCACCAACTTACTTTTCTCTGCCAAATTAGCTTACAACCACACTCTAAGCATGCTTTTCACACTGATCGCTGCAATGGACCTTAAACAAATGCTGCTCTCCCCCGCACACAGCAAGGGCATCACCCTAGAGTTAGTCTTCACATCATCCCCCTGCATCACCTGTGCAGACCCTTTCCCACTTGACTGGTCTGACCACACGCCATCCCATTATTAGTCACCCACTCGACTACGGCTCATAAAGCTCAGGCTAAACGCCCCCTCAGTCAATGCTGCTCATTCAAAGCCTTCCAGGTCAATGAGCTGGAAGCTGACTTCCCCACCACAGCGAATGCCTCGGGTCTCCTGTAATTATTCAGCAACTCTACAATGAAACTGGTGGACACTCATGCCCCCCTAATATCCAGCTGGCTAAAGACCAAACCATCTGCACCATGGTACACACCGAGGTAGCCTCTAACAGAGCCCTAGAGAAATGGTGGCGCAAAAACCATAATTCGGGAGGCCTCACCAACCTCTCCATGCAAACTGTAGGATTCTGTTTACTGAGGCCAAAGCTGCTTACTACTCCACCACCATTACGGAAGCCTCCAGCAGGCGCAAAGCCCTCCTTTGAAGTAGTAAAGCAATGTACCAGACCCTCACCCAACACTGAGGTACCAAAAACTCATAAATAAATGCGATCGAATCAACACATTTTCTATTGAAAAAATAGACCAAATTTGAGAGGCCATCGAATGAACCTCTAACAGCAATAGCATCCCCTGCCCCTCCAGCACGTACACTGCTCCTCTGGACTGAATGATCTCCTCTTTCCCCAGATCGCCTGCAAATTATTGCCTCCCTCAAACCTACTTCTTACTGACAATATAATTCTGGCTTCCAGCATTAAACAATTGACGAGGCCCAGCGCTCAATGCATGCCTCAGTGTATCATCCATGCCTCCCTCGCAGAAGGATCATTTCCAGACGCCCTCGAAACTGGTCTCATACAACCTCTTTTAAGAAAAACAACCTTATATCCAAACGACCTAGCCAACTACAGGGCCATTTACGAACCTCCTGTTTAATCGAAAAATCTTGGGGAAAAAATAGTTGCTGCCCAAATACTCGCCAGATTTGAACAACTCCACCTCCTAAATGACGATCAGTCAGGGTTCCACCCCAAGAGTAGCATCAAGATGCCACCATCCAGGTGGTGGATGATGCCCTCCAAATCGTAGATAAGGTTGACTCATGCCTTCTAATCTTCCATGACCTCTCGGCTGCATTAGACACCGTCAACCATTTGCTGACCGGATAGGATTCCCTGTCGCTGTCCTGAATTGGTTTACATCCTACCGCTCAGGCTGACTCCAGGTCTCCTGCGGAGTCCCCCAAGGCTCCATCCTCTCACTGATCCTTTTTAACCTTTACATGGAGCCTTTGGGCACGCTCCTCAAAGATCCCAATCTAGCCATTCACCAATATGCGGATGATACTCAGTTTTACATGCGAGTAAATCGCATGCAGGACATACTTCTGTGCGATACCTAGCTGCCATCCAGTCTTAAATGTCGACTGCCTACCTCAAACTAAACCCATCCAAGGCTGAATTTGGCCTCACCAGTCCGGCCTCCAAAAAACTTGTACAACAATGGCTCAATGATATGCGCCTACAAGTATTTGATCCTCAACTCTCACACTCGGCAAAATCCTTAAGCTTCACCATTGACAGCAGCCTGTCCTTCCAGAAACACATAGCCAAGAAGGCCCAAATAGCCTGGCTCAGAATCTCTACCCTTCAAGAAGAAAAAAAATGTTTTCATCCTGCTGCCGGACTCCGGACCATAGTGCAGGCCCTTGTGGTCCTGCACATCGATGGAGAAAATGCTCTCATGACAGGGCTCCCAACTGCTCACTTGGCTCCCCTAAAAGCAGTCTACCACACAGCAGCACTCTTAACGAAGCATAGAAATTCGATTGAATTACCCCCATCCTACGCAAACTACATTGGCTTCCGCTCTAAGCCAGGATACTATTCAAGACTATGTATCACATACAAAGCAGTCATGAGTAGTACACCAGCTGACCTGGTTGCTAATCTCCACATATCTGGTGGCATTCTCATCGCGCAGCAAATCGATCAACTGGCTTGAATCACAACTCGTCCACAATGAGGGGACCTGCAAACAATCCTGCTCTTCTCAAGCACCCACCCCCTGGAACTCTAACCCGGTGTCTGCTCGGAATGCCCCCACAATTCTCCAATTTCGCAAATATTTCAAAACATGGCTCTTTACACAACACCTGACCAAGGACTAACTCCAATTGACGCACATACCGACACACAGACTTCACAGTACTGCGCTACTTTTAAAGGATGGCAGCCCAAATGCTGACTACCCACCCTCTGTACAGCGCTCTACTACTCTCGAGCTAGATCTGCGCTTTAAATAATAAAAATAAATAACAAATAAAATGTAGTTACATAAATATTTATTATTTACATTTATTTATTTTATTTATGTAGCGTGAAACAAAAAGTCAAAAGGCATGAAGGCGCTTAGACAAGACAACAAAGAACAGTTAAGAGGTATCGCTCAGAGAGGGAATCGAGCAGGAGGTGCAGGGTACTTTTAAAGACCGCCAATAAGGTACATGCTCGCAAACCAGGGGGCTACGCATTCCAGGTTTTAGGGGCTGCATAAGGAAAAGATGAACAGAATGGTGTTCCCATTGACAATGGGAACTCCCGTCCCCTGCACACCTCTGGGTATTGGAAAAAAATCCAAACAAAATATAATATACTTTTTTGTTCACTTGTTGGTGATTTTAAGCATTAAAGAATATCAATTAGGCCATTCTTTTGTACAAATATTGCATATACCAACATGAAATGATTTGTTTCAATATACATAAAAAGTTTCAAAAAGTCTTTATGAAGGCGTAATAGTATTTTAACACTGTTTACATAACAAAAAAGAATGTTCAAGTTTAATTCACTCGAAAAGAATATACAATAATTCACTAAAAAAGGGAAAGCCTTCCTAATTCAGGGCTCTACGCGTTTCGAGAGTGTGCCTCTCTTCTTCAGGAGCAACAACTTATCCATGTAAACACAAAATTTTCTTAACTTGTTATTAATTCACAGGTCATTTCACTGACCTATGATACCAGGGTCAATTTTTTTCTCCCCGGCACCCCATAAAACTATTTAATACAGTGACAAGCCATTGGAGCTTTTAAAAGCTATATTAAATTAGATTTCTTATCAAAGTACAGGGTGTGCAATTTCCTTTCTTTTTTGCATAAGGAAAAGATCCCTGGGCCACATTGGGAAGTCTGGCCTGTGGAATTTCCAAAAGGCAGACCTTATTAGATCGAAGTACTCTCCGGGCTTTCAACCATGAGATGCTACTGGGCAGGTACCTGGGGCCCTGTCCTTGTAAGGACCTATGTGTACTACAATGAACTTGGAAAGCGTTCCTGCTGACGGGGAGCCAATGTAGGGCTTTTCTATCAGCAGACACATGGTCTGTTCTATGCAGCCCCTCTACAACACGTACAGCGTTGTTCTGGCTGACTCGTAAACTGGGGAGTTCACCCTTTGCATTGCCCAGCAGCAAGCTTGAGAAATAATTAAGCTTCACCCCTATGATGGCTCGTGCAATAGCTCAGTTGTTGGGATTCAAGAAGGGGCGAAGCTGAGCAAGCAGTTTCAGATAAGATGTGCCTGAAACAAGTCTATTGACATGAGCTTTCATATTGAGCTTTTGATCCATGTTAACTGCCTGGGTCTTAACTTTAGGCTGGGTGGCAATGGTACACCCCAAGATGACGAAGTGCCGATATTCTGGACTTCACTTACGTAGTAGTGGTGCTGTGTGCCCAAGACCATGAGCTCCGTCTTGGCATCATTGAGTCAGTGATATAGTTCCCAGAGAGAGTAACAAGACGTGTGTCTTCTGCATAGTTGGCATGAACTATGTCTTTTGGGTCCAGTTTTTCAAAACTTTGGAAACTTTGGCCTTGCGGTCAGAGCGAAAGGATTTTATCCACTCCGTTGCTGATGAGAATGAGCTCGTGCTTCGCAGTCTGTCCACTAGTATGGAGTGGACCCCTAAATGGAACACTGCAGAGGTCCAACAGCATGAGCAGCGGTGTGTTGCCTTTCTCAAAGATGTTGAGGATGTTAGTTTTTAAGTCTAGCAGAGTGGACTCAGTGCTATGGGCGCGTCTGAAGTAGGATTGTTTTTGTCCCAAGATTTCGTGGTTGGAGATAAAATCCTCAATTTGTAACTGAGCCACCTTGTCTAGTATTTTCAGTAGGTGGGGAACATTGGTCATGGGCCGGCAGTTGCCAAGCACATTAGGATCCAGGTAGGGCTTTTTGAGCAAGGTAGAGATCCATGCCTGCTTGATACAAGATGGTACACAGTTTTCCGTAAATGAGGCATTCACCCATTTTGTGATCAGAGGTACAAGCTGAGGGGTGCATGGTTTAACCTTAAGTGCAGGGCAGATGTCCCCCTTATAGTTTGTGGGCTTAAATTTCCTTAGTACCTCTGCTATATCTTGCTCAGTTACTTCTTGGAACTCAAATTTGGGGAGGGTCGCCTTAATCCTTATGGGAGCAGTTTATTTACCTTATTCGTCAAGGCATTTTGAGACACCAATTAGTCTCTATTCGCCTGTGATGGGCGAGGGCAGTGGTACTCCAGTTCCTTTAGAAATCTAAAGAGCTCCTTGGAATTGGAGTCTGCTTCAGCAATTTTACGGTCAGTGGATCGTTTTTTGCATCACAGATAGCTGATTTATGTGCTTTAGCAGCATGAGAATAAGTTATTTTGTCCTCAGTGGATTTGGTTTTCTTTCTCTGCTTCAGAGCTCTAATCTTGTTTTTTTAAAGGTTGTGAATGTCTGAGTACCAGACATTGGGCTGTGTTTTAAGCAGACAATATTTCACGGGAGCCATGCTGTAAACACCGTTTTCCAGCGTGTTTTGAGATGCGGCTCCCAAATATTTGTCTCAGTTCAGATTGAGCAGATTATCAACAGTGGCCGAAATAAAAGGGGCCACTGCGGAAGGTATTAACTTGCGAAGATTCCTATATGAAGCCCAGCATTTAGTTGTACTGTTGGTTGGGCTGGTATTGACGTGTTCCAGTCAATTAAATAGTGGTCGGACCATGGACATAGGTTAATTTCTAGATCCCCAATAGTGATATTATGAGGGAGTTCCCAATCTAGGGTTCTGCCTTTGTTGTGGGTAGGTAGGTTGATGTGCTGTCTAAAACCCATGTCAAGCAGAGCCGTCTTAACCACTACTGCCATTGAATCAGAGCCAATGTTAACGTCGGCTGGAATGATGATTCTCGATAGGGGCTTGAGACGAGGTGATATTGGGTCACTCAAATGCAACAGGAAGTCTGGCATGTTGTTTGGGGGGCGGGGGGAATCTGTAGATGATAAAGATATTAACTGTGAAGTTGTGGTCAATTGCCAACTTGTCCCATATTACTTCAAATTCATACAGAGGGAAACTCTCAACCTGTCAAATCTGTAACAACATATACATCAAAGCTACTCCCCCGCTTTTGCCGTCCAGAGGGTCCACTCTCAAGATGTTATACCCTGCTCTAACTGCAAGGGAAAGTGCTGGCCCTGCTGCAGCATGCAGCCAAGACTATTATTGCTCATTTATATAACGTAGTTGTCAACTACTAAAGGTTCAACACGGACCTGGTCACACAGTGTACTGGTGAAAGGATGTTACATCAGGGAGTCATTTTCATGCCGGGATACTCTGCTGTTCGGCAGAAGAGCTATTGCTTTATATCACTTAAGAATTTCTGCAGCTCCGCTGCTCCGGGGCAGGGGAAGATGGAGACATGGGCAATTTGGAGGAGGCAGTCGAGGGTGCCGAGACGCTGCAAATCCATCGCTAACCGGCTTCGCAAACGCACCGGTGCTAAAATGCTGCTGATGTTCCTTTTGAACCCAGGTGCTACTGGGATTTTTAGTTCGTGAGAACTACAGCAATGAAAGCGGGTAAGTGAGCACCCAGCGTTTTAGCGGGAAGTAGCTCTGTAGCTTTTAGAAGTAAATGTGATGCGGGAACATGAAGCGTGAGTCCATGCTGTGCTAATATTCAATTCAGCACCAGCGTGAGCACGTTCGTGTTGCCACACTTGAAAGATGGCAAAATCTCTGCACAGAAAATGCAATCTAATCCGAAAATGCTGGATTAACCAGGTGTTCAATCTAGTACAAACCTAAATACAAGCGAGAGCAGGTTTGTATTGCAGATTTCAACAAATTAAATGCTGTAAATTTCAGCCATGCACAACCATACAATTCAGTCAAATACAATGTATTCTCAAATCGATGAAAAACATACATACATGTATGAAAGGGGTAGGAAAGCTGCATTTGTAACCCTGCGATATCCGGCCTCACAAATGCGCCAGCGCTAACCCGTCACTGATGTTCTTTTGAAACCAGGTTCTGCTGGGAATTGTAGTTCATGTGAACTACTGCAATAAAAGCAGGTAAGCGAGCACCCAGCATTTTAGCAGGCAAGTAGCTTTGCATTTTAAAAGGCACACTGTTGTACTTTTAAATTCAGGTAAGTGGAAACACATATTCACAGTATAAAATCACTTGCAATAATCTTAAAATTGATAAAACACAGGCAAGTATGTTCAAAATAGCTTTTAGGATAACAAATAACTTAGTCAACCAACTTTTTCTAACATGGTCCAAGTCTGTCCTTAAGCATCCAACCCTATCTGGTAAGAGTCACTCAAAATTCAGATGGGTCACTGGGCCACCAGTGACCAGGGGTTAGGCAAAAAAAGGCGGGAAGGCAAAGTACAGTGTTCTGAGAGGTAATATCCAGCAGGATTCACTACTGTTGCTGCTAAGTAAACACATTGGTCAAAGAGAAGCTTGGGAAGGTTAGGGGGACCCCCTGAAGGATTGCCCCAAGGGCCAGTGCCATAGGGCAGGTGGTTTTTCCACAAGAGCACAGTGGGTTGTCCACCCCAATGTAACCCTTGGGACATGGGGGGGTGCAAGATACAATCTTATCTGCAGCTCCCAGAGACACTGAATCAAGGAAGCAAACTACAGATACGTTATTCCAGGAGTGGGAAAGTACCTATACAAGTAAGAAGAAATTGCAGGAGGATGGTTCCAGCGGTGAGGAGACACAGGTTTCTTGGTCTTGATGACAGGAGAAGGGGACTTTGGTGTATCTGGTGACAGTTCCTGTGACGACGAATGCCGAGCAAAGGATCTTCATAGTTCTGGCTTGTTGGCACCTTTTTCAGGCTCGCTGGAGCAACGGTTGTCACCACGGTCAACTCTTCTTGGTTTCTCGGCCCTCCCCTCTGGTGAGGGGCCTCTTGGAGCCAGTTCGAGTAGATACTGTGTAGGAGGATGCCCTCGAAGTTTCAGGCAAAACCGTGCTTCTGGAGACGATTACAAAGGAGCAGTACAGGGCCTGTATGTAGGGTGTTTGCAGGCCGTGGTATTCACAGCTCTTCCAGGGATGGTGCAAATTGTTGTTCGTCTTCAGACTGATAAGGCCCACCAGTCCATAGGAGGAAGGTGTCCTCTTCGGATCTTCCCTGGCGCTTAGGAGGTCAGGACAGCAGCGGTTACTAAACAGGCTCTGGCGGTCGTTCAAAGTTGCTGGGGGAATCTTGCATCATCCTTATTTGGAATCTTCTGTCCCAGTGGTCGATTCTGAGTTTTAGCTCCAGGTCCTCGGAATAAATCCAGGAACACCAGCTGAGTCCACCAATCATGTTCTGTCCATCAATCAAACTTTTGGGGGTGGGCGGGGGGAGTGTCTGCCCAATGGGGACAGCCAACCACCCAGTCTGAACTGGTTTCAGTCAGGGACACTGAAGGACATGGGAGTTTCAGTCACCTCCCCCACTCCCTGTCCTGCCAGTCACTTGGACTCTTTGCAGGATTTCCCTGGGAAGCCCAGCAAAGATAAAGGGACCAGAGAATCCTCCCCCACCCACAAAGGTAGAAGAAGGAACCAGAAAGGACAAGTCATCTTGTTCAGGGCTTAAAGTAAGACCACCATTTGGAGTAAATGGTGTCCCGTGTGTCCCCTACTGCAGCTGCTAAGACCGCCTGTGATAAAAGTTCACAAAAAGTAATGCAAAAAGTACACTGCCACCAGCCTGAACAGAGGAACTTGTCACAGTAACCATTCGTTACTGGAGACTCTAGAAAAAGGATACATTGTCTCCCCTCAGCACTCCACTGAAGGTGTGGTGTGTGCTGATCTGGAAAAATAAAACACATAAGGTATAACCAAGTGTTGTCTTGACTTGGTAAGTTTAAGAACTAGTCATGGAAATAAAGAATCGATGAGGGGAAAGATCTAGGAGCTCCCAGCAACACTGCCCAGAAAGTGCTGTGTTCTGTTTTAGAAAAAGATGCCAATAAATTGGAGGGAAAGCATAATTTCAAATAGAAACACCCAACAGTGGTCAAAAAGGTAACATACAATAGAGGAAAAAGGAGAGCCAGTGGGGAAAAAGGTTCCCACTCACTATGGGGAATTGGCAACAAATCCAGGTGTCCAGCAAAACAGTGCTGGGGGACTCATAGTGGAGATTTCACACAAGAAATAAATCTACCTTCACAAATATTTTCAGCTCTTTATAATTTCAAGTACTCTGTTGGGGAGGAAGGGAAGCATGTTTCTATAATCCTAAGTGTAGTAAAGGAGCCGGACAGAATATTGTAGAATGGATTTGGGGATTTCACCCACTTTTTCCAGGCTGATTGTGACCAGCAACAAATGGAACACATGGGTGGAATCGACTGGAGGACTTCTTGCAGTGTGTTTAGAGTAATCTGTATGGAAAATGGTTTGCTACAACAGTCAATGAAGCGTTAAAAGGTTATTTGTAAAAAGGGTCAATCCTAAATAGCGTTACAGTTGACAAGGGAATTTTACTAATGAATTCACTACAACATAAAAACAATTCTTGAAGTGTCCGTCCTTTTGAGAGGCAGATGAATAGGTCCTTCATACCTCCTGCCCATCTCCCAATTTAATATTGCACAGGTGAGAAACGTTACTCCCTAAGTCAACCGTACTGCCCTTATTCCAGGCTGGTACAGCAGAACAACACAATCTAAGCTGAAGGTGGCACGAGGGCCAAATACAAATAGATCACCCGGACTCATGACCTAGAAATGAGAGATGGTATCATCTTTAATTGAAAGGAAAGCAGTCAGTGGACCTCTTTCCTGTTCTTGTCTGGCTCATGTCTTGACAACCTGTCAGCTGTCTATGGTCAGTCATGTAAAGAAGGCATGGCATCAAACAGTAAGACAGACACAACTGTTCACAGTTCAAGGGTGTTTATTGAACTTCAATTGGGTTTGAAAAACACCTATCTAAACCGAAATCTCAAGATGCGGAACAAGCCACGACCATCTAATAATAAAGCTGTCCTAGTGGTGACTTGTCAAAATAAAAGGGCCTATACTAATAAACCTATTGCCAATCCTTACTTCTAAATACAGATAGTGTGGGAAACAATGTTATGCAAAAGAAATGCGTTTAGAAAATATGTTGTGATATTCAAGCCACTGGCTTCTCTTCCCGGGCTCAGACACCCTTTCTTAGGATTTCACACGTAAAAATTCTCAGGTGATTTTCTGTTCACCCTCGGTCCCCTCCACCTGGCTCACAGGGGGGGACTGGCCTATAGGAAACTCTGGAGATTTCCCGGTGTGCCTCTGCACCCTGGGCCTTTTTGTGTTTTATTTCCGAATTTTCTCATAGGAAAATGGTTGGGTTTGCTGAAAATGTGTAATATGGGGCCACTTTGAAAATTATTTCCAGGGCCTCTTTTGGTTCCCAGTCGACCTCTGGGCTTAGACCCACTTTAACACAAAACTTTCAATTGATCTCCCTCTGCCGGGTTCAGACCCACTATCAATTTTGCCACAAATGTTCTTTAGCGTATCAACATCGAAGACTTTCGATTGTGCGCTGGGTTTTGCTTGACCCGTCGCAGGACCACTTCGATTCACAATTCTCTACAACTCTTTCACTTTTTAGCATGAGACCTTCGACTGAGCGCTGACGAGGTGTCGGACCACTCTGTCAAAGGTATTGTATCTTGGTTTAAAAGTTCAATCACGTATCAGCAGTTCAACTTTACTTGCGTCTTTTATCACATATATTTCAGAAAATGTTCGTTCCAGCACTTGCCATACAATGTTGCCACTTGCAACCTTGGCTTCAACACAGACCGGTATTGTATCGGTCTTCCCAACTCACCGGCTGTGTTCATTTCAATGCTTTATTCTTGTAGCCAAGGACAGTACCATGGCGGCTGGTAATTCTCCCCTCCTTGATTCTTGACGCGGGAGGGCCTTCGGTATCTCCACCACTCAGTGCAGGATTCTCCAGCCTGTTTTCCAGGTCTTACCCTTTCCAATCTCGAGGGCTCATGATAGCAATGGTTCCTTGTCGAAAAGGTCAAGCAAACTTCCCTCCTTGCAATCCCCTTCTGTTTTGTCATCTTTCTCCTCTTGTTAAACTGCCACCTTGTAACTGCTGTTTCCTCGGTTGCTTTGCCCGCTCAGTGTGCACTCGTGCTCTGCCTTTTATCCGTTTGGGGAGGCTTAATGGAAGTTTGGTGTGTCTGATTGTCAGTAATTGCCTGACCTTGCCTGAGTATGTAAGTTATGACGAATATTGAATATAATAGCTGTTGTTTTTGATAAGAATGTTGAGAGTGCCAAGATGTCTGCTTGTGTGCTGTCCCTGCTTTATTTTGATGATAAAGCTGGGTTTTGCCTTGAACGTTGTCCATTTCCATTATTGAGTCCAGTTTTATCTGGCTACAGAACCTCTGTATAATTCGGGACTGCCCAGGCTGTCTTAATATTTCCAAGCTATCCAGCTTCTTTGCATGCTTTGAGCAAACTCTTAGATGCTAAGCCTGGATATGATCAGAGTGTCCACAGTATCTTTCTGGCTCACCGTGCACTTGGATACACATGCTGTAGACATATGTATTACCATGTGCAACTTTCAAAGCATTGTACAGTGTGTAAAATTGTGTTCACTTCTTCAGGTCGAGTATCAGTGCGATGGATTCTTGGAAAAGAACAAGGATACCGTTTTTGAAGAACAAATCAAAGTTCTTAAATCAAGTAAGGTTAGTGGTCAGATGAATTCTTTATTTGCTAAAGGAAAATCGTATGAAAACAAAACATTTTGACTGTAAAATACATGCACTTTAAAATGATTAACTGGGTAAGAGGTACTTGCATTATATCACAATTAAAATATATCTAAAATGTAAATGTTATTTCTTAGTTGTCTTTTGTAGGGGTTTTATTCTGCTACATGCATGCACTAAATTCTGTTCAGATTAACGTCATTCTATCTATAGGTTAACATCTTTTCTTTCATAAAGTTTTTTTTTAGTTGGGGTTTGGAGCTTGGTGCACTGTTAAGTAAAGAAGCCATAATGAAATTACTGTGTTTTGTAATTGCAACCATCTGCATTTTTTCCACCCTCTTCCCTCCTTACATGCAAAGAAAATTTCTTTGAAGTTATGATGGGGTAAACGGAACAGTGAAAGGATGTTTAATGAAGGAAGTTGTGGGTACAGTCCCCCCAAAGGTTAACTCAGTCAGTCCTGGTACTATTGATGTAGCGGGAGTGGGGAGAGCTTGCGTAACTGACATACTTGAAATATCCAACACACCTCTACATCTACTTGACTGGTTCTTGGATCATTTAAAAAAAAATAAGAATTCACTAATAAATTGCTCATCTCTTCTTGCCGAAAGAACCACAGGCCCAAAGACAAATTATCACAGAAAGGGATATCACTCAAATTTGGAAAGCCAAACCAACATTTTGCTCTGACTCTTCACCTCCCAAAATCTGCAATATTAGACATTCAAAATCATCTTGGACTTTGATACCCTGCTGCCATTTTTGCTAACATTTCCCCTTCACAAAATCATTGCAACTCCCTATCGTACCACTTTCACAACAAATACATCTTCGATGCACATATTCAAGCTAAAATTAGAGCCTCTCCCCCTAATGCTTTTCCCTTTTCCTCCCTCATTCTCCTCCCCCACTCATTGCACAACCGTTCATTTCTCTCCTTCACACTACTCTTAAAGTTAGTTTCAAGCACTTGTGACAAAAAACTCTACCACAGGACCACCATTCTCCCAGACATTTTGAAATCACTCTTGCTGCCTTGGATATTGCAGTGACTGTCCGATCTCTCATGAATGCATATTTCACAGAGGGAATAGTTGCCCCCGCAATTTAAGGAGGCATAATGTAAACCTTTACTGAAAAAGTAGGACTCAACCACTTTTTTTTCCAATAATTAAAGAGCTCATTGATAACTGCATGTATTTGGCAAAACTTGCAGATGAACCTGCTTCCTCCCAGCTCACAGGATTTGTAGGAGACTGCCTTTTTATGCAGCACAATCTGACTTCGGATCAGATCAAAGTACAGAATCGGTCCTTCTCACCATCTGGAGTGACCGTAAAACCAATTGAGACCAAGACACTGCTTCTGTTTTAATGCAACACCATCTGTCAGCAGCATTCAACTGGATTGGTCTCCGCATCCATTGATATTTGTTTAATGGCATATCAGAGATTGAATCTTTGATTGGATAATGTCCTTCATATAGGAGTGAAAGATTGATAATCACCATGCACACCCAGTCTTCATATATGTTTTCTTGTAAGTAAAGGAATGGCTCTAAGGGATTAGTTCAAAAGTATAGTGCTGTTTGAGGTGCAGGGGAGAGATGCTTAGCCTTGGTATCTAGGCTGGGGAAGATACATGGAACAATGGTTTCCAGATTAAGGAAACCCGCGTCCCCTGCACACTATCAACAAAGGCCGTAGCCTATATGGAATTTTATAGGGTACTATTGTTAACCTAATTGCTTTTCACAAGAATTGTTTTACAATTTCAGTAATTTTCTTTGCTTTCCTATGACTGCAAAAGTGTTCTGGAATCTCCCAATTAAATTTCATCTGTTTATCAGAAAAACAGTAATTTATTCAGATTTTTAACAAAAGACATTCAAACAAATATTTATATTTATAATCTGGCACAACGTGTTTCGAGTATCAATTTTCACTCTTCATCAGGGGCAATGTGTTCTGAATTCTTTACATCAAGTTTAAACTCTGGAGAAAAAATAAATTAAATTAATAATCTAATATTCATATTAATGTTCATATGTACATTTGGAACAAAAACAAGGTACTTCATTAATCAGTTAGAGGCACATATAAATGTTACTGTATACATCATTGATCCATTCATTGAAATCTATTCCAGTTACATTGCTCTAAACAAAACCATTAAAGTAATGAGATTTGCGAATGCTAGGAGCCTATTAAGATAACAGACCAACCCATCTTAATCGGGGAAATGACTTATAAGAGTGCTCAGAATGCATCTACCTTAACCCATTCCATTCTGAAACAATTACTCAGTGTTCTGCAAGGATCTTCCCTTTCCCCTTTAGTTTTCAAACTTTACCTTGCATACCTCCTGCTTCAGGTCACGCATCTCTCTTGCTATAATTATGTAGAGGACATCGAACCTCCCCTTAATGTTCTTAACAAATCCACCTCTCTTCAACGTTGCAGGGGGACTCAAAACAATTGATACTTGGTTGGCTCATGGCCATTTGTGTGTTAACATGCAAATTAAATGAAATCCTAACTCCTGGAAAACTAGCCTTGTAGCCCTTCCTAATACAAGAAACCTACATTTCCGTACCAGCTTTAATAGACTCAATGATCGTAAAGAATTTGAATGCGCCTAGGGACTCCAAACTACGTCTTGACAGCCAAATAATGATCGTAGGTAAACAAGCTTTCAGACACTTGAAAATCCTTTACTTTTTGTTGTCTTTTTGCCAAAAAATACATGGCCATCATCACCATTGTAATATCTAGAATAGACTATGCAAACATTCTATATACCTAGTTTTACCAATGTATCCCTGTGCTAGACACCACAGGGTCAGAGGTGCAGCCACCTGCACTCTTCTGCTCCTTGTTTATCAAGATCACATCACCCTCTTCAGCCTCTTCATTGGCTGCCTGTATGTAGGAAAAGAGCTTTCAAAATGCTTTGCAGCACTTTCAAAGAAACGCATGGGAAGGGCTCCAAGTTTCTCCAAGCAAAATTTAAACACACATTTTTATTTTAATCTCAGATCAGTGTCCCTCGTGTCTTTGGTGGTACTGATCTACTCAAAGAAATTGGCGGGCTCGTCTATTTGAACACACAAACTACAACTTTGCAATTCACTCCCAAGAAGATTAAAAAGATCTTACTGTTTAGCCATTTAGTTCTATTCTGACATGCGCTTCCATTTTCTAGGCATCCACACTACTTGGATATTGCAGGGGTTTGGCCTGAACCACTTTGACCACCACTTGCTTTAATTGCAAATGACCAGTCTTCACTTAGACAGGTTTTCCAAAACACATCTCTAATCCATTAAATATTCAATCATGTATTCACATTGAAGTCCCATTTAGAAAATGTGCTGTTGCCCACTTTTCAATCAAAGAAGAAAACTGGTTTTGTTTACAGGAATGCTTTCATTGTCTTACTTTATTGCTCCCAGAACATCTCATCAGGGCTTTGGTCAACACCCTCTACACTTTAACAACCACACCTTGCAAGTAAAGATTTAAAATAAAGGTCATGGCTGACCCCAGTCCATGTGTGATCTAGTATCCTGGAACCATCCAGGAACCACACACCTAGTACTATACAGCAATGCAGTACCTTCAGTGTAATGCCTTAGCGCCCCCCACACCCCCAATTTCAAAGGACATATATAGACATTGGTTATATTTATCACATTCATTAGTACGATATTCACCCCCTGTCTTACACCCAAGGCTGTTCTATAATGGCACAGGGTGGAGGAGTTTCTTGGTTTAATTTGTTTCCCCAGCATACATCCTACCCACTGCCAACCCTTGGCTCTGTCACATCTTCATTCAATGGGCTATGTATTACTAGATCCAAGAGCTCTCCTGAGTAAGACATGTTCATTAGTGATACCCGGCCTGGGCAGCAAAACGCGTTTGACTGGAACTCGTGAGCACATCTCATGGCCATCACCTTCATAACTAATTGTTAACACATTTCACAGCAGATTCTTCTATTATCTAATCACCGTAAAGGGAAGCTGCCACCCAAAACTATTATTGATCCTTCCATGTCTAAACACCTACAACTCCTCACTCATCCCTACAATCACCAACACTCGCCCTCTTGTTTATTTTTCCATTCTATTGTGACTCAAGTCAGTTTGTCTGATTTCCCCATATTTCTCCACCATTGGATCTTTCATAGACTCACATGCTGTGAATATTCCCTGTCAGGCTTGGAATATTCGGTAACATAGCAGTTTAAACTTAAACTGTAAACTTTGTTACTTTTTTGTGCTCCATCGTAGGCATTTTGGGTCATATTGCCCACAGCCAATAAGGACACCTCCGTTAGCTCCTCCCCTGTCATCCATCTTCAGATTTCCTAGCGTACGTTAGTGTAGGGAATCCTCAAAAGTAATCTCCTCTTCAACTTTTCTATGAACAAAATAGGAATTTATCAACTTTTCTACAAAAAATATATTTTTCTCGACATCTGCTCGATGACCAGCGTTGGATGGCCCAGCGAACTACATCTAGTAAGAAGTCTTGGTCACATGAAGTCCAGGCCACCAGCAAGAAGATGCTTAAAGACACCCCAAGCAATGAGCCCAGATCCTCGCACAAGGACCGGTATTCACCAAAGGTCAGCGCCCAAAGGGTGTCGACAGAGGAAGAGAGCCAAGGCCTTTTCCATCGTCCCAGGGACGCAACGTCGAAGTCTGGTGGCCAACCTCCACCTCCAATGTCGAAAACAGGCTCGTCGTCGAAATCGATGACAAGGCATTCATCGTCGACGAACAAGCCTACACAGCCAACAAAGCAGTCAATGGCCACGACAACCTCAGCATTGACAAAATCATCGGCCACAACTACTGCATCATCGACAAAAATGTCAAAGGCCACGACCACAAGGATCTCGTCGACGGCATCTACGTTCACGGCTGTGATACCCTTGTTGACAGGCAAAAGTAGTTCATCCCATACTATTGTTGCTACTGCTATTGTTGCTGGCATCTCAGACATCCACATCAGCACAGTGTCTGCATTGATAGCCCGTCCATGGGCATCATTCCAAAAACTTGGGGTGGCCTTTATGCCGGGTGGTATTGTGGTGCCAGAGCCAAGTCTATCCCAATCACATGTGGAGGAAGCTGGGGCGGAGGCCATTATGTCACCGTCTTCGTCGCCAGAAATTCAGGACATTGCCTCTCAGAAGTTCACCACGTGGTGAGGCAAGCCTGATCAGGCTACCACGTTTATCCCCTCTACATTCAGCTGAAGCCATCGATCTACCAGAGCCATCGCTACCTCCACAAAGAGACATGTCACAAGACATTTTATCTACTCTAACCACTCCTTTGCCGATGTTACAACAATGGCTGCAGCCCGAGTTACTGAACCTATCGGGCGACCTCACTCAGAAGCCCCCAGACCTTCCAGGGAATTGGATGATATCCCTTGTCCCCCCAGGAGGGGTAAGCACCAGCCTGTACCGCAGAGGCTGTCGAATACTGGAACAGACACAGATCCTGGTGACGGGGTGTGTGTATGTATATATATATATATATATACGCACACACCCTCCCCCCTCTGATGGGTAACGGGCTGATGTTCCACTCAGAGACGTGCCCTCTGATGAAGTAGGGGCCTTGCATGCTCTCATGTCCAGGGTGGCCACGATGTTCCACCTTGCGCGGGAAGAGCATCAAAGGGAGAGTGTGTTGTACCAGCGCAGAGAGTGTTGTACCAGCGCAGAGAGTAGCGCAGGAAATCTGTCATGTGTATCCAGCTGTTGGAAGACGTCTGGGAGGATGGCCTCATGACCTTGGCACATCACACAACTGCCCCGGCTAAAAGACAAAAGTACAGGGCCGCAGAGAGCGCTGCCGCCTGCCTCCGCACCCAACCGACACCAGACTGTTGCCTCTGCGGCTGCCAGAAAAGGTCAAATAACCCTTCGTCATCCTGATATGTTCCTCCAGACAAAGAAGGCAAACGCCATGACACCTTTGGTAAGAAGATCATTACCACTGCAGCCACCACTATCAAGGCGGCTAATGCAACGGCCATATTCGCACGTTTCGATCGCGAGCTGTGGCACAAGTTGGGTCCCTTGCTGGCGTTCCTGCCAGATAACAAAAAGCAAGAGGCCTTGAACATCTTCCATGAAGGCAAGTTGGCGTCAGACCATACCATTACAGTCTCTGTGGACATTGGTTTTTGCCAGCTAGGGACTGGAGCGGTCCTATATAGGCAGGGTTGGCTCAAGGCCACAGATTTTCGACCCAATGGCCAGTCCAGGGTTCTGGATTTGCCCTTTGACGGGTCTGTCCTTTTTGGAGAGAAGATCATGGACACGGAACCGGCTCGCTCCTTGGGCACACTACAGCAGAGGCGCCAGTTCTTTCATTCACGAAAAGGGTGCTATGGCAGGACTTCACGGGATAACTGCACCACGTACCAGTCTTCTTCCTCCTACAAAACCCTGTACTCATCAGGGGACCAGTACAGGCAAAAGTCCTAGTCCAATAGGGGTATGCAGCAATGCCGTTGCTCCTCTCAGTCTAGGAGCCAGTCCGTCAAACAAGCATGACCAGCCCAGGCCCAGGTCCTCCCACTTCAGCACCCCTGTGGGAGGACGGCTGTCAAGGTTCGTTGAAGAATGGACACAGATCATGACTGATGAATTGGTGCTATCCCTTCTCCAGCAAGGCCACTCGCTGGAGTTCATGGATGATCTACTAGACATACTCTTGCGTCCCGTCCCCTTTCCTCCATACTGCATGAGCGTCCCTTCCAAGGGATGGGAGACGGAACCTTTTTCACCAGAAAAACCTTCTTCCCCTTTAAATTTAGAGGCGCGCATGGGTGCGGCCCAGGGAGAATGTGCTGCCTGACTCCAAACTCCGGCACCACACCTCAGTCCCCTTTTCAGCATTGACGGAACAGGCCAAATTGACCAGCGCTCCTGGGTTTTGCTTTGGCCATGTAATTCCACATACGGATGATACTTCTTTGTCTTCTTTTTGTCTTCTTTTTTTGTCTTTTTATCATTCAGGTACTCGGTCATCAGGCGTCACGCTGCTCCCCCGGCGTATATCGACTTCCACAGGGTTCAGCAGGTGTCCATCCTGCAACAGGCTCTTCCAACTTCAGACCCCCACGCCCTCTGCCTACGTTGCCTTGGCCCAGACCACAGTTGGCAAGCTTGTACAGCGTGTGGCTCACTGTCATTGAAATCTCTGAAGTTCAGATTAGCCAGGTGGAGGGAGCTCTTCCAGAAGTCTCCTCTTGAGGACCTCAGGAACTTTGTGAAACACCGTGCCAGGCCCAAGGTAGGGCCGCTATTTTCCATCGCACCCCGCAAAGGAGCCTCCTTCCCAAGAACTCTCCTGCGCAGGAGGGACCCTTGTACCAGCACATGCACTGAGGTTGCTGCAGCTACCGGCCTTCGGGCCGAGGGATCCTTGGATCCCCCCGGTGGCAGTGTTGAGGGACTCGAATGTTCTTGTACCGGATCATCATCCGAGGGGCTCCGCCCTTGTACCGACAATATTACCGAGGGGCTATGCCCTAATATTGGCAATACGTCCGAGGGGGCACCTAAACGCAGCGGGTCGAGGGTGTCACACCTCTCGGGTCTAGGCCCGAGGAGCAGGGTAGGCCTTGTGATCCACACACAAGAGTCTTGGAGGAGGCTGGGCCCAGCAAGCCGAGCAACACGTGGCAGGCACGTGGCAGGCAGCTCGACAAAATGGCTGCTGCGCCAGCCAGAGGCACCCGTCCGACGCAGGAGTTCGGCAAAGAACGAGTGTCAAGGTGGGGCTGGCTACAACCAGGTACGTGGCCTACAGCCTATCCTTCTTATGCTCAGGGCAGCTTCCCACTGCGTCCATACAGGAAGGGTACGCAGCGGCTCCAGCAGTCCCCGGATACCCCGTCAGTATCCCCTACCACCTCTCTGGCCAGTGAGGAGGGGTTCTTCGAGAGGTTCTGAGAGCTCATGAAGTCTACTTGAATGGGGGTTATCCTCAAGGACGCCATCAGTGAGGTCGCGTAGAGCCAATCACATTTTAAGGCTGGAATGGCTTAGGCTAAGTTGGTGGCACAGGACCTCATGGAATCCACCGTGGCCCATATTGACACCTCTGGCCGTGCCATCTGTATCGCCACTGACATGAGAAGGACAGCCAGGTTCTGGGCAACGAAATTCAAACCGGAAGTCCAGGAACGCATATTAGATCTACCGTTCGAGGGGGTGGGGGGGCTCTTCCACTCCACCACGGACGAAGAGCTGGACAAGAAGAAAAACAGCACACAAAAGGCCAGGTCTTTATCCATCTTGACAAAGACCATGCCCAAGTCGTACACCCAGTCACAGCAGCTCTCCGACAGGGGGGCGTACGTATGGAGGGTTCTGCGTCTTCCAGGAATGGAGATCCAGGCAGCCGGACCGCTCGCCATCTCAGAACTGGTGCAAACAACAAAAATGGGGGTGGGGCGTAAGGGCTTTTTCCAGTCCCCTTCCTCCACGACAGCCTCCGAGGGAAAGCAGGCATGACACGCCCCTTCGGGTCTACGTGTCTCCAGTGGGGGGCAGGCTTGCTTTCCATGCACATTTCTGGCACCAGAATTTCACGGAACCCTGGATCCTCTCCGTAGTATCCATGGGGTACTGCCTCCCTATCCCAGCATCTCCTCCCTCCTCCTCTCCACAGGTTGGGACAGCAACTCTTTTGGCGGAGATCCGGTCGCTCATAGAGAGCCAGGGAGTGGAGGAAGTCCCAGCCTCCCAGCGAGGCTTGGGCTGTTACTCCAGATCTTCGCCATTCAGAAGAACCAGGCGGGGCCTGAGAGTTGTATTGGACTTTTCCACCCTGAACCTTTCCCGCCCTAGTCAAAAGTTCAAAATGGTTACCCCAGCGCTTATTGCGGATACACTGTGCAAGGGAGACTGGATGTGCTCCCTGGATCTAAAGGACGCATACCTACACGTCCCGATTTGGCAACCTCATCGGTCCTTCCTGAGGTTCCGGATCATAGGCTTCCATTTCCAATTCAAGGTTCTACCCTTTGGCCTCATTTCAGCCACCAGAGTCTTTACCAGGCTTATGAATGCAGTGGCAGTCCTTCTCGGGGCCTACGGTCATCACGTCTACCCATACCTAGACGACTGGCTCTTCATGGCGACATCCCCAGAGGTGGTCCATCACACCTCCTCTGCCCTCATGAATACACTACACAAATTGGTATTTTCCATCAATCTCAAGAAGTCACAGCTGCAGCCGACGCCGAGGCTGGCTTTCCTGCGCCTCATATGAGACATGAGTGCCGAGAGTTTTTCCCCTCGGAGGACAGGAACACAGCATCAGCAGGGCCAGGGGCCATTTTCTCAGCAGAGCGGTGACCTCTGCATGGTGGTACCAGCACCGCTTGTGGCTCATGGTGGCATGTCTACTGGCAGTGCCTTACATGAGGCTCAACATGAGACGATTACAGCTGCACTTCGCAGCATCATGGAGTCAGGAGCGGGAATCCCTCCCTTTCTCCACCAGGACCTTGTCTGGTGGAGCACGGACTGCAAAGTGAGGATAGGCACACCCTTCTGGCAAGCAGCACCTTGGCTTACAGTCACCACAGATTCTACATTGGAGGGCTGGGGGGGGCTAGCCTGGACATCCAGAGTCCATGGAGTTTGGTCTCTTCAGGAACAGGAGGCTCATATCAATAGGGTAGAGCTGAAGGTAATCTGGCTCACTCTCAAATCCTTTCTGCCACTTATCAGTGGCAAGACGATCCTCGTTCAAACTGACAATTTCACCAGTATGTATTATATCAACAAGCAGGGTGGCACCAGGTCTCCTCCGTTATGCACCCTGCTGGTCAGCATTTGGGAGTGTGCACTGGTAAACAGCATACACTTGATGGCGATCCACCTCCCGGGGGAGTCCAAACTGGAGGCGGACAGACTCAGCAGGTTTGGTGCAGACAATTACGAATGGCAACTGAACGATCAAGTCCTTCAGGGAATAGTTAACAGATGGGGGTATCCCCAAGTGGGTCTCTACACTACCTGGTACAACAGAAAGTGCCATCAGTTTGCGTCCTGGCAGGGACAGTGCCGGGGCTCTCTGGGCAATACGTTAGTTACAGTGGAACAGAATGAACGCATATGCGTTTCCTCCCACTCCCCTGGTTCACAGGGTGATCTGCAAGACAAGAGTCCTGACAACTCAGTATTATTGTGGACCGTCATCCAACCCAGAAGTTAGCCCTTGCAGCGTGGTTCCTGAACAGGTTACGTTGAAGCATCTGCGGCTTTCACAGGCTAACCTGGACATCATACAGGGGGCTCAGAGCAATGCTACTAGGAGCCAGTACAAAAGCAAGTGGGCTAGGTTTTGCCACTGGGCTGAGTCTAATTGGTTGATCCACTTAATTGCATGCTGGACGAAGTGCTCTCCTTCTCTGCACACCTTATCCACTTGGGGGTGTAAATACACCTGCCGCACCTACCTGGTGGCCATCAGAGCCTACTGGAAATCGGAAGAGGTTTTCTCGTCCTCCAATCCGGTGGTTAAGACATTTAGTGGGCCTCACCAGGATCTATCCGTCTATAAAGAAGCCACACCCCATGTGGGAACTCGGCATACTCAGCATAGTGTTGGGCGCCTTGGCCATAAACCCTTTGAGCCTATGGCGTCCGCGGACATCAAGCTGGTCACCATTAAGACAGCCCTCTTGGTGGGTCTTGGGTCTGCCCGCCGGATCAGCGAAATCCAAGCTCTTGTGGCTTCCGAGCCTCTCACTACCTTTCATAGGGACAAGGTGGTACTTTGACCGCATCCCACGTTCCTCCCTAAAGTAGTCTCTGTGTTCAATCTGAATGAGGAGCTAGTGCTACCCACTGTTTGGATGATGCTCAGAGGGTTCTGCGTTGTATGGATGTTAGGCGCACTCTAAAAGTCTACCTGGATAGAACCAAGTGCTTCCGCAAATCTGAGGCTCTTTGTTACTTCAGGTGGTCAAAACGGGATATCGGGTTTCTAAGGCCTCCATAGCAGGGTGGATGGTTCCGGCCATTAAGGCAGCCTATGAAGGGCAGCATAAGCCACTTCTAGCAATCTTGCATGCCGACGCTATCAGAGCCAAGGCCACGGCAGTCGCCTTCCAGAGGCACATTCCGTGGCAGGGCATCAGCAGGGCGCCAGGTGGGCCACTCCTTCAGCCTTCTGCAAGCACTACTGTTTGGATGCTGGCTCCAGGTCCGACGCAGCATTTGGACAGGCAGTATTAAGGAACTTGTTTTCTTAAGGAGGGTCACCTCTCCACCCTGGGGCTACATTCAGTTGTAATCGCCCATACAATATGGAGGAAGGGGAACGGGACATAGGAGTAATTGGAAGTTACTCACCGTAGTGACTAACATACTCCTAGTCCATAGTCCCCTTTTCTCCATACGTCCCACCATCCTCCATCCAGTAAAACAGGTGTACCTAGGCAATGGTAATATATTGTCAACGCATCAATGGGGACTGAGGAGTGGTGCCAGTGGGCCGCGTCAGGGGAGCACAAGCTCCCAGAGCCGTGCCTCGATATGTAAAGGGGAAGAGTTTTTTTCTGGTGAAAAAGGTTCAGTCTCCTGTTCCTAGCGAGGGGCGCCCACAGTATGAAGGAAAGGGGATTATGGACTAGGAGTAAGTTAGTCACTATGGTGAGTGACTTAAAATTTCTGGATGCTCACACTACAGTAGGTGTTGTCCCAGCTACAACAAAGAGATTTCTTGGTGTCCCTCGACATTGAGGACACTTACTTTCTCCAGCATGGGGTCTGGCATGGATTCACATGCTCATGAATATTCCCCGTCGTCAGGCTGGGAATCCTCGGTAAAGAAAAAACCAGTATCAGTTTCGTTTCTGATCTGTCTTTCGTAGTAATAACCAATCACTGGTCTCTGCGTCATACTGACCACAGCCAATGACTGCCCTCTACCTAAGCACCGCCTCTGGCAGCCATCTTCAGATTTTTACCGCACGTTCATGTGTTGGGATCCTCGTGCTATTGCTCTCGAGCGTTAGTGCTATTTTTCGCGCTTTTTTCACAAAAAACTTCGATTCTTCGGTCAAAAGAGCCTCAAGCTCCACCGATCCTACATCCGATCAACGGGGACCCGTGTCGGATTCATCTGTGCCCCCTCAAGGGTGAAGATTTCGTCGAGCTACACTTCGGAGGACTCCAGAAGCTTCTCAGGCCCGGTCTCGGAGATGGCCCAGGAGAAGGGAAGCTCGACGCCCGGAAAGCTGTTCAGGGTCTGCCCTGGATGCCAGCTGCAGAACGTCTTCAAGGAGGACGAACACTCTTTCTGCCTTTACTGCCTTCATGAGGACAAGACGCACGTGGAGAAGGACTGTGCGTTTTGCGGCAACATGTCGGAACGGACCATGAAGGACCGCCATCAACGTCTCGCCAACTGGCTGGAGGGTAAGAGCCCGTCTGGCGAGAAGAAGAAGAAATCCGAGCGGTCTTCTAAGACCTTTGAGGGCGCCCCGGCGACGGGGGCCCAACATAAGGCCAAGCACCGCGAGTCCGCTGGCACCGGGAGCGCCGAACGGTCGGGCTCTACGGGCGCCAGGCAGGGCGCACCCTCCCCGGCACCATCGACCACGAGCCAACGCTCTGGGTCGGGTAAGAGGAAGGCCGAGCACCCGGCGAAGCTCCTGGAGAGGCCCCGGTCGAGCTCTAAGGTAGAGGAGGAGCGTGGCAGTGCCCCCTCCCTCAAGGATAAGGCGGTGAGCGCACCTAAGGTGGTGAAGGCCTTGATCCATCCGACCAAGCCCTCTATCGAAACGGTCGCGGCGGCCCTGGCTCAGCCTGTGGTGGCTACACCAGTGGTGGCGACCTCAGGGCCCAGAATCTCCCTGCCTCCTCGGAGGGAGTCTTCCTTTGTGCCCATCGATAGGACCCCCGTGAAACCCTCCGTGGGGAAGAAGGGGGGGCAGGGCGTCGTCGTAGATTCGGCCTCAACCTCAGAAGAGGAGCTGATCGAGGTCTTAAGCCACGGCCTAGGCGTGGAAGAAGGCCAGCCCGTCGGAATGGACCCCGACGCAGGTGACGACGACGACATTGTCGAGGATACCGACGGGGCCCCTGCTCGCCCGTCGGATTCCCCTCTGCCAGCGCCGCAAGACAACTCGGCGGCCATTTTGTTGGCCATACAGTCATTATGCTCCGAGATAAGGACGAGGCTACCGTTACCGACGGAGGAACCTCTCCCGTCGGGGGATCCAGAACCGGGACCTTCTGGTGTTCCCCCTACCAAGAAAAGAAGGATCCATCCACCACCTCCTTTTCAACCGTCGCGCCCCGTCCAGCCCTCCTCCCCGTCCACCCGAGGGGATGATACGGGGACTGACACGGCAGCGACGGGTACGGACGACGAGGCATACGACGAGGATTTTCCGTCGTCGCCTCCCACCAGGGCTTCTCCGCCCGACGAGATCGGATCTTTCCACTCCATGATCTCCAGGGCTTCCGAGCTTTTCCAACTCTGCCCTGAGGAGAAGAAAAAGGAAGGCTTCCTTTACCAGCGGCGCGAGGCCAAGAGGAAGACGGTCCTCGCAGTGCCTCTGTTGGACGACATTTGGGATGAGGGCCTTTCCCTCCTCAAGAACCCTTCCACGACGCCAGCTAGAAGAGACCGGTACGAGAAGAAGTACCGGGTCCCGGACACGGCCCCCCTATGCCTCCGGGCGCAGCCTACCCCGGACTCCGTCGTCTCCGCGGCAGCCAGGAAGAAAGCGGGGGGGGTGCGGCCTCCACATCGACTTCCCCGCCGGACGGCGAGGGAAAGAAATTGGATGCTATGGGACGTAGAGTCATCTCGTCGGCAGCGACGACGATTAAAGCGGCCAACGCCTTGGCTATCGTGGCCCGCTACGACAGGGAGCTCTGGTACAAGATAGCTCCCCTGCTGGATTTTCTGCCGGACGACAAGAGGGCGGAGGCCCTTGAGATCCTGCAGGAAGGTGAGGTGGCTTCGGACCACGCCATCACCGTGGCGACGGACATCGCCGACACTGGGTTCCGCCAGCTGGGCAACGGCGTTTGCCTTCGACGTCGTCGATGGCTCAAAGCTACGGACTTTCGGCAGGACGTCCAGACCAGAGTCCTGGACATGCCCTTCGACGGGAACAACCTGTTTGGGAAGACAGTGGACGATTCCCTTCAGGCCATCAAGGCGGATACTGAGACGGCCCGGGCCCTTGGAGTCCTGCAGCAACGACGGACGCCCTTTCGGAGCGGCGGAGGCAAGGGCGCCTCCAAAGGTTCCGGCGGCGGTTTCGCTTCCTACCGTCAAGCGGCCCGCTCGTCGTCGCAAGAGGCCTACAGAGGACGAGGCAAGTCTAGCGGACCCCGCCGTCGTCGCCAAGGAGGTCAAGGCGGCAAGGCCGCGTCCAAGCAGGATTGAACCGGCCGTGGGGTCGGGCCCCCACCGAAGCACCCCGGTGGGAGGCCGGCTGGCGGGCTTCGTCAGCGTGTGGGAGTCCATCTCCACCGACCGTTGGGTGCTGGACGCCCTGGCCCGGGGCCACGCGCTCGAGTTTCAAAGAAGGTGCCCGCGCGTCCCCCCCGTGGCCAGGAAAGAACTTCACGTCCCTCAACTCCTCCTGGAGGTAAAGGCGATGCTCAGAAAGGGCGCCATCGAACTCGTCCCAAAGAGGCTTCGGGGCTCCGGAGTCTACTCGCGATACTTCCTCGTGAAGAAGAAGACGGGAGGATGGCGCCCCATCCTAGACCTGCGACGGCTGAACAAGTTCATCAAGGCGCAGAAGTTCCGGATGGTCACCCTCCAGCACGTCCTGGGTCAACTGGAGGAAGGAGACTTCCTATCGTCGTTGGATTTGGAGGATGCCTACTTCCACATTCCCATCCTAAAGGGGCACCGAAAATTCCTCAGGTTCGTGGTCCAAGGGCGTCATTACCAGTTCAAAGCCCTTCCCTTCGGACTACGGTCGGCACCCAGGGTATTCACCAAGTGCCTCGCACCGGTGGCGGCGCAGCTGCGCCGCGAGGGGATTCACGTCTACCCCTACCTGGACGACTGGCTCATCCGCGCCAAGACGAGGGAGCTCGCCGTGGTCCACACGGCAAGGACCGTCCAACTCCTCACGGACCTGGGATTCTCCGTGAACTACGCCAAATCCCACCTGGTGCCCGCGCAAGTCGCACTGTTTCTGGGAGCGAGGCTCGACACAGTGTCCCTTCTGGCCTCCCCGTCGGAGGAGAGGACCAGGACCATCTTGGGCAAGGTGCAACGGATGTTGGTGGCCGACGCGGCCAAAGTGAGGTCCATCAAGTCCCTCCTCGGGATGATGTCTTCCTGCATCTACCTCATCCCCATGTGCAGGCTCCGGATGCGCCCGTTGCAAGAATTCCTGGATGCGCGCTGGATCCAGACGACGGGCAGCTTCGAGGAAAGGATCAAGCTCGACGAGAGTTTCCGACGAGCGATACGGTGGTGGGGCACCCGCGCGCATCTGACGGCGGGCATGGACTTCCAGACCCCAGCCCACCAGGAGACTGTGACCACGGATGCCTCCCTGGAAGGGTGGGGAGCGCACACCGAAAATCTGCACGCAAGGGGACTCTGGCTCCCGACGGAGAAGTCCCTGCATATCAACGTCCTGGAGCTCCGTGCAGTGTTTTGGGCCCTCAGGTCCTTCCTTCCGTCCCTCAAGGGCAAGGTGGTGAGGATCTTCACCGACAACACCACCACCATGTTTTACATCAGGAAACAGGGCGGAACCAGGTCCCCAGCGTTGTCCAAGGAGGCGCAGGACCTGTGGCATTGGGCCGTCGCCCAAGGAATTTTTCTGGTGCCGTTTCATCTGGCAGGGATAAAAAACACCATCGCCGACTCACTCAGCAGGGAGCTGCGCTCGTGCCACGAGTGGGAACTACGGCAGGATCTGGTGGATCGCCTCTTCCGACGGTGGGGCACACCCCAGATCGACCTGTTCGCGACGGCGACGAACACCAAGTGCCGGAGGTTCGCCAGCAGGTTTCCCCAGACGAGGAGCATGGGCGATGCCTTCTCGTTCCCCTGGGAGGGCCTGTTCCTCTACGCGTTCCCTCCCTTGCCTCTGCTAATCCGGCTCGTCAACCAGCTCAAGAGGTCACGGTGCAGGATGATCCTCGTCGCACCTGCGTGGCCGAGGCAGATATGGTTCCCGGACCTTCTGGACTTGTCAGCGTCCCCGCCGATCAAGCTGCCGGCGGACGCGGATCTACTCTCCAGGGAAGGAGGCGCCATCCTCCACCACGACCCGAAGTCGCTGAACTTGCAGGCCTGGCTCCTGCAGCGCTAGAGTTTGGAGGATACGACATACCGGCCGATTGCAGAGAGGTTCTTGCAAAGGCCAGGGCGTCCTCGACTCTTAAACGCTACGGACACAAATGGAAGAGGTTCTCTGTCTGGTGCCATGCACAGAAGATTAACCCTCTACGGATTACGGCTCCCCAAGTACTGCCGTACCTGCTGACGCTGGCCAAAGCTGGTCTGGCACACGCGTCCATCAAGATTCATCTTGCTGCGATCTCCCGATACACCAGAACCACGGGGCGGACGTGCTTGTGGTCTCATCGTCTGGTGAAAGAGTTCATGAAGGGACTGTTCAGATCGTTCCCGCCGGTGAAGGCTCCGGCCCCGGCGTGGGAGCTCAACGTGGTGCTGACCAAGCTCATGGGACCTCCGTTCGAGCCTCTGCACTCGGCCCCGTTGAAGTTTCTATCGTGGAAAACAGCTTTTCTTGTGGCCATCACCTCCGCACGACGAGTGGGAGAGATCCAGGCCCTTTCCTGCAAGGCCCCGTACTTGACTTTCCACGACACGAGGGTAGTGCTCAGGACGCACCCCTCCTTCATGCCCAAGGTACCGTCGGACTTCCATCTCAACGAACCCTTGGTGTTACCTGTGTTCTTCCCGTCGCCTTCGTCGCCGGCTGAGAGGACTTTGCACTCGCTGGATGTAGCTAGAGCGCTGAAGTTCTACGTGGACCGCACGAAGGGTTTTCGGAAGACGTCACAACTATTTGTGAACTTTGGACCTGTCAATCAGGGGAAGGCTCTCTCGAAGGCTTCCATCTCCAGATGGCTCTCCGGCTGTATCATGTGCTGTCACCGGTTGGCAAACCGACCGCTGCCTGGCCGTCCGAGAGCCCATTCCACCAGAGCGATCGCAGCTACCACGGCGTTCCTATCTGGTGTGCCCCTGCTGGACATATGCAGGGCTGCTACGTGGAGGTCGACGCACACCTTCACGAAATTCTACTGCGTCGACCGGGATTCCAGGGAGGAGTCCAGGGTCGGCCAAGCAGTGCTGCGCAACCTGTTCGCCTGAGGTGAGCCTGGTGAGGAGGTAAGATGCTTAATGTTGAGTTGATGTGATGCTTAATGTTGAGCCTTTGCCACCTCCCGTGGTTGTGCATGTGTGTACTGCTATGTATTCTTTATTCATGAGCATGTGAATCCATGCCAGACCCCATGCTGGAGAAGGAACAAGTTACTTACCTGTAACTGTTGTTCTCCAGCATGGGTCTGGCATGGATTCACATGCGAACCCTCCCGCCTACCCCTCTGCGGCTCTTCACTTGGTCATACTGCCACTTCACGTGCTTCCAAATCTGAAGATGGCTGCCAGAGGCGGTGCTTAGGTAGAGGGCAGTCATTGGCTGTGGTCAGTATGACGCAGAGACCAGTGATTGGTTATTACTACGAAAGACAGATCAGAAACGAAACTGATACTGGTTTTTTCTTTACCGAGGATTCCCAGCCTGACGACGGGGAATATTCATGAGCATGTGAATCCATGCCAGACCCATGCTGGAGAACAACAGTTACAGGTAAGTAACTTGTTCCTTAACATCCCTGTTCGCTTCTCACCAGAGCTACCTACGCTTCGTGGTGGCAAGAATACATTATCAGTTCAAGACCCTTCCATTGGGCCTGCGGTCTGCTCCGCTGGTGTTCACCAAATGCCCCGGGAGGATAGCTCTGAGGAAACTCACTCGCCTTCGAAGCAAGATGACGCAGATCAACACTGGTTCGATCCCCGGGTCTGCACTTAGAAACCTGGGGTATTAAGCGCGTTATAAATAACCAATTATAATTATAAAAAAATACCTTTCGCCAGTGGTGGCTCACCTGTGGCGGAGGGGCGTTCATGTCTACCCGTATATGGACGACTGGTCCGTAAGAGCCCCCGCTTATCCACTGGCAGAAACCAACACCGCCACCACCATACAGTGTCTACAGCAACTGGGTTTCTCTGTCAACTTCCCTAAGGCAGACCTGCTTCCATCTCAACAGGGACTCTTATCTCGGAGCAAGATTAGACACCCATACCTGCACCGCCAGAACCTCAGACGAAAGGGTGGCGGCTCTTCTAAATAAGGTACGCTGTCTCACCAGTGCCCGGGTAACGCCAGTTTGCAGCTACAAATCCCTGCTGGGGATGTTGTCATGCATCCCGTTGATCAGCAAATGCCGGTTACACATGAGACCTTTGCAGGAATTCCTGCATGCCCGCTGGATCCAAGCTTCAGGGTCCTGGGACAACCGCATTGCTTTAATACCGATTTTCAAACTGAGCCTTCGCTGGTTGTTAGTGAGGGAACATCTGGTTCAGGGCACCCCTTCAGGTTGCCATACCATCAGGCCACTGTCACAACTGAAGCTTTACTGGAGGGCTGGGGCACCCACTGTCGGGGCCTTTGGTCGGAGGAGGAAAGGAGCCTGCACATAAACCTGCTTGAGCTGCGAGCAGTTTTTTGGATGCTGAAGTCTTTTCTTCCCCTCCTATGGGGAAAGGTGGTATGAATTTACACCGACAACACAACGTCCATGTTTTATGTTTGCAAGCAAGGAGGAACAAGGTTGCCATAGCTTTCCGGGGAGGGCCAAGCCCTGTGGCATTGGGCTCTACAGTAGTGCATGTTGCTCATTCCCCTTCCACTACTGGGAATTCAGAACACTATGGCGGACTCCCTTAGCAGGGAGTTACTCTTACCACGAGTGAGAACTGCACAATGAACAGCTTCACTTGTTGTTTCAAACGTGGGGCACCCGACCTCTTTGCCACCCACGATAAGTCGCTGCAAGAACTTTGCCAGCTGATTTCCCCCATCCGGAGAGCTTGAGGGGTGCATTTTGCATTTCCATGAGAAGGGAAGTTTCTTTATGCATTCCCCCTGATACCTCTGGTGACCCGAGTCCTCTACATGCCTTCAGACTGTATAGGTGCAAACTGATATTAATGGCCCCGGCGCGGCTGAGAAAGTTTTGGTACTCTGACCTGCTTGCTCTCTTGTTAGCAACACCGGTCAAGCTGCGCCCACACCAGCCGCTCCTGCCTAGGAATCAGGGAGCGGTACTGCACCATGACCCGTCCTCTCTCTCAATCCGACAGCCTGGCTCCTGTGGTCCTAGAATTCGGGGCTCGGTGCCTTCCGCATGATTGCCAGGCAATCCTGGGTAGGGCTAGGGCACAGTCACCTTAAAATCCTACAAGAGCAAGTGGAAACATTTTCAAGTATGGTGCAAAAACAAACGACTGCGACCTCAGACCATCCGACCGGAGGATCTGTTGCCATAACTGTTGTCCCTGGCTCAGTCTGGTTTTATTCTTTCATTAAGGTGCACCTAGCAGCAATCTCCAGGTACAAGCACACTGCAGGGACGCCATCCCTGTGGTCTCACCGGCTGGTGAAGGAGTTTTTTGCGTGGGCTGTTCCGGTCTTTCCCACCTGTCCGTCGCCCAGCTTTAGCATGGGAGCTCAATGTGCTACTCTCAAGACTCCTGAAACCACCATTTGAGCCCATGCATCAAGCGTCTATTAAGCATCTTTCCTGGTAAAACGCATTCTTGGTGGCCATAACTTCAGCCAGGCGAGTGGGGGAGATCCCACCCTATTTGACGTTTCACAAGGACAAGGCTGTCCTATGTACCAACCCAACATTTGTGCCAAAGGTGCCATCCGCCTTCATCTAAATCAGCAGGTGATTCTGCCCGTATTTGTTGGCACACCAACATCTCCAGCGGAGCGAAAACTGCACATGCTGGATGTGGTGCATGCCCTCAAGTACTTTTTGCGTGAAGTGGGTAAGTCTCCAGTGGGAAGTTATGCTGGGAGCTTGCCTCCGGCTATGGGTGGTGTTGTAATAATGCTTTGTAATCTGTTCACAGCATGTGGATCTATGAAAGATCCTATTATGGAGAAGGAATATGTTACTTACCTGTAATTCCGGTTCTCCAGCATTGGTACCTTTCATAGATTCACATGCGACCCTTGCACCTACCCCGCTTTGCTTGTCTTTTGGCTCTTACGGCCAATTACGCGTACTGCCAAATCTAAAGATGGCTGACAGGGGAGGAGCTAAGGGAGGTGTTCCTATTAGCTATAGGCAGTATGCCCCAAAATGACTATGCTAGAGCACAAAAGTGACTGAACGTTTTCAGTTTAAGTTTAAACTGCTCTACGTTACCGAGGAGTCCCAGCCTGACGACTGGGAATATTCACAGCATGTGAATCTATGAAACATACCAATGCTGGAGAACCGGCATTACAGGTAAGTAACTAATTCCTTACCCTAATCTACCCCCTACTTTTTCCTCCTTCCATTATCCTCTTTTATCCCACAGACCATGGTCTGGTTGAAGCCGCGGACAGTGTTACAATTTCTCCAAATATGGACAAAGTCTCTGCACTTTAAGACCACTATTGTGGTGACTCGGGCAGTATAAGAGCCAGATAACATAACCTGACATGGCTATTTGCATCTTTCTCCCACCATTGCTGTGACCGTTCTTAAAAACCTTTAGGACCACGCACACGCTTATACCATGAGAAATAAATGGTCAATGTTGGCAATATTGCACTTAGAACTTGATTTTAATCCACTTGCCACAGCACAAGATGCCTCTTAAAAGTCTGCCTATTATGTTTTTTAACCACCACTGAATTCCATTGGAAAACCATGTTACTTCTCAGTGGCACAGATTTTTCAATGGTAAATTGTGCGCTTCGAAACAAATTGGCTCATTTTATCCCTATGCCACATCTTTCATGATTTGAATCTGTACCCTGTGAGTAAAACCATTATAACTATTCATGGTTTTATTATTTTTGTCCCATTATACATTAAAAAAAAAGATTCATTGGGGTGTGTCAGATTAAACACAGTGGGGCTGAGTAACTTGGTCTGGCAGGTTTAGACTGTTCTTGTCACATTATTTGTTTGTCCTCATTTTGTTTTATTTTCTGTTTACTGCAATTCTCACTGATTTCATTTCCTTTCATTTTCTTTCCCATGGGTTTGATTTGTCTGATCGCCAGAAGGTAAACAGAGCTGTCATTATACCATTATGTTTTGCTAACCAGCATTTAGCCCTGCATGGAGCAGTGCGTAGCAAACCTGTTCAGACTGCTGTAACCTGCATGAACCAATTGCTTTCACGCATAGCTTTGTAACCCACGCGCGGAAAGCACTGCATGTTCCAATACCAGGGAAGATGCTCATGCGTGCTAAATGTATGCATGGTTTATACAGCTTGACGGTTTCAGCATCTTTAAGTGTAACCGGTTGCTGGCCTGGGGATGCTCAGGTGGTGTTAAATTAAAATGGTGGAGTGTTTGAGTTGCAGAGCTATGACAGTGTATTGTTTTTGAAAGAAAAGCTCTAATGACAATGTCTGGTGCCGAGGTGGTGGTTTAATAATAGGGCACTAACTTCTGCGCGGAATTCACACACTGATATTAGCCATGCTTTCAGTTTCCAGAACTGATGTGCCTCCTTTGCCCAAGTTTTATTTACTCAGTAGCCTGCAAGTGCAGCACACTGAAAATAACCATCGATTGGTAGGATTGGTAAATCCTGCGCCAGAGCTCTCACACGTAGAAGTTGTTTGTTCTCCAATATCCCTGTTTGGAGTTTCTCATTGAATTATATAAAGTAACTAGGAAAGCTGCTCCCATTTGTGGTGGAGGGCCTGATACTCTTGTTCAATGAGTGAAAACTAGTGTCTAAACTCGTACATGGAAAATGCCCATGCAAACATTAATTTTAAAATAAAAGGGGATAACTGCAGTCTTTTCAAGGCAAGCATTAACCAGTGGAATCATCAGATAACAAAGCCCCTGAGCTTTCTTTTTTAAAAATGTTTACTGTATTTTTTTAAAACATAAACACAGGTCTTGGGATGATAGCTCAGGGGCAACGTGTTCGCCTGGGAAGCAAGAAGACCTGGAGCAACACAGGTTCGATTCCCCAGTTCTGCACTTAGAAACCTCTGGGTAATAAGCACATCATAATTAACCAATTACAATTACAAATCAACAGATACTTAATACAGACTGAAACACCATCCCTACCCCCGACAATACACTTCAGTTCAACTACAACCAAGGAGAAAAGAGGAAAATGATATCAAGGCTTATGTGGCAGACTGATCAGATCCCACTGACAAGTCCCTGCTGATCGATAGTAAATATGACATACGGGTCCCAAATATCCTGGCTTCGAGGCCTGGTGTACAATGGCTGCCTAGTCTGTCTCCAACTCAAAACAATATAAGATGTCAGTCTTCCATTGTATATATGTGGGAGGACGACCCCTGCCCCACAACATAGCCACTCTCCTCTTGGCCAGCAGTAATAAAAAACCCAGGAGCGTTCGGACATGTTAAGGCAGCTCATACGTGTCTCCCAACAAGGCTACAATGGGAGACGAGACTACCCAGTCACCTGCAATTCCCTTTATCACCTTGAACACCTTGCCCCAAAACGAATCAATTCAGGGGTGGGTCCAGGCAAGGAAAGTGGCTGGGATAGCACTGCATCTCCGGCATGAATCCGGTTTTTCAGGGATAATCCTATGTATATCCACTGGCGTCAGGTAAAATTGGCGTAGTAATTTGAACTGTATCAACTTGAAGTTGCTATTGATAGCCACCTTCCGTGTCTGCATGCAAAAATATCTCCAGATATCCGAGAGGGGGGGCATCCAGGGCATCCTCCCACTTAACCCAGGAATCCCCAGACCACCCTGTAACCCTGTCAGTTATGGTGGCAGAAAGCTTAGAGATCCATTTGGACCCAATCCCCCAGAGCTTATCACCCTCGGTAGGACCGGTGCTATAGGGAGCTCCCAGGGGAAGTCTGTAAACCTTTCATGTAGTCCGACATGCAGTCTGAATTATATATACATTTTTCGTGCTAACTCCCCCACCTCCCCCATACCCTTAAATTCCTTCAGTGTCAAGAAATGCCCTTTCGGGAAAAGTTCCTGCCAACCTACCAGGCCCAACCTATCCATGCACTGTATGAAAACCTTCTCTACTGTAAATGGGATCCGTGGCACATACTTGATGGGGAGGATGGAGGAGTACAGAAGCTTGCAGCATGTTTTGCCCTCTATCTGCTTCCAGGTAAGCTCGACCATATTACGTGCCCAGGTTATTTGTTGCATCGATGTGAGAAAAAGTGCCCTCAAGAGCGAAGGAGCGACCATTGCTCTCTTGATCTGCACATGCGCCGTGTCTGGGACCAGATCATACCAGTACAGCAGAAAGGATGCTTGTACTGCTGTCCAATAGGCATCAGAATCTGGTAGAGCGACCACTTTCCAAAGGAGCCATCAATTTACCAAACGCACACCGGCCTGCTTTCCTTGCTATATAGATTTCATTATGATGACCTTCAATGATTTCAAATAGTTTTCCTGGGACCACTATGGGTACATTAAGGATTGTGTATAGAAATTTGGGCAAAGGCAGGTCCATCCATCTTCCAACGAGTGCCTCATATGTGCTAACTTCACCCCATCATTCTCTTGGTAAAGTACTTCGGGTGATTTCACTACCACCACCACGAGATATCGAGTGTGGCCTGAGTGACTCTAGAAGTTAAACTTCTCCTGAAACCTCGCAGTCCCATTGCTCAGAGTAAACGGCGCTGATTTAAATGGGTTGATTTTGAGCCCAGAAAAGAGATCAAAAGCCAAAATATCCCTTATAACCAGTGCCAAGTTCGTTGTGGGGTTCTTAATTAACAGAATCAAGTTATCAGCATAAAGCGAAATCCCCAGTTTATGCGTGAACAGTTTCACTGCTCTGTCTGTGTCTAGAGCAGGCCAGTTCCGCCAGGGGTTCCACGGCAAGTGTGATTAGCAAGGGGGACAACGGGCAACCCTGCCGTGTCCCCCTTCCCATCTCAGTGACGGCTGAGAGCCTGCCGTTCACCTGAAGTCATGCAACGGGGCCCTCCTATAGCAGGAAAACCATCCTTCTAAAATCCTCTCCAGTCCCCATGCGCCTCATGACAGAGAATAGAAAGGGCCACTCAAATGAGTCAAACGCCTTCTCTGCGTCGATAAAGGCTGCCACTACTGAGGACGGCTGCTCCAAAACCGAGAGGAGGCCAAACACTCTACTGAGCCATATGATGTGGTCCTCCCGTGAATAAACCCAGCCTGATAAGCCAGTATGCATCTGGGCATTATCAGGGCAAGCCGGTTAGCCAATGCCCTGGGCAAACTTTTATTGTCCGGATTTATCAGGGAGATCAGTTGGTAGGACGAGCAGCTCTCTGCACTCTTCCAGGGCTTTAGTAGTAGGGCAACCACAGCTTTGCTCATTGACTCGATAAGTGAGCTGTCCTGCAGCGCCTGTTGATACATACAAAGCGTGTGAGGGACAAGTATATTTGCATATGCCTAATAAAATTCGTCCGAAAGTCCGTCTGGGCCAGCAGCTTTCCCAGCGGGATGCCCTTTGATAGCTACATGGATCTCTTGTTCCGTTAACAGCCTGCCCAGCCACTCTTTCTACCTGTGGCACCCAGTGCAGACCAACCTGATCCAAGTACTCGTCAAGCGCAACCTGTCCCACTATAGTTCTAGAGGAGTACAAAACCCTGTAATATTCCACGAGTGCCCCCATTATCTCTTCATCTGTCTGCAAAAGCCTCCCCGATGGGGCCTCAATTGCTGCGATGTGCAACCTGCTGTTTTCGGTCCTAATCAAACAAGCTAGCAAGGTCCCTGTCCTTTGACCTTCCCCATATCGTGGCACGGCCGCATTCCTATTGAGAAATCGAACCTCCCTTTCTGCTGTATCCCTGAATCCCCCAACTCCTCTCGGAATCTGGCCTGCATTCCCAGATCTGTAGCGAACCCAGCACTTGTTACCAAGTCCCGCAACTGAGGTTCGCAAGCCGCCAGCTCTGCTGTTATAGCCCTGAGGACACAATACATAATCCCCTAATCATATTCTTAAAGGGTTCCCATAGGGAGAAGTAAGATGCCACTGAACCCTTGTTCTCTTGAATAAAATGGAGAATGCTCCCCCGCACTTCCTCCCAGAACAGTGTCTCACAAACTCTTATTCTTAAAGTACCAACTCCTGCCCCTGTGGCACTTCCCGGGGATAAGGGAGTCACAACCACAGGAGCATGATCAGAGAGTGCATGCGCCAAAATTGTACAGGTGCAAGAATATAGTCCATTCTAGATGCTGAGCAATGCACTGAGGACCTAAATATGTACCCCCTTTCTGACCTGTGGCGATCTCTCCATATATCGACTAGCCCTTCATCGGCGAAAATCTGCAGCAATTTACAGGTAATCTTGGTTGTCCCCCTGCTCGGTCCCCCGGATATATCAAGCGAGTAATTCACGTCTACATTGAAGTCTCCAGCCCAACATACTAAACTCTCTGGATGATTCTGAAGTTGTTCTTCAGTAAATTCCAGAGTCTCAAGAGAATCCGTGTTTGGGCCATAATAGTTCACAAAGTTGAATCCCCCTCCCCTGTACCAGTCCTGTGAGAACCAGAGCTCCCCTTTGGGGTCCCTTGCCACCTCTGCAACGAAACCCCAGTGTACCCGTAATGGCTATGCAGGGACCATGGGAGTAGCTAGAGTATGAAGAGAAGTATCTGTGGCAGCCCCATGACATGGCAACAAGCCTTGCCAGAGGACGAGAGGTCAGTCTCTTGAAGGAATGTGATGTCCACCTAGTGTACAGTAGGAACTTTCTTGTTTTAGAGGGACAATTCAGGCCTCTGACATACCACGTCATAAATGTGACCCCCCTGTTAGCCATCAGGTTTTTGGCAAGACCACCCTAGAATTAGTGCATTGTGGGAGCATACCTGCCCTGGGAACCTAGTCTACCCCTTGGCATTGATAGCAGCTTTCCACCCCTACCCCACCCCAATCTTGATTGTATTGTGTGTCGTATAAGTCCTTCATCTCGGGCTGCATCCTGCTCGCCCCAATGAGGATGACCATGCCCCATCCCTAAGTCGGGAGCAGCCCACCCCACCATCACCATTCCCAGCAATGCCACCCCCAAAATCATTCCCACTTAAGTAGGAAGAAGTCTGGTACCTGTGTGCCATCAAAACCAAACCAACTCCAACCAAACCGCAAACTATAACTTCCCCACTTCACCCACCCAACCGACAGCATCCAGGAATCACTCGCCTCCTCCGAAGATTGAAAGAATAGGGCCTTTCCGTTGTGCCGGGAACAGCTTGCTGTACTCTAATCCCTTTGCTTTGAGCTTCGCCTGTACCTTGTTTGAGAAATCTGGGAAAAGCCGGATCGGGTTGCCTGATAGCTGAGGGAGCCTAGTTCCCTTGATCGTCTTAGATCGTAGTCCCTGTCGTGGTAATTGAGGACCCTGGCGATGATGGCTCTGGGCAGTGCACCTGGCACCGGCTGATAACCCCCAGAGGTGCGATGAGCCCTTTCGATTACAAATGCTGAGGAGAAGCCAGACTCGCCCAGCACCTCCCGTAACTGTGCCTCCACCATCTGCTCCATGTGTCCTCTGCCCGCAGCCTCTGGGACCCCAACTATCCCGAGGTTATTCCGGCGGGACCCAGATTCCAAATCGTCGTGCTTTTCCAGTAGCTCCTTGACTGCCTTCCTCAGCTCGGCTGCTTCCCTTGATGTTGCGTAGGACTCATCCTCCACCGTGGAGAGGCGTTTTTCTGCTTCATCCAGTCTGTCAACATGCCTATGAGCGGGACCTGAATATGATCGACCTCTCGACCTTACAGGTGAGAGTGTCCATTTTGTTGTCCAATGAACTGATGCCAATCTGCAGCCGAGTTAGGATGCACTTTATGTCCCTCAAGGTGTCTGCCACTTCCTGAGCGCCCCTTGCTGCATTTTTTGCCTGCAAGGGGATACCATACGGGAGTTTAGTCCGAGTCTTCTCATGCTTCCTCATTTTGACCCTGACCGTTGTGCACCCACAAGCGCTTGCAGGATTAGCAGGTCAGAACTGCCCTCAGATACCACACCTCGGCACTGACAAAACTGGCCAGGGAACACATGTGGGGGTCTGATGTCACCAGTAAGCCGACAGTCCTGGTGTCAACATCTTCTATCTTGGCAGTACTGCGCGCACGTACTGATTGTCCAGCCAATCACAGACTCCAATCAGTGATTCGGATCCATTGACCCCAGGCCAACAAATTCAGTTCTTCTTGGCAGGGATCTCAGGCCACCTCCCGCTCTGGATGTAGTGATTTCCAGGATGTCACAGGAGAAGCTATTGCAGCAACGGGCGCCCCCCGCCGCTACAGGATAATGCCAGGTCGCTATTAACCAGATTCCCATGTTCACAGCACCATGGCTTACATGCAGTAGTTCAACATGCACATTACCGACTTCACTCTTTTACCTCCCGCTCCATATTGAGGTAGGGACCCTTCAGCTAATGTGAGCGGATTCCAGCGAATCTCGGGGGCTCACGCCACAGACCCCTGCACTCGCCGGTGCCTGGAGACAGCTGTCAAATGCACCTGGCTCAGAGCTCCCAATAGATGCGCAGAGCGGGGGAGCTGCCCCAGATATGATACATGATTTGGTATTTATAACTACCCTTTAAACAAGAGTTTCTAGGCGCCACAAGACAAAGGCGGGGAGACGGGGATGACAAGACAAACCGTCTTACTAGGCCTTGTGACATTCAGATCGTGCAAGTGCAACAAGAAAGTGCAGGGGAGCAGATGAGGGGAGAAGTAAGGGGAAGAGATAGGGGGAAGTGCAGTCAGGGCAACAGGGCTCTCGCTAAGTGGAAGGACGCTGAAGGACTACACAAGTGCAGTCCCAGACCAGTAGTGCTGGGTAGGCCAGAAGACAGTGCAGGGTGACTGGTCAAGGGGGAAGGGGCGTGGCACCCTATCTGAATCTGAGGGCAACCACGCCACCAGTCAGGATGAGCAGACCGGTAGATTATCAGAAGAGAAAGAAGAAGAGAAGAGGAAGGTATTGTACAGCTTCCGGAACTTCAGCTGATCCGGCTCGAGTCTGAGAGGGCCAGCGAGGCCATTTCAGAGAGGCACCTGCAGAGGATATCTACCCCCCTCTCTGTTGGAGAAACGTCTGACCTGCAGAGAGTTTGAGGTAGCTGAGTGGAGGGCTCTAGAAGGAAGGTATTTGGGAAGAGAGCGTTGAATATAGAGAGGACAATGACCCCAGAAAGCCTTGTGGATGATGCTGAGGGTCTTGATCTTGATCCTCGCCGCCACCGGGAGCCAGTGGAGAGATTTCAGAGCTGGAGATATGCGGTCCCTGGGCTTGAGGCCAAGGATAAGTTTGCAGTCCTGTTCTAGATTAGTTGAAGAGGGCAAAAAGTAGAGTTTGGAAGAATGAGAAAGAGGCTATTGCAGTAGTCCAACCTCGAGAGAACCAGAGCTCTGGAGACAAGCTTCTGGTGGAAGGTGCGAAAAGGTAGGATACCTGTGAGGAGGTGCAGCTGGAAGTGGGCCTTCTTGGCAAGGTCTGTGATGTGTAGAGAGAGTGGAGTTGAAGATGATGCCAAGGTTTTTTGCCTCACAGGAGGGTAAGGAGAGGGGGCCCAACGAGAGTGGCCAGAGGGAGAGCGGAAAGGCAGGAGCACGGGTCCCAATGAGAAGGATATCTGTCTTACTGGCGTTAAGGCAGAGGTTGTTAGAGGCGCACCATTCCTGAATAGCAGATACAGTCAGGAATGAGAGAGGAGTCTGAGGGTAGCCTGAAAGAGAGCTGTGTGTCATCCGCATAACACTGAACGTTGGAGGAGAAAGTAGAGCTCAGGTGGGCCAGATAGACATTGAAGAGCCAGAGTGAGAGGATAGAGCCCTGGGAAAAACCACATGTGGAAATAGAGGGAGCGAAGAGAAAGGACCCAAGTTAGACCTGGGACGGTCGGTCCAAGAGGAAGGTGGTCTGTCATGCGAGAGCCTGACCAGTGATGCCAAGGTTCACACTGAGACGGTTGATCAAGGTGGAGTGATAGACCATTTTAAAGGCAGGGGAGAGGTCAAGGAGGATGCAGACAGAGTGAGAGCTGGAGTCAAGGTTGGAGAACAGATCTCCACAGGAGTTCAGGGGAGCAGTTTCTGGGCCTCTGGCTGATCTGAAGCTAGACTGATGGTCATGGAGATAACTCGCAGATTCAGTGTGGAGGTTTAGCTGAGAGATGGCCAGTTTCTCCAGGAGTTTTCCCATTAAAGGAGTGATAGATATCAGGCGATAGTTGGCCGGGCACGAAAGATTAGCAGAAGGCTGTTTTCAGGAGGGGATGCACAAGGAGTGCTTGAGAAGAGCGGGTAAAGATCCAGTGGCAAAGGAATGATTGCGGAAATCGGCCAAGGTTGGAGCAAGGTAAATAATGTCCTCAATGGTTCTGAAAGAGTGGGGGATGGGCACCTGTTTGGATGAAGCTTTCATAGACTGGACTTGTCTAGAAACACCATTAGGTGTTATGGGAGGGAGAGGCGGCATGGGGGAGGGCAAAATGGGGCAGAGGGGGAGGGGAAAAGGGAGTGGAGAGGGGGAGGGAGAAAGGGGGACGAGGGGGAAGGGGAAGGGTATGGGGGAAGGAAACTGGGGGGAAGGGAGGAGGGGAGAAATTGAGAAGCCAGGGCCATACGGAGGGCCTGGGAAGCAACAGGAGAGGTAAAGACTGCAGTCGGATTTGCCAGCTACTCGCAGATTTTAAAAAGTTTGGCTGTGCAGTAAGAGGCTACGGAGACACTGGCTTGAATGTGGACCCTCTTCTTGGAGAAGATGGAGAGTCTGTATTGCCTTTGGGGCAAGGATGTGCTGAAGCCCTCCACTTCCGCTCGGCAGCTCTGCACTTGCGTTTCAGAGTCATAACAAGAATTGCACTTGGAGGCATGCTTCAGATGGATCCTTATGATGGGGCAAGGTTATAGAGGGCTATGTCAGAGTGGGAGCCAGCCACAGGAGTAGGAGGAGAAGAGAAAGAGGCAAATGCGGAAACTGACACCCGCTTCATAGGTGAATTGACTGTGAAGGAAGGTGGCAGTGCTGGGGTAGGTTTTGCAAGGGGGACAGACGCTTCAGGTGAAAGGAAAGTGCAAAGTCCAAGAGATTGGAGTAGTGAGCGGGGTGTCTGAGGAGATGAGAACATCCAAGTTGTGACCGGCTGAGTGTGTCGGACCAGAGGGAAGAACAGAGAGGCAGAAAGAGTCGCAAAGGTTGCGGAAAGGCCCAGAGTGGTAAGAGGAGTCCAAGTTGATGTTGAAATCCCTGAGGAAGAGAAACTTAGAGGTAGAGGCAAGGAGAGAGGAGGAGAGGTCGGCCCATTCAGAGAGGAAGAGGGCGACCTGGCGAGGTGGCCTTGTTAGGCAGAATCCTGTGCAGTTCCCTTGGAGAACACTGCAAAAAGATTAAGACTACAGGAGTAAGCAGTAAACCCAATTGGTAGCAGTCTTTACCACCCAGATTTACCTGGTAGCTGTGGCTGAGCAGTCAGACTACTCTCAAGAAGAGTAGGGCAGTATATAGAGTATACACAATAGGGCTAAAAACACAGTAGAGCAAACAAACACTGACCAGAGCTTTGTATATAATTATTTATTTAAAACACACTTTAGGCAATATACTAGCACTCTAAATCAAAAGCAAGTTAAAACACAGTCAGGTAAAGTATACACACCTCCCTTGATAACTATTAGACAAGTCAGAGTTAAAACACCACGATTTGTTAAAACAGATGTGAGCGTGTAACCTAGATGGCACTCCAATAGTTAATTTAAAGGGAGAGAAAAAGGCAGAGCATAGAAATAAAACAGGTCCCAACACTTGAGTTCTCAGCAAGGGAATAAAGGCAGTATACAATGTAGAGCCAAAATTCATAGGCCGGCCCACTTTAAATGGAGCAAAGCAAAATGTGCCCAGGATAACACGATTTAAAATGCACTAAAAGTCTTTGCAGCATGTTCAAAAGAGGTTGGGGCGATTCAAGAAGGTAAAGTTAGAAGTTCTGGGAACCCAGTTGGAAAGCCAAGGATTTAAGGGTCATCTTGTGCAAACCGAAGAAAGGGAGGCCAGGCAGGACACAGTACCTTAAATAGAGAGGAAGCTCCAGCGGTGGCAGTTGTTCCTGGCAGTGGTTGCAGTTCGTTGTTTCGACCAGGGGAATAGGGGATCTCATCGAGGAGGAAACGTGGAGTCGATGCACTGCACAGGGATGAAACCAGCCGTGGAGTTCGTCAGTAAAAGGTGCGTTCCTTTTATTCGCGGTCAAAGTGGTGAAGCTTGGCTATCCGGCCGCGAGGGTGCTTGGCACAGGCGATTCGACCAAGAGACGTCTTTGAAGGTGAAAGGGGCAAACTGGTTGGTCCCACCAGCTCAGGGGAAGAAGACTCGTCCAGCAGAAGATCTTCTCTTGTCGTTGGGAAAGTGGTGAGTTCGTTGCAGCAGGGCTCCACCGGTGGTGTTGTCGTTGCAGATGGCTCAGCTTCTTCCCTCTTCGGATTCTTGGGTCCTGTGGGGACTTCTGAAGTTTGTCCAAAAAGCCCTGCTTTTATGCAGAAAAACCCCCATTCAACAGCCTAGCTGTCACTCAAACATGCTCAGTGGTAAGCCGGGCGGCTCGCCACTGCACCAATCAGAATAGAGTTCGACTTGAGTTGCTAAGGCAACGCAGTCCAGGGTGCCAATTCCCCTGGCCACACATCCTGTGGAATCCAGACAGAGTGGCACCATTTGGAGGGCTTCTGTGGAGAAGCCCGCCAAAAAGTGGAACAAAGGGCCCGTCCTTGGTTGGAGTTACAGAGACGGACACAAACGCCATTTTAGAAAAGAGTTCTGGCAAAAAGACCCAACCGTTGATTTATTATTAAATAAATAAACCAGCGGTATCTTTAACATTGCACCAAAAAGTGGTGCTTTTAAAATCAATGGGAAAATCCCATAGGAAATATTCCGGTGGAATATTTTGCGTGGTAACCACTGCCACCAGCCAGAAACTCGACAAGGGGTTGACTGGACAGTGCCCCCTTGAAAACAGACCCGGGGCAATATAATTAACCCCTTCCAGTACTTCCACAATATGATGGTTTGTACTGGTTCTGTTCACAATTTAGGACTAGTAAAGTCAATGGTGACTTTACATGCCCTGGGAGACAGTAGTCAGTCCCAGGGTATGGAGTCTGTTTGGGGGTCACTATGACACCCCTGTGTTACTTCACTGAGGGTGCTGTGTAACACATGAACAAAAAATAGATGATACCCTATGGAGTAAAAGGAAAACCCCATAGCCCATAAGCACATACAAAGTCAAAGACATACCTCAAATAATGCTAAGAGTGGGAGGAAAAGAGTATCACTCTTAGCAGGAGAAAAAAACAAACCCCAAAAATCCAGCAAAGCTGCTGGGGGACCCACTAGGTTTGGGAAATGCCTTATAACAGAATTCTCCCTAACAGGCCTGTAGATGGTGGCTAAAGTCAGAGAGAGGCCAGGAGAGATGGAGAGCCAGCAGACTAGCCATTCACAGGAGGAGTAAGCTTAATTAATTCAGTGAGAGAACATCCAGATCAAGGTCTTGGAGGAGGTGGCAGATGTCAGAGGAGTGTTGGGCGTTGAGAGTAGCTATGTGGACCAGGTTGCCACTTTTGAGAGACTTCCGGTCTGGGGTACAGGGAAGAGCTACATCCAGTGTAAGAGGCAGAGGGGCCCAAGATAGGGCGGATGTAGAAGGAGGGTGCAGATGGCCCTGAGAGGAGAAAGCGGAGGGCGCCAGAGAGGAGAGTGGAAGAGGAGTTGGAGCGGTAGATAAGGAAGGTGGCAATGGAGCCAGAGAGGTGGTAGAGGTAGCGCTAAGTGGCAAAGGGCCAAGAGAGCATGCAGAGGGGAGAGCCAGAGAGGAGGCAGCAGAGGTAGAAGGGAGTGGCACAGGAGCCAGAGAGGTAGAGGAGCAAGGTAGCTGAGGGGCCATAGAGGTGGTGGATAGATTAGCAGGAGAAGGGAGGAACTTGATAAGACGTGGGGGATGCCTATCCTGGAGGAGGAGGTTTGGCTGAGTGCCCTGTACCAAGACAGTCCCATTTACTTAGACATTGAGGGTTTTGGAGAACAGGAAGGAGGACCTACATCTTTTGCCACCATTAATGGGAGATGAAGAGAAAGGAGAGTGAACAGCAACCATATGTAGGGTCCATAGGTCGGGAGAGGGAACAACAAAGAGGTTGTCGGTGAGAGTCTGTCTGGAGGAAGTACTGATGTGGGGGTGTCTGCGATAGGAAGGCCTGGATTGGAGACCCGAATGTCATTCTTGAACTTCTTCCTTCCAGACTTCGTGAGAGGGCTAGGATAGGTGATAGAAAACTGTAGGAGAAGAAGGGTGAGAACGAGAGCATTATAGAGGGGTGTAGGTAGAAAGGAGGGAAAAGTGAGAAGGAGACGCGAGAGGAGAAGAGCACAGGACAGAAGTACGCCACACAAATTGCCCCGGTGGGGACATTGTGGGCGAGGGCGTAGGGAGCGACACAGAGGGACGCACTGTAAGGAATGGACTGAGAAGCACAAGGATGTAAACTCAACAGTGAGAGCGAGCATGCAGGGGAAAGAGCAGAGAAGGCAGACGGGTAGAGTACAATCATTATCAGCAGTAAACGCAGAGGGGGCAACCTAGAGAGGGAAGAAAGACCTATGGGGCACAACAGAAGTAGAATGTAAAGTACAACCAACAATTATTTATCAACAGTAAATGCAGTCACAGGCCAGCTTCACAGCGACCGAGCAAGACAGTGAACCAGGCCCCAGCCACTCTCCACCCCGCACTGGGCCTATGATGACGCTGGCTATTGTTTGCCTGAGCTTTCTCCAGTCTCCGCTTAAAGCACTGCTCCGGCAGTGCCCCGCTGTTTCTCTCGATCACCACCCGGTCAGGTCTGGGCCCAGCTCCTGATTCAGTGCTCCTTGAAGATCGGTGCTGCAATGAGCACTAATATGTAGCCACAGCCAAGGGGGCTTGCACTACTCAGCCCCGACTGTAACCTCAACCCGGCTAAACCTCTCGCTGCCGCGGCCCACCAGATCCCGGCTGTCTGCTCCTCCCCAGTCCTCACTGCAGACCCTCGGCAGTATCTCCTTTCCTACCACGTCTGGTACAGCGATAACTGGGCAATCTGCCTTCAGCAACTCGAGCAGTCGGCAGTTTTTCGGGTTTATCCACCCTTGATGGAACAGGATTTTAACTGGATTTGTGGCAAGTTTCATCGGAGCTCACATTACAGTGGCTATCCTCGCGTGGCTCTTGAACACCTCCTTACCCCCCAGGCCCTTAGCTTTCTCTGCACTATCACTTTAGCAAAGTTAATGATGTTTTATGTCATGGGTGGAATACTACAGAACACACAATACATATGGATGTTTTAACTTCCTTTTTGAATGCTAAAGGGGAGACGGTTGGAGAACTTCCTCAAAAGGAATAATTTTAATGGGGAAGAAGGGATCAACCCAGTGCACTGAAGGTCTAGTCTAAACAACTGAAATGCCCTCATTGCCATGCAATGTCCAGCCCCTATGTTAAATCAGAAGCAGTCAGGATCTTCACATCCAGGAGAGCATCCTTCAAAACGCAACCTAAAGTAGTTTTAAGTGTCCTCAGCACATTTCTTTATTTGGTCTAGTCTGATGATCCCAGTGTCAAGTAGTGTCTTGGGAAGCTGTATTCCTTAAACTCTGTGATGAATTGTGGGATTGTGTCCCTTCTCTGCGAAGGAGGTGGGTGGGGGGGGCCGATCTTTTTGTGATGCTAGGGAGGTGAGCCCACTACGCAACACCCTCCATAGAGGTAGAGGCAAGTGTGACCTCACTGGGAGAGACTCCCCCCCCCCCCCCTTTTAGGGACAAGGACTCCTGTTCCAGTGTGAAACTCCCTAAACCTAAAGTCACTAAATCCTCTTTCACTAGATCTTATGAAGGAATTCTAATTAGAATTGGTTATTTATTACGTGCTTAATACCAAAGAGTCTTCTAAGTGCGGACCTGGGATTCCAACCTGTGTTGCTCTGGCGCGTTGCCACTGAGCTATACTTACTGTACCTTCAGCTAGACATGATGAACAAATTGTCAACCTAGTATACCATTAAAAGAAAAAGGAGGGGCAAGGCGCACACTCCAATTCCTGGCCAATATACTACCTGAAAAAATAAAAAGAATAAATGGGTTAAATCCCAAAGAGACCAAATCACTGGGTTGGATCCCAATTGTTGCAAAAATATTCACAGGGTTAGATCCCTATTGTTGCAAAAATATTCACAGGGTTAGATCCCTTATGCTGCATTGGTACTGCTGTTCTCCTCCTCCTAGCGCTTTCGTGTCCCAACACTCTTCGGGGACGCTGTGTTGCCTTTCACTTCAGGTGAATATAATTAAATTGTTAATGCAGTCTCTAAGAATCATGGGAGCTGTAGTGAAATTATTTGTTCAATTCAGGTGACCAAGGAAAGACTCCCTTCCAGGAGCACACATCTTACCCTTAGCATGGGGAGGGGGGAAAACCATAACTATGATTATCCACTGTAGGGGAAAAATGTCCCCAGTGCTGCAGCCTCCGGAGTCCGGATCTCCACAAATTACATGTAAAAAAAGAGGGGTGAGTCTGGGACTGGGAGCCAATGGAGAGATTTCAGGGCAGTAGAGATACGGTCCCTGGGCTTGAAGTCAAGATCTTGCAGCTATATTCTGGATTAGCTGGAGTGGGTGGAGAGAGGTAGAGGATAGATTAATGAAGGGCTGTTGCAACAGTCCAGCCTAGAGATACCAGAGCTCTAGAGACACTGAGTTTCTGGGGAAAAGTGAGGAAAGGGAGGGTACCTCTGAGGAGGTGGAGTTGGAAATGGGCCTTCCTGGCAAGGTCCAGGATGTGAAGAAGGAAAGGGGGAGAGAGAGGAGTAGAAGATGACTCAAAGGTTTCTGGCTTCGGAGGGGGAGAGTCCATAGTGGCGAGAGTGAAGGGAGGAAAGAAAGAACAGGAGTCCCATTAGGAAGGATCTCAGTCTTGCTGACATTGAGACAGATCATTAGAGGCACACCAAGACTGAATAGCAGACAGGCAGTCGTGAATGGTTGCGGAAGTAGGAGGAGGTTCAGAGGGAAGTTTGAAAAAGAGTTGGGTGTTGTATGCATAACATTGGAAGTGCAGGGAGAAGGTGGAGATAAGGTGAGCAATAGGGTGAGATAGATGTTTATGAGCCAGTGCAAACGGGTAGAACCCTGAGGAATGCCACAAGTGGAGATGGAGGTGGGAGAGGAGAAAGAACCCAGGATAATCTGTGAGGGACGGTCACAGTGAGGAAGAAAGTCAGTCCAGTGCCCGCTCCGTGATACTCAGGGTATCATGGAGCCACTTTTTGAGGATGGAGTGGTTCACTGTATCGAAAGCAGAGGAGAGATAGAGTAGAATGAGAACAGATGTTTCCCAAGGAAGGGAGTGATGTTATGTTAAGTCACTTTTAAGGCGCCAAAGCACAAAGGCATCCAGGCGCCATAGGGAGAGGATGAAGCGATGCCTATCTTGTTACACAAACAGAATGGTCTTTAACTGTTTCCTAAAAACCAGATGATTTTCAGTATTATGTAGGTGTTCAGGTAGGTGTCAAAGGTTTCCCCCCGGCTCACCTGATTTCTCTTCTTGTGGCGTTCCGCGGAGGACTCCTTCTCCCGGCCGGACCGGGACTTGTATAAGTGCGCGCGAGTCGAGTCTGACTCCAGCGCGAGCGTTCAAAGTTCCAGGAAGTCGCGTGTTCCAGGACTTCCAGGAAGAGGATCGAAGAAAGGTAAGAGATTCTGGAAACAGGGGAAAGGGGAAGAAAGAATAAGGGAGTTGGCCAGGAACTTGGATGGGTAACGCCGAGCAGCACACACACGTTGAGACACTACCTAGAAATAGCGTTGAGACGCGTGGGGGCGTCGCCCATTTATAGAACGTGCCGTGTCCGACGTACAGGCTAGTACGGAACACGGCACTGGGCACGGCCATGTTGGAAGTATCAAGGAGCACACTCTCCGTCTGGACCAGGACCAGGAAGACCAGAAGGGGCTATGTCCATGGTTCATGACAGCATGCCTCCTCCGAAACCCCGTCCCACCAGGCTTGCCAGGGTGTATGAGATGGAATCTTCTCAGCAGTCGAGGGGTGTTTAGGTTGGATAGTGGTTCCCATGTTCTCTCGCTAGGAGGATAGCCTTTCCACTCGACCAGGTATTGAAGCCGACCCCGTTTGTACCTGGAGTCACATATTCTAGATACTTCATATTCCAGCTGATTGTCCACAATCACAGGACTGGGTCTGCCGGTTTTCCGGGTGGAGTGGATGTAGGGTTTGAGTAAAGAAGTGTGAAAAACTGGATGTATTCTCTTCCAGGAGTCTGGTAGCTTGAGCCGATAAGAAACGGGATTGATGATTTCTTTTATGGAACATGGATCATAATACCGGTGGGCTAACTTGTTAGGGCGTAGATGTCGTGGTAATAGTTTCGAAGACAACCAGACCTGGTCACCAATAGAATTAGGAGGGTGCTGGTCTTCTTTTGGAATCAGCATATCGTTTAGTGCGAATCTGGGCCTTTCCCAATTGTTCCTTGGCTTCCTTGTGGATGTTGAGGAGAGTTTCAATCCAGGAATCAAGTGAAGGTACTGGAGTTGGATGTGGTAGAACTGAAGGTAACACGGAGGGATGAAAACCTTGACTGCAGTAGAAGGGGCTAACGTTGATCGCTGAGTGATCTCAAATGTTATAGGCAAATTCGGCCAAGGGTATAAGGAGGGACCAATCATCCTGTACCTTGGTTGCGAAACAATGAAGCTATTGCTCCAGGGTTTGATTAACACGTTTTGTGGCCCCGTTGGTCTGTGGGTGATATCCAGATGAAAGAGCGCGTTGAATCCCTAGAACACGACAGAGATGTTTCCAGAATTGTGAAATATATTGCGGTCCTCGGTCCGATATGATCTTGGAAGGGAGTCCATGAAGACGGAAAATGTGTTCTAGGAAAATTCCTGCGAGCTCTGAAGAGGAAGGAAGTTTATAGAGAGGCGTGAAATGTGCCATATGAGTAAAGAAGTCTATGGTTACCATGATGGTCGTGTAACCACGGGAAGGTGGTAATTCCACGATGAAGTCTGTATCTATACATTCCCATGGTCTTGTTGGCAGTGTAGGTTGCAATAGAAGGCCCGCCGGTCTCTTATTGTCGTGCTTATTCTGACTGCAGACAGTAGAGGTCTTGATGTACTCTTGTACCTTGCATTTCATTTCCGGCCACCAAAACTGTCTTTGTATAAAACGGAGCGTGTTGGTTACACCACGATGTCCAGAATGAAAATTATCATGGCAGAGAGTTATTATTTTATGTTGAAGTTTCGGTGTGGGAATGACCAAGGCATTGTCCTTGAATAAGTATCCTTCCTTGATTCTTAAATTCCAGGGATTCTTCCTAGAGACGTCCTTCCAGAGGTCAGAGGACTGGGTTTTGGCTCGAATCTCTTCCAAGAGGTTGATCACTTGAGCTATAAAGATTGTGCTGGGAAACATTGTAGGATAGGTCCTATCTTCAGTGGTTAAATAGTCAGGACGTCGGGACAAGGCGTCCGCAATCACGTTTTGTGATCCAGGAACATGAGTGATTTGGAATTGGTACTGGGCGAAGAAGTAGGCCCAACACGCCTGACGACTGTTCCTATGGCATGGTTGGAGGCATCCGTTTCCACTATGAAAGGGCGATCTAAGTCAGGCTGAGCCAGGACGGGGGCTTCCGTGAATCTTGTCTTCAAGCGTTGAAAAGCCTTCTCTTGCGAGGAAGACCAGATGAAGGGAACATCCTTCTTCAGCAGAGCAATGATCGGTTGGACGAGCTCAGAAAAGGTAGGAATGAACTTTCGATAAAAGTTAGCAAGTCCCAAGAAAGACTGAACCTGTTTCACCGATGTAGGAGCAGGCCAGGCCAGTATGGCCTTTACCTTTGAAGGGTCCATTCCAACTCCTTCTGGGCTGAGGATGAATCCAAGGTAATGAACTGAAGTCACGTAAAAAAAAAGGCATTTCTCAGGTTTGACCAAGAGCTTGTTTTCACTGAGCCGTTGTAGTACCGCCATGACATGTTCTTCATGTTTCAAGGGATCCTTGGAATAAATCAAAATGTCGTCTAGATAGACAATGACAAAGAGAAAAAGCATGTCAGAAAACACCCTATCCATGAAACGTTGAAAAACTGCAGGGGCATTAGCTAATCCAAAGGGCATGACTAGATATTCAAAGTGACCAAAGGGCGTTCTAAAGGCGGTCTTCCATTCGTCCCCTTCCCGGATACGGATTAAGTGATAGGCACCCCAGAGGTCCAACTTCGTGAATATTATGGCGCCTCTGACAGCTTCCAGGATATCTGAAATCAGAGGCAGAGGGTACCGATCTTTGAGGGTGCATTGATTTAGACCACGGTAGTCGTGGCAAGGTCTGAGTTCCTTGGAATCCTTTTTAGGAACGAAGAACAATGAGGCACCCGCTGGAGATTTTGAGGGTCTTATTGTGCCATTTTCCAAATTGATGTCCAGGTATTCTCGGAGGGCCTTTTTCTCAGGTTCTGAAAGGATAAACATTCTGCCAAAGGGAATTACTGCCGAGGGATCTGTCTCAATGGCACAATCTTCGGGTCTGTGAGGGGGTAAAGCCTGGACTATGGCTGTCGAAAAGACATCAGTATATCCTTGGTAGACCTCTGGGACTTGTACAATGTTGGAAACCATGAGTGAGGTTTTTTGCTCTCCTGAATGTTCAATAGCTGGTGTTAAGGAGAGATCCAGGGATAAATAGTGGGACATACAAAACTCAGAGCCCAGAAACAATGACCCTGCTGTCCAATTATTGTACGGATTATGTCTTTAAAGCCAGGGCATACCCAGAACCATAGGGTAATGGGCTGATTTGATGATGTCGAATGTAATCTGCTCTTGGTGGTGGTTTATGGAGAGACGGACCTCTTTTGTCTGTAGGGTTATGGGTCCTGAATAGAGAGGTCTCCCATCAATTGCTTCTACCGGCTGTTTAATGTTCCGTGACTCATATGGTATTTTATGTCTGATAACCCAGTCTTGATCAATGAAAATTCCCATAGCTCCACAGTCCACCAGGGCCAGTATGGGATAGGTCTTGTGCTTGGAGGGCGATAGAAAGGCCTGTAGCACCACCAGGTTATTCTGTCCAGGAGAGTTCAAGGATGTGATTGATGTGGAGCAGACATCTTTCTCCCGAAACCTCGCTCCATCTAGGGCCAGGAGCTGGCGTTTCCCGAACGCCGTGGAGGGGCTAAAGGACATTCTCTAACGAGATGCTTGTCTGAGGCACAATACATACACAGGCAGGTGTGAATTCTTCTCATCCTTTCTTGTGGAGTAATTGGCCCACGAAAGGCACCTATTTGCATTGGTTCGGAGTCGTTATCAGGGGTTGAGACACGATCTGATTTCACAGTCGACTCCGGAGGGGTTCGTTGAAAGGCAGTCTTAGCCTTTTTCCTTTCAGCCCTTCTTTCCTGTATACGAAAGTCTATTTGTAAGGCTAGATCTACCAAAGCCTGTAACGAACTGGGGCGAGCCACCCTGGCTAATTCATCCTTGATATCGTCATTTAGACCCCTGCGAAATAAGATGAAACTCGCTTCAGGGCCCCAATCGGCCTCCTTTACCAGCTGTTTGAATCTGGTAACGAACGTTAGCATATCCTGGGATTCTTGCCGAAAATAAAGTAGGTGTTCCTGGGCGCTGAACACTTGTTCGGGGCGGTCAAGTATAGACTTGAGCGCCTGGATAAATGCATCATAATCGTCCAGGAGGACGTCTCCAGAGTTCACTAGGGGAGTGGCCCAAGATAACGCATTTCCCGGACCGCTTTCTCCATAGCGGTATCAGTGTTGATCGTTTGGCGTCTCAATCTGTCAAAGGTTTCCCCCCGGCTCACCTGGGTTCTCTTCTTGTGGCGTTCCGCGGAAGACTCCTTCTCCCGGCCGGACCGGGACTTGTATAAGTGCACGCGAGTTGAGTCTGACTCCAGCGCGAGCGTTCAAAGTTCCAGGAAGTTGCGTGTTCCAGGACGTCCAGGAAGAGGATCGAAGAAAGGTAAGAGATTCTGGAAACAGGGGAAAAGGGAAGAAAGAATAAGGGAGTTGGCCAGGAACTTGGAAGGGTAATGCCGAGCAGCACACACACGTCGAGACACTACCTAGAGATAGCGGTGAGACGCGCGGGTGCGTGGCCCATTTATAGAACGTGCCGTGTCCGACTTACAGGCTAGTACGGAACACGGCACTGGGCACGGCCATGTTGGAAGTATCAAGGAGCACACTCTCCGTCTGGACCAGGACCAGGAAGACCAGAAGGGGCTATGTCCATGGTTCATGACAGTAGGGCATTCCAAGCCTGCGCAGCTTGTACATGAAAGGCACAACCATTTCCGTGAGCTCTCTTAACGCAGTCTACTTCTAGAAGACCGGCTTTAGGAGATTGAAGGTTTTGTTTGGGTTGATAGAATCTCAACCTATTCTTAAGGTAGGCTGGGGCATCAACAAAAACTCTTTATGGTGATAGAGATAGGGTGGTAGTTAGCCGGACACAAAGGGACGGAGGAAGAATTTTTCAGGATGGGGTGCACAAGTGAGTGCTTGAGGGAAGAGGGGAAAGACCCAGTAGCAATTTACAGAAATTGGCAAGTGCAGGGGCAGTGGAGCCAATGTTGTCGTAAACGTTCTGGATGAACAGGGGGAGACCTATTTGGAGGAGACATTCATAGAGTGGACAACTCTTGTGACCTCAACCGATGTGATGGGAGAAAAGGAGAAGAGGCCAGGGGTGGCTGGGGATTTGGGAGTAGGGAAGGGGGAAAGGCAGGAAGAAAGAGTACTCAGGATGCCCTGAGTTTTTGCAGTGAAGTGGGTGGCCAGTGCAGTGCGAAGGGCCTGGGAGGGAAGAGGTGAGGTGGAGACTGCAGAAGGATTGGCTAGTCCTTGCAGATTTTCAAAAAGTTCAGCCTTGTTGGATGCTCCAGAAACGCAAGTCTGGATGTCGGCCCTCTTCTTGGAACGAATGGAGAGACGACATTTCCTTTGGAGAAGGCGACAGGCCAGTTTGTCAGAGGATGAGCTCGAGGTCTCCCACTTCCGTTCAGCAGCTCTGCACTTGCGTTTCGGGGCTGCTAGATCAGAATCATACCAAGTGTTACGCTTGGTGGAAGGTTTCAGGCAGACCCTCACAATGGTGGCAAGAATGTCGAGAGTGTTGGTGATGGCGAGATGGAGGTTGTTGAGAGCAGATTCAGAAGTAGTCTGCAGTTGGAGGGGGGAGGTGAAGATGGAATCGAAGGCAGCAACTGACACTCGTTTCATTGGACGGATGTCTGCAAACGAGGCTTGCAGAGCTGGGGAAGTTCTGGTCAGGGGGCTCCGAGGACCCAGGTGGGATGAGAGGAGGGAGTGGTCTGACCAGGAGAGTGGGGTGGAGGGTGGAGCGGAAAGTAAAAGATCAGTATGGATAAAGGCATCAAGAGTGTGTCCAGCCGAGTGGGTAGGACCAGAGGGGAGAATATAGGAGAGGGGTGCAGAGGTCATGGAAGAGAGTGGAAGCCGTGATTGAGGAGTCGAGATGGATGTTGGTCACCCACGAGGAGGAGTTTAGAGGTGGATGTCAGGAGAGAGGAGGAGAAATCATCCCATTCTGAGAGGAACGCAGTGATGGGGCCAGGCGGCCTGTAGATAGTGGCAATGGTCAGAGGAAGTAGGAGAGATCCCAAGTTTACAGACCAGGCTTTCGAAGGAGGAGTAGGGCTGAGTGGGTATGAGGGAAGAAGGGACCCGCTCAGGGAAGTTCAAAGCAACCCCACCGCCAGCAAGGTTAGGGCGAAGCTTATAGATCTTGTAGCCTTCAGGGAGAAGGGAGTCAAAAGCATTGACTGAGCTGGCATTGAACCACGTCTGGGTAACAGCGAGGACATTGAGATCAAAGTCTTCAGGGAGGAGGCAGATTCCAGAAGAATGTTAAATAGTAGAGCAAACATAAGCATGGCTAGGTGGAGCCGGTCAGCACCTTTTGCAGGTTTTCCGAGGTGTGGTACAGGGGAGTGGTAAACCTGTCAGAGGTGGTGAAGGAGGTGCATAGAGAAAGGAAGGAGGGGTAGCAGGAGTGGGAAGGAAGTTGATGAGAGACGGCAGGTGCCGGTCAAAGAGGAGGAGATTGGGTTGAGGATCTGAGACAAGATAGTGCCATTGCGATAGACATTAATGATGCACCTGGAGGATGAGAAACCAGCCAAGAGTACTTCCCATCTACTACCACCATTAATGTTTGAGGAAGAAAAAAGGGAGCGTATGAAGATCAGATGCGGTGTCCATAGGTCTGGAGAGGGGAAAGAAGAGGATATCAGTGACAATATGTGTGGAAGTAGCGCTGGCATAGGTGTCTGCGATAGGTAAGACAGGGTTAGAAGAAAGGAGATCTTTTCTGAACTTTTTTCTTCCAGACTTCGTGAGAGAGGGTAGAATAGGTGATTGAAAAGCAGTTATTGTAGATGGGAGGAATGGATAGAGTAATAGAGCTGTTAGAGAGGGGGTTAAAGGGAAAGAAGGAGATGCTGCACAGGCACGAGATGACTCACCAGGCGGCCTAGCAGCCGCAGGCAGTGGGTGATTTTAAAAGCACACCTGGATTTGATTATGCCAAAGAGAACTTAAACAGCACAAAATGGAGGATGCACAATCATTACTGGAATGCTCAAACACGTCCCAGTCAAAAGGAAACCTTAAAGACATCAAGAGTCATAATCATTACTGAAACATTGATCCTCCCAGTCGAAGGGAAGTATTAGAATTACTGAGAGAGAGTGAGCGTTATTGCAACATTCCTAGTCATCTCAATCAAAATGAAGTAGGGAACATACCGAGAGAGAGAGTGATGATCGTTACTGGAATGGTCCTACTCATCCCAGTCTAGAAGAATTAAAAGGAAGTGAGAAACAATGTTGGGACTTTACAGATTGTGTTGATCAGGATGGAAAGTTAATAATAAAAGACTGGAAGGACTTTTTTAAGAGAAATGTTGAGATATTTAATTACAGAACAAGGATATGTTTGTTTATATAGCGCTGTTAGTGGCCTGTGGGCATTAGGGTGCTAACATGAAAAACAAACGCCAGCACAAATAAATAAGATATAAGGCAATAATCAAAAATGCACACACAACATATATGGGCTAAAAATAAAGATGCGCCTTCAATCTCGATGGCTGCGCAGAAAACCAAAAGAATACACTTGCCATGCAAAAAATAATGTGGGCTAAAACCAATACAGATGCAATCCATACTTCTAAACCTTATGTAGGGGAATTTACAATCAACTTCAACTCAGCTGGCACATTAAAGAAATTGTTACAGTTGGCTAAAAATTATGGAAGGTTACTACGACTGCAAACAACCAATATGCAATCTCTGCCCACATGTGAGCACCATTGGTCAATCTTAATTCTCTGTAGGACTTTATAGTCTAATGTTTGTAGGATCCCAGGATAAGAGAAAAAAAAAACAGAGAAGTACCTATTGAGGCCTCTAAGAGTGCAGTATCTGAAATGTATTGATTGATTGATGAGAGTGGTGGCAAGTAGATATTTACGAGCTCCATATTAAACTGAACCTGGGGAAAACCCATAGAACAGGAGAAGGGAGTAATTCTCCTGTTCCTCATTTATTATAACAGTGATAAGGTCAGAATATATTAGCTTTGGACAGTGGACTGAATCTGATTTAAGACTTGCACCGACGACTGACGTTTATCAGGTAGGGAAACCCATAGTATAGGGAAAGATAAGAGTGTGCACCTTTCTGTTACATAAAAAGTACACTTAAATGAAAAATCAGAGTCCGTGTCCTCCTTCTGACCCGCCACAACTCCTACTAGGGAAGGCTCTGTTATGTTACCCCCTCTGGCCTTCATGGTCTCTTAATGCTTTGAGGCAAGATCTATAGCTGTCCTTGTCCTATGGTTTCTCCTCTGTAGGAATTTCCTCCCCCTCTCCCCTACCTTATAATTCCCCACCCAAGATTTTCACCAAAGGTGCAATTTTCTTTAGTTGTCGCTAGTGGCTTTGCCACCAGTATTCTAGTCTAGTGCCCCCAGCAGGCTGCTTATCAGCTTCTCCTTCTCCTGGGTCAAGGCCCCCAATATGCTCTCTATTTGTAGCTTTACTATGAACCTTACATGTTCTATAGTGTGGCTCGCTTTGCTACCCTGCGTTCTGTAGCTTTCAGTATGGGGCCCATTTTGATTGGCCACCTCCAGGTTCTTCTCTTTGCTGCAACGCTGATACTTTGGGAAATCTTTTTAACAACCACAAAGTCAGGAGACTTCTGTCTCTCTTTTAGGTATATTTTGGCAATGGTTGCCTCAATAAGCTTTCATGTCGTTGGGTCAATGTTCCCATTAGTGTGGTACACTCGCCCTTTGGTGTTGAGTGTTTCCATAACATAGTTCAGCTCTTGCCCTGGCCATGGCTGCCTGAGTTGTCATAAAATAGAAAACAAAATGGGGGACTCCAACCACATGCCAAATATTGTATGCTCCCTTCCTAGTTGGAGTCATTACTGTACTGTATCAGTAATCATTTAAGAAATTTAGTGCTTCACGCGTAAGCTAAGTATCCAATACTAGGGTTAATTTATTCTGGAATTAAATTCCATACACACATCTTGAAACACCACTTATTTGTGATCAGAAAAAACTGCTTTTATTTAGCAGGTCCAGTCCTCTGGCTGGATGTACACCAGTTGTATTCATGTTTCAACAAATGGACACAATATCAATATGTCTTGGCACAATACTAATCCACATCATAACGTATAAATCAAAAGGTGTGTTAGTACTGTTTGTGAAATATTACATCATATTCACAATTATATGAAAACACAAAAACAAAAAACGCTTTAAGACAAAACAGCAGTGTTCACACATTTCAGTGTAGTAACCTACATTGTTTCCACAGTAATCATACATACAAGTAACCTTATGTTGATCAAAGTTGGAATCTAATTGTCAACCTTGTCTTCAGGGAAGAGAAGAAGCCAAACAAGAAATGCAGGCTAGTTTGAAAAGTCTAGGTTAATTGTACAGCTGGGGATAATTCAAGTAACCAGCTTTTGAGTCGGTTAAAAAGTTCCCACAGAGTACCAAACTACTGGTCTATGCCAGGGGGAGGCGCCCCCTAAGATGTTAAGTGGATAGTTTTAGCAGGATCTTGTGCTTGAACCACAGGCGTTTCGGCTCCTTGGTGAAAAGCCTTCATCTGGGCCTCTGGGTTTGTTTCTCTGGAAAAAAGCAAAGCAAAATGGAGGAAAAGGGGTGAAACAAAAAGAAAAAACAGATGAAACTAAAAAAATCTGTTCTCTGGATCTTGCAAAGTGCATTATAAAAAACCCTCCTATTGCATATCTAAAAAAGCCATGCAGTAAGGGGGATACTTAAAACAATTAGTTAGCCAGACCAAAAATGGATCTGGTTCAAGGGCTGGAATTAAACACTGACTGACCTGTTGGTGGTCCCGGGGCAAGAGTAGAGATTTTAGATGCACCTTAGTTGTGATGCTTGTGTTTGAAGGCAAGACAATGCCACTTTTGTATTAGGATGTTAAATAATCATTCTCCCAAAGTGGAAACCCCAAGGGGAGTTTATTGCGCTGGGTACAGAAGAAATAAAAGTGGAAAAAAATCATGAGCCTACTCATTCCTTAACGGATTCACCCCGGTAAATTTGGTGCGCCAGAAATTACATACCTATTGAATCCTGTGAATCCTATTCATCATAGGTTAAGGTGCAGGTGAAATAAAGCAGCATCCCATACGCGTTTACAGATCAAAGAATGGCCATTACAAAATATTGAGTTCAGATCTTGCTGGCTGTGGAAGACAAGCAATAGTATACTAGAAGATATATTGATTGTAGTTACAGGCATATATCTCAATGGACCTCTAGTGATGTGGAAAGATAGTTTTCAGATACTAATCAAGTGGCAAAGTGGCTTACCTAAGGAGTAGCAATTTTATGTTCTAACGCGAACCCCCGTTCGCAATCAAATGTAGAAAGAAGCGTCCGCGTCCTACCAGGAAGAGCTGTTCACTAATAATGCTGGCGCGCGCGTGCATAGGATTAGTCTAACTTCCTTTGCACATGCGTACCAGGTACGGATGCTCGGAATACAGGTTGTCGTGGCAACCGAATGCGGTCATTTCTGCATCGGAGTCCGTGTAATTGAGAATAACCCCAACAACAATATGCCCAAAGCCATCATCTTTCTGGGTTCCTTCCCACACGCACAAACAACGATGGCCAGGATAAGGCAAAAGTCCGACAGCACGTCGCTCGGCATGCGGAACAAGTCAAAATGAGAGCCCCCTCCTGGTTACTGAACAGTTGGGGATGTCGCTTGGATGTGAGTAAAAGAGGCAGACATGTCTGAATTGGTAAACGCATTAGAATGTGTTGTGGAAGCTGGATACACTCAATGTACTTATGTAGAATGACAGTCATAGATGTAGTACTGTAGATGGATAAAGAGTAAATGTAAACATTAGCATCAGGATCGCTCTAGGAATGACAGAGATGGTGTGGTCACCAATTCACACCAGGTGACCGACACCTACGAGTAGAGAAGATTCCAGTCATGCATATAGTATTACACCCAGGGTACATTAGCTTCATTCAGTCCTTGCGTGATAGTTTGAAGTTTAAAAACCCACCACGCTTCTTTATGGTTTAATGCATTTTTCGTGTTAGTATTGCTGTCCACTTTATCGATGACCCACCAGATTAAATCATCAGGTCCATGGTGGTACTCAAAAAAGTGGGACACCAGTGGTGCATTATGTACTTTACACCGAATCCTTGAGCAATGCTCACTGATTCTCTTGTTGACTGGTCTTTGTGTTTGACCTATATATCTAAGTCCACAGGGGCATTGTATTAGATAGATGGCATTGCATATTTTGCAATTCGAAAAATGTGTAAGTACCCAATCTTTAGTGTCAATTTTGAAGGATTTGGTGAATTTGCACGCGATACACGTCCCACAAGGGTGATGTCCGGTAAGGTCCCTCAGGTACCACAGTCCTGATCGTGTATTTTTCTTGAGTCTTGAATGAGTTAGATGTTCCTTTAGATTTTTGGCTCGTTTGAGTGCCATTCTCGGAATTGGTTCTTCTGGAAGGCTCAATTGTATAAGGGGCCAGACTTGTTTGATTATTCGCTGTATTTTAGTAGTGTCTGGTCCAAATGTAGTGACACATGTTAGTCGATCTTTGTCATTATTCCTGTTTTTTGAGGTCAATAACGTCTCCCGTGGGGTGTAAAGGGCTCTTTTGTTTGTATTCCTGATCAGTTTCTTCGGGTATCCCCTCGCTCATAGTCTCTCCTCTAGGTTTGCTGCATGTTATTTGTATTGAATAACATCTGTACAATTTCATAGGGGAGGTTGTTTCTTAAGTTTCTATGGTGGTTACTGTTAAAATGGAGAAGGGTATTCCGATCTGTGTCCTTCCTGAATAGGGTGCAAGATAATTTGTCACGTTGAGTAAGTAGTTGAAGATCTACAAAATTGATGTTGTCACAACTGTAACTCATGGTAAACTTAATTTCTGTTGTTCTTTGGTTGATCCAGTCATGGAACTCTTTTAGCCGATCAGAGTCACCGTGCCATATAAAGATAATATCATCTATATAGCGATACCAACTGCTGATGCAGTTTTAAATGGGTTCTGATCTGAAAGTATGTATTTTTCTTCAAATTCAAACATGAAGAGTATTGCCAGACTTGGCGCAAAAGCAGCCCCCATGGTGGTGCCACAGATTTGCATGAAGAAATTGTCATCAAAAGAAAAATAGTTTCTTGTTAGTGCCAGTTCCAGATGTTCAACTATAAAGTTAACTGGGACGCGCTTCTGTTCCATATGATGGGTCAAGTGGTTCCTAGCGCATTCTAGCGCTGCCCCTTGGGGTATATTGGTATAGAGGGAAGTATCTAGAGTGACCAATAGATCCTTGGTTTTATCAAAGGTTTGATTCTCAAAGAGTACGATAGTATGCATGGTGTCTTTTAGGTAAGTACTGGTTGCTTGGCTCAGTGGTTTCAGAAAAAAATCAATGAACTTACACACTGGTTCCAAAATGGATCCGCATCCAGACACAATTGGTCTACCTGGTGGAGTGGAGGAGTTCTTATGAATCTTCAGAAGAGCGTAGAAGGCTGGAATCCTGCCCTCTGAAGTGTTGAGAAATGTCTCTTCCTTCTCTGTAATCCAACCTTGTTCGAGGGCATACCTTGTTGTTTCTTGAATTTGGTTCCTAATTTCGGTAGTGGGGTCTTTTTTTTAATATCTTGTAGTTCATCGGGTCGTTGATCAAGTCGACAACCATCTGTTTATATTGTTGGGTGCTCTGAATCACAATCCCTCCACCGTTGTCCGCATTTTTGATGACAATATTGTTATTTTCCAAACTTTTGAGGGCTTTACATTCGCTATTTGATAGATTATGGCGTAGGGATTTAGTCCCTCTGGAGTTTCCTGACCTCTTGCCGTGTGCATTTTTCAAATGAAATTACTGTGGGAGGTATGTCGTTGTCACTAGGGCTAAAGGACGACTTTACATGTAGACCTGTATCTTCTGTTTGAGGCTCATAGTTTGAGTCTTGAAAGTGAATTTTGAGGCGTATAGATCTAAAAAAGCCCTGGAGTTCTTTATCCAATTTGAACCAATCTGTTGGGTTTGTGGGGACATATGAGAGTCCTTTAGATAACACCTCTAGTTCCATTTTGGTAAGTGTAGTATCTGATAAATTGAAAACTGGTATTTCTTGATGTTGTCCAATTACTCCTACCGGCGATTGCGTCGTCTCCCTCTGGTTGGTCTCCACATGGGGTACTGGAACATGGGCATTGGTGGGGGGGCCCAGGGTTGGCCTCTGGGTCCCCCTTGCCCTAAAAAAGGATGAGGTGGTATGGGTGGTGGGTATGGGAAGTTTCTATTGTACATCTGCTGGCCATATGTGTTAGTAGAAGTATCATGTTCAGAGCTGGAACCTGAGCTAGAAGTGTCTGAAAAAGTAACCCACTTTCTTCTTTGTTTTTGTGTGGCTGCTTGGTTCTGCATCCTCTCTTTTTCTTTGGTTTCTTTGTAATCTGGGTTAAGGTATGGATATACCATTTCCAGTTTAAAATTCTTAATGTCTTTTGCCAGTTTCTTGTGTTTTTTCTCTAGTGTTTCAGCAGAAAACTGGTCCATTGTTTTATAAATTTCTTTCAATATTTGTCCTTGCTTTTTCCACACTATCATTAGATATAAACCTTTCTTCTTCTATTTTGAGTTCTTCCTTGATTTTGATATGGATCCTTCTGGCAGTTGTTATTGTGAGGGCCATAAGGTCCCTGCTACATTTTGTAGCAATTTTACTAAACCCCAGCATGTATTCAGGGTCATCTAGAAACGGGGCAGGCTCATTTTTAATTTGCAGCCCCATTGGGACTAGGTTGGCTCGCAAATATTCACAAAGAAAGTGCCCGTGTACTTCTGTCCGGAAGCACTTTTTCTTGAGTTTTAGTAATTCATCCCCTGATGTGTTAGCTGCAATTGATTGATTGGCTTCTTGTATATTAAACAGGGTGGGTCCCAGTATAATATTGTTTATCTGTTCTTCCGTGAAGCCTAATGTATCCTCCATCTTCTGGGAAACAGGAAGGAGAATGTAGACTCTGGGAACTTAAAGATTTGATCACTGTGTGATTTACAGATATTAAAGATCTCAACAAATCCCCGAGAAACTAGACAGGCCAGTCGTGAGGTAATTCCAGCTGGATTCAGCAGAATCCAGAATCTCTATATTCGGAGTAGAAGTTCTAGTGGGAGTCTCATCCCAGACTATAATTTATCAATCCCTAGTGCAGCTACGCTACAACTTGATAATCGGTAACAGAAGGGATAGTCCTAGTTATGTGGAAGCAAGTAGAGCTACAGTAACATAGAAAACAAAATGGGGGGCTCCAACCACATGCCAAATATTGTATGCTCCCTTCCTAGTTGGAGTCATTACTGTACTGTATCAGTAATCATTTAAGAAATATAGTGCTTCACGCGTAAACTAAGTATCCAATACTAGGGTTAATTTATTCTGGAATTAAATTCCATACACACATCTTGAAACACCACTTATTTGTGATCAGAAAAAAATGCTTTTATTTAGCAGGTCCAGTCCTCTGGCTGGATTTACACCAGTTGTATTCATGTTTCAACAGATGGACACAATATCAATATGTCTTGGCACAATAATGAATGAGTTGTCATAAAAGACTCCACCATATTAGGGTGTTGCTGCTGTGTCATGGTGGCCAATCATGCCAGCATTTATGCTAGAAATGCGGGGAGATGAGTTGGCTTGATCATGTTCCGACTACGCACAAAGCACACCTGTTTTTTTCTGTTACTGTGCATTTCTTCTCGAGCTCCACTCTGTCATCCACAGCAGGGCTTCAGCACCCAATGTGCACTTGTGATGGATCCGCCTCAGTGCATGGATACCGAGTTGGAGCCTAGTACTCGCGCAGTTTTATCCCGCACAATGAACGCATAAATCCATCTAGAAGCTAATGTTCCTTGGGCTTCTCCCTAATCTCACTACCCTCACAGTAAACACTCGGTAGCCTCTGTCCTTCCTCGTGAGATGTAGATCCTTCTCTGGGCTACTAGCACTCTTTCTCCATAAGGGTGATTGTAGACCATGCCTTGCGGTACTTGGGAACCCCCCAATGTACCTCCTCTAGGGGTTACGTGATGTAAATGGTGTCTTGCACTAGTTCCCAAAGGTCCCTTGAAGGGGTACCCCAAAGAACTCAATCAGTCAGGAGCTGCACACGCTACAGCAGACTGATAAATCAGGATATTTAATTGCCAATGGCACGGTGCAGATCAGAAACAAATAACATCAAGTTGCAATATAAAGACTTCAACAATCCTTCCTTTTGATAGCACTTAATGCAGATCCCAATAATGTAGGTCAATGGAATTTGCAGTGAATATACTGTACCTAGATTGGTTACTGAGCATGCTTGCAAGGCCTGAGCTACTACTTTTAAAGTCTTCTTCCAAAGCAAACGACTGTATTTGTATTGGGTGCTCACAATTTGGTCTCTGAATCCATAGTAGTTGTTGGTCCTTTAAACAGCAACTGGATGTACATACTCTCTTGGACCCTGGTTTTGTTACTAGAGAAATTGTCAATCTCTTCTGGAAGTCTCTGTGCTTCCAGGTAAGTTGTCACTGAGGAACAGGTGACTGCCAGAGAAATAAGCCATAGAAGCTCTCAATGGGCAGAAAACCCTAATTTGTGTTATCAGCCAGAAAAAGATGGTCTTGTACCTGGCAGAAGATATCACTATTGAGTAAGAGAATTGTTGAAATGCTCGCAGGGCAAAAGTGGCCCAAGAAGAGACAGCAGGGATGCTCTGCAACAAGGAACTTCACAAGGTAATTGCAACAAGGAGGTACAGGAACTGAGGAAGGAAGATCGCCATTGGTTCTGGGAAATATGCACAACAGGAATAACACAAGGAAAATACCTGTTTGCATTGCAATAGGTGAATGCAATAGGTGAATGCTCTGTGGCTACTGGAACTCAGGGACTAATGCGGCTGCCTCCACAGTAAGCAGAAATCTGGATCTTTGCATGTACTATGGCAGCCTCCATCATGAAAGGGGTGCAAAAAAGCTTATGCCGTTGCTTGTGCCCAGCGTCCTAGTAAGAAGGTGCTTGCACCAGCACTTCCAAAGGGACCTAGGAGCTGCTCATCTACGAGGTGAGGACATGATGGCATTGTCCCTCCAAAAATCTGCAGGGCCAAGCTCCCAGGGAAGTCTGTGATGGACTCTTTGAAGGAGAAGGGGAGCAAGAATGTGTGAGTCAGTCCCCTCAGTGTGATCACATGTACCATATCCTTTGTAGTGAAGTCGACCTTGGTGTTAGTTGATCGCTAATTTGTGAAATTTTATACTTTGGTCGTTTTTCCTTTAAGACTGGAGAAGTATTTAGGCACATGCTGCTTTAGTTCAACCATGTGGAAGACGGGATGAATTTCAGACTAGTATGTCTGCTGCTTTAGAGCACTCCCATGTGCACCCCTCCTCAATAAACTTTCTGCTGATCCTACCGGGTTGGCAAACTATTGCCCAATCTCTATCACTTCTTTCCTGGGCAAACTGCTGGAAAGGCTGGTCATCTCCCAGCTTACTCACCAGACTGAATCTGTTGGTTGTCTCCATGACCATCAGCTTAGCTTCAGAGCAGCCAGAGGCATGGAAACTGCTCTCCTGGACACCCGTGAAAATATGCTCGCTTATCTTGACTCAAGCCTTCCTTCTGTCCTCATCCTCTTGATCTTCCCTTTGTTTTTGACACGGTCAACCACTCCATCCTAATCAAGCGAATCTGTGAGACCCTGGGTATCACGGATCAGGCTCTGGAGTGGCTGTGCTCCTGGCCCAACACTTCCAGGTCCAACTTGGGTGTTTTCTCTCCACCACCTCTCTCCACTTGCGGTGTTCCCCAGGACTCTAAACTCTCACCCTGGGTCTTCAATGTCTACTTGGCCAACCTGATCTCTACCTGCTCCTCGAACTTTCAGTGTTATGTGGATGACACTCCACTCTCCTCCAGGCTTTCCTTAGCCTCCTCTCTCTCTCTCATTTCGGACAGTCTATCCGCGATCCAGGATTGTTGTGCCTCCAACCACCTCTGCCTTAATGCCAGTAAAATGGAGATCCTTCTTATTGGGACCCCTGCTCCCACTTTCCCTCTGGTCCTTGGCCTTGGGCCCTCTTCCCTCGCCTTCCTGTGAAGCAAAAAAACCTTGGTGTCGTCTTCGGCTCCACGCTCCCCTTCTCTCCGCACATCACGGATCTTGTCACAAAAGCCCACTACCAGCTCCACCTCCTCAGAGGTATTCTTCCCTTTTGTCACTTTCTCCCAGAAGCTCACTTTCTCTCGCGCCCTGGTTCTCTCTAGACTGGGCTACTGAAATAGCCTCTTTCTCAATCTTCCTTTCCCTTCTCATCGCCTTCTGCAACTAATCCAGAACAGGACTGCAAGACTTATCCTTGGCCTCAAGCCCAAGGACTGTTTCTCTCCAGCCCTGAAATCTCTCCACTGGCTCCCGGTGGCTGCAAGGATCAAGTTCAAGACCCTCTGCATCGCCCACACGGCCTTCTGGTGCCGGGACCCGCACTACATAAAACTCTCTTCCAAAATATCTTCCTTCTCGAGCCCTTCGCTCAGCTACCTCCAACTCTCAGAGGGTCCGAAAGTTCTCCAGGTAGAGAGTGGGCGGGGGGTGGTAGATCTCTCTCTCCTCTGAGAGGGGCAGAGAGGCATTCCAGAGGGAGGCACCGACAAACTTGAGCCAGACCACCTGAAGTTCTGGAAACAGCTCAAGACTTTCCTTTTCTCCTCTGTTTTCTCTGTCTTTCCCTCCACTGCTGACCAACGGGCCGCAGCACCGACTGGTTGCTTAGCTACCCTCAGCGTCTCACTGGGTACCAGGCTCCTCCATGATCAGTCTCCCCTGTACTGGCTTCCGGCCTACTACGCACTTAGCAGCTGTAACTGTAACCTCTACAGTCCCCTGCCTCCTTGCACTTACCCAGAACTGCGCTGCCTTGGCTGCACTTACTCGGAGCATTACTGCCCCGAATGCACTTCTTCCTTCCCGCTCCCTGACACTTCCCCTCTCCCTTGCCCCTGCACTTGACGTTGCTGCACTTGCACGATCGGAATGACACAAGGCCTAATAAGATTGTTTGTCTTGTCCTCCACCTGTCTTACATCCCTTGTCTTGTCACGCCTAGGAACACTTGTGTACAGGCACGTTAAAAACCAGATTGATTTGCCTGATCTTGAAGGGTCCAAAATCCTTTAGATTTAGTTTGGACGAAACCACTCAGGCCCAGAGTTGGCAAGAGGACAGACATACCAGATCTGCTACAGGAGTTGTGTTTTGTATTTGAGGTTGGCGTATTTCTTTAAACTATTGATGGTTTTGTAGGGCCATGTTATGTCCTTGTATTCAACATCAAGTTTAGATATGGTATTGCCGAGGTTGGAAACATTTGAGTATGAAAACCATGACGTTTTATCAAATGGATTGTACCTGGGGGATGTTTGGATGGTATTCTTGTAGGAAAATTCCTAGTTGGGGAGCAATTCAAAGCAGTTGTCATGTGTAGCGGAAGAATAACATTGGAAGCACATTTCCACTGTTGTGCCTCTGTCTGTTAGGCTGAGGATGGTAACTAGATAAGATGACTATTTGAATTCCAAATGCCTTGCACAGCCGTTCCACGAATTGAGTGATGTATTGTGGCCGTCTACCTGCAAGAATGTTTTGGCAGACCATGCAACCTAAAGATGACATGAATAATATGTCTAGCTATTTCGGGTGCTGCTGGAACACACTATTACAAGCTATTTTTCGTAAGGGAAACGATAGTAACCATTATGACCGTGTGGCCACTTTAGGGAGGAAAGTCAACAATAGTCAGTGACAACAAACTGATGTGGAAGTGATGGTAAGGCACGTTATTGACGTTTTTCACAGCGTATACTTCTTGGGTTCTTAGACTCTATGCTAATTGCACAGGAAGAGGCGGTCATGGATGTCGGTGCTGACTTGGCTTCACCAAAAATGTCTGCAGATGGTCTTGAGTTGCTTCCACCCCTAAATGTCCTGCAGTGAGAATAGCGGGTGCATTTGGAGAACCGGTTATTGGAATTCTGTGGTTCATATCTAAAGCCAGAGTGCCCACAAATAGGAGGTCTTGATGATGAAGGGTTTGGTGGTATATGGTTGGGTTTGGATTCAGCAGACGTAAAGTACATTTTCAAGAAGAGAAAGGCTTGATCCTCTGCATTGTGCAAGGGAAAAGAAGCATACTTTTTTAGGAGCTGGTTCTTGGATAGCATACAGAATTTTGTGTACAAAATTGGGTCTGAGAACATGTGCTGTAGACAAACAACTTCTTCTGTTTCCTTGTTGATGCTCTTGTAATCTGTAGTCAAGTTGTCACACAATTGCGATCAAGTCAGAAAGGGTTTCGTGTCTAGTAATTCTACTCAGATCCTCCTTCAAGTTCTCATTGATGCACCTATGAAATAACGTCGTCTGAGACCCATTGAGCCATTGTTTTTTCATAGGCTATTGTTATGACAATCTTTCTAAGCAAACTTGTTGGAAATCCAACAGTGTCTCTTGGTGCAGGGCAGCTGAACATGATTCTCAAACTCATGATTAATGCTCTGATAATTGTCCAGCAGGGAACTGTTTGTCACCAAATGTGTAACCCAACGGATTTTCACGAGGACAGGTTACTCATTGGAGAGTCCCAGGCGCAAAGCAACCTGGCTAGCCACTATCTGAGGGTTGCAATTCCATTTTTAAAGCATGTTCTTGAGTACTAAGTGTTTGTCTTGCGTTTTATTGTTGTTTCTGATCCACACCTTCTTCCAGTCTTTGGCATTGCAATATGTCAAGATCTGAACGTATATTCTCTCTTGGGTGCCAGTTTTGCTTATAGAGAAATTGTTGCACTCTCCTGGAAGCTAAGATGTTCTCAGGTAAGTGCTCACTAAGGAACAGATGACTGCACAGAAATAATCCCCAGGAAAACACTGAAAGGACACAAACCCTAGGAGTGTTATTGGCCAGGAAGGGATTGCCTTGGAACTGGAAGACTTCACTATTGAGCAGGAGTCCAGTTGAGATGCTTGCAGGTTGAGGAAAAGGGCAGGAAAGGCAGTAGCGTCCATCCACTGCAACAAGGAACTTGAAAAATGTCACAACCCCTATGAGAAGGGATACAGGAACTGAGGAAGGAAGTGGGACAGCAGGGATTCTGGGAAAACTTCAGGAGAACATAACCTGTACAAGCAAAATAGGAACTGAAAGTTGGGTACATGTCAGCTTTAGGATGCCGGAAACAATACATGAGTGTTTCGACACACAAACACTCTGTGACTCCTGGAACTTTAGGGCAGACACAGCTGACTTTGCTCTAACCAGAAACATAAGTCAGGAAATGCAATTTTACATTGGCAGTCGTGCATTTGGAAGAGGCATGCAAATGTCTCAGACCGTGCTTGCATCCTAGCAGCAGGATGTTTTTGTCAGCGCCACGAAAGACACCGGGAAGATGCTTCCTTTTGAGGTAGACATGACAACTTGTCATGCGCGGAAGCCTCGCATTACTGCCTCAAAATCTCCTGGAACACCATTTTCTCATTTGCAGTTGGAACATTTAAGATGTATTAAGCAGTACATTGCCTTTTACCATACAGGTGTATATGGTACTAAAAAAATGAAATGTATAGATGCCACTGGCCCTGTAACCTTCTCGAGTCATATTCTCCATTCCCTTTTTCATGAACTTTAAAGGCAGATATGTCTCTGCTTCTAGCCAACTTGCTTTGCTGCTGCTCAGGCGCCCTCTTCATTCACTTACCCAGGAAAGATCTGCATCCGTTCATGATTTCCAAAATATTGTGAGGGCAGTGAGTGTGGCTAGAAGTGAGGGGCTTGAAAAGCTACAGCAAATACACTGAACATACCAGAAGCCTCAAAGTTGGGTGCTTTTTTGGATACCTGTATTAATTGAAAAGAACATCATTAAAGGAGAGTTCCGGGACTTTTTTTTTTATTGTCCCTACGGTTCGGCCATGCGTTTTTAAGCATAACTCGGTAGATCGTAGAAAACTTTCCTATGGACCTTACCCGACTTTTCGTCCATTAACGCACTCGAAATCAGCCGCCATTTTATGATAATCCTATCACTTGCCGCATCGCCCAGGCTCACCTGCTTTTGCGGCACTAAATCAAATCCCCCGCCTCTGAGCCTGACATCAGCAGACGCGTACCGCCCATTTCCCAACGCCAAAGCACGTTTCGTGTCAACAATCGCTGCGCCTCAGCTAATGACGTGTCGCCATGGAAATGGCAGGACGCCTCTTTCCTCAATAAGTATAAACACACCGTTTCACAACACACAGCAGCCGATTTTCGATTCCATTCCTCTCTCTGTGTTACTTTGAGTATTCTGTGACTCGTTTCTGTGCTCTGGTCAGCTACCTTCGCCGCTTGTAGGCCTTGTGAACACCTGTACCATCTCTGTAAATTATTTTACTTTCTTTACCACACAATGGCTACAATAATGCCGTATATGTACGAGCCCGAGTACACCGAGGAAGAACTACTGGAAAGGCAAGCACGCGAAAACGATGGGGATTCGGACGGCAGTTGGGAGGACCAGTCAACGGATGAAGAGCCTGGACCATGTCGCATGGACGGCGTCTCCACCTGGTGCACGTGCAATCGGTGCGAGCTAATGCCAACTGAGGAGGAGAACTGCTGCTGCCGTGAAAATTCCGGGTGCTTGGCCTACATTTCGGAAGGCGAGCCAAGTCCGCAATGCATCACCGAGCTGCCAGAGTTCAGGGAAGCCTGCCTCTCACGGACAGTGTTGAGGATGATGATGGTGCTTATGCACGAACTTTGCGGCACTGTTCGTCCGCGTAATCCGAGTAACGAGTAAGTATACTCTGGTTGTGATGTCAGTGATGCCACTACTATTTCATGGTCGTCTCCCACATATAAAACTACATCTACATATCATTCGAATGCATGTAAATTGGTTCCATGTTGTGCATTTTCTAGATAGAATTTTTTTCAAAGCAGAATGACATTTTTGTACCTGAATCGACAGTGATAAGAAAGTTGTCATTTTAATACAGTTTGCATCTTTCATTTTCACAGGTGGTACAGGCTGGTGGCCTATCGTTGCTTCACTTGGTGGCTTCACGGGAGGCTCGGACACCGCGTTCGGAGAGTAATACCTGCCTGTGCGGTACTTGCCATTAGACAACATTTCCCCAGCGACAGTGGACAATACCGCGGATTTTCCCGGGATGTGCTGCAACCGCAACTTTACAATGTGTAATGTTTATTATTTATGTTCAATTGAAATTAAGATCTAAAATAAAACCCAACATATATTTTAACAATGGTTGTTTTGATTTTTTAAATGAATCTAGTGTGTCTCCATTGAATAGTCTTCCTGTGCCTTGTCTTGTCACACCACATGTCTCCGGCCAGCATCCTCCCTCACGCTGGCCGCCCACCTTCAATCCACATAACCGTTGAACCCATATGCAGCAGACATACATATGTTATTTTGCGGGTTGGCATCAAGCCTCCCGGCCTTGCCTCCTCCCCCAAAAATACTTACCACACCACTTTGTTCAAGCGTTGGCAATAAAAGGAAGGCCGTTGGATTTTATTGATACAAAACATGGTTATAGGTAAATAATCAATATGGTTGATCATAATAAATCATCCTTTTGGGCACCGGGTACAGAGATGACCCCCTCTGGCCCGTGCCGCCTTGCCACCACAGGCCAGCCTGCTGCTGACTAACTGCCTAGGGATCCAGGGTCTCCAGGGTGAACTGCACCCATATATTCTCCTGGGAGGGTGAGGTATTTATAAACTCACCCCCCTGCCTTCCATGTACTAGATCCTGCAGCCTGCCTCTTACATGCAGTTAGATGGCCTCTCCTTGGTGAGGCCCTGCGGCAAACGAGTCTTGTCTGCACGACCACCGCCCCAATCCACCCCCCGCCCTATCAAAGGCAGTTCGCACCGGGGTACTTGCGCTGGCAAGTGGAGCTGTCAGGGAGCGATAAAGGCCAAGAGGTGCCAAAGACCATGTACACTTCAAAGTGGTCTATAGAGCATGGGTTGTTGTTCCCATGTCTACCGCCAGACCCCGTGTCTCCTGCCAAGCATCCCCCCTCACGCTGGACCGCCCCCTGCAATCCACATAAGTGTGTCTCCATTCACGAGTCTTCCTGTGTCTTGTCTGCACGACCACCGCCCCAATCCACCCCCCGCCCTATCAAAGGCAGTTTGCACCGGGGTACTTGCGCTGGCAAGTGGAGCTGTCAGGGAGCGATAAAGGCCAAGAGGTGCCAAAGACCATGTACACTTCAAAGTGGTCTATAGAGCATGGGTTGTTGTTCCCATGTCTACCGCCAGACCCCGTGTCTCCTGCCAAGCATCCCCCCTCACACTGGACGGCCCCCTGCAATCCACATAAGTGTGTCTCCATTCACGAGTCTTCCTGTGTCTTGTCTGCACGACCACCGCCCCAATCCACCCCCCGCCCTATCAAAGGCAGTTCGCACCGGGGTACTTGCGCTGACAAGTGGAGCTGTCAGGGAGCGATAAAGGCCAAGAGGTGCCAAAGACCATGTACACTTCAAAGTGGTCTATAGAGCATGGGTTGTTGTTCCCATGTCTACCGCCAGACCCTGTGTCTCCTGCCAAGCATCCCCCCTCACGCTGGACGGCCCCCTGCAATCCACATAAGTGTGTCTCCATTCACGAGTCTTCCTGTGTCTTGTCTTCACGACCACCGCCCCAATCCACCCCCCGCCCTATCAAAGGCAGTTCGCACCGGGGTACTTGCGCTGGCAAGTGGAGCTGTCAGGGAGCGATAAAGGCCAAGAGGTGCCAAAGACCATGTACACTTCAAAGTGGTCTATAGAGCATGGGTTGTTGTTCCCATGTCTACCGCCAGACCCCGTGTCTCCTGCCAAGCATCCCCCCTCACGCTGGACGGCCCCCTGCAATCCACATAAGTGTGTCTCCATTCACGAGTCTTCCTGTGTCTTGTCTGCACGACCACCGCCCCAATCCACCCCCCGCCCTATCAAAGGCAGTTCGCACCGGGGTACTTGCGCTGGCAAGTGGAGCTGTCAGGGAGCGATAAAGGCCAAGAGGTGCCAAAGACCATGTACACTTCAAAGTGGTCTATAGAGCATGGGTTGTTGTTCCCATGTCTACCGCCAGACCCCGTGTCTCCTGCCAAGCATCCCCCCTCACGCTGGACGGCCCCCTGCAAACCGCATAATGCCACGACATATACACGTCATTCATTGTTACGAAGTTCGTTGGTCGTGTAGAGTATGAACAACCCCTCTGTCCCCAAGAAACACCCTGACCGATGTGGTTATATGGTCAGTGTGAATATTAAGGTCACAGGTGGAAGTCCGGAAAGCCAGGACGCGGGAACAGCCGGAAGAACCCCTTGAGCGCTGCAAAGCAAGATACAGAGGTTAAGCAATGAAACAGGGCCCGAATACCTTCATGTACATAAACCCCAAAGCTACCAGAATACCTGTGAGTACTTGGGTCAAGGCGTGGGTCTCCTAGCTTAGGCTGGAAACGTGTTGTAGGGTAGAACAGGCAACCACCTATTTGCAGGACCAAGGTCCTAGCCAAATGAAGATCTTAGGCAAGAGGAGTCCGTGGAGCAGGCGTGAGTCGGTAACCGGCAAATCCAATAGTACTTGAAGGGTTAAGCAAGAGGAGTCCGTGGAGCAGGCGTGAGTCGGTAACAGGCAAATCCAAAAGTACTTGAAGGGTTAAGCAAGAGGAGTCCGTGGAGCAGGCGTGAGTCGGTAATAGGCAAATCCAAAAGTAGTTGAAGGGTTTAAGCAAGAGAAGTCCGTGAAGCAAGCCGAGGTCAGAATCAGAGCTGGTCTTTGAACGAAGAGAGAAGTCACGTGATTCGAAACTAAACAGCTGTGAAGCAACACCTTCGGTTCACCGACTCCTTTTATCCTCGGAAGGGACGCACGTATAGTCACGTGTGACGTGACCTGAAAGCGTTGCAATGCTGCTAGGCAACCGAAGTCACGTGATCCGTGAAGCGCCGGTCTCCGCAAAGGACGTAAGTTCCTGAAGTGACGGAGCTTCCAGTTGATCTGCCACCGCCGTGAGGGGCGATAAACACCCGCTCCCCCATGTATGCCATGCCGTGCCCTGATGTGTGCGACGTGAGTGGGGGGCACGGTGCACGAGTGTTGGGGAGTGCGGGAATGGGTAGGCAAGGAGGGGCGAGTGGGGAGGTGTGTCCGTGGTCTAGGAAGCGGCGTGACATTCATTCACAAACACACCCCTGTTTCTAATTCTTTATAACCCACTTCATATTTATAATGAGAACTTCTTTGCACTTTGCTAGTCAACCCGTGAAGGTGCTGGTTATCTGCTCTTCGTCTCTGTGAACTTCCGTGACCACTTCGAGGAAACTCGTCAGTTTGCAACCTGTGAACTGCTCCCTGTTCTACGACAAGAAACTACTCTGATCCCTGCATCTAACTGTTTGCTCGTCAAGGTAAGGCCATGTACCATACTCATTTTGCGTCCAATTTCTTTTCGTTCAAGACAGTACATGCAAGGAACTAGTCACATGTTCTGAGTTTAGTCAAATTATTTTTCTATTTTTTTAAAGTTATTCAAATACTTATCCGCATGTGAATAACGTGTATAGTTCCAAGAACCAAAACATACTTTGCATTGAACCTTTTATGTGTCATTTAATTTTTTAACACATTGGTATTCATAGAGAATTGTTGATCTTTACTTTTCAGAACTTTCCACAATGCCTGCCTGTTCCATTGGCGGTTGTCCTTCGAAGACCCATAATAAATCTGAAGGTACTATAATGCATGTTTTCCCTAAGACAATAGATCAGATAAGAGAATTGGGTCCGATATTGCGGATATCCACCCTCTGAGCTTGAAAGTAGAGTCCTAGAAGTCTTTGCGGACAAGAGGGGTGATCGATACCGCATCTGCAGCAGGCACTTTACCTCTGACATGTACTCCACATCATTGCTAATAAAGAACACCACACCGCGAGCGAGGCGAAAATTGCTCTCAACCGCTATTCCCACTCTATTCGTCCACATCCCTCCACTGGTGAGTCAAGTTTACGTATTTATCTCTCGGCCTTGCGGTAGTGTGTAGCATTAGCTAACAATAATTTCCCCATTTATGTATCCACTCAATATGAAGGCGGAAGATTCTCCATCCGTGTCGTTATTGCAGTCATCAGCCACTTCAAGCGCCTATCGGGTAATCTTACTTGGCTATTCTGCCACTGACTTGTTTTAGGCATGTAAATCAATAGTTTTAATTTATCGTGTAATTATTTTACCTAATGGTACACCCTTGTACTCGTCCTCTAGTCTTTGTTTTCAGTTATAATTATTGTTATCCAAAATAATTCAAGTACTGTCTTTCAGGGAGATGCTGAGGAGTCCAACGTATTGACGACTACCGTTGATGTCACTCAGATGCTCGAGGTACGTTTCAGGACAGTTCCATCGATGGAGATCATCAGATCTTGCATTCTTGTAGCGTGATTGTTACACACAATGTTTCTTTCGTTTTTAGCCATTGATATGTCCTTCTGTCGTCGCCCTCCTATGTGTCTTCTTTTTTCAATATTGTGTTCATTACTAATGAAAGTCCTATGTTTCAGGGAGTCGATGGAGCATTAGTCCAAGAAGAAGGGGGAGCGTGCAGTTACGGGTCGGCGCAACAGCTTGCAGAAGTGTGCACCGCAGTTACATCGTCCCTTGATGTTCTTATGCATTTCGAGGTATGGATACTGACAGTTCGATGAAGCGAAATCATATGACGTGATTACATCCGCTATACTTCCTTCTTTATTAACGCAAGTACTATGTTTCAGGGAGATGACGGAGCTTCTTCTACAAGAACATCACCCCTAGTAGTTGATGCAGATTTCTGGGTGGTGACACTTCCAACGATCGAGCAAATCGAATCATATTTAGATATCCATTATTTATTTTAGACAACTGATCATTTGTGCAGGTCTATTTAGATGAGCCGTTCACGCCTGCACAAACTTTCTGTTCTTTTTATCAAAATAGAAAACCATACTCATGCAATTACTGTGTTTCAGGGAGTCACTGAAGCATCATCTTCAATAATATCAATGGAAGTCTATGAGGAGCCCGAGGTATGGATCTTGACAGTTCCATCTAACTAGATCAACAATGCGTGAATAATTGTCGTTTGAATGTTCTACACAAAGCGTTCATTCGTGTTTTGCTATTGAGATGTACGTGGGTATTGGTCCCCAAGTACATTTTGTGTTTTCGATATTATTATACATACTAATGAAAGTTCTATGTTTCAGGGAGTCCATGGAGCGTCAGTGCGTGATGGATGTGCTTATCAGGAAAACATAGTCGTTGCAGCGCAAGAGGAAGTGGAGACATGCACACACGAGTCGGAGCAACAGCGTCCTGATGTTGAAGTTCGAGGCAAGAAAGTTTCAAAGAAAAGAAAGCAAAAGAAGGTTAGTGTCCTGGTCACTATATTATGTTGTTTTTCACTGTTAATAGTTAAATACTGTAAGTTGTGTTTAAACTGAACACCCCTTTTCCAATCTGTCCTCTAGTTGCGAGTGGGTGTACGAACTAGATCTACACAGACAGTGAAGCGAACGAGAGATGTTGCTTGTCAAACATTGTGGCGGGGACTTGAGACTGGAGAAGCATTGTGCCAATGGGAAGAATATGAAGTGATTGACAACGGAGCTATACCACCACCAGCCATTGATAGTGAATGTCCTCCTGGTAGTTCGGATGCAGTCGGAGATCAATTCACAGAATCCACACCCGCAAAAACTAAGACCGCGAGAAAGTTGAAGAAATTGTTTTATTCACCCATCGCCGGAGAAGGAACAGATGTTGCAATGGAAGAGAATGAAGTAGACGACAATGAAACACCATCAATATCACTGAACATAGCGGAAGACGATATCAGAGATTCTACCTTTCATGTGAGTGACATGTCCTCAACGTTACAGGCCGAACCAGCTGGGATGCAGAGTGACAGTATAAGGAAAGAGGCCAAATTCATTGTATTCGATAGTTGTTTGATATTATTATTCGGATTAAATGTGGGCATTTGGTAGGTGGGGAAGTATGTGGGGAGCCATTGATTAATGTGACTCGTGCAATTCGAGGCACTAACCTTAAAATACATGCCACCTGTACAAAATATCATCCTTTCACATGGTCTGCACAACCTATGCTGGGACAACTGCCAGCAGGCAATCTACTTTGTGCAGCGGCTGCACTTTTTAGTGGTTCAAGTTTTAAAAAATTAGAGTCTTTCTTTCAGTTTGTGGGAATCCATTTCATTGCGAAAACTCAGTTCTACAAATACCAAACCGATTATCTATTTCCAGCCATTAGCGAAGCTTGGAGAATGGAAAAAATGTCTATTGATAGTACATTCGCGGGCAAACGGTTCAGGCTAGCCGGTGATGGACAGTGCGACAGCCCAGGATTTTCAGCCAAGTACTGCACCTACCACTTTCAGGACATGGAAAGTAAGAAAATTGTGAGTTCGGTGGTCGTGCAGGTGTCACAAAGTACATCCTCAGTGGCCATGGAGAAAGTTGGCTTTGTAGCATCATTGCAAGAACTACAATCGCGGGGAATGGTGATCGACCTGATAGCCACGGACAGACACGTTTCAATTGCCAAGACAATGAGAGAACAGTACAAAAATATAAATCACCAATTTGACGTTTGGCATCTTGCAAAATCAATCAATAAAAAATTGTCGGCTGCAGGTAAAAAAAAAGAATTGCAAGGTATTTCACAGTGGTCCAAGTCAATCAGCAACCATCTTTGGTGGAGCTCAAAAACATGTGGAGGGTCGTTGGAAATTCTACTGGAAAAATGGCGGTCAGTAATGCCACACTGTACAAACGTTCACCGATGGAACACGAACCAACATTTCCACAATTGTGAACATGGCCATTTGTCCACAGAGGAGGCACGGAAGAAGAAGTGGTTGATTCCTTCATCACCCACTCACAAAGCCATTGAAAAGATTGTATTTGATAAAACTATAACAAAAGCTTTGAGGGGACTCACGGAATTCTGCCACACAGGAGATTTGGAGGTGTTCCACAATATGTGCCTAAAGTACAGGCCAAAACGATTGCATTTTGGCATGGAGGGCATGATAAATCGGACTCTTTTAGCGGTCTTGGCACATAACCATAATGTTGGCCGTCAACAAAGTAGGACGACCGGAACTTTAGGGACGCTTCGCTACAATAAGGCCTTCACTAAAAGAAGTAAACAATGGGTGATCAAACCAGTGTTTGAGGATATGCAATATGAGTTTATTGAGAAACTTATTGTTGACGTCCTAGATAGGCACATAAATGGAGTTGTGAACGAACCTGTGCAGGGGACAACTGCATTGCCACCCAACATTGCCTCTGTTCCATGTCCACCTAAAGAAGAACTCATTGAGAAATACACATCACGGTTTAAATGATTGTAATTTGATTGTCTGTTCTCTCGAGTCTCCTCATGTCGCAGGCCCATTGAATATGTGTATCTATCCAGCCTTGTTCATTTGCGCATTAAATTAAACCAAACAGTAATATAAATCATTTTTCAAAAAATATAGAATGTCTCCGTATTTATGGTTCTGTGGGGCTGCAAAGCACGCAGACAAAATGCAAAGATGGAGTGTAAATTTCAAGTCCTGTGAGAATGCCTTACACTTAATGTAGCTAACTAGGAATGTGTGCTCGTTCAAAGTGAAGGTCAGCTGCTTTGATTTTTTCTCGGGTGCCAGAATGGCCCACGAATCAGTGTAAGGTTCTATTGTATTTTGACCTTGACAGGCCGGGACCACGTAAGAAACGATAATGAATATAATTTCAGAAACGAAAGCCATTTCATGTTCGTTCATTAGAAGAAATAACGTCGGCATAGAAGGAGTGGTATTTCGGGGCTGCCCTACGCACAGACACAATGGAAAATGCAAATATAATGTAAGTAACTCTTTAGATGAGTTTATACCGCAATTTAATTACTATACAGTAGCTTTAAAGACGGGTTAAGTTGTACTTGTTCGTTCTATGTGGCATATTGTTTTGTACCGCGCACTATCTTGGGGAGAACCGTCTACTTTTACGGAAGCACCTCAAAACCTTTGCTTCTGCTTTCTCTCTCCCTCTCCCCTGCTACAACTGGTCCACTGTCTGCGATCTCGGTCCTGGGCCCTTCCACTCTCCACCTGCACTCCCTGTCAACCCCTGCACTGAGGTACTGTCTCAGTATCCTACAGCCCCCCCTTGACGTTTAAAACCCAGTTGCACTGTCCTAGCTATGAAATAATTTCCCGACCGAATATATAAAATGAATAATTTTAATAAAGATCTGATGGTGAGACTAATTTAATTTTTTATGTTTTTCAAACAGGTACTTCACCCATTATTGTCTGTTTCACGAGTACCAGACACCGGCGGATGGATTTTATAACCGCCAGTTGCTTCTCCGCGTGAACAACGTTACCACCCTGACCATTTTATGGGACGATCGCCAAGTACAAGTATGCCCTTACGCGGTACTAACGGCTAGATGCAACATACAGACCGTTGTGGTGGCCTAGTGCCTCGTCGTTGGAACAGCCATGCGATTATCAGTGCGACCGAAGAGCTTATTTTATCGTAAACCAACACCCTGTGTACTGAACACGAACATCGCTTGCCTCAAGACGAACTATTTTGGATCGAGAGCAAATAAAAATGAAAATCGCTGAATATTCTCTAAACATTTGATGTCCAATAAATGTACTTTGCCAAATGTACAATCTTGCAGTTTGCTTTTAAACCACAGTTTCATATTCCGAATTGTGGCGCTGTATTGTGAGATGATCTAAGACCCTGTGTACAGCAAAGGAACATCGCGTGCCTCAAAACAAACTTTTTGGAACGTGAGCAAATAAAAATGAAAATCGCTGAATATTCTCTAAACATTTGATGTCAAATAAATGTACTTTACCAAATTTACAATCTTGCGGTTCGATTTAAAAGTACAGTTTCATATTGCGAATTGTGGCGCGCTGTGTTGTGTGAGCTGATCTGTGTTGATTTCCGGGTTCTGTGTGGAGTCGCGTAGAAGACGCCTGGGCGCGTTTGCCTACGCAGCACAGTCACGTCACGGATAGAGGCGGGGAATATGAATGTTTTGATAAAGTCTGTTTCAGGGGCGGGGGATTTGATTTAGTGCCGCAAAAGCAGGTGAGCCTGGGCGATGCGGCAAGTGATAGGATTATCATAAAATGGCGGCTGATTTCGAGTGCGTTAATGGACGAAAAGTCGGGAAAGGTCCATAGGAAAGTTTTCTACGATCTACCGAGTTATGCTTAAAAACGCATGGCCGAACCGTAGGGACAATAAAAAAAAAGTCCCGGAACTCTCCTTTAATGAGTCAGGGCAGTCATTAGGTTTGGCACTATAGGTAATGCAACATTTGTGTCTTTGGAGCATGAAATGTCCAGTTCCAGGGTACAGTTTGCAGCCTTACAGCTCTTGTGTCTCTGGCACTTAAGACTGGATGCAGTCACGTGAATTGTGTGATATTACTAGTTTGCAAAGTACTATCACCACATCATGAATGCTATTTATTTGGGCAGGCAGGGCACGTTGGGAACTACCCAGGACCAACCCCAGCTGGGTGATGGCACCTTGCGCTAGTTTCGCCCTCTCGTTGAGATTTTGTACAGATCCACAATACATTCTACCAGTATAGTTACTCCATATTGGAGTTGATGAAGCTTATAGACATTCTACCCAATCTAGCTGCTCCATGAAGCATGTACTGCATTTAAAAGTAACATTTTTGGTTGATTTTGCTTGTCCATTATGCAGCCGTGCAATGGTTAAAGGCCAAAATACCTTCTCTTGCATGGCTGCCGAAGTGTACCTGTATGTTTCTTCATCTTCTGGTTGTTTTCTGCTTTTCTTCTCCACAGAATGAATGGTGTTCTAATGGGCACCTTTTTTTTGCATTTTGTTGGTTGTTTTAATTGGGCAGCATGGAGCAAAATTAATTGTTGCAACTACAGGTTAAGCACTGTTTACCCGTGTACAAAATATGGTCCCGATGGCCACAAGAATGCATACCAAATTCCTTGACGTTTGAAGACTTACCCTCGGAGAAACCATGTGTTTATACAACCTAATACCAATGCGTAAAATGTGATGTTTCTGGAGCAGGTTGCAATTATTACTAATTGTTGTGTCCCTTATCTCCCATGCCACCAGTTTCAATTGTTAACAGAGTTGTTTCAAGAGGAGGAGAAGAGCCTCAGTCCCACCTCCGTAACCCCTCAGGGCCGGACCCTGCTGTCGAGAACTTCCGTACGCCCAGCCAAACTCAAGTCAGGCCAAACGAGCAAAGAGCACAAGAAGACTGTTGGGCACCAGGTACTGCCAAAAAACTGTTATCCCTCCTTTTCGTGATTACCATTAGGTTTAATTTTGATGTTTGAAGGGGGACAAATAAACTGTTTCCAGGTAGATGCAAAGTTGATTGAATTGATGTTGTGCAACAAGATTACTGAAGTGGAGTTCTCTCCTTGTTCCCATCTTCCAGCCCAAGTGTTTTTACAGATTGCTGGCTTTATCTTGAACCAGGATGGGCATATGTTCCCACTCAGATTTATTTGGGAAAATGTCCTACTCTGACACGAACTCCTGCCGCAACACATTCTACAGTTCTGGGTATTATGTGGTTGGTACTTGCACTAGAGCTTTGACAGAAACTGTGAGTAAGGGGAAAATGAAGAATTATGGTAATCTGTATCTATATGCAAACCTCTTAGTACTTCTCATCTCTTCTGGGTTTCTTCATTTACTGATTAGCCATACTATTGAGGGATTAAATCTGTACTGTATGGGCTAATGCTACAAGAAAAGATGTTTCAGAAGATACTAGTATGACATTACATGTGCACCATCGCGCGGTGTCGAACAATGACTTTAATTTCAATTAGTTTCATCATGTGAAATAATTACATTTTGATTCTTAAAGTTGATCTTTATTTATGCATCAATTTATTTATGAGTTCATACACCTTAATATTTATTTTGGCTTTATTGTACATATGTATTTGTACATCAATTGAGTCATGAATTCTTTAGCCACTTGTCAATCCCAATAATCAATGCAGTTCTCCAATCTTCCTACATCAAGTTATCCCAAATTCATGATATTGACAGCGCAATTATTCCTAAATTCTTAATTCATTTAATCAGGATTTCATAGAATTCATGAATTAGGTAACCAATAGTCAATACAACAATTGATTTAATCATTTGGTCCTTAAAACTGATTTAGCCTCAATTCAGAAAGTATATTTTGCCAAGAAAAACCATGCCATCCTATACGTACAACATGACCCAAGAAGGTTTTCTGTTGCACCCCCCGCCCCCTTTTAATGTTTACCTAAACATTGGGACTATTTGTGCAGATAGTCTTGGGGCTAACCAGTGTGAGGAGGGCACAAACTGTCATTTTGTTTTCTAATGTGGTCATGTCTATGGGAGGAAGAATCCTGAAACCACCTTCTCTGAAGCAAGGAGAGGACTTTAGAAATAGCTGGAAGTGTCTGGTAAAGTCAAAGTAAAAGTAAAGTATCCGAAATGACTGCCGCTTAACGTAAGAGCTAAAATGAAAGTCCTCTCCAGTCTGAGGGACTGGTTTCATTCTAAACAGTGCACAAAGCAAAAGGCGAAATTGAGTCCTGGTTAAGCTAAATATCTTCGGTCTATATCTAATTCTAGCACCCCAGCTAGTGAAGCCCACTAGGGGTCCATTTACACTGATCACTCCATCTGCAGAAGCACAACCATCTGCAGCATGAATAAAGTTTCTGTGTACTGTCTCTGGGTGCCCACCACAATGTAAAATACGTCCTCTGAAGACTTGCAGCCTTGGAACCGTAGGTGCTCATGAGCCTAGCGTGCAGCTGAAGGCTGCCCTGGTCTGAGTGGAAGACCCTAACAAATTCCTGAGTCTGAAGGCCCAGAAAGATCGGGATCCTCAACACGCACTGCTGCTCAGATTGTTTGTCTGCGTATCAGACCCTCTGCAGCCACTGTAGGGCCACCAATATTTGTCCACCTCTAGTGCCTGAATCTCATCGGGACGATATGCGGTAGGGGAGTTGGAGGTAACGCGTAGATGATCGTGAAGGTTAATGGCACCAGCAAGGTGTCGCCCAGCGCACGCTTCCTGGGCATCTCTCGAGCACAAAAGCGGTGTGATAAATCTGATGATGTCATCACTCCTTTCCCAGAGGTAGCCTCTCCTTGTGATCCTGACCCTGGGGGTGGCTATTTGAGGGAGGTGCACATGGGGAAGACGACTCTCAAGGGGGTGGAGACACCCCTTCAGTGTCTCAAGCCCTCATGACGTATTGTCAGTAACCATCCTTATTCTCCAACAGTTAGTCATAGAACTTCCAAACATCGCATAGTTACATCAGTAGCAAAGGCTGACATGAGGAGGAGAGCAACCGGAATGAAGAGCCCTCGGTTCAATCGACGGCAATGCTCTAGCTGTTGGAGGAATCTAATTGGCTCCAAATGGCTCCCTTCAGTACCGCAGGTGCTTAAAGATGGAGCCGTGGAGAACTTTTCAATAGAATCAACCGACTAGTCCCTGCCGGTGAAGCCAAGCTGGGATGTCCACAGGCGAGCAGGGAGACAGTGAGAGATGGACTGCAGGAGCTGGTTCACTGCACTGGGATCACAGCAGGAGGACAAGAGGACCCTTCCTGGTGATTGCAGGAACCGAGAAGCAGTACCAACACCACCCGAACATGGAGAAGGGGTCTGGTGTGAAGCAGGAGCTGCATAGGGCATGGAGGCCACCAGACCAAGCTGGTAAGCCCGTGAACTGGAGGCAGGACGCTGCGGCACTTCTGTATGTTTGCTGTGAGTGGTTCAGAGAAACCCAAAGACAGCCGTTGAGCCACGAGAAGGGAAGCTGGATTACCGGGGAGCCCCAGCAGCTCCATCAAGTACCGATAAGTGTCAGTTACATGAGTCGGTTGACTCCAATAAGTGTCAGTTACATGAGTCGGTTGACTCCAAGCAAGGAGGTTGGGGTCACTCGAACATTTGATAAAGGAAGTAAATGAAAGTGAGTTTGAGACACTGGGGGGGTCATTAAAAGGTGGGTGGTAAGGGATACCGGGCACCGGTAAGGAGACCGGTGCCGGTAATCCCTTACCGCCCTATTCCAAGGTCCCTTGGCGGGGACCGTAAGGAACGTGTTGTCTGGCCACACGTCCCTTACGGGTCCCGCTAAGGGACCAGGGCGCTAATAACGGGCTTGCAAGTCGCGAGCCCGTTATTAGCACCCTCCCCATTCCCATTGAGCCCTGTGGGGAATGGCATGTTCAATGGGGACTTACCAGTCCCGCCAGGGTCGGACTACACCGGTAAATCCCCATTGAACTACACCGGTGCCGGACCCGTTATTGGTGGCAGTCATGGCGCAAATAGCGCCATGACTACCACCAATCTCGGAATGAGGCCCTGGGCCTCATTACGACCCAGGCGGTAAGTTACCGCCTGGGTCGTACCTTTACCACTACGTTTACGCCATGGTGGTTGGCGGACTTACCGCCCCATTCCGAGGTTGGCGGGGCGGTAAGTCCCCAATCCCCATTTACCCTTCCCCATTCCCATCTTTGCCCCATAGGGCATAATGGGAGTGGGGAAGGCGTTAATTACGCCACCGTAAATCACGGTGGCGTAATTATCAAGGTCCCTTAGCGCCATGGATTTTAACACCTGCTAAAAGCAGGTGTTAAAACCTCCATGGCGCTAAGGGACCTCGGAATCAGGCGGTAAGGGTCGGCGCTGTTTACGCCGCAGTAAATCCCTTACCGCCTGAGTCGTAATGAGGCCCCCTGTGTTTTGATTAGTGATACAGAATATTGGAATTGTGTGAATACAAGAAATACAGGAATAGAGAACGAACCTGGCAGGAGAGTATATCAGGTGTCTAGCAATTATGGGACCACATGCAAATTGTGCAAAGGAACTACATGAGAAAACCTGGCTGGAGAGAATACCAGATATTTTGCGAGTCTGGGAACCGCACCCACATTGTGGTACTTTTAAAAGTGAATCCCAAAGAAATGAATTGTATTTGATTGTGGAAAAGCCTTTGGGAAGGGAGTTATTTCCTGTGGAGTGAATTGTATCACCAGGAGGAGGAGGAGGAGGAGGAGGCGGCAGTGGTGATCATCCTGTTGGGCTTTAAAGAACTTGCTTATTCTTTGGAACCTTGTGTTTTGGTGGCGAGAAACCTATGGAAGGGAGCCATTCCCAGGAACTGCGAACATTATCCATTTGGAACTTGTGTTGGATTATACCTTTTTGTTGAACTTGTACATTTGTGCACTTTTCAAGTCAGAGATAATACCTTTAACACCTTAAAGTTACTTTTAGAATGAGAGGGCTAGGATAGGATTTCAGACACAGAAAATGTTTGCTTTGGACATCTTGACACAGGACAGACCCTTAGGTTTGGGTGAGGTAGGGAATTACCTCCTAGATAATACAGTGAGGCATTTTCCAACCCCTTTGTTATTTAATAAAAGCTTTTCTGATGCTTGTTAATTTGCTTAGAATCACATACTGTGCATATGGTTCGACATCCAGTGGTAACCGTGGAGTATTGCATCTCGTTTTCAGGGACGGAAAGGGGACGTCTGCATAGACGTGTCTGTAACACTATCCCTATCGTGACGTGTAGTGTACCCAAAATCCCTCACGCGCCGAGATCCTTAAGATTGTTTTTTTTCCGCCCAGATAACTGGTCGCCCCATAGCAGAGCTCTTACTTAACAGACATTGTTTATTATCCTAACCGACTTGTCGGTTAGTTCCCCCTTAAGTCATTTCGACGCCAAGAACAACTTCGACGAAGACTACAGTGGACTTGAATACTGTGGTGGTGTTAGGCGCCTACGATCCGGTGGGTGTAGCATCCATATGGCCAGGCCTTCTGGCCAGCCTGTACGGTAGGGAGAGTGGGGTCGGGTGGCCATATTTCGGGTATGTCTTGCCTCTTTCCCCCTCTTTACCCTATAGGTCTGGTCATCTTCCCCTTTGGCTACGGAAAGGACTCCTTTTAGGTTCTGTCCTAAGTGTAGGACTAGATACCCTTGGAAGGATGAACACAGGAACTGCAACTCCTTTCTCCCCTTAGATCACGACGAAAAGCGGTGTGTGGCTTGCAAACTCCTTCAGCCTAAGACCCTTAAGGAGCTCTGTGTAAAGCGGTGGGCTGCATACGGTATGTCGCGGGTGGAATCCCCTTCCCCCACCGCCACACCCGTCGAAAGTGAAAGGGGCACCTCTGATAACCAAACATCCATTGCGGATGTCATAGACCTCGAGACGGGCGCTTCTAGATCCGCCACGCCAGTCCCCGACCCTTTAAGGCCTGACTCTGGTCTTGCTTCCGGGACAACACCCGGCGACAGGGGTGTACAAGCGCATTATATTAAGCCCACAACCCCTACACCTATTTCAACGGATACATCGAAAAAGGTAAAAGCGCCAGCAGGACCAGCGAAAATTTCAGCGGATTCCACAGATCGTTCAGATCCAAAGCTTCCCCGCATCTGCAACAGCGTCTTGCGACTGGGCATTCCAAGACAAACAAGGGCTCTATCCCTAAATCGGGTTTAAACGTGGAAGCGCGCGAATCCGACGCTACGACAATTCCGAAGGCCCAAAAATCACGACTAGTCCTCAAGGTGAAAAACCAACCGCTAGGCCCTCTAACACCGCGGAAGGCGGTAACTCTGCCGATAAACCTTCGGGCCCACTAATTCACACTGATTCAGCGGTAATCGATCAGAGCATCGGGAGAATTACTTCGGCGGTTGGACTTATTCCCGTTCTGCCGAAAAACATGGGGCAGGCCGCGGACAAATCCTTAGATACGTCAGGGTGCCCCGATTCTCACGATACCTATGAGGACAGTCAAGAGCCTCTTCCAACACCCTGAGAGACAATTATCAATGCCAAAGGGCGAAAGACAACGCTTTTTCACCCGTAGGCCCTTCTGGGTCCTCTAAATGGACTAGAGAAATTTGAGGGGTGTATGGACCATCTTAAAAGAATTACCAACTTTTCTGACCATCCTTCCCCCGAAAAGAACTCTGGTGAACCTACCCTTCAATCTGCCTCACGTTTCCATGAAGATCAGCCTTCTGTCCCTCGCCAGGCCTCGCCTGTAGACGACCAATTGGCCTTCAATACCATGTTAAAGAAGGCAGCTGAGCATTTTCAAATCTCTACCCAAGAGGCAGTGCCTAAGCAGGACTTTTTAGAGGATTTCCTTAAGAATAAACCTCCCTCTAACCAGGCCATTCACATCCTTAATTCTGTTAAAAGAAGATTGGCTCCTTCCCTAGTGTCACCAGCTCAAACCCGGGCAGTGAATTTGAGAGTTGAAAAGTTGTTTCGGCCAGCTCCTTCGGACCCTCAATACATTAAAGAGCATGCCACCCCAGTTTCTCTGGTAGTGACTACCACCCGGAAACAAGCAGGAGTACCCTTTGCTACAGGGGAGGCACCTCCAGATAGAGAATACAAAAGGCTTTATGCCCTAGGTAAACAGGTTACCTCGGCTGCCGCATATACTACGCGTATAGCGAATAACACAATGCTACTGTTGAGTTATGCTGACATTCAATGGAACCTAGTACAAGAAGGTCTCCAAGAGGTCCCAGAGCCCACCAGGTCCAATCTTCTCAATATTGTGGCCGAAGAAAGGCAAGTGAACCAGAATGTGATAAAGAACAATCTGGACACGGCTGAAACAGCAGGCAGGTCTCTGGCCCAAGGAACCTTACTCAAAAGGCGCGCTTGGCTGCGTACCTCAGAGTTTAAATCTAAAACACAAGCCTCACTCATCAATAAACCAATTGAAGAAGCTAACCTCTTCGGAAAAGCGGTCAATGAGGCCCTAGAAACAGCCAAGAAGGAGCATGAGACTCTTAAGTCTCTACAACAAATCACTCAAAGACCTTCCCCCCAGAGAGGAAATAATTCTCGGCGGTCCTTTCGAGGGCAGTCTCGTGCAAGTCAGAACAACTATGGCACAGAAATTTCAATGCCGGACAAACATCAGCCCCGCATACTACCCTCCAAGGGGTCAGCGACGCGGCAAAGCCAGAGGTAGAGGCCCCAATCCTAGAGGAGCTGCAGCCTCCGGTCAGAAATGACATCAGATCCAGGCCCCCTCTCATGTCACCCCGGTCGGGGGGCGTTTAACATCTTTCCTCACGGCATGGGAGGGGATAACTTCAGACCAGTGGGTCATAAAGACGGTCGCCCACGGGGACTGCATGGCATTTGCCCGACCTCCACAATTAAGACCACCGCACTCATGGCACCTTTCACCGGACCATCTGGAGATCCTGAATTAAGAGGTGGAAGCGCTGCTGGGAAAGGACGCCATAGAATTCTTCAGGTAAACAAGTGTATTTATTCAGTGTACTTCCTTATAAACCAAAAGGGCCTCACCATGTGCCCAGTTCTAGACCTGCGCCCAGCGAACAAGTTCATAAAACCTCAAATGTTTTGCATGGTAATGCTACAGCAGGTGATCCCACTGTGAAACAGGGGACTACATGGCAACATTGGACATGAAAGACGCATACTTTCATATTTTAATGTTGCCAGCGCACAGAAAATATCTAAGGTTCATGATAGAGGACAGGCATTACCAATTCAAGGTACTCCCCTTCGGCATCACCTCAGCGCCAAGGGTGTTTACGAAGGTCCTGGCAGTAGTGGCAGTACACCTGCGCAGGTTATCCATCCCGGTTTACCCTTACCTCGACGACTGGCTCATAACAGGGGACTCGTACGACACATGTTTTTTTAATACACAAAAGACCGTAGACCACCTGTTCAGTCTGGGGTTCTCTATCAACTAGAAGAAATTCAGTCTAATCCCCAACCAAATAAAACAATTTCTTGGACAAAAGACGGCCTCGTCTTCCCCTCCAACGAGAGGGGTCCGAACATGCCTTTTCAGATTCCTCAATATGTAGCCAGTCGGGAAGTGGCGGTGCGCAAAGCCATGCGTTTGCTAGGAATGATGGCGTTGTGCATATACTTGGTTCCCCATGCGTGGCTGTGCGTGTGTCCCATGCCAGAGTGGCTCAACAGCCAGTGGTGTCAGGCCAGCGGACAATGGGAAGATCTGGTAGTTGTCTCGCCAGCCCTCGTTCTCTCTCTGCAGTGGTGGTCAAGAGAAAACCTCTTGAAGGGGAAAACCTTCACCACCCCTGCAGTGGAAGCCACTCTCATGACGGATGCATCTCTCGCGGGGTGGGGAGCTCACCTGCTTCAGCAGCCAGCACATAGTGTGATCCCCTCAGGTAGCGTCCAACCATACATATTTACTGGAGCCATTAGCGGTGTTGAAGGCATTAAAGGCCTTTCAGATGCAACTACAAGTGAAGACAGTGCTGATTCTAACAGACAGCACTACAGCCATGTATTACCTGAACAATCAGGGGGGCACTCACTCTCCAGGGTTATCCAAACTGCCCCAAAACATTTGGATATGGGCCCCCAAACACAAGATGTTTCTGTTGTCCCAACATGTTCCAGGGGAACTCAATCTTCTGGCAGACGTCATCAGCAGAGATTTTCCTCTGTCCGAAGAATACGAATGGCGTCTGCACGAAGACATTGTATCCAACGTCTTCGCAGAATGGGACTTCCCAGAGATCGACCTGTTTGCAACTCAGGAGAATGCCCAATGCCAAGACTACGCCTCCAGGTACCCCCAGAATCGCTCCAAGTGGAACGGTCTCTGGATAAAATGGTCAGGGACATATGTCTACGCTCCCCCCCCCACCCCCGACTCCTTTTCTCAACAAGATAGTGCACAAGATGCACCAGGAACCAGTTACCATGATACTAGTGCCCCCCATGTGGGCCTGCCAACCCTGGTTCGCTCATCTGGTGGAAATGTCCCTCTCCCCACCAGTAAAACTACCCTGCCCATACAACATTGTCCCAGGACAGGGGGGAGACCCTACACCCATGCCCACAAACTTTGAACTTAGCAGCCTGGCTCCTGAAATCATAGAGTTTGGACACCTACAGCTCCCTCAGAGGTGCATGGACATACTGAGGAAAGCTAGAAAACCTAATACACGTTATTGCTATGCCAGCAAATTGAAAGTTTTGTCATCTGGTGTAATTCCAAGGGCGTCAATCCCATTGATTGCTCACCCACACACATTGTGCTGTACCTTACCCATCTGTTAAACACTGGGTTGGTCTTCAATTCCCTAAAGATGTATCTGGCTGCTCTCTCAGCCTACACCACATCACAACAAAAGGTGTTGTGGTGGAAGATACCTGTGATTAAGGCCTTTATGGAAGGGTTTAAGAGGATTTATCTTCCCATTTCTCACCCAGCTCCTGGGAGGGACCTAAATGTGGTTTTGACCAGGCTCATGGGAACGACCTTCCTAGTGGCTATCACTTCTATTAGAAGAGTTAGCGAACTACAGGCACTTTCTGTTCTAGACCCCTTTGTTACAGTCCACAGAGATAAGGTAATTCTGCACACTCACCCCAGATTTGCACCTAAATTAATCTCGAAGTTCCATGTGAAACAATCGATTGAACTACCTACCTTTTTCCAGAATCCTACTAGCATGGCCGAAAGAAGCCTACACACACTAGATGTGCGCAGGGCAGTCATGTTCTACCTGGAAAGAACTAAACCACTGAGGAAAAAAAACCAATTTTTTGTTTCAGTGGCAGCTGGTAGAGAAGGGGATCCTTTCTATAAATCAGCTATCTCAAGGTGGATTGTCAAATGCATCAAACTATGTTACACTCTTGCTAAGAGAGAACTGCCCTTTAAGCCTAGAGCACATTCTACTTGGGGCACTGGGGCATCCATAGCATTCATTGCAAATGTTCCCCTTGAGTGCATTTGCAAAGCGGCAACTTGGAGTTCTGGACAAGCAGTATTAAGATATCTTTTCTCTACTGTTCCTTCTCACAACCCACCTCCAACTCCGGGTACTGCTCGCTAGTCTATGCACAGCAGATTGACAAGCATCAGAAGGCATGCATTACTCACCGAGATAGCATTTCTGATGATTGTAACTGCTTAGATTCACATGCGCCCTCCCTACCTCCCCGCTCGGGGTAGAAGGAACATAGACCGCTTACTACTGCTCTCTTCTTCATGTACTCACTCACTATAGCCTTGGGCTCCCTCATGGCAGAAAAAATACAATCGGAGGGACCTTGACGCGTGAGGGATTTTGGGTACTCTAGACATCATGATAGGGATAGTGTTACAGACACGCCTATGCCGACGTCCCCTTTCGGTCCCTGAAAGACCAGATGCAATACTCAGCGGTTACCACTGGATGGCAGTCCATATGCACAGCATGAGAATCTAAGCAGATACAATCATCAGAAATGCTATTGCGGTGAGTAATGCATGTCATGCCAACCACCATGAGTCCTCTGTGTCCATGTCTCATTCCTGGTTCCTCACAGCGGGCATTTATTGCTTGCATGTGTTGCAAACCGGTCCACCAGCAGCAAGACCCTACATCTGAGAGATGCGGTTCAACATGGATTGATCCATAGACTACTTGTGTGACACAGACCACTTCTGCATAGATCTGCTCCCCTCATGCTGCTCTCCCTGGCTAGTTGGTAGACCTTGACCAGTTAACCACACACCGCGCCTCTGAAAAATCTGAGGGAGCCCACACCATTAAACTTGTTAAATGATGCATTGCATTGGTGGTGTCACCATCGACTTCCCAGCAACTGCAGCTGAAAGACCCATAGGACGAGATGAAAGACTCTCAGTTCCAAAAGAGTGATATGGACTTTGACCATCTCCCATGAGACCCCCATGCTCCTCATGGAAGCATCCTTGATGACTTGTGCAAATTACTGTCCCCAACTGTCAGTGGCGAATGTCCTCAGAGAACCAGACCTGGAGGCCATCGCCACCTGCGGCTCCCGGAAAGCCCTTACCACTGACCTTTTAGACGAGTCACTGGTAGAAACCTCAGTCTTTCTCTTTTTCTCCTCCATTTATCAGGATGGCCTTCTAGAGTGGGAACTTTTTCCATTCAGCCTCCTGGAACCGCAGAGGGACTCAAACTCAAGTCCTTCCCCCCGTGAGTGTGCAGAGTACTCCCGCTCTGGTTCTGAGAAACCCTTGCAGGAATCTGGTGACAAACGCATCTCTTTTGCCTTCTCCCGGTACATCAGTAGTCATTGTTCACAGAACCACCTAGCCTTTGATGTCCTTCTCCGACATGCCTCGCTTCACTTATTGTCATGCTGGGTACCTAGGCATCACACGCAGCGGTCACGGGCGACTGTAATGGACATTGTCATTGGACACTTGGTGCACCCCTTTAAAATTGAAGGCTTCTTGCACATTTCAGCGAAATATAAGTTGTCAAAGCCCACACAAATTAACCAAGGCAAACAAAATGTAAACGTGGATGACCATTCGAGCTCACGGCTTGCAGCGTGTTCCGATGTCGGCGCTGGAAATGGAACTGTTGGTTCGGGTAGGCATCAAAACATATATCCGGGACAGTCATTTCCGGTGGAGACCGCAAGGCGCAACTTTGCCGCACCTCATGTATAGGTGGCACCAGCTAGTGCCATGCAAGTTTGAATAAAAATGTCCGAAGTCCCAACCTGCAGGCTGGACATTTAAAAACCAGGAAGCTGCAGAGATTGTATTCATAGAACATAGGGCCTTTTGCCAACGTTCGGGCATCCCCAGAGTCCTTCTATATCTGATAGTTACTTGAGGACTAAACCCCCTAACATGATCACGCATTCAGACAGATCGATAATTGACCTCGATATCAATCGGGAAAGAAGCATGGGAGTACAACTCAGTTTTCATTCATCGATATGTAGGCCTCATCTATCAGTCCTTGTTAGGGAGAATTCTCCAGAATGGCTAATTTCCCTTACCTACTGAGTCCCTCAGCAGCTTTGCTGGATTTCTAGGATTTATTGTTTTTACCTGGTAAGAGTGTGAGCCTTTTTTCCCACTCTTACATGTGTTTTGCTGTGTGTGTTTAACATTTTTGTGTTCATAGACTGTGAAGCCTCACCTACTCCATGGGCATCATCTTTTTACTGTGTGTTACACAGTACCGTCAGTGCAGTGACACAGGGTTGTCTTTTTCAGACTTCCCAACTCCGACTCCATTTTTCTGAGACTGACTACTGTCTTCCAGAAACATGTAAAGTTGCCATTGACTTTATTAGTCTTTTTAATCTCACAGACCCAGTACAAACTATCTTACATAGAGTTCTGGAAAGGGTTAATAGTTATCCCTTTTTGTCTGTCTCTCATGGAACATTGTTTCGTTCCCTTTTCATTAAGACTTGGCTGGTGGCAGTGTTAACTACCCTATATTTCCTACTGCAGTTATCTTAAATAGCCCTAGTAGTGTTTTAGGCTATCTTAGTAGCCTCGAACTTAAACCCGCTGGTCCATATGGATTTTTGTACGGTTCTGGCTGGGTTTAGTCACCATTTCTTTTTGTAAAAGTCTTTCTCTGCGCGCCAAACCGGGGTTGATTCCTTTGTTCAGCATCCTTTTGCGGGCTTCTGCACAGAAGCCCTCCTTAGGGCCTGAATGTCTGAGGGGGACAGGATGTGAGGGAGGGGTTTGAGACTCCCTGCACAAGGTCTCCTTGGAGACCCATGTCGCACTCTAGCATGATTGGCTGAGGTGACTGTCCCGGCGGGACAGCCACCCTGATGTATGATTGACAGCCAGGCTGTGTGAATGGGGGAAACTGCATAAAAAGCAGGTCTCTTGGGTTTGGAAGTGAGTCGCCACTGGAAAGAGAGAACCAAAGAGGAGCTGACAGAAGAGGACCCCTAAAACGACTGAACCTCCCGGTGAAGCCCTGCTGAAGGTCCGAATCTTCATACTCTGCAAGGAATCTTCTCCTCTTGAGCTGGTGGGAACAACCAGTTCACCAAACTGCTCACCAGTCCTCCCTCCTCTGGTCGAATTTGCTGTTCAGAGCTACAGTGAACCGGATAGCCAGGAGGAACGGATCCTGCTTGCGTTTTAAGGAGCGCACCTTTTATTTGTTGCTTTGCTCTGCTGCTGGTTTCTTCCCTGAGCAGTGCAGGACCCTCCAGTCTTCCTACTTCGTGTCAGTCTGACAGTCGCTTCGGGAACCGTGAGTCTGCAGGATCTGCCAGGAACGTCTGCCTCAGCTACAGCCTTCTTCTCCATTTAAGGTATTGTTCAAATCTGGTTGTTTGTTTTGTCCAGTCACAGTGAAAGCATCCTTCTCCATTCTTTAAAGTAAATTTTCATCTGACCAACTTCGTTCTGAACTCTTGGCAAAGACTTAACCACAAACTAGATTAACTGTGTGATCTTGAGCAAAGACTCTGTTCCATTGACTTTCGGCCAGGTCCCTTGAATTTGATTTCCTCACTGTAGTTCCTTTTTCTAAATTGCCCTGCTTAAATAACTTGTTGGTGCTGCTCAATTTCTGCCTAACCTTTGTCTTTCCCTCACTTTTAAATTGCTCGAGTGCCATTTTGCTCACACTTCATTTTGAGCCTAACTTGTCCAGAATCTATTGGGTGCGGAGTAGTGTATTAGTAACGTGATTTTTTCAACTGCTTGATAATAGTGAAATGTTTAATAACTGATGTGTAAATAAATGTATATTCTTTTACTCAGAAACCTTGAGTCAGTGTTTGTTTGAATCCTGGTAATTGCTGTCCTTTGTGTAACTATTGATACTGCTCACTTGCTCTTGAGATAAGTCTGGCTGCTCAGCCATCGCTACCACTTTACTGTGTAGTACATGTTTGTACCAAAGGTGAATTTGTACTCTCAGGTGTAGTCTTAATTGTGTGTGGTGTTCCCAAAGGGTACTGCATATAATTCTGCCTAACACTCTTGTATGCTGGAGCTCTTCTATATGGATCGTACATGTGCATGATAGTTTGTACAAAATATTGTCCTTTGAATTCTACTTTATTCTGCATGCCATTTGTGGTGGGCAACAAAGTTTCCCGAGACACTACAGGACTGTGTTGTCCCATGAGTGCTGCATGGTCTCTTAACTAATGCATTTTTATTCTGTTGCACTTTTGCAGTTTCGGAACTCCCTTAACCTACTGATGGAGACACTTAATGCCACAACCCCACACTACGTGCGCTGCATTAAGCCAAACGATTTCAAGTTTCCGTTCACGTAAGTTTTTGCCATTGAATGAGAAAGTGATTGCTTGCATGACATATATCGGAAAGATATGGTGAAAGTAGTTGCTTGCTTCTTCTGGTTACACTCAAGCCATCTATGTGGGTATGGTAGAAAGACTGTTGTCTAGGATGGCCGGCATCTGCACCGACTACCCCTGCGAAGCAGCCAAGACATTATGCAGACAGTGGAGCGAAGAACAAGTACACATAAAGCAGAACAGTTAACTTAAGTGTCCGATTGACCTTTGTCGCAAATGTTTGCTGGGAGTTTGCCCTGGAGATATTGAGACAAGTGACAGCATTTGTACATGAAAGCGTGTGGCCATCTGTATTTCAGCAGGGGACCGCTGTGAGCATGTTTGTTGGTGATGCACAAGTAGAGTTGTGCCACAAGAAGGAAATTGCCAGGGGTGGTCGTTGATTTTGAGGACTGTTCGTTTAGGCAACTTGGTAAGCTGAAGATCGGGGAGTCCTTGGCAGATCATGATGTAGGGGAACCGGAGGGGAAATGTGCTTGCGACGACACTTGCTTTGATTGGCATCAGGGCAAGGCCCTGGGTTTATCATTTGGGTTAGTAGTTGCACTCAGCGCTTCCGAAGCGTGTGCTTCCTTCATGACCTGCTCCACGACATCATCTGAGTGTGTATGTATAGATCTGACAGCCTTCGTTCCTTGGCAGATGGGAAGATGAGAAAGTTGCCTTCAATATGGATTTGCAGTTGGGAAGCAAGTTTTCGCTAAGATGTCTGTTATTGTTGATGGGTTTGGTTGTGGATCTGTAGCTGCCTGTAATTAGCGAGTGGAGTGTAACTTTTGTGAGGTGTGATGAGTTCTTCTTGGAAGGTGGGGTAGGTTCGTTTTCTTTTCTGAATTACTGTTGGATAAAGTTCATGATGGGATGCTTAAATGTCTGCCTTGACTGGTAGCACGACCTGACCTGATATAAAGTTGCAGGGATGACCTTGAGTAGCTGATTTGCTCTGAAAAAACTCCCTTCCCCTATGCATTGTTTTCATATAATGGGGGTAAGTAAAGATTAGCCCTGCCCTTCACATATGTTCATTGTCCTAGCTTGGCATTACATGGCCTGCGGTAGCAGCCCAGTAGTTATGGTTAAGCTGCTAAACCATAGGAAGAGCACTTTTGGGCGGCTTAAAACTTCGCACCCCCTGGATGAATCCTCACCAAACTTTGAAAAAAATGTATATGGCCCGCTCTGAATCTTTTTGCAAAGTTTGGTGAGGTTTGGTCAAGGGGGGGCAAAGGTATAGGGGAGACCCCAACATTTTTTTTTTTCTATAGACATAATGGGAAAAAACTTTGCAGCCCAAACCGCTGGACAGATTTTCACCAAATTTGCAGCAGGAGTGGCTGCTTGGTCCCGAAAGCGGGCTTTTGTTAATTTGGTAAAAGTCGTTTTTTTTCTTTTTTTTTTTTTAAATGACCAAAAGGTAAGGCAAAAAAAATTGTGATATCTATGACCGGTCCGCGGACTCACTTCCCTGTTCGGTCCGCTCACTGACCTCTGATTGGCCCAGAAAAATGTGCTCACTTTTGCGCGGTCCACGGAAATCGGGACCCAGCCACTGATTGGCAGTGAGAGAATGTGAAATGCGTCGGTTTCAGTGAAACGCCTGCCATGTTGGATTCGCAGACTTTTTGTGGTCCGCCTACAGCGCGGCAAATTCCTTTAAAAAAAAAAAGCAACATTGCACTTGTCAAACTCAACAAACAATCTCTGGGGAGGTGGGGGGGATGAGGATGGGATGAGATGGGATATGGCCATAAGAAGCCAAAAACAGGTTGTTTCACCCCAGACAGTCCGCGAACACTCCAGATGTCCTGGGGCAGTCCTCTGGTGTAAGCAGACACTTCAGATGTCCTAGGACATCTGTACCTATTTCTGCATTACACGGTTGGGGAAAAGCAGTTTTTGGATGGCGAATAACTTTAGCACCACTCAATGAAACTGCATGTAATTTTGCAATGTTATTCTAGACCTAATCCTGAATGGTTGTGCAAGGTTTTGTGGGAGTCTGTCAAGAGGGGGGAAAATTAGAGGGGGGGTCACAAAATATTGCAAAGGCATATAAATGTGGTGTCATTTGACGAATCTGCACAATGATTTTGGATCTAGATATAAACGGTTTTCTAAAGTTTGGTGGGATGTTCTCAAGAGGGGGTGAAAATAGAGGGGGTGTGTCAACATTTTTAGATGGTTTATAACTTTGTTGCCATTTGACGAATGTGGACAAAAGATTTGAGAAAGATTATAGACCCAATCTTCAATGTTTGTGTAAAGACTGAATGGATTTTGTCAAGTAGGGGATAAATTATGACTATTGTATGTACAGGTAAGAAAATAAAGGGCGCCTGGCAAAGTCCTGATATGCCCAGGTGGGTACATGTATTGATAACACAAATAATCAGGATGCGAGATCCTCACAAAAATCCACGGTTTTTAGACATATTTATTTCCATCTTAAAAACCGGTGTCTTCAATTTTTATACAAACTCTCGCTAAGCACGAGAGCAAAAACGGACAGATTTTAATAAAAACAAAGGGAAATGGGGGCCACCAGGGGGCGCGCAAGCAATGGCTGCCTGATTGTGCCGCTCCCGCCGTAGCTGGGCTGTAGCAGGGGATTGAGCCCCCCCCCGAAGCCCCCCAGGTGGACGAAGTAGGACGGAGGGGTGCGAGGAACCCCCCAGGCACCCAACGAGCGAAGGAGCGACGCTCGGGGCCCCCGGGACCAGCGAGAACGAGACCCGCGGTGTCGGGCGGGGACGCGGCCGCTCCAAGCCTCGGCGACCGCGGCACTGAAGAAGCGTGGAGAGGCTCCAGGGAAGCCACGCGCACGCGGAGGGGGGCCCTCCTCTCCCGCCTTCCTCGACGGATAACTCCATCCGATCGAGCACCTGGTCTGGGGCGGATCGTGGGGGTCGGAGCGACCAGCACCACGGACCTCGCCCCCCCCCCCAGCCCCCTCCACCCCCGTCGATGGACAGAAATCAGCGCTGGGAAGAACCGCGCTGGTGACCCCCCTGGAGAGGAGCGGGAACCCCAGAACACCGGGGGGCCACCCCCAGCAGGACAGCCGGCCCCACGCCACAACGTGAGGAGCCCAGACGGGATTCCACTGGGCGGCCGCACGCCGTGAAGAAGCTAGGCCCGGAGCGGGAAGATCCTCCGGGGTCGGGCAAGTGTGGTGCGCCGTCCGTGTTGAACCCGGGGCCCCGCCACCCCCACGGGAGCGAGGCCCCCGCCAGACCTTGGTGGGGCGTGTGCCCGCCCGGGGACGACAGCGTTTCCCCCTCACACTTGGGGACGGAGGTGTGGTGAGCGGACTGCGGCCCCTTCGGCCTGGGTGTGTGGCCCCCGCCTGGGGACGGTGGGGCGTGTGCCCGCCCGGCGTAGACTCCTTGCAGCAGCACGCGATGGTAAGGGAAGGGCGCGCCTCGCCCGGGGGCTCCCTCCCCTCCCACCATCACGCCCCAGATCTGGGAGCCCTAGGAGGGGAACCACTGGCTAACCCAGGGGGGGAAGCCCGATGGACTGGCGGCAAACCCTACAGGAATTCCGCTTTCAGGAGATGGCGTCCAGCAAGAGAAGCCCAAGCCCCCCCAAGGGCCTTGCACAGTCGGAGACCCCAGGTCCCCCCACGTCCGCCATGGAAAGAGGCTTTGCCTCCATATTACAGGAGATCAGGGACATGCGTTCTGACATTGCCCAGAAATTCGAAAAAATAGATCAAAGAGTGGACAAGGTCGAAGACAGACTGTTGCAGGTTGAGGCCAACCAGACATCATCGACGTCCCTAGAGATGGACCTAGGTCTGAGGATAGCGGCCCTGGAGAAAAGAGAGGAGGAAAGGTCCAGGCAGATGGACGACTTCGAAAACAGGGAGAGGAGGAACAATCTCAGAATTTTCGGGGTACCGGAACAGGACGGGGAAACGGAGAGAGACATTACCCGCGCGGTGAGAGATATCATCACCCTCCTCTTTGCCGAAGAGATGACCACGGAACCCACGTTCGATAGAGTGCACAGGGCTGGGGGGAGAGCAGGGGGCCCCCGTTCTATCCTGGTCCGGTTCCACTACTACTCCGAAAAAACAAAGGTGTTGGAGGAAGCCAGGAAGGCTTGGGAGATCACTTACAACAACGCTCAGATTTCAATCTACCAAGATCTCTCCGCCTACACCCTGGCCAAACGCAGGATGTGTCGCCCACTAACACTCCTGCTGAAAGAAAAGGGGGTCCGCTACCGCTGGGGCTACCCCTTCTCTCTGACCTTTGAGTACATGGGCCAGCGGTCAACCCTGACCACGGAGGACGACATACGAATGGCCATCCAGGACTACGTTGCGGATTCGGATCCCAGGAGGGCCCCGTCGGGGCCGGGGAGGGAGACCCCGGGGTGCCCGGGCCCGTCGAAGGATAGGAGACGTACAACTGGAGCAAGGAAATATAGGAAAATGAATACTCCATCGCCAGTCAAGGAGGGGGAGCGGAACAATCCCGGGGATTGAGACCTGGGGAAACCCACCGAGTCATGTGGGACACTAAGAAAAGCCCGCGGATTCACCATCAACAGCGTCCCTACGAACAGCAAGTATGGGGGAGCCATGAGGGGGACGGCATGGCTAGGAGGGAGGGGGGGCTCACAGAAACACGCTTTCCACAGAATGCCCGGCTGCAGCGGGTAAGCTGGTGGTTCGGCCAGTAGCCAGGGATGGCAGAACTATTTGGCCGGACGCCGGGGAAGAGGGAGGGGGGGAACACGAAGTTGGGGTTGTTCAGTTACGGTTCAGGGAAGGGGGGACAGTTGGGGTTTTGTTCTTGGCCCACCCGGAGGGAAGGGGAGGGGGGAGTCGGGGACGAAAAGTCGAACCAGGGGAGCACGTCAGGAAGAGCATGTCGAGTACGTTGACCGAGAGAGAGGAAGTCTTAGATTATGGCTGACAGTCTGCCCCCCCTGGGTGTGGGCTCCCTAAATGTACGGGGCTTAAATACCCCCACGAAGAGGTCCCTGGTCTGCAGGGAATTTAGAAGGGCCAACCTCGACTTTCTCTTTGTGCCAGAGACTCATTGGCCGCGGGGTAACGAGCCCAAAATGCGGGGAGGAGGACTAGGGGAGGTCTTCAGTGCCTCCCATAAAGGCAAAAAGAGAGGGGTGGCCATCTTAGTATGGAGGAATACAGGCTTCGAGAACGAGGCCACGTTGAAAGACCCAGAGGGCCGCTACCTGATGTTACGGGGGACCCTTCAGGGGGCCCCTCTCACCCTAGCTGTAATCTATGCCCCAAACGAAGGCCAGACCCTATTTTGGGAAAAGGTGGGGGACAAACTCAAGCACTTTGTCCATGGTTCGGTGGTGGTGGGGGGGGGCTTCAACATGGTCCTGGACCCTACCCGGGACAGAAAGCGCACAGGCCCGCAGCCCTCCACGGCACCAGACGAGACCATGGCGCGTAACTTCCAAGGGGTTAACCAAGACTTGGGACTGATGGACACGATCCCGATCCCCAGAACGAACACCCCCCCCCTTCACATACTACTCAGCCACCCCCGCATCGTTCTCCAGGATAGATTATATCTTGGTGGACGAGATCCTGCACCCATTCACCTCAGGTCATAGGGTTGACCCCATTCCCTGGTCCGACCACGATCTGGTCCGAATTACGATAGCAAGGGGAGGTTTAAACGAACACAGGGGGAGGTGGAAGTGCAACGACTCCCTGTTAAAGGACGAGGTACTAGCCCAGGAGGTTCTCGAGATTTCTTTGACCTTAACGATAATGGGGAGGTAGGTGTACATACCCTATGGGATGCCTTTAAGGCCACCCTACGAGGAATCCTGATCAAAATGGGTGCCCAGAAAAAGAGGGAAAGGGAGGCCCAGGAAAGACTACTGAGGGAGAAAATAGCCCAACTTTAACCGGAGGGGCGCCCCACGGTCCCCTTGGACCGAGGCCAGGTGACCGCCCTGGAGGACTCTAGACTCCAGCTGAGGGACCTCCTCCTCCACCAGACAGAGAGAAACCTTCAATTGGTCAAACAAAAGTATTATGAAAAAGGGGACAAGGCAGACAGGATTTTAGCTTGGAAGCTGAGGGAGGTACAGAGAGGCAGATTAGTGAAAGCAGTCAGGAGCGAGGAGGGGGAGATAGGTTACGACACAACCCACATTGGGGAGGCCTTCCGCCAATACTACGAGAAATTATACTCATCCGAATTTAACGGGAGGGAGGCGGAGATTGAGGGGTTCTTGAGCTCAATACAGATCCCAGCCCTATCAAGGGAGGCGGCGGAGGGGTTGGAGGGCCCGGTGACGGAGCAGGAGGTGGAGCGTGTGATCAGAGGGATGAAAGGGGGTACTTCCCCCGGCGAGGACGGCTACTCGGTCTATTTTTACAAAAGGTTCTGCTCAACCCTATCCCCCTACTTGGTTAGGGTATTCAATGCAGTGCTGGAAGGGGGACCCCTCCCGGACTCCATGATGGAGGCGATAATAGTGGTGCTCCCCAAGGACAGCAGGGACCCCTCGGAGTGCTCCTCCTACCGCCCAATTTCCTTGCTGAACACCGATGTAAAGATCCTGGCTAAGGTGATCGGGGGGCGTATGGAGGGGGTCCTTGCGAAGCTGGTCCACGGAGACCAGGTGGGGTTCATTAGGGGGAGACAGGGCTCTGACAATATCCGAAAAACTATAGACCTGTTCCACTACGCCCAGGCGTCGGACCTTGACGCGTCCGTCTTATCACTCGACTCAGAAAAGGCATTCGACAGGGTGGAGTGGAGATTCATGGAACTCACCCTCCAGAAAATGGGCTTCGGGGCACACATCATGGGTTTGGTGGCAGCGCTATATAGGGCTCCAAAGGCCAGGGTTCAGGTGAATGGCAGGCTGTCAGAGCCTTTCCCACTCTCGCGGGGAACGCGGCAGGGTTGCCCGCTCTCCCCCCTCATCTATGTCCTCACCATGGAACCCCTGGCCATAGCGGTCAGAGGACACCCAGACATCAGGGGGATCCAGAGAGGCGAAGTAGAATTTAAACTCTCCCTGTTCGCTAACGACATCCTGGCCTACCTGGTGGACCCGGGATCCTCGCTCCCCCCCCTCATGTCCCTGATGGCTGCATATGGTCGCCTCTCGGGGCTCAAGATCAATGCCTCTAAATCAGTCCTGCTCCCCATGAGAACAAGGGACCCGACCCTGGACCCCCTGTCCAGCCTGGGAGGGATAAAAGTGGGTAGGTCTTCCATCCGATACCTGGGCGTCCTCCTCACCCGGGACCTCTCCAGCCTCGCCCCAGCCAACTATGACCCCGTAATGGCAAGGGTCACTGCGGATCTGAGGAGATGGGGGTCAATGATCCTGTCCTGGTACGGCCGTATGACGGCTGTGAAGATGAACATACTCCCGCGCTTACTATATCTCTTCACTGCCCTCCCAACCAGTGTTCCCGACCAAACTTTCAGGGTCCTTCAGAATGCGGTGCGTGAGTTCATATGGCAGGGTAGGACCCGGAGGACAGCAAGAGCAATCCTGACCCTTCCAAGGGAGGAGGGAGGGTTCAGGCTACCGGACTTCCAACTCTACTTTCGCGCTGCCCAGTTGCGCGTACTTCTCGAACACATGAAGGAGGGAATGGGTACATACTGGACGTACTTGGAGGACATGGACGCCCACCCACTCAAAGTCAGAGACCTCCTGTGGGCCCCAAGCAAATTCATTCCGAATAGACTAAAATCACACCCAACGTTGGGAGTCCTCTGGATGATCTGGCGGGAAAGCCCCCAGACAGCGCATCTAACGTCATGGCCGTCACCGATATCATCGCTCTGGGGTCACCCACTTAGACTGGAAAGCAGGGGGTTTCGCAACGCTCAATCCTGGTCCGACTCGGGGATGGAATGGGCGGGGCAAATGTTCAAGGAGGGGGAATTCCGCCCCTATGAGGAAATGAGAAGCCCGGGGGCAGGGGACCCTCTCCATTTTCAAATATCTCCGCCTGAAGGGGATCTTGTGCGACCAAGGCTGGGGACAGAACTTGAAAAGACAGTTGACCCCCTTCGAAAAACTCATGGACACAGCGACCTCCAGGAAGGGGGCGGTATCAGGTATGTATAGAATATTGAACACTGTCAACCTAGGGGAGAGGAGGAGGTTCCGCACCTTCTGGAACGATTTGGCAGGCGAGGAGATCTCTGAAGACGTCTGGGCAAGGATATTTAAGATAGCTTTCCATGGGAATTTATTCACAGCGGACATGGAACATAATTTCAAGATCCTGCAGGGTTGGCACAGGGATCCTGCGAAGTTGGCGAAAATGTTCACGGGAGTGTCCCCCGCATGTCCAAGGGGGTGTCATCAGGTTGGCACAAGAGGTCACATGTGGTGGCACTGCCCAAAAGTCCAGACATATTGGGCAGAGGTACGGGGCTGGATCGCTGAAATCACTGAGGAACTGCTCCCCCACAACCTCCTAACAATGTTGCTGGGCCTCCCCCCAGAGGACACAGACATAGCCAGATACCCAAGGATGTGGGAAACCATGTTGAGGGCGGGGAGGGTGGCCCTGGCACAAAATTGGAAGAGCCCGGAGACCCCATCGAAGGAGGTCTGGTTGAAAAAGGTCAAGAACATGTTTCTGATGGACACATTGACGGCAATGATGAATAACAAGTTGGGCACATTCCAAGCGAACTGGTTCGGGGTACAGCAGACCTGGGGATGGGACGTTCATTGACCCACGAGGAGGAAAGAAGGAGGGATCGGGCGCCCACGGCCCGGGGTTTGGTGGATGATGTGCAGCCACTAAACATAGTCAACGTACAACTTTTTTCTCGTGCTCCGGACAAATAAAATTTCCGCAGCGTCTCCCCAAACAAGGAGACCCATCTGGGTCAAAGTTTCAGGGGGGGGGAGGCTCTGTTCGGGGAGGGTTGTTGGGCCAGTTGTTTGTATATCTTTTTGAATTTGCCTTGAGCCGGTTTGTTGTATTATAAAAAATGCTAATAAAACAAAGTTAAAAAAAAAAAAAACAAAGGGAAATGAAGTTGTGCACCCTCATCGGGATGTTAAAGATGAGTACCCTAGTTACAAGCACATGTGAGTATACAACGTAGGTGATATAGGTAACTCAGATCAGTGCTGCCCGTGGTTGTTTTTCAACCCGGGTGTGGTTTTTGAAACAGAAACAGCATACACAACACGAAATTCGTAACATACAACAAAAGGGTATTTTCACAGTTGTGCCACAAGTGATCGACACAGTTGTGTTTCGGCCATAATCGCTGGGTTGAAGCTAGCAGTTGTGGTGGCCTTCATCAGGAGAGACTAGTTGAAGAGTCTGTCCGTAGGTAAGATCTATGGGAGGGAGGAGAACTATGAGGATCTCATAACGTGCATAATGAATTAGGGGTTAATAAATAACAGCTCATTGGTGCTAGAAAAATACACCAGTGGTGTATTGGAAAACGCAGCTTACCGTCCGACCGGAGCAAGGCGGTAAAACTGTCAGGAGGCCTGGGTGTAGTCCTAGGTCTGGTGTAGATCGGCCGTGCCGTGGAGACCGGATTTAAACAGCGCTGGGCTTATGATTAGCCATTGATCTGGGGGGAGGAGGGAGACATAAAATTATGTCCCTGTCAGAGCACTATGGTGACGAAAGGCGAGACAAGACGTGTCAAACAGTGCAGCGTTCTTGTAAAGGGGCCTGGCTTACCTGATTCACGATATTTGAGTTCTTGCTGGGTGCACGGTGGCGGTGGAAATGGCTGCCTGCCGTGAATCAGCAGATATAACGGAGGGGGTAGACACGCCCCCCGTATACTGGGCCAATCCCAGTGCTGGTCTGCGTAGTACTGGTGAGGGTGTCGTGAACCTCCCATGATAGGCTACTAAATGCTGTCACTCAACGGGAGTCATCCCGTGCAATGGGTGTAGCCATACAGTGTTGAATGGGACAGGTGATGTCTTGAAGTGCATGGGCAAGGAGCTCATGTGAAACATGTAATGGGACAACAGTGATTTCACAAGCGCTGAATACAAGGTCTTTCTGTGCATGTCCATCTGCGAGGAAGCAAAACACAATTGTACATGTGTGATATCACCACATGTGTCTACACGTACATAATTTGTAGATACAATAACATCAAACAGTGCAATATAACAGGTTCTGGCTGGCAACGTGTGTGAGCCATTCGTATATTGTGTGTGTAACCACAGCTAGGACCCATTATTAACAAGTGGCCAAGGTGTTGTGGTAGGCTAAAGTCCCACGTGGGGGTATGATTCTAAATGACTAGTCCCAGAAGTGTTTCCATTCCACTGTAATGTTGAGTCCATTCTTAACAGTGTCGAGTTTGTGGACCCATTTCTTTGCCAGGCGCCCTTTATTTTCTTACCTAGTCAGTACAACCCGTGGTTGTAGGGCCACTCTATTTGTATTGGAATATACATTACCATCCATATTCCAACATCCACGAACAATGGACAAAGTAAACATTGTGTCCTACACAGATGAATACTTTCAAAAACTGTTAGGCACCACATCAGCCTTCGGCTCAGAAGGAGGAGCGATAGCACAAGGCTCCAATAAAGATGACTTAGACCTCATACATCAAAAGAAGAAGAAACTCATTCGCACCGAGATGGATGGCACTTTCATGCTGGAATATTTAAAAGCCGGAATTATACCAGAAGGACTACAGGTCAAGAACATCCCCTGTGTGTTTACGGACAATCCCAAATTCAAGACCAACTTCAGTGGGGTCGGCAATAAATGCAGCAGAGATTGGGTCATCCTCATAATAGATACAGCAGAAGAGGAATGCAAAAAGCAGGTCGAAGAACTAGCGGAACTTGAGAAGAAATTCAGTGAGGACACCACCATCACAGAAGCAAAAAAGAAATTAGAGAAACTTGAAGAAGTGGCCAAGTTCAGACAGATAACTGTTGATCGAAAAGTGCAGAAATTCAGGAAAGATCTTGCACAATACGCCGAGGAAAAAACGTGCCCGTATCTAAAAGAAACATACTATAGCGATCTTCAACAACAACAGAAGACCAACTATAACAGACGGAACCGCATAGTCAATTTTTCTGGCAGCTCTGGATCATCTAGCGGAGGCCCACCCAGCCCCCCCAGTGGGAACAATTCCGCAGGACCAGCCCCCCAACAGCATTTTTTTCAACAGGGAAGCCAACGGGGCAGAGCAAGGAGGCGACCACAGCAGTCGGGCCAGTACATGCGGACACGCCAGTGGTACTCCAATCAACCATGACTACCATCCCGATCTTCAATCTTTCATCTAGAATCTTGAGCAACCCAGAACATACCCTACTACAGAGAGGTTTGTCGTTTATCCCAGCAACCAAAGCAGACATTTTCAAGACTGAAGCAGAACTCAAGAAATTCTTTCGCACCTTAAGATTGAAATACTTCTTGAAAATATACTTACCTGAGAAAAAAGAATCGGAAAACATCTCACAGGACCGAGAGACACCACGCGAGAACACCAGTGGTCTAAAACCAAAATAAAGTTTCATGCCGCCTGCCCATACCATCCCGGGTGAATTTGACACCTTCGAAAAGATAGTAACACGAACCGTGACCACCAGCCTCATACGCAAAAACTTCTACCAAGAAAATCTGAGTAAAGAAGAACGAGCAGCACTTAACACACTGAATATGGACAGATCTATCACGATCAAGCCAGCTGACAAAGGCGGCAGAATTGTCATTATGAATACTACAGAATATAACGACGAATGCCTGCGATTGCTAGCAGACACCAACTCCTACAAAAAAATCCTTGGAGATCCGACAAAAAGACTACAAGATGAGATTAACAGTTTAACCAAGCACGCAGAAGACCAAGGATGGATATGCGAGGACGAACACAGGTTCCTTAAGAAAACGCACCCTAGGATACCGGCATTTTATATCCTCCCCAAGATCCACAAGCACGCCACCAAACCACCAGGGCGGCCGATCGTTTCCGCCTGTGACTCCCTTCTGGAACCTCTGTCCCTTTACACAGACCACTTCTTAAAACCATTTGTGGGCCAAATTAAATCTTACATTAAGGACAGCACGGAAACTATAAAAATTCTTCAAACAGTGGATTTAACACCCAACTCCATCCTGGCCACCATGGATGTCGAGGCCTTATACACCTCTATTCCACAAAGCGAAGGACTAACATCACTCGCCAAATGCCTTAACAAAAGACCAGACGTTACTTCGACTCCGACCAACTTCATCCTTGAGTGTATCCGTCTGGCTATGTCAGAAAACTTCTTCCTGTTTGAACACCAAATATATCAGCAAGTCAAAGGCGTGAGTATGGGCGCTACGTTCGCACCAGATGTGGCCAATCTATATATGGCCCAATACGAAGATGACCACATATATAACGAACACAACCCGTTTAAAGATCACATCAAAATCTGGCGGCGGTACATTGACGATGTCCTTCTGATTTGGGAAGGAAACAAAGAAACTTTGACAGCTTTTCACCAGTGGCTCAACCAAAGAAACACACACATCAATTTCACCATCGACTGGGATTTCCATGCCATTAATTTCCTGGACCTACACATCTACCGCTCTGGAAACCAACTCAAAACCGAACTCTTCCGCAAACCCACGGACAGGAACAGCCTACTACATTTCACGAGTTACCATCCTCAGGGGCTCAAATACAACCTGCCCTATGGACAATTCCTTCGGATACGCAGAAACTGCACTGAGAGGGATAAATTCGAACAACACGCCGCACAGCTACAAACATGACTTATGGAGAGAGGATACCCCAAGAAGTCCATAAGATCTGCTAAGAAAAGAGCCGCCAACACGGACCGCACAATTTGCCTCACCCCCAAGATCAAAGATCCAACAGATAGAACTGTTTGTGTGACCACATTTAGCCCTGTAAGCAATCTCATTAAGGCCACCATCAACAAACACTGGCATCTCATCAAGAACGAAGGGAGCCTCTCCAAAAAACCGCTGTTCGCCTTCAAGATGAACAAAAACCTCAGATATACCTTGGTGCACACCTTTCTTGAACCAGCTAGAATAGAATCCACCCTATGGAACCTACCACCGGTCTTTGGACATTACAGCTGCGGCCACTGCGTAGCCTGCAGATACACCAAGACCAGCAAAACCTTCAGCCACAAAGACTTCAAATGGACAATGAGGAGCCACACTAACTGTGAGAGCAAATATGTCATTTATGTCATCAGCTGCCCATATGTTCTGATATACATTGGCAAAACAATAAGGCCCGTAAAACAAAGGATCAATGAACACAGATCCTGTCTAAAAAACTCAGTCCTAGACAAACCTCTGGTTGAGCATTTTTCCAAAAAAGGACACACACATGAACAGTTCACATGGACCGTCCTCCAGCAACTAACCCCGCAGAAACGAGGAGGAGACATTAACCTCGCTCTTACCAGATTGGAGCAGAAATGGGTCCACAAACTCGACACTGTTAAGAATGGACTCAACATTACAGTGGAATGGAAACACTTCTGGGACTAGTCATTTAGAATCATACCCCCACGTGGGACTTTAGCCTACCACAACACCTTGGCCACTTGTTAATAATGGGTCCTAGCTGTGGTTACACACACAATATACGAATGGCTCACACACACAATATATACGAATGGCTCACACACGTTGCCAGCCAGAACCTGTGATATTGCACTGTTTGATGTTATTGTATCTACAAATTATGTACGTGTAGACACATGTGGTGATATCACACATGTACAATTGTGTTTTGCTTCCTCGCAGATGAACATATGCATGGACATGCACAGAATGAACTTGTATTCAGCGCTTGTGAAATCACTGTTGTCCCATTACATGTTTCACATGAGCTCCTCGCCCATGCATTTCAAGACATCACCTGTCCCATTCAACACTGTATGGATACACCCATTGCACGGGATGACTCCCGTTGAGTGACAGCATTTAGTAGCCTATCATAGGAGGTTCACGACACCCTCACGAGTACTACGCAGACCAGCACTGGGATTGTCCCAGTATACAGGGGGTGTTTCTACCCCCACCGTTATATCTGCTGATTCACGGCAGGCAGCCATTTCCACCGCCACCGTGCACCCAGCAAGAACTCAAATATCGTGAATCAGGTAAGCCAGGCCCCTTTACAAGAACGCTGCACTGTTTGACACGTCTTGTCTCGCCTCTCGTCACCATAGTGCTCTGACAGGGACATAATTTTATGTCTCCCTCCTCCCCCCAGATCAATGGCTAATCATAAGCCCAGCGCCGTTTAAATCCGGTCTCCCCGGCACGGCCGATCTACACCAGACCTAGGACTACACCCAAGCCTCTTGACAGTTTTACCGCCTTGCTCCGGTCGAACGGTAAGCTGTGTTTTCCAATACACCACTGGTGTATTTTTCTAGCACCAATGAGCTGTTATTTATTAACCCCTAATTCATTATGCACGTTATGAGATCCTCATAGTTCTCCTTCCTCCCATAGATCTTACCTATGGACAGACTCTTCAACTAGTCTCTCCTGATGAACACCACCACAACTACTAGCTTCAACCCAGCGATTATGGCCGAAACACAACTGTATCGATCACTTGTGGCACAACTGTGAAAATACCCTTTTGTTGTATTTTTCGAATTTCATGTTGTGTACGCTGTTTCTGTTTGAAAAACCACACCCGGGTTGAAAAACAACCACGGGCAGCACTGATCTGAGTTACCTATATCACCTACGTTGTATACTCACATGTGCTTGTAACTAGTGTACTCATCTTTCACATCCCGACGAGGGTGCACAACTGCATTTCCCTTTGTTTTTATTAAAATCTGTCCGTTTTTGCTCTCGTGCTTAGCGAGAGTTTGTATAAAAATTGAAGACACCGGTTTTTAAGATGGAAATAAATATGTATAAAAACCGTGGATTTTTGTGAGGATCTCGCATCCTGACTATTGTATGTACATACATTTTGACACTTGAAAAAAATAAAACATGGGTGGATTTCGAACAAACTTGTGTAAGGATCATTGGCAAGGACATTAAAGCATGGTTTTGCAAATGTGCCCGTGTTTTATTTTTTGACAAGTGTCATAATGTAGGTACAAAAAATTGTCGTATACCTTTGGTGACTAAGGAGTAAAGCATGTGGCCGTGGGCAGTAGCCAGATTGTCTGGGCCATGGCATAAGGTCATGACGCGGACAATCTGGCTACTGGCCATGACCACTAGGGACGAAAAATGGTGTTAAAGTGGTCATGTCCACCTGGGACCGGCTGTGTGGTAAAATTATTCGAAAGTAGGATAGGTTTGAAAGGGGGAAAAAAATGTGCTTGTGGTAATATGGTCATAGGATTCTGCAGGCTGCCATAGAAAGGGAAGAGGGGCTCTGTACTAAGCACTGCCTTCTCTTTCCATGGTGGCCATCTTGGGAGGAGGGAGGGCAATAGTGTTGTCAAATCAGACCTTATATTGTGCTTAGCAAAATCTCCGCGTGGCAAGCAAACCCTGCATTCTTTGGCTCTCATCTACTAGTTCTTTGACCTAATTGCTTCATGTTACGATTCATTTTCTTGCATTCTGACAAAAAGGTCATGTGCTCCAAAGCATGCAGATCGTATGATTTCACAGTGCACAATGGTCAGTGGAAAAACAAGGACTGCACTGACAGTCTGAATGAACAGTAAGGCAGATGCCAAGCAAGAAAGCAGCCAAACCACACGATGCCTTCATTCTTGTATAACAGAATGTAGAGATTTATGTGCTTAAAGTTATTGTGCAAATGATTAAAGGGCACAAAATATGAGAAGGCACAAAATGAAAATTAGGGTCAAATTATTTGCATGCCCAGAGTGTACACTGTGTTTACAAATGACATATTGTATTGACAGCACACACCTTATATTAAAAATGTTTTATTATTTAGCCCCTTCGTGCAGATTCCCCCGGCTTCTAGGCACTGTAATAACACGTTTTGGTACTACTGGTACTCAATGCATCACTCTGAAGGTTGAAGGGCTGGGTCAACCCTGCTGTGGGATTCAAACTACCCTCCTTCAGTGAGATGTAGGCTTTCCTCCTAGAAAGATGCAGTTTCTGTGATGAAATGCACACGCTCCGTTCAGTGCGCTGTACAAGCGCCTCCTCTACTTACAGCTCCCTCATTGCAGCGCATAAGCGCTGCCGGAGAGACACGCAAGGGCCTCGGAAATATGCTCCGTCAATAAAATGCACAGTCTCCTCACTGATAAAGAGGCACCGCTCCCACAAGGCAATGCGCAGGCTCATTCAGCGAGTTGCACAAGCTCCTCTTGGAAAGATGCCTAGCTCCTTTGTTGACATGCGCAGTGGGGTCAGGGCGGAGGGAGCCAAGTCCCCCCTCTTGGGTAAAGACGACGTTCACTTGTAACCTCTGTCTTTAAGCAGAGCGGTTTCACGTAAGATGTTTCTTAAGGCGGCCAGTCCTACATGTAGAAAAGTCTCTCAGGCATCATTAAAGCAATTATTTTTGAAAAGTGATGGGTGTGATGCCTGTCAAGGTTGAGCAGATTTTTATCCTATTTATTTATTTATTTGCATTTGTAAAGCGCACAGCTACCCTCGGGCATCATGGCGCTGTTAAGAAGGCTTACTTAGTTACAGAAGTGCTTGGTGAGAAATCATAGTTGCAGAAGCGCTAGCAGAGACATACAGTATGCCTAAACCCCTGTTACGGGTGGTGGCATCAGAATACAATGAGCCTATGCTGCGGTATAGTTATTTATTCCATCAAAGAAAGAACTGGGTATATAGTTTACAGCCTCAACATGATTGTACACTGCTTAAAACTGGCATTCTAAGCTGTGGCAAAGAAGGCTGATATTTGATACTAGACTGATAGTGACACTAGTTATACTAGTCATATATCGGGCTGTTATAAGGGTGCGTTTATTGAAGACTGATAGAATTTGCAGTGGGGGGATACTGAACAGAGCTAGCAGTTATACATGAGATTGCACTGATCGTTAAGGACCGGTGGCATTAATCATAATCATGCTCCCGGTTGGCAGTACCTTTACAAAATCAGCATCAATATTCTGAAGAGGCATGCATTGCTATCATTTGCAACCGGCAACTTGGCTTTGGCAGGAGGCTTGCCGATGTGACGAGTCCGACGATGGCCCAATCGGCCCTTAGTTTGTTCGAAGCAAGACTGGTCAATCGAACGACGCCCGGTTCCTAAAACATTCGGTGTGACCCATATGAAAGGGAGAGCTTTGACAGGAACACACAAACAGTCCAGGCCAGGGGGTGCCGGTATGTAAAGGGTAGACCCGATGCGAAGACTGGGCAATGCACGTTGCCACATAACTAAATATTGATTGATATGTTAATTAGGTCAAGTAATGCATTCATATAGAACACAGGCTCAGTAAATGCAGGTTCTGCCCAAGATCACAAGGCTACTGTGAGCGCGGCTTAGCCAGTTCAATCCCCAACCGTGAATGTTCACATCTCAATCCATAAAAGCCCCTCGGGCCTCACACGTGCAAATATTCAGGTGGCGCAAGCCACATAACGCCAGTGGAAGTGTGTGCCTCTGTCCAACGGCTGTCAGTTATCCAAGTCCCTGTTGATTCTTGGACAGTGACATTGCACGCAATGCAACCAGATAGGCAGGCTTGCAACTCACCTGGCAGGGACTGCAGCCGCCAACACATGATTCACACTCTGGTATGTGCTTGTCCTTTCATCTCTCTGACCAAATCCTCCTATGCCACAGCCTGTTGCCCATCTGCTGTCTTGCTGTAGTCCACGCTGTGCAAAGCTCGGCCAGTCAATCTTCTTCAATACCTGGAGTCCTGCACTCGGGTGAAGGGACTTGGATGAGTTGAATTGTTTCTCTGGAGCTCAGCAAAGACTTGAATGGATTCGGTCTTGGCAAGACTCTGCACTACGATTGTGTTGGAGGTCTCCTGATGTTTGTGGTCTGCACCTCTGGAAACTTCAGCACCTCCGAAGATAGCTCAGATTGTAATTCGTCTTAGGGCTGGTTGGTGCCACCAGCCAAAGGGAAGGAGTCCTCTTTGGAGTTCCTGTCTCGCATAGTAAACTGGGTCAGGACAACAGTGGTCGCTTCACGGTGTTACAAAGGGTCTGCCGGCGTCTCTGGTCGTTTTCTTTGGTTACTTCAGTTTCCAGTGGTCGACTTGCCTTTCACCTCAGGAAACTCACCTTTTATTCAGTTTCAGCACACAATCATCTGCAATCTCTCTCTCAGCAGTTTACTGAAAAGGGCGGGTCGCTGTCCAATCAGGACAACCAGACGCCCAGCAGTGTGCAGGATGGACCACAGCCGTCCCATAGGACTGGGGGTTTCCAAACAGCACTTTAAGATGAGCAGCAGCACTCTTGTGGTGGTTGGGGATGCAGATTCGTACTCTTGCACCAAAATTAATAATGCCAACTCAATCCGTTTAATGACAAGTACAAAAAAAGGGAGTTCAATCAGCAATTGCTCAATCTTCCTTCTCGCTTCAGCTCTATCCACGGTATTTCGTCTCTTTTGTCATCATTCTCCGGTTGTTCTATCTTCTATATGTAGGTCAGTCCGGGTTCTTATGATGTCACCTTTCATCTCCCGTCAGTATCTTCTTAGCTTCTTCAGTCATTACATTCTGACAATCGTCATTCTGTCTCACTTGTCGATATGGTTTTCTCAATGGCTACCTTACTGTCCAGGTTTTCTTAGGTGTCGGTACTTCAATAGGTGCTGTTATTCTAATAGGTACTGGACAGAGCCCAACTGCGGCTCACTACTGGTTTATTTTCTCATCATATATCGCATATTTCGGCGTGAATATTCCTGGTACTTCAAAAGGGGTGGCTGGAGTGCGAATCATGGTTGGCACTTCCTCTTCAGCAGTTTAGTCTGCTAGTGGAGGATGCCTCATTGAAATTCCCCAGGCTGGCACATATTGGCTTGAGTACTGAGGTCAAGGTCCAGACTAACGGGGCAGCACATGGCACATAGAAAAGTGCATATACACCTTTGTCACTACGCTTGCCCTTCATGTGCTACTGCAACGGAGAATGTTGATTGACCAATGAGCTTTGTTTCTTTCTGTTACGCAGTTTTACACAAGTTGCTGTCTGAGACAGAAATTGAAAAGCCCACCTTGGGCAACAGGGTTACACCACTTAGTTTATGCTTGTACCAGCCAAAGGTTTGATAGCAGTGGCTTAGCAGCCAGGCTTAGTCTAAGAAGGGAGAAGGGCTGTAGTGAGGAACACAATACTTGGCGCATACACTTCGTTCAAGGACACATTGACAGACTAGACGTTATATACATATAGTGAATTATTCTATATACACTAAGGCTGTAGAAGAAGTGCGATTCACACAGTAATATCACAGTAGAATAAAAGGTAGCACACTTTAAATCCAATGTAAGCAACACAAAGTGAGATAAACTACTGATAACAAATACGCAAACATTAGATCAACACTTGCAGCTTCAGTTAAACCCTGCTCAACCAGTCTTTAAAAGTCCATCCCTATACTAGGTGAGTCTGAGTCAAGGGGGGGGGGCACTGGGGGTCCAGTGACCATGGGCTGAGGAGGAAGGACACAAGTGAGCAGCAGACAGAGCCAAGGCTATCAAGATTTGTTTAGGTTTGTAGATAAGTAAGAGTTAGTTTAGCAAGTTAGGACTCAGTAGGTTGTTCACCCGAGTGGGACTTGAGGTGCCTTGGAGGGAGTGCAAGTAACAGATTAACTGCAGCCCTCCTGGAACACAAAAAGAACGCAGCAAGACCACCTTATCTCCGGACAGTACCATTTCAATGAAAAACTTGGTGCAGCAGGAAGGCCCCTTAGGTGAGGCGACTGTTGTCCCCGGCTCAGATTTCTTGGCCTGGCTGGTTGAAGAAGGAACTTTGTGGGAAACAGGCGATGCACTTGAGCAGTGATATGCCCAGCAGTGGATCTTCGCAGCAGTGGTTCTTTGCAGCCCTTCATAGGCTTCAGCAACGGTTGTCGTCCAGTAGACTTCTCTTTGGTTCTCCGTCCACGACTCAGCTGAGGGGATGTCTAGGAGCAGAAAAGAGTCACTGTAGGCCCAGAAGAATGTTCACAAGAATTCAGCCGAAATGGTGCTTCACAAGACGTTGCACTGCAAAATGGCACAGGTCCCAGGGTATTAGCGTTTGCAGCGCAGAAACGTTGCAGCTCTTCGTGGGATGGTGCAAAATGCAAGTCGTTTTGAGACTGGTTAGGCCCACCAGTCCATTGGAGGAAGTGGTCTTGAAAAGATCTTCCCTGTCGCTCGGAACTCTAGTTGGGTGTGCTGATCTCATCAAATACGATACAGTAGTGACAAACTGGTGTCCACTGCTGTCCTTGTAACAGGTGTTTAGACAGGTAAGATAACAAGGAAATCTTAAGGAGCTTCCAGCAACACTGCACAGGAAGTGCTGTGTGCTATAATAATAAAATGTAGATACCAGAAAACCTGAAGGAAAGCATAACTTCATTTAAAAAGTACCCAAGAGGTAAAAAAGGGTTCTCCCAGTTAGAGTAAAACAATGAGTGAGTGTGGAAAAAGGTACTCACGCAGGATAATTAGATAAAAACAAAGAGTCCAGCAAAAAGTGCTGGGGGGGGTCACACAGGTGCAAAGGATTTCACTCAAAAAGGAAAATCTACTCTTAACATTTTCATAGATGCAAGGCAAAAAGAAAAGGGGTACCACAGCACTGAAGGAGGATGGCAAGCTGAGACTTTGTAAAACATCAGACATTTTGTACCGCTCTCCAAATGCAACTGCTAAATGCCACTCAACCACCTCAGCTTTAAGTGTCATCTACCCCTTTTCATCCCACAAACACACACTAACCCGTTCAAAAACATTTAATCAATGACTGTACACATTTATTTTAGGGTGTTCGTTTCTTTCTTGCTCCCTGATTCTTGGGTGACTGCCTGAGTCCAGCAAGGCATGTCCAGTACTGCCATGAGTACTGATGGACAAAGACTTTGAATGAGATCAAAAGGAGTGTGAACTTTACACAGAGGATGGGGTGTGAGGAGGCTGCAGTGGGTGCAGTGATGGTGGTGTCAGGAAATGCAAATGAAGGGGAAAGTATCTTGAGGACCGCAGTGGACAGTGGTGGTGTTGGCACTGTACCCGGTGATTTAATTACACAATATTCACCACATATATCTTTCAGTGCAGAATGAGGAGGTCTAGTTTTATTATTTGTATAGCGCGGCCTAACCCCAAGTTATCTGCAGTGTAGAGCTGCAATGAAATTCACAGACCATTTATAAAATGAAAAAACGGAACAAAATTGAAAAAAATAGTTGATTTGGGTAAGGAGCTATTTAGTTTTCAGGGTGTGGGGTTCGGGATTAACGGGCGACAGCGGGTGGTGTCCAGATGCATTTTGCAGCTGAAATTTGGTATAAAAGCTGCTGTTGAACACATGGAGCCACCGAGGAGTTTGGTGAGGCTCATTTGAAGGGGTTCCATTTAAATACTTCAGGACATGGTCATGTTTTTCATTGTGAGCGTTAGCCTGTATGCACTTCTTTACCACAGGATATATTATATATATATATATTTCTGAGGCTTGTGGAATCTGCTTAGATCACATGCTGTGCATAGGCCGACATCTAGTGGAAGCTGCAGAGTATTACAGTTGTTTTCGAAACTAGAAAAGGGATGTCGACAGGGCGTGTCAGTTGTACTATCCCTAGTGTGACGTCCACTGTACCCATGATCCCTCACGCGTCGAGGTCGGTCAGATTGTTTTTTTCCGCCATGCTAGATGGGCACGTATAGTGTAGTTCCTTTCTGCGATAAGCCATTGACTTATACAATTACTATAATTTTTCTTTCTATCCTTTCATCGACTGCCGTAACACCACGCCAAGGAAAGAAAAAGAAAACTGCCTGTCGGAGACCATCGTGACGGACCGTACGGCCTTGGAAGGCTGCTCTGGACCTCGGCCCAGACAGTAGGGGGAGATCGGGGAGGCCATTTTAGAATGCATATTCTCCCCTTCCTACACTTGGTTCACCCAGCTGTCATTTCCATAACCCATAATTAATGAAAATACACAATTTAAATTTTGCGCTAAGTGTAGTCGCAAATTCCCCTGGTTCGACAAACACTTAGTTTGCAATTTGTGTCTCCCGAGAGACCACATCGAAATGTCTTGTCGAGCGTGCAGGCTCTTCAAGCCTAAGTCGTTGAAGGACCACTCCACCAAATGCTGGGCCCACTACGCCAGGCAACTCGAGGCCATGGAGGTAGAGGGAGCCTTCAGCGATGGCTGCGACGCCGCTCTTTCGGACGGCAAAGGCATCAGAGTAACTTCAGTTACTCGAGCGCAGACCCCCGACCCCGTAGGACAGGCTGGCGGCCATGTTGTGGGGACAACACCCGGCGGCGGCAGTGCTACAAAAGCACACACCACCAAACACACAAGCCCCAGTAGACATTCAACAGATGAGTCGAATACTCTACAACGTTCGACACCCCGTGAATGGTCCACCGAGCCCCGGTCCTCTGGGCAATCTCGTTCAGGATCGCCACACGACAGGGTTAAACTGTCGATAGACAGCAGGGGTGTCGCACGAAAAACTCCTTCAGAAGGCCAATCGTCTGCAGACAAAGCCTCGGCTCCCATACCCGAAGTTCGACGTTCGTCTGATAAAACAGCAGGCCTCAAGAAGTCTGTTAAACACTCCTCTGGGCCCCAGGGTGGGGAACACATCATAAAAAGTCCTCGAAGACCCCTCATAGGGACAAAAGTCCTACTAGGGACAAGTCATCACAAAAGGGAATATTGTCCAAGCCCATAGAGAAACCTAAGGACTCTAGACCAAAGATTATACCTCCCACTGATGAGGATATGGGTATTTCCACTCAACCTATTGTGATCTCAAGTTTGAAACCATGGTCTTCACAAGATATCGATAGGGTTATGCAAAGAATGACCTTCATGGTGAATTTTTATGAAAAAAATCCAGATTACTTTCAAAGTTTTTACTCCACTCCTCCCACCTCAGCCCCTTCCGGCTCTCAAGCCTATTGCCTTACCCTCTTAAACCCCCTTCTAAGAGGTCTCGCTCTAATGTCCCCTTTCAAAGCAAAGTTATAGATCTATATGACCCTGAAATAGATCCAGAAGACCAGGAAGATCTCTCTTTTGTGGAAACATCTGACCCTCAAATTAATGAGGAGGATACAGATGAACTATATTATAGGGATGATGAGGAGACAGATGCAGACCAGGAGTCTAATTTGTACTCAATGAAGTCTTAGCCAAAGCAGCAGAACACTTCCAGATTGACACACAGGAAGTTCAGGATGATGGAGAATTTGCTGAACAGATACTGGGGGGAAAAAGACAGTAGGTCAGTTTATCCCTCTATTAAAATCGGTCCAACGCAGGATTCAGCCTTCCTTAGAAGCACCCAGCCTCACACGGGTGGTTAACCCGCACGTGGAAAAACTATTTAGGCCTGCACCATCAGACCCCTTATATATAAGAGGCCAATTAAAACTGGATTCATTGGTTGTTACCACAACAAGAAAAAGCAGGCACACCCCTTGCTTCCTCCGAGGCCCCACTGGATAAGGAAAGCTAAAATATATATGCCATGGGCAGAAAGGTTGCTTCATCCGCGGCCTATCAAACTAGAATTGCCAACAACGCTACACTTTTGGCAAATTATAACTGCCATTAGTGGGAGGAGATTTCTGGGTTACTTTTGTCTGCCCCGGAGCCACTTAAAACACAACTGGCTCAAGTGGCAGCAGACGGAAGGGCCGTAGCGACCTGCCTTCTCAAATCAAACTTTGATGCAGCTGACAATACAGGAAGGGTCATTGCAGAGGGGACTATTATAAAGAGGCATGCATGGCTTTGCCAGTTGGGCTTTAGGCCAGAGACACAAGCCACTCTAATAAATCTGCCAGTGGATCCTAATGTGCTCTTCGGCAAGGCTGTAGAATACACACTTAAGACAGCAAAGGATGAGTATGACACTCTAAAATCTTTAGGTCAGCTCACAAACAAACCTACTGGTCAAAGGGGTAACTGTTATTTTCGCCGTTTTTGGGGTCAAAATTCACAGAGGATCTGGCTACAATCAAGGCCAAGGTTCCTATGGCAATAATCAAGGACAGGCCTTCCAAGGCTATCCACGAGGACAACGCAGAGGTCGTTGGGGTCGGGGCAGAAGCCCAGCTCGAGGCGGCACCCCACCTCAGAGCAAGGGACATTCCGCTCCAGATACCCTCCCATGCATCTCCAGTAGGACACATTTCCGACTTCACCCACGCATGGGAGCGTATCACCTCGGACAGATGGGTGCTGTCCATGGTAGCAGGGGGCTACTGCATAGAAGTACTTTAACGTCCTCACGACCACCCCCCACGACAAAAGGTCCACTCAGAGGAACATCAGCGGATTCCTTCTAGAAGAAATAACAGCACTTCTATTAAAGGACGCCGTAGAAGTGGTCCCAACTAACCAGGTAAACGGGGTATTTATTCAACTTACTTCCTTGTGCCAAAGAAAGATCTAACAATGCGCTCTGTATTAGATTTGCGCCCAGCAAACAAGTATGTCAAGCCACAAAAGTTCTGCATGACTACGCTACATGAGGTAATCTCGCTACTAAAAAAAGAGGCATTACATGGCAACACTGGATATGAAAGATGCCTATTTTCATATTTCAATGTTCCCAGCACACAGAAAATTCTTGCGTTTCAAGATAGCGAACAAGCACTACCAATTCAAGGTACTGCCCTTTGGAATAGCCTCGGGTCCAAGGGTATTCACAAAGGTACTGTCGGCAGTGGCTGCACACCTGTGCAGGGGATCAATCCCAGTGTATCCTTACCTGGATGACTGGCTCATAACTGGGGAATCACCTCTGATTTGCAGACAAAACATCCAAAACACAATCAACCTCCTCTTTCAATTGAGCTTGGAAAAAATCAAGCCTAGTGCCAAGCACTTCCAAACCGTTCCAAGGAGCTATCCTAAATACAGAAGAAGGATTGGTCTTTCCCTCAGCGGAGAGAGTAAAGAATGTGTTACTGCAAATACCACATTATCAGGCCGGCCGCCAGATAAGGGTGCACAAAGCAATGCGTTTAATAGGCATTATGGCATCTTGCATATATCTGGTTCCTCACGCGTGCTTGCGCATGCGTCGCATACAGGAGTGGTTGGCGAAACAGTGGTCTCAGGCAAGTGGTCAATGGGAAGATCTAGTGGTCGTTGCGCCAATACTTGTACAAAATCTTTACTGGTGGACGAGAGGAAAAGTCTTCTACGACCCACTGATACAGGCAGTGGTCACAACGGACGCCTCACTGGCAGGGTGGGGGCTAACTACCTTCATCACATAGCTTAGGCTCTGTGGTCTCACACTGCAGCTCAGAACCACATCAATGTGCTGGAAAGTCTAGCAGTATTCAAAGACCTTCAGGCATTCAAACCCCATTAAACAAACCCTTTGGTGCAGATCCTAAAAGACCGCACCACAGCGATGTTTTATATCAACCAACAGGGGGGTACACGTTCTCCAAATCTATCCAGACTTGCACAGAAAATCTGGAGATGGGCACTCAGATGGAAAATGTTCCTGTCATCATAACTTGTTCCAGGGGAACTCAACGCTCTAGCAGACTCAATGAGCCGAGATCCCCTAACAGAGGAACACGAGTGGCGTCTATACGAAGAAGTCGTAGAACACCTCTTCTCTCAAAGGGGTTTCCCAACTATAGACTTATTCGCCACAAGCGAAAATCGTCAATGCCCAGACTTCGTGTACTGGTTCCCCATCCAGGCTCCAAGGGGAACACCGTATGGATGAATTGGTCAGGGTAATTTGCCTACCCTTTCCCCCCCCCAACTCTTCCCATGAGGAAGGTGGTGAACAAGTTACACAAGGAACCGACAACGCTTATCCTAGTTGCTCCTACGTGGTCAAGACAACCATGGTATCCACATCTACGCAAACTGGCGATGTGCGATTCCCATCAATCTCCCGTGCTAGTCCAACCTACTCTCTCAGCACAAGGGGCTAACAGTACACCCACCACCACAATCGGTGAACTTGGCAGCATGGCTCCTGAAGTCCTAGAGTTCGGCCTCCTCAATCTACCGCAAAGATGCATGGATATCTTGAAGGAATCAAGAAAACCAAACACTGGGCATTGTTATTATGACAAATGGAGACGATTCATAATCTGGTGCCAGACTAAGCAAATCAACCCCATAGATTGTACTCCATCTAACATTCTAACCTACATGCTCTACTTGCTAGATGCAGGGTTAGTGTTCAACTCCCTAAAATTCCACCTGGCAGCCTTGTCAGCCTACACCACTTCCCATAACAAGGTCTCATGCTGGAAGATACCGGTCATCAAGGCATTTATGGAAGGGGTAAAGCGACTCCACCCTCCAATTTCTAACCCACCGCCAGGTTGGGACCTCAATGTGGTACTCGCTAAGCTCATGGGACCCCCATTCGAGCCTATGCACAAGTCTAGTCTCAAACACCTGACTTATAAAACTTCCTTCTTAGTAGCTATCGCTCCCATAAGAAGGGTTGGTGAAATCCAAGAATTGTCAGTGCAGGATCCTTTCTTTACTATACATAAGGACAAGATGGTTTTATGTACTCACCCTAGTTTCTCACCTAAATTAATCTCCAAATTTCACGTAAACTAGTCTATTGAGCTACCAGCTTCCTTCCAGGAGCCCAAAAGCTCTGCTGAGGTAGAACTACACACACTAGATGTGAGGAGAGCGGTCCTCTACTACGTAGACAAGACCAGACTGCTAATAAAGACAGATCAACTGTTTGTCTCCATAGCGCCAGGCAGAGAAAGTGACAGCATCTCTAAGAATGCCATCTCTAGGTGTATAGTCGGATGTATCCAACTGTGCTATTCTCTATCAGGTAAAACACTGCCTTTCACACCAAGGGCACACTCCACAAGAGGTACTGGTGCCACTCTGACTTTCATTGCAAATGTCCCCTTAGACAGTATTTGCAAAGCAGCTACATGGAGCTCAATACTTACTTTCACTCAGCACTACTTCATTGACACTCATTCCAAGACAGATACACAAGTGGGACAAGCGGTTCTAAGACATTTATTTGCTAACGAACCTTCTCATATCCCACCTCCTCCTCCTTCCACTGCTCGCTAATCTATGCACAGCATGTGATCTAAGCAGATTCCACAAGCCTCAGAGGGATACATATTTCTGATGCTTGTATCTGCTTAGATTCACATGCGAACCACCCTTCTTCCCCTCGGAGAGAAGGCGCATGGATGCTTATGAGCTTGACTGATACATATCTGCTTGGATACAACTGTACTCGCGCTACACCTCGTGTCAGAAAAATAACAGTCTGAGGGACCTCAATGGAGGGATCATGAGGACAGTGGATGTCACACTAGGGATAGTATTACTGGCACGCCCTGTCGACGTCCCTTTTCGAGTTTCGAAAACAACTGTAATACTCTGCAGCTTCCACTAAATGTCGGCCTATGCACAGCATGGTAATCTAAGCAGATACAAGCATCATAAATACGATTAGGGCGAGTAATGTATCCCATATATTTTATGCTGCATCAAATCACCATAGTAGGAGTTTCAGAACACTTAGGCTTGTCCTACTGTGACCGTAGCCTGCTGGAGGAAAATACATGAACGAAGAGGCGATTAAAGGATGGGAATGCAGAAAATAGATACTACTAACGCAGGGAGGCAGGGATGCAGTGGGGTTAGAATTCTTTCTGATCACATGGGTGCATGTCAGTCATGTTGGGGGGAAAACCATAGATTATAAAAAGGGAAGCAGAGGCTATGTCCTAATGTCTTGTGATGACTGGATATTGCTTGCAGGGCAGAATTGGGGAGGTGCCAGTTAGTACGCAATGTAATGATGGACGATGGAGGGGTTCAAGACCGTGCTTTGGCTTTCCTGGTAGCTGGGTGAATTATTTGCCCTAGCTTCGCCATATGGTGTACCTCAGGTCATACTCAAGAATATTAATTCTTTGACTGCCAAGTCTGAAACAAGGGTGGTGCAGTCAAAAATAGGCTATATATGAAGGTAAATGTTGGTAATGTGGTATCATATGTGACCAGAATCATAAGGCTATAAGCAGGAACCACTCCAAAGCAAGATATGTATAACAGGTAAGCTTGCTTTACTGTTCCAGTTACAGGGAGTAAGTTAAGTAAGGAGAACAGGTAAGACTTCTCCTCCCTCTGGCTCTCAATCTCTTTCTCGTGTGTGTGTGTGTGTGTGTGTGTTGTGTTGTGTGTGTGTGTGGGATGTAGTGAGCGGTGTGTAACCTAGGTGCGGGAGAATGAGATGGCGAGCCAGAGGGAGTAGAAGCGTGTTACCTCCTCTCCTTACTTACCTTCCTCCCTGTAACTGAAACAATAAAGCAAGCTTACCTTTTGTGTACATACCTGGCTCTGGTGTGGTACCTACTTACTGCCTGATGATTCCTGCCAAGCAAGATACTACAGCTAGCAGAAGGAGAGGGACTGGGGTGATCAAACCTGTATGGTAAGAATTAAAAAATCCTAGCACCTTAATGCTAAAAAGGTTAAGAGTTTGTCACGTACCATGCCGTGCTAGACTTTATTTTTGTTCATAATGACAGTTTGGTGGTGTACTAGTGAGTAGTACATCAGTGTGTAGTATCCATGTGTATCTATACATTGCCACCTCTCTATACACATGTTTATATAACACCTATATACCTGTCTTATTTGTCGCACACCCACCCCGCCTTTCAGCTGGCTGTATAAATTAGAATGTGTGAAAGGTGGAGGAGGATTTTCGACAGACTAGGTATATGGAGCTAGATACAAATCTGCATGGATACATATAAACAGTGAATGCATGCATACATGCACGCACTTTGGGGCATATTTGAAGTTATTGGTGCCTGGTTGCGGCTGATGTGGAAAGTTCTGAAGTTGCGTCCAATGACACTGGATTGTGACTCATTGTCTAATCTTCAACAGTAGTCTCCCTGAAATTCCAGTAAGATCACTTGCTCCATATTGAGGAGAATCCCCTTTAGCCAGTTGTTGAGGAGATTTATCCGTTTTTATGCTTAATTCCCTCTCCCAATTAGAACCTTGGCACTGTTTGCTGGACTTCTGGACCTTTTTCTTTCTTTCCTGAATGAGAGGAGCCTTTTCCCCCCTCATTCATTATTATTTTGCTCTGACTTTGGGAACTCTTTCCATTTTGCTTTATTTTATGGAGTCTGCTTTCCTCTTTAGGGCATCTGTGTTTAACTTTTGCAGCACACAGCACCCTATGTGCAGTGTTGCTGGGAACCCCTTGGTTTCTCCTTTGAGATTCTTTACTTTTCCCTAAACTACTGCTCTCAAGGAAAGAGGGATACTTTGTATCCTTCCTAATACATTATATTATGAGAAATTGGCACACGTCATCTTATGCGGAGTGCTAAGGGGATACCTAGTATCCCCCTTCTCTCTGCTCCTGTGACTTTCTGGTCACAGCGATAACCCTACAGTTAGTGCTGGTGGCAGGGGATGTGTTCTTCAACCAACTATTGTGCTATATATATATATATATATTTTTTTTTTTTTTTACTCAAGACTATTTACAATCTTGGTTATGCTCAATAGGGTCATCTATGTTCTAACTTGGTGCCTCCTTTTATTTTTTCACCATTTCTCGTATGGTTTTCCGTTGTTAGCTCATCTACCATTCGGGGGGGGTGTGTCTGTCTGTCTGTCTGTCTGTCTGTCTGTCTGTGTCAGAACCCTTGGGCACCCCCGCCTAGGAAGCAGGGGAGTAGTGTAACACTCACCTGTCCTTTTTCTGCCAGAGTGCCTGAATGTTCCCACGCGGAGGGGTTGGGGGGGGGGGCCACACCCAGCTGGCTGGCTGGCTGTCCTGATTGGATAACCCATTCAGAGTTTTTCCTTTCATCACCAAACCAAAGAATCAGGAGACCGGGTCCGATGCTGCTACACATGAGAGAATCCAGCTGCATTTACTTCTTTTAACCTAAGGTACTGCGTGGCTGAATGTAGAAATTGCCTTAAGCCGAAGAGTTGCACTCATACCTTTGGTCTGGCCCAGGCCTGACAGCTTGTGTCTTATTAGTTAGTCCTTCTAAGGGTCCCTATAACTTGTGTTATCTTGCTAGGCATTTTTATTCTAGTGAATGAAGTCCCCTTTGCCTTTCCTCTTGCTACATAAGACATTTTGTTGTACTCCTATACTGGCTTTTGGCTAGTTAGGGATTGGACTTACCAAGCATTGGGAGCCTTGAGAAGTGTTACTGGAACATATAATATTGTTCTAGTGTGAATAACCATAAGTTTCCTTCGTACAGACTTCTGTTGTGACTTTACTACATGAATGCAATTACCATTATCTGTTATCTATGCAGGTGCGCGGTAGTACCTGCATAGGTTAGTGTCATTCTCCAAAAATTGTAACCGCAAGCAACTAAAATTGAAGCAGTCACTTTTAAAAAGTATTGTGAATAATTCCTGTGTATTGGTTAGTCTGAGAGTATTTACTTAACTACCTTGCCATGAGTATATAAAATCTATATTTAGTATAATTCAGTGTGTGAAGTTTCTTTGGACTAACCACTTCCAAAATATATATTTGCCTAGGGGTCAGGCTAGCAGATCCCTCCACACCTAGAGAGAAAACCAGGGCCACGCACAGCACCCACAAGCTACCCAAACCTTCTACCACACAAAAAACTACTCACACTCCTCCCCACCAACTGAAATGCACACTAGTCAATGCCGGATCAATCTCTGCCCATGCACTTGATATTGACAACCTTTTCGCCTATCTTGACATCCTAGCAGTAACTGAAACCTGGTTGCATGCCACATCTGGCCCTGCACTCTCGATCAAGACAACCTACTACCTATTTTAACCGCTAACATCAAACCCACGTTTGGTCTATCCTTTTAGGTGACCTAAACTTAGGCTATAATGACCTCGAAGCTAGTCCGCTCTCCAACTAATTGTGCGCCCTTGGCTTCTCAAAGCATATTGGCACCCCTACATACAACAAAAGTTGCATCCTAGATTGGACTGCTGACCTCAATTGTCAGGTGGCTCTACACTAACAGCCCGTGCCCAAGTACTGACCACAACATAGTGCCGTTCCCCATCTCTAGAACTGGACACACCACAACTACTACCATCCCATTGCCAGCCACTCTTGCCTGTAGCTAAAAAAAAACCTCACAAAGGAACGTCTTGATCCCCTACTGTGCTCCCTCCTACCTGTACCACCATTTGGCAACGATCCTATTCACTTGCTGATCTATATACCAACACTCATACTCTTGCAGTGGATACTATTGTCCCGCTCAAGCCATGCAAACTCAAAGCATCCGCACATATGAACTCCTGGTTCACACCCGAAGTCCAAGCACTCCGAATTAACAAACAGCTAGTGGAAACTAGCTGGAAGAAGTCCACTTCCAAAGCAACAAAGCTGCAATTCATGACAGCCTTTAAACATTACAGAAAAGCCATCCTCCTTGCAAAATCCTCCTCATATAGTGCATGCATTGCCAATGTCAAATCTAATACCTGATGATAAATATTCTCGATTCTCAGGGAATTGGAAGCCCCCACGACCCCCACCCGCCCCAGTCGCTATATGCAAAGACAACCTGTGGTGCACTATTATTCAAAGCGCCATGCATGCCAAAATCAACACCCACACTGGAAAATTGACTCCAAACTATCCCTGAACAACACCTTGCAAGCTTTGCGATCAGTCCTTGCCCCTCCCACTACCAGACCACCCAACCTCCCCTTGTTTCACTTCTCCAACGTCTCAGAAGACAGTCAAAATGAGCCTTAAAGGTCTCAAACCGTACTGATGCAAAGGAGATACCTGCCCGGCAAGTCTCATTAAAGACTGCGCTGACACCCTTGTCCCCCTCATCAAAAAATCATCACTAGACCCTGCTATCGCGAGCAACTACCGCCCTATCAATGGTCCAGTTCCTGTTAAAAAGTTAGTGGCTTACTTGCAAATCCAGCGCTTTATGGAAGCCAACCAGATCCTAGGTATCATACCCAATCCAGTTTCTGCCCTGGTCACGGAACAGAATCGGCATTACTGGACCTAAAGATCCATATTGATGAAATCGAGGATGAAGGCCAGTTTGCTTTGCTGCTTCTCCTTGTTCGATCAGCAGCCTTTGATCTTGTGGACCACAACATTCTCAGCCAACACCTATCTTCCTCTGCAAACTTCTCCCCTTAGGCTATATCTTGGATCACCTCCTTTCCAGGGGACAGATCCCGTTGAGTATTTGCAGAAAATGCTAGCGCCCCACCCGCTCTTATCACCTGCAGTGTGCCTCAAGGATCTTGCTTGTCTCCAACCTTGTACAACATATTCACAATCCCACTATTTGCCCTTCTGAACTCCATCAGTATTTCCTACACAAACTACGCGGATGATACCCAAATATTACTTCCCCTCTCTGGCAACTATCATGATTACTCTACCACCCTGAACACTGTCTATATGACCATCCAGACCTGGATGGCAATGCACCGACTATGCCTGAACGACAAGAAGACAGAGATTCTCCTTGTTGGCACCTCATCAGTGATCAAGAAACTTGACCACTTATACTCTTCGTTCAACATCAACTGGATCCCAATCACAGTATCACCCATTGTTAAAACGCTTGATATCTATCTTGACTTTACCTTATCCCTTACTCAACATGTTAGCGCCATTGCCTCCTCTGCGGCTTACACAACTAAGCTATTAAACACATCCAGACTCTTTCTCTACCCTGACAGCTGCCTCACAATAGCTCACACAACTGTAGGGTCCAGGCCAACTACTGCAAAGCCTTATTCGCAGGTACTACAAACTCCAACATTTGTAAAAATGCAAGTCATCCAGAACAATGCCAACAGAGCTGCCCTAAATATTCCCAAAACTGAACATATGTCAGTAGCAAGAATAAAAGCCCACTGGCTTCCTATTGGCCAACAAATCTTCTGCAAAACTCTTTCCATCGAAGGCACGATGCCTGCCGAGCGATGACCCTCCTTACCTATCTCAAAAAATGTCTATACAGCTTCCACATCCAGACCTACAAGAGCAGCCTATGCTAACCGCATAACACCCTCACCCTCAAATTTCAAACAATGAAAGCTGGAGGCTCTAGCTTCCCAGTCATTGCACCAAACATTGGAACCGCCTCAACCTTAAGTTCTGAACTCTCCCAAGACATTCTCCTAAACATTCCGAAGACCCCTAAAAAGTTTACTATTTTCCTAAACGTGTGCAGCCATCACCACCGCAGTCTGAACTTTAACATTTGAACTTCCGAAATCCGGATGATCAATTATTACACTGTATGTTTTTATAATGCCTGTAATGTCACGTGAGTAACTGGTCATGTAACAGCGCCTCGATGCCTGTGGGCTGAACGCGCTTTACAAATGTAAAAATAAATACATATTGTATTTACTGGGTTCAGTGTACTTACCTACAGCTCACATGCTCCTCCTAAAATACGCCTGACTGCTCCGCCATTCTACCAAAATCTTTGGGTAGTACAGATTTATACTAAGAGTTGGGGACATGTATACCAATGGATAAATAACCTATCATATCTTATCAAATAGTTTTACAGAGTCTTACCTAAAGTGGACTTAAGGAAAACTCCCTTAATACCTGTCATTGAGAATCAAGACTAACATGGAAACCTTTGTCATGGAATCACAGTGTGAAAAGTAATCTTGTTCCTAGGGCTTTAAAAGTCCCACCTGTTTAACACTTGATGTTTAAATATGTAAAGGCTGGTATAAGGATTAAGCAGAGTAGATTTTGGACACTGTGTGCATGTCTGTTGCTGTCAAACCAAACCCGATCAATGTTTTGCTACTTTGAACCTCCTTTTCTTAGGTTAAGCTGTCATTGAAAACATAGATGTAAATCCTAGATTTTTCAGCTGCACGGTTCAGAGGTGGGGAAACCTTTGATCTTTGCTAGTTTGGCTGTTGATTGTTGGAATGTGTGAACAGATTGAAAGTCAGAATTACCAGAGGTATTCTGTGGTGAGACTTTTGATCTCTGCCTGGTGCTTCCCCAATTATATTGAGCCATGTGCCAAAAAATGACTTGCACCGCTTCATTTTTCATGCTATTTGTCTGACTTGCATCCAAGTCTTTTCTCTATCATTTTTTATTTTATTTCTTTTATTTTTTTTTGCAATCAGTCAATGCCTTGTCATGTAGATTGGATCCAGTAACGGAACAAATTAAATTTGAGATTTTCAAAGGCCAAAGTGCCTAACTTAGATTAGATACGTGTCATGGTGGGACATACTTCATCTGTTTTTTCTTTTTTTATGTGATCATGTAATCATTGAGCTGGTTAAAACTGGTCCTCGGCTACAGTCAAAGCGTTGCTGAAGACACACATTCATATATTTTATCCTTCGAAGTCTAATTTGAAACAATGTTTCCATTCAAATCTTAAATTACTCTATATTATAATTTTCTTTTTCATTTTTTCTTGTAGGTTTGATGCCAAAAGAGCAGTGCAGCAACTGCGAGCCTGCGGTGTCCTGGAAACTATCCGGATCAGTGCAGCTGGCTTTCCGTCAAGGTATTTCAAGTTATTTTTTCTTGAAAGTACACAATACATCCTTATCATATTTATTGAGAGTTAATGAACATTTTGCATCTTTGATATGTTTCTCCAGGTTTTGTATTTTGCGGTTTACTTTGTTCAGCAATGCCCAGGGGTTAAACCCCTTTGTAGATTTTAGAGGGTTTTTTTTCACACAGCAACATCTTAGTTTTATTCTCTTTGAAGTTGTTGTAGTACTATATAAATACCTCTCACTTCCTTTCCATGAAAGCATAAACCACATTGATGGTAATATGAGACACCACTGGTCCTACTTAACCCTCTTTGTTTGGTCAGAGTAAATCTTAAGGGCCCCATCTTCCCTTTAAAAGCAATGTTATTTTTATAGTCTGGAAAACGACATATCACTAACTACAACAGACAGATATTTCTTTTCTTGGGCTGATACATTGAAAAATGTTCTGCTTCATAACATTATCACACTGCAGATCAGAAGAGCCATGACCTTATGGAATCGGAGGCCCAAACTTTTAGTAAGTTGAACCAACACCTTTCCAGACATTGTTCAGGGATTACCTCAAATGTGTTTGCCCAACAGGATACATTTTAAGCATCTCACAGGAAGGAGAGTTGGCAGACAACGATTGCTTGCTTGCAAAAGATTTTCAAATTAAAGACAACTGCAATGTATGTCTTGATCGACTTGGTTCTACATTAAATCAGAGATGTACTTATTTAGGTGTTTAAAAATTAGGGAATGAACAAAGCACCAGGGAGGGAAGAGTGTGAAGATGGTTCAGTTGCCCAGAAACCAGCACATGAAGGGAAGGGTGGTACAAGAAGGTAGATTACGGGCAACCTTAACTCCAACTAGGGACTGCATTCCAGTTATCGTCATACTGCTTGGTAAACTGCACCATGCTTGGCTTTTTACAAAAGTGATTTGATAAGAATTGAAGTACATAGGTGCTGTGCTTGACAATTTAATAATGCCTGCAGGCTTTACGCTAACGTGCAGATTACTTAATGAAAAACCAGAAAAATTACTAGAAAGAAGCATGAGGGCGTGAGTAACCTAAGACAGACTTGCTCACAGGCTGGGCAAACACTTTAGATGTGTAATATGCACCCAAGCTTAACTCCACTTCATCTACAAAAAATATGTAGTTATATTGTTCGGTATTGAAAAGTTATCCCTTGCTGTTTGGGTTAGATCCACACCATATAATTGCTTTAAATGAGTAAATATTCTGGTTTCTGAGAAATCTGAAGTAAGGGGAACTAGAAAAAGCAATAACCTTCCTTTTTGCTTGCCTCGATACATACTAAGTAGTGTAATCTAAAACATGATATAAATTAATGAACTGGTGCTTTTTGGTTGTTTCTCCAGTCTATATTGGTGCAATTAGGCATTATTTACATTATCACATTACATCCTTATTGCAATGAAGGTGTCCCCAACTAAAGAGCTAGTTGATGCAGTGAGCAAGAACTCATGGAAACCCTTCTCCAATTTTACACAGGTGGACCTACCAAGAGTTTTTCAGTCGCTACCGGGTATTAATGAAGCAAAAAGATGTCCTGGCTGATCGCAAGCAGACTTGCAAAAATGTGTTGGAGAAGCTAATTCTGGTAAGAATTAACTATATTTGTGTTTGAGTGTTCCCTTGGTATTCTGGATTGGACTTAATATTTATTTTTTAAATGTAACATTTATGTATTTATGCAAAGACTGAGATCAACAGGTCTACTCTTTTTTTTTTTTTCTTTTCTGTATACCTTCGATTTCGTTAGACTGTCTAACCTTACATTCCATCTTGGTTCTAGGCCTTGTGGCATGTTAGAAGGAAGCTTGTATGTAATGTAGCTAGATCTCCCCCCCTTTAGTCCCCAATACCACCACAGTTTTACTAAATGCGGCATCTGTAATATGAACAAGCCATGCCCCTGGGCACTATTTAGTATGGTTCTTTAAAGTTCAGAATTGAACATTGCTGATTTATTTAAATGATATGTCGATTATTAGACACCTAAACAGAGCAGAACCAAAGTGCTGTAGGTTTATTTTTCTGGCCATGACCAGACTATTTTTAGTTAAAGGAATGTAACACTTGGTGGAGATACTGGGCCTCATCACGACTTGGGCGGTAAATGTGGTGGATTATCCACCGGACCTAAATAGCGCTAACGCCAAGGCACCCGGCGGATAATCCGCCAGATCACGAGTCATTGTGCACGCGCCCCGGTCCAAGGCTTTAGCGCGATTAGCGCGAACCCTTAAATCCGGCGCACCGGGCGCTACTGCCACCTCGCGCTCATAGCGCGCGGGAAACGCGTCACCGTCGGAACGGGAACTAAAACGGTGGCCATCTTGGAAATCACAATCCATCGGATATCACAGCCACTGGAAGCCATCCACACGATCTGAACCCTGAAAATGAGTCAAGAGCGCACTAGGGGCAAGTCTGCACTGGACAGGGTCAGAAAACCCAGGTTCAGTGACCAGGAGCTTGAGGTACTTGTGGAGGAGGCACTGACTTACCATAATGAGCTGCAGCAGCGTAAAACCAGCGCCCAGCGCAGAGGCCAAATATGTAGATCCGTCGCACAAAGAGTCAGTGCAGTGGGGCGCGTGCCCGGGATGGGGAGGCCTGCCGCAAGTGGCTGAATGACCTGCGAGTGCGAGGCATCCTGTCCCAGCACAGGAGTGCAAGCAGGGGCACAGGAGGAGGGCCACCCCCCACCCAACCTCACACCATGGGAGGAGAAATTGATGGGCCTCATCGACGTCGGAACCATTGAGGGCATTGGTTGAGTGGAGGCAGGGACTGGCATAAATCCAACTGCAGGTGAGTCCCATCCCCAAATACATGCATCTGAATGAGTGAAGACATGTGTCTGAGGCACTACATACACCCGTAAGTGAGGGCCACATCCCTAGAACGGTAGTGCTGCCTAGACAACCCCGTACGTGCAGTGCATGAATGGCAGGGGATAGACTCCCATACCCATAGGACAGCTACGTAGAGTGGTACTGTGCATCAACACAACCACAAAAGCCTGAGCGCAGTCCACCTCAACCATGCGTTCCCATGCAGTGTACCTCCATGCACATCCACAACAAGCACCACATGGTGATTGAACGGAATGCAAGTTGACTGCGTCATTGTCACTGTCTTCATTCACACTTGTTTGCATGACCTGCATCACACAAATGTATGTAGCATTGTACTCAAACCACCCCCTATGTACCCCACAGGCACACGTCGATCCCAACAGCCTGGTGATGATGGCGATGAGGCCACACCGACAATGCGCCCACAACACCGTGCCTCCACCAGCACCAGCACCCCCCAAAGACGCCGCACCCATGGGAGACAACAAAGGGGGAACACCACCTCACCCCAACGCAGCCCCGCCAGTCAGCAGCGGCAGCCACATGGCCGCAGGGAGGCGACTGGCAGCTCACCAGAAGCCACCATCCACAGCCCCGATGCCGAGGGAGAGAGGCCTGAACTGGAGCCCGACGTGGGAGCAACACCTCCACGTGGGCATCATGCCGCCGCACTACACTCGCAAAGCAGTAGTGATGGAGAAGGGGTGTCAACACCCCATGGAAGCCCAACCCCAGGCAGACACCAGGCAGGGAGTCGCCATGTGCCTGTGCGTCGCTGCAGCACACCGCAGCCCGATGTGGACACTCCGTCCTATGGGAGTCCAGAGGGCCAGCTGTCTGAGCCAGGGAGCCCAGTCCAGTCTGGTGGCATGTCGCCATGCAGCCCCCCCCCCCCCCCCACAGCGCCCAATTCGCGGTCCACCACCTGACTCACCAGGAGAGGCCTTTGTCACTGGGGCAGCAGTCATGGGCCGACTGGATATCATTGAGGCAAAACAGGCCTGGGTGGAAGCAATGGCAATGGTCCAGAGCCGGCACATAAAGGCTGTGAGTAAATCCATCCGACATGGGTGCAGGTACATTGCGCGGGACAATGCGCGCACAAGGAAAGTTGTGCAACAATGCACCGCTGCCCTGACAGGCTTTGGGCAACGAGTCCGCGAATTCACGGAGGCAGTGTCGGCACTGGCAGAACAGCAACGCGAGGCCAATAACATCATGCGCCAGCACATGATGGCCAGCGCTTCCGTACCCTCTACTTCCACAACACCCACAGAGGGTTCACTAGACCCATCTCCGAGGCGCCGGTACATGCGCCACCTGAGGGCACGCACACCGGAGGGTCCTGGGAGAGGGAAGCGCCCGCGCCCATCCTAGTGGTGCATGGCAACATTGTTGTTGGCCTGATGAGGCAACTGCACAGTTGGGGGTTGTACACTGGGGGGAGGGGGGATTGTTGGGTGTTCACTGGGGGGAGGGGGGATTGTTGGAGGGAAAATAAATCATGTTACAAAAAACACAATGCATGGACAGTAGTGATAGTAACAAATGCAATTGAATGTTGAAGTGACATGTTCACAATTTACCTATTACCCATTTCTAATGGAATCCATCAATCAATCAATCCCTGTCTGGCCAACCTCCCTTCCCTCTGCCCAACCCTTTGTGCATGTGCAACACCTTCTGGCACTTCATCGCCCTCACTAGCATCATCAGGTGGCTACACATGTGCATCAGGAGGCAGTGGCACATTTCTGCGACAACAGATGTTGTGCAGCATGGCACATGTCAGTACAATATTTCCAGCTTTTTCTGGTGCATACATCATTGCCCCTCCCGTGCGGTCGAGGCACCGGAAGCGTGCCTTCAGCAGTCCAAATGCCCTCTCCACGCAGATCCGTGTACGGGCATGGCCAAGGTTGTATGCCCACTCCGCCGCCGCGTATTGGTGACGCACAGGGGTCATGAGCCACGTGTACTGGGGATATCCAGAATCACCTGCAGGGGAGAGGAAGCCGGTATGGGGACAAGGTAAGTCCAGTGGGTGTACAGAGCCCTGTCATCAGTGTGATTTTGCCATATTTGTCATTTGGCCTATAACATTGTGGAGTGTGCTGTCCTACGGGCACGATTGAATCAATGGGGTACTCTCCACTTGGTACGCCTATGTTTCTGTATGTAACAGCACTCATTGACTTGTCGCAGGATGAGGGGGCCCTTCCATCTACTTCTGCTTGACAGAAGTGGCTGCCTCATGTGTCATTGCAAATCCATTTGGCTGCAGTTGCATTTGCTGCTCTTCACTATTCTGTACTGTTCTCCATGCATTTCCATGGCCATATTGGGGACTATGGGATGTGCATTGTCATTACTCGGCCTAATTATGTGTGGAGCATTTGTGGATGTGCCAGCTCATGGTTTGGAATTTCATTACTGTCGGATGGCCAGGGTGGGATATCTGGACTGTGTCAGTGTCGTGAGCCATGGTGCTACTCACACAGGAGGCTTTGTTGTGGTGGGGATTCCATATGTCACTGTGCCGCCACATGTCTTACATCCTGCATGGGTGTGTTCTGCTGTGTAGGACATGTCCAAGGTTCATCGTGCAAGGTGCTTGAATGTGTATGCTGCTGTGATGCTGCTGACTATTGGGAATGATGGATTCTATGACAGGCACCATCAGTTGTGGATTGACATGCTTTGTGGGATACATTTGTACTCACCCAGTGGCCATGTGTTTTGGCCTCGGTGCCTTTCCATGTACGCTGGCAGGCTACTGTTGCGTAGGACCATGGAGTTGTGGGTGGATCCTGGGTAGCGGGCACAGCAGTGGCTGAAGGTGAGGTCAGGGCCACATGTCATCTGCACGTTGAGGGAATGGTACTGTTTACGGTTTCTGTAGGCAGCCTCATGTGCCTGGGTTGGTACAAGTGCCACAAGTGTGCAGTCCAGGGCTGCTATTACATTCGGGACTTGGGCAATGGCATAGAATTGACCCTTACGCTGGTGCACCTGTGCCTGTGTGGCTGGCAATGCAATGTGTTCGTTCACATGATTCAACAGTGCATCAGGCACCTGTCCCAGCATGGCACTGAATGTGGACTGGGCCATTCCATGCATCATGGCAACGGTATGTTGGTAGCTGCCAGTCCTAAGTAATTGAAGCACAGACACAAGCTTCACTAGGGGAGGTACTGCCGTGCTGGTGGCTATGCGGCTGCATATGTCACCCTGGATTGTGTCCAGCAACTGGGTGATGGTTGCCCTGTCCAGCCGATATTCTGTCACCAACTGACCATCAGTTAGGGCCCAGGGTGTTGGCCTGACCCTGGGGATGGCTGGCCGCCATGTGCTGGTGCTGCTCTCCTCCTCCTTCTCCTCATCCCCACTGCCCCCTGCACTCCCAGGGCCCTGGCCTGGTTGACTGGCCTCTGTAGCTCCAGACACAGCTGGTAGAAGTCGACATCAAGGCTCCCGGCTCCAAATGGCAGCATGGTGTTGGGGAGGGTGTGTTGTGCATGGGTGGGTCCTTTGTAGGCCTCTGATTTGCATTGCTTCCACCTGGGCCCTCATTGCTGTCTCATCCCTGCTCCTGCTGGTGTAATGGGGTTGGGGAGGGTGTGTTGTGCATGGGTGGGTCCTTTGTAGGCCTCTGATGTGCATTGCTTCCACCTGGGCCCTCATTGCTGTCTCCTCCCTGCTCCTGCTGGTGTAATGGGGTTGGGGAGGGTGTGTTGTGCATGGGTGGGTCCTTTGTAGGCCTCTGATTTGCATTGCTTCCACCTGGGCCCTCATTGCTGTCTCCTCCCTGCTCCTGCTGGTGTAATGGGGTTGGGGAGGGTGTGTTGTGCATGGGTGGGTCCTTTGTAGGCCTCTGATTTGCATTGCTTCCACCTGGGTCCTTCTTGCTGTGGCCTGTGTTTTGTTACCTCCCGCTTTTTGCTGGAGGTATTTTCGGCGGATTATCTGCCGCTTTTCTGGCGCTAATAGCGCTTACGCCGGACTCGTGATTGATGATGTTTTAGTGTGAATGGTTCCTGGCGCTGTTATGGCCGGCGCTTGTACAGCCGGCTGTCCTTGCGCCGGCTGTTATTGCGCCGGCGGTATTTGGAGTCGTGATCCGACGGACCCTTAAAATCGGCGCTAAGAGCGTTACCGCCGATTTTAAGGGTTACCGCCCAAGTCATGATGAGGCCCACTGTCTAAAAATCATTCATCGCACTTACACTCCTCATCCAACTTGAGACCAGTATCTTTGACCTGTTGTTTACTCTCACAGAAAAATAAAGCCATTTTTTTTTGGTGTAACTCTGTACGGCTAGTCGTAATGCAGCTCAGCTGCCGCTCCCACAATTGTGCGCAGAGGAATAGGTGAATAAAAGGCGAGGAACAGAATAACAGTGCAGTCTTAACTACTTGCACCCATTTCAGTCCTCTTTTGGGAATATCACCTGTTCTTAAATTGCTATAACCCCCCAAGTCCCTTGGAAGCATAACTAGATGACGAAAGAGGGTTCCTGTCTCACACTTATCTTAATTACATTTATAAAGCGCGACATAAGCCAGAAGGCATCTTGGCGCTAACAAGAGGCAAGCATCATGACTATCGGATTAAAATAAAAAGGTATTCAGAGCGCGGCGGAATGTGATATGGTGCTCAGTACTATGTAGCATGAGAGAGAGCAGGTTCCAAGCTTTGGCAGCAGGCACCAAGAAAGCACAGCCTCCCGTAAGGGTGAGCCTGTACCTAGGAGGTTGTAAAGTTCTAAGGTCCTTACACTGAAGGGGCAGTTGGGAAGTGAACAGAGCGAAATTGCTCTGAAGAAATTCTGCCCCCAAACCGTAGATGGCCCTATGCACGATACAGAGAGTCTTAAACCTGATGCGTTGCTCAACAGGGAGCCAGTGAAGCTGTCGTAACTGCAGAGTCATATGGGCACCCCAGGGCACATAGAGAATAGTCCTAGCAGCTGCATTCTGCAAAAGCTGAAGACGGCGTAAAAGATATTTAGGAAAGGCCAAATACAGAGCATTGCAGTAATCGATGTTACTGATGAATAACCAAGTTACCCTTTGTTGATCTCTACCAACCTCTCACTAGGCCATATATTATTTTCAAATGTTTCTCAATGATTTATTAAATAACAAATGTGGTTTTTGACTGTCTGAACAAGTGGCATCCCCTCGTCGGGCAGTGCAGCAGCAGTAAACTCCAAAACCTGTTTTTGTATCCCTGAGGCTCTCTCCATGCATGCTGATGACTGCACTGAAGCATATCCCCTGGTTGACCAAATCTGCTTAAAAAGCTTCACTCGGCTTGAGGGGCAAAGCGTCCCTGGCTGGCAGGTCAGAGCCCAGAGCTGAACATTGTATTGAGTGACTAATGCACATTTTATGAAAGGAAAAATAAGAGACGATGTCCCTCTGTGTGCATACCTACATACCCTGGGGGCCTCCCAGCACTAAACATCTTTACAAATGTTAAATCCACTTCTCCGGGATTTTTTTTTTAGTAGCAGCCGACATAGCTTCCACCTACCCCTGCATGTACTCACTGTTTTTACATTCGTCTCAAAGATTGACCTTGTGATCAGTCTTCTGGCATTTGTTATGTAGATCCGGGGACCCTAGTGCTCCCAGGTTTTTGACCTGACAAGGTTGCTCCAGGAACAGAACTGTTTCTTGCACTCTGATATCCTTGGCACTAAACAAGAAGGTGCAAATCGAGTGCTTCTGGTTTGCTGCAGCTGTGTGTCGGCTGGCTTCTAACCGCTGATGTGTCCCTGCAGAATGTGTGGCAGACTAGCCTATCCTCACATAGAGGGTCGGTTCTCTGGGCCTCTATGGCCAGAAGAAGTTTTTCTTAAGTTATTCAGAGTGCTGGGACATTGGATTCACTGATCATTTCTCGCCATGTTGACTTTGCTGTTTCCTTGCAATCCCCATTGGATCCTGCCTCATATTTTCGAACTAGATAAAGTCACAGCACTTCACGTATCTACTGCCGGAGCTATCTCCGGGCACGTTGCATCAAGACTCGCTTCTGTGTCATGGGTTTCCGGAGATCATAATGCTTCTTATACTAAAATGCTTTGCTCAATGTAGTACGGGGACGTCATTTCACCAAAATGCCAGGGGTGGCGGAAGTGACATCACATGACCCTTGACCTCTGATGACATCACAGGCAGTTATGTTATTTGACCCCACCCCGAAGAGACATTACGGGAAGCATGGAACACGACGTTTCACCCCTCGACAAGACAGGAAGTGGCATCACATTGCATTGTTTCTAAGTACACTACGAACAATATAGTTACGATATCACTGTAGAGTGATATGCATTTCATGCAAGAATGGATCACTGTATGTATTGTCAATATCAGTGCGTATAGGCCCATATTACCAAATCACTGTGAATGCAAGCAGACGTCCAAGGCCAAACGATAATGATGTGTTATTATATATCACTTAATACTTAAGCGCTTCATATAGAACAAATATGCATACACTATCACCCAACCTATGTGTTGCTACTCATTTATCAACCTCAGCGGGATGAAAGGCTGAGTTGGCCTTGCTGGGAGTCGAACCTGCAGATCACACACACATTGCATCAGCTAGCGCTCAATCGACTGAGCTATCGTACCGGCTATAGCTATCAGAAACAAAGCCACATGCTGCTGGCCACAGCTCATGAGCCTCAATCTAAAATAAAAAACGTTTTTTTTTTCTAATTTTTTTTTTTTTTTTTTTTTTTTAGGGGTAGCAAGGGAGACCTCGGGGGTCGCAATTGCAACCCCTAAATGATGTCCATGGTGTAGTTCTACATTACTCTTACGTCCCGTCCCCTTTCCTTTCCTCCATACTGCATGGGCGTCCCTTCCTAGGGATGGGAGATGGAACCTTTTTCACCAGAAAAAAAGCTTCTTCCCCTTTAAATGTTTAGAGATGCGTGGGGGTGCAGCCCTGGGAGAATGCGCTACCCTGACTCTGCCAACCAGCGCCACACCACAGTCCCCTTTTCCTCGTCAACGGAAACGGGCCGATTTCACCAGTGCTCCTGGGTTTGGCTCCGGCCATGTAATACTGCACGCTCTTCCCCGGATACTTTCTTCTGTCTTTTTGTCTTCTTTTGTCAATCAGGTACTCGGTCCTCTGGCGCCACACTCCTTCCCGGCGCATGTCGAGCGGGCTTCGGCAGGTGGCCAGCCTGCGAGGGACTCTTCCCGATCCCCACGCTCTTTGCCTCCGCTGCCTTGGCCCCCGACCACGGATGGGACAGTTGTACCACGTGTGACACACTCTCCTCGCGTGCCCTGAAGAATAGACTGGCTAGGTGGAGGGAGCTCTTCGAGAGGTTGCCTCCAGAGGACCTGAAGGACTTTGTCAAGCATGGATCAAGGCCCAAGATAGTGCTGCTCTTTTCCAGCGCACCCCTCAATGGCGACACCTTTCTAAGGACACGCCAGAGCGAGGCTAATTCAGCTACCGGCCGCCAGGCCGAGGGGTCTGTAGACTCTGCCAAAGACCGTGCTGAGAGACCGCCCTTGTATCGCCATGGCCGAGGGGGCACCTACACGCAGCACTACTGGCGACTTTGCTGAGGGCGGAATGCCTACCAGGCCTCGGCCTGAGGTACAGAGCAAGTTTCATGCCCCACCGTCAAGAGTTCTAGAGGAAGCTGGGCCCAGTGAGACAAGCACCATGACTTCGGCACATGGCATGCAGCACAACAAGATGGCCGAGGTGCCAAAAAGATGACCGCTCTTCTGATTCACCCTCCGTTGGCTCCAGCTCATCTGTGGGCGTAACAGGGGGGTAATGTCATCCAACCAGCGCCTCAGAGATTAGCCCTAGCTGCGTGGTTCCTGAGCCGGTCACGCTGAAGCATGTTAGCCTATCACAGGCTAACATAGAAGTCATTCAGGGTGCCAGGAGCCAGGCTACCAGGAGCCAGTACAAGAGTAATTGGACTAGGTTCTGTCACTGGGCGGACTCTAGGGAGATCGACCCCCTTACGTGCACGTTGGACGACCTGCTCTCCTGCTTTGCGCACCTCGCCCACTCAGGCGTTCAGGTGGACACATGCTGCATGTATTTGGTGGCCATAGGAGCCTACAGAAATTCGTAGGTGGAGGTCTTCTCCTCCAACCCAATAGCGAAGAGACATTGGACGGGTCTTGCCAGGCTCTACCCGCTCATCAAAAGACCACACCCTGTGTGGGACGTCAATGTAGTGTTGGGCGCTTTGGCACACAAGCCATCGAGCCAATGGCGTCAGCGGACATCAGGCTGGTCACCATTAAGACAGCTCTGCAGGTGGGGCTCACCTCTGCTCGCAGAGTCAGCGAGATACAGGCTCTGGTGGCCTCAGAGTCCTATACTATCTTTCACTAGGATAAGGTGGTCCTGCGGACAGACCCCTTCTTCCTATCTAAGGAAACCTCCGCTTTCCATCTAAACGAGGAAATAGTCTAAGCTACGCTTGTTGACCCCAAGGACGAGCCTCGGAGGGTTTCGCACTGTCTGGATGTCAGACGTGCTCTGAAATTCTATCTAGACAGAACCAAGGGCTTCCGCAAGTTGGACGCACTGTTTTTCACCTGTGGAGGGGTGGGGGGGGCAAGGTACGGTTATCAAGCATCCAAGGCATCTATTGCACGATGGATGGTTTCGGCCATCAAGGATGCCTACGAGGGGCAGCACAAGCCACTTCCAGTTAACATGCATGCCCACGTGGTCAGGGCCAAGGCCACGGCCATTGCATTCCAGTGCCAGGTTCCGTGGCAGGTCATCATCAGGGCGGCGTCCTAGGCTACCCCTTAGGCCTTCTGCAAGCATTACTGTTTGGGCACCGGCTCTAAGTCAGACGCGGCTTTCGGACAGACTTTTCTAAGGAATCTGTTTTCTTAAGGAGGGTCTCCTTTCCACCCTGGGGCTACATTCGGTTGTAATTACTCATGCAGTATGCAGAAAAGGGAACGGGGGATGTAAGAAGTTACTCACCATAGTGACTAACGTAGTTGGTCCACTTTCCTCTATACGTCCCACCATCCCAGCCCTTAATAATACTGGTGTCATTAGCCAATGTTAAATATTGTTGACGCATCAATGGGGACTGAGGTGTGGCGCTGGTGGGTGCAGTCAGGGCAGCGCATGCTCCAAGGGCTGCAGCCCTGCGCCTCTAAATTTAAAGGGGAAGAAGGTTTTATGGTGAAAAAGGTTCTGTCTCCTGTCCCCAGGAAGGGACGCCCATGCAGTATGGAGGAAAGGGACTAAGAGTATGTTAGTCACTACGGTGAGTAACTTATCATTTATGCCCGTTAGAACCTGTTCTCCAGCATGGGGGCTTACATGGATTCACATGCTCATGAACATTCCCCGTCGCCAGGATGGGAATCCCAGTAATATAAGTCTTGCTTGAAAGATAAAATTGCTTTTTGCTTCTATAGCCTATTGCCTATAGCCTATTGCTGTCACCCTGGGTCACACTGCCCCAGCCAATGACTTTCGTCCTCCCTAGCTCCACCCTTGGTGGTCATCGCAAGGTGTTTACTTCACGGTTTCATGTTGTGAGTCCTTGTGTTTCACTTATCGAAAATACTGTTCATTTTCCGGCTATTTTTGTGCGATATCATCTCAATCTTTTTTCTTCTTCGGTCACATTGTGAATACTGGTGGTGGGGACCCATTGCTGGACGAGATCTGTCGATTGTCGGATATTAGGATGGTGGGCAGCCGCAGGCCCAGGCTTAGAACTTCTTCAAGCCATAGCATATGCCACGAGAAAAAGCCACTTCAAGGTCTGCGAACATTGCGGCCTGAAAAACATCTTGGAGGATCAGCACCTCAAGTGCATCTAAGCACTGCCCAACGGCTATCGACCACTTCCGTTGCAACAGTCTGATCCGCCATGTCTTTCCTGGGGATGATGTCCTGCTTTGATCTAGTCCCCTTTTGCAGGCTTCAGATGAGATCCCTTCAAAGGTTTCTGGATGCCTGATGGCAGCAAGACAATGGCTCATGAAATGACAAGATCACCCTCAATTGGGCATTCCGTCAGGCCCTGCAATGGTAGTCAATTCGCCCACATCTCACAGGGTGCTCCCAGTGTATCAAGTGACAGTCACGACCGCCTCTCTAGAGGGTTGGGGAGCCCACACAAGGCATTCATAAGCTAGAGTTCTCTGGCTCCCAGAAGAGAAGGAGTTGGGCAGTTTTCTGGGCTCTCAATTCTTTTCAGCCTCAGCTCCAGGGGAAGGTGTTGCAGATTTTCATGGACAACAACACCACCATGTTTTACTTCAGGAAACCGGACGCGACACGCCCTCCGCCCGTGGTCGAAGTGTATGAAAAGAAGTAGTGGAACTATGTTCCCTGCTGGCCTGCACCCGCTCCCCACAAACCCCTCACCACGCCGCCTCCCACACACAATACAAAACCCCAAACACATGCACTTGCTGTTTAAGGCAACGTTCAATGTAGTGCACTGAAAGTGCAAGTTTCAACTTCTTACTACACTTTCATTTAAAACGAAACCAGTACGGAACGATTTCTTTTTAAAATAAAAGTATAGGAACAGTAAAACTTATTGTAGAAAAGTATAGGAGCACCGCTCCCGCTCACTTCGACCACTGCTCCCCGCTCACTGGAGGCACAAAACCTGTGGCACTGGGCCATTGCTCAATGGATGCTTCTCGTCCCATTTCTCCTGGAAGGCCTTCAGAACATCATTGCAGACTCTCTCAGCAGGGAACTGTGGTCCTGCCACGAATGGGAGCTCCAGCAAGCGCATGTGTCTCGTCTCCAAAGAGTGAGGTCTCCCTGAAACCAACCTCTTTGCAACAGCTAAAACCCAAGTGTCAGAGGTTTGCCAGCCGGTAACCTTAGCCGAGGAATCTGGGAAATGCCTTCTCATTCCCTTTGGAAGGCCTCTTCCTGTACGCATTCCCGCCAATTACTCTGTTGCTACAACTGATCAACACACTCAGACGTTGCCACTGCAAGATGATCCTCATTGTACCAGTGTGTCCCAGGCAGATCTGGTACTCCAACCTTCTCCATCTATCAGTGGTTCCAGCCATCAAACTACCTCCACTTAGAGACCTGCTCTCCAGGGAAGGAGGGTCAATTCTGCACCACGACCCAGCGTCTGAGCCTCATGGCCTGACTCTTGGAGCCCTAGAATGTGGACACTACTCACTGCCTTTGGAATGCATGAACATTCTAGCCAAGGCCAGGGCCCCCTCTATGCTTGCTTGCTACAAGCACAAGTGTTTTACAGTGTGATGCCAGCCACAAAAGATTCCTGCGCAGCCCGTGACGGCACCACAGCTTCTTCTGTACCTGCACTTGCTTGCCAAGTCTTGCCCATGCATCTATCAAGGTCTACCTGGCCATAATATCCCGGTGCACCCGGGCTCCAGGCAAGCTCTCCCTGTGGTTGCAAAGGCTTGGTAAGGAGCTCCTCAAGGGCCTCTTCAGAACATTCCCTATGGTGAAGCACCCTGCCCCTGCATTGGAGCTTAATGTTGTACTGGCAAAACTGATGGGGCCTCAGTTTGAACCTATGCAGCAGGCCTCCTTGAAGTGTCTTGTCCTGGAAGACCGCCTTCATGGTGGCTATCGCCCCTGTCCTATGGGTTGGTAAAATGCAAGCGTTCTGTAAGCCTCAGTATTTGTTTCCATTCAGCCAAAGTGGTTCTGCAAGCTCATCCTTCCTTCATGCCAAACGTCCCGTCAGACTCATATGAGCAAGCCTTTGGTTCTAGAAGTTTTCTTTGCAAACGCTTCGTCTGCTGAAAGATCTTTGCATCTGCTGGACGTTGTGCACGCACAAAGAGCTTTCAAAAGACTTCTTAGCTTTTTGTCACTTTTGAACCTGCAGGACATGGGAAGGCCCTGTCTAAGGCTTCCATCCCTCTGTCTGTATCACGCATTGCCATCATCTGGCCAACAGACTGCTACCAGGCCGGCCGAGACCCCTTTCCACCAGAGTCATTGCAGCAACTACAGCGTTTCTCTCTGGCGTTTCCCTGTTTGACATCTGCAGGGCTGCTGCATGGAGGTCTACCCACACCTTTACAAGATTCTACTGTGTCGACTGGGATTACAGGGAACAGTCCTGGCCAAGCAGTGCTTCAAAATCTTTTTGCATGTGTTAAGTCTGTTCCAATGAGAAGTGTATTGCTTCTGTGAGCCTTGCCCCCTCCCGTGGTTGTGCATGTGTACTGCTGTGCAATCGTATTCATGAGCATGTGAATTCTTGTAAGACCCCATGCTGGAGTAGGAACTAGTTACTTACCTGGAACACCTGTCCTCCAGCATGGGTCTTTCACGGATTCACATGCAAAACCTCCCTACTGCTACTCTCTGGCTCTTCTTTGTTACTGCTGCCACTTTACATTCACAATCAAATCTGAAGAAGGCCACACGGGTTGTGCTTGGGATGACGAATGTCATTGGCGGGGGCATTGTGAACCAGGGTGACAGCAATAGGCTATAGAAGCGACAAGCAGTTTTAGCTTTAAAGCAAAACTGCTTTAATATTACTGAGGATTCCAAGCCTGACGACGGGGAATGTTCATGAGCATGGGAATCCATGTAAGACCCATGCTGGAGAACAGGAGTTACAGGTAAGTAACTAGTTACATTCATTATACCATGATTAATTTATAATCCTGTGCACAGACATTGGTCCTAATCCTTGGCTGAAGAACCACAAATTGTGAAAAAGCATATGCATGCTTAGCTAATATGTAGGGCATTGGACACTTCCATTTTACCAAAAGCCTCTACTTTTCGGCCCATAAAACCTTGTATCTGTTGGGAAAGTGTGTTTTATTTTCACTGCTTTTACAGCCTCTTTCTTTTATTCAAACAGACTCTGTACGCTATATTATTCTATGTAAAGCAGCGCATGCTCCAAAACCACATGCTATAATAAATAGTCTACCTGGAGCTAGGACTGTGCTATGTCAATTCATCAGACAAGTGTTAATATAATTAAGGCTGTTAAGCATGTGCAGAAAAGCATGCAGTGAAAACCGATTGACAAACATTCATAACTTCTTATTTATGACTGGAAATATTGCTGATTATTATTTCACTGTAGAAGGATTGACACGTGCGAGATTAGTCCGAAATATGCCAGAAAAGTAAAAAGCGGAAGGCATACTCTTACATCCCGTCCCCTTTCCTCCATACTGCATGGGTGTCACTTCCTAGGGACAAGAGATGGAACCTTTTTCACCAGAAAAACCTTCTTCCCCTTTAAATTTAGAAGAGCACCGGGGTGCCGCGCTGGGAGCATGCGCTACCCTGACTCCGCCCACTGGCGCCACACCTCAGTCCCCTTTTCCGCATTGATGGGAACGGGCCAATTTCACCAACGCTCCTGGGTTTGGCCCTGCCTTGTAATACCACACGTTCTTACCCGGCTTCTTCTTTTTGTCTTAGATTTGTCATTCAGGTACTTAGTTCTCCGGCATCCCGCTCCTCCCCGGTGCATGTTGACTTCAGTGGGCTTCAGCAGGTGACCAGCCTGCGAGGGGCTCTTTCCTACATCTGACCCCCTCGCTCTTTGCCTCCGCTGCCTTGGCCCTGACCACGGCTGGGAAGGTTGTACCGCGTGCGACGCACTCGCTCCATGCACACTGAAGAACAGGCTATCTAGGTGGAGGGAGCTCTTCGAAAGGTCGCCTCCAGAGGACTTGAACTTTGTCAGACAGAGATTGAGACCCAAGGGAGGGCCATTATTTTCCATCGCACCCCATAAGGACGACTCCTTCCCCGAGGAAACGCCCAAGCGGGAGGAACTCTCTGGTTCTGGTACCAGCACACACACCGAGGCTAGTTCAGCTACCGGCCTCGCAGCAGAGGGGTCTTCAGATCCTTTTCCGACACAGTGCTGAGGGACCGCAAGGTTCTTTGACCGGGTGTACACCCGAGGGGCTATGCCCTAGTGCCGGCTCAATGTTTGAGGGGGAACCTGCATGCAGCACTACCGGTGACACAACCAAGGGCAATACGCCTTCCAGGCCTATGCCTGTAGTGTAGTGTAGGGTAGGATTCTCACTCCAACATCAAGAGTCTTGGAGGAGGCCGGGCCCAGGGATCCATGCACCACGACTTTGGCACGGTATGTGGCCTACAGTTTATCCATCAGCAGCGCAGGGCAGGTTCCCCCTGCAACCTAGACAGTGTGTGCTCCGGCCCCAGCATACCCCAGCCACTCTGTCAATATCTTCTGCCACCTCTTCAGCCTCCGAAGACAGGCTCTTCGAAAAGGTTCCTGGTGCTGATGCGAACCCCCCAAAATGGGGCCATCCTGCGGGATGCAGTCAGGGACTTGCTCCCTCAGGTCACCCCACCCGCGCCCATAGTCATTCCTCCCATGGCTCCGGCGCCACTGGCCCCAACACAGCCCCTGCTGCCCCTTTGATTCCGGCTCACCTGCCTCCCACAGTTCAGCCAGTTCCACAACAGCCTCCGTCTCCGGTCCCCACACCGCAGCTCACGGCGCCCAGCACTCTTCCATTCGCTCCAGACCAGCCGGACACTCTGGTAGACACAGACGAGGAGAAGGGCCCTGACACGCCGTCGTCACCGAAGGCCTTCCACGACAGGCTTGCAGGTTTGGCAGAATATTTGAGCCTTCCGCAACCCAAGGTAGATCAGCCTGAGGAGGGGGTCTTGGCAGAAGTCCTCACCCTAGGACCCCCTACCCAGACGGGTATCCCGATGCAGTTAGACGTCGTGGCTCTGGCCAAGAAAGTGTGGCTCAAGCCACACTCAGCCCAACCTGTCAATCGGCGCCTCAATGCCTAGTATAGACAGATGGAGGGGGATATACTCTTGCTTTCCGTCATCGCAACCCCAGCCACATTCTTCAGTGATCGCTGCGGCGTCGCTCTACTCTAAGCCTCAGTCGTCTTCTGCCACCTTATCCTCGGCGCTGCTAGACAAGGAGGAGAAGCATGAATCATCCCTTTGGGTCCACATCTCTCTAGTGGATGGCAGGCTTGCCTCTCATGTGCATTTCTGGCAGACCCCAGGATCCTCTCTATAGTATACAAGGGGTACCGCTTACGGGTACCTCCCTCCTCCCTTCTACACCCACTGATTGGGACGTCAACTCTGTTGGCAGAGATCTGGTTGCTCGTCGAGAGCCAAGCAGTAGAAGTACCAGGCTCCCAGAGAGGATTAGGCTTCTTTTCCAGGATTTTCGCCATACAAAAGAACCAGGCTGGCCTGAGAGTTGTGTTGGACCTATCCACCCTCAACCTCTCCCTCCCTCTTCAGGAATTCAAGATGGTTATGCCAGCACTCATTGCAGAGACACTAGACAAGGGAGACTGGATGTGCTCCCTGGATCTGAAGGACGCCTACCTGCATGTCCGATTCAATTTAGCAGCCACATCGCTCCTTCCTACGCTTCAGGATCATGGCTGTCATTTCCAGTAGAAGGTGCAACCCTTTGGCCTCAACTTAGCCCCCAGGGTTTTTACCAGGAAAATGAATGCAGTGGCAGCCCTCCTCGGGGCCCAGCGCCACCATGTCTCCCCGTACCTGGACGACTAGCTCATTAGGGCGAGAGCCCGGGAGGAACCTCTCCCTGAGATCTCGTCCTAATGAGCCAGTTTTATTCAAACAGACTCTGTACGCTATATTATTCTATGTAAAGCAGCGCATGCTCCAAACCACATGCTATAATAAATAGTCTACCTGGAGCTAGGACTGTGCTATGTCAATTCATCAGACAAGTGTTAATATAATTAAGGCTGTTAAGCATGTGCAGAAAAGCATGCAGTGAAAAATGATTGACAAACATTCATAACTTCTTATTTATGACTGGAAATATTGCTGATTATTATTTCACTGTAGAAGGATTGACACATGCGAGATTAGTCCGAAATATGCCAGAAAAGTAAAAAGCGGAAGGCATACTCTTCCTCCATACTGCATGGGTGTCACTTCCTAGGGGCAAGAGACTGAACCTTTTTCACCAGAAAAACCGTCTTCCCCTTTAAATTTAGAACGCATGGGGGTGCGGCCCTGGAAGCTTGCGCTACCCTGACTACGCCCACTGGCGCCACACCTCAGTACCCTTTTCCGCATCGGTGGGAACGGCCAATTTCACCAGCGCTCCTGGGTTTGGCCCTGCCATGTAATACCACACGTTCTTACCCGGATTCTTCTTTTTGTCTTTGATTTGTCATTCAGGTACTTAGTTCTCCGGCATCACGCTCCTCCCCGGTGCATGTTGACTTCAGCGGGCTTCAGCAGGTGACCAGCCTGCAAGGCGCTCCACCACCCACACTTCCTCCACGCTTATGATCCCACTCCACAACCTGAGGTTTACTATGAACCTCAAGAAGTCTCAGCTGCTGCAGCCCTTACTGGGCATCATGGCAGCGGTCCTCCTGACTGTGCCACACACGAGACTCCGGATGAGGAGGTTAGAGCTGCGCTTCGCAGCCTCATGGAGTCAGGAGAAGGGCTCCCAAGCGGAACTGGTCAGCATACCGCCTTCTCTCCACTTGGACCTCGCGTGGTGGGCCAGGGCCTGCAACCTGCGGACAGGCAAGCCCTTCCGGCAGCCGTCCCCGCAGGTCACCATCACTACAGACTCCTCCCTAGAGGGCTGGCGAGCCACTCTGGACAGCCACAGCGTCCACAGAGTCTGCCTACTGGCAGGAATTGCATATCAACTGTCTGCAGCTCAGGGCCATTTGGCTAGCCCTCACAGCCTTCCTTCTGCTCATTGGGGGCAGGGCCGTCTTTATCCAGACCGACAACTCCACCAGCATGTACTATGTCAACAGGCAGGGGGGGTACCCGGTCCCCTCCACTGTGCAGCCTACTGGTCAGTATGTGGGAATGGGCCCTGGAAAACATCTACCTCAAGGCCGTCCACCTCCCGGGGGAGGCCAACTTGGAAGCGTACAGGCTCAGCAGACTGGGAGCGGACAATTACGAATGGCAATTGAACGACCAGGTTCTGCAGGGGGTCTTCAACACATGGGGCCATTCTCCGGTGGATCCATTTGCCTCTTGGAAGAACAGGAAGTGCCATCACTGATCAGTTTGCGTCTTGGCAGGGGCTGGGCCCCGGCTCCCTGGGCGACGCATTGCAGATTCAATGGGAGGGCATGGAAGCCTATGCCTTTCCTCCCACACCCCTGATCCCCAGGGTACTCCCCAAGATAAAGGAAGCTTGTCACCTCAGCATCATCTTGATAGCTCCTTGGTGGCCGGTGAGACCATGGTTCTCCAAATTGCTCAGCCTCACAGACCACCCATTCTCCTTCCGCTGGGTCCAGCACATCTCATGTCCCAGCAGGGGTGAGGGGGTCCTCCACCCCGCACCTCAGAAGTTAGCCCTTGCAGCGTGGTTCCTCTATTTCTGCTACTCTTGATGCTTAAACGTAAGTGTAGGGTGGCTGAGAGGAAATGGAGGGCTTCTTGTTATCCTCTGTCAAACTGGCCTGCCCCCTGCTCCTGTCCGTATCAAGAAGAGAGTCCACATTCAAGCCCGTGTCTCTGTGACATCTAACAACTAGTCCGAACTCTTAATCTGCAAGGAGCTGACCAACCCTGCTGCAGTCTCCACCCTTCCTCTAACCTCCCGGGTTCTTTGCAATGACCTTGCCTCACATCCTCTCTAAAACCCAGGACATCTTGTCCACCCTCTCCTCCGCTCCCTCTCCTCTCCCTCCTTCTTTTCATGCAAACCCCCCTTCACCTACCCCCCACCCTCTTTCTCCTGCTTTCCTCTTTTCTCACCTGATGAGGTCGCTAGACAAGTCCAATCTATGTAAGCCTCATCAAAGCAGGTTCATCCCTGTTCCTCTAAAACCATTAAGGACCACATTCATACCCTCGCTCTGCAACCTCTCCTTTGCCTCTGGTTATTTCCCCACCCCTCTGAAGTACTCCCTTGAGAATCCTCTCCTTAAGAAACCCACAGCTGATCCATCTTGTCCGGCTAACTATCACCCAATTTCCATTACTCCCTTTTTGGGTAAACTCTTTGAAAAGCTGGCCATCTCTCAGCTTAATCTCCATTCCGATTCTGTCTGTTCTCTCCATGATCATCAATCTGGCTTCAGAGCTGCCAGAAGCACAGAAACTGCTCTCCTGAACATCTGCTCTCCAACCTTGACGCTAACGCCTTCTGTCCTCGTCCTACTTGATCTCTCCTCTGCTTTCGAAACGGTGAACCATACCACCCTGCTCAACCGTCTCCGTGACAACCTGGGTATCGCTGATCAGGCTCTGGCCTGGCTGACCTCTTTCCTCTCTGATCGACCCTCCCAGGTACAACTTGGGTCCTTCCTATCTTCTATCTCCTGTTCTACCTGTGGTGTTCCCCAGGGGTCTAACCTCTAGCCCTGGCTTTTCAACCAATACCTGGCAACTCTCGCCTACTGCATTTCCATGTTCTGATCAAATTTCTAGTGCTATGCTGATGACACCCAACTCATTTCCAGGCTTCCCTCAGCCACCCCCTCTCCTTCCCTCATCTCTGATTGCCTAATTGCCATTCAAAATTGGTGTGCCTCCAATGATCTATGTCTGAATGCCCACAAGACTGAGATCCTCTTCATAGGTACACCTTCACCTTAATTTCCCCTCACTCTATGGCCGGCCTCTTGGCCCTCCTCCTAACCATACCTGCGAGGCCAAAAACCTTGGTCGTCTTTGAATCCACACTTTTCTTCTCCTCACACATCTCTGACAGCTCTAAAAAGTCAAATTCTCACTGCACCTCCTTAGAGGTACTCTGCCTTTCCACTCTTTCACTCAGAATCTTACTGTTTCCCAAGCTCTGGTTCTCTCTTGGTTGGACTACTGTAACAGCCTCTTTCTTAACCTACCTGCCTCCACTCTCCACCTTTTACAACTAATCCAGAACAAGACTGTGAGACTTGTCCTTGGCCTCAAGCCCTGGGATTGTATCTCTCCAGCTCTGAAATCTCTCCATTGGCTTCCAGTGGATGCAAGGATTACATTAAGAACCCTCTGCATTGTCCACAGGGCTTTCTGGAGCCTGGGTCCGAAATACCTTCAACTATCCCTCCGTAAATACCTTCCCTCTCAAGCCCTTTTCTCCTCTACTTCTAACTCCCTCAGGGTCAGTCGTTTTTCAAAGAAACAAGCTGGGGGTAGATCTGTCTTCGGCTGGGGCCTCCCTTTGGAACAGCCTCCCTGCCACCTTAAAACTTGAGGAGAACCATCTCCGGTTCCGGAAGCACCTCAAGACCTTCCTCTTCGCTTCTGCCTTTGCACCTCTTCTCCCCAGCTGATCTGTTTTCTCCCTGGCACCGTGCACATGGCCACCCTCTGTCCTTCGGGCCCAGGTACCTGCTCACCCTTCCACCCTCCAGCACTGCCTCCGGGGCCTCCCTTTTTACTGGGGTCTGTACCCATACAGTCCCCCACTCACTTCTCTTCTGCACTTATTAGATGCACCCTATCTGCTTAACCCACCACTCGCCACTTGCTAGCTGCACTACCACTTATATTTATTTATTTTACTTATTTATTTATTCTGTTCTTTCCTCTGTTCCGCGCTTTCCACCTCTCCCCCCCTCCCACGCACTTCCCCCTTTTTCCCTTTCCCATGCACTTGCGCATTCTTAATGTCACTGGGCCGAGTAAGATTGTTGTTTGTTCTGCCCTGTTCCCCTCCCTTTGCCTGGTCGCAGTCTGAAACACTTGTGTATGATCGTGATATAAATAAAATATGCTATCACATCAAGCATCCAAGGCTTCTATTGCACGGTGGATGGTTGCGGCCATCAAAGAGGCCTATAAGGGGCAGCACAAGCCTCTGCCAGCCAAGATGCATGCTCACGCGGTCAGAGCCAAGGCCACGGCCATCGAATTCCAGCGGCAGGTTCCGTCATAAGCAGGGCGGCCAGCTGCGCCACCCCTTTTGGCTATCTGTAAGCATTACTATTTGGACGCCGGCACTAAGTCTGACGCGGCCTTCGGACAGGTTGTTCTAAGGAACTTATTTGCTTAAGGAGGGTATCCTCTCCACCCTGGGGCTACATTCAGTTGTAATCGCCCATGCAGTATGGAGGAAAGGGGACGGGACGTAACAGTAATTATAAGTTACTCACCTTAGTCTCTTTCCTCCATATGTCCCACCATCCTCCCCCCCCCCTAATAATACTGGTGTCATTAGGCAATGTTAAAAATTGTCGACGCGTCAATGGGGACTGAGGTGTGGCGCCGGTGGGCGGAGTCAGGGTAGCGCATGCTCCGAGGGCCGCACACCCGTGCGCCTCTAAATTAAAAGGGGAAGAAGGTTTTTTCTGGTGAAAAAGGTTCCGACTCCCGTCCCTAGGAAGGGACGCTCATGCAATATGGAGAAAAGGGGACTGAAGACTAAGATTACGTTAGTCACTACAGTGAGTAATTTATAGTTTATTGTATTATAGCTTCCATTTACATTGCACTTTATTTTGAACACCTTTTTGATGGGCTTGTCTGGCTTCAATCCAAACCCCTCTGTTTAGTAATGACATGTCTGTGTCAAATGAGGCAATGCCAGCTGTAAATATGAATGCATATATTTCCGTGACAGTCTCCAAATTGAAACTTGCTAATTTTATTGCAGCGATGTGCTCTGCAAATTAGGTTGCTTTTTTTCTCTGTTCAGTTATGTATTATTCTTTAGTAAGTGACTTAATTAACATACCGGAGACTCTAATTTCTCCAAATATATACATGGCACGAACACCAAGTTCACTTGCATTTCTGAAATCCTTGCATTGGGTTCCCAATCTATTTTATTTGGCCTATTTTGAAATTTGATATAATGCAGACCTAGCTGCAAGTAGCAGCGCAGAGCTTTATGGAACTTTATTAATGTGGAAGGTTGATCGCGAACACATAGAACGTTAGTGTGTTTCAGGCCAGATCATAGAAACGTGGATGCCATGGAGCGAAGCACAGCTTTCCAGATGATAATCATACTAGACACTTTTACTCCATTACAATTGAAAATAATATTGCCCCCCAAAACAATTAGTACTAATATTACTCGCATCATAAAATTGGTAACACCCGACACAGGAACCTGCCTCTTCATCTGTAGAAGCACTTTACGGTAAAAGTGCATCTTTTTTTTTGTATGAATTACTAAATGCATTCAAGTATGGGTTAGAAAAAGATATCTAATATAGTCAACCTATATACTTCAAACTTTAAATAAGGAGAAAAATGTTCACTCTATAAAATCTTAGTAGTAAAATTGAATGTTAAACATAGAGAAATTTGCAAAATTAGTGACAGGATTTTTCTGCTGAATATTTTGTCATGGCCTAGGAAAACATGAGTCTATTAACTCAGTCTGCATTCAGAATGGCAATATAGAGATGAAAGGTTAACTTTTGCAATCATCCAGATGTTAACATATATGTAAATAATGATGAACATGCCCACTTAGTTGAAGGACCTTGGTTTGTTACACTCTGACATAAACATATCATGTGTGTGTATCTGAACCATCAAAGCTATCTCTCTGGAATATACATACGCTGCGCAGAGGATCCTATTAGGTTTCGAGTTAATCTATTCCAACATGCCTTCGCCCAAACACAATCTTAACTGCAGACTCATCTACATCCAGCTGCTGCATCAGTGGTGCAACTGCAACCAATTATTTGGTCAAATCCTTAGACGTCCCACTTTTTGGATTTCATTGGTCAGATGAATTCCTAATGCTCCTCTGTTTCTTTGTAGCCTCAAAGAAATGCAACATTCTTGCTCGGTGGCCATGGCCGGTCAACAGAACCCCTTTGTGAATTTGATTTGAATTAGAATTTGCATTTATAGGCTTTGATCAGATTTCTATCTCGGGCAGACAATAAAAAAATCAACCTTCTCTGAGGCAACAGTCTGTGCTTGCCTCTCCTTACAACACTACAGGTTGTGTCGAAAGTGGAACCAAATGAAATAATGCTTGGAATGTAAGATTGTGATATGTTTGGCCATGGAGCCTGATGGGTGTACGTTTCCCTTCTGTACACAACTGTAAGAATTGAGCATTTGTATACATGTTTCGTGGCCTTTTAAAAACTATTTCCACACACAAATTTAAATTATTTTAATGTTCTACTACCCTCTCAACATTATGATTCAATATGCAGTGGTATTCAAGCTTTATATACTGATTACAAATATTATTTCTGGCACCGGCCAGAAGCTAGAACTGTTTACATTTTCTAGTCAAAGCAGTCACTGTAAAGAAAAACTTTTAAAGAGCTTTGTGCCCCTCCTCGATTCACCCCTCCCCCAAGGTGACCAGCACCACAGTTTGAAGACCACTGACTGTGATAAAATTCCTCAGAACATACAATGCTTTCATTTAATAACCTTGCGTTTACACACTTCATCTGAAAAATGATGCAGTCTGTTGGTATTTTGCAGAATGGCTAGATTCTGCACAGGAAACACTTTTTGTGCATTAGGGAGATCCTACAAAAAGTCGACTTTGAGTAAAGCACAACATTTCAACAAGGCTATTAAATGTTGTTTTTTCAGAGGCACTGCCTCTTTGGGCTCCACCTATGCACTCCTCTCTTACTAATGGTGTTTTATCTGGCAATAGGACACGAACAAATACCAGTTCGGTAAAACCAAGATCTTCTTCCGTGCTGGGCAAGTGGCTTACATGGAAAAGATAAGGGCAGACAAACTGCGAGTGGCCTGCATTCGAATCCAGAAAACGATTCGTGGCTGGCTGATGCGAAAGAAGTATCTGCGCATGAAGAAAGCTGCCATTACCATCCAGAGATATGTTCGGGGATACCAGGCTCGATGGTGAGTTCGAAAACTGAATTATTTTTTAACTTGATCCGAGTCCTAACCAAGATTTGCTGTTCCAGCTTACTTCCTCCAGATTCTGCTGATATCCGTAGTGGCAGGGGAGTTTCTGCACAACATAAAATAGAGTATGAATACCGGCCTCAAGTAAGGCCTTGCCCACAAATGCTCCCCGACATCCCTAGGTTTGTTTTCTCTTTAACACCGAAGATTGATTTTCTGCAGTTAAGTGGAGAGTTTCTCACATTCAGTATCCTCAATGCTGGGTGACAATGTACAATTCTATGAAGCCAAACTGCAAATTGTTGGACAATTCACAAAGATGCTGTGACTTCCCCTTGACGGGGTGATTTTATTCACTGAGTAACTTTGACTTACTCCTGACTTACTTCTAGTAAGTCCAGGACTGAGTCAGTGGCGCATATACATGTCTTGTGAATCAAATGGCCTTCTCCAGGTTTAAGTAAGAGTTTCTATAATAACGTCTTTGTGGCTGCCTCTTTGCGCTTGCAGTGCTTGATGTCCAGGGCCCCATGCAAAATATGTGATTAGACACTTTTTTCATGAAACCCATTATTGCATTTTCCTTTTTTGTAAAGTGTCAAAGCGATAACAGAAAGAAAACATGCAATAAGAAAACCCTCGCCTCTGCCCCCTTTCAAGTGACAACAGATTTGTCCTATACAAAATGAATGAAAAGGTACACCCAGCAGGATATTCCTCCAGTTTTCTCCAATTGTTCCGTTGTTTCTGGTGACATATCCTGCTTTTATAAACCATCCTACCCCATTCCATCATTTTATCCATTGCAGATCTCCAGCTGGAGATTGTCGGGGTGGTCGGGTTCCCTGACTCTTGAAGTGCATGTGCTTGTTAACAGCTTTTGCTTCCCTCTTAAATTGCTGCCCCCGCTGAGCTTTGTCCGATAAAGGCAGAGAAGGAGTTAAATATTTGCTCAGAACCTCTGTTTTCATGTGACACGTTCTTTCAGGTAATCCATCCCTTTTGGGAGAAGACGGGAAGGATTCTGAGTCTATACCTGGGTTGCTTCAGCCCTCCCAAAGGATACAATCCGGACTAATACTCGAGCACACTCCCAGCTTGCCTATAAAATCCAATACTGGCGCTTGGCCCCATATGCTGATGTGATAGAACACCAGGCATCCACCCAAGGTATACTTAAAACCTAACTGCGATACCCACAGGGCCTTTTTAACTCCACACCCACTACTGATCCTCATTTTTGTAAAGGATTCTCTAAGGCCAAAGCATCCTAAAGAAAATGCTTGGCTAGGCCTCTTTAACTGCAGTGATGACTGTTAGGACAGTTTTTTTAAGTCCAACTAGGGCTTCATAAATCCATATCTGATGCAATACAGAAACTCCACTCTTATTATAAGGCTGTACGACCTGAAGACATTTGGTAGCATAGATAGGGCAGCCAGGCTTATCTTGGGAGGGAGAGAGGACTGTAGATGAATACAAAGAAATTGAAGCATACTTATTTATTTTGAAACTTATAGAGCGCACAGATCCCCTGGGCATGTGGGCAGTAACTTACAGTTAATAAGAGTTACTGTTGATGCACAGGAAATACAAGACAGACAGCAAATAAGAGACTTTACAATTGGACAGAGAGTGACAATTAACATAGAGAATTATGGATAACATGTGGGTGCATGATGGGGTGGTGTATAGCTAGACGAGATGGGTGTCTTGGTGGCTTAAACCTTCGTTGAAGAGGTGTGTTTTAAGTAAGAGGATCCAGAAGGAGTCTTGGGTTCTGAGTGGAAGAGGCAGAGAGTTCCATAGTTTGCTGGCCAACGTGGGGAAGCTGCTACCACCGGCCTTTTGAAGCTTGAATCTGGGAGTGGCGAGGAACTGCTGATTGCTCGGGTGGGTCTGGAGTGTTGTCAGCATCAAGCTGTTGGCCAGATAGGCGGGTGCCATCTGGTGGAGATGTGAAGTTGAGGGATTTGAACATGATGCGTTCTTGTACTGGTAGCCGGTGTTGCTGGTGTCTGGTGGCTGAGATGTGTGCAGATCTGGGGACATTGAGCGCAGCCCTGAGGGCACTGTTTTGTAGGACCTGCAGCTTTCTGATATTCTGTTTAGTGGTTCCTGCACAGAGAGCGTTGCAATAGTCAAGGCGTGTGAGTACTAGTTCTCTAGCCAGGGTGAGGCAACTGTCAGCGGAGAGGAATTTCCTGCAAGATCTAATGAGTTTGCATGTCTATCAGGTGTCTGAGGTGGTGGCAATTATTTGTTTGAGGTTGAGTAAGGAGTCTAGATGGAAACCAGGTGTTTTTACCTTGTTAGAGACTTTGATTGAGTGTCCATTTATGATGAATGACTTGAAGAGGTGGTTAAGTTTGGCGATTCTGGGTTGGGAGCCGATGATGAGCAGCTCGGTCTTATCATTGTTCAAGCAAAGACTGTGTTGCGCCATCCAGTCTTGGATGGCTCGGAAGATGGCGTTGAGGGTGGCTGGGTCAGTGTCGTGGTCTCCTGAGATGGGTATTAGGACCTGAGTGACATCTGCGTAGTTGGTGTAGATGACACCCATGTCATCGAGGCAGTGAAAGAGTAGCTTTGTGATTATGTTGTACGGTGGGGGCCACACACGAGCCTTGTGGCACTTCACAAGTAACTGGGGTGGGGGTGACTGGGCTTTTGGGGAGAACTTTCATAGTTCTGTCTCTGAGGAAAGAGTTTATCCAGAGTGTGGTGTTGGGGGAGAAGTTAGCTGATGCTGAAAGGTGTTCACATAGAATATTGTGATTCACCAGATCGAAGGCAGCAGAGAGGTCTAGGAGAAGAAGCACAGCTAGTTTCCCATTGTCTCTCGGATATTGTCCATTTGGATTTTTAAATCCAGGAATGTTTCCGTCCCGTGTCTTGACGGAAACCAGATTGACGTAGCCCTAGGATGTTATTCGCTTCTAGGTAGTTCTGGATCTGAAGATATGCTACAGGATGAAGAATTTTTGAGAGAAAGGCTACTGTTATGGGGCGGTAGTTTGTGGGAGTGTTGTTTTAGTACGGGTAGTACCCATGCTATTTTAGGTCAGATGGGACGCAATTACATTTGAAGGAGGCATTGATCAGATTGGTGATGAAAGTGGCTGTTGGGGTGCACATTCCTTGATGATTGAGGGTGGGCTTGGGTCACTTTGGCATCTGGAGGGATTTAGGCTAAGGATGATTTTCAGGACTTCTGGGATGGAGACTTCCGTGAATTCAAATATGGGAAGCTCTTTGGGGAGAATGGCGGTAGCAGATGGTGGTGGGGGTTTGTGAAGCTTGTCTAGGCTGGTTTTTTTGGCTTCAATTGAAGATTGGAGGTGACTCATCTTGTTTTGGAGAGCATTTTGAATGTTCTCGCACCAGTTTGTGCTTTGTTGCAGCTTTCGGGGGTGGGGTGTTTTTAGCTCCCTGAGGATAAGGAATAGTTCCTTGGTGTTGGAGCTGGCTTTAGCAATTCTTCCGTTGTATAGTTCACCTTTGGTGAAAAGTACCTTTTGCTTATAGTCATTGGAGGCTGTATCAAAGAGTTTTGTTACCAGGAGATGGTGTTTTTTTCGGAATAGGACGAAAATACTGAGGTGGAAAAGTCTGACCCCCCATTTATTCGCATATGTATATGTGGGGGGTTAAAGTTAATAATGTATAGGTGTAAGGTGGGGGGATTACAGGGGTCTCCCCCCACATATATATATGCAAAAAAATGGGGGGGTGTACTTTTGGTGGTCAGACTTTTCGACTCAGTAATTTCACGCAGATCAGTTTTTTTTCCAGTGCTTCGGCTTTTCTTTTAGTTAATCTTAGATTTTTTAACTCAGGGGTGAACCAGGTATTGAGGTGGGCAGGTTGTTTAGCTTTGCGTGTCGTGAGCAGAGCTATTTTGTTTATAGCATACAGTATTGTCATTGTAGATTCTAGTCATAATGGTGGGGTCAGTGGAATCGCCGTGGGAGAAGCTAGTACAGGTTGTAATAGAGGGAGCAGGTTATTCGCTGTGATGTTCTTTTTATTTCTAGAGGGAGCTTCAGGGGCTACATAGGTGGGGAGGTAGCGGCTGATCATGGTGTTGATGTTGAAAGTGCTAAGATGATGGTCTGTCCAAGGGCAGGGGGAGTTAGATGTGATGGTGGTGGTGCAGTTGATGTCTGCCAACCAGTCGAGCTTGCAACCTTTTGCATGAGTAGGATTCTGGTTCCTGTGAGTAAAGCCGATGGATGATAAAGTATTGACCACAGATAGAGCATTGATGTCCAGAGGCTCATTCGGTCCTAGGTTGAAGTCCCCAAGTAGGATGTGATTTGGGTGTGGAATTGGAAGCGACAAGCTGCATAATCTCAGTCTCAAGGCTTGAGTGGGCCCAGGGAGACAGTAGATGAGATGGATGTTTAGTGTCGCTGAGAGGGGCAATTTCACAGAGAGGAGTTCACATGAGGTGTGGGGAGTGGATGGCACCTCTCTCATATTAAGGTAGAATAAGGCGATGATGGCCACACCACATCCTTTTGCATTGGGTCTCTCCTTTCTGCAAATGGAGTAGTGGTTGGGGACAGCAAGGGACAGAGCCGTGCCAGAGGCGTCGTTGAGCCAGGTTTACGATATGGCTAGGAATTCTAGATTGAGACCAGAGATTGTGTCAGCAATACCAAGCGCATGGGCAGGAATAGATGTGGCATTGAAGGCTCCCAAGATGGTACGGTGGGGTGTGTTGACGGTGGTGGGTTGGCGGGTCAAGGGTTTATGCGCATTGTGCGGTATGGTAGGAATGCATTTCTGAATCGGGTAGAGGGGCATAGGTGCCCGGGTGGTCTCTGGAGAGGTAAGTTCTGTCTGCAAGGTGTAATTTTCTGAGTACAGGTGCGCTGGGGATGGTGTGTATACACAGTGAGAGAGTTAGTGGTTTAAGTGACTTATAGTGTAGCTCTCATTACAATACACCTATCCAGTCAGATTGTGATGTATTGTATAACCCTTCTCACTGTGTATTCAGCACCCCACCTGATCTTTATTTGATTGTATAATATGATCAGTCAGAGTGTGTACCAAGAGAACTGATCTAAATCTTAATAGCCTCGAGTAGGCTCATTTTAAATGTGTGATAAATAAAATTTCGATTGTTGTAAAACAAAACAGTGGTGATCTATTGAATGTTGAATACAGATTAATTAGGCAGTCTGTTTAATGTGGTGCATAGCATGCCTGTAAGTGTTGAAAGGGAGGGGTAGCCTGTTAAGTATGAACACAGTAAACTATTTTAGAAGTGCACTAAAGCAATGCAAGGACAGCACAACCCAATGTTAGAAGAGCAGCAGCTATTCAAGGTCAGTATAACCTATTGGTATTTAAACTATTACAGAAGGTCTAGTACAGGAATAGACATTTTAACCTCAGATCGCAGCAGCGAGCGCTCAACCTGCTGAGCTATCTTACCAGCTTTTAGAGGGGCAGTGAGCAACTCAAAGTAAAGTGAGAACTTTAAGACTATTCTAAAAATTCACTAAAGCTCATCAGGGGTAGAAAACCCCAATAGTAGACTTTTAGAAGAGCGCACAGCTAATCAAGGTGAGTAAGACCCTATTGTTAAGATTTTACACTCATTCACTTTAGAAATGATAAAACACTACCAACACTATTACTTTTTAGAAGAGTGAAACGCTATCCAAAGCTAGTAAAATAACTTTTATACTTTTTAAAGGAGCAACAAGCAACTTAAAGGTAAGTATTAACTTAAGGACACTTGGTAGCTCAGTATGTTCAGGAATCAAAGTTACACACTAGCACATTTACAAGTAGACACTTTGAACACGTGTTCTAATTTCCAGACAGACGCCTTATCTTTCAAAGTCCTTCCCTATTCTATGGCATGAGTGTTCTCAGAGGCTAGAGAGGGACCCTACCGGTCTAGGAGCCAGCTGTAGGCAGCTATGGATAGGGTTCAGTTGCAGGAAAGTCACAGTTCCCCAGGGTATCTCAGCAAAAAAGTAAGTAGCCCTTCAGAGTTAGTGAAAAGTGTTCAGGGACTTCACAGAAGGCTCCCTATAGGTGTTCCAGCATTAGGCATGGGTGAATGGTATGGGCAAACTCCCAAACACAAGATTCACCCACTCAGCCCCACAGGATGGACACTAGAATTGAGGTATTACTGATGATGAAAGTGAGGCAAAGTGTTGCAAAGCAGTTTGGCAGTGGATAATGCTTGACGAGGAGAGTGGATCTTGCTACTGGTGCCTGATTATTTTTGCCTGGGAGCTCGGAGTTCAGCAAGTGAAGACTAGCAAGGACATCAAATCCTGCGTCGTGCATGAATGCGCGTGTAAAGGTGAAAGTGGGGCAAAGTGTTGAAAAGCAGTTTGGCAGTTCGGGAGTCGGAAAGTCAGTCAGGTTAACACCCCTTGGTACATCAGGTGAGTTCCCTCTCTCTCCCTGTTAGTTGTCATTCTGCATGCTACTGCTGTGTCGTGGTTAATGGTCATCGTGCCTTTTATCTCTAAGTGAAAGTACCTGTTTTGCTTTAATCTGCTACTGGCACACAGAGCTTATTAGAAGCTGACATTATAGCTTGGTCCTGATTTTTCAGTACATGGTGCCTACTTTTCTTGCATCTGCTCGCCAGACTCTTATCGATAATACTAACAAATTAATCTTTTCCTTGACATTTCAATATGCCTCCTAAACTTCGCTCTCATAAGCCACGTGGCATGAAAAGAACCCGTATTATGACGTCTTATTCTCTAACGAAGAGTTATTTTTGGTCTCTAATTCAATCGAATCGAACATTGATGCCTCTGGTGTAAACATCTTGGAAGCACCTGGTTCTACTATAACCTCGACTAGCACAGCTAATTCTATGGTGGATAACAATATTCTACTTAACTTAGTTTATGAATTAAAGCGTCAATCTTTGAGTGCTCCGATAGAAGTAGAGGGGACGTGCTGTGGGCTGGCTGGGCATGTTAATCTTATTGGCAGTATTTTACCCATTTATATGTATCGGTCCTGTGATAATGTTATTGGTTCTAATTCATCTGCTTCTCCGGACCTGACACGCTATGCAGTTGCATAAATTTCCTCACAGGGAGATAGTACTCTGTTTGGAAACACACTTTTGTCCAACATATTTGACATTTATGTACACACTATCTTACATGTAACGTTAATAAGTTTGATGAGATTGCAGCTACGCTGGATGCTGTTTTTGGCCTATGCACCTTAATTATGAAAGCACATCGAACTCATTTGTGGCTAAAATCCTTGATCTGATTCTGGAAAATAGTATGAGTAATGATTATGAGAATCTATCCTCCGAGTCAAGAGTTTGATGATGATGATGTATCGTTTGGTGATCTCTGTGCAGTCATTATGGATAATGCCAATGAGGAAAATGAAGGTCCCTTGATGACTAATACTTTTGTATATACTAGTAGTATGGAGGATGATGGGGTATCTTTGATGAATGAGTCTGCGCAGAATAACACTAAAAGAAGTTAGGGTTTTCATTGATACCAATGATACTCCGATGACTGAGGTTTCGAGCTCAAGTAAGAGAACACGTCAGACCCCTGATGAGAAAAGATGTGCTGAAAACAGAGTTATAAAAGTTAAGGAGACCACTGTAAAGTTGCATAAAAAGAATGACTTATCCCTGGCCAAAACTAACACTGAAGATATTGTTTGTATTGGTGTAGGTGATGGGTACGAAGTGTCCTCTGTTAGGAAAATCCCTGTTAAAAAAATTGTGGTAGAGGATAAGGTAGTAGGACCGATGGTTGGATGGATTCAAGATAATAAGTAACTACAGATAAAACTAGTACTGGGTCCTTGACTGGTCTAGAACCTAGAATTGCAAGAACATTATTTCATGCCACCAGCCACTATAGTGAATACCTTTGGGGATAGGATGGTTGAAATTGCTGGTCATAGTAAAACTGATACTGAGGTCGAGGATAATGGGGGTTACCATATAGATAATACCCACTTTGGTCATGAAGAGAAGAATGACGCAAATTAATTTACATTGGGCAAAACTGTAAAACCTGTGGAGATCATGCCAACGGCTGAAAGTCAGTTTCTTAACCGTAAAAGGATTCTGGAATTGCTCCATCTTGTACCTGAACTGAGCATCATCACTTCAAGTGACATTGAGCTTATTGGTCTGCCAGATCATTATAGCCAAGAAAATTGGGCCCATGTCCAGTTTATGTCGCCTATCATAGTGGAAATGGTAAGGCTTCACTTGCATCGTCTATTTCAGGGGTGGGTTTTTGATATAATTTGTAAAAGATTTATTAATGTGGATATGAGTAACGCTCAACAGACGACTAATTGTGGATCTTGGCACACCGGAAGGCCATAGCATAATACTTAGTGAATGTTATCGGCTAGGTACACTTTTACACTACTGTCTTGGAATGCTAGAGGTTATCGCCCCTTTCTTAGCCCGCAGGGGAGCGGTGATATCTCAAACTGTGAAATACTTGCACTATAAGAAACCTGGGTCAGTGATAGCATGTTATTCTCCAGCATGGGGTCTGGCATGGATTCACATGCTCATGAATATTCCCCGTCGTCAGGCTGGGAATCCTCGGTAAAGAAAAATCAGCATCAGTTTTGTTTCTGATCTGTCTTTCGTAGTAGTAACCAATCACTGATCTCTGCGTCATACTGACCACAGCCAATGACTGCCATCTCCCTAAGACCCGCCTCTGTCAGCCATCCTCAGATTTTTACCGCACGTTCAAGTGTTGGGATCCTCGTGCTATTGCTCTCGAGCTTTAGTGCGTCTTCGCGCTTTTCGATAGGAAAATTCTCTTTTTTCGGTCAAAAGAGCCTCAAGCTCCACCATTTCTTTATCCGATCAACGGGGACCTGTGTTGGATTCTTCTACGCCCCTCAAGGGTGAAGATTTCGTCGAGCCACGCTTTTGGAGGACTCCAGAAGTTTCTCAGGCCCATCTCGGACATGGCCCAGGAGAAGGGAAGCTCGACGCCCGGAAAGCTGTTCAGGGTCTGCCCTGGATGCCAGCTTCAGATTGTCTTCAAGGAGGACGAACATTCCCTTTGCCTCTACTGCCTGCATGAGGACAAGACGCACGTGGAGAAGGACTGTGCGTTTTGCGGGAACATGTCGAAGCGGACCATGAAGGACCGCCATCTGCGTCTCGCCAACTGGCTGGAAGGGAAAAGCCCGTCAGGCGAGAAAAAGAAGTCCGAGCGGTCTTCTAAGACCTTTGAGGGCGCGCCGGCGACGGGGGCCCAACAGAAGGCCAAGCACCGCGAGTCCGCTGGCACCGGGAGCGCCGAACGGTCGGGCTCTTTGGTTGCCAGGCAGGGCGCAACCTCCCCGGCGCCATCAACCACGAGCCAACGCTCTGGTAAGAGGAAGTCCGAACACCCGGCGAAGCTTCTGGAGAGGCCCCGGTCGAGCTCGAAGGCCCCATCGGAGGGGGAGCGAGGCGGTGACCCTCCCCCTAAGGAGAAGGCGGTGAGCGCACCTAAGGTGGTGAAAGCCTTGATCCACCCTGCCAAGGCCTCTATCGAGACAGTCGTGGCGGCCCTGGCTCAGCCTGTGGAGGCTACACCAGTGGAGGCGACCTCGGGGCCCAGAGTCTCCCTGCTACCGCGGAGGGAGTCCTCTTTCAAGCCCATCGACAGGACCCCGTGAAACCTCCGACGGAGAAGAAAAAGGGGGGGCAGGAGGCTATTGTGGATTCGGTCTCAACCTCTGAAGAGGAGCTGATCGAAGTCTTCAGCCACGGCATTGGCGTGGAAGAAGACCAGCCCGTCGGGAGGGACCCCGACGAAGGAGACGACGAGAAAGTCGAGGGTGCCGACGAGGTTCCTGACCGCCCGTCGGATTCTCCTCAACCAGTGCCGCAAGACAACTCGGTGGCCATTTTGTTGGCTATACAGTCCTTATGCTCGGAAATAAGGACGAGATTGTCGTTACCACCAACGGAGGAACCGCTCCCGATGGGGGACCCGGAGCCAGGCCCTTCTGGGAGCCCTCCTCCTAAGAGAAGAAGGATTCATCCTCCACCTCCTTTTCAACCATCGCGCCCGGCTCAGCCCTCCTCCCCGTCCACGACCCGTGGGGATGATATGGGGACGGACACGGCCACGACGGGTACAGACGACGAAGTTTACGACGAGGATCTTCCGTCGTCACCTCCTCCCCGGGCTTCCCCGCCCGACGAGATTGGATCGTTTCATGCCATAATCGCCAGGGCATCCGAGCTTTTCCAGCTCTGCCCAGAAGAGAAGAAGGAAGGTTTCCTTTATCAACGGCGCGAGACCAAGAGGAAGACGGTCCTCGCTGTACCTCTACTGGACGATATCTGGGATGAGGGTCTCGCCCTCCTCAAGAACCCATCCACAACGCCTGCGAGAAGGGATCGGTACGAGAAGAAGTACCGGGTCCCGGACACGGCCCCATTGTGCCTTCGGGCACAGCCGACCCCGGACTCGGTCGTCTCCGCGGCGGCCAGGAAGAAAGCGGGGGGGGCATCGGCCTCTACGTCAACCACCCCCCCGAACGGCGAGGGAAAGAAATTGGACACGATGGGACGCAGAGTCATCTCATCGGCAGCGACGACGATTAAGGCTGCCAACGCCTTGACTATCGTAGCCCGCTACGACAGGGAGTTGTGGTACAAGATCGCCCCCCTGCTGGACTTCCTACCGGACGACAAGAGGGCGGAGGCCCTAGAGATCTTGCAGGAAGGAGAAGTGGCGTCGGACCACGCCATTACGATAGCGACGGACATCGCTGACACTGGGTTTTGCCAGTTGGGCAACAGTGTGTGCCTTAGACGGCGTGGATGGCTGAAGGCAACGGACTTCCGGCAGGACATGCAGACCAGAGTTTTAGACATGCCGTTCGATGGGAGCAACCTGTTTGGGAAAACAGTGGACGATTCCCTGCAAGCCATCAAGATGCACACGAAGACGGACACGAAGACGGCCCGGGCTCTTGGTGTTCTCCAGCAACGACGGCCGCCCTTTCGGAGCACCGGAGGCAAGCAGGGTGCCTCCAAAGGTTCCGGCGGCAGATATTCCACCTACCGTCAAGCGGCCCGATCGTCGTCACAGGAGGCATACAGGGGACGAGGCAAGTCGAGCGGACCCCGCCGTCGTCGCCAGGGAGGACAAGGCGACAAAGCCTCGTCGAAGCAGGACTGAACCGGCCGTGGGGTCGGGCCCCCACCGAAGCATCCCGGTGGGAGGCCGGCTGGCGAACTTCGTCAGCGTGTGGGAGTCCATCTCCACCGACCGTTGGGTGCTGGACGCCCTGGCCCAGGGTCACGCCCTCGAGTTTCTAAAGAAGTGCCCGCGCATCTCCCCCCGTGGCCAGGAAGAAACATCACGTACCTCAACTTCTCTTGGAGGTAAAGGCGATGCTCAAGAAAGGCGCAATCGAGCTCGTCCCAAAGAGGCTTCGGGGCTCCGGAGTTTACTCAAGATACTTCCTCGTGAAGAATACAGGAGGATGGCGTCCCATCCTGGGCCTACGAAAACTGAACAAATTCATCAAGGCACAAAAGTTCCGGATGGTCACCCTCCAGCACGTCCTGGGTCAGCTGGAGGAGGGCGATTTCCTGTTGTTGGATTTGGAGGATGCTTACTTCCATATCCCCATCCTAAAGGGACACCGAAAGTTTCTCAGATTTGTGGTCCAAGGGCGTCACTACCAGTCGGAGCCCTTCCCTTCGGATTGAGGTCGGCACCAAGGGTGTTCACCAAGTGCCTCGCACAGGTGGCGGCGCGGCTGCGCCTGGAGGGGATCCACGTCTACCCCTACCTGGACGACTGGCTCATCCGAGCAAAGACTAGGGAGCTCGCCGTGGAGCACACGGCGAGGAACGACCAACTACTCATGGACCTGGGATTATCCATAAACTAGGCCAAGTTCCACCTGGTGCCCGCGCAAGACGCACTGTTTCTGGGAGCGAAACTCGACACAGTGGCGCTTCTGGCCTCTCCGTCTGAGGAAAGGACGAGAGCCATCTTGGGCAAGGTGCAGCAGATACTGGTTGCGGACGCGGCCAGAGTGAGGTCCATCAAATCCCTCCTCGGAATGATGTCTTCTTGCATTTATCTCATCCGCCTGTGCAGGCTTCGGATGCGCCCGTTACAGGAGTTCCTGGACGCTCGCTGGATCCAGACGACGGGCAGCTTCGAGGACAGGATCACACTCGACGAGAGTTTCCGACGAGCGATCCGGTGGTGGGGCACCCGCGCGCATCTGACGGCGGGCATGGACTTCCAGACCCCGGGCCACCAGAAGACGGTGACCACGGATGCCTCCCTGGAAGGGAGGGGGAGCGCACACCGAAAATCTGCACGTGAGAGGCCTTTGGCTTCCGATGGAGAAGTCGCTCCATATCAACGTCCTGGAGCTCCGTGCAGTGTTTTGGGCCCTCAGGTCCTTTTTTCCGTCCCTCAAGGGCAAGGTGGTGAGGATCTTCACCGACAACACCACCACCATGTTCTACATCAGGAAGCAGGGCGGTACCAGATCCCCAGCCCTGTCCAAGGAGGCGCAGGACCTGTGGCATTGGGCCGTCGCCCAAGGGATGTTTCTGGTGCCGTTTCATCTGGCAGGAATAAAAAACACCATCGCCGACTCGCTCAGCAGAGAGCTGCGCTCGTGCCACGAGTGGGAACTACGACAGGATCTAGTGGACCGCCTCTTCCGATGGTGGGGCACACCCCAGATCGATCTGTTCGCGACGGCGACGAACTCCAAGTGCTGGAGGTTCGCCAGCAGGTTTCCCCAGCCGAGGAGCATGGGCGATGCTTTCTCGTTCCCCTGGGAGGGCCTGTTTCCAAACATGTTCCCTCCATTGCCGTTGCTGATCCGGCTCATCAACCAGCTCAAGAGGTCACGGTGCAGGATGATCCTCGTCGCACCTGCGTGGCCCAGGCAGATATGGTTCCCGGACCTTCTGGACTTGTCAGCGTCCCTGTCAATCAAGCTGCCAGTGGACGCGGATCTTCTCTCCAGGAAAGGAGGCGCCATCCTTCATCACGACCCGAAGTCGCTGAACTTGCAGGCCTGGCTCCTGCAGCGTTAGTTTGGAGGTTACGACATACCGGCCGACTGGAGAGAGGTTCTTGCAAAGGCCAGGGCGTCCTCCACTCTTAAATGCTACGGACACAAATGGAAGAGGTTCTCTGTCTGGTGCCACGCACAGAAGATTAACCCTCTACGGATTACGGCTCCTCAAGTACTGCCGTACCTTCTGACGCTGGCCAAGGCTGGACTGGCGCACGCTTTCATCAAGATTCATCTTGCTGCAATCACCCGATACACCAGAACCACGGGACGGACGTCTTTGTGGCCTCATCGTCTGGTGAAAGAATTCATGAAGGGACTGTTCAGATCGTTCCCGCCGGTGAAGGCTCCGGCCCCGGCGTGGGAGCTCAACGTGGTGCTGACCAAGCTCATGGGACCTCCGTTTGAGCCTCTGCACTCAGCTCCGTTGAAGTTCTTGTCGTGGAAAACAGCGTTTCTTGTGACCATCACCTCCGCACGACGGGTGGGAGGGATCCAGGCCCTTTCCTGCAAGCCCCCGTACTTGACTTTTCACGACACGAGGGTAGTGCTCAGGACGCACCCCTCCTTCATGCCCAAGGTGCCGTCAGACTTCCACCTCAACGAACCCTTGGTGTTGCCTGTTTTCTTCCCGTCGCCTTCGTCGCCGGCTGAAAGGACTTTGCACTCGCTGGATGTGGCTAGAGCGCTGAAGTTCTACGTGGACCGCACGAAGAGTTTTCGGAAGACGTCACAACTTTTTGTGAACTTTGGACCTGTCAATCAGGGGAAGGCTCTCTCAAAGGCTTCCATTTCCAGATGGCTCTCCGGCTGTATCATCGGTTGGCAAACCGACCGCTGCCCGGCCGTCCGAGAGCCCATTCCACCAGAGCGATCGCAGCTACCACGGTGTTCCTATCTGGTGTGCCCCTGCTGGATATCTGCAGGGCTGCTACGTGGAGGTCGACGCACACCTTCACGAAATTCTACTGCATCGACCGGGATTCCAGTGAGGAGTCCAGGGTCGGCCAGGCAGTGCTGCGCAACCTGTTCGCTTAAGGTGAGTCTGGTGAGGAGGTAAGAGATGCTTAATGTTGAGTTGTTTTATTGCTTAATGTTGAGCCTGTTGCCACCTCCCGTGGTTGTGCATGTATGTACTGCTATGTATTCTTTTATTCATGAGCATGTGAATCCATGCCATACCCCATGCTGGAGAAGGAACAAGTTACTTACCTGTAACTGTTGTTCTCCAGCATGGGTCTGGCATGGATTCACATGCGAACCCTCCCGCCTACCCCTCTGCGGCTCTTCACTTGGTCATACTGCCACTTCACGTGCTACCAAATCTGAGGATGGCTGCCAGAGGCGGGGCTTAGGGAGATGGCAGTCATTGGCTGTGGTCAGTATGACGCAGAGAGAATAGTGATTGGTTACTACTACGAAAGACAGATCAGAAACGAAACTGATACTGATTTTTCTTTACCGAGGATTCCCAGCCTGACGACGGGGAATATTCATGAGCATGTGAATCCATGCCAGACCCATGCTGGAGAACAAGAGTTACAGGTAAGTAACTTGTTCCTTAGGGTACAACGTCCTTTCATTGCCTGCCTTTTCATCCCCAGGCTTTTCAAAGTGCACATTCCATCGAATGTGCTCATCACATTTTTTAGGGGGGAGTGGGAAAGGGCGGATAAGGGTTTGGGTGGGTGGGCAATGGCAAAAAATAAGTGTGGTAGGTGGGTTTGGGGGGGCGTTCCCCCCCAAACAAAAGAAAAAAACGATGAGCACTTTCGATGAAATATGTGCATGTTAAAAAGCCTGGGGATGAAAAGGCAGGCGATGAAATGACATGGAACCGTTATTAGATGGTTTTAAGATTCTAACTAATCCAGCTGTCCATACTGGCGTAGGATGCCTGACAGGAGGACTGTGCATAGGGTTAAAAATGTGCTTGGATTTAGGGCCTATAGTAACTATGGTAAATCACCTGTAAGGTGGGCATGGTATCACAATATGACACTGCCACAAGAGTTACAAGTTTCAAAACCTTTATTAAATCCTTGTGGTTTGGAAAAACTAATACTTTGCTCCATAGCTATGATGGGAGTAGTCTCTACCACCAAACAATAAATAAAACACAGTCCTAGTCATTCTTGTCAAATCAAAATGGCCTATATTAACAAAACATAATGCCTGCCCTATCTCTTACACAATAGTGTGTAAAGGGGAATATGTATGGAAAGGAAAGTCAGTGTTATAACATAAAGGATCAAGGTGGCTGATCCAGCTCTCCTCCCCTCGGACAGCACGGAGTAAGGCAGCCCTGTAAACAGGATGACACTCTGTCTCAGGTTATCAAAAAAAGGCACTTCAAAATGTGGGTCGAGGCCCGCTTGGCCTTCCATGTTAAAGTCACTTATTTCCAACTCACCAACAGTTCTTTTACAGTTAAAAAAAAAAGTTCACATGGGTCTCCCTCTGACGGGCTCGGACCTCGCAATCACAGCACTTGCAGGCGTTCCTTTCCCCAATGTTCATTCACATTCATTAGGAGTTCCCTTCCCCCAACTTATTTCAGATTCAAGGTCCCCCTCAGCTGGGCTCTGACCTTTAACTGATGTCAAAGACTTTAAAATGTGCAGGGCTTTGTCCATAGACCTCCGCAGGACCACTTCGACTTTCACTTTAGCTCTCCCTTATGTTATTTGCCCCAGTGTCTCTAGGTCTTGGTAGTTCCATACAACAATCAGAAAAGTTAAAAGAAATCTTTCTCTTAAAGCAATCACCTTTTAACTTCCCCTTTCACCGGGGTTAATCTTGACCATTGCGCATTTGAGTTTGTTTACTTTGTCGCTTTATTATAAGACATCAGACATTTCGTGGAGACTTTTGAGTGGGCTATTTCCTTTCGCCGGACCACTCCGCTACTCTGAATAAGTGGCTTTGCGGTTATTGGTAACTTAATAGTTCACTACTGATTTGTTTTCTTTCACGCCTCATCAGACCACGCTCAACCTTCAATTGTTCAATCTTCAATCTTTCCTTGACACAAACCAGCCTTTCATGTCTTTCGCTAACTCACCGGCTGTGTGCATTCCTTTCTTGTCTTTGCAGCTTTAATTCATGAGTCAAGGTTGATGCCACAGGCTTGGCCTCGCCTCCCCAACACTGTTGTTCACCTGGGAGGGTGGCTGGCGTCCTTGAACCACAATGCAGGTTTCTTCTTGTCTGGGATTTGGCTTTATCTGCGTATCCTTCACGGTTTCCCAGAGGTAACAACCTCCTGCAGGGATCTTCAAGGTTTCCCTACTCTCGCTCTAGTCCCTCGATCAGTCATCCTGCTCCTGTGGGTTTGCCTTCACCCCGGAAGATCTGCTGCTTCTCGTGTTCCACCTTGCTCAGAGTGTGTCTCTGTTCCACCTTTTATGCGTGTGGGGGGAGCTAATGAGTATCTGATGTCTGTGATTAAGGTCAAGTGCCTGACTTTGCCTGATCTGATTAATGGGACATGTCCAATGAGATACGTCAGTGTTAGCCCCTTTACTCTGTCGCCCTCTTCCTCGGGCCAGTGTATGTGTAGAAACGGGTGGCGAGCAGAGTTGGATAGTGGGAGAATCCTAGAAAATAGGATGGGGCATGGGAAAGTGGGGGCATACTGCATCTCACCATCGGCTGCCCCACTTCCAGAAGATCCCTCACCCAGGTCATCCTCCTGCAGTGGTCCACCCTGTGGGTCTGTGTCCAAAGGCGATGGCCATGCCCTGGCCACTGGACAGCGAGATCCCGGGGACTAGTAAGTGAGACACCCTTTGGTTTCTCATACACCTTATGTCCTTAGTGCAATCATTTCTGGTTTGGGCAATATTGGGGAGTTCGGGGATTCACATCTAAAGGCCATTTTGAAGTTAGTGGAATGTATCATGAAGAATTGGATCAAAGAGTTTTCTAAATCCCACATGTTGGTAGTGGGAGATTTTAATTCCTGCTGCCAACTGTCATCCACTATAATTGAGGGATGCTTGTGACTCTTTTGTACCATCTTGTTATCCTGATTTGGTTAAAATTATAATAATCGGATTCAATTGAAAAATGGCATGAGATGGCTCGACTCTTGGATCTCTGGGCCTGAGGTTTATTAATCCCATTCAAGCTAATATTAAAGGAAACTGGGCTACATGGTCAAATGGTTGGTCAAATGGTATTGCAACTTCCAGATTAGACTCGGCCTCATTACGAGTCCAGCAGTAACCCTGCCAGTGTTTACAGTGAGTTGCCGCTGGACTCGTGACATTTTACTGGCACCTTGCTTGCCGGTGCCACCGGGTCATTACAAGTCCTATCGGACCGGCAAGGTAAGTGCCGGTAAATTTTGGTACCCATTCCCGTGGAGTCCCATAGGACTCTATGGGAATGGGTTCACGGAAGCGCCGGCACCGTTGCTAGCGACGGTGCCGGCGTTTCCGTGAAGAGTCTGCCTACCGTAGCTGCTGAGCCCGGCAGGGTCAGACCTGTCGGGCGCAGCGGCCCCGGCAGGCAAACTTGTTATTTGCTGGTCCGGAAAAAAGGGTGCAGCTGAGCTTACCGTTTCCGTACCGGCAATGTCGTAATGAGGCCCTATGTTTTTGTAAGGGATGTATGTGGAATCTTTGAATCTTTGAAAAGAAATGTCTTTGAATGTTTTTATTATTATTCTGAGGGAGAACCCCAGCCACTTCCCCCTACCTTATCGTATACCCTTAACCCACCCCCATCAATGTTTTCAAATTTAAGCACTTACCCAACCAAATTCGAAGAAATTAATTTCAAAGATTTCTCATTCGGGGGAAATGATATTCGGTGAAATGTAGGTATACGTTTGTAAGCGAGGGAGTATTGCATGTTACCAAGGATATGGTTCACATGTGTACTGATCTTAGTGATCATGAGATATTGAAAACAACCTTTTGTGGTAAGGAGAAACGAGTGCAAAAATTAAAGCATATGACTATTCAGATCAATGCAGGTGGCACTAGAATAATGTGGACGGATCAAAATATTGATCCGAAGGTTTATTTCTTCCGTTAGATCTGGAAGCTCTTAATCTGGTATAAACGAATATTACTGACATATGCAAGATGTTTGAAACTATTCTCATGTCTCTTTCGAAGTATCAGATTAAACAATATTCTGTGGAAAAGCATGATAATAGGTTTGTTTGTTTTATTCACGTATAATGCGCAACAGGCCCAAAGGTAGCCGGGCGCAGCAGTACAGAAAATGCGAAGCTTAAATTACAGGGTAGGGTCATGGGTTGCATACAGAGTACAAAATACAATATATCGCAGGTAGGCGGCAATTGCAATTTACACACAATACATGCAAAATGAGTACAAAGTACACTAAGGACAGTATATATACAGGCACTAGATGGACGTTAGTTCATCGGCCAAGTGGGCAGAGTGAGGAGGTCCATAGGATCAAGGAGAACAGGATAGTGATGTGTATGTGCTATGGTTGCTTGAAGCTTAGTCGGCGATAATGGGCTAATCATTGGCAGACCTCAGCAGATTAATGTAGTTGGTTCTGAATTTCGGAAAGGGCTGCTCCTCACGTAGAGGGTTTGGCAGTGAGTTCCATAATTGGGCCGCTTGAACCTGGAAGCTGCTGCCCCCCCGCCTTAGTTAGCCTGAATCTTGGAATGATGAGGCTATTGGCATTTCAAGTTCTGGCTGGGCGCGTGTGGTTTCTTTTTGTGAGTTTGTTACAGAGCTAGCTTGGTGCGGCATTGTTCAGGGCTTTGTGAACCAGGGACGCTACTTTTAAATGGATTTTATTTTGGGTGGACAGCCAGTTGTTTTGACGCCTGATCTTTGAAATATGCGATCTTTTAGACACACCAAGGGCGGTTCGTAGGGCGTTGTTTTGTAAAATTTGAATTCGTTGGGTGATGGATTTATTTGCTCCAATGTAGAGGGCATTACAAGTATGATAGTTCTATCTATGCAAAGACAAAAATCTTGGGGGCGGGCGAAGAGAAATATATATGATAAAACAAGCTTATTTCATGAGTGATTTGGAGAAAGAGCAGTATCCACCCTTTGTATGCTAATTGGAGAATGATCTTTAAAGTAGTGAAAACCAATGATACTAAGCACTGATACTAAGCACTTTTTGTATCTTTATAGACCGTATCTAGCAGAGCAATTATAATGACTTCAATGGTATCAGTGTTGAAGACTGGGTTGGTTATATTCGTGGATATTACTATGTTGAAAATATTGCAAGTCGATCTATACCAGTTATTATTTCGGGATATTTAAGGCCTCTACCTTTTATATTTGGATAAGATTGTGAGGGTGATAATGGTGCTTAAGGCATCAAGTGCTCCTGGCCCAGGCGTGTTATCTACTATAGTAATCAAATGCGCCCCGTTGAAGTGGGCAAACCTGTTATTTAAATTGTTCACTCTTATATTGGAAAGTGGAGAAATACCTGAGAGTTGGAAAAAATCAATTAAAAAAAGGATTGTCTCCCTCCAATTTATAGATCACTGGCTATGTCAGACACTTGCTGTAAGACCTTTAGCTCATTGTTATTGAAAATCATCAATGTATGGATTAAGCAAACTGGATTTAGGCAAGGATACAGCACTTTGAATAATGTTTAGCACAATTATCTTATATCTTGACACTTTGCGTAGCCCAGAAAGAAGTTTATATTAGTGTTTCATTGATCACAGTGGGGCATTTGATTGCGTCAATCATGAAAGATTGTGGGCTAAATTGCATGGATGAGGTATTTGCCCTCTGATCTTTCATTTTGTCAGGGCCATGTACACTGATACTTTGGTTACTATCCGGATTGATAGGGGCGGATCCCTTACCGCTCCTGTTAATGCAAATAAAAGTTTAAAGCAGGTTTGTTTGTATGTGGCTGATATGAATTCCTGCCTGTTGTGCATTAAATGTTTTCCCCCTAAAATTGGTTGGGTGGGAATTAGTTGGTTATCTTACGCAGATGACCCGGTTACTGTTGATAAAACTCCCATTGGCCTCCAAAGATTGTTGGATTCTTTGGGAAGATATGTTGTACCTAATGGACTTGTAATCAATATTAAAAAGACTAAGGTAGGGATTCCAAGATGGCCGCAGTTGCATAGAGTTGCGATCTGGTGAGCTCCGGCCCGCATCATCCCTCCCGACCGGCAGAAACACGGATCCCTCAAACACTGGAAAGCGGCGTAAAGGTGGCTGCGCACTACACCCTCTCCCAATGGGACCAGTGCTGGGCCAGGCCCGGCTGCATCACAGAAGGCACAGGCTCCATATGGCACGCTTAGCCGAGTGCACCTCCCGCATGCCATGGCATATTAGCTAAGCGCTCCCCTTCCCACACAGGCCATGACATAACAGGCCCATCTAGGCAGCACCCGGGAGAGGGCGAGGCTCCCAACCCCCCCACCCCCACGAATTGCGCAGAGCACATATAAAATGGTACCCTCTCCGCAGCCTGGAGCAGCCACTACGAGAGACCCATAACAACCGAAGACCACATGCAGGCAGGCAGCAGCGTGTCTGCTGCCTGCCGGAAGCGGACCACAGAGGGACACGGTTCACAGTGTGATCAGCATTAAAATAGGAAGAGGAGCCAATCTCCTCCTCTTACACGTTCCTCTGCAACAAAAAGCACCACCACTTGGCCCGTACTACACTTCTTTATGGACAACTCCGCGCAAGATTTGGGAGGGCACACAACAACCAACCTGCCACCACAGATAGGTGCAAAGACACACGTCCAGGGCACATCCACAGCAGACTCCACAGAGGGGGCCTTGCAAGCAGTCGTAGGGCCCATATCGGTGCCCTCCAGTTGAGGAGACGCAGGGCAACTGGATTACGTCACGCCGGGAAGACAACAAGGTCCGGCGGAGACCCCACTCTCCCCATGCCAGCAGCGGTAAATGCCAAATGCCTACCACCAAAGGAAAGAAACTACCACAAAACCCACAACAGCAATCCACACCCAAGCAACACCCCCTCCCCTACTGGAGTGCTGGTCCAGAGCTAAACATGCACCCGGCAAAGACAACAACACCCAAGAGGCAATGAGCACAGCGGAAAGCGACATGGCTGCTTCTAAGGAGGATATGGAACACTGCCTCCAGACATTCCAGAGCAAACTCACGGCGTCCCTGCAAGCACAATTTCATACGCTTACCACAGAAATGGAAGCAGAACTGGCAGATATGCGCAAACCATAGCGCACCTAGGGGAGAGTTGACACCAACGAAAGGGCATTACACGACCTGGTGCAGGACACATTGAGCCTCATTACGAGGTGGGCGGTAAGGGGTTAACAGCGCTGGTAATGGTGCCGGTGCCATTAACCCCTTACTGCTCTGTTACAAGGTCTCCTTGCGGGACCCGGAAAGGGCACCTGGTAAAATCAGGCGTCCTTAGCGGGTCCCGTGAGGAGACCAGGGAGCTAACAACGGGCCCGTTGTTGGCTCCCTCTTCATTCCCAATGAGCCCTATGGGGGCTCGAATGGGAATGGGGATGTACCGGGTCCGGGTTCCTCGAATGAGGAATTTCCAAGGTTGGAATGCCCGGTAATTCCTCATATGAGTAACCTAGACCTGGTATGCGTAAGGAGGTAACCATGCCGCAAATTGCGGCATGGTTTACCTCCAACCTCGGAATGAGGCCCATTGAGATGGGAGGAACTTTTAGACTATCTGGCCAGGGCAACCCACAATATTGAACTTCAATGCAATGATCTCGAACAGGTTGTGGCGGCCCAATATCCACATTCGGAATCTTCCAGCGGCTGTACGAGATGCAGACCTGAAGGAGCAGGTGTCAAACATATTCAAGGATATGTTGAGCACAGAGGGAGAAACCGATGTCCCAATAGACAGGATCCACTGCGTGGGCGCGATACGCAAGGACCCGGGTACCTACCCGAGGGACACCTTGGCCGCACTGATCTCCTACCCGCAAAAAGAATTGATCCTTAAGGCGGCCCTAAACGGACACACCCCTAAGGACACTTGGCACTGGGAGTGGACGACGAAGGAACACACCAAACGGAAGCTCCAAAATCAACCCCTACGAAACACGCCTAGCACCTTCCCATCGGCTGGAGAAGCATCAACAATATAAAGGCGCCCGGTCTGGATCTGAACATTATCTATAGCATTAAATATGGCAACACTGGGGCCTAAACACCAAACACGGGCTGACCTAGAGTTTGAGGATTTATTTTCAATGTGGTCAGTCCTGACCACATTGAAAATTAAATCCTCAAACTCGAGAAAAGCAATACGAAATATTTTGAATTATTGTACTCGTGAATACAACATATTTATCTCCAGAGACAGCGCGCGAATCACCACTACCCAACACATTCTTTATAATAACATAATGTGATCCACTAATCAAGAGAACCTTGTTGGCATTATAGCTAATGCCACTTGATCAGGTCATAAAATGGGCCAATTGCAATTGATTGTGCATGCTTTCCTGCAGTATATTAATTTAAATACTTCAATAGATAGTAATGATGATCCCCACTTTAACATGCAAGTGAAGAAGAAAGCCACTGAATGGGATAGGATTACCTCTGTGGTACCAAGAAAAGAAATGCACTTTATACTGTGCAATGCTTTAACATGGGTAAACCATGTGACTATTTATTGAAATATGGGAATATTAATTTTAATGTTTTGATGTTTCTTCATTTTAACATTTTACCATGTAATGAGTACACAGGCGGATGGAAATCTATTCTGTATGATGGTAGCAAATGTCATTACTGTGAATATGAGGTTGAAACAGCAAGACATTTGTTTACTATGTACCCCAAACTGAGCAATTACTATTATAGGGGTTATAAAGATTTGATGTTTGATTTGGATATGATAGTCTCCGATTAATTTTGGGCAGCTATTTATGCGACACTAATGCAAGTATAGATTGGTGCTGCTTATTTCATATGGAAGAAAATTATATGTGATATTGTTCCTTGGATATGTGTAATGAATTAGAAACACACGTGAGGTTTAATGATTGATGTTTTATGAATTGAAGAATTGTAGAAATTATGTTTTAATGGTTTGGACTAATTGGAATGTATTTTATGTGATCAAACTGTGTATAAGGTTTTAATTAACCATAAGCACAATATATTTAAAAAAAAAAAAAAAATTATTACCGAAGCCAACACAGTATCTCCGCTAAGAAGAGCTTGGAGATGGTCATCTTCCTGAGGCAGCACCACAGGACCCGGTCCCTGGATTCTTGGTCTGGTGACTGAGGAAACGGACACTGAATGGGAAGTGCCAACAGTTGTCGACGAGAGGCTTCCAACAAAAGATTTTTGAATGCTTCTAGCGGCTCTGCAGATTTGGCACCCTTTTAGAGGTACCTGATGAACGATTATCGCCAGTAGGATTCTCTTCACTCTCTCGGTCCTGCACTCTGGTGAAGGGACTTCAAGGATTCGAATTGTGTCTCTGGAGGTCCAGCCAGAGTCCATCAAAGTTTTGCAGGAATCTGACTTTGGAAGACCATGCACCGCACACTGATTTGAGGTCCCTGTATATTTTAGCGGTTTGCAGCCCAGCAAGGATGGCAGCACGTCAATGGATGGCTCAAAATGCAGATCATCCTGAGACTATTGGATCTCACCAGCCTCTTCGTAGGAGTCGTCTTTTTCGGGACCCGCATGTCGCTTGAATGGAAGGGTTAAAGCAGGCTCTGGTTACACAGCAGGCTCTCCACTTGCTGGAATTCTTCTTTTCTTAAATTCCCTCTTTGGATTTTGGTTCCAGTGGTGATCTTTTTTTCAGCAGCTTCTCAGAATCTGAGTATTTATCAGGAACTACAGCACAATTTTTGCAAACTCTTCCTGCAGTTTACAGAAAGGGGTGGCTGGCTGTCCAATCAGGATAGCCAGCTCCCCAGTAGGAACTGGTTCCTTTGACCCATACTGGAAGACAAAGGGCTGTAGAGTTTTGGACTCCTCCCTCACTTCCTGCCTTCACAGACACGCTCGAGCTTTGGCGGGAAACACAAGACAAAACTTCAACCAGGATCTCTCCCGCCTAGGACAGTAGAAGACCCAAGAAACAACAAGCATATATTGGCAAAAAAGGAAGCCACCATTCTTGCAGAATAGTGACTCTCGTGTACATTACTGCGGCTGATTTGACATCCTGCAGGTAATATGGTAATATGACTAAAAAGTAATTGAGGTATAACCACCACCACCAGCCATTCAGGTTAGCTTGCTATGGTAACACACATTTTACCCATACTTTGAGAAAGGGGATACATTGTATCTCCCCAGCACTGCTCATAGGGGGGATGGGAATCCCTCGGTACACGTAGTGCGGCCAAGATATCAAGAGAAATTAAAAAGGGAAGCCCAAAGACAACCCAACAACACTGCCCATAATGAGCTGTGCACTGCCATAGTAAATTGCACACCGCCGAAAAGTTAAAGGTAACTATAAATCCATACACTGTGGAGAGACATAAAAAGGTTACACATGAAAAGAGTAAAAGACTCGGTGAGAGGCGAAACAGATTCCCACTTGCCGAAGGACAAGGGAAAAATAATCGCTAAGTCCTGCAAAAAGTTCTGGGGTTGACACAGGTCCGGAAGATTCATCACACACATGAAAATCTTACCTAACACTTCCCAGCTCCCCTTTTTTAGTTTTTGTGTGCCTTGAAGGCTTCTGATGAGACAAAAGGGGGCGAAGAGCAGGAGCTTAGAAATAAGAGGAAGTCCTGGTTACTCAAGTATGCCCTTCTGACACTCTTAATCCTACAGCTCCCTCTTCCACAAGATGTCCTCTACCCATCCAAAGACTCTCAGCTTTACATTGGTCTATTTTGTGCTATGCAAAAGTGCTGTTGTCACATTCTGTTAGTTTGGAGAACAGATGGCCTGTAGAATTAAGATTTCAAAAGACAACATGGGAAGTAAATTGTGCCCGTTGCTTCATATACAAATATCAATGCTATTGATTGCAGTTTTGCTATACATGAAAGATAGTCGTATTTCAGGTAATTGCAAGGGTAAAGAGAAAAGTGTGTTATGCCCCCAGAACTGATGGCATTGCTTAGCAGACCTTTGTACTAGTATGTGCAGAGAGAAATTATTCACTCCTGGTTCTTCATTTACAGTAAATTTGGGGCCTCATTACAAGTACAGTGGTGCAGTGAAAAGTAGTGGTAATTCAGTTACCACTGTTTTATCACACCACTGTACTATAGGTTTGGCAGTAAGGTGGGGAATTTTTCTCCAGCAAAAGGCTGGAGGTAAATCCACTGCATTATTGCCAGAAAATCGGCAGAATTACTACGGACTCCCAGAAATGTGGACTTGCACTGCCTACCACAACTTGTAATCTGGTGCTAAACCCACCGGATCGAGTTGCGGTAACATAAATTCTGTTTAGCAGTATTCCAACGGATTTACTGCTGGACAACTGCCAAACTTGTAATAACACACTGAATATTAGTACTTAATTGATCTCTGGTAGTGCTATTGAAAGGTGTATTCTAATTTGTCAAAATTGGGGACTCTTCGGTGTTGAAAATATTCCACAACTGGTGACATGTCCACTGAGCTAGAACCACAGGAGAGTCAATCATGCTTAAATAGAATACAGAACTGGATTGTGGTGGCATCCATCTATACTATGGCTGATCCAACTGAGGATCCCATCTAACGTGCTATTGCTACATCTTTCACCACCTGTAGTCCTCTTGAGTTGAACCCTGTTGGGTAGATTTTCATTTCTATGTGAAACCCTTCACATTTGAGTCCCCTGGCACGTTTTGCTAGACATCTGGATGTTTTGGTCGGTTCTCCTGTGTGGAAGTGGGAAGCAGACCAAAATGGGGGATGCCGTGTGGGAGACCCCAGCCAGGGCCACAGTTTTGGACCAGGGAGTAAACAGACCTGGTGGGGGTGCGTTGTGTACGCAGACGGACTGGTTTCCCTCTCTGGCAATAACAGGCAGGTTGTACTGAAAAATGGAAACACAATGAAGGTACCAAAGAGTTTGTAGAAACCAGGAGCAGATTTATTACAGGAAGAGGAGTAAACTCATTGCCAGCAGGATAAATTAGACATACTGTACACAGGTGATTGCCTGCATGGTCTGCGGGCACAATGCGGTGAATTGATGGCAGGCATACCAGCTAGGCACACCCACTGGCAGGGAACCCGGGAGCCTGGGGGAAAACACTTGAATGCAAGGGGAGCAGAATGGGACCCCAAGGGAGAAATATAAGTGTTTGAGAGCAAGTTGGAGAAGTGGGCTGGTAGAGAAGGTGAGGGGGAAAAAGAGAGTGACAGAAAGAGAGAGGGGGGAGGCACAGAGAGATACACACAAGGAGATACAGGCACTGAGACACAGGCAGTGCGAGACATACACAGCTACACAAATACAGGGGGAGAGACGGAAATACAAGGAGAGAGAGAGACTGAGAGAGACAGACACAGAAAGAGAGACACAGACACGTGGGTAGTGTGAGACAGACAGGGGGGCAAGGCAGACAGGCCAGGAGCCCTAATGGTGGAAATATAGCGCAGGTTGAGGAAGAAAAGAGGGGACTGATGTAGAGGGAAGACGAGGGTACTTGTGGAAGGGGCCTCCTGAGCTCTGCTGTCTTCCCCCCATCAGCCCACCACCAGCAACCAAAACCAGAGAGCCAGTCCTGTCTCCACAGGCTTATATAAGACTGTTGCTGCCACTGCTTCAGGGCTAGCCCCTCACCCAGGGGCATATGTGCAATTGGTTTGTTTGGCTTTTGCCAGGGACAGGTTTGTGTGCTTTCCAAGGGAGATGGGATGCAGGGCTGGGCACACATTTTCCTGTAATTACAGAGTGGATGATGAGTGTACTTCCAGAGCCCTCCCATTCCCACAATAGTGGAACTAGATTGTGTGATTGCCAGGTCGGGGGAGAATGCAGGGCAGTTGAGGCCCCAAGGTGAGATTATCAGGTGTGGGACACGTGGCTTTCCAGAGCCCGCCTCCCCACTCATGAATGACACACAAGTGGAACTTGTTTTGCAGGGCTCGTGGAGGACCGGACAACGTGGGGGATGGACAAGTGGGTAAAAAGGTCAGTCCGGATTGCTGTCTCTGGAATTCTGGTAGCTGGGCGGGGAACAGGTTGAACAACAGGGGTAACTGGTTTTCTTTGGAGTCCTTTCCCAGGGCTGGAGAAATTCCATGACCCCAGGTAAAGGGGACAGAGTGGACTAAACCCAATGGCAGAAACTTCAACACAGGTCCACATAGCAGGGTAAGGTCACCCACACACTAAGTGATGGGTGATGTTCATTGTGCCAGTAACAAAATACACACAGAGGGGCACATGCAAGGACTTGACAGAAATAAATGTTGTGGATAAAAAATAGCCCTGTCCCAGCCTATTTGGTAGGATATTCCAACTGCCTAGATCCTCCCCGTTCCTACACAAACACTGAGCCGAGGAGGAGGAGGTCTGAGGCTAAAAGGAGTACCACCCATGCAGTACATTGGACATATCCCACTAATGAGATCAGGCAGGGTCAGGCATCTGATCTTAATTACATACACCTGGTACCTATTAGCTCTCCCCACATGGTTAAAAGGTGGAACACTGAGACACACTTGGAGCAAGGTAATGTACGAGAAGGAGCAGTTCTTACAGGGCGGCGGCGAACCAGGTCGAGCAGGGCAACAGGCCGAGCGACGGAACCAAGGTACGGAGAAACCTTGAACACCACGGCGAGAGATCTTTACCTCCGAAGGGCCTTCAAGGTTGCGCAAGGAAGCCCAGCCAGAGAGAAGAGCCAAACCTCTTTTGTGTTGCAAGGATACAAGCTGCCCTCCCAGGTGAACGGCAGAGTTGGGGAGGTGCAGCGGCAGTTGTGGTATCAGCCTTGACTTGAGGATCAAAGCTGTGAAAGGCGAAAATTAATTAATACAGCCGGTGAGTTGATGAAATTAATGAAAGTCCGGTCTGTGTTAATTGAAACTTGAAGGCAACAGTATCAGACAAATGAAGGTTGTGCGTGTGCCGATAAGACGTGAGAGAAAGCAAAGCATTGTAAATAACTGTAAATTAAAGATACAAAGTGACAGTGGTCTTGCGAAAGAAGATTGCCCAATCAAAAGTCTCTGTGAAATGTCTGATGCTGTAGAAGCGGCGGGAAGACAAAGAAACTGAATTTCAAGATTTGAACTGTTAGGTTTGATCCCCGCAGAGGGAAACATGGATGTGAGAAATATCTTAGAACTGTGAAATAAGTCCTGTGCTCGGAACTATATTTACCAAGAGGCCTTGGTGTAGGAGAGAAAAAGTGATGTTTGAGTAAAGAAGGTGGAAGTGGTCATGCCGAGGTAAGGGCAAAAGCCTTCCAGTTTCTAAATCCTTCGACAGCAGAAGGAAAGTTAAAGGAGGCTTGAGCCTGATTGCGGGGGGGACCCTTAAAGGTGGGATTAAAGCTTGGGGAAAGGAACCCCCACAAATTGTGATTGAAAGGTTTGAGCCTTGCAGAGGGGAAACCTGTTCTGAATTGTGGTAACCATAAGGAAACTAACTTTTGTTGAACTGTATTACAAGGTAAATGGTGACCTGGGCTGCATTGAGAGAAAGCCGAGAGGTCCAGCAGAGAAACTAGTGACTTGTGGTGGAAGGCCAGGTGGGCCCTGGTGCACAAAACGAACTGCATCCTTGTGTCCGAAGCCATAGTGTGTCGGAAGGTCCAAGTGTACCACCTTACCCTGTGCTACAAAACATGGACAAGAGAGTTTACTCAGCCATACTGACATTTCATTTGAACACTGATTTTCCTTTTTGCATTACACATTTCCTTTACACATTAATTGTATTAGAAAGAGTGCAGGCATTAGGTTTATTAGTATAGGCCATTTTATTTTGACTAAGTACTGACTAGCACTGTATTTTCTTTTTTTTTTGATGGATTTGAAATGTGCAGCTCGTGTCACTGGCTACTTGTGATACCATGCCTCCCTCACAGAACACATGCTCCCAATGGCAGGGGGATATTTTGGATCCTTTCTATCTTTTCTATTGAGAGATCAGCACACCCCACCTTAGGTGGACTGCTGATGGCTTACACTTTATCCCCTTTCTCACTGCTCCTATAACTGTTCTGTTACAGTGACAAGCTAATATGAATGTCTGGTGGCAGTCATTATATCTTACTGACTTTTGTGTAATTTTTACTCACAGGCTGTGCTCAAAGCCGCGGCAATGCACAGAATGGTCACTGATCACCCAAAATGGTGACACTGTCCTTTTTTGCCATTTCAAGATGGCTTTTCTTTTCTTGGGCTTCTTCTGCTGTACAGAGTGTTGGAGGCCTTTGTTTGACTTTTGTCTTTGGCGGGTTTCCATGGACAGGAAACAGGGGAAGACACCGAAACTCTGCTGGTCTTTTTCTTCTGCTGTGTCTGCATGCAACCAGTTCCATCTGGGAGACTGGCAGTCCTGAAAGGACAGCCACCACCCATAGTTTGAATAGTGCATGTGTGCTGATTGGCTAGGTTTCTGCATAAGAGGCATGGATCCTGAGGCTGAAGGAGAGATGGCCACAGGAACAAAGAATCATGATGAAGATGGCCAGAGACATCTGCAGCAAATTCTAGCGATCACCAGATCCTAATAAATGACCGCTGTTGTCCTGACCCAGTCTTGCATGCGATAGAGGAGCTCCTAAAATGACTCCTTCTCTTGGACTGGTGGGACCAATTAGTCTCAAGACAACTTGCATTTTGAGTCATCCCATGACGAGCTGTGACATTCTCCGGCTGCAATTTGACAATACCCTGGGACCTGCAACCATCATGTGGTGCATAGTCTTCTGAAGATGAATACTCCCAAAACTTTGGTGAACTCCTTCTAGACCTCCAGAGGCAAGATTCCACTCTTGAAGTCCCCTCACCTGGCTGCTGGGCTGAAAGAGTGAGGAGGCAGTAACCGTTTTTCACTGGTGCTTTGAAAAGGGCTCCAAAATCAGAGTCACGAAAACTCCTTTGCTGGACATCCCTCCACTCTACTGCTGCTGCAAGATCCATTCCAGTGTGCCTTATTTTGTTACTGTGGCCAAGAATCAGGTGAACAGGTCTGCTGCTATTTCACTGAGAAGGCAACCTTCTGCATCGTTTTATTCGCTCCGAAGGTACTTTGAGACTCTGGGTAGAATTTACCTAGAGTTGTTATGCTGCTTCTGTGTTGCTGGTGTAGTGGTTTGTGCATTTGGGCGTTTGCCCATCCGTGTTCTCCCAGGCCGAAAGCCTGTGTGCGTTCAGGGGACTGTTCCTGAATTTCCCGAACCTATCTCCTGAACCTATTTCCAACATACAGCTTTACTTGTTACCAGAAGTCTCTTTTGGAACTATTGACCTTCTACAGCTTGCGCCTTGCTTGTTCTGCCCTCCACCCTGATTTAGACATTCATAACTAGATAGGGATGGACTGCTAAAGCATAAGGCCACTGAAAAGGTATTAGAAGTCTTGAAAACTACTTACCTACTTTACGTTGCTTGTTACATTAATTCTTACCTGAAACAGTTATCCTAAAACTTATTACAAAAATAATTTACTTACTTGGAATATTGCATTGGTTCTTCTATTGTGCCTCCTGTATGTTATAGTACTTACTTTACTAAAGAATTATCTTTGCCTTAATGTGTATATAAAATAAAACAATATCTTTAATGTTAGTGTGTCAGTGTTTCGTTTGACTATGTATACTCTCGGGTCCTTGTGCCTTCCTACAGCCCTATCTCCCTCCTAAAATAAGCCTGGCTGCTCAGCCATTGCAACCAACCTACTTGTGCGGTTCATGCCTATACTAGGAGTTGGAGCCCTGTGTCCCAAGTGTGAGTCTCCTGAAGTCCTGCCTTTGGTGGACATTTGAAAAACTCCCTAACAAACCCTTGTCCCAGCATCCTAGGAAAATGCATGTAGACCTGAAATGAAAAACATACATGTCCATCCGGGTGTGATGCTAACAGAATCATTGTGACTAGTGGCGATTTTCTCTGATTTGCTCACCAGATCTTTCTGAACACTTTTGCCAAATGGTTTTATTAAATGCTCTATCTATGTACAGTTGTTTGAATCGATCAATGCATTTATAGCTTTGTTGGAAGTTGTCGGACACATTCCAGATACTCACGTTGGGATTTATTGATTTTATTGCCCAAACATGTATTTGATCCAGTTGGTAATTTGTGCAGATGTGTACATGGGAGGTTGATTTCATGGTGGAGAAATTTAGGAATAAATCAGCTAATAGTTGGAGCAGGCAAGGGCTGTAACCATTTCCTGGGAAAAGGAGATGCAAGATGAATGCATGCTTTCTTTATTTTTCTGGAAAGATCAATCTAGGTTAGCAGTCAACATTTACAATTTCAACAAAAATGCACACGTACATCAGTATGGGCCTGCGCTAGTATCCTAGCAATCTAGGTTTATGTAACCAACCTTGAAACCCACAGCATTGAGCCCTCTTTCGTGTTATTGGCTTTTCTCTTACAAGAGTCTGTGTTTATTTTGATGCTTCGCCAAGTCTGCTTACTGAAAACGAAAGAAATTGAGTTTATTTGTGGCCAATACTTTCTCTAGTGTGCTTCATAGCGGTGTCCTGTAACTCGACTACAATGTACATACAACACATGCAAAAACATGTATCATTTTTAAAAAAGTCAAGTTGAAAACAATTTTTAAATAGTTTACTCTGTTAGGTTCACAGAGATCAATTTAAATCTTATTTAAAAAGAAGCGAGCTGTAAACAAATCATATATTTCTTTTTATGGTTCATTTATATTTCTTTGTGTTTGCTTCGGCTAGCTATGTACAGTTTCTACGCAGAACCAGGGCAGCTACCGTTATCCAGAAGTTTCAGCGGATGTACGTACTTCGCCAAAAGTACCGCCGGATGCAAGCCTTTACCATTGCCCTTCAGTCTCGTTTACGGGGCTACGCAGCGAGGAAGAGATACCAAGTGGTAAGTGATGTTGAAGATTTGACGTTGTATGCAGAAAATGCTTGTCTGTGTGGAAGTGTGGCAGCTAAGGTGTAGTTTACTTCTACCCCCGGCTCGTGTTCGATTTAGTGTGATAAAGTGCCAATAAAGAAGTGTTGTCCGGAATCCCTTCTTCTAAGAATCTAGCTAATGTAGTACTTGATTGTCTATCCTGGCCCTTCTGCTAGGTGCCTTTCTTGCAGTCTGAAGGTATCCCCTAAAATATAGACAAGAACACCCAATTGGATGTCGTTCTCATATTTTGAGCTTCAATACATTGCCCATGGGAACTAGGAACATATGACAAGACTACTCCAATTAGCAGGCCTTGGTCATACTAGGTAGGCTCCTAACTGTTTGTTTTATAACTAAACTAGCAAAAAACACCCGTTCTCCGAACGGGTTCTGTGAATAGTTATGACAACCCTCATCAATTGTTAAAAATCAATGATCCTGTGGGTCGCTGTTCCGATTTTCTCATCACTTGATGTGCTTTGCACTCTGAAGTAAACTGCACTAAGAATGGGTGTGTGTGGCTGGCTGACATAACACGCAGCAGACATTGGGGTGAGGCGGGAGAATTGGTGTGCTGCTGCATACTGGGACCTTCTGTGCTCTCTCCCCACATGTTGCCTCTCCCTCGCGTGGTGCAGTTCGTTGTGGTACAAATGTCTCATAAACACTGCATTCTAGGGTTGAGGACCTGTCCTTTTACGACCACATTGATGTTTCGCCGGTTTCAGGCAACCGTCTCATGTGTGAAGGTGAAATCCGGCGAAAGGGGTGCAGTGTCGAATGTCATGTAGCCAGTAATGTCCATAGGGTCCTTACAGGTAACCATGCAAAACGTGGTTCAGATTGGTGAAATGGTGTGGAATTGTAGAAGGACGAAGCTTTGCCAAGCCACAAACCCACACATTTTCACTTTTATAAATATAGATAATAATAATTTAGCATTTATATAGCACTACGAACAATCAGGTATCTGAGCGCTGCTTATTACCCACGGTGTGTGGTGCTCATTTATCGACCTCGGAAGTATGAAAGGCTGAGTTTGGCCCTGCTGGGATTCAAACCTGTGCCAGCAGGCTCTGCACAGATGTCAGCCGACACAAGAATACCATTGCACAAAATAGTTCCAACCGATGGGGGCGTTTGAGGCACCCCTTTAGTATTAAAATTACACGACTTCTCATCTTGTTATTGAAGGTACACCTCTTCCTAATATCCATGGGAGTTTTACAGACATACTTTCAAAATTCTTTACCATAGTTGTTTAATTTCCAATGGATAAGTCTTAACTATTAGCTTGCATCAAACAAGACAACCCATCTGGAAATGTTCAGCCTTTCAGTGTTTGTGCAGTGATTGGAAAACCTTGATTTAGATTTTGAAGGGCATCTGCAAAGGCCAGCATTTTTCCCCATACCCCTCCACCATTCCTTTTGATTTTTCGGATTCCTGATCCTAAATTCTGGTTAAAAACTGTTGACTGAACTGCTCGTTAGTGAAACTAATGTTATATTTCAGAAGTGAAAATCAACTTGTTAGTATTCTTCTATGGAGAGTGGACTTAATTTAGTCATAGTCGAAATGTATGAAATGACACTTTGTGTGCATAGTATAACTGTACCCTGTTTTTTTCCCAACCCAGATGCTTCGGGAGCACAAGGCCACCATTATTCAGAAGCATGTCAGGGGCTGGTTGGCTCGTGTCATGTACAAGAGGAGCTTGGAGGCACTCGTCTACCTCCAGTGCTGCTTCCGCAGGATGATGGCCAGGAGGGAGCTGAAGGTGCTGAAGATCGAGGCTCGCTCAGTGGAGCGCTATAAGAAGCTCAACATCGGCATGGAGAACAAAATCATGCAGCTGCAGCGGAAAGTGGATGAGCAGGTAAGCGCAATAGCATAGCAGCAGTGCTTCTAAGTCTTCAGTGGTGTACGAAGCATACTCAGCAGAAAACATGCACAGTACACTTGAGAAAACTCATTAGGTAGTCCATTTCATGGCCAGATCCCTTTGTCGGCATCATACATGGTGATCTTACATTTAAACACAATGTTTTATTTACCCACTATAAGAAATCCCTGGCTAAGTGCTATTTTGAAGTAAAATATTTGCTTTGTAAATGTTTTAACATAGATATCTTGAATGCCTGGTGCTAATCAGAATTTGAGCATCCCTGCACCTAGTTGTATCTGACTTAATGAAGATCAAAGGGAAAAGGGAGGGGGATCGGTAGCACATGGGCTTTGGACTGACCTTCAGGGTAATCCTTCAAGATATTAGCCCAATAGGGTTATATGTAACACTTCAGTTTTGAGAATAGTTATAAGTACCTTTTTATAACTAAGAACTATGTTGGGTTTTCCAAGTGTACCTAATATTCATGGCTGTTTTTTTTGTTTTGTTGTTGTTCCTTTTTTTAGTGCTTACCTAACACTTCCTGAAACCAAACTAGTTCAATAATTTGTCTGTGTTCCTTTAAACATTATAATTATTGATTTGTTTAAAAAAAAAAGAAATTCTGACTGCAGTCCTGTTTTGACTTTGTACCTATTCGATAAAGCTACTAATCATGCAGTTACCTTATAAATGCGTATCAATCCTTATGCAGGCGTGGTGGGCTTTTGAGACACCAAGCACCTTCTTTGTGATTGCAAGACCATATTGCAAGTCGACCAATGTGGACATGCCCATTGTTTCCACTGCAACCTTTCGCTTTACTAGTGAATAGCATTTTCATGGCTACATTTATATTTGTGATATGTCCTTATATTAATTTGTACATGAAAGAGAACACGTTTTTTTTAATACCAAGCCAATATAATAGCCACAGTCACTGAGATGTCGGACATTTTTCATTCTTGCAAGCAATTTGGCGTTTTCATGCTCTATTGTTAGTGTCTGCGTAAAGTTGGTTGTTCCAGGTATTCGGTTAACAGCAAGCCCACTAATGTTTTCAAGGACTAGCTGCAAACTTTCCTTTTACTATTTTGCTGCTAGAATACCCTAATGTGCCAGAATGATGGTGTCGAACTTTGTGGTGTGAAATCTAAATCTCAAGCAACACACAATTCAACATGTAACAGTTGCAATGTCCTACTTTATTTTAAAAGAACAGAGACAGTAAATCACTGCAGGAGAGGTTCAACAATCTGGAGAATGCTTATCGTACAGAGACGGAGAAACTGCGGAACGATGTAGACCGACTTCGTCTAAGCGAGGAAGAGGCTAGAAATTCTGCAATCCGGCTTCTCAGTCTGGAGGAGGAGCTAGCCAGACTCCGGAAAGAGCTGCTGGAGACACAGGCTGAGAAGGCAACAATTGAAGAAAAAGCACATTCCTACAGAAAGGAAAGTGAACTGGTAGGCGAGTTTGTCGGTCTCTAGATGTTTGTAGTATTTTAGTTGCCAGTGAATCACTAAGGCCCTCTTTTCTTGGGTCAACTCATCCAGTTATAGAAAAGTAAAAGTAAAGCAGAAATGTCTAAATTGTGCCTTTTTTACTGAGTGTTTCCCCTTTAATGTGTACAGGAACTTTACACAGAATGTTTGCTAAAAGATCTTTACAAAACATTTCCTAACACTTAACACTTATCACATTCATAACTGAGGTGTTTGATTTGACTGTAGATATTCCTGTGTCCTACTTTAATGGGAAGGACGGGGGGTTAACTACTGTTATCATAGTCTTGTAGGATAGGATTTAAGCATTGACAACCCCTCTACACACTCTAAATTCCATGCAGGGATCCCCAACACAGATAATAGATACTCACTACATTTGTGTATAATCTGAAGTGTGATTGCACTGTTTCAGATCGGATTCAAAACTGACTCGGCGACAACAATTCTAGCCAATACTATGCTTCTGTGTATAAGAAATTGCCCCATTGCATCACTAAAATAGTATATGCCTAGCTGATCTGCTCAATATAGTTTGTCTGCTCTGGAGTACATTTAGGAAATGTATATTACAATGAAAGCTGTAGAACTTGTACCGACATTAGATATCTATTCGCTCATTTGAATGTTTTATCTTGTAAATAAAGTTACAAGAGCAGACACTGATTTTGCATGCAAGAGGGTTCAGGAATTCAGAACCCTTACTGCATATTCATACTCCATGCATTTTCTAATAGAAGCTGCTATATGCTGTTCATGTGTCCAAACTCCTATCTGTGATTTTGGTATTTGCCGAAAGAATACTCATTCCAAGTTTTGATAACTCTTATTTTCAGTTGATATCAGACCTTACAAAGGAGAACGTGCTACTGAAGACAGAGAAGGAAGAACTGAACCGACTTATTCAAGACCAGGTCAAAACAATGACAGGTTGGTGATTTGTACCATGGCCCATCAGGTGGTTCATGATTTCTATAGATGAGATTTCATTTGTATTTATTGAGATGCCAACGGTATCATTTCAAACATAAATGGCATTATAACATAGGCTTTCACAGAGAGTGGAGGTAGTCCTTCGTTAAGGGGTCATTAAAAAGTGACATGGTTTGATATAATAAGGTGAGCCAGGTGATGAAGGGGTAAGAGGGGAAACCTATACCATGTACATGCGCAAGAGGAAGTGGAAAGGATTGCCCCAACCCTAGGTCACGGCTCACAGGCCCAAAGGAAAAATAACGTTTTCTTAAGAGAACAATTGGAAAAGTGCAAAAGGCCCAAATGTAATAATGAATCAAATGGAGTATAGACATTACGCCAAACCAAGAGAAGTACATCTAAAAGGGGGTTATCAACAACCCCAGGAGACACCTGACTTGAACAAGCTGAGGAGTAAGTCAATGACAAGCGAAGAGTGAACCATAGGAAGAGAGACCAAACAAGATGGTGGAAAGGGAGTATACTTCTTACTTTAAGTTGCCTTTCCTTTAGTGGCAGGGTCATGTAGAAGGTAGGTTTGGGCAGAAGACGTCATTATTTTGACAAGCACCTTAGTATCGTTTTATAGGCAGGGAATCTCCCTTTAGCAATAGGTATACACAGGCATTTCTTTCAGTTAAAATTAATAAATCTCATTGAAGAGAATGGCAAACCAGAAGAACTCAAACCAGAAGACACACACCTCAAGATTGAGTTGTGGATGAGGGGGTAAAGAGGTTGGGGGCATGAAAGAAGGGAGAGTGATGTTGGCACTGGAGGCACGATGAAAGAGGAGTCCCGTCTTTGAAGAGATGAGAAGGAGGCAGCAAAAAGCCATGCTGCGGCTGGTGTCGGTTAATCATCTGATTATGCATTTAGAGATTGCAGCAGTGAAGCAGGGGAAGGAGGATTTGATTGGAGGGTCGTCCTAGAGGTAAGAGTGAAGTCAAAGGAGATGAGTTTGCTGCTGGAGGAGGCGTATAGTGTCAAGAGTAGAGGGCTTAGTACTGATCCTTGAGTCCTTAAAGCCAAAGAGATAGGTTGAAGGAGGGAGGCACAGTCCACAGTTTGGAAGGATGCAAGGAGGTCTAGAAGAATAAGAATGGTGAAGAGTTGAGATCGGTGGGCTGGAGGGAACATAATTTGTGACAGCGATTAGAGTTGTCTGAAGTGGAGTGTTTGGACCATAATCCAGATTGAAGGGATCAGCATGTGGGTGAATCGCAACATAGTTGACTATTTGGTTGAAGACGAATGTCTTGTGATGTGGAAGGAGAGAGATAGGTCTGTAGTATGAGTGGTTGTTGAGGTCAGCCCTTGTTCTGTTAGAAGTGGTAGAGATGTGACTGTTTTGTAACATGTTGGGAAGATGCAAGTTGAAACAGAGAGATGTATTGGGTGAGAGGTGATTAAAGATGACGGTGGTAAATTCCTTGATAATTTAGTGCAAAGGGGTGCATAAGAGCGCAATATGGGTTGGCAGACCAAAGGATCGGCTGTGTTGTGAGTTGAAGAAACTTTCCAACCTTTTATATGAGGAGCCGAGTTCCAGTAGAGTAGACAGAGTAGATCAGTCTGCTACTCAATGAGCCTACCAGAGGGTGAAACGAGTGGAATTTCCTGGGCGTGCCATCCCCTCTTTAAAACGTGGTTGTTTCTCAAAGCATAAAGGTATGAATTTACCTGAAAGGTTGGTTCAGGTATACAGGTCCCAGCATGACCCAAAATGGTCAGATTCTAATAATATAGAAGATAGTAACTGTGAATGCTTTCTAAAGTATAAGGGTGAAATAGTATGAAGTGCTTCAGCACAAAAAAACTGTTGTAGGGTAATTCAACTGCAGCCCTTTCATACAGTGGAATACCGAAAGAGATGAACCACAGGCATTTGTGGAATGCACAGTGCAGAAGGGAATCAATCTGAGCCTATTGAAACACTGTACCTTTGGATCTTGGAGCAGATCGCTCGCAGGCGGGTAGAACAGCGAATCCTGCTTACTTGCAGGGCTTGGAACACAGCTGAGCACCACAGGGCTGTGTCCGCACGCATTTGATGATCCGAAATGGCACATGTGGCCTGGCCCAGATTTGAAGGCTTGGAGCAAACTGTTAATCTTGGCCCAATTAAGATCTGACCAATGTCAAAAGAGAAACCATATTGAAACCAGGTTTAAAGGAAACTTTACGAGGCAAAACGAATTGAGAAAATGAAAAAAAGAAACTCAATGGAATGACCAATCATGAGCCGGCTTTAAGAAACCGCTGCAGTCACCGTACTACAAAGTGAGCTAGAAACGTCACCGGAGGGTGAAGGCTGTTGGGCAATGGACATGCTTTCCTCCACTCCCTGAATACACAGGGAGGCTGCCATCTGGAGAGAGGTTGGCCACTTACTGTCAGTTGGGCAGCAGTTGCTCAGGAAAGGTATGCTGGAGGTCCTCCCTCAAGTGATCATTTTAGAAGAAGACTTGGGTAACCGATCCTGCCTGCGAGCCAAATCATATACCAAGAGGAAGGCCGGAGGATGAGGTGCTTCCTTGAGGAACTTAGAAAGTATCACCCCTCGAAGGAGGGTGAGACTATAGTCTGCCTAAAAAGACCCCTGTCTGAGGGTGGAAAAATAGCTATTATTGTCAAGGGTGTTGTATTTGGCGATCTAAAGTCCATGGAGAGATCCAAGAGAAGACTGAGAATCCGAGTTTGTGGAGAGATCTGAGAAGACCGATGTGTGAAGAGAACCAAGAGGATGTGGAGAGGCCTAACAAACAATATGTGATGACCTAAGGACCTTCCGAAGGCAAACTGTGAGTGACACCACAAAGACACTATCCTGGAAAACTGTGAGGAACTTATCTGGGGACCAGAAGTTGTGAAGAGGCCTAAACGAACCCCGATTGAACCTGGGATCATTGGAAGACATCCCCTGGAAGGAGGGTGAGACTATAGTGTGCCTAAAAAGAACCCTTTATGAGGGTTGAAAAATACCCATTATTGTCAAGGGTATTGTATTTGGAAATCTAAAGGTCATGGAGAGATCCAAGACTGTGAATCAGAGTTCATTTCGAGATCTAAGAAGACTGATGTGTGATGAGAACCGAGAGGATGTGGAGAGGCGTAACAAAAAAATCTGATGGCCTAATGACCTTTTGAAGGCAAACTGTGAGTGACACCACAAAGAGACTATCCTGGAAAGCTGTGGGTGTGGAGATCTCCTCTGGGAACCAGAAGTCATGGAGAGGCCTAAACGAACCCTAATTGAACCAGGGATCATTGGAAGACATAGGAGCTTTGTAAGAAAACCTCAGTCTACGGATGTCTGTTTTGTGAACAAGTCCTGGAAGAGCTCTGAAAGGAACCTGAAATAGGTGAGACTTCAGAGAGCTGTATGAGGATCTAAGGTTGTAGAGACCTGAGAGAAACGGATGTTCATGATATATACACGAGTGGTGCAGAGAAAGAGATGCCCTGGGGGAGACTTGAGAGGGTTAGGCTAAGTTCAGAGCTCAATGCTGGGGATCTGGCATCATGGAAGGGGACACTACTGAGCCCAAGAGAAGTGTATTTCAACCAGAGGTTGGAAGAAGACAAGTTACATGGCTAGTCTGAAATCATAGAGGAACTCAAGGCACCTGGCAAGAGAGGCCTCTGTTATTTTAAAGGTTCTTATATTTCGCACTGTTGCCACCTGCATGGTTTCTTGGCGGTAGGAGAATGAGAACCTTCAGCACCTTCTGATGTATGTTTTCTTTTATGACAGGGATGGAGTTTGAAAGGATAGCTTGACCAACACTTTTTTTGTTGGCCAAACTTGGAAAACTGCTGTGGCTTAGCATAGGGTTAGCCTGTAGGCTAAGGGACTCACAAATACTTGTTTTTTTTCTTTTTCTTGGCCATTACCTTTGGACTTTGGTTGTAAGAGCATACGTTTCCTTATTATTTGTAATATTTACCCAATTCAAACCTTTATATTGTGAATCTTAATAAAGACCTGATATTGGACTTCAATTCCCACCATCAATACAGTTGGCAAAAAGGACGGTAGAAGTTCAATGGGGGAGGTGGAGGAAAAGTGGCCGATGGAGTACAGAGAGACATAGGAGGAGGTGCAAATGAGTCCAAGGGTTGGAAGAGAAAGAAGGGTCTACCAGTAGTCCCTTTTTTTTTTTTGTTCTTTTTTAGGAGAAGGAGGCAAAGTCATTGGCAGAGTGAACACAGGAAATTGAGTGGTTCTTTGGGGGGACTGCATGGCCTGGGGGGGGGGGGGGGGTCATGGCCAGTTTGTGATGTTGCAAGCGGAGACAGGAAAGAAGACTAGTGGAGATTGAGGATTTGGCAGCATCTAGGGCTGTGGATGGGGCCTTATGGCAATACTTGAAGGCTGTGAGTAGAGTGGGGAACCAGTTGTTTTTGCCAGCGGCGTAGGCAACCATGCATAGTTGTCCTCCGCATTTCAACAGCTGGGGAGATACGCGGTAGAGAGAGGTGAAGGAGTGGGCATTTTAGAATCGCATGCAATAACAACCAAGCAATATGCTGCACCGGTTCTTAAAACTCAGTGGTGCCAGTTGTCACTGCAACATAACTAAAAGAGAAGGACGCTGTTTCCGTGACCCGAGGGAAATCTCAGAGGAAAAATGTTTGAGTGTGCATATTTTACACAAGGTGTACTTCAGCCAAGAGCGGTTTATGCCTACAGTGGGTCATTGTGATAAATGAACACAGTTATGAATGGCAATGCATTAGGTACCTTATTTACTTTTCTTTAACATCATTGGTTTTAGTACAATCTAGTTTCCTTAAAGGAGCATAAATATGAAATTGTAACTCTGCTTGCTCTTAATATTACAGAGGCCATGGAAAAGAAGCTGATTGAAGAAACCAAACAGCTGGAGTTTGACTTGAATGATGAGAGGTCACGTTACCAGAATCTTCTGAATGAGTACAGTCGGCTAGAGGAGCGTTACGACGATCTGAAGGATGAGATGAATGTGATGACCGTGAGTAGAGTACATGGGACACAAACATCAGTCCAATATTCCGTTTTCGATTGGTTCTACATGGCTAGGTTGATTTTAAGGTTAGGTTTGCCAATCAGTCTTTAGGGAAAACGTATGGTGTCACTCATTGACATCTGTCCTGTTGCTTGGAGGCAACTATTTTGTACACAAAATGTCTGTCATATCCGGCTGAAGTCTCGGATCTCTTTGTGTCTTAACTGCTCTAACAGTAAGATATTCTAAGGTAGGTGTTCCCCAATAGCACTTTTGTATTTGTCTTCCCCGTGTGTAGCCATTTGTTTACTGGGGATTGGACGTAGAATATATATGGAGAATTTCAAAGTAAAGCCTAGAAGCCATATCCGTCCCGGCTTGTCTCTACTCCACCAGGGCTTGAAGTGTTTCATTTCTGTCACTAGTCAAAATGCTGAAAAAGTAGCGAGGACTCAGTCACAAGAGGTACTTGAGTATGGTACTTTACATCATGATATTCTTGATATGAAATAATGCAAACCAGATCCATGCCAGTTCCTTCATTTTTCGGTTTACATGTCTAATTTGAAGAAGTATGAAATGCCAACTTGAAACCATTGTGACAGTCACAAGAATGGGTAGTTTTCAAAGTACCAATGACCTAACAAGCTTTTTAAAGTACATTTCTTCTTTGTTGACTTACTTTATGAAAAATCACATTCTGATTAATTGTAATGTATATGTATGCCATGATAATGTTATCTTGGTAAAAAAAATAACGGAATATTGTCGTTTGAAAGAATTAATTTTATTGCATTTTCCCCAGTCTAGAAATGGCTGAATAGAGCTCCATGCTCATTCAGATATCTGTCCTCTGCTAGTTTAGTAGGGCATTCGATTGCGGCATTGGGACCATAAAGGTGCATTTCTGCCCACCCTTGCTTCATAGGGTGTTTTGATCCCTCCATTTGGGGAAAAACATCTTCTTTCTAGTGTAGACTTTTTAGCATTTCCGGTCCACCCAAGCATATTTATTGGCAGTAGATATACTCTTCCCTAATCATTTCTGTGATCTTGTTGAGCACTTCTATCCGTAACCTGTAGCTCACCCAGACATAACTTAAAGGTGTGGATTAGTGAGCCAACCACATTACATCGCAAACAAATTTAAATAATTATCTCAATGGCAGCTTCGCGTTTATCCAGGTGTATGATGTAGCCTGTAGATAGGAACTGTGCTATTTTTAACTTGTCTGCAGCATAGTGCCTAAACCCTTGGTCAGGCATCTTCCTCCATGTGCTCAATCCTTAGTATGTTGTCTACCGATTTTGTTAACCCAGAATTGGTAATCAGTACCTCTTTAGAAGGTGCATGGCAATTTTATAGGCATTACAGATGTGATCCCACATGCAAGCTGCAGGACAGATAAAAAGGTATGGTAAGTGGAGCAATACCAATGGCCTTTTTACTGTCACTTGGGAACACCTGAGAAGTCGTAAAAGCTGGAAAGATTAGAAGCACATTGGGTCTAATCAACCCCTCCTGTGTATACAGTAAAGGGTATCCCCCTATATGTGTATGCTTCTTGCATGCTCCTTCCAAAACATCCTCAGGTTCCGTAGACACACCCTGTCATGTATTCATTTAATTATTTCCATCTTGTGGTGTTTGTGCAACAGCCCAGGACTTCTGCCGACATTTTAGACTTCTAAAGTTCTTCCTTCGTAAGGATGAACAATGGGACTTGCAGATACGTGTACGAGTGCAATAGGCCATTAATATTTAAATTATCTAAAAAAGACAGGAGTGTGATAAGCTAGCGCATATGGTGACTGGTGCAATATAAAAAAACTCAACATATGGACCTCAAGCAGGCAAGATCCTCTGACGTGTCATTGCTGGTGCTCCATTGTGTTGGTATTATTCGGCAACTACTAAACTACCAACCAGCTTGTAGTTCTCAGCAGCCATATTTTCAAGCAGCTGCTATTCCCTTCTGCATGAAAATGTTTCCTTCGATTCTCGAACTGACATCAATATCATCTCCTTCAATCTCAGGTACTAGCCCTGTTTTGGAGAGTAAGGCTTTGTGCTGGAAACTTCAGGATGCAATCTCCACGTTGCAACATGCTTGTAGGAGGATGCCAACTAATAACTGGGCCAAAGAAAGAACAAACTAATTATGCTGAAAAGTGACACATTTTCTGAGCTCAGAACATCTGCCTTGAATCTTAAGGACAGGGACAGAGTTAAAAATGATTGTTACACAACTGAAAAGCGATGACTTTGTTCCAGGCAAAGATGATGCAAAAAGCACAGGTACATGGGCTGAAAGTTTTGAATAAAGTTGTCACAGATTTCAGATTTATATGTAATGTCCACGTCACTTCTGACTTCTGTCTCCTCCCCCTCACCTGATGAAATATCCTTGGGGAGCTTCGTCCTTCTTTCTTTAATGGAGGATTTATTTTTCAGAAGATACGGTCTACCACAGAAGGACGCCACAATGGTTACGGAAGTTTCCGGGAACCAGCGGCCCCGGATCCGTGATAGCCAACGGGGAAAATGCCAAGTAGGCAAAAAAAAAACAGGACGTCTTGCCGAAGAGAGGAAATCCAGAAGTCTCGGAAGATCGGTGAGTAAACACGAAGTTCCAGTAAACAGGTTAAGTGCCATTGTCCAAGGAGGGCAATGACCTGAAGGAGAGTGCTTCGGAGCAAACCTCTGTGACACCGGAAGGGGACGCGATAGTAGCGCTGTGGGAGGGAGAAGCCAGGTACAGGAGGAAAGCTGAGGGAACCACGGCAAACGAAAATGAAAGCGAAGCGAGGAGGGAGAGAGCGAGAGCAAGGCTGAAGGGAAACACTGAGCGAGAGCCCGGAAACCCGAACAGAAGAGGTGTGAAAGAGAAGGAACGTAAGCGTGGGGGGCAGGGTGCCCAGTACAGGAAAGGAGGGGCTCGGCAGAGCCAAGGGAAATGATAAGGAGCGCAACAGCAGGATAGCGCAAAACCCAGTTGCAACACGGAGATCCGGCTGCATCTGAACGCTAATATTGCTGGGGGCGGCCATCTTGAAAAAGACTAGACCGCAGCCTGAAAAAGACGTTCCCAACGTGGTGGGACTATCTATGGCGGCCAAGTTTCCATCGGTCCCAATGTTTGACAAAAAAGGAGCGCATGACAGTATGCCCCCCTCCAGAGCGGGAGAAACCCAGCTTGCCAGGGTGAGCCCGATAGAACTTCCTCACCAGTCGGGGGGCATGTACATGGGAACTGGGCTCCCATGAATCTTCCGACGATGGGTAGCCCTTCCAGGGGAGCAAAAATTCCAATTGTCCCCGGCGTAACGGGAATCCTTGATATCAGCCACCTCCTATTCTTCTTCAGGCCCCTGCTCCTCCGCCAGGCGACCCAGAGGGGCGGTGGGAATGCTGGTTAAGGCCAGACGTAACTGGGATGCATGGAACACAGGATGGATCCTCTTGTTGCAATTTGGAAGCCAAAGTCGAAAAGCAACAGGATTTATTCCGGAAATCATAGTATAGGGACCCATGAACCTGGGTGACAACTTAGATGGGTAGATCCACCTGGGTAGATATCTGGTGGACAACCATACCTGCGAGCCCGTCTCAATGATGGGTGCATCAGTGCGTTTCTGATCCGCCAGGCGCTTGTATTGGTCGCGAGCTTGGGCCAGGGCTACCTTGGCAGTTCTGTGTGCCTCCGTAATCTGCTGAATCTGCTGCAATCGGTCGTCGATCGTGCAACATACCGGTAAGATACTCCTCGGATGTTTACCAAATGTACTGAAAAATGGGCTGAGTCCCATGGCAGAATGGGTACAGTTATTATAAGCAAACTCTGCGGTGGGCAACAGATCATACCAGTTGTCTTGCGTGTGATTAGTGTAACATCGAAGGTATTGCTCCAAGGTCCCGTTCAATCTTTGTCTGCCCGTTCGTTTGTGGATGGAACCCAGAGGACAACGCTCATTCTATGCCCAGCTTCTGACAAAGAGCAGTCCAAAATTTAGAGGTAAATTGGCTACCCCGGTCAGAAATTATCTCAGTGGGTAATCCGTGCAAGCAAAATATGTCCCGCACAAATACCTCTGCCATCTGTGAGGCAGAAGGCAAACCCGGGAAGGGGGAAAAATGAGCCAACTTCGTAAGTGAATCTATGGTGACCATGATACACGTGTGGCCATGAGAAACCGGAAGATCCACTACAAAGTCAGTGGAAATTTGCTCCCACAGGGTTTCAGACAAGGGAATTTGTTCCAGTAAGCCAATGGGTTTTTTTAAACAATTTTTACTTCGGGCACATTGAGCACACGCTTGACGTATTTCTTAATGTCAGAGGACATTCCAGGCCAAAAGAAATATCTTTGCACTAGTTCTACTGTTCTTCCTTCCCCGATGTCCTGCAGTGGGGTGATCGTGGCACCAAGACATAACCTTCTGCTGTAAATTAGACTGAGGCACAAACAATTTCTTGTCCATGAAGCACAAACCTTCTCTCCTGTCTACTCGGATACGGGGTGAAGATAGAGCCGGGAACGGTACTCGAGCGGTGGCTGTCCTGACTTGAGAGTGAAAGGTGGAGGCGATGAACACCCTGTTGGGAAAAAGTCTCTCCTTGAGGCACTGAGAAGGATCTTCTGAGACATACCGACGAGAGAGTGCATCTGTGATAACATTCTGGCTGCCTGGTACGTACGTGATCTCAAAATCGTACTGGGCAAAAAAATGTGCCCACGTAGCCTGACGAGAGTTGACACATTCCATGCTCTGAAAGGTTTTGAGATTCTTGTGATCTGTTCTGATGAGAAAGGGATTTCCTCCTCCCTGTAAAAGATGCCTCCACTCCTCAAAGGCCAGCTTGATGGCCAACAACTCTAGCTCAATTACGGAATAATTCCTTTGACTGATCGTGAGAGTCTTCGAGAGGTATGCAATGGGATGTTCCACTCCTTCCTCTTCTTGCAGAAGAACGGCTCCCACTGCATTGGCAGAGGCGTCCGCTTCCACAATAAATCTTTTAGCTTGGTTGGGCTGGACCAGAATGGGAGCAGAGCTAAATCTTTGTTTCAGGGATAGGAACGCTGTCTCTGCTGCAGGAGACCAAACAAAGGGTTGGTTTTCTTTCTGTAGTAGAGAGGTAATGGGAGCTACCGTAGCAGAAAAAGTATGAATGAACTTCCAGTAGAAGTTAGTGAAACCTAGGAATCTCTGCACCTCCTTTATGGTTTTTGGGGATGGCCATTCCAAAATGGCAGAGACCTTCTTCGGGTCCATCTATATTCCCTCTTGGGAGAGGATGAACCCTAGATACTGAACTGAAGTGACCAGAAATTCACATTTACTGGGTTTCAGTAGGAGATGGTTTTCTTGCAGGCGATGAAAAACTTCATGGAGATGAGTGGAGTGTTCTTGTGCGATCTTAGAAAATGCCAGGATGTCACCTAGGTAGATGATCACTGAGCGGAACAGCAAATCCGTAAAGGTGCAGTCCATAAATCGTTGGAATATCGCTGGGGTGTTCACCAGACCAAAGGGCATAACTTTGTACTCATACAGACCGTAGGGTGTTCTGAACACTGTTTTTCATTCATCTCCCGCCCTGATGCGCAGGGGATGAGCATTTCTTAAGTCTAACTTAGAAAAAACTGTTGCACCTCTCACTGCTTCCAAAATGTCAGAAATCAGTGGCATCGGGTATCTGTCCCGAATGGTAACCTTGTTGAGCCCTCAGTAGTCAATACATGGTCGAAGTTCCGTGGAGTCCCTCTTGGCGATGAAAAACAGAGGAGCACCCGCTGGGGATTTCGAGGGTTGGATAAGACCGTTCTTTAGGTTGGCGTCCAAGTATCCTCTGAGTACCTCCTTCTCTTTTACAGATAGAGAGAACATTCTGCCGAAAAGGACCTGGACGTCCGGTACCAGATCTATAGCACAGTCCTCAGGGCGGGGCAGGGGAAGATCATGTTCTGCTTTCTCCATGAAGACCTCATGGTAGATCTGAAATTGAGGAGGAATCGAATGGATAGTCCGTGGTGGTGCTTCTACAGCCTGTAAGATTGCCGGCTGATAACCCGATGACTGCAAGCAGAAGTGTTGACAATAGGATGAGGGGAAACTGAGGGTATTCTTAGACCAATCTATGGTAGGATTGTGTTGGCGGAGCCAGGCTATACCCAAAATGATGTGGAAATGAGCCGCTCGGATGATCTTAAACGATATGTCCTCCTTGTGATGTTGGATGGTACCTCGGATCTGCTCCGTGGAATGGGTAATAGGACCTGAACAAAGAGGGGTTCTGTCGACTCCTTCCACCTTCATGTTTTCCTGGTTCTGGACTCGACGGATACCCATCTTCTCTGCCCACAAGGTGTCCACGAAGTTGCCAGCAACACCGCAATCGATTAGGGCTAAAATCTCCACTGATTGGTCCCTCCAGGACAAGTGTAGGGTAACAGCCATCAAGCGGGTGTCTTCTGACTGAGTTGAAGGTGCGATAGACAGAGATACATAGGGACTTTCAGTAACTCCTCGAACCGTGGTCCCTCCAAGGTTCGAGGTGATCCGTTTCCTCACCGCCTGGGAGGGACCGCTAAGCAGTTCCGAAGCAGATTCAAAGAAGATCCACAGTACATGCAGAGACCTGACTATCTGCGTCCCTTCCGTTCTTCAGGAGTGAGTGGAGACCTCATGGATCCAATCTGCATTGGTTTTTCCTTGTTTAGGGTTGTTGACGAAGGTGAGGGAGGCTGTGAGGGGGCAGGGAAACCAATAGTTCCTCGTCCTCTCCTTCTCTTGCCAACATTCGTTGATCCAGTGTTCAGTCTGTAGGACGACTGACAACAACTCTGAGAAAGAGGCGGGTCGAGGAACTCTGGCCAATTCATCTTTAAGTTCCTTCCTGAGGCCTCTAAGGAAAATAGTGAATTGTGCTTGCTCCGACCAGGTAGATTCAGTGGCTAGTTGCTGAAACTTCGTAATGTAAGACAAAAGGTCCATCTGACCTTGGTGGACCTCCAGTAGTTCTTCGCAAGCCATGAATGTAATTTCCGGCCTTTCAAAGGTCTGTATTAGTTTAGCCAGGAAAGCTTCCCAGTCTCGGAAAACCGGATCATTTGCGGTGACTAAAGGGTTGGCCCAGGCCAATGCGTTTCCGGACATATTGGAAACCACAAAGTCTACCTTGCTCAGATCCATGGAGTGAGTAGTGGGCCGAGCAAAATACACATTGCAAGCTTCAATGAATTCTTTAAGCAATTTTGGTGTGCCGTCAAATTTACCAACCGACAGGCATTGGAGGGAGATCTGAACGTGTTTCCCGGTTGGCCACCAATTGATGGAGTACATTGTTCTCCACCTTGAGATTCTGGAATTCTTGGCTTAAATTATGAACCTCCAAATTAAGAGATTGTACTGCGGTTACCAATTCCTGGACTTGTTCGGGGGTAGCCATTTTGGAATGTGTTTGGTGTTGCAAACTGTCACAGATTTCAGATTTATCTGTAATGTCCAAGTCACTTCCCACTTCTGTCTCCTCCCCCTCTTCCTCACCTGATGAAATATCCTTGCGGAGCTTCTTCCTTCTTTCTTTAATGGAGGATTTATTTTTCAGAAGATACGGTCTAGCACGGAACGACGCCACAATGGTTACAGAAGTTTCCGGAAACCAGTGGCCCCGGATCCATGATAGCCAACGGGGAAAAAGCCAAGTAGACATAAAAAACCAGGACGTCTTGCCGAAGAGAGGAAATCCAGAAGTCTCGGAAGATCGATGAGTAAACACGAAGTTCCAGTAAACGGGTACGTACCAATGTCCAAGGAGGGCAATGAGCTGAAGGAGAGTGCTTCGGAGAAAACCTCTGTGACACCGGAAGGGGATGCGATAGTAGCGCCGTGAGAGGGAGAAGCCAGGCACAGGAGGAAAGCCGAGAGAATCACGGCAAACGGGAAGGAAAGCGAAGCAAGGAGGGAGAGAGCGAGAGCAAGGCTGAAGGGAAACATCGAGCGAGAGCCTGGAGAGCCCAGAAAGCCGAACAGAAGTGTGAAAGAGAAGGAACATAATCGGGGGGCGCAGGGTGCCCAGTACAGGAAAGGAGGGGCTCAGCAGAGCCAAGGGAAATGATAAAGAGCGCAACAACAGTAGAATAGCGCAAAACCCAGTTGCAACACAGAGATCCAGCTGCATCCAAACGCTAATATTGCTGGGGGCGGCCATCTGGAAAAAGACTAGACCGCAGCCTGAAAAAGACGTTCCCAACGTGGTGGGTCTATCTATGGTGGCCAAGTTTCCATTGGTCCCAATGTTTGACAAAAAAAGGGCGCATGACAAAAAGTCTTGGTATGCCAGCAAAAGTAGGCCGGGCATGGGTAGGAATAATGACTCATATATATGACCAACTTGTTGAGTGACCAGGTAATCAGATGTCTCCTTTTTTTTTTTTTAAATGTTGGGGATTCCAACTTTTTACTCTGCATCTTTTTGATTTGGTCTTGTCCTATTTGTTTACCACTTGCACTCCTCTTCTAGATCTAGACCACAAAATCACCCTGATGCTCCGATGGTAACCCCTCACTTGGACCACTGTAATTCCCTCGGCATAGAGTGTGAAGAAGAGGTTTACAAAAGCCTCTGTTGAGGGCTTTAGTACATCAATCTATTGCTGAAACGCTGGGTTTCCCTCCTTTCCCTAAAGCTATTCCTTAAGCTGTAGCTGTGTATCGTCTGTGTCCTGCAGAGGGTGTGTGAGAACTTTGAAAACGTCATGTGCAATACTTTGTGCCTACCACTAGATGTCGGCCTATGCAAAGCATCTGGATTTTAGCAGATCCAAGCATCAGAAATAGGATTACGGTAAGTAATGTATGCCATATATTTCGGAGTTTGTGGATCTGCTTAGAATCGCATGCTTTGCATAGGTGGAAATCTAGTGGTTGGTGCACCTTCCAGCCACAGTTGGGCGAACCTGCTGAAAAGTGGAAAGTCCGTAACTGAGCCTAGCCTTTCAGCAGGCGGAGCAGCACCAAAGAAAACCACTGTGCCTGTTAGCCATCTTTCGGTGCATGTTTTAAAAGTTAGTCACCGACCATTATTAGCACTGCACTGAACGTCTCCACACAGACATCCACTCGGGCACAACCGCCAAAACAACCACCGAACAGCCGCCAACGCAGGTGGTTTCGGCAGATCTAGTTTCTCTGGGTGCAGAATGCAATAGGCAGTGCTCCAAATAAGACTTTGAGGTGGGAGCATTTTACTCCCAATTTTTAAACTTTGAGAGTAAATGTCATTTCAAGAGAGTAAAAATGACTTTTCTCCTTTGCAAGAGTAACATGTATGCGACATCCAGCTGACGTGTGCAAAAACTGTATGGAAATCATTACCATGCGGCAGCTTTCTGTATTGTGACAATACATCTTTCATTATTTCTCTACGGTATGGCCATTTGATCTCTCCTGTATATATTTAAATGTTGAACACACAAAAACCTAGCCAATTGCATAGTAAAGCAAACCTGAATTGTATTGTGTGCTTTGAGGTTCCAAAGCATAAATGTCTTTTGATGTTTAATGAAAGTCTTCATTTCCTGGAGCTATTACTACCCAATGGTATGCCAATGTTATGATACAACAGTGCAGACAGGCAATGACTCCATGCTAAATTCTATACCTCATCTCATGGTCAAATGGTTATTTACATAGGGATTTTGGCAAAACGCTGTACATCGGACATATTTATCACCAATTATCACCAAACCAAAGTTGGTACTCATTTATCGACCTCGAAAGGATGAAAGGCTGAGTTGGCCTTGCCAGGATTCAAACCTGCAACCTACAGATAACATACAAATTGCAGCAACGAGCGCTCAGCCGGCTTAGCTATCTTCAGAGCTCAGTAAACCGAGTATTGACTGAGGTATAATAATCAGTGCCTAGATGTTGGACAAACCATGTATGAAGAGCTATATAAAGTTAAATACCTATCTGGATTACCACAGGGACAGGTTTTGCTGAGTTTCAATTTCAATTACAAATGTAACTTTCATTTGATTGTTTTTGAACAGCGCTTGCTCTTCCTGGAGAGTCAGGTTTTGGAGGCTTTAATTGTCTTGAAGATTTGAGAGGCTATAACAACTGTGATTGGTGTAATGGCAATCAATAACCCTTGAGCAGAAGCTCTGCTGCCACTGATCATTTATAGTAATCTACCCCATTGACTGCAAGGATGTAAACTAGACTGTGCATACTCATCATTTTTCACACTGTTTTTATAATTAGACTGTAAATTAAATCATAAGGGTAAAAATGATCTGCCTCCGCATGATTATGCATACACCACAGGAACTCTAAAAAATACAATTATGCAAAACTGGTTTGCTTTCTTTTGAAAAAAAGCATAATTTGTTAAAAAAGATTAAATCTCAATTGCAACTTAGTTTTCCATCTTAATTATACAATCTTAAAATGCTAGGAAAATAAATATGCACAGTGCTTCAGTTTGCTCCATGAGCATCTACACAACACAGCAGAGGCTGGATGGAAAGAAACCATTCCTACTCTTAGATCCCATCCCCTTTCCTCCATATTGTATGGGCGTCCCTTCCAAGGGACAGGAGACGGAACCCTTTTCACCAGAAAAAAACCTTCTTCCCCTTTAAATTTAGAGGCGCGCTACCCATATGCTGCCCTGACTCCACCCTTCCGCACCACATCCCAGTCCCCTTTTCCGCATCGACGGGAATAGGCCGAATTCACCAGAGCTCCTGGGTTTGGCTTCGGCCATATAATTCCACGCGCGGATACTTCTTTCTCTTTTTTGTGTCTTGTCTATCATTTAGGTACTCGGCCCTCGGGTGTCACGCTCATCCTCAGCTCATGTCGACTTCCACAGGTGTCCATCCTGCAACAGGCTCTTCCCAATTTCAGACCCCCACGCCCTCTGCTTACGTTGCCTTGGCCCAGACCATGGTTGGCAATCATGTTCGGCGTGTGACTCGCTGTCCTCGAAGGTGCTGAATAACAGACAAGCCAGGTGGAGGGAGCTCTTCTAGAGGTCGCCTCCAGAGGATCTCAAGAACTTCGTGAAGCATCCAACCAGGCCCAAGGTAGGGCCGATGTTTTACAGCATACCCCGCAAGGGAGACTCCTTCCCAGGGACTCTCCAGTGCGGGAGGGACTGGCCAGGTCCTTCTACCGGCACGTGCACCGAGGCTGCTTCAGCTACCGGCCTTCGGGTCAAGGGACCCTCGGAACCTCCCGGGCACAGTGTCGAGGGACCGTAAGGTTCTTCTGCCAGGTCTACACCCAAGGGGCTCTGCCCTTGTACCGGCAAAATGGCCGAGGGGCTACTCCCTAACGCTGGCAATATGTCCTAGGGGCTATGCCCTAATACCGGCAATACGTCCAAGGGGGTGCCTAAACACAGCTCTACAGGCCCCCCTGGTCGAGGGTGTCTCACTTACCGGGCTGAGGCCTGAGGAGCAGGGTAGGCCTCGTTATCCACACGCAAGAGTCTTGGACCAGGCCAGGCCCAGCGGGCCAAGCAACACGTCGCAGGCACGTGGCAGGCAGCTCAGCAAAATGGCCACCGCACCAGAAAGGGGCACCCCCCCGACGCCATTCCACGAAGAACGAGTATCGAGGTGGGACTGGCCTAAATCAGGTATGTGGCCTACAGTCTAACCTTCATTTGCGAAGGGCAACTTTCCTTTGCGTTCATACGGATTGGGTACGCAGTGGCTCCAGCAGCCCCCCCGCTACCCTGTCTGTACCGGAACCCCTGGCACCTCTTTGGCCAGTGAGGAAGTGCTCTTAGAAGTTTCTCGGCCTCGTGAATTCTCCTCAGATGGGGGCTATCATCAAAGACGCAGTCCGGGAAGTCCTCCCCGCCATGCTAGAGGCACCACAGACGCGTACATCGGGCTCCCGGTGCCTGCTTCCTCCTCCGGCTCCACAGCCAACTCCGCAACCTCCACCGCCTCCTCAGCATCTGGCTGCGGTCCCTGTACCCAGCCTCTGGCGCCATATACCCCGCCTCCTCCACAAGATCCTCCAGATCTGCAGGATACGGACGAGGAGAAGGATCCGAACACGCCATCCTCAGCCAGGGCCTTCCATGAACATTTTGCTAGCCTGGCAGAGTACCTGGGCCACCCCAACCCGAGGTCGAACAGCCGGCATAGGGGGTTCTGGCTGAAGTCCTCAAGAGAAACCCCTCTGCCAACACAGGGATCCCACTGCAAACCGATGTAGTCTCCCTGGCCAAGAAGGGTTGGCTCAAGCCCCACTCAGTGCAGCCGGTCAACCGACGCTTGGACGCCAAGTACAGGCAGATAGAGGGGGATACACTCTTGCTTTCGACCCATCCTCAGCCACACTCCTCGGTGATTGCTGCGGCATCACTATACTCCAAGCCTCAGTTGTCCTCAGCCTCCTCCTCTGTGTGCTGCTAGTCAAGGAGGAGAACATCTTGAGGCCTACAACAAGATCTACTCCAACGCCTCCTTGCACCTGCGTCAGGCCCACACAGATGCCATCCTGGCGGCCGCCAACCAAGGGTTATGGCTGGAAATCGTGGACTTCCTCCCGCAACGCCCCACCCAATGGCAATCTTGATTTAAGGCGGGGCTAGCGGAAGCCAAGCTCGTGGCGCATGACTTCATGTAATCCACAGTGGCGCATATCGATAACTCAGGCCGTACCATCTGCATTGCTACGGACATGAGGAGAAGAAGCCTGGCTCCGGGCAACGAAGTTCAACGCTGATGTCCAGGAGCGCATTCTAGATCTACCATTCGAGGGTGGGGGGGGGCTTCTTCCACTCCTCTACGGACGAAGAGCTGGACAAAAAGAACAGCAGCTCACAAATGGCAAAGTCTTTATCCATTCTTACAAAGACCACGCCCAAATCGTACATCCAATCTCTGCAGCGCTCGGAAAAAGGGTTGTACATACGGAGGGTTCCGCGGCCTCCAGGAACACAGATCCAGGCAGCCGGACCGGTCGCCGTCTCGGTGCCGGTGCAAACAACAAAAAGGGGGGGGGGTACGTTTTTTTTTTTCTTCAGTCCCCCTCCTCAGCGTCAGCCTCTGAGGGAAAGAAGGCATGACACGCCCCTTCGGGTCCACGTGTCTCCGGTGGGGGGCAGGCTTCTCTCCATGCACAATTCTGGCACCAGAATTTCAAGGACCCCTAGATCGTCTCTGTGGTATCCACGGGGTACTGCCTTCCTATCCCAGCCTCTCCTCCCCTCCACTCCCACAGGTTGGAATGCAACTCTTTTGGCGGAGATCCAGTCGCTCGTAGAGAGCCAGGCAGTGGAGGAAGTCCCAGCCTCCAAGTGTGGCTTTGCTCCAGGATTTTTGCCATTCAGAAGAACCAGGCGGGCCTGAGATTTGTGCTGGACCTTTCCACCCTCAACCTCTCCCTACCCCTGCAAAAGTTCAAGATGGTTACGCCAGCTTTGATAGCGGAGACATTGGACCTGATGGACGCGTACCTACACGTCCCTTTTTGGCAGCCCCATCATTCTTTCCTACGGTTCAGGATCATGGGCTGCCATTTCCAATACAAAGTCCTTCCATTTGGCCTCATCTTGGCCCCCAGGGTCTTTACCAGACTCCTGAACGGTGTAGCGGCCCTCCTCCGAGCGCAGGGCCTCCACATCTACCCATACCTCGACGACTGGCTCGTCAGGGCTACATCTCCGGAAGCGGTTCTCCACTCTTCCCATGCCCTAATGAATACACTGCACCACCTGGGCTTCTCGCTCAACCTCAAGAAGTCACAGCTGCAGCCTATGCAGACTCTTGACATTCCTGGGACACGTTTGGGACACGTGCTCAGAAAGGGTTTTCCCGTCGGAGGACAAAATCTCGGCCATCAAGAGGGCCACTGCCCAGTTCCTCAGCAGAGAGGTGACCTTGGCATGGTGGTACCAACATCTCCTGGGTCTACTGGCGGTGGTCCTATTAGCCGTGCCACACACGAGACTAATGATGAGAAGGATTCAGCTGCACTTTGCGGCCTCATGTAATCAGAAGCGGGGCTCGCAATCCGAGAGCATCAACGTTCCTCCATCTCTCCACCTGGACCTAACCTGGTGGTCTATGGACTGCAGCCTACGGAGGGGCAAGCCCTTTCGGCCGCCCTCTCCGCAGGCCACCATCACCACAGACTGCTCTCTTGCAGGCTGGTGAGCCACCCTGGACGATCTCTTGGTCCACGACACTTTGACTCGACAGGAGCAGGAATACCACATCAATTGGTTGGAGCTGAATGACATCTGGCTAGCGCTCAGAGCATTCCTACCACTTCTCAAGGGCAAGGCTGTCCGGATCCAGACAGACAACTCGACCAGCATGTACTACGTCAACAAGCAGGGAGGCGCCAGATCCCCTCCTCTGTGCAGACTGGCGATCAGCATGTGGGAATGGGCCCTGGAAAACGACATTTACCTCCCAGCAGTCGACCTCCCGGGGGAATCCAACCTCGAGACGGACAGGCTCAGCAGGCCTGGGAGCAGACAATTACGAGTGGCAGCTAAACGACCTAGTTATTCAGGAGATCTTCAACAGGTGGGGTCACCCCCAAGTGGATCTCTTTGCCACCTGGCACAACAAGAAGTGTCCCCAGTTCGCATCCTGGCAGGGTCAGGGCCCCAGCTCTCTGGGCGACGCATTTCACCTCCAGTGGACCGGCATGAAGGCTTGCGCCTTTCCACCAACTCACCTGATCCACAGGGTAATCTGCAAGATCAAGGAGTCCCACTGACTCCTCATCATTCTGATTGCTCCATGGTGGCTGGCCAGGCAGTGGTTTTCGGAGCTGCTCAGCCTCTAGGAGGTGCCCCCTATACACCTCCCGACGGGCCCATCACATCATCTGGCAAAGCAGGGAGGCAGAATCATCCATCCTGCGCCAGTGAAACTAGCCCTCACAGTGTGGTACCTGAGCAGGTAACGCTTCGGCACCTTAGCCTCTCAGAGGCCAATCTGGAGATCATACAAGGCGCCAGGATCAAAGCCACCAGGGCCAGTACAAAAGCAAATGGACCAGATTCTGCCACTGGGCAGACTCCCAAGGGAATTGACCCCTTGGCCTGCAGGTTGGATGACGTGCTCTCCTTTTCGGTGCAACTCGCTCATTCAGGCGTACAGGTGGACACCTGCCGTACATACCTTGCAGCCATTGGGGCTTACAGGAACTCTGAGGAAGGCATTTTTTCCTCCTCCAACCCTATCGTCAAACATCTGACTGGTCTTGCTAGGCTCTAGCCGCCTGTCAAGAGACTGCACCCTGTGTGCCCTGGCGCACAAACCATTCGAGCCAATGGCGTCTGTGGACATTAGGCTGGTCACCATCAAGACAGCCTTACTAGTCGGTCTTACCTCTCCTCGCAGAGTCAGCGAGATCTAGGTGCTGGTCGCCTCTGAACCATATACCACCTTTCACAAGGACAAGGTAGTCATGTGGACGCACCCGGCGTTCCTGCCCAAGGTTCCATCACTTCACTTGAACGAAGAAATAGTCCTTCCTACGTTCTTTCCCGATCCCAAGGATGAAGCACAGAGTGCTGCACTGCCTGGATGTCAGGCGTGCCCTAAAATTCTACTTGGACAGGATCAAGGGCTTCTGCAGGTCGGACGCCCTGTTTGTCACTTTCGGAGGCTCAAGGCCAGTCTATCAGGTCTCTAAAGCCTCCATATCTCGCTGGATGGTCTCTGCCATTAAAGAAGTGTATGTGGGCCAGCACAAGCCGCTCCCGGCCAACATGCATGCCCACGCAGTCCAGGCCAAGGCAACGGCCATCGCATTCTAAGGCCATGTCCCTTGGCAAGTCATAAGCAGGGCGGCCACTTGGGCCTCTCCCTCAGCTTTCTGCAAGCATTTGTTTGGATGCTGGCTCTAGATCTGATGTGGCTTTCGGACAGGCGGTTCTCAGGAACCTATTTGCTTAAGGCGGGTCTCCTCTCCACCCTGGGGCTACAATCCGTTGTAATCGCCCATGCAGTATGGAGGAAAGGGGACAGGACGTAAGAATAATTATAAGTTACTCACCGTAGTGACTAACATACTCTTAGTCCATAGTCCCCTTTCCTCCATTCGTCCCACCACCCCCCCCTAATAATACTAGTGTCATTAGGCAATGTTTAATCTATTGTCGACGCGTCAATGGGGACTGAGGTGTGGCGCCGGAGGGCGGAGTCAGGGCAACGCATGCTCCCTGGGCTACGCCCCTGCGCACCTCTAAATTTACCGGGAAAGAAGGTTTTTTCTGGTGAAAAAGGTTCCGTCCCCCGTCCCTTGGAAGGGACACCCATACAGTATGGAGGAAAGCCGATTATGGACTAAGAGTACATTAGTTACTATGATGAGTAACTTATAATTTCTCTTTTTACACCATGACTCACACGGGCAGTAACCCTTATGTGGAGAAAATGTTCAAGCCCGCACCAACTGACCCCCCTATAGATTCAGGGTTATGTAACGCCGGACTCGCTAGTGGTCACTACCGCTAGGAAGCGTGCTGGAGTACCACTGTACAATACCAAGACACCGCCTGACAAATAATGCAAGAAACTTTTACGCTTTAGGCAAAAGGGCCACTGCTTTAGCACCCCGTTCGGAATGTATTGTCAACAATACTAAGCTGTTAAAAAGCTACAGTGATGTCCAGTTTGGGTTCCTCCAAAGTAACTAGACTGACATCCCAGAGCCAACCAAGTCCCTACTTTTCAACATCATTAAGGAGGTTAGACGGGTCACCCATAACATTTTAAAGGACACATTAGACTCTGATAAAACACTGGGCAGAGTCCTGGCACAAGGAACTCTATTTAAACGGCACTCTGCTGTGTAATTCTGGGTTCAAATCAGAAACTATGGCTACTTTAATAAACAAGCCTATTGAGGAATCAGTCTTTTTTGGCAAAGCTATCGATGAAGCTTTAGACACAGCAAAGAAGGAACACAACCTGCTTAAGATCCTAACTCAAATTTCTAACATGCCATTTGTCCAACACTGTGTTTTCAACACCTGCCGTTCCTTTCGCTCCACATTCAGGGTTCTCATCTGGGTCCTCTTCCTGGTACACACCCCATGGTACACAATCTACCTACCAAACCTCTCAACACTGTGTTTTCAGATGACGAAAAGGTAGAGGTAGGAGTACAGCCTCTAGAGGCTGCCCTACCCCTTCCAGCAAGTGACCTTTCCATCAAGGTTCCCTCCCATGTATCTCCAGTACGAGGTTGAATTTCATCATTCGCCCACGCACGGAAGAAGATAACCTCAGACCATTGGGTGCTGTCTACCATAGCAGACAGATATTCCATCAAACCTTTACTAAAACCCTGTTACCATCTACCAAGGCACAGAAGGATGTTGCAAGAACATCAGCTCATCCTGCAAGCGGAAGTGGAGACATCACTTCAGAAAGGAGCCATAGAGCCTGTCCCCTTTCTAGAGGTAAGCAAAGGTATTTTTTCAGTGCACTTGCTTGTACCCAAAAAGGACTCATCTATGTGCCCTGTATTAGATCTGCGTCTGCAAACAAGTATGTCAAGCCACAAAAAGTCAGGATGACTACCCTGCTCAGACATCCTCTTCTCAGAAAGGGGGACTACATGACAACATGGAACATGAAAGCTGCATACTTTCAAATGTTGCCAGCACACATAAAGTTCCTAACATTCCAAGTGGGAAACACTAATGATCAGTTCAAAGTACTGCCATTCGGCATAGCCTCATCACCAAGTGTTTACCAACGTTCTAGCAGTGGTGGCAGCCCACTTAGCAGAACATCCATTCCAGTGTATCCTTTTCTAGATGACTGGCTAATTACAGGAGACACATCCCAAGCGTGTCTCAAGAATACACAAATCATCAAATGACTTTCAGCTAGTGTTATCCATCAACGAGAAAAAATCAAGTTACGTGCCCAGTCAAGTCAAACAATTTCAGGGAACTTTAATACGAACAGACCGTTTTTGTCTTCCCCCTCTAACAAGAGGGTCCAAAACATGCGATTCCAAATTCCACAATTTATAGCCGGTCGTCAGATAACCGTACGCTAGGGCATGCACCTGCTCAGAATGATGGCTTCCTGCATGCGTCAGATGCAAAAGTGGCTCGCAAGACACTTGTCGTAGGCAATTGCTCAGTGGGACGATGTAGTGGTTGTCTCGCAGTCTCTAGTTCTGTCCCTGCAGTGATGGTCAAGGGAGAACCTTCCCAAAGAATAATAATTCACCACACCAGCAATAGACCACTCTTACCACAGACGCTTCCATAATCAGGGCAAGGAACACATTATCTCCAACATGCAGCGCACTGCGTTTGGTATCAGACACTAGCGAACAAGCTTGTCAACCTGTTAGGACTTCTCTCAGTGTTCAAAACTCTCGAAGCCTTTTAAGTCCAGTTACAAGGGAAAACATTTCTAGTCCTAACATACTCTTACGTCCCGTCCCCTTTCCTCCATACTGCATGGGCGTCCCAGGCGAGGGACGAGAGACGGAACCTTTTTCGCCAGAAAAATCTTCTTCCCCTCTAAATTTAGAGGCTTGCGTAGGCGCAGCCTGGGAGCATGCGCTGCCCTGACTCCACCCTCTGGCGCCACACCGCAGTCCCTTTTTCCACGCTGACGGGAACGGCCCAAATTCACCAGCGCTCCTGGGTTTGGCTTCGGCCTTGTAATTCCACGCGCGGATTCTTCCTCTATATCTTCTTTTGTCTTTTTGTTCAATAGGTACTTGGTCCTCAGACGCCACAGCTCCTCCCCGGCGCATGTCGACTTCGACAGGGTTCGGCTAGTGCCCATCCTGCAACGGGCCTTTTCCAAATTCAGCCCCCCACGCCCTCTGCCTACGTTGCCTTGGCCCAGACCACAGTTGGCAAGCCTGTTCGACGTGCGACTTGCTGTCCTCGAAAGCGCTGAAGAACAGACTAGCCAGGTGGAGGGAGCTTTTTCAGCGGTATCCTTCTGAGAACCTCAAGAGTTTCAGGAGATGTTCCAGGCCAGAGGTAGGGCCTATATTTTCATCTGCACCTCGCAAGGAAGACTCCTTCCCCGGGACTCTCCTGCTCGGGAGGGACCGGTCTGGTCCTTTTACCAACTTGCGCACAGAGGCTGTCACAGCTACCGGCCTTTGGGCTGAGGGTTCCTCGGATTCTCCTGGTGCCACAGTTGAGGGGCCGAAAGGCTCGATTACCCCGCTTGTGCCCGAGGGGCTCCGCCCTTGTACTGGCATCATGGCCGAGCAGCTGTGCCCTGTTACCGACAGTAAATCCGAGGGGGCACCTGAAAGCAGCTCTAGCAACCCCCTGATTGAGGTTAATACACCTACTCGGCACGTGCCCGAGGAGCGAGGCAGGTCATGCTCCTCACACATAAGACAGAGGCTGGCCCAAGCGAGCTGAGCCACACTTCGCAGCCACGTGGTAGGCAGCTCAACAAAATGGCTGACGTGCCAGAGAAGGACACCCATTCAACACCTCTGCATGACTTCGACGAAGAACGAGTATCAAGGTGGGACTGGCATCAACCAGGTACGTGGCCTACGGCCTTCCCTTATTAGGCGCAAGGCTGCTTTCCTTTGCGTCTGTATGTACAGGGTCAGCAGCAGATGCAGTTGCTTCTAGTAACCCCCTCAGTGCCCTCCTCCTCATTCAGCCAGCGAGGACCGGATCTTTGAGAGGTTCCTCGGCCTCATGAAGTCTCCTGAAATGGGGGCTATCATCAAGGACGCAGACGGGGGGGGAGTCCTTCCCACTATGCTAGCGGCACCACAGACGACAACGCCTCTGGCCCCGGCCCAGCTGCCTCCTCGGGCTCCTCAGCCTACACCACAGGCGGTACCATATTGGCCTCTTCCTCAGCCTCCGGCGGGGGTCCCAATGCCCCAGCCTCCGGCTCCGGATACTCCTCCTCCACAGGATCCCCCAGACCCTCAGGATACTGATAAGGAGGAGGATCCTGACACACCATCGGCCAGGGCCTTCCACAAACGTATTGCGGGCCTGGTGGAATACCTGGGCCTCCCACAGCCCCAGATCGAACAGCCGACAGAGGGGATCCTCGCGGAGGTCCTCACGAGGCACACTTCTGCCAGAACGTGAATTCCACTGCAAACCGATGTTGGCTCAAATCATACTCCGTCCAGCCAGTCAACCGCTGCCTGGATGCCAAGTACAAGGTTGCTCTCCTCCCATCCTCAGCCACACTCCTTGGTGATCGATGCGGCATCACTGTACTCCAAGCCTCAGTCGTCCTCATCTTCTTCGACAGCGCTGTTAGGCAAGGAGGAGAAAACCTTGGAGGCATACAGTAAGGAGCTGTATTCCAACGTATCCTTGCACCTGCCACAGGCCAACGCAGACGCCATGCTAGCAACCGCTAAACAGAGATTATGGCGGGAAATTGCTGACTTCCCGGAACTCCCCTCCCACAGCCAATCACGTTTCAAGGCGTGGATAGCAGAGGCCAAGCTTGTGGCGCAGGATATCATGGAGTCCATCCTAGCACATATTGATACCTCTGGACGTGCCATCTGTATTGCCACGGACATGAGAAGGATGGCCTGGCTCCGGGCAACCGAGTACAACCCCGATGTCCAGGAACGTATTCTAGATCTGCCCCTCGAGGGCATCGACCTCTTCCACTCCAGCACAGACTAAGAGCTGGACAAGAAGAAGAATACTCTCAGACGGCTAAGTCTTTATCCATTCTGACAAAGGCCACGCCCAATGCGTACTCCTGGTATCAGCAACGCTTGGATAAGTGTTGGTCATCTGGAGGCTTCCGCGGCTTCCAGGAACGGTGTTCTAGGCATCCAGAACACTTGCCGACCCCTAGTCTGCGCAAGCATCAAAAAGTGGGGGGAGGGCAAGGGCTTTTTCCAGTCCCCCTCCTCCGCCTCTGCCTCAGAGGGTAAAAAGTCATGACAGACCCACACGGGTCCATGGGTCGCCAGTGGTGGGCAGGCTTGCTCTTCACGCACACTTCTGGTGGCAGAACTTCGTGGACCCCTGGATCCTGTCAGTAGAATCCTCTGGGTACCGTCTACCTATTCCTGTCTCTACTCCCTCCTCTCCCCCACTTCCGCAAGTTGGGACAGCAACTCTTTTGGCGGAGATTCAGTCGCTCATCCTGAGCCAGGCCATAGAGGAAGTCCCAACCTCCGAGCAGGGCTCTGGCTTCTACTCCAGGATCTTCACCATTCAGAAAAAGAACCAGGCTGGCCTGAGTAGTACTGGACATTTCCACCCTCAACCTCGTCTTACCTCTCCAGAAGTTCAAGATGGTGACTCCAGCTTTTATTGCGGAGACACTATGCAGGGGAGATTGGATGTGCTCCCCGGATCTGAAGGACGCCTATCTGCACGTCCCGATCTGGCAACCACATTGGTCTTTCCTCCGGTTCAAGATCATGGGATGCCATTTTCTGTACAATGTCCTCCCTTTTGGCCTCAACTCGGGCCCCCAGGGTCTTTACCAGACTCATGAATGCGGTGGCAGCCCTCCTGCGGGCTCAGGGCCTCCATATATACCCTTACCTATATGACTTGCTCGTCAAAGCTACATCTCAGGAAGCAGTTCACCACTCCTCCCAGGCACTGATGAACACGCTACACGACCTGGGCTTTTCGCTCAATCTCGAGAAGTCGCAGTTGCAACCCACACAGTCGTTGACCTTCCTGGGCCTCACCTGGGGCACGCGCTCTGAGAGGGTTTTCCCCCTCGGAGGACAAGATCTCAGCCAAAGTTCTACTTCGGCTTGGTGGTACCAGCATCTACTGGGCCTTTTTGCAGCGGTACTGCTGGCCGTCCCCCACAGAAGACTCAGGATGAGAAGGATTCAGCTTCCCTTCTCAGCGTTGTGGAACCAGGAGAGGGGATGACACAAAATAATCAAGATCCCCTCCTCTCTCCACCCAGCCCTCACATGGTGGTCCGAGGACTGCAACCTGCGGATGGGCAAGCCCTTCAGGCCCTCTGTCCCTCAGGTGACGATTACCACAGACTCCTCCCTCGAGGGCTGAGGAGCCACCTGGAGGATCTCTCGTTCCACGGCACGTGGTCCCGTCAGGAGCAAGATTCCCACATCAATTGGCTGGAAATGAACCCCATCTGGTTAGCGCTCAGAACATTCCTCCCACGTCTCCAAAGAAGGGTTGTCCTCATCCAGACCGACAACTCGACCAGGATGTACTTCATCAACAAGCAAGGGGGGACCTGGTCCCCTGCCCTGTGCAAATTGGCGATCAACATGTGGGCCTTGGAGAACGAGATCTTCCTCACAGCAGTCCACCTTCCAGGGGAAGCCAACCTGGAAGCGGACAGGCTCAGCAGGTTGGGAGCAGACAACTACGAGTGGCAGCTCAATGACCTCGTTCCACAGGAGATCTTCCAAAGATGGGGCCTCCCCTAGGTGGAGCTCTTTGCCACCAGGCACAACAAGAAGTGCCCCCAGTTCGCCTCCTGGCAGGGGCAGGGCCTAGGCTCTCTGGGCAACGCCTTATGGATCCAGAGGAACGGCATGACAGCCTATGCCTTCCCGCCCACTCCACTGATTCACAGAGTGCTTTGCAAGTTCAAGGAGTCTCACCAGCTCAACGTCATTCTGATAGTTCTGTGGTGGCCAGCCAGGCCATGGTTCTCGGAGCTGCTCAGCCTCTCGGAGTTCCCTCCAATCCACCTCCCGACGGGCCCAGCACATCTTCTGACACAACAGGGGGGCAGGGTCGTCCACCCCGCCCCTCAGAAACTGGCCCTCACAGCGTGGTTCCTGAGCAGGTGACGCTCAGCCGCCTCAACCTATCCCATGCCAATCTGGAAATCATACAGGTGGCTAAGAGCAGGGCTACCAGAGCCCAGTATAAAAGTAAATGGACCAGGTTCTGCCACTGGGCCCACTCCAAGGATATCGACCCGCTGGCTTGTTCGCTGGACGACGTACTGTCATTCTTGGCGCACCTCGCCAACAACTGGAGTGCAGGTGGACACCTGCTGCACATACCTCTCAGCCATTGGGGCCTACAGGAATTCGGAAGAAGGGGTCTTCTCCTCCTCCAACTCGATTGTCGGGAAGATACCTGACCGGACTCGGTAGACTCTACCCGCCCATCAGGAAGCCACACCCCGTGTGGGATTTGAACCTAGTCTTGGGTGCCCTTGCACACAAGCCATTTGAGCCTATGGCATCTGCAGACCTCAGGATAGTCACCATCAAGACGGCCCTACTAGTCGGCCCTACTTTGGCGCGCAGGGTCAGCAAGATCCAGGCCTTAGTCGCCTCAGAGCCGTACACTACCTTCCACAAGGATAAGGTGGTCCTGCGGACCCATCCAGCATTTCTACCTAAAGTGCCATCAGTCTTTCACCTAAACGAGGAGATCATCCTTCCCACATTCTTTGCTGACCCGAAGGACGAGCCTCAGAGAGTTATGCACTGCCTAGATGTCAGGCGTGCCCTGAAATTCTACCTGGACAGGACCAAGGGCTTCCGCAAGTCAGATGCCCTATTCATCACTTTTGGAGGCACCAGGCCAGGCTATCAGGCCTCAAAAGCCTCCCATTTCCCGCTGGATGGTCTCTGCCATCAAGGAAGCGTACGAGGGCCAGCATAGACCCCTTCCGGCTAACCTGCATGCCCACACGGTCAGGGCCAAGGCAAGGGCATTCGCTTTTCAGCGCCATGTCCCTGGCCGGTCATAAGCAGGGCGGCCACATGGGCCACCCCATCGGCTTTCTGCAAGCATTACGGTTTGGATGCCGGCTCCAGGGCGGATGCGGCTTTCGGACAGGCGGTTCTCCAGAACGTGTTTGCTTAAGGAGGGTCTCCTCTCCACCCTGCGGCTGCATTCAGTTGTAATCGCCCATGCAGTATGGAGGAAAGGGGGCGGGATGCAAGAGTAATTATAAGTTACTCACCGTAGCAACTAGTCCCCTTTCCTCCATATGTCCCACCATCCTCCCCCCTAATAATCTGGTGTCATTCGGCAATGGTAAATCTATTGTCGACGGGTTTGGATGCAAAGATTTCACTCCCTAGACACTCATTTACTGATGCTCACCCCCAATTCGCTACACTAGGTACCAAAAGGAGGCAAAAAGTGCCTGAAGCAAAATGTTCAATGTGTTGGTTGTTCCTTTGAAATGTATTACTATTGTATACAGGTCGGAAATGTTTATTAAAGCATTTTTAAAGGGATTTAAATAAGAAAATTTTAATTTTCTTTTTATCACGCCACTCCAAATGTGGGAAATGGCAAGGTTACAGTTTACTTAAGTTCATTCATGAGGAGAGTACAATCAATCTTTCTTGGACATTTTCGCAAATGTGCTGAAACCAATGAGTGACTGAAACATGCCACACAAAAAACGATCTCCTCACTTGGAAAAGCTCCTTCTGAAACAAACAACAAACAGCAGCACTACTTGCCGACCAGAGGACGAGAGCAACTTTCTCCATGGAAAATGAGACGCTAGAGCAAACTGAAGCAAGACTTGCTGACATGAGGACAAGAGCAATATCCTCCAGGGCACAAGAGACACCACTCGATCAGGACACTGGCAACAACGGGTACCCCAGCTAGTGTTTTATATAAACAAACCTGGCAGGGGGACACACTGCAGGTCTGTCCAGACTAGCCCAAAGCATATGAAATTTGGCGCTGAAACACATGTTCCTCCTGTCTGAACATGTTCCAGTGGAACACAATCTTGTAGCGGATGTCTTCAGCAGAAACTTCCCATAGAGTACAAATGGCAGAAGTTGCACACTGACATTTTACACATCGTCTTAACAGAATGGGGTCATCCACATATAGATCTATTTGCAAGCACTGGAGAACGCACAATTCCCAGACTCCACCTACAGGTATCCCCAGACACGATCCAAGGGGAACGCCCTGTGGATGAACTGGTGAGGGGGATTTGACTATGCTTCCGCACCCCTGAAAACCCCCACCCTCCCCTAGCCTCCTCTCCTCAACAGGATAGTTGTTTGGGCGAATTCTCAGAAATGTGCTAATTCCCTTCTACCTTAGAGACCCCCAACTCTTTTTGCTGGACTTTAGGACTTTCTAATTTCTAACCTGGAGAGAGTGCAACCCTTTTCCCACTCTCTCGTATTTTTCTGTGTTTCGTTTGACTTTGGAGTCTGACAAACTCCATAGACATCATCTTTACGTTGTGACACACAGCACCTTCAGCGCAGTGGCACAGGGAGGTCTCTTAGGTTTCTCAAAGGTTTAAATACCTTCTCTTGGTGAAACTACTGTTTCCAAGAGCAGTGAAGTAAAATTGACTTTACTTACATTTTGTAACGTTCTAGACCCAGCACACACTATCTTACAATAGGGTGCTGGAGGGGTTTCTTAGTATCCCCTTTGTCTAGTTTCTCATGTAACATTTTTATGTTACCCTTTCTGCAATTAATGGCTGGTGACAGTGGTTTACTTTTTCCTACCATTGTGTGTTTCTACCGTGGGCTGCAATTGCAGCTGCAGTAATGCATCCATGGGTGCCCATTTTGTCAAAATGACCCCAGTCTTCATTTTTCACCATTTATTGTTGGAAAGGTCTTTGGCAGGATTCACTGGTGTGGCCCGCCTTTGTCTCCAGCGTGTCTGGCAGAGCAAGAAGTGAGAGAGGTGCCGAAACTCCCTGTCCTTAATCCCCTTGGTTTTGGTTACAGGAATGCACCCAAAGGTGATTGGCTGGCTGTTCTTTGAGGACAGCCACCCTACTTTGTGAGTGACAGCTGGGCTGTAAGTGAATAGGATAAACCTGCATAAAAGACAAGGCTTTTGGCTTGGAAGGCAGAGATGCCCACTGGACGAAGGAATCGGAAGAAGAACTTGGAAGAGATGCTTGCTACAACTCCTGGACCGTTGGTTTGTCTGGTGAAGCCCTGCTGCATTGCTGAAGCTCAGAATTCGCCTCGACTAGAGAAGCCCTGCAACGGGCAACTTCTCCCCTTGGGTTGGTGGGACCAATCTACCCCAAAGCGAACTCGTCCGGACATCCTCTTGGAGTTGGCTGTACTTCATTGCTGCTGCAGGAACAGATTGCCATGGAGAGGAACACCAGAATTGAGTGTTTCTTTTTTACTTATTACCCGAGCTACAGGAAGATCATCTGGACTCCCATGAAGCAGGACTGACCAAGCCTGAGCCACCGCAACAGAGTGCTGGACCCCAGATGCGAGGAAAGTCCATGAAGGTATCTGAGAACCGTGGCGGTGCTATTTGCGAGAGCTGCGAGAAGCTGAAACCGCAAAGTGCAGCTGATCTTCAGTTTGCCCATTGCTGCCGCCGATTTCGTAGTGCATGAGTCCCCAGACGTCCTCCCTTTTGTCCCCACAACTGAGGCCTAGGAACACCGGGATCTGCAGACCTACACAAAAACAGAAGCCAGCTGGAACAACTTTCTTCAGACCTAAGGTACTGTAAAACTAAGGGGACTTGCCTCTTGTTGTGTAGCCTTGCTAGCTCTCAGTTTTGAGACTTGTCTTGGTTGCTTTTGCAGAATTGCTTGCAGCTTTGCCCCTCACAAGGCTCCCAGCTTTTGGCCCTATAGGAATTTAATATTCTACAAAGACTTGTAAAACATTGTGCAAGACTTTGTACCTACCTGCAAGAAGTGATTCCGCTCACCTAGACCTTTGCTCAATTAAGATGCTGTCCTGGCTCCCCGACACTCTTCTTACCTCTGACTTTGTGCTTTAACTGTCCCTCAGGAAAGGGTTTATTTGCTTTGCATTGGAGGGTTCAAAAAGTACTTACCTAATTAAGAATATTTGTTAACCATTGTTTTCCCTAAAACCTTTTCTTTGACACCAACCTCAGTATTTCTCTAAATGGAAGAGTGATATATCAATGTCTAGTATGTTCTAGTTTGTCACCTCAGGGTGTAAGAAGTATCTGTGTGCCATCCCAAATGGGTTTCTACTGATTTAAAGAAACTAATTGTGTATTTTGAAGTATATTCTTACCTAGTTTGCTCCCTGCTAAAGAAGGCTTATTCAACTGATTGTTAAATCAATAAATAATAATTTAATCAAGAAACCTTGAGTGTAAGTGTTTATTTGGATACTTGTCACTGTGAGTGTTTATGTTGCAACCCTACAGCTCACATTGACCCCTCTTGAAATAAGCATGGCTGCTCAGTCACTCTACCAACTTGTGTAGTACATTCTTATACCAAAGATTGGGTTAACTATTGCCAAGAGGACAAGGCTGGTGCAGTCTCCCACAGGGTAGTGCATACAATCTTGCCTAACAATAGTCCACAAGATGTACCAGGAACAAGTCAAATTTATCCCAAAAGCTCCAATGTGGGAGCAGCAAACGTGGTTCTCGTTCCGAAGGAGAATCTTTGTCCTCCAGTCAAGCTTTCCTGCTCGTTCAACATGTTGTTCCAAGGTCGGAGATCAGCACTACATCCATGTCCTCGGGCTCTGAATTTAGCAGCTTGGCTCTTGACCTCATAGAGTTTGGACGTATAGACCTTCTTAAGGAAGCACGTATACCTAATACCAGATACTGCTATTTCAATAAGTGCAAACTCTGCCATTTGGTGTAGATCTTGGAGCATCAATCTTATTGACTGCACACACGCTCACTTTGTTCTATACCCACTTTACCTTTTGGATTCCGGGCTAGTCTTTAATTCACTAAGAGTGCATCTAGCTGATCTTTCTGCTTACACCACCTCTCAGAAGAAAGTCTCTTGATGGAAAGTCCCTGTCATTAAAGCCTTTATGGAAGGGGTCACAAGATTACACCCTCCAACTTCAAATCCAACTCCCGGATGGGACTTGAATGTACTCATTACTAAACTTATGGGCCCTCCTTTTGAGCCAATGCATAAAACCAGTCTTAAGTGTCTCACCTATATAAAACTGCTTTTCTCGTGGCCATTAGCTCTATATGGAGGATGAGTGCACTGCAGGCGCTCTCAGTTCAAGATCCAGTTGTAACCATGCACAAGGACAACATGGTTTTACGCACACATCCAGGTTTCTAGTCTTAATTAATCTTCAAGTTCCATGTCAGTCATTCTATGGAACTTCTGGCTTTCTTGGCTTTCTTCCAAAACCCAACATATTCAGCAGAGAGAAGCCTCCATACATAAGATGTCAGAAGAGCTGTAATGTATTGCCTAAATAAAACGAAACCGCTACGGAAAACAGAACAGTTCTTTGTTTCCTCAGTCACTGGAAGATAAAGGGATCCTGTCTCAAAGCCGGCTATTTAAAAATGCATTGTGAAATGCATCCAAATGTGTTATTCTCTTTCAAAGAGAACTTTACCCTTAACACCCATAGCACTCTATTCGAGGCACATGGGCTACTTTAGCTTTCATTGCAAATGTAGATGCCATTTGCAAAGCAGCTACCTGGAGGTCAATTCACTATTTACACAGGATTACTGCATAGATACACATTCTAAGAGTGATTGACTGGTGGTGTTAAAACATCTTTTTGCTGCTGTACGTTCTAACATCCCACCTCTATCTCCTGGTACTGCTAGCTAGTCTATGCACAGTGTGTGATTGTAAGCAGAGCCACAAGCCTCAGAGGGTGTACATTACTTACTGTAATCGTATTTCTGATGCTTGTATTTGCTTAGATTCACACGAGCCTGCCCTTCCTCTCCTTTTGGAGTTCAAGGCATGTAGACAGCTAACACCTTTATCTTCTGTACTCACGCATACTTCATGCTCCCTCTTTTCGGAAACAAAACAGAGGGACCTTGACGCATGAAGGGGCATGGGTACAATACACATCACACAGGGATAGTATTGCAAGCATGCCCTGTTCACGTCCCTTTTTAAAACTTGAAAACAAGAATGCAATACTAGGCACCTACAACTAGATGTCGGCATATGCACAGCATGTGAATCTAAGCGGATACAAGCATCAGAAATACAATTATAGTAAGTAATGTGTGTATATATATTTCATACGTCGCCTAAGGGTTGATGGGTATAGCATTTACAAAGAACCCTTGGGCAACGTGTGTATGTGTATGTGTGTGTGTGTGTGATATATAGCTTGTGGAATCTGCTTACATCACATGATGTGCATAGGCCCTCATCTAGTGGAAGCTGCAGAGAATTACAGTTGTTTTTGAAACTCGAAAAGGGACGTCGACAGGGCATGCCAGTAATACTATTCCTAGTGTGACGTCCACTGTACCCATGATCCTTCATGCGTCGAGGTCCCTCAGATTGTTTTTTTTCCGCCATTCTAGACAGACGCTTATAGCAGAGTTCTTCTTTCGGCTTATCGCCTTTTGTTATGATCAATTAATGATAGTTTATTCTTACTATCCTTTATTTTCACCGACTTCGAGACCATCCGATGCCGGTGAAGAACAAGGAATGACCGTCGGAAGACTGCCGGCGACGGATCTGTTGCAGCCTTGGAAGGCCGCTACGGGCTTCGGCCCATGCAGTAGGGAGAGGGCATTTTAGAATGTTTATACCCTTGTACAACGAATTATGTTTTGCCTATCTAAAAGGGATTGTCCGAGGATTCACCCTATCTAACCTTCACTCATACTCAGTTTTTGTCACATAAAAATCAGGTAACGGTCAAAGGAAAAGCTAACTATACAGAGACCCAATATTTACTATTGGTGTTTCTATCATCTTGTCAGTGACATACCCTTGTCTGGAATTTCCTACTAAATTTATTCACCAGTTAACAGGGCTGGCACTAATCACTGTTGCCCTTATTCTGATAGTCAATGAAATAGTATACTTGGACTCAGACTAGAAAGTTAGGTGCTGTATCAGCGACCTAACATAAAAGCATTTCTTGTTGTGTGTGTCCCAAAAGTATGTTGGTGGACATCATCTTCGGCATGAGGCCACTCATACCGAGTAGGGTCGGCCGGTTTCGATGATGTGACAACTTAGATCATCTTCTTCAGGACCAATCAATTGTATTAGATCTTAATTCTAATACAATTGTATTAGAATTAAGAATTGTATTGTAATAGTAGCCAGCTGGCTACTAGATCACTTACTAGGAGGCATAATTTACCCATTGTCCCTCAACTCTTTATGTCTCCCCGACAGGAAGCGGAGACACACTTGGAATTACCTAAAGGCATTCGACTCGAATTAGATTCTAATACAATTGATTGGTCCTGAAGAAGATGATCTAAGTTGTCACATCATCGAAACCGGTCGACCCTACTCGGCATGAGTGGCCTCATGTCGAAGAAGATGTCCACTTTTGGGACACACGCAACAAGAAATGCTTTTATGTTAGGTCACTGATACAGCACCTAACTTTCTAGTCTGAGTCTAAGTAGACTATTTTATTGACTCTATTAGAATAAGGTCAACAGTGATTAGTGCCAGCCCTGTTAACTGGTGAATACATTTAGTAGGAAATTCCAGACAAGGATTTGTCACTGACACGACGATAGAAACACCAATAGTAAATATTGGGTCTCTGTATAGTTAGCTTTTCCTTTGACCGTTACCTGATTTTTATGTTACAAAAACTGAGTATGAATGAAGGTTAGATAGGGTAAATCCTCTGACTATCCCTTTTAGATAGGCGAAACATCATTTGTTGCCTAGGGAGAGAGCTCTGGAAATGTCAGGGAGAGATTGTTCTTCCAATAGGGACTTCTACTATGAATGTGCAGGAGTGATAGAACATTGTTTGCAGCTATGCTATCCATTTGTTCTCTTTAACCGTTCTGTAGTGGTAAAACGTTAACCTTTAACGGTCGGAAAGTAATTTATACTAAATAGTTTAAGTTTATAATATACTTAGACCTAGGTGTTTTATACCCTTGTACATACACTATATTCGCCTAGCTGCCGATACAGTCCGTTATGGAAAAGACCCCCTTTAAATTGTGCCCTAAGTGCAATAAAAAGTTCCTGTGGGTCGATTAAACATCTTGTTTGTAATTTGTGTCTCCCGCGAGACCACGTCGAGGGTTCTTGTCGAGCATGTAGGCTCTTCAAGCCCAAGACATTAAAGGACTGCCTTACTAAACGCTGGGCCCACCACACCAGGCAACTCGAGGCCATGCAAGTTGAGGGTGCCTTCAGCGACGGCAGCAGCGCCACGGTATCCAACAGCAAAGGCGACAGAGTTACTCCGGTTTCCCTAACGCAGGGCCCACCGACCACGAAAAGACAAGCCGGCGGCCTGTTATGGGGTCAGCACCCGATGGCGAAGGTGCTATCACTACATCCTCCACTAAACACACAATCCACAGCCAAGACTCGACACATGTGTCGAGCAAACGGCAGCGCACAACATCTAGGGAGAGGTCCATTGAATCGCTGTCCTCTGGGCGCTCCAGATCAAGATCGCCACACGACAGGCCCCGGCCGTCGAAGGACGGTACAGGCATCACGTGCAAAACCACTACCGGTAGTCAATCGTCCGCTGATGACGCTCCAGTTCAGCCCGCAACCGAGGTTCGACATTCTACGTCGAAACGGGTACAAGACCCTATACAAGCGGGACTAGCCCACTTAGTCAAAATACACGCTCCAGAGAGCCTGGTTAAAAGTCCTCTAAGACCCCTCATATGGATAAGACCCCTCATAAGGATACGTCTCAAGAGGTTAGGCCCACTCATAAGAGTAGGGATCCTCAAACAACAAGATTCATTATCTTCCACCCTCAAGAAGAAGGCTCCTCCTTCTACTATACTGCCTCCCAGACCTGACGATATGGGACTCCCTTCTCAACCATTGGTCATTCTTGGCTCTGCCCAATGGTTAGCTGAAGATATTGCCAGGGTCATGAGGAGGATGTCCTTCATGGCCAACATATATGAAAAGTACCCTGCCGATTTCTCAAGCTTCCACTCCACCCCACCTACTACAGCACCATCTGCGTCCCAACCTCCTGCCCAACCCCCTGCTAGAAGGTCTCGCCAGGAGAATCCAGTGCATGACAGTCATTGATCTCTATGACCCAGACTGCGATCATGAGGACCTCTCTATCCAAGAGGTGGCAGACCCTTGATACAGGGATAATGAGGATGAGGAGGGTGATCCCGAGACAGATATGTATATCGTGGATTCTCCTGTTGATTAGGACCCTCCGGTAACGGACTCGCCCATAGACAATCAACCTCTGCTAAATGAAGTGCTCATCAAGGTGGCGGAGAATTTTCAAATAGCGATGCAGGAAGGCCAACAGGATAAGGATTGTGTGGTTGAAATCTTAGGTGAGAAGAAAGCTATCACTCAGTTTATCCCCCCTCCTCGAATCTGTTCAGCGAAAAATACAGTCCTCGCTGGAAACTCCTAATCTTACACGCATAGAGAAGCTGTTTAAACCTGCCCCGTCTGACCCGCTAAACTTCAGAAGTCAATTGAAGCCCGACTCATTAGTTGTCACTACAACAAGAAAAGGGCTGGAACTCCCCTTGCTTCCACTGATGCTCCACCTGACAAGGAAGAGGCTATATACAATGGGCAGGAAGGTAGACTCTTCCGCGATGTTTCAAACTAGAATAGCTAACAATTCAACCTTGTTATCTAGCTACAACTGCCATAAATGGGACGAGGTCTAGGCCTTACTGTCATCGGCCCCCTAATCCCTTAAGTCTCAACTAGCCCAGGTGGCCGCAGAGGGCAGGGCAGTTTCGAGTGCTTATTAAAAACCAATCTTGACGCTGCCGACAAGGCCGGCAGAATAATAGCAGAGGGGACAATTATCATGCTTCACCCCTGGTTAGGCCAATCAGAGTTTAAACCGGAGATGCAAGCCCCACTTATCAACCTGCCTGTTGAGCCCAATGTGCTCTTTTGTAAGGCCATCGAGGAAGCCTTAAAGACAGCCAAAAAGAAGTACGAAACTCTCAAGTCATTCGGCCAACTGACCAATAAACCTACTGGCCAAAGGGGAAACAGCAATTTTCCTCGCTCACGAGGCCAAAATTCTCAAAGGGGCTCCAACTACAACCAGAACCAGAATACTTGTTGGGGAATCAATCAGGGCCAGTCCTCTCAAAGCTCCCCAAGAGGACTGTGCAGATCCTGTGGTCTCGGTAGGGGCTCCTCCTCCCGAGGGGCTACCCGACCTCAGAAGCAGTGACTATCTGCTCTAGGTGCCCTTCCATGCCTCTCCAGTAGGCGTGCGCATTTCCAGCTTCACCCACGCATGGGAGGGAATCGCCTCAGACAGATGGGTGCTGTCCATTGTAGCAGGCGGATATTGTATAGAGCTTCTCAAACAACCCCAGAGACATCCCCCACGCCAGAAAACCCATTCCAAAGAAGACCAAAGAATCATACTCTAGGAAATTGCCACACTGCTCCACAAGGACGCCATAGAAGTCGTCACGTCCTATCAGGTAAGCAAGGGTATTTATTCAACTTACTTCCTTGTACCAAAGAACGATCTAACAATGCGCCCAGTATTAGATTTGCGCCCTGTAATCAAATGTCAAGCTACAAATGTTCTGCATTACTAAGCTACAAGAGGTAATCTCTCTACTAAAAAAGGGGGATTACATGGCAACACTGGATATGAAAGATGCCTATTTTCATATTTCAATGTTACCAGCGCACAGAAGATTCTTGCATTTCAAGATGGCGAAACAGCACTACCAATTCAAGGTGCTGCCCGTCGGAATAGCATCTGCTCCAAGGGTATTCACAAAGGTACTGGTGGTGGTGGCAGTACACCTGCGCAGGGTGGCAATCCCAGTGTATCCTTACTTGCACAACTGGCTGATTAAAAGGCAGTCTCCCCTTATTTGCATGCGAAACATTCAAAGAACTATCAACCTTTTCTTCCAATCCATCAACGAGAAAAAATCAAGCCTAGTGCCAAGCACAACCAAGCAGTTCCTAGGAGCTGTTATAAACACTGAAGAGGGGTTGGTCTTTCCGTCAGAGAAGAGGGTCCAAAACATATTACTGCAAATACAGCATTATGAGGAGGGCCACCAGATAAGGGTGCACAAAGCTATGCGTTTGCTAGGCATGATGGCATCTTGTATTTACCTGGTACCTCATGCGTGCCTGCGCATGCAACCCATGCAGGAGTGGTCTCGGGCAAGTGGTCAGTGGGACGATCTAGTGGTTGTTTCGCCAACACTAGTACAAAATCTTCCCTGGTGGACAAGAGAAAATCTGTTGAAGGGGAAACCCTTCTACGATCCGGAAGTACAGGCGATTGTCACAAAAGACACCTCACTCGCGGGATGGGGGGGCACATTACCTTCACCACACATCTCATGGTCTGCACAGAACCACATCAGTCTGTTGGAACTACTGGCAGTATTCAAAGCCCCTCAGGCATTCGAAGTTCACTTAGTGAACCGATCTGTCCAAGTCCTGACAGACAGCACTACAGCAATGTTTTACATCAACAAACAGGAGGGTGTGGGGGGCCACACGTTCTCCAAATCTGTCCAGGCTTGCACAACAAATTTGGAAATGGGCACTCAAACGGAAGATATTCCTATCGTCACAGCACATTCCAGGGGAACTCAACTCTCTGGCAGACTCACTGAGCAGAGATCGCCCACCAGAGGAACACGAATTGCGACTAGACAAAGGGGTCGTAGAACACCTCTTCTCTCAATGGGGTTACCACACAATAGACTTGTTCGCTACAGGCAAACAGTCAATGCCCAGACTTCGCGTCCAGGTATTCGTATTTCTGATGCTTGTATCTACTTTGATTCACATGCGCCCATCCTTCCTCCCCTCGGAGAGAAGGCTCATGGATGGTTATGAACTTGTCTGATACGTATCTGCCAGGATACTCCTGTACGCGCGCTAAACTTCATGCTACCTCATGTCAGAAAAATAACAATCTGATGGACCTCGACGCGTGTAGGATCCTGGGTACAGTGGACGTCACACTAGGGATAGTATTACTGGCACGCCCTGTTGACATCCCTTTTCGAGTTTCGGAAACAACAACTGTAATACTCCGCAGCTGCCACTAGATGTCGGCCTATGCACAGCATGCAACTCTAAGCAGAAACAAGCATCTGAAATACGATTATGGTGAGTAATTTATCCCATATACACACACACACATGGAAGTCGCCCAAGGGTTCTTTGTAAACGCTATACCTGTCAACCCAGTGCTTTAGGACTGCCTCCCTTTGCCTACTTGCTAATCGCATACCAAGCTTAAACAAAAACACCTAGGAAATCAGGAAATCACGACACGTATTGTTCCAAAGGGATATGTAAAGGCTGTAAAGGAGCATATCTGTGCTTTAGTTTAGCCTATATAAATGAATACATTTTGAAATGGCACAAAGAAGGAGCACAGTTAGAAAACATAGAGTGGAGGTCACCATTGTAAATCTATCGGGACAATGGCAAGCTCTTATCAAAATATGCTTTTATATCAAAGGCATTTGTTTGATTTGGAGTGTAGTGAATCGAAATAAATACATTGATTCTGCACTGTATTACAAGGAACCTCTTGTCACATGTGCTGGCACTGTAACATATCTGTAACATATACCCATTGTCTGGAATGAAAGTATATTTCCAGCCAACAAGCAGGGAAAATATGAGATGGTGACTTGTGCCTTTTTGGGTTTTTATTTCAGAGCATTCCTAAACCTGGCCACCGAAGGACAGATTCCACGCATAGCAGCAATGAATCAGAATACACTTTCAGTTCCGAGGTCACAGAGAGCGAGGACATTCTCATGAGAGGAGAGGTAAGATCTAAGATTGGTATATCATTTTGAATGTATGCTAGAGGTATACGTCTATCTCTCAATGGCTGTTGGGGCAATAGGACAACTCCCGAATTGCGTGCCCCTTTCCTGATGGGTGCACTGTGCAGCTGGTAGTGTTGACCAATGTTAATGGCCCAATGTTCTTTACAATGCAGTTTGCCACGCACAGATTCTACTTTTAATTCACAAAATCGCGAATCAAGAATGTGGGTGCTTATTTTCTCCCAGGCCTATTTTTTCCGCCAGCCACTTCGCCCCTTTATTAGTCTGACAATTGACAGCATATACCAACATCCAAATACTTAGTATGTGCAATAATAGTCTATGTGGATTTGCTGAACTGTATGCAGTCACCATCTTTCCTGATGATATCTGGAAGGCAGCTTTTTGACGCAACAGCCTTGATGCATGAAGGCCACCCTGCAATTACTGTGTTCTGAGGGCAACCAACACTTACTTGGTAAACACGTTTTCTTTTTTTATTACGGATAACACTTTGCATGAGTGATTGGGTGTTGGATAGAGCAGGTTAAATTGTATCCAACCACAAGTCAGTGTATCTTTTATAGAATTGGCACATTCTGCTTCCATTTGGGAATGTTTGCTACAATGCGGGCATGTCAGTGGTGCTTTTTGTTTTTCCCTTCCAGCATAACTGTTATGTATGCACTCTTGTATTTATTGACCATATGGTTTCCTGCTTGGAGGTAAAAAGTTAGATAACAAAGTCAATATCGGTTTCAATTGCACATATAAATGTTTTTTGTTTTTTTAAGACTGGGTGATTGGGGGCGTGGGTTTCTTCTCAACTGGGCTTGTAAAACCATTCTACAGCTTGCCTGGGGCAAACAAGAAGGCATGTTACCGGTTATTGCTTTTTTAAAGTTACAGATTTGGGCTTTCAGAGCATAATACATACGTGGTCTGAGTAGGTTTAAATGTTTTAACTAGGAAGCCTGTTCCTACCTTATTAACTTCCCTGTATACAATGCACAGTGACTTGAAGCCCACTTGTGCATCCACAGGGAGCCAGTGAACGGAATTGACTGGGGGGGGGGATACAAGGTACATTTTCCTGTGCCTGGGCAGCATACGTGCCACTGTGTTGAGTTTTCAACTGCAGATATTTCTCACGGACAATATTCTGACTGGCTACCATGATACCTGAGGGGGCACAGGCAGTACTGTGCCCAACATGACGCCAGGATTATCATTGGTTGCTGGTCTAGATCCTAAGCCTAGTTATTTTAGCCAGATATTTAGAGACCATTCCTACAGTGGTGCAAGGGGTTCATGTGTATTCATGGTGGTTTTGAAAAGGAGTTGGCCATTGTCAGCATAATTAAATTACCACATGCACAGATTGTGTACCGTCTCATCAAAAAAGATAGATGAAAGCTAAACAGAAGTGGTTATACGAATGAACCTTGCAGAACTCCACAGTTCTTATTATGGGCAGTAGAAGTACAGATGGGAAGATAACCACTTTTTGTTTGTCTGGTGGAAAAGTAATTTACCAAAAACCATATTTCCAATCGGAAAGCCGCATAACTAGCTAAGTTAAAGGGATGGTGAATCTAAGCGACCCTTACCTTCAAAACACCTTCCTGTGTCATTTGTTGTGGAAAATGTGGAGTTTTGTCGAATTTTCATTGGTAGGCAATGGGCATGATTGATGTTATGCACCAAAACTACTGTAATGTATTCCTAGTCACCGGGCTAGTCAAGATGGTGTCATATTATGCCTCTGCTAAGGGTATCAGGACCCTTCTCAGAGTGGGGGTGGGAGGATAGGAGATTTGAAAAGTAACTGGGAGGGAGTAGAGGGCAGGCTTTAGAGGCTACAAAAAAACAGACCTAGAAGCCTGAGAGGGATAATAGGTAGGTGTTGGGTAGAGTTTTCAGTTTTATGCTAAATCACCTTCACATGTGAGATCCCCAATACTTTTTGCTGGACTTGTGTTTTTTTTGTCTGTGTTCCTGGATGAATGGAAACATTTTTTCCCACTGACCCCTTCTTTTACTCTTGCTATGGGAGTCCGTTTTGTATCTCTCCATACCTTATTTATGGAGTCCTGCTTTCCTCCAACTTTTATAGGCATCTGTAATTTACTTTTACAGCTCGCAGCACATTCTGCAGTGTTGCGGGGGAGCTCTTTGGGCTTACCTTTTTATTTTATTTTCCAAGTGAGTACTAATGTTCCCAAGGATGGGGGATACTTTTTAACCTTTGAGATCAGCACACTCCACCTTATGCTAAGGGGTTACACTGTATCCCCTTTCTCACTACTCCTGTAACATTTCTGTTAGCGACAAGCATACCTGAATGACTGGTGGCAGTGGACATGTTCTACTCACTTTTTGTGACATTTTTACTTGCAGGCTGTGCTCCGAGCCCTGGAAATGCACAGAAGGGTCACTATTGACCCAAAATGATGACTGTATTCTTTATTGGCCATTTCTTGTGTGCTTGCCCTTTCTTGGTCCTTCTTCTGTTGTGCTGGATGTGGGGAGGTCCTGGTTTGAATTTTGTCTTCGTTAAGAATCCTTTGTGAGGCTTGCTGAAGCTCCAGAGTGTCTGTGAGGACAGGAAGCAGGAGAGGATACCAAACCTACGCTGGTCTTTGTCTTCTGACAAGATCAGCCACCCCCCAAAGTTTGAATGTAGCACGAGTGCTGATTGTCTGGGTTCCGGGTGCACAGAGTCGATCACTGGAACTAAATCCGAATAGGAAGTGGAGAAGAAGACACCTGCTGCTCCTTCCAGCGACCGGAAATTCCTGCTGAGCGTCCGCTGATGCTAACCCTTTTTTGCATGCAACAGAGGAGCTCCGAAGAGGACGACTCCTTCCCTTGGGCTGGATGGGAGCAACCAGTTCTAAGACAACCTGCAATTTGAGCCATCCCACTTCAACCTCTGCGACCTTCCTGAGCTGCAAACCGCCAATACCCTGGGACCTGCAGCCATCCTGTAGTGCATAGTCTGCCAAAGAACAAATACTCACAAAACTTTGATGGACTCCTTCCGGACCTCTAGAGTCAAGATACCACTCCTCACAGTCCCCTCACCAGAGTGCAGGACTGCAGAAGCGAGCTGAATCAACCAGGCGATAATCATTCTTTATCTGGTCTCCTGAAAAGGGTGCCAGAACCAGAGCCGCCAGAAGCTATAAAGAATCCTGTCCTAGGAGCCTTTCCTCTCAACTGCTGCTGTGCAATCCCTTCCAGATTCCCTCCTTTCGTCACCACGACCAAGGAACAGGAGACCGGGGTCTGCCGCTGCCTCATAGTGAGGGCGTCCGCCTGCATCATCTTCACTGCTGGGGTACTGTGAAACTTGAGGCAATACTTATCTAGAGTCGTTTTGCCACTGCTGTGTTGCCGAGGGGGTAATTCATGCATTTGGGGGTTCGCCTAGGCCTACCAGTGGCATGCATTCTCTAAAGTCCCTGAATCCTTTTTCCCACAAAACGGCTATTTGCTGCTGAAGAATTCCACATAAATACTTGACTTTCTGCAGATAATGCCTTGCCTTTTTGACCTCCAATCTGACTCTGAAAGACTGCATAACTAGATAGGGATGGACTACTAAAGAAGTATGCTCTGTAAAAGGATTACAAAGTAACTTACCTTGTGGTGTTATTGTTTCATAATATTCTTTCCCTCAAACAAAGTAGTACACGCATTGTAAAATGCTTACCTGTTTGTCTATTTTGTACCTTCAGTTTCTTGCTGAAACAGAATGTTCTACAGTTTACTACAAAGTGGTTTTTACTTTCCTTGAATTGCATACTGCCATTCTGTCTTTTTACACTGGGATTTACTTACCAGAAGCATTGTATTGGTATTATATTATGTTTGTTTATTGTGATGGTACTTACCTTTCTGAAGATGGGTGTGTGTGGAGATATATTTGGGAGGCTTGTGAATCTGCTTAGATCACATGCTGTGCATAGTACGACATTAGTGGTAGTCGCAGAGTATTACAAGATTTGTCGACAGGGCGTGTTAGTAATACTATTCCTAGTGATGTGTACTGTACCCATGGTCCTTCACACGTCGAGGGTCCTCCGATTGTTTCTTTCTGCCACCATGGTTGGTCACAACTTGCAGAGTTCCTTTCCAGGCTGATGCCTTTGATTAGTTAAAGGTTTAATTGTAGACTTCTTTCTTTACTGTCCGCTTTTGACGCAGCGTCATCCAACTTCTCGATAGCCCTCGAAGATAACTCCATCATCGACGGTAACCCTAAAGACAGCTCTGCTCGTGGGTCTCACCTTCTCCAGATACTGCTCGCTAATCTGTGCAGAGTATGTGATCTAAGCAGATACAGAACCACAGAAGGGATACATTACTCACCGTAATCATATTTCTGATGCTTGTATCTGCTTAGATTCACATGTGTCCACCCTTCTTCCCCTATTGGAGTCAAAGCCAATGTTTTCTGGTTTATCACTGTTTCTGCTTCATCACATCTGTACTCATGCTACACTTCATGCAACCTCATGTCAGAAACGAACAATCTGAGGGACCTCAGTGCGTGAAGAACCATGGGTACAGGACATGTCCCACTAGGGATAGTATTACTATCACACCCTGTCGACGTCTGTTTTTGACTTTCGAAAAAAAATCTTGTAATACTCTGCGACTACCACCTAGATGTCGGACTATGCCGAGCATGTGAATCTAAGTAGAGACAAGCATCAGAAATACGATTACGGTGAGTAATGTATCCCTTCTGAGGCTTGTCGAATCTGCTTAGATCACATGCTATGCATAGGCCGACATCTAGTGGAAGCTACAGAGTATTAAAGGTGTTGTTTTGGAAACTCGAAAGGGGACGTCGACAGGGCGTGCCAGTAATACTATCCCTAGTGTCACGTCTACTGTACCCATGGTGCTGCACACATTGTGGTCCCTCAGATTGTTTTTTCCCACCATCATAGTCTGTCGCTTATCGCAGAGTTCCTTCTGGCTAGCGCCTTTTGTTGCAAAAAATTCAATCTAGTATATTCTTTCTGTCCTCTGTTAGCCATTCTCCTGCAAGATCTTCGGCGACGGCATCAAGGGCAAACTACTATTGTTGGTGACTACACCAACTCATTGGCACAAACCTTTCATACAGCCTCGGAAGGCCTCAACGGGCTCGGCCCTCACAGTAGGAAAAGTGGGTGGTGGTTCATTCTTTAGTCTCTCTAAGAAAATCCATATTCCCTTCTCCACCCACTTATTTCACCAGGTTGCCTGAAAATCTCACCGACTGCCCCCTCGCATGCTGAAAAATGACTGTCGAAGGATGTGTCGAAGGCCTCTTCGGAAACTACACTGAGCTCAAATATGAGTTAGCTTATCCTAGAAATGCGTCCCAGACATGCTATTGAAAAGTCAGACGTTGAAGAACCATAAGTCTTCTGAAACACAGGGAGAGGCCTCAAGTTTAAGGACTTTGACCCAGGAGGAAGGCGCCATTTCAGGGCAATGCGCCATAAAAAAAAACCTGCACCAGAACTAACACCCACCCCGCAAGTTCATCACAATGGACAGCAGAAATAATTGATAGTCATGAGACGGATGTCTTTCCTGGCTAATTTCTTTGATGACCACCCCGAGGTCTTAGTAAATCTTCAGGGTGCCTCACACAGCGGGCCAGCTACTACTCATAGCAGGTCAGCAGTTACCCAGCCCACCACCAAGAGAGCCGGCACAGACCCCACACAAGCTTCTATCTCGTAGCAGGACTTGGGGCAACTTGCTTATTGTGATACCATGCAAGACGTCAAAGACACTGGAACTTACACTGACCCAGAAGACCATGGGGACATAAGTGATGTCGACCAATTTTATGATGACAACGAGGATGTCTGTCATACAGTCACCAGATCACTCAGACCACCGGTGGCAGACTCACCAGTGGATAATCAAATACAGTGTAATGACCAGCTCCTAAAAGTGGCAGAATATTGTAAAATTGATACACAACAGACACAGGCGGACAAGGAATTTGTTCAGGACATACTGGTGATAAAAAGTCTGCTACCCAATTCATCCCCATACTTCAATCAGTACAGAGGTGCTTCCAACCCTCTCTAATTACTCCATATTTAACATAGGCAGCAAACCCGCGCATTGAAAACATTTTCCGGCCAGCTCCCTCAGACCCTCTTTACATTAGGGGACAGTTAAAACCGTACTCTTTAGTGGTAACAACTACTAGAAAGAGAGCATGGACGCCTCTCCCCGAAGCCCCTCCTTAGAAGGAGAGTAAAAAAGATTTACACTTTTGGAAGGAAGGTAGCCTCTTCAGCAGCTTACCTGGCTAGAATCGATAATAACATCACTTTATTAGCTAGTTACAATTGTCACAAGTGGTATGCGATGGCCAAACAAATGGCTTCAGTCCCAGAGCCCCTGAAAACACAACTATCACTCTCAATTGCAGAGCGTAAACAAATAGCAAACTGCATCCCCAAGAACCACTTGGATGCAGCAGACAATGCAGGAAGAATAATAGCAGAGGACACGTTGATCAAACGCCACGCGAGGCTATGCCTGTCTGGCTTCAAGCTCAAGACTCAAGCTACTCTCCTTAATATGCCCATAGAGACCAACGTGTTGCTTGGCCAAGTTGTGGAAGGCGATAAAGAGCGCATAAGAAGAATGAAACCCTAAAATCATTAGGGCACCTCACCAATAAACCCTCCGGACAAAGGGGGGGCTACAATTTATCACTGTTTTAGAGGGCAAAAATCTCACAACGTGCATCAGGTTACAACCAGGGTCAAAGCTTGTTCTGGGGTTCATCACAGGGACATTCCTCACAAAAAGGGTTTCAAAGAGACCAAAGAAGGTCTTCCTTCTTTAGAGGCGCCTCAACACCCCCCCAAGCAATGACCACCCGCTACAGGTTCCCTCCCATGCTACTCCATTAGGATGCCGCCTTTCATACTTTACCCAGGTATGGGAGGGAATCACCTCAGACCGTGGGTACTTTCAACCGTGGCGGGCGGTTATTGTATAGAACTGTTACAGCAACCCACCAACCACCCACCAAGACAAAGGAACACCTCCAAGGAAGAACAGCATATCCTGTTGTAAGAGGTGACAGCTATGCTATTAAAGGGTGCCATAGACGACATCCCAGCAATATTTATTCAATGTAATTCCTTGTGCCAAAAAAAACCTCACAATGTGCCCAGTCTTAGACCTGCACCCTGCACACATCTATGTCAAGCCACAGAAATTATGCATGACGACGCTACAGGAAGTAATCCGACTGATAAAGCGAGGGGGACTACATGGCAACTTTGGATATAAAAGATGCATACTTTCATATTTCAATGTTCCCAGCGCACAGAAGATTCTTACATTTCAAAATAATGAACCAGCACTACCAATTCAAGGTGCTGTCCTTCAGCATAGCATCCACTCCAAGGGTATTCACCAAGGTACTGGCAGTGCTGGTGGTTCATCTACGCAGGGAGTCAATCCCAGTGTACCCTTACCTGGACGACTGGCTGATCACAGAGGAAAATCCCCCAAATTTGCAAGTGAAATACCAAAAGAACAATCGATCTTTTTCAATTGGGTTTCTCAATCAACAAGGTCAAGCCTTGGACCAACAGTTCCTGTCACAGGAGCTGTCATAAAAACAGAAGAGGGTTTACTCTTTCCCTCGAAAGAAATAATACAAAACATACTGCTGCAAATACCTCAGTATCTAGCCGGTCGCCAGATAAAAGTACGCAAACCACTGCGCCTGCTCGGGATGATGGCATCATGCATTTACCTGGCCCCACACACCACACGATTGCGCATGTGCCCAATGCAAGAGTGGTTGGCGAAAACAGTGGTGTCAGGCATGCAGTCAGTGGGACCAGCTAGTGTACCCTCGTACAAGCTCTATGCTCAGTGCAAGCGGTTGTCACAACAGACGCATCACTTACCGGGTGGGGGGCCCCATTACCTTCATCTCAAAGCGCATGGTCTGTGGACTCAAATCGCAGTCCAGAATAACTTCAACTTTCTGGAACTTCTAGCAGTACTCAAGGCATTACAATCCTTCCAATCACACCTGCCAAATCAAACAGTACCAATAATCTCAGACAGCACCACTGCAATCTTTTACAGAAACAAGCAAGGGGGCACACATTATCTAAGTCTGTCCAAGGTAGCACAAAAAATATGGAAGTGGGCACTGAAGTTGGCATGTTCCCAACATCGCAACACTTTCCAGGGGAACTCAATCCTCTAGCGGACTCACTAAGCCAGAGATCCTCTACCAGAAGAGCACGAGTGGCAACTCAACAGAGATGTCGTAGACTACATTTTCACATTATGGGACTACCCCCATTAGACTTGTTTGCAACAAGATAAAACAAACAATGCCCAGACTTCGCATCCAGGTTTCCCCAACACGACTCCAAGGGGAACGCCCTGTGGTTGAACTGGTCAGGGAAATTTGCCTACACAGCCCCTCCACCCCCCCCAACTCCTCTAATGAGCAAAGTGGTGAACAAGATGCACCAAGAACAAGTGACATTAATTCTAGGTGCTCCTATGTGGGAGAGACAACCTTGGTATCAACATCTGCGCAAACTGGCGATATGCAACCTGATTAAACTTACGTGACCCTTAAATATGCTCACAGAGCAGCACAGGGGGATGACATTAAACCCTCAACCTCAGTCTATGAACAGCCAGCTTGGCTCCTAAAGTCAGAGAGTTTGGCCATTTAAATCTACCTCAAAGGTAAATGGAAATCCTGAGAGGCACGTAAACCAAACACTAGACGCTGTTCCTTTAACAAATGGAAAAGATTTGTAATTTGGTGCCAGTCAAAACAAATAAACTCAATAGAATGTACTCTATCACATTATTCATTACATGCTTCACTTACTAGACTTAGCTGGTATTTAATTCAAATTTTACCTAGCGGCTCCATCCGCGTACACCACTCTAAGTAAGCTGTCCTATTGGACAGTACCAGTCATTAAGGCATTCATGGAGGGAGTAAAAAGACTCCACCCTCCTATTTCAAACCCACAGCCAGGTGGGACCTAAATGTTGTACTTGCAAATCTCATAGGACCCCCCCTTTGAGCCTATGTCCAGCCTTAAACATCTCACATATAAGACTGCTTTTCTCGTGGCTATCACTTCCATAAGAAGAGTCAGTGAGCTGCAAGCTTTCAGTGCAAAACCCTTTCTTTGTTATCCATAAAAACAAATTGGTATTAAGAACGCACCTGAGGTTTTCACCCAAGTTCATTTCAAAGTTCTGTGTCAATCAGACAATTGAACTACCAGCTTTCTTCCAAAATCCATCAGGCCCGGCTGAGAAAAAACTCCATACAGTAGATGTAAATAGGGCTGTCCGTTACTATGTAAACAAAACCAGACCGCTAAGGAAAACTGACCAACTGTTTGTCTCCATAGCTCCAGGCAGGGAAGGAGACCAGTTGTCAATGAACGCTATCGCCAGATGGATAGTCAGATGAATACAGCTCTGCTACACTCTATGAAATAAAACACTGCCTTTCACACCAAGATCTCACTCCATCAGGGGTATAGGAGCTACCTTGGCTTTTATCGCAAACGTCTCGCTGGACGCCATTTGCAAAGCAGCTACATGGAGCTCTGTCCACACTTTCACTCAGCACTACTGCATTAACACTCACTCTAAAGCAGATCCCCAGGTGGGACAAGTGATGCTAAAACATATATTTTCCTCTGTACCATCTCACAACCCACCACCTTCTCCAAACACTGCTCGCTAATCTATGCATAGCATGTGAACTAAGCAGATTTCACAAGCCTCAGAAGGGAAACATTACTCACTGTAATCGTATTGCTGATGGTTGTATCTGCTTTGATTTGCATGCGCCCAACCTTCCTCCCCTTGGAGTAGGATGTGCATAGATGTTTTCTCGGTTTTATCTGATACATAATCTGCTTTAATACACCTGTACTCGAGCTGCACTTCATGCAACCTCATGTCAGAAACAAAACAATCTGAGGGACCTCAACGCATGAAGCACCATGGTTACAGTGGATGTCACACTAGGGATGGTATTACTGGCACGCCCTGTCGACATCCCTTTTAGAGTTTCAAAAACAACTGTAATACTCCTCAGCATCCACTAGATGTCGGCCTATGCATATCATGTGAATCCAAGCGGATACAAGCATTGGAAACAAGATTACAGTGAGTAATGTATCATATATATACTTCTGATGTTTGTTAATCTGCTTAGAATCACATGCTGTGCATAGGTCTGACATCCAGTGGTCACTGCGGAGTATTGCATTTTGTTTTTCGTAGTCGAAAAGGGGACGTCGACAAGGCGTGTCTGTAACACTATCCCTATAGTGACGTGCGTTGTACCCATAATCCCTCACGCGTCGAGGTCCCTCAGATTGTTTTTTTCCGCCCAGCTTCTGGTCGCCTTACGCGGAGCTCCTAGAGAGACATTGCAAATACTTACTACGGACCGCGGTCCTTAATTTTACTTATTATATTGTTAAAGATCCCTCCCCTCGACGTTGGCTGTGAAGCTGTTCCTCCGCCGAGCAAGTTTTCGACAGAGGGGAAGAGACGGAGGAGATCCTTCGGCGCTGCCGAACACGTGGCCTGGCCTCGCCGGCCAACATACAGTAGGGAGAGTGGGGGTTCAAACTTTTATCTTCTCTTTGAGAATGTCTTTCTTTCTCCCCTATCTTTCCCTTGGGGTTGTTATCACCAGTTATTATTGCCTCAGCTATGGAGAGGACACCTTTTAAGTTTTGCCCACGCTGTAGGGGCAAATACACTTGGAAGGACAAACACAAGCTCTGTAATCGTTGCTTGCCCCTCGATCATAAGGAGGACAGCTGCGCGGCCTGTAAGCTCTTGAAACCAAGAACTCTTAAAGAACGCAAAGTTAAGAGGTGGGCGGACTACGCTATGTCAAAGTCAGTTTCCTCACCCGCCGCCGCTGTTACAAAAAGTGACGAGGAGGGTGATAACTCAACGTCCGTTACGGAAGTCATTAACCCCCAGAAGGAGCGCTCGCGCTCCTCGACGTCCGTCCCCGGCCCGACTGGCTCGGCTCATGCCCTGCTCACGGGGATGAACACCCCGGCGACAAGGACGCACACAGACCCCATAGGCCTAAGCACACAACCCACGGCTCTTCTTCGTCAAAGACGAAGAATCCATCAGCGCCGAAGGGAACGCAGGGCACTCCGGCGTCTACCTCAGACCGTAAGGGTCTCAAGCCCCATCCGCAAACGCAGTCGCGACCAGCGATTGGGCTTTCATCAAACACGGGCGCTACCCCAAAATCATCCGACTTAACGCTCCATAGAGCGGCCGTCGAGGAACAACGCTTAACACAGGCAACGTCGACACCAGAGTCCTCTACTGACAACCTCGTTGTCGAGAGCCTGGCGAGAATTGTTTCCGAAGACAAACGTAAGCGGACGACGAAACAAACGTCGAATACCGCACAAAAAGCTATGGAAACGCCGAAAAAGCACAAGAGTAGCCAGGAACTGCCCCCTTCATCTAAGGGCACTTCTGAACTACCGGAGGGCTTTTCAGAGGGCGACAGAAACCTTTCTTCGACGTTGTGGGAGCGTTCTAAGCGTTTTGAAGGTGAAAACACTGATTTCCCCCCTCTAGACTATTCAGGGGTCCCCCATGAGACCCTTGAAAGACTCCATTCTTGTATGGAGAAGATGGAAAGGTTTTTGGGAAACCAAAACCCACCCACACCCAAAAGACCAAGAGAATGGCCCCAGGATGACCCTAGGGTCAAGATTCCTAGGCTGTTTCCCCCTTCTACAGACCTATATGACCTCACTCAAGAGGAGCAATACCTCCAGGAAGATGAGGAGTGTTTGGGTGGAGAGGAAGAACATGAGGAAGAGGGGTTTGAAGAAGATCCTTACACTAGTGCAGGAGCTTTCGAAGAAGATACAGCTACCTCGCAGCCCTGGTTATCCCCATCAGTGCAGCCTTGGCAATCCCCATCAGTGCACTCAGACCCTGATGTCTTTCACCCTTCTCCTCCCAAGGATTCACCTATTGGAAACACCTCTCCCATAGATGACCAACCTTCACTTAATGCACTATTGCGCAAGGCAGCAGCGCATTTTGAAATAGACACAGGGGAGAGACTTCCTGACATAGACTTTGTAGAGAAAGTTATTAAAGAAAAAGCCCCTGTTAGTCAGTCTATTCTGCTCCTGGGTTCTATAAAGAGAAGAATAACTCCTTCCCTTTCCAATCCTGCCTTAGTCAGAGGGGTCAACCCTCGGATAGAAAAGCTCTTCAGCCCTTCGCCCTCTGACCCTTTGTATATCAGAGGCCATTCTATTCCGGACTCCCTCGTAGTTAGTAATACAAGGAAAAGAGCAGGGGGGGTACCACTATCCACTAGTGAGGCACCACCTGACAAAGAGGGCAAAAAGCTCTATGCACTTGGGAAGAGAATCACGACGTCCGCCGGCTTTTCAACTAGGATTGCAAATAACAATTCCCTACTCGCTAGCTACACAGATGCACAGTGGAGCAAGCTGCGCAGCGAAGCAGAGGACGCACCAGAACACCTGCGTTCACGCCTGTTAGCTACAATCTCAGAGGGAACTCTTGTAAACCAGGGCATCGTAAAGAACTCCTTAGATGTCGCAGAGACGGCTGGCCGTTCCCTGATTCAGGGAATACTTCTCAAACGCCATGCCTGGCTGCGCAATTCGGGATTTAAGCCGGAAACCCAGGCTTCCCTGATAAATAGGCCCATAGAACAAACACATCTGTTTGGGAAAGCAGTTGATGAGGCCCTAGAACATGCGAAGAAAGAGTTTGATACCATCAAAACTCTTGACCAAATTTCTAGGCCCCCTAACAGACGCGGCTATGGCAATAGACGCTCCTTTCGTGGCCAACGCCAGCAGCAAAACCAACAGCAATTTTACTCTACTACCAACTGGCCCTCTAACCAGGGTAACAACACCCAGTTCAGTCAAAGAGGCCAACGCCGTGGCAGAGGAAGAGGTCGCGGCTCCAGCCCCAAAGGTTCCACGCCCAATACCAACAAATGACCCGAAGATTCGGGTCCCCTCCCATGCATCACCGGTCGGGGGCCGGCTAACATCGTTCCTTTCAGCATGGGAGGGAATATCGTCAGACCGCTGGGTATTATCCACCATAGCCCACGGATACTGCATCGAATTCAACGGTTCCCCGAAGTACAGACCCCCACGGAACCGACGCATGATACCGGAACACCTCGACATTCTTCTTCAAGAAGTAGAAGAGCTACTGAAAAAAGAAGCTATAGAGGCTGTCCCCCTATCTCTGGTAACAGAAGGTATTTATTCAGTGTACTTCCTTGTACCCAAAAAGGACTTAACCATGCGCCCTGTATTAGATCTGCGCCCAGCAAACAAGTTTGTCAAACCCCAAAAGTTTCGTATGGTGACCTTGCAGGAAGTAATCCCACTGTTATCACGAGGGGATCACATGACAACACTAGACATGAAAGATGCATACTTTCATATTTTAATGTTGCCAGCGCACAGAAAATACCTCAGGTTCAAGATAGAGAACAAACACTACCAGTTCAGAGTACTACCCTTCGGGATAGCATCTGCACCAAGGGTATTCACGAAAGTACTGGCTGTGGCAGCGGCCCACCTGCGCAGGTTATCCATCCCGGTATACCCTTACCTCGACGACTGGCTCATAACAGGGGATTCTTACGAAACATGCTTCTCCAATACCCAAAAGACCGTAGACCTTTTGTTCCAACTGGGCTTCTCCATCAACGAAAAGAAGTCCAGCTTAGACCCAGCCAAATCAAACAATTCCTAGGGGCTCTAATTCGAACAAAGGACGGCCTCGTCTTCCCCTCCAACGAGAGGGTCCAAAACATGCTGTTTCAGATCCCCCATTATGTGGCAGGTCGAGAGGTGACGGTACGCAAAGCAATGCGCTTGCTAGGGATGATGGCGTCATGTATTTATTTGGTACCTCACGCGCGCCTGCGCATGCGCCCAATGCAAGAGTGGCTCAACAGCCAGTGGTGTCAGGCCAGCGGACAATGGGACGATCTAGTGGTGGTCTCGCAGGCCTTGGTTCTCTCGCTACTGTGGTGGACAAAAGAAAACCTGTTATTAGGGAAAACTTTTGCCACACCCGCAGTGGAAGCCATTCTAACCACAGACGCATCCCTTACAGGATGGGGGGGGCTCACCTATCCCATCAGACTGCTCACGGAGCGTGGACTCCGAGCTTAGCATCCAAGCATATAAACCTGCTGGAACTACTAGCGGTGTTCAAAGCACTGAAAGCCTTTCAAGAACACCTACAAGGAAAGACAGTGATGGTCCTCACAGACAGCACCACAGCCATGTACTACCTCAACAAGCAAGGGGGCACTCACTCTCCAGGACTGTCCAAGCTGTCCCAGAACATCTGGAAGTGGGCTCTCAAACACATGTTCCTACTCTCACAACATGTACCAAGGGAACTCAATCTGCTAGCAGACAAACTCAGCCGAGACTTCCCCCTGCATGTAGAGTATGAATGGCGATTACAAGAAGACATCGCCTCCAGGTACCCCCAGAACCAGTCCAAGGGGAACGGTCTATCGATTCCATGGTCAGGGAAATTTGTTTACGCTTTTCCCCCGACTCCCCTTCTCAACAAGATGGTGCACAAGATGCACCAGGAACAAGTTACCATGATACTGGTGGCCCCTATGTGGGCCCGACAGCCATGGTTCGCTCACTTGTTGAAGATGTCTCTATCTCCTCCAGTGAGACTGCCCTGCCCGTACAACATGCTGTCACAAGACAGGGGCAGGACACTGCACCCATGCCCTCAGACAATGAACTTAGCAGCCTGGCTGCTGAGGTCATAGAATTTGGACATTTACAACTTCCACAGAGGTGCATGGACATCCTCAGAGAGGCCAGAAAGCCTAACACTCGTCACTGCTATTCTAGCAAATGGAAAAGATTTGTCATCTGGTGTAGAGGGAAGAGTATCAACCCCGTTGACTGCTCTCCCACACAAATTATTCTGTACCTGACCCATTTACTGGACTCGGGTCTAGTATTCAATTCTATTAAAGTACACCTGGCAGCGCTTTCGGCTTACACCACTTCACAACTCAAAGTATTGTGGTGGAAGATCCCAGTAATCAAAGTCTTCATGGAAGGGGTAAAGAGAATACACCCTCCAATAGCAAACCCAGCTCCTGGCTGGGATCTAAATGTGGTACTCACCAGGCTCATGGGGTCACCCTTTGAACCCATGCACAAGGCAACTCTTAAAGATCTCACTCTTAAGACTGCTTTCCTAATCGCTATTACCTCCATTAGGAGAGTAAGTGAACTACAGGCTCTTTCTGTTCTAGACCCCTTCGTAACAGTTCACAAGGATAAGGTGGTTCTACGCACACACCCAAGGTTTGCACCAAAATTCATCTCGAAATTCCATGTAAACCAGTCAATAGAACTACCAACGTTCTTTCAAAACCCTTCCAGCTTGGGAGAAAAAAGTCTGCATACACTAGATGTACGCAGAGCTGTCATGTTCTACATGGAAAGAATCAGGCCACTGAGAAAGACTAATCAGTTCTTTGTCTCGGTGGCAGCAGGAAGAGAAGGAGATGCAGTTTCAAAATCCCCTATATCTAGATGGATTGTACAATGCATCACTCTCTGTTACACTCTTGCTAAGAGAGAACTACCCTTCAAGCCAAGAGCACACTCTACTCGAGGCACTGGGGCATCCATAGCATTCATTGCAAATGTTCCCCTTGAGTCCATCTGCAAAGCGGCAACCTGGAGTTCTGTACACACCTTTACAAAACACTACTGTCTAGATGCCCACTCTAGATCTGATTCCCAGGTGGGACAAGCAGTATTAAGACATCTTTTCTCTACTGTTCCTTCTCACAACCCAGCTCCAACTCCGGGTACTGCTCGCTAGTCTATGCACAGCATGTGATTCTAAGCAGATTAACAAACATCAGAAGACAATGCATTACTTACCGTAAAAGCATTTCTGATGGTTGTATCTGCTGAGATTCACATGCGCCCACCCTTCCTCCCCGCTCGGATGGAAGGAACATAGACATCCTTTTCTATATCTCTCTCTTCTCTGTACTCACTCACGTCTAGAAGGCTCCCTCAGGGCAGAAAAATACAAACAGAGGGACCTCGACGCGTGAGGGATTATGGGTACAACGCACGTCACTATAGGGATAGTGTTACAGACACGCCTTGTCGACGTCCCCTTTTCGACTACGAAAAACAAAATGCAATACTCTGCAGTGACCACTGGATGTCGGACCTATGCTCATCATGTGAATCTAAGCAGATACAACCATCAGAAATGCTTTTACGGTAAGTAATGCATTGTCATATATATGAAACTTCCAAGAAAGCACAGAAATTCTTTTATATATATATATATATCTTCCAAGTGTCCAAGAAAAGCACCGAACTATGCCGGGTCGCACAGCAGACGTGGCAGAAGGAAGATGTACCATACAAGACCACTTAATGAAGTCAAGTCAAAATCTATTTTTTGGGAACAATGTCCAAAAAACCCGGAGAGAATGAAAAACTATGCATATGCATTTCACACCCACACAAGGTGCCTGATCACACACAAACATAGAGAAGGTACTTATAATGGTAATGCATGTCTAGATTGCAAACTGTATATGGTGGTGGCCATCTTAGAGCTTGAAATCCATGTTTATTGCAATACACCAACTAAAACAAAAAGCATTGAGAGCTAAAGGCAAACAAGACTGCTGTATAAAGTACATAATGCAAACACATATCCCATTAACAATACTCACAATGTCAATGAAAATGCATAATGATTATAAAACCTAATCAAAACCACAATATAAAAGATGGGTGACAATATGAAAACCCAGTGGTCTCAAACTAAAAATGTCTGGTGCAAATGCATATGTGCCCAAGTTGTTGCATATCCTGGAAAAGAAAATATTACCAAATCAAAATTGCGATATTCCAAGGAAAGTAAACACATTATAAATCCTGAAGGTCTTATAGGAAATGTATGTCCTACCATGAATGGGGTGAAACAGCCGGTTACACCTGGTGTGGCACAAACAATCACACAATAATATGGTTAGATGCGTAAATAAAGTGCCTATTGCAGATGACACAACATTAAGCAATAACTGGTCTGCAAGAGTATGAGACCTCATAATATGGCACCAATTGAGACAAACTAGCAGAGTCAAATGTGCAGTGCATGACTCAGTTGGTTGCCTAATACTCATGTGTCAGCGAATTTAGTTATGTGAACGTGAAAAATTATGTTTAAAGTGCAATGTTCGTCTGGATGTAAATAACTAGCCGCAAGTGGCAAAATGGGACAATAGGAATATGATCATGGCCAATTGCTAAAGTGCTGATTGCATGTCCTGTAATGATCCATTACTGCCCACATTAGTCTCTCCCCCCCTGTATGAGTTCGGATACATGGAAGGAGTCAATAAGTGCACAATGAAAATTACCCCCGTCAATGATATGAGAAATCATTTATAACGTGCCTATACACAAGTGTTTCTAAATCTAAATGACACTGTAAAATGCATAAATGTCCAAATAAAAATGTAAAGTGCATTGAAATCATGCCAAGCCTGTAAAGTGCATAAATGTCAGGATCAAAATGCAAATTTAATTGAAATCATGCTACGCCCAAGAGCAAATTATCAAAAAACATCAAATGAACAATAAACAGCACTAGACACCTGGAAAGGTAAAAATTCATACAAATCCAAAACCCTATAAATAAAGATCTCTAGCAACAACAGGAGTGCAGGCATCTGAGCCCCTCCTGCGGTGTCCTGTTAGCACGAGCAGGCTGATGCCAATATTTTTCTACTTTGAATTCATAGAGCAGATGCTCCATTGTAAGGTGACAGCCACTGCAGGTCTGCAACCACTGATACTTGCCTCCTTGTTCAGCCCGCAAAATTTAATATCTGACCTTGCATCTTCTGTTGAATCCTAACCTTCTGATTATATTAACTATACTGATAATGATCTACAGCACGTAGCCGGCAGGTTGTGCCGGCGTCCCTCACCGAAGGCCTTCAAATAAGGCCTATGCCCGTCTGGGCCTGTCTGTACGTGGCCGGCGTGCCGGTGAAAGTACTCTCTACCCAGCTGGACTCTGTACCTACCATGACTCCTTCCCGGCTCACACTCTACGGTAAGCCCTGATGCCTTATGCCCAATACACGCATTGCTGGCGCGTTGGCCAACGATCATCCTCTTCCTCTCTCCTTGACGTTCTCCCTTCTTTGGGTCGTCATTGCGCCGCTCTTAGGATCCCATGATTCCATGGTGCCCTCAGTGACAGTTCTTTGTTCACGTTGATTTATTTTTGTTTTTTAAATGTTTATTGGTTAATTCTTACTTATTCACAAGAAAAAGAAAGAAAATAACAACCATGTACATTGTCATCCATCGTCTTATAAACGTAATAAAAGCATAAGCGTCACAATACACAAACACTTAAACAAATTTTTTAAAAAAGAGAGACTCCACAGCATGTTTAGTGAAGGGAAAGGAGGCAAAGGTCTGTGAAAATCAAACGGCAACTGAGATAAAGACAATCCGTTCAGATTGCATCAATTTCACCATTGACCTCTGTTAAAACCAGGCCTTAGCTGCCTAGCATTCCCTTTTCCAGCCCACCACACCCTTTGCAAATAACTCCGGCCCTCTCCCCCTCAAACATTTTCCTCTCTAAACAGTAAGCTGTTTACTGCTCGCTAGATCAGGGTCTACAATTGCATATTCTACCAATTTCATCACCGCTATGGTGAGACATTGTCTTTCCCCCATCAGGATCCAGTCCCACCATTCACACACTGGTATTGATAGCACTTCTGGGGCAAATAATGTCGGTCTTTCCCTACGCAATCTAGACCATGTGCTACAAGAGGTAGCTAGGTGAGACAATGTTTCCATCAGCCCCATAGTCCCACAATGTCTACACTAAGCCTCTTTAAGGCTAATCATCCTTCGTGATAGCTGGACGTCTTTAGTGGCCAGAATATTAAGGCAACATCGGAGCAGTAAGTCCCTGTAGTGGGAGAAGGAAACTTCAAAAGGTATAAGTATTGTTAAGACCGCTTTGTTCTCTGTCCATGGTAGATCTTATCCTGTCCTCATTTTTCCCATTACATGTATTAATCCAATCGATCTGCTGGATTTTTTTTTCACCATCTGCGAGTTTGATATAAGGACATTGATCTTCATCCCTTTCTCAATCAGGATTACCTATTTTTTCTCTCCACCTGAATAGTCCCTGATCACCTTTTTCTGTCAAGATCCTGGCCTCATACAGTCGGATCTGCACAGAGGTGTCAGCGTAAAGAGCCTTGATTTGCCTCGAAAAGATCAACCGGGCAATCCCAATCCGTTCATTTTTCCAAGAGGAGCTTTCGATTAACACGGGCCATTAAGCTCCAAGTCCATAAAGGCCCTATAGATGCAGGTCTACGACTCTAGTGCCCTTTGTTTCAGGAGGCCCAGCATAAATAGGTTTACAGTTGTACCTACACCTTTTATAAACCCAGTCTGCCTAGGATCTAATCTTCCCGCTTGGCTAGCCCACGCTTCCAGGTCTCATAGCAGAATAGTTTCCCCAGTGAATCAAGGAGGGCGATCATTCCGTGGGTCGCTCTGATCACCCTTCCTGTAAATTGGGACTATGATGGCTTCACGCCATGTCAAAGTAAGGCACTTTGATCGTAAAATATGATCAAAGATCAGCTTTGCCAAATTCCCCCAAGCCACCGGATTATCTTTGAGAATTTTATTGGAAATACCATCAGGGCCCGCCGCCCTTGAGAAGCTGAGTCTTCCTATCATCAGCTCAAGCTCCTCCATCAACCTTGATGTCCCGGCACCACTGCCCTCTCTCGAGACAATCTCCCAGATTCCTAGTGCCGGCAAACAGAGAAGCAATGGGCTATTCATGATGCTTCACTAACTTGCCCAAGCATGCAGCACATTCTGAACTGACATCCGTTGTTCAAAATTTCCCAAAGTTTAGGGGTGTTAATTTGGCAAATGGCTTCCAACATTACCTCAGCATCCATCTTTGCTCTTAAGGCTCTGGTAGCTATTAGCTTTCTAAACTTCTGTCTACGCTGTTTTACCAATTCAAATATATTAGGATTTGGTGAAAATTTGATCTTTCAAATATCTGCTCGCAATTCCTTTCTCTTCTTGACAACCATAGGGTCATAGACGTGCTTAGCTCTGATATCACTTGTTTTATTTTGTCTAGATGGTACCATATACTCTTTAAGAATCCATACATAATCCAGACTGGCTAAATAACTTACAGGCTCCCTCATATCGGCCAGCAATTGTATGGATTTCCTTCCTACCCGTATGTGGTTTTTGGTCCTATTTACCTCCACCAGGTCCATCGCTGTCCAGGGCCCAGATTTCCTGCAGCCCGTCAGTGAAATAGACACCAGGTCATGGTCGCTTAGAGATTGCTTGCTGATTTCAAATTTAGTAACCCTCTTTGCTTTATCTCCTGACATAAAGCAATAATCTAAGCAAGACCTATACCTCAGGTACAAGCTCCAGGTATGTCCCCTGCTGCCCATTTAGCATATGTAAGCCACAGGCAGTAGTTTGTTGGAGCCAATGCAGCGCTCGTCCCGCTAGCTCGCACTCTCTTCGTGGCTAGCCATTTTAATTCAATCAACACACATTCCAATCTCCACACAAAATGATATTCATTGGCTCCCCCTCGCACAGGATTCTGTCAATCGCATTCATTATTGATTTTACGAAATTCATCTTTTTACACATGTTGACCCTCCAATACACATATCAGTAAAAAAGCTCTTTCTTTTTTAAGATCTCTCTATTGAGAGCTTTAAGATCTGAATGTACGGGCTTAGATTTTCCTGGCTCAGCAATGTAAAGCCTGCATCCACTTTTATGAGGGTTAAGCGTCCCGAATACGGCCTGCCCAGGATGCCCTTGCCTGCAGGATTTAAACAAAGCTCAAAGCCATCACACGCAGGTGTCAATCTGAGCCAGGTATCCTGTAGGCATAAGATGTCGTACTGGCCCAGTTCGTTAAGCTTTTCATTGAAAATCTGCAAGTGTTCACGAGCCAATGCGCAGATCAGATTCCTCCTCGGTTGAATCAGTCTATTTGGTGTTCTTAGGGGCCAGCGCTCCAGCTAACCACTCCGTTTGATTCCACAGGGCCATTTATTTCACCCTAGTTAGGCTTGAGGCCAGACTTCCTGCAACGATCACGATTGTCAACTGAAAATATCATAACTGGCAATTCCTCCAGACATTCTGATAACCTTTGCTCGAGTAAGCTTTCACTGCTCTTCAAAGACCACCTGCTCAATGTGGCCCTTTGATCATGGGAGAGAGCGAGAGACTACTTTGTTTCAAACACTCTTCCAATTTCCTTTTTAAGTGGTGATTGTTGGGGGCTTCCTTTATTCTTGTCATTCTCCCCTCTTCATGGACTCTTAGATTGTAACCTAATGGCCAGAGCTTATCACTTGACGATAATAATTTCCTTTTTACTTCCAAAGAGACCAGGTGGAGGATCACCCAATCCATCTTCTTTTCCGTTACAAATTCAACCACTTTTATGTCATCCAAGGTTATATGTCGAAGGGCAAATGCACATTGGAAGAGATTCATCACGTTGTGACGATTCAGAATCAAACAGTTTGGCCCTTCAAGGATGCTTTCCAAATGGACTTTACATGTTTTCAGCATCGACAAGCCTCTCACCCAGTCCAGCTCTTAGGGGTCCCTCCCAATTAGGATTCTGGCCACACTGGGATTTCTGGCAAAGTCTTTTCTCTTCCATTGTCAAAAATCCCTCCTCATTTCTTTTAAAGCTCACCCACTCTACTTTCTGATCACGAGGGGCATTTTAACTGTCTTTTCTTTTCCATGGTCAAAAATCCCTCCTCTGTTCAGCCTGAGCAAGCTTATATTTGTATATTGGGGCACTCCCCTCTCGAGGAAGCGGATTACAAGTTATTAAATTCACCTGCCTTTCTATTTCTGTCCATTCTGAATTACTCAGGCAGTTCCATTCATTGTCATCCTGTTTTTGATCGATGACTTCAAGTAAATTACTTTAATAAGTTTCGTCTTGAACATCTATTGGGCAGCTTTCCACCTGCATCGACAGCTCTTTCCTTGGTCTTTTCGCTAGCTGGGGCATAATTGGCGGCAGGGGGGGGGGGGGTCCTAAGGTTCCGCAGAAAGGCCCTGAATTTGTTGGACCGTCCCTCCTTCTTGGCTGGCTGATAGCACAGGGGGCTTCTTTTTGGCCACTCATTATTGCCTCTACAGGAGGAGGGTTCTCTCTGAATATAGAAAGAATTTTAGTCTCCTTTTCGGGGGCACTTGGAATCGATGGATGGATTCAGAGCTGTGGGGGAGTGGGGGGTGGAGGGGGTCCAGACCCATAGCATCAGTCAACTTAGGATCTTTACTTCACTCCGGGTTCAACTGCTTTGAGGATCCCATCACTGATTCTTTCTATTTGGATCTCATCCATTTACAATCCTCCAAGAGGGCTTACATTAGGAGGGCTTCATCCGTGGACTCTCTTCTAGCCATGTTGCATAAACGATTCTGCCATTGCAGTGAAGATTCTGCTTCCTTATTCAGGCGCTCTTCAATCTTGGTAGCCAACCCCTTCAAAGCACACATTTTTATTTTATTTTTTATTTATTTATTTAAAGTGAAAACTGGTTAATTAAAACCGTAAAAACTATATAGCATAATATTTCAATAATAACTAAGAAAATGTAGAAACCATATAATTGTAATGTATGGCATAAATAACAGTAAAACTCGATAGGCTTACACAATACATTTCATATTACATTTAAGCATATTTCGTTATCACAGAGTGCCTCAAATTCCATTTCATATTCTTCAACTCAAAAAGCCTCATATTATTCAAAGCATGGCATCACATGTTTGTTTGTTTATTTGATATAGCGCAAAACCAAACCCGTAGGTAGCCGGGCGCAATCATTACAAGGATACTTGCGAACTTAATTACAATGACATAGAAATAAGCAGTAGGACAATTCAGCAGGGTTACAGTCTGAATTTACTTGTACAATTATGCCAGGTGTCGGCCGCATTGAAACTAAGTCGCAATCAGTCTCAGTTTGTAGTTCCAGTCGGATCTAGTGAAATTCCTAGATGCCGAGCAGTAGTGGTCTAAAGTTCCTATAGGCGACTGGGGTATCGGGTTAGCAGTAGGCATAGTCGCAAAGTATCGCACAGGGCAAGTAGTTCCAGTGGAAGAGGGTGAGCACTTTAGATGTCATTAGTTTGTATCCATGATAGAACCTTGCGCCTGAAACTTGGGTAAGGTTGGTCCTTTCTCAGTTCTAAAGGGAGTTTATTCCAGGTTTGGGCAGCTATGACTGGAAAACTAGCGCTGCCAGCTGTACTTTTTTTGAATCTGGGTACCATCAAGGTATAAGCGTTAGTCATTCTAGTGGGGCAGTTTGAAATTCTCTTGTTAATTCTGTTAGCTAGATAGGGAGGGGCAATGTTGTTGAGGCATTTGGATGTGAGCGAGAGTGTTTTGAGGGTGATCCTGTGTTTAATTTTTAACCAGTGGATATTCCTTCTGAAGGTAGAGACATGGGCTCTGTTAGGAATGTTTAATGCTACTCTAAGAGTATTGTTTTGGAGTGTTTGAAGTTTGTTGAGGATATACTTGTTAGATCCCACATATAAGGCATTACAATAGTCCAATCTAGATATGATAAGTGCATTGGCTAAGGTGATGCAGCTAGCCTGTGTTAGGAATGGTCTACATGCTTGGATCAGTTTACAGGTATAACCTGTAGAGGACGCTAGGGAGTTAATTTGTTTTTTAAAAGTGAGTGCTGTTTCCAAATAGACCCCAAGGGTTTTGACTGCAGGCATCACTTTTATGACATTATTGTCAATGTTAAATGAGACATAATTTGGGTCAAGTTTTTTAATCGCTGTCTCTGTGCCGAGGATCAGAATCTCCGTTTTATCGTCATTCAGACATAGGCCCTGGGATGCCATCCATGCCTGAATGAGGAGATATATCTTGTTTCCCAAAACTGAGCCTTCCAAGAAGTTGCCCGAAAGGGGGATGAGGATCGGATTTTCATCTGCATAATTCGTGTAGATGACACCCAGTCTGTCCAACTTGTCAAACAAAGGTTTGGTAAAGATGTTGTGCATGGTGGGAGACACGCATGATCCCTGGGGGACACCGCAGGAGACTTGTAAAGGGTCCACAGCTGCTAAGGGGGAGAAAACTCTCATTGTCCGGCTAGCAAGGAAGGATTGTATCCAGGTTATGGCATCACTTGGAAATGGGCAGCGGAGCCAAGGTGATTGCATAAGACTGCGTGATCTACCAAGTCAAAGGCTGCCAAAAGATCAAGGAGGAGCAGCAAAGCTGATTTTCCATTATCCTTCAACTTGTCAATTTGAGACTTGAGATCAATCAAGGCTGTTTCAGTGCCGTGAAGGGGGTGGAAGCCGGATTGTCGTGATCCTAGAAGGTTATTAGTTTCCAGGTAATCCTGAATTTGCAAGTAGGCTTCTCTGTCGATGATTTTAAGTGGGAATGGGACGGTGGCGATGGGTCTGTAATTTGTCGGGATGGAAGGGTCGAGGGTTTGTTTTTTTAATAAGGGTAGGACCCAAGACTCTTTAAGGTTGTTGGACACTAGGTTGGTCTTAAAGGAGGCGTTGATCAGTTTGGAGATGAAGGGAGTTGGGTCTCTTGCTGCATCTTTTATAATTTGAGCAGGGCATTTATCTCCTTTACAATTGGAGGGCTTCAGGGAGAGTATGATTTTTTCTGTCTCTAGTATAGTTATTTGTTTGAAGCTAAAGGGGAGAAGAGTGGGCTGGTTTGAGGAGGGCTGTGCCTTGGGATTAGGTTCCCTTGGCAATAGCAAGGGAGCTTTTTTGATTGCAATTTTAGTTTGCAGCGAGCTAATTTTACCTGCAAGGGCATTTTGTATATTGGTGCACCAAAGCTTATTTTTTGTAGGTTTATCAGTTTGCGGTATGGGTGATTCCATTTCGCGGAGGATAGCGAATAATTTCTTAGTGTCTGAATTGGCTTTAGCTATTCTGTCGTTGTAAATGTTCTTTTTTTTTGTGCTAATAATTTCTTTTTTGTATCATTTGGCATGAGTGGCTAATTTAGTTTTATTCTCCTCAGTAGGCGAATGTCGCAAGATTGATTGCAGTTTTCTTTTTTAAGTTCTAAGGTATTTCAGTTGTGGTGTGAACCAGTTGTTTAAGTGGGAGAGTTGTTTGCCTTTACGGATTTTGGTGGGGGCCATCAGATCTAGTGCCTTAGTCATGGCGCTATTGTAGGTTTCCACCAGTAGAGTCAGGTCTGTGATATTATCTACATTGTTAAGGGTGGGGAGGAGGTGTGGAAGAAGTTGTTCTACTGTGATGTCTTTTTTGCTTGTGGCGGGCCATAATTGTAGGTTTTGGGTGGGTGAGATCAAGTGAGGCAGTGAAAGAGATTAATAGGTGGTTTGTCCATATTTGAGGAGTTATGCTGGTGATACTAATATTACAGTTCAGGTCAGCAACCCAATCTAGGGTTCTGCCTTTAGAATGTGTAGGGGTAGTGACTTTTTGCGTTGGTCCATAATCATGAAGTAGTGCTGCAATAGAAGTGGCATGTTTGTCATTGCAGTCATTGAAGCCAAGGTTGAAGTCTCCTAGTAGTAGGATTTGTGCATGGTCTTTTGTGTTGTTAGTCAGGATACGTGTTAGGTCGTCCTTGAAAGTTCCTAGTGGTCCAGATGGTCTGTAGATCACATAAATGGTGAGAGTCCGGTTGCATGATAGTTGGAGTTTAGCTGTGAGGAGTTCACAGGATTGAAGTAGCATGGTAGTAGCTAGTCTAATGGGCAGGTTAGCTTTGTGGATAATAGCTACACCACCTCCTTTAGAGTTAGCTCTATCAGCTCTTAGAAGTTGGTAGCCGTCTGGTATTGCTAGCATAATAGCTGGGCCAGCGGCCTCATGGAGCCCAGTTTCGGTTATGATCATCAGGTCTAGGTTCTCATTAGTTAAGGTGTCTGAAATCTTAGTGGCCTGGGCCATCATAGATCTGGCATTAATAAGGGACCCAGTTAGCAGAAGGGTACTATTTGGTGGGGGGGGGGGGGGTTAGTTAAAGTAGCTGCTTGAGGTAGTAGCTGCTTAGTAGATGAGACGCCTCGAGACAGAGGAGCAGACTTATGGTGTTGGGACCGTTTGTTAGGGTTAGTTAAATTGGTATAGCCCCTAAATGTGTGGTAGGATGATGGTTCATATAGATAGGACAGTCTAGCCCTTAGTCTCATGTTTCTGTCTTTAGGTGGGCAGGAGGCAATGTGAGAGTATAGTAGTGCCATGATAGTAAGGAAGCTCAATGGAATGAGTACTGTGAGTTTTTGGGCAGTTGTCATTATGGTCGTGGGCACTGGGTATCTAAATTTGAGGTAGAAGTTACGCTCGGACCTTGCCGTGCATGGGCATGTGTGTTTTAGACAATGTGCTAAGGGTTAGGTAGACTGGGCATGTGCAATTGTACTATAAGATACCAGGTCCTAGGCATATGCAGATTAGGCAAGGTGCATTGGACTGACTAGGCGAGTACAGGTATGCTGAAACTGCAAAGGCAGGGACAAGTGCAATCACAGGTAACGGCTAAAAAACACTGTGCGGGCAGGTATGGCCAGTGAGGTAACAGGGTCTGTCTAGATTAACAATCACAGATGGGGCTCAAAACACAATGCAGACCGGTAAGGTAACGGGGTCTTTCTAGATTTGACGATCACAGATGGGGTTCAAACACAATGCAGGCAGGTGAGAGCTAAACTAGCTGGCAATGGTAATATTTGCAGCGGCCGCCTACAGTTGCTGTAGTAAAGCAGGATCAACAGCAATGCACCTCAGTTATATAATTACAGTATCTGCATGGCAATATTGGCAAAGTGTAGATAACTGGTTAGCTCAGGAGAATGGTTGACTGAGGGCTAGTAGCGAAGCAATCAATTACGTGTTTGACTTGGCCTAATAAACATTTCAAATCAATTAGTGCTAGGGAGGATGTTTTGGTTGACATACCATGTAGGCCGAGATTTGCCCAGAGTTCAAGATGTATCGCACCGCTTAGCGTGGGTTCCCACCGTATGAGCAGGTATCAAGGTTGCTGTTTTGTGAGTAATAATCACTTAAATGATAACGAAGGCATTATACTACCGCATACAGTCTCGAGTATAGCGGGGAGCGATAAGCAAGTACTGCATAATGACGGTGGCCCGGCGGTCACTCACGGACAGGTGGGCAGGCCGGCTTTCGCCTTCCGGTGACCCAGCGTCATGGAAGAGCTGGAGTGCGCCCAATAGGCTTAAGGTACTAAGGTACTAGGCAATGATAATAAACAAAGCTGCGGCCGCCATTTTGCGCGTCTCCTCGTTCAGAGAGCCCGTGATTCGTGGTATAAATGCACTTAATGATGAAAACAGGCAAATTTGTGCAGCGATTTCTGATAGGGGGGTGCATCCAGTAACAGTGCACACGCTTACCCTGGAAAATCAGATTCGTTGCAGATGATCAGTCGACAGCATTAGCACGCGGACTCAAGCATTCGGGGAGCTGATGCAGGGGGCTCCTGCCTCCTGGGACTCGCTGCTGAATGCGGGTAGGTGGCGCTCAGTAGGTACCCTTATTGGGCAGGCCGGCTCTCGCCTTCCGGTGACCCAGCGTCACGGAAGAGCTGGAGTGCGGCCAATAGGCTTAAGGGACGTTGCTAGGCAACGATAATAAACAAAGCTGCGGCCGCCATTTTGTATAACCATAGATTTAATTATTTGGGATTGCTCTCACCCATTTATAAAAGGCTGCACAAATGTAAACCATATTTTCTGCCATATAAATGGCTGACCAAAACTGGTCAGATGAAACCATTCTTAGGTCACACACAAATTTACCATAGCCCCTGTAATACCATTCTTGCAGCTTCGCACATCCTGTGAGGATGGTCTAATAGATGCTATCTCCCTATTGCAATACCTACAGTCTTTCTTCCCTTTCTATACCGGACCAAGCCCCTATATATTCCCTACAGGGCAATATCCTTGGAATGCCTAGGTCCCATATAGTTTCTTTTTGGCAAGATAAGACAAGTTAAAGGACAGATCCCACTCAAAAGCTTTCTTTTTAAGATGTTTATAAGTCTCATTCATGTCTCCCAATTTTGTGGGCATCTTCATATTTATTTCCATGAGAAAAGAAAGTGTTCCGTCTTTCAAATTTGTCATGTATGTATTCAATTTATCTCGCATATACATGCTTTTACGATAAGGCCCATAAGGCTTGCTCCTTCCCCTTCTCCCAACACAATCTTCATATAGAGCTTACAGTACCATATTTTCCAGAGCCTTATTAGGGATATCAACCCCAGTTCACATCTTATCACTTTGATCGGGGTCGACCTAGGGAGTCCCAATAGGGGTTTCCGCAATTTCCCCTCTAATTTCCTAAGTTTTTCCATTTCTTTTACCCCCACGGATTCTAGTGCATATAAGGCTCCAAGGATAATGCATCTCTTATAAACTTCCAGGTAGCCTTCAATGGAATATCCACCTTTGCTAGTCATATATTTTTTCATGACATTTTATTTTTTCAAACCTTTAGCCTCGACTATGTCATAATAGAAGCTACTGGGGTGTTTGTTCATGATGAGTATCACTAGGTAGGGATATATATCTTCTAGCTCGAGAATGTCTGCATTGATCTTCCATCTATATGACATTCGTTCTTTTTTCCTTTTTGATCCCCGAAACACCATCACCTTGGTTTTATTAATATTTATACTTAAGTTATTGTCATTAGAGTAATGGTGCAAAATATCAAGCATCTTCTGCAACCCTACCAGTGTTTTGTCTAATAATATTGTATTGTCTGCATACATGAGACCATAAATTCCAAACCCTCCCACTTTTGGAGGAAAAGTATTTATTCCAATGAATCTATCCCAAATATCCGACACATAGAGGTTTAATAACACTTGTGAGGTTGCGCAGCCCTGCTTGAGACCTATATTTGTTTTAATTTCTGGGGAAATCGTTTTACCTTTACCCAAACAAATTACCACAGTAGTTTCTCTATGCATTTCTCTTAGGAAGTATAAAATCATAGGGCATAACTTCCTATCTGCCAATTTCTAGTTTATCTTGATCAACGCAATCAAACGCCTTTGAATAATCGATGTAACAGGCATCTAATTTCACATAATTTTTATCCAGTGTGTCTGAAATTATATATTTTAGCATCACCAGATTGTCAAGTGTGCTATGGTCCTTTCGAAATCCAATTTGTTGAATAGGGAAAAGACCATTTTCATTACTCCATATATTTATGCTACCTATCAATAGGGAGCAGAATATTTTGCTGCTACTATCGATCATAGCTAGTAAGCGATAGTTGTCTGGGTTTTTCCTAGCCCCCTTTTTATGAATCGGGGCAACCACAGCCTTACGTCTGCTATCGGGAATAGTCCCTCTTTACCAAATATTACAAAATATCAGATGTAGAAATACTGTCCATTTTTTTGGGTTGCGTTTCAATATGATGTTTGCCAACCTATTGGATCCCGGGGACTCTGGATGCTTTAATCTTATTTATAATTTTTAGTATATCCAAGACCTCACATAGGGAAATATCTGACGCCTATTTACCACATGCTCTCCATATATAGAGACTGATCTATTCTCCATATAGAGAAGTCGAGAGATATATTTTTCCGATACGTTCTGTACTACATCATTGTTATCTTTACTTGTGCCTTCTAATAGATATGGTCAATAGAGATACCAAAATTTGTTGGAGTCGTGCATTTTGCAAAGCACATACATGATATTTCAATTAGCATTATTAACACTGTGTTTGTGTGCCTTTAGCCAATTTTTAAACCTGGCCTTAATACCCTTAATTTTCAAAATTTTATTTTTCTGTTAATACAGGATTTCCTTTAACATTCTTAACTTCATCCTTCTGTTTTTTCTTCTCTTTAATTTGGCTATCGTACTTATTCAAATGTGGTTTCCCATATTTATGGTCAATCCTCAGTTTACAATTTTCCTTTTGGATCATACCCAGTAGATCCCCTTCTATCTTCAGGCCATTAAGTACTATCTATTGGCCTTCCAGGGGAAGTATATAAAACATATTGTCCATTTTTTTTCCACTCTTTTTATTGAGCTTTGCAAAAAATGACAATTCCGCCAGCCAGCATCTGGCAATAACCAGCAAGTAAACACAGCAAATGTTCAAACACTCCCATTTTCCCCTCTTGCCCCCCTCCTCCCCGAACCACAGGTGTACCAGGCTTCTGAGAACAAAAGGTGCAAGAGACAAAGAGTAAGAACTAGACACATATAACATCGATACAATTAGGCCATGCTATTAGTGAGGTCCCCAATGGCAATTCAGAACGTGGCAACAGGGCAGGCTACCGCCAACCCCTCCCAGAGTCCAAAGCTTATTTGACCCCCAAGCCGTTCACAGCTTCAAGGCTTCACAGTCCACACTTAACAGAACCACTGTCCAATCCTGCAGAAAAGATGACATAGTATCATTGGCGATGGCTGACAGTTTCTCATACGTGAAGATAGCTATTAACTTATTAAGCCCTTCTGTCTTGGTGGGGGCCGAGGAACCCTTCCATTTTTGGGCCAGAGCCAGTCTTCCCGCTTTAAACATAGCACCCATCACCCCTGTAAAGGAAGACAACTCATTATCATGCAAGGGCGTGCCCAAGAGGACCTCAAACGGGTGAAGGGAGGGACACGTTCCGAGAATGTCCTTAATCCATCTGAGCAATTCTGACCAGAATACCTGGATGACTGGACACTCCCACCACATGTGAAACCAGGTACCCCTGCTCGAGCACAATCTAGGACACATTGGAGACACCTTAGCAAACATCTTGGATAGAGAGACAGGAGGGCAATGCCAGGAGTGAAGAATCTTAAAATTATGTTCCATGGCTGCCGTATACAACCTCCCCGAAAAAAAAAAAAGACTTTCATGACTGATCATCAAGGGTGAGGCATAGCCATTCCTCCCAGGTACGCTTGAACGACTGTCTGCCAGTTAGGTTAGCAGTGACTAGCATGTTATAAATCTTAGAAAGGGACCCCTTCCTAGACATGGCTTCCGCAAAAATCCTTTCAAAAGGAGTCAAAGGGCGCGACAAATCAGCCAACCACCCTCCTGAGTGAGGATTCCCTTGAGCCGCAGGTACTCAAAGACTGAAAGCGGCTTATCCCTAAGCACCTCCAACAACTGACCATATTCAATAAAGACCCCCTGGCAAAAGAGCTGGGCAGCCCTTTCCAACCCCTGATCAGACCAAGACTGCGTCTCCCGAACCCTCTAGCTCCAAGATCAAACGGGGGGACCCCCATAAAGAAGAGAGAGGGGACGGCCAGAAAGAGAGAAGCCTATTATCCTTATCCGGCTTCTAAGATGCCCACAAGACCGCTAAAATTGGATGCAATCTAATTGGCCCTGGGATGGATCTTGGGGGAGCCCATAGGAAGTCCCTGACTTTTCTTGGGTGGACCTGAACATCTTCCACAAAAGTCCAATATGTCCTCAGATCGTCTCTCAGGTGTTCTAACATCACCCGTAACTGGGCTGCTTTATAATACAGTCTAAAATCTGGGAAACAAAACCCCCACAAGACTTAGGAAGGGTCAGGGTGGAATATTTCCCTCTAGTTCTCTTGCATTCAAATGAAATGCAGGAGACGGGATTGCAATACTTCAAAAAAAGAGTCTGGTACTGTGCAGGGGAGGGACGCAAAGGGATAGAGAAGCCGCGCGCGGAAGAATGTTCATTTTAACCGTGACCATTCACCTAAACCATGAAAGAGTGAGGGAGGCCCATCTTAACAGATTACCCTGGATCTTAACCTGAAGAGGGAGGAAGTTTAGCTCAAACACTTTACCTAGATCTCTGGGGATATTGGTGCCCAAATACCTGGATAACTCCCTCTCCACTCGCATACCCTGCACTTCTGCTCTCCCCCTGATTTTGTGATAAAACCAACCCCCCCCCCATCGGCACAATGCACGATTTGGATACAGTGACCTTTAAGCCCAGAAAAATACCCAAAGCGACGAATCAAGCCCAGCAACTGCGGGAGGGATTCGCAAAGGTTGATCAGGTACGCCAAAATATCACCTGCAAACAAAGATAGTTTGAATTCGCAGTCCCTGCAAAGCACCCCTGAAACTCCCTTATCAGCCCTGACCGCAATGTCAAAGGGCTCCAGCGCATACAAAAGGGGAGAGAGTGGAAACCCCAGACGAGTACCTCAAGAGAGCTTAAAACCTGCCGAAGTACAACTGTTAACCAATACCTTAGCTGAGGGACCATTCTACAGGGCTGAGATCCACCTACAGAATTTGTCCCCAAAGCCCATTTTCCGAGTACCTGTCCCATGTAAGGCCATTCAACTCGGTCGAAGGCCTTTTCCGAATCCAAGGAGAGGAGGTAAGCCTCCTTCTCCCGCCTCGACACCTCATGCATAAGACCCAGAGTTTTCCTCACATTGTCTGAACCCTGGCGACCAGGAATGAAACCGACCTGGTCGCCGTGGACCAAGGAGGGAAGGAATTTTGACAATCTATTTGCCAAAAGTTTGGCCAGAATTTTAACATCTACATTAAAAAGGGAGATGGGCTTGGAGGACTGACAACGCGAGGGATCTTTCGCTTCTTTCGGAAGTACAACGATAAGTGCTGACGACATGCTACAAGGAAGGGAGCCTGTGTCTAGGGCGGAGTTGAACACCTTAGCCAGAACGGGGGCTAGCGTGGAGCGGAAAGTCTTATAAAAGCGGATAGTAAAACCATTGTCTCCTGGCGCTGTGCCGCTCCTCATAGAAGAGATGGTGTCGATTATTTCCTGGGGTGAAATTGGGAGCTCTAACGAGCCTGAGTTCTCCGAAGCGAGGCGAGGGATGGGGAGGGATTCTAAGAACCGGTCCACATCAACCCAGTCTCCTGAATACTCTGGACGTGTAAAGACCTTCATAATATTGCCTAAACTCTGCTGCTATCTGGTCATCCTGCAGAACTCTTACCCCTGTCTGACCTGCAATGAAGTTCACCCTTCTACTATTACAAAGCTCCCTCAAATCCGCCTTTTTCCCCTTCTCCATATACCGTTGTTTCAAAAAGGTTAGCTTTCTCTCTGTGTGCCCCACCAGCAGGGCGGACAGTTTAGCCTTGAGATTCTGAAGCTCCTCCCACTCGCCAGGGCGCAGCTGCGATTTCAGCTTCCCTCCTGGCTGAATGGCGGCTATTTGCTCCCTCAGCTTTAGCTCTTCCCGACCCCTCTCCCTCTTCTTCCTCGCACCCATTTCCATCAGGGAGCCTCTGACCGTGGCCTTGAATGCGTCCCAAACTCCCATAACCTCCACATCCCCGGTGTCGTTAAGAAGGAAGTGCTCCTTAATTGAACCTAGGAGGGACTGTCTCAGCTCCCTATCTAGCAGCAAGGAGTCACTACAAATCCACTTAGCCCTGGACGGGGCATGGGGGGGGCCCCCCAAATTGACCCTGACCAAGTCGTAATTGGGCCACGGGATAGTTTCTACCCCAAAATCCGAAATGCAGCCTCGGATGGAAGAGTCTACCAAGTCGTAATCTATTCTTGAGAACGTGCCACGCACCTTAAGAGAAAAAAGTGAAGAGAGATTCACGATACCGCTCAACGGGTTGCGCATCCACCAAGCCCAACTCCCCATTGATCCGCCGGAACTACTTCCTTTGGGCCCGTAGGTCAGAGCAGGGGGAGAGGGATTTCCTATCCTTGTCCAGACAGAGAACCATGTTAAAATTGCCACCTACTATTAGTTCGCCCTCCACGAATCCATTTTCTCCCTCATCCCTTCCCAAAAAAGATCTTGTGCCTCGTTCGGGGCATAAACCCCTACCAAAGTAAACCATCTACCTCTCACCGAACCCTTAACCATGATATAGCGCCCTTCTGGGTCAGCTCTATGAGCCTTGGGGCAAAGTGGGCATTAGGGGAAATCAAAAGGGCTACCCCTTGCTTCTTCGCCAAGTAGGGGGACTGAAACACATATTGGATAGCCCTGGATCTGAGAGACAGTTCCCTCCCCTTGACCCAATGGGATTCCTGTACGAAAAGAAAATGCAGCTTAAGCCTAGAGAATTCCCTCGTCACCAACGATCTTTTACTAGGAGAGTTTAATCCCTGCACATTCAAGGACCCCACCAACAACCTCTGTAGGGAGTCGCTCATCTGAAAAGCCAAATAATACCTCTGGCCCCTCTAGGGAGCCTTACTTGGCTGTCCCAACCCCCGGCTCCTGTGCACCTGAGAACACCCTGCAAAAACCTGTGGAACCCCTACTCCCCAAAGCCCCAACAACCATAAACACCCCACCCAAACACCTGTAGGGAGCAACCTCGCCAAATGCCCCCCAGCCCACTCCCAACAATGTAAACATCCTCTCCCCCCACCCTCCCTGCCCCAGAGCGCCTGGACAGACTGCGACATCACACCACTGCACTACCAGGCCACCAAGGATCGCCTCTACCCGGGCGCCTTCCACCAAGGACGATCACAGCATTATGAGCCCCCCCATTTAGGAAACATGCCCCAATCACATCAAACAGTTCCAACCCGCCTCATATTCCAAACCCCCCCTAAAAATTGAAACATATGAGGCAGCCACACCCATTACGAGACCAAACAAATGGCCCCTCCTTTCCACTGCACACAATTAGCGCAAAAGTCCCCTTCATCCAAGTTAGGGCGTCGGCTGCTTCGGGGACGGTGGCGCCACCTTCCTGAACTTCCTATGCCCCGGATGCGACGTCTTCCTACAAAATCCGAGGATTCCCTGTGGCCTCCATCTTCCCCATTCCCACTCCCTTTCGCATCCTTCGAGGAGGAGTCCCCCAATAGTTTACTAGTCACTCGTTGAATATCGGACTCCGAGGTAAGGGAATACTTGTATCAGTCCACCTCAAAGGCGAGCGAGAACGGTTGGCCCCACCTATAACGAACTCCCTTGGACTGTAGCCACCTCGTCAAGGGCCCTCAAAGTCCCCGGCGAGAAAGGGTGAGCGCTGAGAGATCTTGGTAAATCATTAGTTTAGCACCCTTCCAGTCAATAGGACCTTTCTGACGTGCCAGCTCTAGAATCTTGGTTTTCTCAGCATAATAGTGGAATTTCAAAAGGACCGATCTAGGCCCACCGGCGCGCCCCCCTGCTCTATGCGCTCTATCAATTGTATGTTTGCTGGTGTTTTCCCCATGAAACAGTTGACTTATAATTGCCTTGACCCCTCTTGCAATGTCTGACTGCGTCTCCCCGCCCCTTCCTGCTCCTGCATACCGAAAAACCTCAGATTAGGGCGCTGCTGCCTATTTTCTAGGTCATACAGTTTAAGGGTGACCTTCTCCTCTTGCCGCTCCAGCTCAGCCAGTCTCATGTCAAACTGTCTCGAAGAGGTCTGCCGAAGTTTGATTGGCCTCTAGAGCCTGGACGTGGTCCTAGACTACGTCCACCTTCTTATCTAGGGAGTTCAGCCGCTTGCTAATGTCCGCCCTGAAGCCTTGGATCTCCTCCAACAGGGCTGCCATATTACGGCTCATCGATTGGGCCTCCATTGCCTGCGACTGGCCCGCGACCTGCATGAAGCTTTCCTCCCCCGGCCTTTCCGGTTCGTGCCGAAACTTTTGCAGGGCCTGCGCCCAGTCCATCCAGGGAGGAACAATTAGGCCCTCAAAGCAGAGGAACCGGAGACCCGCGGGGACAGCCAGATCCGGGCCCTCAGGCCAACCCGATGGGCCTCCTATGTCACTCACGCCCCCCTTCGCTCCCTCGAAGCTCCAAGGCTGGGACCCACACCCTCGGCAGGCCACTCAAAGATTAATTGCCAGGACTGCCCCCTCTCTTAGTCCCTGGAGTAAAGGATTGCGCGATTTAGATTGCCCCCACCAGGTGTACCGCAACAAATGCCCAGGCAAGTCCCAAACCCAAGGCCCGCTGATGAGCACTTTCTAGGGGGGTCAGAGGGGGGGGGTCCACCGGTGGTCCACCCCTCCTCCCTGATCTCAGGCTGGAGCACCGTCTGAGGGGCAGTTAAGGCTCCGGGGGGTGACCACCCCGCCAGCCAGATCTGATAAGCACCCTGGGGCTGAGGACCCTCCTGTGGTCCGCCCCCACCACTCACCAGCTCCCGGCGGCCAACAGTCACTGAGCAGGCATCGGGGGGGGGCAGGCCGTCCGCCCGCAACTCATCCACCAACAAGGAAGGACCGGGATAAGATCTCCTTCACTTCTCCCCTCCTCCTCACGGCAGGCCCGCCACAGTCCAGTACAGGGGTGAGGGGTGCCCCTCAGGCCGCTCGCCCGCACCCCTCTCAGCCGCTCCACAACTTCGGCCCACCTACAAGCTGCCTGCAGGGGGACGCCGACCGCGCCGGGGCTCTCACGCCAGTCCATCACCACACACCAGAGCCCGCTGCACCGGATCTCCAGGGGGGCTGACTCAGACACCAGTCACCCCAGCCCGGGTCCCGCAGTCCAGATCACGGGTGCCTCACGAGCAGCACACTCCGGGCAGCAAGCTCACGGGGTAGTTCACCACCCCTCCCCCACCGCCAGCCAGCCACAGCGCGGTTCCCCAGCAGGAAAGGCAGTCTCCTCCGGCAGGGGTGCAGTCAAACACTGGTCTCCCGGCACCCACGGACTCTGGGATCGCGCTCTGCCGCAACACGAAGGGTTCAGCCTGCCTCGGGGGGGGGGGGGGTTGGGGGGGTCAGGATACACCTCCCACGGGGCTGGGGCGGGGGCTCAATTTCACTTATTAGGCACCCCGAAGAGGAGACCGGCTGAGACACTTAGCTCATCTCAGTGCCCCCTGGTGGCTCCCCCATATTGTCTAATTTTACCAAGTTTTTCTGCGTCCATATAATCCTATTTCCCCCCACAGAGCTCTGGTTCATATCATCACCACTCTCCCATTTATGTGGGATTATTTTTTAAAGTTTGCATCTAAGTGCTTTATGGTCACTCAGCAGGGTAGGCATATGTTCAAAAGATCCTATGATTTTCTTTAATGCCTTGCTAACAAACATATAATCCAATTGGGAGCTAACTTTACCATTAGACCAAGTGTCTTTATTGTTAACCCTTTCTTCAGGTTCTAAATATTTGAGCCACCAACTTTGAAACAGTTTTAGTCAGGTGATTCCATTTCTTACTTCAGTTTGGAATTGCGATTTGGTCCATATTTCCCCATCACAGAGGGCACAGTATTTATAAATTCATCCCCTAGCTCATTGCACTTATCCATCTCCTTTTTTGGCTGCATCACAGTAGGCATTGAAATCACCCATAATCAACACTTCAGACTCTGGGGATTCCAATGAACAACCTTCTATTGTAGCAGTTATTACCTCTCCTATATTTACCATGTTTACCTCTACTGGGCGTGAGTATACATTAATAATTAGTATTTCTCCAAGGAGACCCATATTACCTACTATGGCACACATAACAAACGCACATTTTGGTTTGAAACATCGCTAAAAAAGTTGCTTGGTTCCGAAGAGAGCCATGGATCGACTTATACAGTTTAGTGAAGGGGATTAAGGATGTTGACACTGCATTCATGATCCCTCGCTGCAGATCCCCTGGATCCATCCACTGAGTTCGATTTCGGCCATTTTTGATGATCCCAACTCGAATTATCGCAGCTGGAGATAGCAGAATCGATCATTGCATTGGTCATAGAACCGCTAGTTCTGGGGTAGGTCAACAGTGGGGCACCCTCGACCACTGAGTTCGGCGATTGGCAGGAATTGCTATTTGTCTGGGGTCTAGATTCAAGCTCATCCTCCAGAATGCACCCGTTTGTCCGAACCACTGTTTTCACAGAATCCCCCATTGTGCCCCCTCGCACATCAGTAGATGGGTCCAATCCCAAAGCTGTTAGTATATCCTGAATTGATGCCAAACTTTTCCTTGTTTGGGTGGAGATTTTGGCTGTTAATTCAGTAAGATCTCGAGATAGCTGTGCCGCCAATTCAGAGTTTTAAAAGGAATTCCTCAATGGTATCACTAATTCAGACAGCAGTGGCAGATTTGTAATGTCCACATCACTAACCAAATCATTGTCTGTGGCAGTCATCACTCTCTCTGTCAGTGCTTCTGGAAGCTCTGCATATTAAATCTCCTTGAGCCTGTCCACTCCTAAAGAGTCAGTTTGACGGGCGCCACTGGCTAAGGCCAAAACTGCGTCCCTCCAGGGTGAGGGCAGGGAACTCCCTGCCGGGGAGCACTAGCGCAAGGCTCCGAAATACTCCCCTCTGGAGTAGTCAGAGTGTTTGTTTAACTCTAGGGCCTCAGGTAGCAGCTGTTTTTTAGCTGCCGAATTCAGAGTGCTGCTGGCAACACCCTATGCCCAGACACTCATTTGATTGATCCACTACTTGGGACACTACTTGAGACAACACTTCCCCACTAGATGACAACAGCATTTGCGGACCATTAGTCACTGTTTGTTTAGACTGTAGCTGCGTTCTCTATCTTAATTATCTCCTTGCAGCATTTTAGCAGGACTCTTAGTATGTGGCATCTTGGCGGGTCCAACTATTTCCTTTAACTTCTGTGTTAGATATATCCGGTAATCTATCCAGAGCTATCGCCCCTAGTCTTTCAAGGTTTTTCCAACACCCCAATAGTTGTCTCTCGTTGGTGCACCAGATACTGAGCACTCTTAAAAGCTGAATCCCACCGATAAAGGTTCTGTCTGTGCGAGACTCATCGGCCTCTCCTTACAGAGAACGGCTGGTCTACCAGCTGCGTTCCACTGATCAAATCCCACTTTCAAAATGATGATTTCCTTATCGCTCTTAGTTCGTAGGAAAGTTTAAGTGTATATCCCCATCATGTGCTCTCTGCACTCACCTTAGTTTAACCCACGCAGGACCCCGGAGAAGCACACAAGGCCACGGCCAGCCGCCCACCGAACACCAAATACTTTGCGAAGACACTTTGCGCAAGCGCTTTGCATGGAGGGCCAGTTAATAAAGGAACGTCTCCTAGCGTTGTTAAAGGTGTAGGCACTGGCAGTTTCTTTGGCTTCTCTCCTTATTTCCCAAGGTGGTTGCAATGTTATTCCAGCAATGTATCGGCTCGGAATATCAGCACAGTAGAGTAGCAGGCAGGTAGGTCATGGTAGCACGATTTAACAAATTTGCACCAAACACTTTGCAAAGACACTTCACGTTGATTAACTTCCAGCCCCGGACCTTCTGTTACGACCTGACCAATGGTCAAGTCTTTGCATACCCTACCACCTCTGTCTCTCATGTTACTTATATCCTCATGTTCTAACTATACACAGGCCATGTACACCTACCTACTTTATCTCTCATGCCATTGCATGCCTGATGTAAACCCCTCCCCCGTAACCTCAGATGTGACTTTGCCAGGTTATGCATTTTTCACTGGATTGCCTAAAGTTGGACCTAGCTGTGCTTAAAATCTACTACTGCTATTGCCTACCTTTACATACTTTATGTAGCCCACCGCAACATGAAGTTGTATACACATACCAACTCTATCTGTAACCATATTCGTATTCCTGCACTTCACTAGTGGCCAGGCACTATTTGTATCTAGCACGTAAATGCCTCAGGGCTGTGTGCATTGAAATAAACATAAAAAATAAATAAAGAGGATAAAGGGCTGAAGAAAAAGGGGGATGGGGATGAGAAGGACACATACCGCAAAATGCAACCAAAAAAGCCAGAGACATGTGGATATGACTAACAATGGGATAAAGACTGCGGACCATGATGTGCAAGACCAAAATGCAAGGCGGAACCATATAAACTTAGGCAGCTACAATCAGCAGTCCCATGTAAATTAGTTTAAGCACACCAAGACAAATATAAGAGAAAAAGCAATTAAAAGGAAAAGAAGAACAGAAATTAAGACCCATGTCCATATTCAAATTAATGCATAAATATTCCAATTACAAAGAAACCAAATGGTATTAAGACCAACGAAATGTCTGCTTGGCCTCATAGATTATACTCTAATGACAGTATAGAGCTCCACATCGATATTATGTCTGGATGGAACCTTTGTTTGAAATTCCAAAATAGTTCTTGTCTCTAGCTGTCTGAATTTCAATGTTCCATCACCTCCACTTGGGTGTTGATATGTGCCACTCCAAAAAATGAAAGGCCATTAATGCGCCCATTGTGACACACATGAAATTGTTTGGCAATTGGATAGAAGTCCCCATGCTTGATGGCCCGGATGTGCTGTAAAATCCTTATTTTTAACTTGCAAGTAGTGCTTCCAATGTACCACTTTGAACATGGGCAGCTGAGAATATAAATAACAGTCTGTGTTACTATTGATGTTACTTCATGTGGTATACGTGGTACCAACTATAGGATGTTTAAAGGAGGACAGGCAATTCGCATATTGACAAACCTTGCACATAGAACACTTGATAAACCCTGTGATATTTTCGGCTAACCATATTTGTGGTTTTATCAGTAGTAAGAAACTGGAGACAAGTTTGTTCTTTAAAGACAGGGGCGAGCTAGCAGGACTCTGTTCAAATCCTTATCAGCCCTGAGGACATGCCAGTACTTGGAAATGATTTCACGGACCTGGGTCAAATGTGACCTATGGGTAAAAATCCATCTAATGTCTTCATCTGAATCAATGGCACAGGTACTGTGTGTGGTGAGTAAGGAGTCAAGATTAAGGCTGCATTCATTAACAAAGGCTGTTTCCACAGTTTTTTGGGAATAACCTTGAGTTATGCACCTAGATGCAGCGGCTGCACTCTGTGTATCAAAATCGGCGCAATCGGAGCAGTTACGACTGAAGCTTATAAACTCTCTGGAAGGGATAATGTTAAGACCGGTCCTAGGATGATTACTAGTAGCTGCTAAAGGCTGACTAGAGCTAGTGGGCATACGAAACACAGTAGTGCACAAGCCATTGACCCAGTTATGTAACTGAACATCTAAAAAGACCAGATCAGTACTGCTATGGGATTCTGTGAAACGTAAATTAAGTTCATTATTAAGGATTTTCACAAAGTCCAGCCACTTGCTCTTGCTTCCCTTCCAAATGTTAAACAAATCAATGAAGCAGAGCCAGCAAGACACTTTATCGGCGTATACTTAATTTGCTGAAGTCCATAAGCAATTGTGTTCCCACCACCCCATGTTGAGTTTAGATATGAGGGGATAAAGGTGGCCCCCATTGCAGTACCTGTGACTTGGTGGTAGTAGGAATTATCAAAAAGAAAATCATTGTGGCTTAGACAGAACATGGTCGTTTCATTGATCATTTCGGTATGGCAATGTTAGTTGAGGGACCTAGTGTCTAGAAAGGATTTAGATGCTGTCAACCCAACTTTGTAATCGATAGAAGTATAGGGTGGCCAGCAACGTGCCTTCTTCCCAAGGTAAGCCATTAATGCATGATAGAAAGTTCTTGGTCTCACTCAAAAAAGAAGGTAGCATGGAAACCAAAGGATTCAAGGTCTTATCAATAAATCTAGCCATATTTTCCAATAACGACCCTGAAAAAAATTGCTATTTTGACCACTCTGAAATTTACAACTCTGATTTTACCTTGTAAAATCACATCTAACCGTTTGAGTGTAGCTGAAGTTAGTAAATGGACAAACATTCAGTCCCAGCTATAATACGTCAGTTTCCTCCTTGGTCAAAATGTCTGGATAAGATAACCACTTGCATGGATGTGGGGTTGATCTTTTCTTGCCCCGACTTCCAGAGCGTGTCGGTCTCTGTTTTGCTGCTTACTGATCCGCCTGCCCAGTCTGCCTCTCTGAATTTTCTGCTTCTTGAGACCTGATTCCATCCTATGCCATGGCCCCTTTCCCCCTTTTGAGCATTCCCATCCCTGCACAGGAGCTGCATTTCTTCTAAAAGAAATTAAACCAAATCGACAGCCCTTCTTTTTCGCTTGAGGCATCAGATTCTGACAGAGGACCCATCTGCAGGAATAGTAGCCAACAGTTCAGTGGTTTTGACCTGTTGCCTCAAGGAGTCAAATCTTTTAGCTAAAGTGTTGACAGAGCTTGATTGATAGTCCATTTTATCCAGCAGAAATTTGCATTTTTTGCATTGATGTCATTTTCATAGGCTATAAGGCCAATGTCAATTCTGGCCCTTAATTTATCACCAGCCTCTCTGGATTTTACACTTCTTTGTTTGTTCTCAGTCTCCTCAATTAAAGACCATTCCTAATGAAGTTAAACATCTTTCAGAACATTCATTAGTGGCCTGTCCCCCCACAGCATTTTCAGGTCCTGATCTTCAAATGACAGTGTGTTTAAAATGTGTAGAGCACGTGGTATTTGCCCCCCATCTAAATAATACTGTACGGTGTGTTCCTCTCACCATTTGGATTTATTTCTTCTGTAATAACAGTGACACCTCCATCATCGCCAGATACGTTGCCATTGTTAGTTATAACCTGATTGGTCAAAGTCTGTTTCATTAAATAAAGCTATGGCTTGTGTAAGCCTCACAGCTTGCATATTTTTTTTTTTTTTTATTATTTTTTTTTTTTTATTGGTTTGTTCAACCTTTAAAAGAGAAAAAGAAAAAAAATATATACAAGCCAACACATGCGTCTCTTGTGTAGGTTCTTCTCATGGAAGTTCTCCTCTCCTCCATTCCACGCTCCTCAATAGTAAATGGTATCAGAGAAAGTCAGCCAGGCTTCCTTACTACTCGTACCATACTTGACTATGACTCTAGTTCTAGCCGAGTTTTTAAAAATTGTAGAAAGTTAATTAGGGCAAATAGAGCTGCTCTGTTAAATCCTTCACAGAGAACTTGCCACCACTCTTCAGTGCTCCTTGTGCGATAGAGGTTAGTCACAGGGGCAAAGCAACAACCCCTTTGCTGCTCCAAAGACTGGCAAGACATAGTCAGATGTTTCAAGGTTTCCTTGGCATCATTACAGAATCGGCAATTGAAATTAAAGGTAGCTTGTTTTGACCTTGTTCCAATACGATCTCGTGTCGGGAACACATTCAATCTGAAGCGCATATACAGCGCTCTTGCATGTTGATTCGGGAGGCGCATTAGGTAGTTTGCACGATGGTCGTATGCTTTGGCCTCACCTGGTACCTCAGCCATTGATGAAGAACGCGCTGTTTGGTTACAAGTGTGGATCCAATCCAGTTTCCACAGGTTTTTTTTTGCAGCCTCTGGATTGTCTACCAGCAGAGCACAAGTGATGTTGTATTCTTCAAGCAAGTCTTGCGACAGCCGGTTCCATTTTGCAAAAATGGTATTTGCTTTTTCCAGGACAGGCCTGTGCAGTATGCCAAATTGGGGAGCCGGCTCCGTCATTGTTTTACGATATAGACTTGGGAGATTCCATGCAACCCTAGCATGCTTCGAAATCAACCCCAGTTCATATCGTATACAAATAGTTGAGGTACCCTTTGGCAGTTTTAGCACACGTGACCAGAAGATGTTTTCTAAAGTATTCCAGAGATCATAGGAAGCCCCAAAAGCGTTTTCCCCTCCATATATCAAAATGGGCACCACTTTCTGCTTGTAAAACAGGATAATTGGTTTTAGTGAACATTTTCCCTATTTGTTGTTGATCAGGGAGGCTTGAGATGCCAACTGACGACACTTATTTTTAGCTACTTCAGCCCAAGGAGCATTGTTTCGACTCACGCTAATTCGCAGCCTCACAGCTTGCATATTTAAAATATATATAAACTGATGCCTACTTCCATACCTGAAAAAATTAAATATTTTGAATCTCGGTCAAAAAAATGAGGGTGTAGGGACTCAAGCGCATGGTTGGGAAGGGTTTGCATGTGTGTTCAACGAGACGACAAGCACTCACGTTGGTAACTGCGTTGAAAATGTCCCAGCTGCGTGGATCACAGTTACCCAGAAGGGAGGCTTGCAGCAATCCCAACCAGCATGTATCTCTGCATGAAAACCTGGATAGTTGTACTTAAGAAAAAAAGGAAATGGAGGTGCCGACCGCTGCACATATGAAACTTCCAAGAAAAGCACCGAACGGTGCTTGGTCGCACAGCGGACGTGGCAGAAGAAAGATGTACCATACAAGACCATTGAATGAAGTAAAGTAAAAATATACAATGTCCAAAACCATGAGAGAATAAAAAACTACGCGTTTCACACCCACACAGGGTGCTTGATCACACACCGACAGACGTAGTCAAGGTACTTATACTGGCAATGCACAGCTCTATGGTAGTATTTCTATTGTATACTGTATATGGCGGTGGCCATTTTACAACGTGAAATAAATATATATATATATATATATACCCTTTAGAGCGTGTAAGTGTTTCTTTGGACGATATGCATGCTACGAGTTCTTGGTACGTTCCTACAACCCTCACTCCCTCCTAAAATTAGCTTGGCTGCTCTGCCATTGCCAACCTTACATTGAGTGGTTCAGGACTATACTAGAAGTTGGAGTCCTGTATTGCCAAGTAGAGAGTCTTACAAAGTCCTAAAAGGTGGACTTTAGAAAAAAACTCTCTAACTGTAGGGTAAGGGAAGCCTTTTGTGATCCTTAATATGCATGTGGAATGAGTGCAGCTGAGTAAAATATGAGTGCTGGAACATTGGAGCGCAATCCTAAGCCACCCCCAGTGGCTGCCATAAAACTGCATTAGAGTCCGTTTCTTGATACTTGGTAGCTAAATAAGTGAATGGTGCGTACGTGATGTGCTCAAGTGCTCCCTTGAAGTGTGGAGGCTTGTTTACGAGGTTGCATTTTACCACCCCCTAAACAAACCCCGGTAAAAAAGTTAACGCAGAGACCAGGGAGATAAGGGCAAGGAAGGTGCCTGTCCATCTGTGAGCTATACTCAATTGCCCACAAATTAAAAATGTCGATGTTGAGGAGTATATAGAATAATGTAATGACTTGGACATGTGCAATCAGTATTAATCTCAAATGAGGAGGTCTTTTAAAATGGAAAGTCTGAGGATAGTGAAAGAGTGATGAAGGGTATGCAGAACTGTCAGTTTAGTTAAATCACAAGCACAGTTAAGGCTGATTTTCACAAAGCCTTACATATATTGATTAGATGTATGGTTATGAACACACTTAGGCATCATACAAATTAATACAAACTTGGTGGCCCCAGAAAGCAGAACATTTAAGAGAAGAACTTGCATTGTAACGTAAAGTACAGAGGCTTCATTCAAGCAAATCTACATTAAAGAATATTAATAATACTGATGCTGTAAACATCACTTCATCTCCAGGTGAGGCAAGGTTGTGAAACCTGTGGGGATAGACGATACCACATTTAGGACCAATGGGTGTGGTATTTAAAAGATTAGCCAAATATTGCACAGTACAGGTGCATTATTCAAACAACCTACAGTTGCAAGCAATCAAAAGTTGCATAGTGATGCAGCTATCCTCAGGGATGGTAGATTCATATTTTCATCTTCTGGTCAGCAGAAAAGATGGGAGGAAGTGGAGGATTTGATGAGGAAATGGCAAAAATGGAAGTATCATTTATGTGATTATAATTATTAGCCTTGAGAAGCAGATGCAGCGAAGGATATATATATCTCCAAGTAATCTTTTGTATGCTCACCAATTTTCATATTCCGCTAATGCTGTTACCTTTCATTTGATTCACCTGTATTTTGCTCAATCAATAAGAAATGTTGTCATTGAGTAAGAGCAAAAGCACAGCATTTACATTGTCAATTATTTTTTTGTTGCTGCCGTACAAATTACTTACATCCTGTCTGTGACAGATTCCTCCAGCTTGTAAGTAATGTTATGAAGGTATTCTTAAACCAATTGATTGTCCTCGATTGATCAAACTCAAAGTTGATAGTTGAAGGGCAGAGTCAGTCCTGCTGGGATTTAACCCTACTGTGATGGAGAACCCACAAAAGCGGCAAATACGTTTGGGAGAGCTCTATAATTGCACACATGTGCCACACTTTCCCATGAATAGCTACATTGCCCACTAAACTCACGATGATAAAGCACTATTCTTAATGCAAACATGTTGCTCAGATACATCCTGTGAGTTCAGAAGCGTGTGTCAAAATTGATCTGGGTACCGAAACTGTGGTGGGTTAAACAATAGTGTTGCCTTTGAAAATATACATGGTTGAGGACAGTTGCTTTCTTCACTGTAGGAGGAGGATTCCTTAAAGGTGATCAATATTACTTTTAAAAGTGTGGCTGATTACATGTGGTGGTTTACATTTTCTTGCATGCAAATAAACCGTGATGGAAGCCTCGGGCGTTTGGAAGGTTAAGCTACTTGAGTATGTGATAGAATTTGGAAGCAACCCAAACCACTCCTCCTCCTCTTTTTCCTGATTTAAAGAGGATAGTTTGGATCACACGATTCTGGACCCATGGTAGTACTGTAGCTTCTAAGGGGTCTGTTACTTTGAATGAGGAGGCCAAGCTTGAGATTGTCAGGGCTTGTCTTTCAAAGAGTGGCTGGTACGGATGGAGTGGCTGAAACAGTGAAAGTAGACAAAACAGATGGAACAGGTGGGGCAGATAAAATTAAGTGGATAGAGTGACGGAGTGGATCGAATTGGATGAGTTGAATGGAACTAGATTCGGATGGAACTGGACGATTGGAGAGAAATAGATGGTACTGGATGAAATGAACGGAACAGATGGTGTGGATTGAATGACATTATGGATGGAGTGAATAGAATCAGATACATTGATGAAACTGGACAGAGCAGATAGCACTGGACGGAAGAGATGGAACTGGACAGAGCGGATGGAATTGGACAGAGGATGGAATTGTTGCCATATATCTGTACCCCCTATATACATGTATCCCTGTATATATCTGTATCCTCTTATATACCTGTATCGACCCCTGTCACTATTTATGTGTATGTCCCCACCATCCCGTTCACGTGCCTTGTCTCAGGCGCTTCTACAGATGACCACCATATCACACCGCTAAGCTTGCTCTTACTATACACCATCATTCCACTAGAACACAGCTATACCCCTGATAATTCAGCCTGGAAGTTCACTTACGACTACGACCCCATGAACACCTCATCACCCTAATAAAACACAGCTAGCTGAGCACATTCCAGCCTAGCTGTTCACATAGGCGTTCCTCAGGCCTAAGGCAGCCAGAACCCAGTCTGAGTGTCCACCCACCAGACTGCACACATCCAACTGATATCTTCAGCACCACACCTATAGCTAGGAGGCAGCTTTCATCCAAAAACTAAATCGGCTGCACCCATATCTGGTGCAACCATGCACCATACAACACTATCTCTCTCTACTGACTTGAACTACAGTTCCCGAGGGCGTTCGGCCTAACAGCGCTTTGAGGTCATACCAATGATATATAAGGTGCTATATAAATACCAAGTAACATAACAGGGATTCGAAGTCCTAAACACACGGAAACGTTGCCGTCCTTTAAACTCAATTTTTGACCTTCACTGAAGTTAAATGTTAAAGGTATTTGTACTGCGCACCGTCACCAACGGAATTGGTCCCCAGGCGCTCTGGCGGATCTGCAAACGATAAGATGGGATGGGTTAGTAAGGTGAAGAGGGAGTAGGATAGTGAGAGGAGTGGTGTTCTGTTGGCAGCTTCAACTCGGTATACACCGGGTGCTGAGCTTTGGTGCAGGTATTGGATCGGTGTCAGTCCACGTGTGCTGTTGCTCTGGCTTATGTGTTGTTGCAGTGTTGTGAAGTGCGTGCGGCTTGTGGTGCGAGAGATGGTTGTGCGAGTTTTTGGGTGAGATAGGTATGCAGAGTTTGAGGTTATATTGGTTAGTGGGTTACCTGACCTTTAGCATGCTAACATTCACAGTTTTGTCCAAGTGTGGCACTTGTTGGCCTTCACAATCCTGTCTAGATGCGGCGCCGGCTGGTGTTCACAGTTCTTAGTGTGGCACATATTAACATTCAAGTTTCATCTAGGCGCAGGCATGCTTTCCTTCAATCAAAGTCCTATCTAGATGCAGCGCAGGCTAATGTTCACAATTCTGTCTAAGTGTGGACATGCTCATATTTACAATTCTATCTAAGTGTGGACATGCTAAGATTTACAATTCCATCTAGATGCGACGCAGGCTAATGTTCACAATTCTATCTAAGTGTGGACATGCTAATGTTCACAGTTCCATCTACATGCGACGCAGGCTAATGTTCACAGTTCTATCTAAGTGTGGGCATGCTCATATTTACAATTCTATCCAGATGCGACGCAAGCCAATGTTCACAACTTCATCCAAGTGTGGACATGGCAATATTTACAATTCCATCCGAGTGTTGACATGCTGATATTTACAATTCCATCTAAGTGTGGACATGCTAATATTATGGCACTCTGTGTTATTGGGAGGTAAGATTAAGATAGAGTGGCAGTGGTTTTCTGGAGCCGAGTAATTGCTTTGCTCCCCACCCATGCCACACTCAGTTTTTGTTGGTGTCTATTAGCTGCTGGCTTCCTTGGCGTCACCTGCGGACACCTGCAGACACCTGCAGATACATCTTGGAGCCGCCAATGTTGGGGCCGCCCTTGGCCTTGGGGCCTTTAGCCACAGGGGCTGCCGGGCAGAGGGCTGCCCTAGGGATTTCAGGTTTGTCCATCAGGTAGCCAATCACGGGGGGAAGGCGGGAACGGGAGGCAGGAGGGACCGACAATCAGGAAATGGGTGCGGGGACGCAGAGGAAGCTAACCAGGGGCAGGGGGACCACGGATTCCGCCACAGGCAGGTGGAAGAGGCACAATTACCTGCTGACCGCGCTCACAGGCTCTAAGCTGGAAAGGAGCTGGCGCAGGGCAGACAAATCGGTACACTCGCCGGCCTTGATCTCAAAGGACCAATGGGAGGGGGTGGGCGGGAACGGGAGGCGGGAGGGACCGATAATCAGGAAATGGGTGCGGGGACGCAGAGGGAGGCAGCGAGGCTAACCAGGGGCAGGGGGACCACGGATTCCGCCACAGGCAGGTGGAAGAGGCACAATTACCTGCCGACCGCGCTCACGGGCTCCAAGCTCCTGAAAAAAAATTGGGTTTTGGTCAGGTTTATTGGCACATTAGTGCATGGATTAATCTTTTGCTTTTACTACATAAAAATATGACTAACAATTATGATCCGATAGCACCTGCTTGGATTCACAAGCACCTGCTTGGATTCACATGCTTTGCATAGGCCAACACCTAGTGGTTGGGGCTGAGCATTAATTTGCCCACCCGCCAAAAAAGGGCATCCATAGGGTGTTGCAGTAATCCTATCCCTACTGTTACATGTACAGTACCCATGATCCTTTGACCCAAGCTGCATCAAGTGTCTAGTGCAGTGTGAGCACTGAAAAGTAAAATGAATACTTTTCCTCTGTATTCTAAACTAAATTAAGTTGTATACATTGGTGTATGAATTTCACATATCGTACTGTGCACTCTGTCAGAGGGGCGTTTGGGGGGGCGAATCGGGGATCTGTCTGCCTGTGAATCTAACCATATCAGCAGAATGCCCATTTACTGGAAGTTAAGGTTTGTCTTCTGAGGCTGTGGATCTGCTTACTTTGCATATACTACATACCCAGGAGAATACAGCAAAAGAAAAAACAAAATGCCCAGTGCGGAAAGGTTTAGAATAAATCCTAACCTCTGGCATTGCTCTGGCCAACCCTTCAGACCATTGTTCTTTGCCCAACAAGCCATTACAAGAGGGGAAATGCCCAGATGTTGGTCCCAAGGCTGCTGGGCCTAGAGACCCAAGCTACTCCTCACTGATGAAACCCAATGAGGCCGAAACATGCCTGGGGGATGCTTCTGGTCTCCTGTAGAAGGGATATGACCTAGCAGTTCCGGCTGGACTGCCCCTTTTGGGGGTGGGATCAAGCCAGATTTCTCCAGCATGGGGTCTGGCATGGATTCACATGCTCATGAATATTCCCCGTCGTCAGGCTGGGAATCCTCGGTAAAGAAAAAACCAGTATCAGTTTCGTTTCTGATCTGTCTTTCGTAGTAATAACCAATCACTGGTCTCTGCGTCATACTGACCACAGCCAATGACTGCCCTCTACCTAAGCACCGCCTCTGGCAGCCATCTTCAGATTTTTACCGCACGTTCATGTGTTGGGATCCTCGTGCTATTGCTCTCGAGCGTTAGTGCTATTTTTTCACGTTTTTTCTCAAAAACGTCGTTTTTTCGGTCAAAAGAGCCTCAAGCTCCACCGACTCTCCATCCGATCAACGGGGACCCGTGTCGGATTCGTCTGCGCCCCTCAAGGTTGAAGATTTCGTCGAGCTACGCTTTTGGAGGACTCCAGAAGTTTCTCAGGCCCGGACATGGCCCAGGAGAAGGGATGCTCGACGCCCGGAAAGCTGTTCAGGGTCTGCCCTGGATGCCTGCTGCAGAACGTCTTTAAGGAGGACGAACACTCCTTTTGTCTCTACTGCTTACATGAGGACAAGACGCACGTGGAGAAGGACTGTGCGTTTTGCGGCAACATGTCGGAGCGGACCATGAAGGACCGCCATCAACGTCTCGCCAACTGGCTGGAAGGGAAGAGCCCGTCAGGCGAGAAGAAGAGGAAGAAATCCGAGCGGTCTTCTAAGACCTTTGAGGACGCCCCGGCGACGGGGGTCCAACACAAGGCAAAGCACCGCGAGTCTGCTGACACCGGGAGCGCCGAACGGTCGGGCTCTACGGGCGCCAGGCAGGGCGCACCCTCCCCGGCACCATCAACCACGAGCCAACGCTCTGGGTCGGGTAAGAGGAAGGCCGAGCACCCGGCGAAGCTCCTGGAGAGGCCCCGGTCGAGCTCGAAGGCCCCATCGGAGGGGGAGCGAGGCAGTGTCCCCCCCCTCAAGGATAAGGCGGTGAGCGCACCTAAGGTGGTGAAGGCCTTAATCCATCCGGCCAAGCCCTCTATCGAAACTGTCCCGGCGGCCCTGGCTCAGCCTGTGGGGGCTACACCAGTGGTGGCGACCTCGGGGCTCAGAGTCTCCCTGCCACCTCGGAGGGAGTCCTCTTTTGTGCCCATCGATAGGACCCCCGTGAAATCCCCCGTGGGGAAGAAAAAGGGGGGGCAGGGCGTCGTCGTAGATTCGCCCTCAACCTCAGAGGAGGAGCTGGTCGAAGTCTTAAGCCACGGCCTCGGCGTGGAAGAAGACCGGCCCGTCGGGATGGATCCCGACGCAGGTGACGACGACATCATCGAGGGTACCGACGGGGCCCCTGATCGCCCGTCGGATTCCCCTCTGCCAGCGCCGCGAGACAACTCGGCGGCCATTTTGTTGGCTATACAGTCCTTATGCTCAGAGATAAGGACGAGACTATCGTTGCCGACGGAACCTCTCCCGTCGGGGGACCCAGAACCGGGACCTTCTGGTGTTACCCCTACCAAGAAAAGAAGGATCCACCCTCCGCCTCCTTTTCAGCCGTCGCGCCCCTTCCAGCCCTCCTCCCCGTCCACCCGAGGGGATGATACGGGGACTGACACGGCAGCGACGAATACGGACGACGAGGTATACGACGAGGATGTACCGTCGTCGCCTCCCACCAGGGCTTCTCCGCCCGACGAGATTGGATCGTTCCACTCCATGATCACCAGGGCATCCGAGCTTTTCCAACTCTGCCCTGAGGAGAAGAAGAAGGAAGGTTTCCTTTATCAGCGGCGCGAGGCCAAGAGGAAGACGGTCCTCTCAGTGCCTCTATTGGACGACATTTGGGATGAGGGCCTCACCCTCCTCAAGAACCTTTCCACGACGCCAGCTAGAAGGGACCGGTAAGAGAAGAAGTACCGGGTCCCGGACACGGCCCCCCTGTGCCTCCGGGCACAGCCTACCCCGGACTCCGTCGTCTCCGCGGCGGCCAGGAAAAAAGCGGGGGGGGGTGCGGCCTCCACATCGACTTCCCCACCGGACGGCGAGGGAAAGAAATTGGACGCTATGGGACGCAGAGTCATCTCGTCTGCGGCGACGACGATTAAAGCGGCCAACGCCTTGGCTATCGTGGCCCGCTACGACAGGGAGCTCTGGTACAAACTGGCTCCCCTACTGGACTTCTTGCCGGACGACAAGAGGGCAGAGGCCCTGGAGATCCTGCAGGAAGGTGAGGTGGCTTCGGACCACGCCATTACCGTTGCGACGGACATCGCCGACACTGGGTTCCGCCAGTTGGACAACGGCGTTTGCCTTAGGCGGCGTGGATGGCTCAAGGCTACGGACTTCCGTCAAGACGTTCAGACCAGAGTCCTGGACATGCCCTTCGACGGCCCGGGCCCTTGGAGTTCTGCAACAACGGCGGACGCCCTTTCGGAGCAGCGGAGGCAAGGGCGCCTCCAAAAGTTCAGGCGGCGGTTTCTCCACCTACCGTCAAGCGGCCCGCTCGTCGGCTCAGGAGGCCTACAGAGGACGAGGCAAGTCTGGCGGACCCCGCCGTCGTCGCCAAGGAGGTCAAGGCGGCAAAGCCTCGTCGAAGCAGGATTGAACCGACCGTGGGGTCGGGCCCCCACCGAAGCACCCCGGTGGGAGGCCGGCTGGCGAGCTTCGTCAGCGTGTGGGAGTCCATCTCCACCGACCGTTGGGTGCTGGACGCCTTGGCACGGGGCCACACGCTCGAGTTTCAAAGAAGGTGTCCGCGCGTCCCCCCCGTGGCCAGGAAAGAACTTCACGTCCCTCAACTTCTCCTGGAGGTAAAGGCGATGCTGAGGAAGGGCGCCATCGAACTCGTCCCAAAGAGACTTCGGGGCTCCGGAGTTTACTCGAGATACTTCCTCGTGAAGAAGAAGACAGGGGGATGGCGCCCCATCCTGGACCTGCGACGTCTGAACAAGTTCATCAAGGCGCAAAAGTTCCGGATGGTCACCCTCCAGCACGTCCTGGGTCAGCTGGAGGAAGGAGACTTCCTGTCGTCGTTGGATTTGGAGGATGCCTACTTCCATATTCCCATCCTAAAGGGGCACCGAAAATTCCTCAGGTTTGTGGTCCAAGGGCGTCACTACCAGTTCAAAGCCCTCCCCTTCGGACTACGGTCGGCCCCCAGGGTATTCACCAAGTGCCTTGCACTGGTGGCGGCGCAGCTGCGCCGCGAGGGGATCCACGTCTACCCCTACCTGGACGACTGGCTCATCCGAGCCAAGACGAGGGAGCTCGCCCTGGATCACACGGCAAGGACCGTCCGACTTCTCACGGACCTGGGATTCTCCGTGAACTACGCCAAGTCTCACCTGGTACCCGCGCAAAACGCACTGTTTCTGGGAGCGAAGCTCGACACAGTGTCTCTTCTGGCCTTCCCCGTCGGAGGAAAGGACCAGGTCCATCCTGGGCAAGGTACAGCGGATGTTGGTTTCCGACGCGGCCAAGTTGAGGTCCATCAAGTCCCTCCTCGGAATGATGTCTTCCTGCATCTACCTCATTCCCATGTGCAGGCTCCAGATGCGCCCGTTGCAGGAGTTCCTGGACGCGCGCTGGATCCAAACGACGGGCAGCTTCGAGGAGAGGATCACACTCGACGAGAGTTTCCGCCGAGCGGTCCGGTGGTGGGGCAACCGCACGCATCTGACGGCGGGCATGGACTTCCAGACCCCAGACCACCAGGAGACAGTGACCACCGATGCCTCCCTGGAAGGGTGGGGAGCGCACACCGAAAATCTGCACGCGAGAGGCCTTTGGCTCCCGACGGAGAAGTCCCTCCATATCAACGTCCTGGAGCTCCGTGCAGTGTTCTGGGCCCTCAGGTCCTTCCTTCCGTCCCTCAAGGGCAAGGTGGTGAGGATCTTCACCGACAACACCACCACCATGTTTTACATCAGGAAACAGGGCGGAACCAGGTCCCCAGCGCTGTCCAAGGAGGCGCAGGACCTGTGGCATTGGGCCGTCGCCCAAAGGATGTTTCTGGTGCCGTTTCATCTGGCAGGGATAAAAAACACCATCGCCGACTCACTCAGCAGGGAGCTGCGCTCGTGCCACGAGTGGGAACTACGGCAGGATCTAGTGGATCGCCTCTTCCGACGGTGGGGCACACCCCAGATCGACCTGTTCGCGACCGCGACGAACTCCAAGTGCCGGAGGTTCGCCAGCAGGTTTCCCCAGGCGAGGAGCATGGGCGATGCTTTCTCGTTCCCCTGGGAGGGCCTGTTCCTCTACGCGTTCCCTCCTTTGCCACTGCTAATCCGGCTCGTCAACCAGCTCAAGAGGTCACGGTGCAGGATGATCCTCGTCGCACCTGCGTGGCCGAGGCAGATATGGTTCCCGGACCTTCTGGACTTGTCAGCGTCCCCGCCAATCAAGCTGCCGGTGGACGCGGATCTTCTCTCCAGGGAAGGAGGCGCCATCCTCCACCACGACCCGAAATCGCTGAACTTGCAGGCCTGGCTCCTGCAGCGCTAGAGTTTGGAGGATACGACATACCGGCCGACTGCAGAGAGGTTCTTGCAAAGGCCAGGGCGTCCTCGACTCTTAAATGCTACGGACACAAATGGAAGAGGTTCTCTGTCTGGTGCCACGCACAGAAGATTAACCCTCTACGGATTACGGCTCCCCAGGTACTGCCGTACCTGCTGACGCTGGCCAAAGCTGGACTGGCACACGCGTCCATCAAGATTCATCTTGCTGCGATCTCCCGATACACCAGAACCACGGGCCGGACGTCCTTGTGGTCTCATCGTCTGGTGAAAGAGTTCATGAAGGGACTGTTCAGATCGTTCCCGCCGGTGAAGGCTCCGGCCCCGGCGTGGGAGCTCAACGTGGTGCTGACCAAGCTCATGGGACCTCCGTTCGAGCCTCTGCACTCGGCCCCGTTGAAGTTTCTGTCGTGGAAAGCAGCGTTTCTTGTGGCCATCACCTCCGCACGACGGGTGGGAGAGATCCAGGCCCTTTCATGCAAGGCCCTGTACTTGACTTTTCACGACACGAGGGTAGTGCTCAGGACGCACCCCTCCTTCATGCCCAAGGTACCGTCGGACTTCCATCTCAACGAACCCTTGGTGTTGCCTGTGTTCTTCCCGTCGCCTTCGTCGCCGGCTGAGAGGACTTTGCACTCGCTGGATGTGGCTAGAGCGCTGAAGTTCTACGTGGACCGCACGAAGTGTTTTCGGAAGACGTCACAACTCTTTGTGAACTTTGGACCTGTCAATCAGGGGAAGGCTCTCTCGAAGGCTTCCATTTCCAGATGTCTCTCCGGCTGTATCATGTACTGTCATCGGTTGGCAAACCGACCGCTGCCTGGCCGTCCGAGAGCCCATTCCACCAGAGCGATCGCAGCTACCACGGCGTTCCTTTCTGGTGTGCCCCTGCTGGACATATGCAGGGCTGCTACGTGGAGGTCGACGCACACCTTCACGAAATTCTACAGCATCGACCGGGATTCCAGGGAGGAGTCCAGGGTCGGCCAAGCAGTGCTGCGCAACCTGTTCGCCTGAGGTGAGCCTGGTGAGGAGGTAAGATGCTTAATGTTGAGTTTGATGTAATGCTTAATGTTGAGCCTTTGCCACCTCCCGTGGTTGTGCATGTGTGTACTGCTATGTATTCTTTATTCATGAGCATGTGAATCCATGCCAGACCCCATGCTGGAGAAGGAACAAGTTACTTATCTGTAACTGTTGTTCTCCAGCATGGGTCTGGCATGGATTCACATGCGAACCCTCCCGCCTACCCCTCTGCGGCTCTTCACTTGGTCATACTGCCACTTCACGTGCTTCCAAATCTGAAGATGGCTGCCAGTGCTTAGGTAGAGGGCAGTCATTGGCTGTGGTCAGTATGACGCAGAGACCAGTGATTGGTTATTACTAAGAAAGACAGATCAGAAACGAAACTGATACTGGTTTTTTCTTTACCGAGGATTCCCAGCCTGACGACGGGGAATATTCATGAGCATGTGAATCCATGCCAGACCCATGCTGGAGAACAACAGTTACAGGTAAGTAACTTGTTCCTTACATATCTTTCCCCTTCTGTAATTGCTTGGCATAGTCGAGGGTTGCCCAGAGCGAGGTTATGATTAAGTCCAAACCTTCCGGCCACCACCTCTTGTTTTGCATACTGTACAAGTAACAGCAGGGATAGATTTATGAGCAAGCCCTAGATACCCTTTGACTTGCAAAGCATGCGATACCAAGCAAGCCACAAGCCTCAGAAGAACAAATTACCCCTGGTAATGTTCTGGCTGGATGGCCCTGCTGCATATATCTCATCTTTGATATATCCTAAAGTCTGCTCACAGCTTCTAAAAAGGTTTTTCCGTAGCATTGTGCACCATGCGTCTGGTCACTGAACTGGTCAGTACTTGGCTGTGTTGCTAGCATAAAAGGCTCACATGGTGCCAGTTGCCTTAGTTTGACAAAGTTACTCACCATAGTGACTACCTTACTGCTAGTCCGTAGTCCCCTTTCCTCCATACTTGTGGGACATTCAGTCCATTGGGACGGGACCAGAGCATTTCAAAGTAAAAAATTACGCTGTCCTTTTATTTTATGCAGGGCCACCACACACGAGCTCCGCATCGCCCTTCAGTCCTTTATTGCCAGGTCTAGGACCATTTAGCAACAACAGAGGATACTTATTAGAGGAAACGTATGGAGGAAAGGGGACTGAGTATGGTAGTCACTACAGTGACTAATTTTGTAATACTCCTACGTCCTGTCCCCTTTCCTCCATACTTGTGAGAGATTCCCAAGCACTGATCAAAGTAAATACAGGTGGATGAAATGTCCCTTATTGGAACAAATTCTTAAGAACTGCCTGTCCGAATTTGGCAACAGCCGGGGGAAACTCAGGCCAAGACAATCTGCAGAAAGCTGAAGGGGAAGCCAACAAGGACATTTTTGCCATGGACCTAAGTGCATTCATTCTGTCAAGGTAAAACTTCAGAGCACGTCCAACGTCTACACTTTGTAAAACCTTCTCGGAATCAGTGACAGGGTTCAGGAAGTGACTTAGCAATTTACCTCCTTGCCATCAGAAATGCCCCTTATTTGTACATCTCCTGAAACTACATACAGGCTAAGTACAATTTGGAAGAAAATTGCCTCCCGTCCTCAAGTGGGGAATCCATAGAAACAGTCTTCGGTCCCAAGCATGTGCCATGTAATCTGTTGCTCCTTTTTTTTGCTGGGCATGCTAACCCACCAAATAATAAAATCAAGGTAGGTGTTCAGGACATCTGCTGTGACTATTTATGAACTTCAATGGTGGTTAACGGGATATTTTTTGGGCCATTGTGAACAATGAATTAACGATGCATTGGGTTGACATGCTCACACCTAGTTACTTAGTTTTGAAAGTGTGCTGTATTTCTTCCGAAAGCTGCCTCGGATCGAGGTGAGTGCACTGCTGCACCTGATCTTTACGAATTGAACGGGAATCACTAGAACACATTTCCTTGCTGCTTTTTCTTAACCTCATCTATAGCAGCGTACTGAAATTCCTATCTTTGAGAGAAGTTGAATAATAGCAAAATAACATGAGCCTGCTCAGCTATTTTTACCCTAGCCGATACTCGCACCTTTCTTCTTTTGATTACTTTTTTTCTCGGCAGGAACCCGCTGAGAAGAAGGCTCCGCTTGACATGTCCTTGTTCCTGAAGCTGCAGAAGCGGGTTATGGAGCTAGAACAGGAAAAGCAAGCACTGCAGGATGAACTGGACAGAAAGGAGGAGCAAGCGATCCGCACCAAAGCTAAGGTTAGACCCAAATACACACATACACTTGTGCAAGCACACCCAAGAGTGGTTTTCCTGTTTCACAGTGGAGGATTTGCGGAGGGTGTTAATGAACATCAGAATGCACATGTTGAAGTGTTTATTGTCATCAACACATTGTAAATTGTTCTTAAAATATCTGCTTGTGAATATTTCACCAATCTAACTAGACATTTAGAATATTATAAACAATGAAGGTCATTTAGTACATTCCAGAGCAGGAGGATCCAGCTTCCCCGCCCAAGCCACTGCACTTTGGAACTCCTGGCACCCCACCTCAGAATGGAGAGCTCTCTGACGATCTTCAGAAAAAAACCTCAAAACATTTCTGTTTAACTGATATGACTTGGAACCCCATGTGCATACCTGACTTGCACATATCCGTAACCATGCCTCTATGCTCACAGCGCCTTGATGCCTTCGGGTTTACGCGCGCTCTTAAAATGTTCAATAAATAAAATAAATTCTCAGTTAACCATTTAAATACGATTTCACATCACCATGTGCTTTGGTGAAAGCATTGAGTTACTCTATAGTCATGCACATGTCGCTTATCTTTGAATCCATAGCTCAGTTGGTAAAGGCAAGACCAGTTAAGCGAGCCAATATATAACCTCTAATAGTGTAAAAAATAGTCTTTTGCATAGAGAAAATGTACATCAACAAAATCTTATGACTGTCTAGTTTTCTTTTTAAATCTACATTCTTCATATTTAACTTTAAAAATAATCAAGTGACTTCATAAATGCAATGATGTCTCTTCATCTTCACTTAGGAGGAAGGCTAAGGGTGTGTATGGATTCTGAACCAAAAGTGTCAAAATGCGACGAGGAGAGAACAAGGGCTTCTTATTCCCCAAATGCTAAATGTTTCAGGAGCTAACGAAGCAAACAGATTGCACTGAGAAGTAGTGGACCCATGTTCTATCAACAAATGCAGTTCAGACAGTTGAGAAATACATGTTGGAATGCTAGACATGTAAATCACTTAATGGAAAGAATGTATCAAACGAAAGTACCTGAATAATTACATAAATACAGTAACTTGTGGTCATAAATTAACCAACATACTGGGATAAAATATTATGAAGATGCAAGATTTGATGCAGTCGAGATTTACATTTGTTAAGAATATAAATGTTGACCGAGACCAGTTGCCGGGATCGATCCAGCCCACACCTTGAATGGCCGCACTGGTGCTAGCCAGCTTAAATGCCCGAACAGGATGTACACTATGTGTTAGGGAAATGTATCATTATAATGCCTTATCCCCTCTCCTAGTGCGACCCCCCAGCACTTTTTTCTGGAATTCTGGACCATTTTCTTTCAATCCTCAATGAGTGGACCCTTTTTCCACTCATTCATTCTTGTGGGCTCTGTCTTTTGGAACTCTATTCTTTGATTTCTACCTGTACTATGGAGTCTGCCTGCGCCATAACTCTTAAATACATATGTGTTTTTACAACTGCAGCACAAAGCTCCTTATGAGAAGTGTTGCTGGGGACCATTGGGGTCCTCCTTTGAGATTCTTTTTCTATATTCTCAAGTAACAACAGTTCTTAACTTAGTATCTCTCCCAAAACTTTATAGCCTGAGATTGGCACACAGCACCTTCAGTACCTGGTATCCCCACTTCTCTCTGCTCCTGTGACTTTTTAATCACATAGACAATCACCTACTTATGGGTGGTGGCAGTGGACGGGTTGTACCAACTATTGTGTATTTATTATACCGCAGCCTATGTCTATAGACTCGGTAGTGCACAATAGGGGCACCCAAGTACCAGCTTGGGGCTGCCCTTCTTTTTTTTTTTGCCATTCCTTGCATGGTTGTTCTTTGTTAGCCCTTCTTCTACCATTCTGGGGGGGGGGGGTCCTTTTCTTCTAACCTATAGTATTCTTTTGAACCCCCTTCTAAAAAAGCCCTCGGCCGATCCTTCCTCTCTGGCTAGCTATCGTCCGATCTCCATCACTCCTTTCCTGGGAAAAATCTTTGAAAGGCTGCCCATCTCCCAGCTTAATCTACATACTGAATCTGTTGGTTGCCTCCATGACCACCAGTCTGGCTTCAGAGCTGCCAGCAGCATGGAAACTGCTCTCCTGAAAACCTGTGCAGACTTGCTCTCCAATCTTGACTCTACTCTCCCTTCTGTCCTCATTCTGCTCAATCTATCCTCTGCTTTTGACACGGTCAACCATCCCATCCTGCTCAATCGCCTCTGTGACAACCTTGGTATTACTTTCTCACTGACCGACCCCCTCCGGTCAAACTGGGGTCTTTCCTCTCTTCTGTCTTTCTCTCCACTTGTGATGTTTCCCAGGGATCTAACCTCTGTCCCTGGCTCTTCAACCACTATCTGGCACTTCTTGCCATCCGCATCACTACTTTCTGCTCGATTTTTCATTGTTATGCGGATGACACTCCGCTCTCTTTCAGGCTCCCCTCAGCCACCGCTGCTGCTTCTTCTCTCATGCCATACTGTACTGTCTGGCCGCAATTCAGGAATGGTGTCCACCAATGATCTTTGCCTTAATGCCAGTAAGACTGATATCCTCCTCATTGGGACACCCACTCCCTCCTTTCCTCTCTGGCTGCCCACTTGGGGACCTCTTCCTGCTCCTTCCTCTGAGGCTAAGAAACTTGGTGTCATCTTCGACTCCACCCTCCCCTTCTCTCCTCACATCTGACATCTCTAAGAAGTCAAACTATCCGCTGCACCTCCTCGGAGGTATTCTTCCTTTTATCACTTTCCCCCAGAGGCTCACTGTCTCCAGAGTTCTGGTCCTCTCTAGTTTGGACTATTGCAACAGCCTCTTTCTAAATCTTCCTGCCTCTACTCTTTGATCTTTACAACTTATCCAGAACAGTACTGCAACACTTGTCCTTGGCCTCAAGCCCAGCTCTGAAATCTCTTCAATGGCTTCCTGTGGCTACAAGGATCAAGTTCAAGACCCTCTGCATCGTCCACAAGGCTTACGGGAGCCTGGGACCGCGCTACCTTCAACTTTCTCTTGCAAAAAACCTCCCTTCTCTTGCTCTCCACTCATATTCACCTCCACCTCCGAGGGTCAGACGCTTCTCCAAGCAGAGAGTTGGCTTCAGATCTATCTCCTCGGCTGGGGCCTGCCTCTGGAACAGCCTCCCTGCCTCTCTCAAACTTGAGCATAGCCACCTCAGGTTCCGGAAGCAACTCAAGAACTTCCTTTTCGCTTCCGCTTTCTTGCTTTCTCTCCCCTGCTGATGCACCTGACTGCTCCGTGCACTGGTCACCCTTTGAACTCGGGCCCAGGCTCCTACATGTCCAGTTGCCATCGCACTGCCTCCAGGCTACCCAGCACTTAAAGGTCTGTATCTGCACCCCTACAGTCCCTTCTCTCTGCACTTATGAGCCACCCACTGACTGCATGTGTGAGTTAACTTCACTTCCCCTTTGGCCTCCCTCCTGGCACTTCTCCCCTTCCCCGCACTTGATTGACACAAGGCCCAGTAAGATAATTATTTTGTCCTCCCTTTGTGTCCCCCTCCTTATCCTGTCGCGCCTAGAAACACTTGTGTACAGACGCGCGTTAAATGCCACATAATATCATATTGTTTCCTTAAGTTTTTCTTTCCTATAAGACTCGGCTTTGGCTTGGTTAAGGTAGGGTGCAAACCAAGGTGACTTCTACTTCAACTAGAGGAGCCATGGAAACCTAAGTCTGAAAAGCTGATTGAAGAGAATCAAAGAAAACTGAACAGGAAACCCCAGCCAGTGAAATCCCCATGAGTGACTCCTTAAATTAGGATGCAAGGTGCTTAGTTGTGTTCCTTCAGAACCTGCCTGGTACTTTTGGTCTTGCTATGTTTAGGCAGTTGGATCTTAAATCCGGAAAAGCCTGATGAAATGGTCTGTCCGTGTGATTGGAAGTGTCATCTAGCCTGACTAACAGATCTCTGCAAATAACTTGTTCAAGGCATGTCCTTTCATGTGGAAGGGCTTATCTTTCAAAATGTAAAGCTTCTGACCCTAAAACCAGTTTTCTTAAAATGGAATGGCATCAGGATTGTCTGGGCAATCAATCTAAACGTTTTGGTCACCAATGATGATTCAATATTTTAACTTTAGAGCTTGATGGACCAGGAAGTAAGGCAAACCCTTCAGGACGACTTTTGTAGGGTCAGGAGGATGATGCATTGTAACAGTTTAACCATCTCTGAATTACCACAGTAAAATTAACTAACAATAATTCAGAATCCTCACCCAAGTTGGAGAGGAGTTCAACAAGATTTGAAAATAATTGCTACTGCTGACTCCTTATTAATTGATGCACACAATAGCATAATCTAAAGGAAGAATAGCATGGACATCAGTTATTATTGTGATTCACTCATCCAGTTTATTCTAACAAAAGAAAAAAATTGCAGACCAATTTATTCTTCTGCACAGAGTATATTTTGGATTTTTTTTTCTAAGTTTAGTTTGTTCTTTAAACTTTGCAATAATTCTTTAGTGTTTGGAGGTTTTGTCTGAATGCCTCTATTGAGGAGTTCAGTGGGTCAAAGCCAGTAGTAAGGTTCAGGGCTTCCACCAAGTTAGGCTAAACCCACTATAAAGAGGCTTGGCAGTAAGGCTTCATCCTAGGACAGGTGGAGATTGGTGTAAGGCACAGCTCATCAAACCTACTTTAAACTGGAGCAACATAGCATCAATTGTTAATCCACTGTGTCGGGTCAGAAGAAGCAGGCAGACACTTGAAAGACATTTTGAGTGTTTATTCTGCTGGCCCGTCTGGATCAAGCGTGGAGTTACAGGGACTTTAATGACCTGGTTTAGTTTTATTGCAGAGCGGACTCAAACCGTTTCCTTCTAGGCTTGTTTGTACCAGCCCTCCAGATTAAGCTGCAGGGTTCGTCGGGGATCAGCACTGTCTCCCCTCCTGTTTAATCTGTACTTGCATCCATTGGCAGACCTTATCTCGGAGATTGGAGTCCGATTTTACACCTATGCTGATGACACTCAACTAGTGTTTCGGCTGGACTCCCCGCTAACTGGGCCTTTTAGCAAATTCTGAAACTGTCTTGCCAGTATAGGTAAGTGGATGTCTGCCAATTGGCTAAAACTCAATGGAGAGAAAACCAAGGTCTTGGTGTATGGTCCCCAAACAGCTAGTAGTCTCTGGCACTCCCAATTTTGGATATCTCACTTGGGCCTTGTCCAACGCCTTGCAAGTCGGTAAAGACGCCTTGGAGGTGGGGATTTCAGCTTTCTGTAATGCTGACTTTGGTAAGCTCAGTTTTGAGAAAGATCTTACCTTGCTACTATCGCATAGTTGAACTATGATGGTCACGTCAACAATAATGGAATCTCTCGACTACTGCAATGGGATCTATCTGGGGCAACCTAAGTACCAGATGCATTGGTTGCAGGTACTCAAGAATGCGGCAGCTAGATTGGCATTAAACGCGCTTCGACTGACTTCTTCTACGGCCCTATTACATCAACTCCATTGCCTTCCAGTCACAGCGCGGATTGAGTTTAAGATTCTTTGTGTCACTCACTGGGCTCTTAACAATGCAGGTGCAGGTTATGTAAGAAATACGATAGAGCTCCATTACCCAACTAGAAATGTAAGTTCTTCTTCTTCTCAGGCGCTCCTTAAAATACCGAGGTATAAGCGGGGCCCGGCTGGGAGGAGGTTATTTCTCAGTATTGGCCCCCACGCTATAGAACATGTTAACGTTGTCACTGACGAGTATCTGCCCTTGCACAGGGCACTTAAAATTCATCTATTTTAACTGGCTTCTGCCTGAAATTGCAAGGTCTATTTGTATCTCTTATCCATTAGTGCCAGCCCCTAGACGTCTATGGCTCTTAGTTTGCGCTTTATACTAAATAAATAAGGATAAGGCCTACCTTCCCCTATTGCTAGACGGTTTATAAATAACTCATGGTGCTCGTCAAGTCGTCCAAATTCTTCTTCCTTCTTGTTGGTCTCTTATGGTAATGTCTCCATGTGTTTCATAGTTCTCGTTAGTAAGATATTTTCAGATCGTGTATTAGGTCAGACGAAGGACACCGACCCTGATTGGCCATTCTACTCATGCTTTTATTAAAGAATATAGATAAGGCCTATCTGTCCCTATTCTACAAGGCTTCCCTACCTAGCAATACTAATGTGCTTGTCAGTCGTCAGTGATTGTCTGAAATGAAGAACTGTTCAACTCTAACGTATCTGACCCTACAACTACTCTTAATAACTTAAAGCCTTCTCCTGAGGTTTCTTGATTTATCTCTTGGCCACTCTTCAATAAATGATCTTTAGGTACTCTAGTAATCACTTTTACCAGTTCATACAGTTCATTTACTGCACTCTTGACTTTGGGTTTCTTCTCAGAGGTTCCATTATGATGATTGATCCTTCTCTATTTCCATGGGTTGTTTTTACAGAAATTAGTTTTTCCCTCTGGGATATTTCTTATATTTTAGAACAGTTCATTTTCCTTGAACCTTTCATCCTCTGATTTCTGAGATATTGTCACAAAGCGTGAATGCTTGTTAAATTCTGCTTTTACAAAACATATGGGGTGATTATATAGCAGTCTGGCCTCGGGCAGCATCACAGTGACTTGTTACACTGGAAGCTACAAATCGCTTTGTGTACCTGAGGCAAGTGGTATAGAAGTGATTGGTACCCCACTGAAACCGGCTCACCAATTGTTTGAAATATCTAAACAACAATCGGACATCCTGGAAGATTCTACTTTTTACTATTATTATTTTTGGTTTAAAATGTTCACAAGTGAACAGATGAGTAGGGGGCATTAAACATTGACTTGCACTCTCTTCCGTGCTCCTTGTTCCTGGTCCTGGATTTTATTATTGCATGGGGTCTAGTCTCCCAATGACTGTTTGTTGCACTTTCATGAGATTACAGTCTAAATGAAGCTAGCACTAGTTTTCGCTATTTGTCCCCTAACCCTACATAGGCAGGCGCACACCAGCTCCCACTAGGGCTAGACAGCACAGGAGGGATTTTTAGCAGTGGTTGGAGGGCAAGTGTAGCTAAATTATATGGCTTTCTAAAAAATATTTTAAAGTAAGAGTCTCCAGGGTAATTTGCAATACCTTTTTGCCTTGCAGGTTTCTTTTTACTACTCTTGTATTTTCTCTCTCCTGACTGTATCTAGTAGGAGTGTTATAATAATGATTCGAGGGGATTGGGTCCTCCGACGTATTCCATATCTATGACATGTAATCACCACAGCTGTGCTGCTTTGGAAACTTTTTTCGGCGTCTGCGTCCTGCGTCGATGACGTCGATGCGCCGTCGTCGAGGGCCTCCTCCGACGTCATCCGATGTGATAAGTAGGACGCACGACGCCCGTAGCCTCAGTTCCGTTTTTTCCGCGAACGTGTTGCTTCGTGATTCTCGGTTCACGCCTTGACTCTTTGGAGTTCTGTTCTTCTCGGTTCTTCGAACCTGTTCGTTTTGTGCAAATCCTTCGTGTGAAGATGTCTTCTACTTCGTCTTCGACCCCGCGTCCGGGTTTCAAGAAGTGCGGGGAGTGTGGGTCCAAGATGTCGGTGACGGACTCGCACGACGCCTGCCTCTGGTGCCTCGGGGAGGCCCACGACACGGATGACTGTATCGACTGCCAGTCGCTCACGTCCAAAGCCTTACGCGAACGTAAGAAGAAGTTGTCGGTAGGTCGGGTGTCCAAGCCCAGGAAGTCGAAGTCTGCGGGGCTTTCGACGGTTGATTCGAGGGGTGACTCTCCGCGTCATCGTCGGAAGTCTCGTGGGTCTCCTTCTAGGAGTCGGTCTCGCCACTCCTCAGCCTCTTCGAGGCGTTCTCGGAAGCGCCGACACCGGTCGTCTTCCAGGTCCTCCTCGGAGGACTCTGCCCGGCACGTCGCTTACCCCACCAGCCGTGCGACGCCGGAGGAATGGGCTTCCTTCGGGAAGAAAATGCTGGCGATTCTTGAGTCTCAGGGTACTAAGCCGTCCGCGCCCCCGAGTGGGGTCGGTCGTGTGAGGTCGAGAGACACCGCTCGCATGAGTGGTCGGCACGAGTCACGGGAGAGGTCCCGCTCGGACAAGGAGACTCGTTCTCGCCGTACCCGTTCCAGGTCCCGGTCCTCGACGCGTTCGAGACCGTGTGCACCTGTGAAGTCTTCGAGGAAGACATCGACGTCTGAGGCGTCGTGGGCGTCGACGGGCTTTCTCGAGGCTCCGGCTTCGAGGAAGTCGCCGAGGCCGTCGACGCTCGGGTCGTCGAGGGACACGCTCGGGGCTCCGGCCTCGAGGGCTGTGTCGACGCCGCCGATGCTGGAGGCGCTGCGTCTGACGTCGACGCCGATTTCCTCGGCGCCGATCCTCTCGGCGCCGATGCCGGTTCTCTCGACGCCGGTGCCGTTTCGCTCGACGCCATCAACGCCTTTCGTGTCGGAGGTACCCCATGGCACGGTAGAACCCCCTAGGAAGGCTCTGGTTAAGAGCAAGCACTCTCGGGTGCCTTCTTTTCGCCACCTGGACTATATTTCAGAGGCGGATGAGGATTCTGATGGCCTGGTTCCTAGTCAGGTTCCAGATGAAATTGTCTCGGGCCATAGTCAGTTTGACGATTTGAGACAGTCACTGCATGATGCCAGTGGACTGGACACCTCTCCGGAGGTGGAGTTTTGTAGGCCTGAGCCTGGCTCTCATGCCGATTCCTCGTACCGGCGCCTTATGGCTAGGGTTTCTGAGTACTTGGGATGGTCTGCTCCCCCAGGGGAGTTTGTGCAGGATGATCTGACGGACATTCTTGATGTTGGTCCCCCAACTGACCCGGTACTGCCGTTCCATATGGCTTTACAGAGAAGGGTGGCGGCGGCTTGGACTGCTCCAGAGAGTCTCCCGGCGGTGGGCAGATCCTTGTCGCGAAAATACCGTCCAGCCAGTAGCGACCCCTGCTACTTGACCAGGCACCCCACTCCGGAGAGTTTGGTGGTGCAGGCGGCCACGGCCCCGGCAAAGCAGGCGTCGTACCCTACCATCCCTCCTGATAGGGACGACAAACGTTTTGATGGCTGGGCGAAGAAAGTGTTTTCTTCTGGTGGTATGGCGCTTCAGGCGGCCAACTCCATTTGTGCCTTGTCTCGTTTCACACACACTGTGGAACTGTGTTGCGTTGGCGGCTGAACATATTCCCGAAGGGGACGAACGGGATGGTTTCCTTGCTATGGTCCAGGATGGTAAGGATGCCATGTGTGAGTCCGTTCAGTCGGGTGTGGATTTAGCTGAATGCGTCAGTAGGTCCATGGCGGCGAGCACCATGATACGCAGGTTTGCGTGGTTGCGGAAGTCGGGGTTTGCTCCTGATGTGCAGTCCCGGCTCCTCAACATGCCCTTTGACGGTGAACACCTTTTTGGCAGCAAGGCTGACGAGAGCATTGAGAGGTTGCAGACCTCAAAAGCTGCAGCGAAGTCGTTGGGCGCTGCAGTTCGCCAACCTCCGCCTTTTTGTCCTAGGGGACAGCAGTGGAGGGGTGGTTCCTTTCGCTATTACTCATCCTTCAGTAAAGCGAGAGGAGCTGGCAGTCAAAGAGGCCATCGCAGGGGTACCAGAGGTGGACGACAGGGTACCCGTGGTGCCAAGGCCGCTCGGGCAGTTGCCTCTTTGCCCTCAGGTAACGCCGCAGCCGCTCAGTCGTGAGGCCATGTCCCATGGTTCGCCGGTTGGGGGAAGGCTGGCGCAGCATCTTGTAGAGTGGCAAGCCATTACTTCAGATGTGTGGGTTCTGGAGATCATAACCCACGGCGACTGTCTTCCCTTTCGGCACAGGCCTCGCGACAATCCACCGGGGAACCTCTCTTTGCAGAGTCCGGATCCGCTCCTTGCGCAGGAAATTCAAGCCCTGCTGGAGAAAGGCGCCATAGAACTGGTGCCTGTAGCGGAGAGGAACAAGGGATGGTATTCCCCTTATTTTTTGATTTCGAAGAAAGACGGGGGATTGAGACCCATCATGGACTTGCGCGGTTTGAACAAACTCCTCAGGAAGGACAAGTTCAAGATGGTTACTCTCTCTCAAGTCCTCCAGGCCCTTCAGCTTCAGGACTGGTTGGTGTCACTCGACCTCAAGGATGCTTACTTCCATGTGCCGATCCATCCCAAGCACAAGAAGTACCTGAGGTTCGCGGTTGGCGACTCGCACTTTCAGTTTCGGGTCCTGCCGTTCGGATTGACCTCCGCCCCGAGGGTTTTCACCAAGCTCATGGTGGTGGTGGCAGCGCATCTCAGGCAAGGGGGGATTCACGTCTACCCCTACCTGGACGATTGGTTGATCAGGGGGAGCTCTCCCGAGCAAGTCCTGGATCATCTGTCCGTCACCTGCCGCTCCCTTCACAGGCTGGGCTTCTCCCTCAATTTAAAGAAGTCCCATTTGACGCCAACACAGCGGCTCCAGTACATCGGAGCGGTGCTCGACACTTCCCTGGGGCAGTGTTTTCCTCCCCAGGTGAGGGCTCTTCACATTCAACAGATGGTGCACAAGTTTCAGCATGCCCAGACGCTCCCTGCATTCGAGTTCTTGAGGTTGCTCGGCCTCATGGCATCCTGCATTCTTCTGGTGCCAGAGGCTCGCCTGCGGATGACATCTTTGCAGTGGGCACTCAAGACGCAATGGTCGCAGTCCTCCGGCAGGATGTCGGACCCGGTTCAGGTGCCGCCCTCGGTCGCCCGGGATCTTCTGTGGTGGGCCGTCGAAGGCAACTTGATGAAGGGGGCTCCATTTTGGCTTCCCTGGCCGGAGGTGACGATCGTGACGGATGCATCCCTCACGGGATGGGGAGCTCATGCCAACGGGCTGACAGTCAGCGGTCGTTGGTCTCCGTCGGAGTCCAGACTCCATATCAATCTTTTGGAGTTGAGGGCCATCAGGCTAGCCCTGAAGCCTTTTCTGCCGACTGTGCGAGGAAAGAGTGTCCTGATCCTGACGGACAATACAGTGGCCATGCACTACCTCAACAAAAAGGGGGGGCCAGGGTCACTTCCTCTGTGCAGGGAAGCGATGCAGCTCGAGTTCTGGGCCATCCAGCAGGAAGTTTCGATCTCGGCAGTTCATCTGGCCGGAGACGAGAACGTGACGGCGGACGCTCTGAGCAGGCAGAGCGCAATCTCTCACGAGTGGGAGGTGGCTCAGGAGATTCTCCTAGAGATCTTCGCCCTTTGGGGGACCCCTCAAGTGGATCTCTTCGCCTCCAGTGTCCACCGGAAGTGCGAAAGGTTTTGCTCGTGGGAATTTCCTCCAAAAGGAGCCTTAGGAGACGCGTTCGTGGTGGAGTGGTCATTCCCGCTGCTGTACGCGTTTCCTCCAGTCCCCGTCATCCCGCAAGTGCTGCACAGGTTACGGAAGTTCGGTTCCCGGATGATCCTCATTGCCCCGGCGTGGGCTCGGAGGACGTGGTACCCGGACCTTCTCGACTTATCCATCTGCCCTCCACGTCGTCTTCCCTACCGAGACGTTCTGCTCTCACGGGAGGGGGGTCAGGTTCTCCATCCAGAGGTCAGATCCCTCAACCTTCACGCTTGGCTTCTGAAAGGTTGAGGTATAAGGATTGGGACCTCCCTGAGGACGTGATGGAGGTGTTGCTTTCGGCCCGAAGACCAGCAACAAAGTCTCTGTACCGTTGCCGTTGGCGTAAGTTCTGCGACTGGTGCAGAGTTCAGAATGTGGATCCTTTTGCATGTGACATCCCCATGGTTCTGTCCTTTTTACTTTCTTTGGCCCACAGGAGCTTGCAAGTGGGTACCGTTAAAGGTTACCTGGCGGCGCTGTCCATCTTTAAGCGCTCGTCTGAAGAGTGTTCTTACTTTAAAATCCCTTTGATTTCACAGTTTCTGAAAGGGCTCACTAATGTGTTCCCTCCGTCACCTTTCCTGGTGCCCGGTTGGGATTTAAACCTTGTTCTTAAGTTTCTTATGGGTGCTCCGTTTGAGCCTTTACATTCTTGCCCTTTGAGGCTGTTAACTCTGAAAACTGTGTTTTTAGTTGCGGTTACTTCCGCTCGCAGAGTGAGTGAGTTACAGGCACTTTCAGTTAAGCCTCCCTTCACTGTATTTCACAAGGACAGGGTTGTCCTTAGAGTTCGTCCTTCTTTTCTTCCGAAGGTAGTGACGGAATTTCATTTGGCCCAGAAGGTTGTTCTTCCGGCATTCTTTCCTCCTCCGCATCCTGGTAAGGAAGAGGAGAGGCTCCATAGGCTTCATCCTAGGGGAGCTTTAAGCTTTTATGTTTCACGCATGTCCCGGGTCAGAGTGGACGATCAACTCTTTATTGGTTACGCTGGAAAGCGTTTGGGGCAAGCTGTGACGAAACAGACTTTGTCTCGCTGGATTATTTTGGCCATCTCAGAGTGCTACCGCTTGGCGGGTAAGGACCCACCGGCTGGCTTGCGGGCCCATTCTACCAGGGGTATGGCTGCGTCTACTGCCCTGCAGAGGGGTGTTCCTATTCGCAACATCTGTGATGCAGCCACCTGGGCTTCAGTACATACATTTGTACGTCACTATTCCCTCGATTCCATCCGAGCACAGGATCTGGCCTTTGGCAAGGCGGTCCTTTGCTCTGCTATTTGATTGACTATTCTAAATCTTGATTCTAAATTCTTTCCCTCCTCCTTGCTCTGGTACTGCTTTGGGAGTCTGTCATAGATATGGAATACGTCGGAGGACCCAATCCCCTCGAAGAACAAGTTACTTTCTTACCTGGTAACGTTCTTTCGATGGGATGGTCCGACGACGTATTCCATATCGCTCCCGCCCTGCCTTCCCCGCTGCAGAATTTCTTTTGCGATTGCAGCTTACGTTCCGCAAGGCTTTGTGTCTGACTGGCAGTTGACTAGTGTCACACGTTCTGGGGGAAAAAACTACAACTGAGGCTACGGGCGTCGTGCGTCCTACTTATCACATCGGATGACGTCGGACGTCGGAGGAGGCCCTCGACGACGGCGCATCGACGTCATCGACGCAGGACGCAGACGCCGAAAAAAGTTTCCGAAGCAGCACAGCTGTGGTGATTACATGTCATAGATATGGAATACGTCGTCGGACCATCCCATCGAAAGAACGTTACAAGGTAAGAAAGTAACTTGTTCTTCTCAGTGTCTCTTATTGCATCTGGTTTCTCATTACTATGATAAGTACGAGCCTTCCAGGAATGATTCTCATTCACTCGTATTAGATCTTAACTCTCGGACTGCGATGAGTAGGAGCAGTCCAGTAGTTATTCTCATCCACTCGTATTATGTCTTTACTCTGTGACGAAAATGAGCAGTCCAATAATGATGCACATTCCCTTCCTGTTATCCCATTTACCTTCCGTGTTGAGGGTTAACATCACTGTGTTCTTCACAGGATCAGGTTGATTTTCCTTTTCTCCCTTCCTGGCATCTCTGCCAGTTTCTCTTTCCTCGTTTCTTTCAGGTTTGTGGTCTATTATCACAGTTTTCCACTCATCCCGAGTTCGCCATATGTGAATGGTTTTGGCACAGTTAATTGAACCCCCGGTCTGCCACAAACCTCTCGCCACAAACCTCTCTTGGTCACGCCACCACTCTGTGCCTCTCTTTCTCTCTCTCTCGTCTCCTTGAGTCGCCGCACGTCCTCTTTCTTCCCTGCTGTGTTTATTGCTACCGACTATAGTACGCCTAACAGCTCAGGGCTCTGCTTTACTGAAGACCGCTGCACGTCTCGCCTCAGCTCTTTGTAGCCAGCATGCGTCTCCTTTCAAATCTCACGGACTATATTTTCAGTTCCCCAGACTCCTCCCCTTTTTGGGGATGATATAGCTGGAGGACTCCCCCCCCTTCCACCTCCCCCGTAAGAAGCCATTCCTCCGTCTCCTTCTCTATTTGGTTCTCTTGGCCTACAAGAGGCCTCTGCTTTGTCCCAGTAGAATGGGATTTTAAATTATTTTCTATGTCAGGTTGGCAGTAACATGTTTTAACTTGTTCTTCAGAGGATTTATCATCAGGAAATATACTAGTCCTTGAAGGTCCTTTAGGGAGTTCCTCCTCAGAACTTGAGTCCTTGTCCCTAAAGGGGAATCTCTGGTGAGGTCACGCTTGCCTCGGCCCCTAGGGACTGTATAGTGTAGTGGGCTCACCTCCCTAGCCCCACGTGGGGGCTACTCCCCCTTGGGGAGAAAAGATTAATACCTGCAATTTGTCACAATAGTCTCTTGTCACCTTTTGGATAAGGCCCTTTAGTTCTTGTACTTAGGTTTGCTCTCCCTTCTTAGGATAGTTATTCCACAAGGCTTTGTAATGCTCTTCTTTATAACCTCTGCCAGGTGTGTGCCTTTCTGGTTTTTGTATCTCTGGCCTTTTTAAGTTAGCTATCCTTTGTAGCAAAGTGAGCCTTCCCCTTCCCTGCATGGCTCCATTTGATCAGTTAATTTCTGTCTTATTTCACTTTATTTCAGTTCCCCTTTATATTCCCATCCTTCCCAGGGTGTTTGTCTCCAGTACTTAACACCTTCTATCACTTTAAAACTGTTCAACTTTATTGAACAGTTTTTTATATTAAGGATTTTTTATATTAAGGAAATTGTCACTTTCACTGGGATGCGTTTTCCTTGGTATACATTCCTTGATACCTTCTCTCTCAGGCTTATTGCTTATTCTCATGTTTACATTCATACAGCCGGTCCGATAGCACAGCGAGTAGACTGCTCACTTTGACATCTGTGCTGACGCAGGTTTGAATCCCGCCAGGGCCTTTCATCCTTCAGAGGTCGATAAATGAGCACCACACACTGTGGGTGATAATAAGCAGCGCTCGGATACCTGAAGGTTCGTAATGCTAAATTATTATTCTTATTATTTTCAGTATCTCGTCTGTTTCAGTGAGACGAGTTTCTCCTTGTAAGTAACGATTCCCGGAGGCCTCCCGGTACTCGGTTCTTCCCATTATCTCTGTGTTTGCAGGACAACGCTTTCGGGCTCACTGCTCACTAGGGTTCTCTTCTTCTACTGCACTGTTTGTATTCCTCTTTGGCATTGGTATCTCTCACTCCTCTGTGGTCATGCTACCACAGTGATCAGGCTTCCCCATCTTTTCGTTTCTCTCTCCTTGGAAACAATGAGCTTCGTGTGTTTCCTTCTGCTACCGAGGACTCCTTTGGCAGGCGTGTGCTCCTCGGCTCTCCTTGTCTGCACCTCCTCCTGGCGTGACCTTGTTCGGGGACTTTTGCTACTTATGCTCTTCCCTCTTTGTTCGTGACTTGCCTCTACTCTGCGTACTCTCTCTCCAGCCGCCTCATCTCAGGTAAATGTAAGTCTCCATTTAAAGAGACCGATCCTCTTTTCTTTGTACACACTGGGATATTTTAGTTTGGTCTTCAGCGAATTCCCTGGAGGTTAAGATTTTCTTTACATCTGGTAATCCCATATATGCCATTAGGGTGGAAGGTCTAGGGAGTTCCTCGCAGGAACTGGAGTACTTGTCCCCTAACGGGGAGTCTCTCCCAGTGAAGTCCCACTTGCACAGACCCCTAGGGTGGGTCTTGCGGAGCAGGCTCTCCGTCCTAGACTCAAAGGGGAAGGCTCCCCTTAAGGGAGAAGGGATGAATACCCTTGATTCATCACAACACATATACAGGTAGTTTAAAGCGGGGGGGAAGGATTAGCTAAATCACTCAATACTGCTTTAAAAGTATAAACAAAGGTTGAGAAATCAGAATTGTCTTAGAATGTCCAACACTTGCCTCTTGATGTGTGTTAAAATGCAAGTAATATTTCTAGTTACTTTAAAGGGTTTAGACAAAATGAGAACTTCCTGCTTTTGGAAACAAGGAGACAGACAATTGTTAGGCAGTGATTCAGGTGGCACCATAGGTCATTATGTACTTGCAGGTCTCCACGGCAAGATAAAAGCAGCCACCCAGTTGGGTAAGCGCAGAGGATTCAATAGAAGATTCTCAGGTCCCTGTTCCACCACCAAAGGCAAGATGAGGAATAGCTTCCTACAGAGGATTTGAGCTTACGGTAAGAATGTGGCGGCCAAGAAAGACACCAAAACGGGCATAGGCCCAACTGATTTAGACCAGGTACTCGGGGCGGGTCAAGTACCCGGGGGAAGTGTAATGTTGCAACCCAGATGAATGTTGGACTACGTACTGACATGTTAATTGTGTTTTATTAAAAAATAAAACACCTATCTAGCCCTACTGCTAGGAGGCAAGGTCTCTACCTATCAAAACTAATGGTGCTCGTCAAATAAAACAAATGCAATAGTCTGTAGTCCAAAACTGTTATCTACCCTGTCCTACTACATAGCAAAGTAACAAAAAGGAAGCTGGGAGCAATAGCTTCTGTCTTCGGCTTCTACCATGCCCAATCACTCGATTCTCTTTCTAGCAGGTTTTTAAGTTTGTCAGTGTCCCAAACCTCAGTGCACAAAGATTTCCTTTCCATAGGTTTACAACGTTTGTCAATGTCTCAACTCAGTTCACAATCTCTATAAAAGCCACGTTGGTTAAATATTAATAGCTTCTATATGGTTTCCTCCGTTTCAGGGAAAAAAACTTTGTTTTCATACAATTTCTCCAAATTCAGCTATATGCTTGAAACCCTCCAGTTTCTCTTTCTCTGTATTTCTCTTTAGAAAACATTCTAGTTTTCAGACTCTCCAAAGTCCTCTGGCCTACTGACAGGCTTACTTTCTCTCGATCTCAGTAAGGCCTCATCCTGTTCGGGTTTTCTTAGTTTCCGCGGCCCTCAAAGCTATTCCGGTCTCAAAAGTTAGTCTCTTCATTTTTGCAGGCTCTCCAAATCACTATGACCCTCTGATGGGATTGCTTTCCCTCTGCTTGTGTTTATCAGGCTCCTGTAACCTGGTTGGCTTCCCCAGCCTTGATTATTAATGTCTGTGTCTCTCAATTGTGTTCTCTCTTTGGGAGCGTTAGCTTCCCTTCTGTTGCTCGTCTCAGAGGCAAATGTGATTCTCAGGCGAAGCGTGGGGTTCCGGGCTCCCCTGTGCAGTCTGGTCTGCACGTCTGTTAATGGGACCCAGGACTACCACGGCTTCCTTGTGTCCGGGCCACCTGATGAGACAGCTGCTTTCCCGTCTGTCTCTTTCACAATCTTGGCTTCTTGGTCAGTTAGGACACCAGCCTTCCAGCTTCCAGCAAATGGTCTGCTCGCTCTCCACACCATTGTTGACTCTGCAATCTAGTGTGGCTCCTCCAAGACATTTTCCCATCAGAGGCTCGCCTCTGTTTAGGAGTCCTCCTCCTCCCTGTGTAAGAGTTTCTCTTCGATTCAAAGTTCCTCTTCATTTTATATGTCATCACAAACAAAACAAGTATATCCTTCTTTGACTGTGGAGTTCAGCGAGATCCATCATTACATGAAGCCAAAGAGATTGAAGAAATGTCAGTATTCGGTGGCATCAAAACAAAAGTAACATATTTACTCATACGTCCCATCCCCTTTCCTCCATACTGTATGGGCGTCCCTTCCTAGGGTCGCGAGACGGAGCCTTTTTCACCAGAAAGACCTTCTTCCCCTTTAATGCGCTACCCTGACTCCACCCACCGGCGCCACTCCTCAGTCCTCTTTTCCGCGTCGATGTGAACGGGCCGATTTCACCAGTGCTCCTGGGTTTGGCCTTGCCATGTAATTCCATTCGCTCTTCCCCGGATTATTCTCTTATCTACAGGAACTCGGAGGAGGAGGTTTTCTCCTCTTCCAACCCTATAGTCAACATCGAACGGGCTTGTCCAGGCTTTACCCGCCCATCAAGAAGTGTGTGGGACCTCAATTTGGTCTTGGGCGCCCTGGCGCGCAAGCCCTTCGAGCCTATGGCATCCGCGGACATCAGGCAGGTCACCATCAAGAAAACTGTGCTAGTACTCGCCTCCGCTCGCAGTGTCAACGAGATCCAGGCTCTGGTGGCTTCAGAACCCTATACCACTTTCCATAGGGATAAGGTGGTCCTGCGGACTCAACCTGTGTTCCTACCAAAGGTACCCTCCGCGTTCCATCTGAATGAGGAAATGGTCTTGCCTACTTTCTTCAGTGACCCGAGGGATGAGACAAAGAGAGTCTTGCACTGTCTGGATGTCAGACACGCTCTGAAATTCTTTCTTGATAGGACCAAGGGCTTTTGCAAGTCGGACACAGTTTTTGTCACCTTTTTGGGGCTCCAGACCCGGTTATCAAGCATTCAAGGCTTCCATCGCAAGGTGGATGGTTGCGGCCGTCAAGGAGGCCTATGATGGGCAGCTCAAGCCACTCCCCACCAACATGCACATTCACGCGGTAAGAGCCCAGGCCACGGCCATCGCATTCCAGCGGCAGGTTCTGTGGCAGGTCATAAGCAGGGCAGCTACTTAGGCCACCCCGTCGGCTTTCTGTAAGCATTACTGTTTGGACGCCGGATCTAAGTCAAACGCAGCCTTCGGACAGGCATTTCTGAGGGACTTGTTTACTTAAGGAGGGTCTCCTAGCCACCCTGGGGCTACATTCAGTTGTAATCGCCCATACAGTATGGAGGAAAGGGGACGGGACGTAAGAGTAATTACAAGTTGCCCACTGTAGTGACTAACGTACACTTAGTCCCCTTTCCTCCATACGTCCCACCATCCTCCCCCCCTAATAATACTGGTGTCATTAGGCAATGGTAAATGTTGTTGATGCGTCAATGGGGACTGAGGAGTCAGGGTAGCACATGCTCCCAGGGCCGAAATCCCTGCACGCCTCTAAATTTAAAGGGGAAGAACATTTTTCTGGTGAAAAATGTCCCATCTCCTGTCCCTAGGAAGGGATGCCCATACAGTATGGAGGAAAGGGGGACTAAGAGTAAGTTAGTCACTACGGTGAGTAACTTGTAATTTCCAATTCTCCTATTGTATGTTGGACTGGGAGTTGCTTATTGGAATGGGAGTTCATGTCCCTGAGAGGGGAGTCACTCCCAGTGAAGTCACACTTGCCCAAACCCATAGGGAAGGTTTGGCTGAGCAGACTCCCCTGCCTAGCTTCAAAAGGGGTGGCTCCCCCTAGTGGGAGAAGGGACGAATACCATGGATTCATCACCCTACTCCCATGGAGGAGCCCCAAGAGTCTCTGGTAAAGAGGTGGGTTCTGGTGTCTGGATTGGGACCAGCTGGTGGTGTTTCATCTCCTGTGATGGACTTGCGGCTAGAGAAGATGACGGGCCAGGACATCGGAGCCCCGGATGCAGGGTGACCTATTTCCAGCAACCCACTGTTGAATGACCAGGAGCAGCTGCAGCAGGGCCATGATCAATGATGTCACAGGACGAGATTGCCAAGGAAAGAACAGCTTGGTGTCCAGATCTGAGGACGAAGCCCCTCTTATGAGGAGGAGCATTCCGCGTAAAGATTCAGGGGAGCCCAAGGATAGAGTAAAGGACAATAAATTGACTGCTACCACTGGCTTTGAGGTCGATGCATTTAGTACCACTCGGTGGGATAATAATTGTCTTCCGTTATTTCAGTGCTCTGAGAACTATGGGTGTGTAGTGTGATGAATCCTGTAGTCATCACCAAACCCCAGCCTAAAGTCTCCTCCCATGTGGCATGGGGAAGGCAGCCGCTACCTGAATCTAACCCTGGGTGTGGTATCAGGGGGAAGGATCATATGGGAGGAGACTGCTATCAAGGGGAAGTGGTGACTCCACTAGGAGAGATGCAGTATTCATCTGATGAAGATGAGGATGAATCATTGCCAGATATTTGATAGCATACTATCAACGTTCAAATCCCCCTAATATCAATGTTCAAAGAACCTGTTATAAAAAGCCAGCTAAACGGAGCAAAGTTGGTGCCTCAGAGGCTCAGGAGTTAAAGATGAAAACCTTGAGTTGTCGTTTTTCTGTCTTAAAGAGAACTCCTCACTCTAATGTGAACTTGCAGACTCTTTACCCAAGCTCCCCTTACTCTAGTAACTCGCAATCCAATCTGATTTTATTGAAAATAAAATGGAACAACTTAATATCACACATTCTTCTATGGACTTCGATTCCCGTAATGCCAAATGTACTGGGACGAAGAAGAAGAACTCTGAGGCAATGGGGTCTCAGAAGTGTGACTATTCAAAGGTGCGGTCTAGTCATTTCCAATTCGAGCACCTGAGCGGGATATTTAAAACTCTGTATGAGACCCAGCGTTGTTGTGAAGAAGCAGAAGCAGTTCATGGCGGTGCGGGAGGAGTAGCAGACTGAGTTCAAGGCATCTGAGGTGCAGGAACAGACCCAGAGAGAAGCCTGCCTGCAGAGGTCACCCCGAGTGGTGAAAACCAGAAGAGCTGCAGAGTACAAGCAGTGGAAGATGGCATACTAAAAAGAAGCCCAGCTGTGAAGGGGACGTGCTACCGAAGGAGCGTGAAGCAGACTGGAGATGCCGCGGGTGTTCAACAGAGCTGTCATTGCTCACAGAGACTTCTGCGCAACTTAAATGAGACTTGCGGGAGAGAAGGCAGACTGACTTCCGAAGCTTTGCTGAGAGGCCTGGCAGCCAGAGGGTGTCGCCACAAGAACCAGTGAGTTGTCTGAGTTGGCAGAGAGTGAATGCTGACCCTGGGGCGCTCTGTACAAGAAGGCTGTCAGAAACTAATGATTTTGAATACCAAACAATAATAAATCTAAGCAGAACCTATTTAATGAATACCAGTTAACTAAAGAAAACGAAGGTAAGTGTCAAAGAAGAAAGACTTTAAACAAACTCCAAGAGGGTAAAGTTTGTAACTAATATTACCTACATCCAAGGAGCTGTCAAAAGAATTTGGGTAAACTCTGAGAGGAAAGGGTGTAACTAGCACTACCTACAGCCAAAAGGCTGTCAAAAGACTTTGGGTAAACTACCAGAGGGGGAAGCTTCTAACCAACATTACTTACAGCCAAGAGGCTATAGGCGGACCGTATCAAGACAACCCCTGGAAAAAGCTCATAACTAACATTACCATCAGCCAAGCAGTTGAGAGACCCTTAATAAAACACCCAAAGCATAAGTCCCTGTTTTAAGAGAGACAGTTTTGAGAATGCTTATATCTCACATTACCAGCGGTCAAGAAATTGTAAAACCACGCAGAAAGACTTGTGTGGAAAATACTGAAATCAAGCTGGCAAGTTTGAAGTTAGTGATAGGAGTTTTCTTCCTAGCATGCAAGTATACCAGGAAAGGGCTTATAGCGGTTAGTCTTGGCAGGGGAGTGGCCAGGAAAGAAGACAATGGTTTGATACCTTTGTGGCAGAAAGATTTGTTGAAAGAACTTTTGTTGAATTCAAAAACCTATATGATTTTTCAATTGTTGTGAAGATGTAGATCACTGGGGCAATTTGTTTGCTATGGTCACAAATAACCAGAAGTAGTATTGAGAAGGAGTGACATGTTATCTTGATAAGGTGTAACATGCTATCTTGACTGGAAGAAGTATTGAGAAAGAGTGACATGCTATCTTGACAAGAAGTTTCTTTTGAAGAAAGTGTTACGATAACAGAACAATTGCATTTGGTTTTGGAACATGTGTGTTGGGAGAAAGTCAATCATCCTTACAAGAGAGATATTGTGGAAGACATTGAATTATTTGAACTTTCAACCAGCTATGGTGAAAAGGACATTTGTTGTTTCTTCAAGAAATTCTGTAGTTGAAAAATGCTTTTTATATTGCTTTGAACGGAACTATATAATTTCAGTATTCAAAAAATAATTGATCCAGCGGAAGGGAATACAACCCTAGTCGCAAGGAGTGCTTCCAAGAACATTTGAGCTTGAATTACAAGATTGTTTTGATGCAGTAAACTTTAGCCATATTTTCCATGTATAATTGTGTTGTGTTTATTAGTGTGAGGGCAAGAGATATTTTTGACGCTACATCAGTTTTCTTTAGTTTGAGTTTGCTAGGTAGGGATCCTTCTTTGGGTTATGAACGCTAGGCGTTCATCCAACCCTCTTTTTACTTTTAATAAATGGCAAACTTCGAGAATACGTTACAATTGTGTCCGTCTCAGATTTCTGACCCCTCAAAGTAGCGCTATATAAGAAATATATAATTTTTATTATATTGTCAAATTTTGAAGGCAGCACCCCAAATGGTCAGATTTGTTTTTGGCTGATTTTTGTGCAGCCCTCATATCGCTATTTCGAGGGAGGGTTTCACTCCCTCTTCAACAAATCCCCCACCTCTTAACTTTGATACCCAAGAGGTTTTCCCCCAAACTTCCATTTGCTTCCCCGCCCACCACCTGACAAAATACATAATCCTAAACCCCCATCCCATCTGTCTACCGCACACACACCTACTCACTCACCCACCCACTCCCATCCATGACCCCACCACCTGAACCGCCACTCGAACAGCCTTACACAGAACGTATCCCCCACCAGCGCTACAAACATTCTCCCTCAACATACACACATACACTTATCCGATTCAGGCGTGTCATCCGTCTTTCGGTGTGGCAGTCGGCCCCTGCACAACCTACTCTGTGGCAGGGGCTTGATAGTTTGATTTAAAAAGACCGCTCGGAGCGGTCTCAGAGGCTGTCTTTCTCAGTAGACATTTTTTTCCCAAAAATGTATTTCACTTTATCATTCGTCATATGAGGCCTGTATGCAGCAATGAAGGCTTCGGGGACAGTCTCTGGCGTTTTATTTGGTCCTATTGATGTCTTCGGATCTTGCAATATCCAGTTTGAGGAATGGCCCCAGTTCTTCTCTAGATATACACAACTGCAGGGTTGGTGGTTACCTAAGCTCTCTTATCACCATCACAAGACTATCCTGGATTGCCAGACCAACCCTATTCATGACATCACTGCAAAGGGGGTGTGAATCTGTGTGCCTGTCTAACTCCCGATTATCTACAACCCAGTTTCAATTCACTCAGTTAATTTGTGAGCTCTATACAGAGCCCGTAAAATGTGATGAACAAATATGGGCTTTCATGCCTCTGAATATAAAGGAGGCACCCACCAAAGCCAATGGTTCAGGAAGACGGCTTCAAACAATGTAGCCATTTTTACTACTAGGCAGCCATAGGGCTACCTTTCTAAAAAATAAAAAAAGATGCACACTAGTCACTACAAAAAAAAGATACACTGCTACCAGCCTATGCGGAAACCCATGAAGGACAAAGAAAAGGGGGGGCACGGCTCCCTAACTGTTAGTAGCCATATGAACCGGCAGTACTGCTCATCAGTCAAAATGGGGGGCGCGAGCAGGCTCTCCATGCACTGACAACCACAGGGACTGATCAGTGCTGTGCTGTGCTGTCCAAAAGAAAATTATTTGACGGTAAGTGAGGGTGAAATAGATACTCACTTAACCCCCCAAAAAGTCAGGAACACGAAGGAAGCTGGTAAATATACTGAGGGCCTCCTAGAATAGAGGCTACAAAGCAGGAAAAAAGAAAAAGCTTTCATACTCTTAGTCTGTTAAGAGCTAGACCACTTCCTTTTCATGGAAGGCCTCCACCTACAGACCACTAAAAGACATATATGGCAGTGGTGGTTGGCCCATTAGTCTACACTGTGCGGGCGGCTTTGTGAACTCCAGAGATCATGTCCAGAAAGGAGGGTGCTGGGGCACTCTAAATTCCCTGACTCTGTGTATTTTATTTGTATTTTATTGAATTTATAAAGCCCTTTACTCCAAAGTAATTTACATGAGAACAAGTAAACATACAGCAAGCATAAGATGACAATTGAACCACAACCTGATAACGGCATTAAGAACAACTTACAATATTACAGCGAGAGAAGGGTGTAGGAGGGGGGAGGTGAACAAGGGAGTTGTAGGTGGAAGAGGAGTTAAGGACGGGGTTAAGAGCAGGAATGTGAGGGAAAAAGGTAGGTGAAAGTGAGACGAGAATCCAGCGGGGGAGGGGAGGAAGAGGAAAGAAGGGATGGAGAGAGTTAGGAAGAGGAGGAGTATGAGGTGAGGGTAAAGGGGAAGGGAGGAGGTAGAGAAGGAGGGGTGCTAGGGAGGAGAGTGGAAGAGTTAAGATTTTAGAGAGGAGCGAAAGGAAGGGTAGGAGGGAGAAGAGCGGATGTGAAGGGGGAGGCTGTTCCAGTGGAAAGGAGCAAGGAGTTGGAAGGAGCGGAAGTGGAAGTGGGAGGGGAGGGGGCGCAGCCTGTCCTCCTGGGGTTTAAGATAGGCAACTGGACTTTGGACTGTGACAGGAGGCCCAGCTTACTATTGAACCTTGCCCTTCTTTTTGGTTCATCCTCCATTCTGACCATAGCAGCCAAAGATTATCCTTGCTATATTTAGGTGCTTTCTCCATAGACCTTATAGGCGTCCATTTGGTCCTTTTCTTAAAAGAGAAATAAAGGTGTTCAACCAGTTCTTCTTGTGACGCTCACCATCTGACTCCACTAAACCTATCCTAAAATCAAGACACATGATTTACAGAAAACTTTCTCATTTGGCTATATCTCCTCTTGGCTGTTTCGCAAATGGTTTAAATGAAAATTGTATTCCCTTTAAGGTAGATTGAGAACAGTACCAGAATGACTTTGCCTGGTAGTTGTAAATAGAACACCTACAAATATTTTGATACTGCAGTAGTTAATAAGTCCTTTGTTACTGTTTATACAGCGTGCATACTGAAATCACAATGGCCTCTACGCATTACAATACCAAAACCGCAGGAGAGGATAGAGGCATGTAACAAACTGGACAAGGAAGGAATGAGAAGGTGACTGCTTGAGAAGAAGAAACAAGGGGAAACTAAATAGAACAGGGGGGCAGGTAGTCTGAAAAAGGGATAGGAAAATACAGGATTGATAATGGAGTCTTGGCGGGAATGGTTTAAAACAATTGAGCTTTCACAACATATAGGGAGAAGAGTATAAAATAGTGTCTTTAGCACCATGTCTTTTTTCCTCTTCTAGGAGGACGCGAAACCCAGAGGTGCAGAACTGGAATACGAGTCACTCAAGGTAACCCTAACATTCAAATATTTGACAATGAAGATTTCCATAAAGTTCTTATTCATAGTTTTTGATGCATTGGTTCTTCATTTACAATATTTCTAGTCCATTAGTTTTCATGTTTGTGGGATGGATGTGCCATCTGGTGATACAATTGTTACGTAAGACTGCCCTGTTCAGTTCCCGGCTTGACTACTTCAGTTGCATGTTCTTTCATTTCCCTCTGCATCAATTCCCTTATCTGCCCAAAACTGCACACTTCCACATGCTTGTTCCAAATGCCCTTTCCACATAATTTCCCACTAGTCGTAGTGGACGTTCCTTGGTTGGTAAGAAGTGTGCTGTGCTGAGGTGGGAGCATAATGAACCATTCACTTTTCTTCCACACTGCAATATTATGTAGGCACAAAAGATAGTGTTTCGGAAAATGTGTGACTGAAGAGTTATACACTACTTGAACAGATTCTGAAAAGTGAAAACATGAATGATGCATATTTAGCAATGACAGGAATTTAAAAGCCCTATCCCCAATAACTCCACGAAATGTGCTCCTTGATTAATTGTACTTAGGTGTGCTCCTTTGATTAATTATACCATATGTGCTCCTTCGATTAATTGTATTTTGATGTGCACCTTTGATTAATTGCATTTAGATGTGCTCCTTAATTGTATTTGTGTTTGTGCTCCTTTGATGAATTGTAGTTAGATGTGCTCCACTGAATTTTGCACTTAGATGCCCAACTGATCACCTGCATCTAGATGTAAGCCACTGACCAATTGTATTCAGATATGTGCCTTAGCCAATTGTACCGAGATGTGTGCCACTGCTTAATCGCAGCCAAACGTGCACAGCCAAACCTCACTGCATACACAGTAGTCTGCCCACCTGTTCTTAAAAGCTACACCTAGCCGCCATCACAGGCTGCTGCCTAGGTGCATCACCACATCACTAGGACGGGACTTATCCCTGCCTTGCCCCACCTAGACCTGGCTAACCACAAGCCCACGTTCTGCCTTGCTAACCTTCCGCAACTTGCCACTCCCAACTACAAACACACAATCACCCTAAAAATCTCAATCAGACTCCAACAACATCCCTCCAACACGCTTCCGGCCCTATGTACACCAATCTAATTCCACAGCCAGACTGCATGACACAGATTTTGACCTCAGTCCGAGCCCCAGTCAACCCAGGCCCTTTGTCACTCAGGACACACATTTTAATTTCATGCCAAGTCCCTGTCAACCTTGCCCCCTTCTCACTCGAAATATTAGACCAACATCTCGCCTAGCTACATGCTGGCATTATTTCCCAACAACACCGTCTATCACCTGGAGGAATGCACACCAACTCTAGAGTCACCTCCCCCACAACATTGAACACATCAACAACACCTTCCAGTCACTTAACTTAACCTGAATGCCGCCACCCCTGATTTGACGGCTACCAGATGTAACCTGAATGATCACACCAACAGCATTACTGCTGCCACGTATGATCTGAATACATCCACCATAGGTCATTCCAAAACCATTTCCCACATTACTTCTCTTCCGAAACCTAGTACCCTAGCTCTAACCGCAACTCTGAGCACGCTGATCCCACTAGTCCTAGCGCACCCATTAAGCACTGTGGTCAATCCAGCCCCCACACGCCAGCTTGGAGATGCCCACTAATCAATGCCAGATCACCCCTAGCACATGCACTAGATATTGCAGGTCTCATCGCCAAAAGCAGACTAAACTTCCTAGCCATCCAAACATGGCTCCATACTGCAGCTGGGCCGGCTCTCCCCCTCGCCATCCCAGAAAACGACATGATCTACATGACAGATAGATCTCCAAAGGAGGCGGAGCAGCATTCATTGCTAAGAACCAACTTCCTACAAGGGAAATCCCTAACCAATCCTTCCACTGAGGAGAACTACTCTCTATCAAAATGTCCTTAACTACCTCTGTCACCATGACCCTCCACCTTGTATGCAGACCCCCAGGTCCTGTGCTCTCCTTTGAGGAAGGTGTTGCATAAATCCTCTCAGAGAACACCAAGCCAAGCTCGATTTTCATACTCTTGGGAGATCTTAACTTAGGACTCAACGACCCAACTGATAATGCCCTCGCCAACAATATCAAAGCTCTAGGTTTCACCCTCCGTATCAACCCCACCCACATCAAAGGTCACACCCTCGACTGACTGGTAGATCTTAACTGCAATACCAACATCTTCTCGAACACGCCAGGCCCTTAGTCAGACCATCATGTCCTCTCCTTCACCATCTCGAAGAACTATTCCACAGATACTACCCCTCTACATGCACCAGCCACCCTATCCAGAAATACTCGCAATATCACAGCAGAGAAGCTATTACCATTGATGCACCCCATTACCAGTTACCTGGTTAATACAAACAGTCACCCCTCCGCTATGGTAGTTATATAAGCAAACTCTCCTAGCCGCCATTGACAAAGTAGCGCCTCTGAGCATGCGCAAACCTAAACCGCTAGCCCACTTAATCTCCTGGTGCACCTCAAAACAATGCTCAGAACCAAGAGAACTGCAGAATCCAACTGGAAAAAATGCCCCTGAATCTAACAAATAAACCTTTACTGTCGCCTCCAGAAATCTTCAACTAGCAATCCTCCAAACCAAAAGTGCGACTTATGAGAGAATTGCCAAAGCCAACTCCCGCACGAAGGAGCGCTTCACAATTCTAGGAGAACTTGAATCGCCAGTGCCAACCCAAGAATCGTGTCTTAAAGACACTTCCTGGTGCACAGATATACAAAAAGCACTCCTTGACAAAATCGCCCTACTAAAAATGAAAATTGAATTAAAAAAAAATAACTGAACACCTGGCCAAACTCAGCAGGACTTTACACACACACACACAGCACCCAGAACACCAATACACAACTTGAATTCACCCCATTCACAACAGAAGTCTTGAAAATCATCACAAACCTTAAGCCTTCCAGATGTCAAGGTGATATCTCCCTGGCCTCGCTCATTAAATACTGCACTGCCAAACTTACCCAATTCATCACAAACTTGTTCAAAGCCTCATTCGAAACAAGCACAGTTGCAACCAACCTCGAAAATGTGTGGGTCCTCCCATTACTGAAGAAACCTACATTAGACCCCAACATTCCCACAAACAACTGCCCAATCACAACTGTACCTTTCCTGCTTAAAATATCAGACAGAGCAGCTTATCTGTAAAACCATTTGGAATCAAACATCCTCCTAGGCCTTTGCTAATTGGGCTTCCGTCCAGGGCATGACACTGAATCGGCCCTCCTGGATTTTAAAATACAAATGGACGAGATCAAAGATAACGGCAACCTAATGCTCCTCCTCCTCCTGCTGGACCTTTCAGCAGCTTTTGATTTAGTTAACCACAACATACTTTGCAAACACCTTTCCACGGCGGCCCACTTCTCAACCAAAGCAATACTTTGGACACAGTCCTTCCTAGCTAACAGAACCACAAGGGTTTTCTCACCTGTTGCCTGTCCACAAACGAATCTTGTTCAAAACCCTCTCCTTGACACACAAATGCCTGTCAAGCTCAGCCCCTAAGTACTTATCTAACAAGTTACCAAAAACCAATCCAACAGATCCACTTGCACCTACTCACCATACCCAGAAACAAACAGAAAGCAGGGGGGTTGTAGCTTCCTAGTGGTAGCTGCCAAACACTGGAACGCTCTTCCATCATTACTAAGCTCTGAATCCTCCTATAAGGCCTTGCACAAAAGCTTGAAAACCTGGCTAGACACTCAAGAGCTGCTAAAGTACAATCCACTTGAAATATCAACTATTACTGTTTCTGTTAACCGGATGCGTTACTATGAACTTTCAACAGAATTCTTAACGTTATAGATCACTGAGAATTTCTACATGTGTATGTATGCACTTATGCTGTATTTTCACATAACCAGCGGCCAGATGCATCAGTGCTGGGTGTGGTTTACAAATGTCAAAATAAATGAATATAAGTGGAAGCTTGGGCAATTTTTTGTCTCGTCAAACCTCTAGCTTCAAATATATTTGGACACCAAGGCCCTCATTTTGAATTTGCTAGTAGTGATTAAAAAAAGGTGGTATTTGGAAATTGCACCTATTTTACCGCTCCACAAAATTCTTTTCTCACCCACATACAAAATTCCATATAACAAAATTCCACCAGATTGTAAGTGAAGGTAATACTTCCACTTAAAATGATGGTACAGACCGAGGTGGAATTATCACGTGGCAATTCTGCCTTTATCCAGGGGAATAACTAGAACCATCAATAATGCATAGAATTACTGTTACTGCATGCAGCAATTTATATTCAGTTTGGCCGTACTGTCTGCAGCAATAACATCCATTTGGAAAGGAGGCTGAAGTCTCTCGTATTCAGAATATCCAATTTACATGCACTCCCAGTCAAGCGAGAGAAATTCAGAATAAAATATGAAACCTATTTTTCTGAATTTCTTTGCTTATGGCTCAGTGACTTGCAGGCTTACAGTCCAATTGAGGCAGGGTTGCTGATTGACGTAATCACAAGAAGGCATGCTGCTACTGGCAGAACTGGAGCATTCCCTTAGAGAAGAATTAGGTGCTTTTGTGCTTCCTGCTCTTGTAGCCTCAAAATGTAACGGGTGTGAAGCAACAGTTTTATCTACTGATACTTTTGAATTAACCTCCACAAAAAACATTCCGAAAATGACTTGCCTGCTACTCCAGAAAGCAAACGACCTCTTAGTAATTGGGCTCAAGTATATGGAGCACTTTGTTCAAGGGTTCTGCTCTAGTCTGACTAGTTTACTTCAAAACCCTACTCAGATTTCACTATCTGATTAGCTCTTCTACCTCTTACCTCTTCTACCATCTTCTGGCCACTTGACTGTAGACATTGGTTATTTTGAGGGGATATCCAATGTTCATTGTTAGGACACAGTTTTTCTGAAGTGCAACAACTTCATCAATACCATTCAACTGAGGCAATACAAGACTCCACTCTTAGTCTAAGGCTGTACCACCTGAGTACGTGGTAGCATAGACAGAGCGCACAGGCTTATCTTAGGAGGGAGAGAGGGCTGTAGAATCAGTACAAATGAAATTGTAATCCAAATGGTCCAAAGAAACACTATGTATGTGAAAATAAAGGATTTATTTAAATACAGGTAGGTCCAGATAAATCTAGGGGTAAATACGTACTAACACATTACATGAAATCAAAATTATAAAATCGCCACATTATACTTAAAGGTACACAGACCAAAGTATAAACCTTATTTGGAACCCCTGACAGTAGTTCTAGGGAAGTCAAAACCTTTTCATACACATTCAGTATAGGCCACACCTATTCTTGGGGAGTAAAAAACAATATTTAATTTCACAATTACAATCAGTAATGCAAGGGAGCCGACCCTACCAGGTGTACAGTGACTCTCAGTACACATCACATAATCAGTCAACTGGACAATATACTTGTTGTGAATAGTGGAAGACTTATTCCAGGTACAGTAAAAACCTATAACTGCTTTTGTGATAACACACAGTTATACTAGGTGAGTAAAACCTAAGGATGTAATATTCAATTACAGGTGCTTTTGAGATCAGTGAAACACAGATTGAGATACGCAGTAGCTCTGGTAACTTATTTTTGGATGGCACACAGCTAACTCAAGGTAAGTAAAACCCACATACTTTGTATATCTCACAAGCTGTCCAAGTTAGGTCTTTCCCAGCTATAAGGATAACTGAAGTATGACTTATCAGGGACAGTTAGAACCACAGACTCGAGGTTAGATAGCACAGGGAAAGTAAAACCCAATCTTACACTTTACTTGACTCAGTTATTCTAGGTAGGCAACAACCTAATACAGACTTATTCTGGACAGGCTAACAGCAAGTCAGGGGAAGCAGGGGCAAGTTGGGGGACACTTGTATAATTATCCTCAAAGTACTAATTTGGTGATACCAACACTTTGGGGAGAGGCACAACCTAATCACAGGAGAGTAATATACATTCACATCTGCTTTCTATTAGACTGGCAAAACAGTTTCTAAGGAAGAGAAGATGTTGACCATACTTTTAAGAATAGTGCATCACACACCCAAGTAAGTAAGAACTTTTGTAACTGTTCACTTTTAGAGTTAGTTACCAACCAACTCTTTACAAGTATGTAACGTTTAAACACGTATTTTCTTTTCCAGGCAAAAGTCCCAATCCCTTAAAAGTCTTTCCCTTATTCTTGGAGCATGAGTGTTCTCAGTGGCAGAAGGGGGGGTCACTAGGACTAGGGACCAACAGGCAGTGTCAGAATAGATTCTTTAGTAGCAAAAGTCAGAGTTCCTTAGGAAAACTGGGCAAACAGGTGAGTACTTTACTTTAGAGTTAGAAGAGGGTCCAGGGGCTTCACAGAAGACACCCTAGCAGGATTCTAGCAGTTGGACTGGGAGAACTGGATGAGCGGCCTCCCCATCACCGAAAACACCCCACAGCTACACACCACAGAAATCCTAACAGACTTAAGATAAGTACATACCCAAGCCAACTCAGAACCTCAGCATTGAAGAAGATTTTGCAGCAGGAAGACTTCAGGCTCTGCAGCCAAACAACCGGTCAGTGGATTCCTTGTCGTGGTGACTGAGAACAAGACCTCAGAAGGAACTTTGTAGCAGGGATTGATGAAGAAGGCTCAAGGCAAGGTTTACCTCGTAGCTGAATGCGGTTCTGTGGATTTGGCACCTTTTCAAGGAGCACAGAAGACCAAAAATGGTGGTTCAATTCTCATCATGACAAAGGTCCAGCACTCTGGTGATGGGACTTTTCGGAATCGATTTGTGTTTCTGGAGATCCACCAAGATGCCCACAAAGTTTCAGCGAGATTCAGAATTCGGAAGACCGTGCACCGCATAGTGGCTCGAGGTCCCACGGTGTTGGGGTATTGCAGCAACGCAAGGTCCCAGCAACGCGTGGGATGGCTAAAAATGGAGGTCTTCTTGAGTATAGTGGGTCTCATCAGGCTCTGGGTCACGGTCGTCGTTTTCAGAGTCCCCAGGTTGATTGGAAGGAAGGGTTACGGCAGGCTCTGGTTACACAGCAGGCTCTCGGGTCGCTGGAAATAGTTTCTGCTGCTTTTCATTCACCCTCTTTGGTTTTGGTTCCAGTGGTTGACTTCTCTTCAGCTTCCAGGTTTGAAGTATTTATCAGGAACTACAGCACAACATCTGCATTCTCCCCTCACATTTTACAAGAAGGGGCGGTCTGGTAGGACAGCCAGCCCCCCACTGGGATTTGTCCACATTCTGGCAAGGAAGAAGACAAAGGTCTGTGGAGTTTGGGACTCCTCCCTCGTTTCGTGCCCTCACAGACAGACTGAAGCCTGGACGGGGAGTCCAGGGGACTCCCGCCAAAGATAAAAATCACACAAAGGAATTTCCCACCCTGGATGTCAGGGGAAGGAACAAGAAAGGACAAGAAACACTAAAATGGTGAAAAAAGACAAGAGCCATTATGGTAAAAATTAGCACCCTTAGGTGCCTTTACTGCAGCTGTGAACACATGTTTTGATTAGGAAAAGGTGCACCAAATTAATACAAGGTATCACTGCCACCAGCCATTGAAGGTAAGCTTGTCCCTGTAACAGAATTGTTACAATCTTAATGTGAAAATTGATACATTGTATCTCCCCTTCACTCCAAATAAGATGGGGTGTGCTTGCTTCACAGAATAAAATGTAAAAGGGATCCACTGATCCTTTCTACCCTTGGGAACTGTAGTTCACCTAAGGTTAGCAAAATAAAGTTAAAAGGGGAGCCCATAGGGCAACCCAGCAACAACAGGCACTTATTACCAATAAGATGTTAAAGAGGATCACTTTAAAAAGACACTATGGAGAGTCAGAAAAATAACACCCATAAAAAGAGTAAAAGATTATGTGAGTGTGGAAAAAGGTTCCCACTCAGAGGTATTACGGAAAAATATCCCACTAGTAAAGCAAAAAGTTCTGGGGTTGACCCAGGTCAGGAAGATTTACCAGTTTTGTGAAAATCTTACCTAACATTCATGTTTCAACAACGCATTCATGAGAGCTCAGTGAAATTGTGTACCGTGGACAGTCCTATAACACATTATGACAGAGGGATGACAAGACAAATTATTTTACAAGGCCTTGTCATTTAGATTGTGCAAGTTCGACAATGTAAAGTGCAGGGGGAAGTGCCAAGGAGAGGGAGCGGGGGAGTGCAATTAGGGTTACTGTGTTTCTTTAGCTGGATGACTGTTTGATCAGAGCTCCGTAACATCCGTTCACAAGCTCCAGTTTGCAAACTGACTCCTTCAGACCCCCTCCTGGAAGACAGTCTATGCTGATATTTGCATTTCTGGTCTCTGTTGAAAGTCTGCCAATTTTAGTATTGGTGGGTAAGGAAAGGGCCAAGCTGTATCATGGCTCGTGCAGGTAAGGCCCCATAAACCGTCAGTATAGAGTTGATGCTGTCTGGACTGTAGAGCTATCCTGGCTTGTTTCTGTGAAAGGCAGATGAATGAGCTGTTGGAAAGCTGAAGTTCAGTAAATACTGTGTGCCAGTTTAGCTGCTGCCTGTAAGGCCTTTGGAGGTTTGCCACCTATTCCTTGTCCCTAGAGGAAAGAAACAGCAGGACATGCTGCTTCCCAAATACCATTTAAGAAGGAGGTATTGCAGAGAATGTCTTTGATTCAGTGCTTTCACACTTAGTTGGTAGGATGAGAGAGCCATGTCTCCTTTTCAAAATGGCCAATTATCAGTGTATGTGGTTGGCAGCCGTGTTTCCCTGTTCACCACTACATGTGGGCTCAATATTTAAGTACAGGTGCTGATTAAATGGAGTGCCTTTGGAGATGTCTATGTATCTCCAACTTGCCAATCTACCTTCCTACATCATGTGAAAGCCTAGGATGCCTTGCACTGCCCCCAACATCCTGATTTTCCTGTAAATTGCACACTGCATTTCTCTTTCTGTAAATCGTGGCATAGATATCCTTTTCCCCACTTCACATAGAGACTATTGATCCCAGTACTACAGCTCTAATTTTGCAATTGGGAGCAATTTAGAATCGTTGAGGCTTCCATGTTAGGAGTAGTCTAGGACACAACTCTGACTCCAACTTTCATACCTCAAAGAAGGAATTCTGGTTCAATGAGAAGTACTTTCAAACAAATTCATTTATGCTTTAAGTGTACTTTGGAATAGTTGGCCTCCTGCATCCATAGGCCTGCTTACCTATTATGTGGCTCTCCAGCTGTTCTGGACAGCTCCCATGACCCATAGCCAGCATAGTCAGTGATGAGGTTTCCTGTGAGTTGTCATCCAAAACATCTAGAGGACTGCATAACAAGTAACCATGTGCTGGGGAAAGTGAAGAAAGTGCAACAGCCTGATTAAACTGACAGTGAGTAAATGTGTCCAAGAATGTCCATAGTTATCTTATTCTACCTAGAACTACCCTATTTCTTTTTTTTTTTTTTTTTTTTACAGTGGTCCGGTTTTTAGGTCCGTTTTACTAATGAGCAAAAACGAGCCCTTTTGTCTTGGGTCAACGACACAGCCGCAGATGAATGTGGCAAAGCACAAGAACAATGTTTTTTTTTTCCCAGAGATATCTTCCCCCATTACACTGAATATTGTTCTCCCTATGTTTCTTCATGGAGTTCATCTGACTGCTTGTGAGCAGGCATTTCACCTGTCTGTGAGAACGGTTCTATTAAGGCACAAAGGGGGATCAGAAGTACTCCCTGTAAGTCTCATGTTTACTGCACCTTCTCTAAGCCAACATACTACTCAAAATGTAGTTGTCTGCTTGATCATCTCTTGCCTTTTTCAGTGTTTGTGTAGTTAATTCTTCGACTTTCCAAAGGCATTCGAGCACATTCCAATTTAATCTAAACTTAATGACTTTAAAAAGGCTTGAAAAACTTTCACCTAAAATGTGAAATAGGAAAGTAGAATAAGCCATTTGAGACCAGTTATACATGCCACAGTTCCACCCAGTAACCATCACTGGAAGTTCACCTGCAGTTCAGGGATACATGGTCAAAGCTACATCTCCACGTCATATGTTTTCTAAGCTTCATACAAAGATTCCAGGTCGACTTTCAATACTTAATAATTACCAACACGTTCAAGTCACAGAAGAGCCATCCATGAACTAATCCTTCAGACCTTGTTTCAGTGGGTTGGAGCTTCTTGCACGACAGCTCTCACATTTCTGAATCCCTGTAAAAAGCAAACCCATTAGAGCCTACTTGCAAATGGCGAGTGTATTGCAAGGAATGGAGATTGTTCTCTAACTCATTATTTTTAATTTGAACATGCATCCAATTTAAACCTTGAAATTTAGATAAATGTATACAATAGTTGTACATTATTTGTTTTCTGTTGAAGAGTAAACACATTGTGTGGGTTTGTATAGTATATAGATGCCTTGATATAGTAGTATGCTTCACCCTTTAACTTTCTTTCCTGGCCAATTCAAGTGCTACACATTCCCTTGTGATTGTTCTCTCTCTATCTTTGTAGCGCCAAGAACTTGAATCTGAAAACAAGAAGCTGAAGAATGACTTGAATGAGATGCGCAGGGCACTAACTGAGAAGGGATCTCCAGCAGTGACCGCTCCCGGAGCACCTGCCTACAAAGTCCTCACAGAGCAGCTGATGGCCATTAGTGAGGAGCTGGATGTGCGCAAGGAAGAAGTTCTCATCCTAAGGTCACAGCTTGTCAGCCAGAAAGAAGCCATTCAACCCAAGGTAGGTAACATAGAGCACCACTGCCTTTATGGTAAGTTTGATGGTGAGCGAGGTTTGCAGAAGAAAGTATTAACCCTATTGTTAGGTCTGAAATACATTTGTGGGATTCCTTGGTTAACTTTAGTAGTTCAGAGTCTTTGTTGGCTTTCTGGTGTTCTGAACCCATTTGTGGCAACAGTACGTTTATTTCTAAAGCCTCACTGACAGCTGAAACCCATGTTTGATATGCTGCCTTAAGCAGCCTACAAGGATACCTTGGAAGGGGGACTCCAAAAGCCCCATTTAGTAAGTTTTCTCACCCAGAAGGCATGTTGGGTCACATGCTGGTGACTCGTTTAATTTTGTTTGCACCACAGTGTAGCCTTTCCACGGGATTTGTAGCTACTTGCTCCCTGGCCATGAAGTTGGTTTTTAAAACTCTTTAACTTGTCATTTTCATTGCAGGTCTTCTTTGTTGTTTGACACGTCAGGAAAAGCTATATGGCCTTGATGCGATCTGTCTGAGGGCTCTCAGTCTTGCCTGGTTGAATGCAACCTGGTTTAGTAGGGGAGAGGGTTCTCTCAGATGTGTGTGAAATTTGATGGCCACTAAAATTGTGAGTGCACAATGATGGTGATTGGAGGGCTGCGGTAGCCCCTACCCCTCTGTTTTCTTTAGTTTTTATATCTGGGCTACCACAGGTTTTTCAATAGAACCTACAGAGAACATTGTGCAATGTGGCGGGTCGGAAGGAGGAGTTGGACACATTACGGACATGTTACCTTTCTTTAATGAAAACATTGGAAAAAGGCTTACGTTTCCTTTTTACTAAAGGGATTGCCCTGCCTATCTAAATTAACTAAAGGTGCTTGTCTGTCGTCAGGAAGTCAAAAAGTATAATTTGTCCTCCGTCCCAAACCTAACGCTACCGGACACTACCAGTAATATGAATAACTCAAAAATAGGCCAAAAGAATGTCTTTCTTCTCTTAGTCGTCTCTCTTCTTGTATTCCTCTCATCGGCTTCCTCCTTAAGGCTGTATCTTATCTTCTGTGGTTATTGGTACAACAATGTATGCTTAGAATATAGGATTCTTTAAGTTAACTTCCCTGATAGTCTCTTGATGTTTCCTTCATAAGTTCATGTAGTTCCTCCCATATACTTGTGGGATTTCATTCTCTTTAAAGGATAGTTCCGGGACTTTTTTTTTATTGTCCCTACGGGTCGGCCATGTGTTTGTAAGCATAAATCGGTAGATCGTAGGAAACTTTCCTATGGACCTTACCCGACTTTTCGCCCATTATCGCACTCGAAATCAGCCTCCATTTTGTGATAATCCTATCATTCCGCCGCATCGACCTGGCTCACCTGCCTTTGCGGCACTAAATCAAATCCCCCGCCCCTGAAACAGACTTTATCAAAACATTCATATTCCCCGCCTCTATCCGTGACGTGACTGAGCTGCGTAGGCAAACGCGCCCAGGCGTCTTCTACGCGACTCCACACAGACCCCGGAAATCAACACAGATCAGCTCACAATACAGCGCACCACAATTCGGAATATGAAACTGTACTTTGAAATCAAACCGCAAGATTGTAAATGTGGTAAAGTACATTTATTTGACATCAAATGTTTAGAGAATATTCAGCGATTTGCATTTTTATTTGCTCATGTTCCAAAAAGTTCGTATTGAGGAACGCGATGGTCCTTTGCTGTACACAGGGTCTTAGAGCATCTCACAATACAGCACCACAATTCGGAATGTGAAACTGTACTTTGAAATCAAACCGCAAGATTGTAAATGTGGTAAAGTACATTTATTTGACATCAAATGTTTAGAGAATATTCAGCGATTTGCATTTTTCTTTGCTCTCGATCCAAATTAGTTCGTCTTGAGGCAAGCGATGTTCGTGTGCAGTACACAGGGTGTTGGTTTACGATAAAAATAAGCTCTTCTGTCGCACTGATAATCGCATGGCTGTTCCAACAACGAGGCACTAGGCCACCACAACGGTAGGTATGTTGCATCTAACCCTTAGTACCGCGTAAGGGCATACTTGTACTTGGCGATCGTCCCATAAAATGGTCAGGGTGGTAACGTTGTTCACGCGGAGAAGCAACTGGCGGCTGTAGAAGCCGTCCGCCGGTGTCTGGTACTCGTGACACAGACAGTAGTGAATGATGTACCTAAAAACATAAAAAATGAAATTAGTCTCACCATCAGATCCTTATTAAAATTATTCATTTCATAGCGAGGACAGCGCTACTGGGTGTACACAAGTGTTTAAAGGCGTGGCGAGGCATGGAGGGGGGGGGAGTGGAGTACAAGGTAAGTAGCATAAAATAATAAATAAATAGGGCCAGCTGGTGGCAAGTGCAAGGTAAGTGCAGAACAAGTGCTGGGAAGGGGGGGCTGTAGGATACTGAGACAGTCCCCCAGTGCAGGGGTTGACAGGGAGGCAGTGCAGGTGGAGAGTGGAAGGGCCCAGGACCGAGGTCGCAGACAGTGGACCAGTTGTAGCAGGGGAGAGGGAGAGAGAAAGCAGAAGCAAAGAGGAAGGTTTTGAGGTGCTTCAGTAAAAGCAGATGTTTCTCCTCCAGATAGTGCGCGGTAGAAAACACTATGCCACATAGAACGAACAAGTACAACTGAACCCGTCTTTAAAGCCACTGTATAGTAATGAAATTGCGGTATAAACTCATCAAAAGTTACTTACATTATATTTGCATTTTCCATTGTGTCTCTGTGTAGGGCAGACCCGAAACACCACTCCTTCTTTGCCGACGTTACTTCTTCTAATGAACGTGGCTCATCGTTTCGTTTCTGAAATTTTATTCATTATCTTTTCTTAGTCTTTCAGGATGGTCCCGGCCTGTCAAGGTCAAATCACAATAGAACCTTATATTGGGTCGTGGGCCGTTCCGCCACCCGAGCAAAACATCAAAGCAGCTGACCTTCACTTTGAGCGAGCACACATTTCTAGTTAGCTCCAGTTAGTGTAAGGGCATCTTGTCTGCGTGCCTTTTTTTTTATTGTCCCTATGGGTCGGCCATGTGTTTGTAATACGGAAACATTCTATAATTTTTGTAAAAATGATTTATATTACTGTTTGGTTTAATTGCAATGGGCCTGCAACATGAGGAGACTCGAGAGAACAGACAATCGAATTACAATCATTTAAACCGTGATGTGTATTTCTCAATGAGCTCTGCTTTAGGTGGACATGGAACAGAGGCAATGTTGGGTGGCAATGCAGTTGTCCCCTGCATAGGTTCGTTCACCACTCCATGTATGTGCCTATCGAGGACATCTACGATAAGTCTCTCAATAAACTCATATTGCATATCCTCAAACACTGGTTTGATCACCCATTGTTTACTTCTTTTAGTGAAGGCCTTATTGTAGCGAAGCGTCCCTAAAGTTCCGGTCGTCCTACTTTGTTGACGGCCAACATTATGGTTATGTGCCAAGACCGCTAGAAGAGTCCGATTTATCATGCCTTCCATGCCAAAATGCAATCTTTTGGGCCTGTACTTGAGGCACATATTGTGGAACACCTCCAAATCTCCTGTGTGGCAGAATTCCGTGAGTCCCCTCAAAGCTTTTGTTATAGTTTTATCAAATACAATCTTTTCAATGGCCTTGTGAGTGGGTGATGAAGGAATCAACCACTTCTTCTTCCGTGCCTCCTCTGTGGACAAATGGCCATGTTCACATTTGTGGAAATGCTCATTTGTCGACCATCGATGTACGTTGCTACAGTGCAACATTACTGACCGCCATTTTTCCAGTAGAATTTCCAACGACCCTTCACATGTTTTTGAGCTCCACCAAAGATGGTTGCTGATTGACTTGGACCACTGTGAAATACCTTGCATATCTTTTTTTTTTCCTGCAGCCGACAATTTTTTATTGATTGATTTTGCAAGATGCCAAACGTCAAATTGGTGATTTATATTTTTGTACTGTTCTCTCATTGTCTTGGCAATTGAAACGTGTCTGTCCGTGGCTATCAGGTCGATCACCATTCCCCGCGATTGTAGTTCTTGCAATGATGCTACAAAGCCAACTTTCTCCATGGCCACTGAGGATGTACTTTGTGACACCTGCACGACCACCGAACTCACAATTTTCTTACTTTCCATGTCCTGAAAGTGGTAGGTGCAGTACTTGGCTGAAAATCCTGGACTGTCGCATTGTCCATCACCGGCTAGCCTGAAGCGTTTGCCCGCGAATGTACTTTCCATTGACATTTTTTCCATTCTCCAAGCTTCGCTGATGGCTGGAAATAGATAATCGGTTTGGTATTTGTAGAACTGACTTTTCGCAATGAAACGGATTCCCACAAACTGAAAGAAATACTGTAACTTTTTAAAACTTGAACCACTAAAAAGTGCGGCCGCTGCACAAAGTAGATTGCCTGCTGGCAGTTGCCCCAGCATGGGTTGTGCAGACCATGCGAACGGATGATATTGTGTACAGGTGGCATGTATTTTAAGGTTAGTGCCTCGAATTGCACGAGTCACATTAATCAATGGCTCCCCACATACTTCCCCACCAACCCAATGCCCACATTTCATCATCATAATAATATCCATCAAACAGCTATCGAATACAATGAATTTGGCCTCTTTCCTTATACTGTCACTCTGCATCCCAGCTGGTTCGGCCTGTAACGTTGAGGACATGTCACTCGCATGAAAGGTACAATCTCTGATATCGTCTTCCGCTATGCTGAGTGATATTGATGGTGTTTCATTGTCGTCCACTTCATTCTCTTCCATTGCAACATCTGTTCCTTGTCCGGAGATGGGAGAAAAAAACAATGTCTTCAACTTTCGCGTGCTCTTATTTTTTGCGGGTGTGGATTCTGTGAATTGATCTACGACTGCATCCAAACTACCAGGAGGACATTCACTATCAATGGCTGGTGGTGGTATAGCTCCGTTGTCAATCACTTCATATTCTTCCCATTGGCACGATGCATCTCCAGTCTCAAGTCCCTGCCAAAAGGTTTGACAAGCAACATCTCTCGTTCGCTTCACTGTCTGTGTAGATCTAGTTCTTACACCCACTCGCAACTAGAGGACAGATTAGAAAAGGGATGTTCAGTTTAAACACAACTTACAGTATTGAACTATTGACAGTGAAAGACAACATAATATAGTGAACAGGACACTAACCTTCTTTTGCTTTCTTTTCTTTGAAACTTTCTTTCCTCGAACTTCAACATCAGGACGCTGTTGCTCCGACTCGTGTGTGCATGTCTCCACTTCCTCTCGCGCTGCAACGACTATACTTTCATGATAAGCACATCCATCACTCACTGAGGCTCCATCGACTCGCTGAAACATAGAACTTTCATTAGTATGTATAATAATATTGAAAACACAAAATGTACTTGGGGACCAATACCCATACGTACATCTCAATAGCAAAACACGAATGAACGCATTGTGTAGAACATTCAAACGACAATAGTTCACGCATTGTTGATCTAGTTAGATTGAACTGTCAAGATCCATACCTCGGGCTCCGCATAGACTTCCATTGATGATATTATTGAAGATGAGGCTTCAGCAACTCCCTGAAACACAGTAATTGCATTAGTATGGTTTTGTATTTTGTTTAAAAGAACATAAACTTTCTGCAGGCGTCAACGGCTCATCTAAATAGACCTGCACAAATGATCAGTTGTCTAAAATAAATAATGGATATCTAAATATGATTCGATTTGCTCCATCGTTGGAAGTGTCACCACCCAGAGATCTGCATCAACTATTAGGGGTGATGTTCTTGTTGAAGAAGCTCCGTCAGCTCCCTGAAACATAGTACTTGCGTTAATAAAGAAGGAAGTATAGCGGATGTAATCACGTCATTTGATCTCGCATGATTGATCTGTCAGTATCCATACCTCGAAATGCATAAGAACATCAAGGGACGCTGTAACTGCGGTGCACACTTCTGCAAGCTGTTGCGCCGACCCGTAACTGCACGCTCCCCCTTCCTCTTGGACTAATGCTCCATCGACTCCCTGAAACATAGGACTTTCATTAGTAATGAACACAATATTGAAAAAAGAAGACACATAGGAGGGCGACGACAGAAGGACATACCAATGGCTAAAAACGAAAGAAACATTGTGTGTAACAATCACGCTACAAGAATGCAAGATCTGATGATCTCCATCGATGGAACTGTCCGGAAACGTACCTCGAGCATCTGAGTGACATCTACGGTTGTCGTCAATGCGTTGGACTCCTCAGCATCTCCCTGAAAGACAGTACTTGCATTATTTTGGATAACAATAATTATAACTGAAAACAAAGACTAGAGGACGAGTACTGTGGTGTACCATTAGGTAAAATAATTACACGATCAATTAAAACTATTGATTTACATGCCTAAAACAAGTCAGTGTCAGAATAGCTAAGTAAGATTACCCGATAGGCGCTTGAAGTGGCTGATGACTGCAATAACGACACGGATGGAGAATCTTCAGCCTTCATATTGAGTGGATACATAAATGGGGAAATTATTGTTAGCTAATGCTACACACTACCGCAATGCCGAGAGATAAATACGTAAACTTGACTCACCAGTGGAGGGATGTGGACGAATAGAGTGGGAATAGCGGTTGAGAGCAATTTTCGCCTCGCTCGCGGTGTTTTCGTCCTTATTAGCAATGATGTGGAGTACATGTCTGGGCTAAAGTGCCTGCTGCAGATGCGGTATCGATCACCCCTCTTGTCCGCAAAGACTTCTAGGACTCTACTTTCTATCTCAGAGGCTGGATATCCGCAATATCGGACCCATTCTCTTATCTGATCTATTGTCTTAGGGAAAACATGCATTATAGTACCTTCAGATTTGTTATGGGTCTTCGAAGGGCAACCGCCAATGGAACAGGCAGGCATTATGGAAAGTTCTGAAAAGTAAAGATCAACAATTCTCTATGAATACCAATGTGTTAAAACATTAAATGACACATAAAAGGTTCAATGCAAGGTCCGTTTTGGTTCTTGGAACTATACATGTTATTCACATGCGGATAAGTATTTCAATAACTTTCAAAAAATAGAAAAAGTAATTTGACTAAACTCAGAACATGTGACTAGTTCCTTGCATGTACTGTCGTGAACGAAAAGAAAACATGGATGCAATTTGATGACTACTAGCAAATAGATATAAATTAAAAAATTGGACGCAAAATGATTATGGTACATGGACTTACCTTGACGAACAAACAGTTAGATGCAGGGATCAGAGTAGTTTCTTGTCGTAGAACAGGGAGCTGTTCACAGGTTGCAAACTGACGAGTTTGCTCAAAGTGGTCACGGAAGTTCACAGAGACGAAGAGCAGATAACCAGCACCTTCACGGGTTGACTAGCAAAGCGCAAAGAAGTTCTCATTAGAAATATGAAGTGGGTTATAAAGAATTCGAAACAGGGGTGTGTTTGTGAATGAATGACGTGTATATGTCGTGGCATTATGCGGTCTGCAGGGGGCCGTCCAGCGTGAGGGGGGATGCTTGGCAGGAGACACGGGGTCTGGAGGTAGACATGGGAACAACAACCCATGCTCTATAGACCACTTTGAAGTGTACATGGTCTTTGGCACCTCTTGGCCTTTATCGCTCCCTGACAGCTCCACTTGCCAGCACAAGTACCCCGGTGCGAACTGCCTTTGATAGGGCGGGGGGTGGATCGGGGCGGTGGTCGTGCAGACAAGACACAGGAAGACTCGTGAATGGAGACACACTTATGTGGATTGCAGGGGGCCGTCCAGCGTGAGGGGGGATGCTTGGCAGGAGACACGGGGTCTGGAGGTAGACATGGGAACAACAACCCATGCTCTATAGACCACTTTGAAGTGTACATGGTCTTTGGCACCTCTTGGCCTTTATCGCTCCCTGACAGCTCCACTTGCCAGCACAAGTACCCCGGTGCGAACTGCCTTTGATAGGGCGGGGGGTGGATCGGGGCGGTGGTCGTGCAGACAAGACACAGGAAGACTCGTGAATGGAGACACACTTATGTGGATTGCAGGGGGCCGTCCAGCGTGAGGGGGGATGCTTGGCAGGAGACACGGGGTCTGGAGGTAGACATGGGAACAACAACCCATGCTCTATAGACCACTTTGAAGTGTACATGGTCTTTGGCACCTCTTGGCCTTTATCGCTCCCTGACAGCTCCACTTGCCAGCACAAGTACCCCGGTGCGAACTGCCTTTGATAGGGCGGGGGGTGGATCGGGGCGGTGGTCGTGCAGACAAGACCCGTTTGCCGCAGGGCCTCACCAAGGAGAGGCCATCTAACTGAATGTAAGAGGATGGCTGCAGGATCTACTACATGGAATGCAGGGGGGTGAGTTTATAAATACCTCACCCTCCCAGGAGAATATACACTAGATTCATTTAAAAAATCAAAACAACCATTGTTAAAATATATGTTGGGCTTTATTTTAGATTTTAATTAAACATAAATAATAAACATTACACATTGTAAAGTTGAGGTTGCAGCACATCGAGGGAAAATCCGCGGTATTGTCCACTGTCACTGGGGAAATGTTGTCTAATGGCAAGTACCGCACAGGCAGGTATTACTCTCCGAACGCGGTGTCCGAGCCTCCCGTGAAGCCACCAAGTGAAGCAACGATAGGCCACCAGCCTGTACCACCTGTGAAAAAAAAGATGCAAACTGTATTAAACTGACCAAACTTTCTTATCAATGTCGATTCAGGTAACACATGTCATTTTTCTTAGAAAAAAATTATATCTAGAAAATGCACTATATGGAACCAATTTACATGCGTTCGAATGATATGTAAATGTAATTTTATATGTGGGAGACGACCATGAAATAGTGGTGGCATCACTGACATCACAAACAGAGTATACTTACTCGTTACTCGGATTACGCGGACGAACAGTGCCACGAAGTTCGTGCATAAGCACCATCATCATCCTCAACACTGTCCGTGAGAGGCAGGCTTCCCTGAACTCTGGCAGCTCGGTGATGCATTGCGGACTTTGCTCGCCTTCCTGCAGACTTTGCTCGCTTTCCGAAATGTAGGCCAAGCACCCGGAATTTTCACGGCAGCAGCAGTTCTCCTCCTCAGTTGGCATTAGCTCGCACCGATTGCACGTGCACCAGGTGGAGACGCCGTCCATGCGACATGGTCCAGGCTCTTCATCCGTTGACTGGTCCTCCCAACTGCCGTCAGAATCCCCATCGTTTTCGCGTGCTTGCCTTTCCAGTAGTTCCTCCTCGGTGTACTCGGGCTCGTACATATACGGCATTATTGTGGCCATTGTGCGGTAAAGATAGTAAAATAATTTACAGAGATGGTACAGGTGTTCACACGGGCTACAAGCGGCGAAGGTAGCTGACCAGAGCACTGAAACGAGTCACAGAATACTCAAAGTAACACAGAGAGAGGAATGGAATCGAAAATCTGCTGCTGTGTGTTGTGAAACGGTCTGTTTATACTTATTGGGGAAAGAGGCGTCCTGCCATTTCCATGGCAACACGTCAATAGCTGAGGCGCAGCGATTGTTGACACGAGACGTGCTTGAAATGGGCAGTACGCGTCTGCTGATGTCAGGCTCAGGGGCGGGGGATTTGATTTAGTGCCGCAAAGGCAGGTGAGCCAGGTCGATGCGGCGGAATGATAGGATTATCACAAAATGGAGGCTGATTTCGAGTGCGATAATGGGCGAAAAGTCGGGTAAGGTCCATAGGAAAGTTTCCTACGATCTACCGATTTATGCTTACAAACACATGGCCGACCCGTAGGGACAATAAAAAAAAAGTCCCGGAACTATCCTTTAATTCCTTCTTTACAACAATGTTCCTTGAAATAGTTTCTCACACTCTGATCTTTACGTGTATGTCTATTATATTCCTGAGGGTTCACATATCCTATGTTTTGTATGACCTTATCCAAATTGAGTCTCCCTCCCCCTCCTGGGTTCATGGTATTGGATTCTCTCTTTAGTGATTCTGTGACCATGACAGTCTGATTTCACAATACTTGTTACACTTCTTTGCGATGGGCTCTCTCCTCTCTTCAAGCCTCAGTAACTGGGGGCGTCTCCCTTCCTCCCAGGGTGTTTGCTTCCACGTTCTGTTTCTCAAACAGCATTGTTTGTCACACTCTGTATTGATTTCCGATATCTCCAATTCTGCTCACTTAATGTTCGACTTTCAAACTTGTGACTTTGAGAGTATTCTCTCCTCCCTGTACGCTGCCCTGGCAATTGCCAGTTCTCCCCGGTACCTTTTCCGATGCAGGGAACTTTGCGGGATTCTGTGGGCACTCAGATATTCGACTCCTTGGTTGCTCTTCTCTGTGCTTGGCTTTGCCGTCATAGCATTTTTGGCTCCTCTGACTTGGGATGCTGTCTGCGGATGCAGGCTGCAGGTAGCTCTATACTCCTTTCTACGGTGGCCTCAGCATCGTTCGTTGGCCGCCTCGCCCACCATGAAGCAGCTGTGGTTGCGCCATCACCTTGCACGGGTCTTAGGTCCCTGTTCGGGCAACGGTTCTCCCGTTGCAGGATTTGTGTGCTCTCTGGCATCTCACTCTGGCGTTCTTTGCCTTTCATAAACTTGCGGGCTTCGTGACTATGTTCTGCTATGCCTCTCCAAGGGGTAATCACGTAAGGGGGCTTCCCCTGCGTACCATCCTCTCTCCCTCATCACAAGAGCTACTTGTCTCATTCATAGTTATATACTCGTCTCTTTCTAAAGAGACATCTCATTTTCCTTGTATGGCTGCTTTGTTCTCATTTCATGACCAAACATAAGGATGACCGATTAGTCTTAATAGCAGGTAGTCCCATACATGCAGATTGGGTATTTGGTCTAGGGAATGCCTCCTCAGGATGGGAGTCCTTGTCCCCTAAGGAGGAGTCACACTCATTGAGATCCTACTTGCCCAGATCCCCTGGGAGGGGTTTGTGAGTGGGCTCACCTCCCTAGCTGCAAAGGGGGTGGCTCGCTCCCCTGGGGAGAAGGGACGAAAAGCCACAATTCGTCCCAACAGGTAACTGAAGAAGTTAACTTATCACTGAGAATCTTTGTGGCTGGTTGTTCTACTGACTCCTGATCCTCCTGAGGGTATCCGTGGGAATCTTCTGGGTGGGAGAACAGGTGAATCCTTCGGCACCGCTGCCCTTTTTCTGCCACGCGTAGAAGCTACTTCTCTACGTGAGCCTAGGGAAAACTGCTACTGTCGACCGAATGACGTTCACCCAAGGCTGCTTCTTCATGGCAAATCAAGCCGGGATCTCTGCTGCTGTTCCATCTCGAGGGACATTACTGCATCGGGTCCTGTTGTCCTCAGACCTGACCAGAGCATCCTGTGACCTGGAAAGAGGGTTCACTATTATGCTTCCTTCCTGCTGCCAACTCCCTGGGGTCTTTGAACTTATAAACCGCAGCTTAGCGAGTTCTCCTTGGTTTTAGGGCTTCGCCTGCAATCCTTCTCCAAGGCTCCCTGACTGCAACATCAACTGTAGCACGACTTGGCTCCATATCTGCAAGCCTTCTTCAACAAGCTTTTGGTGGTCGAGCCTGGATCGAGATCTCCCCCTTGGGGTTCAGCCATCATCACTAGCTCCAAGGTTGCTTCCTCTGTAGTTTCCTTGGAGCTCTGGTAGCATGTACCTGCTTTTCTACTTAATCGAGAGCTGCCACTTGACTTTGTCCTGTTTATTCTTCTGGACAAACCTTTCCTAACTTCTAACTGTCATTTTACTTTATATATGCATGCTTTGTTTTTAAAGCAAGTAAAAGTACATTTAGATATTTCTTTGTGCTTTACTTTAGTATACTTTGTGAGTGTGTGTTGCACTTTTACTATTATCACTCGAACCAGCCCCATTCATCTCAAGCTGAAAAACACCACAGCAGAGTTTGATGGTTTTCGACTGCTTTTGTCTTTAGGGAAACCAAACAATAGATTCCAGAAGGATGCAGATACAGTTGCGTACTTACAGGAGGATCTTAGAAGTAGCAGAAGAGACGTTGTAAAACTAGTGATATTGCAGGGCGATGCGTCAAATCAACGTGGGCTCCAGTAATGTACTTCTAAGCAACTGTTATTGCAGCATTTGAATAACATTTATTGATAACCTTAGGAGACAACTAGAAGCATTATCAAATCTGAGAAATTCTTTAGTAGCCGATTTGTTCAATCGCCCTGATTTTAAAGCAGCCCTACGGTTGCAACTATCAACATAAGGGGAACATTTTCTGCGAATAACTGCCGTCAAATGACACCTACGTGTCGTAAATGATTGTGTTGCAATGATCAGATGCATGCTTCCTTTTCTGCTGTGGAATTGCGGAAGGCGTGCATTTTGTGCACAATCTTATGTGTACTCCACGCCTGTGTAGTGGTGCATAGTAATTTACACTTGAGTGTTAAATATATAAAATGGGTCAAGATCATTCTAGGTTTTCCTTTCCGTTCTCTGAAGCCAGTCAGATTATATTAGCTGCACGCTGCGCAAATAATTCTAATGAGACGTACTTAGATCGGTGACCGTTGGAAAGGTCCTGAGGCTGTTGGAGCGTAAATGGTTACAGAAAATATATAAAATTAAAGAAATGTTGTTTGGTTGAGGAATATAGTCTTTTTTATGAACTAACTAAATGCAATATTTCTTTCTTTTATCTATCCTTCCTTTATGTTCATCAATAAACCATCTCCAGGATGACAAGGTAAACATCCGTTTTGAAACTCTTTTGGAAATTCTTTTTAAGTTCAATATTTGCGACTGATGGTGTTTAATTGGCATTTATTTTAAATGAAAGATATTCCCATTTTGTTCTGTTGACGATTGTGAGTGGCATGTTCTATTACGTTGCTCGGATCTAGACCGCGCACTTCTGCCATGTGCATCGTATCCAGACACTCTGGAAGATCTGAAAGAGACGGGAATGTGTTAGGTTAGAGGGAGAATGCAAGGGAAATTTGCTGTTGTGTTGGTGCACGCACACCGTTGGCACTCGGTGCTGTGTGGGAGTGAGAGAAAAGAGACATTTGTGTCCAGCGGGGAGCTTCATCTGCCTGTGGAGGAAGGATGCATTGGTCCGGTCTGTGTTATGCAAGTTAAATGTAGAGTTCTATCTTTCTGTTGTTTTCCTGTCTGTTGGGAGGGTTGTTCAGTCGCTGTGTGCGTGGTGTGGTTGATTTGTTTGAGTGTAGAGGGAAATTAAAAGATTGAATGGAAAATAAATTCAATTAGTTGCTGTTTTTGTTTGAAACAGTGAACGTTTTCCATGCAGTTAAAATATAAGATTTACATTTTCCATGCCCTTAACTTAAGTAGTTTCCAGGTGGTATTGTGTTTATTTAAGAGCAGGCATCTCTAAATGAATTTGGCTTAATAAGTCATTTACATTTTGTTCAGTGACTCAGTGGTGCAAAGATTAGGGAGAAGCCATCAGGCAGGCCTGTGTTGCAGTCCATATATTCTGGTGGGAGGGCTTCCAATGCAGCGACTTTCTAGCAACTTACTGTTCGATCACGAGGGTAGCCCACTCTAAAAGAGCTGCTCTGTTCCCAAAAATGCCCTTCTGTTTCCAGTTAAAGACCATGTCTCCTACAATTCGAAATTGTTTCCACAAACTAGAGTGAATTCAGCAGACCTCTTGCTAGTGCTAGTCATAACAAGAAGTCCCTTATTACCTAAAAAGCTCAATATCCCATCTTGCCCATGACTGTTTGATTTCATGGTTTCATACTTTACTTTCTGGAGTGCCTTGCTTGTGCCCCTCTGCTCTTTGGGCTCAGATTTCTTACAATATGCAAAGTTGCAAGCCGATGTAAGACCTTTATTTCAGACAGTGGCTGTGCCCTATGAGGACATCTTCACTCATGATAATACTATGGATTTACCTTTGCAAGAACCCGACGTTCTGCCAGCTGCAGAGCCCACTCTTTACCTCCCGCAGGGCATAGCATTGTGGTCTTCGTTCCTGCAAGCAGGCATAGGACCTGCTTTCCTCTTCTCAAAGAGCAGCATTAATAATAGAGGACCAAGCATCAGCAGCAGCATAACATAGTTCCACAGCCCAGGGTGCAGCCTCAGCCTAAATCCATTAAAAATCTCCCAAAGCACACACCACACTCGAGTCGCTGCGTTCTTTCCCAATTTCATAACATGTAGTGAATGTAACTGCCCGATGAAATATTGAAGAATGAACAACAATCTTGAACCCACAATAACACTGGGACCAACATGATATAACTTTTTGTTTCCATTGTGAGCGAATACTTCAGACAAGGGAGGGCCTCCATATGAGGCCCCCGCTTAGCAGGTTAGGGCTTTTTTTGTGATGCAAGTTACTGGATTCTGGTTGGCTGTTAATTGAAAGATTCGCAGTGAAGGCGGGCCATGAGACTGCATGTGGTGGTTGGCTTCCTCACAAAGTCAACAGCCCTAATTCTACTTCAAACAATGGATGTAGTAAGGTTAAACTATGGCCCCACTGTGGCACTTGTTATTTGGGTGAAGGAGAACTTTTCTGTATGGGTCCTAAACCATTGGTTTCCTGTCTTTCAGGATACCATGACGGACTCTACTGTACTCTTCAAGGATGTGCAGAAGATGAAGGACAAGGACGAAATCGCACAGGCTTACATTGGGATGAAGGAGACCAACAGGTGCGTGCATTCCTCACATCAGCCCCTTTAACTTGTGATATGAGCCACGTGTGTAATTTCTTCTTGGCCCGCCATCAGTCTGTGCTGTTTTCATAACAGTTGGGTAATCATTGAATTCTAGTCAGTTTGTGTCTTGTGTTTGATCTTTGCTTTTCTTATTGCCTTGACTGCAACCAGAGCCAATACGAGGATGCTGATTCTGCTGTCCTCTTGTGGTGATTTGTTGTACATTGAGCATTGGATGCTTGTTTGGCCGAAGCCAGAGGGTAGAACCGGATAGACTTGAATACATGATTTGAAACTTTATTAGCAATTTTTTCCTTTGGGTCCCTTTTTCCAAAGTCACAGTGGATAGATTAACGTGAACACCTAGTTGGCTACCGTGCCGATCATGAGGTTGGTTAGTAAGCATTACTGATTTAAGAAACTGTTACCATTTTGTAGCTGGATTTTAAATGTTAGTTCAAATATGGACATCAACACATTTATCACTGTTTTTGTATGTGATGCACAAATTGTTGTCCCGATTACATGACTGATTTACTGACGTTCACCCTGAAAAGGTGTCCTCCGCATAGCTCCTTGCCTGTACTAAGGTGGTGAGGAAGCAATCACGTATCAAAATACTCCAGGATAGCACCCCATGGTCCTTTATCACGAAAAGAGGTGGGTATGCCCCTTCACAGGTGATCAAGAAAAGTAGCTATTGCGATATTTGTTCTTACTGGTGCAATGCTACACATGAATCCACTCACTGGGGGAAGGCTTGCAGTTCAGTTTGCATCGTAGACTAGGCACTGTGGTAACTTTCCTCCCACAGATGTGGTTTTGAATTACTGGTATAATCTTAAATATGAAGACGGTAGTACATCAGGGGTCATCTTCGACTCCACACTCTCCTTCTCTCCTCACATATCTGACGTCTCTAAGAAGTCACACTACCAGCTGCACCTGCTCTGAGGTATACTTCCTTTCCTCTCCTTCCCCCAGAAGCTCACTGTCTCCAGAGCCCTGGTTCTCTCCAAGCTGGACTACTATAACAGCCTCTATCTAAATCTGCCTGCCTCTACTCTCCGCCCTCTGCAACTCATCCAGAACAGGACTGCGAGACTTGTCTTTGGCCTCCAGCCCAAGGACCATATCTCTCCAGGACTGAAATCTCTGTACTGGCTCCCAGTGGCTGCGAGGATTAAGTTCAAAACCCTCTGCATTGTCCACAAGGCCTTCTGGGGCTTGGGGCCAAAATACCTTCAACTCTCTCTTCCTAAATATCTTCCTTCTCGAGCTCTTCGCTCATCCGCCTCCAACTCCATCAGGGTCAGCTGCTTCGCCAAGCAACGAGTTGGGGTAGATCGCTCTCCACGGCAGGGGCATCCCTCTGGAACAGCCTTCCTGCCTCCCTGAAACTTGAGGAGAACCATCTCCGGTTCCGGAAGCACCTCAAAACCTTCCTCTTTGCTTCTGCTCTCTCTCCCCCTCTCCCCTGCTAAATTCCGACTGAAACTGCACTGATTCTGCAATTGGGCCACTCTCACCGATCTCGGTCCCTGACCCAGCCACTCTCCCCTTGCACTGCCTTCCTGGCAACCCCTGCACTGCGGGACTGTCTCTGTATCCCTACAGCCCCCCTTCCCAGCATTTGTCTGCACTTACCTTGCCCTTGCCACCAGCTGGCCCTTATTATTTATTTTGTTATTCTACTACCCCTGTACTGCACTTTCCCCGCTCCTTTTCCCCTTGCACTTTCCCTTCCCCTCTGCCCATGCACTTGCGTGATCTGAATGACACCTGGCCTAGTAAGATCGTTGTCTGTCTTCCCTTTGTCCCCCCTCCCTGCCTCGTTGCGCCTTGAAACACTTGTGTATAGGCACGTTACAAATGCCATATCATATATCATTGATTTCTGAAAGCCGCCTTTGGTTTTGTTCCACTGGGACTTTTTATAAGTTATAGCTCTGTTTGTTCATGAAAAATGTAGATGATAAGATCACGCTGTGCTTATTTTTGTAACTTTTCTTCTTGTGGAGACGTTTGCTTGTTTATCAGAGATTACAAGGCCAAACGAACCCAGGCCGGCTGTTTTTTTACATTATCTAATGTTTGTACTTTTAAGCGAATGCTTACAGCTTTGAAGAACTAACTTTGCTAGAGAGGAGTTGAGGTGCAGCCTGACAGACAGGTGGCGGTCTCAGGACAAAACTATAAACAGGCATTTGAAATATCACGGTGTAAATGCTGGCGTGTTAGCATTGGAATTGGCTCGGCATTGCGTTGAACGCTGCACGGTAATCTTTGTTTGGGATACACAGTGTTTAATGGGGAGCCCTTCTTACAAAATGTGTAGGGAGGAGGGAGAATCGCCCCAATTTAGTCCTGATCCAGTTTGTGAACTTATATTATTTATTTTTGGGTGGAGTCGCTCGACTCGCTACATATTAACAGCGACTTGATATCCAAATGCTGCCTGGAGCGAGATGTAGAAATAGCGACTCCATCAAATGTGCCATTATGATACGATCTCTTGAAAATGGATATGTCTAGAGGCACGTAAGGGTTCATTTAAACATTCTTTACCATGGCAGGACACTTAGTGCAGTATTGTACCTACTGATCCTCAGCCTATTGTCTCCAGTGGAGGATTGTTGTGTGTAAAAAAGCTCTTAACAGAGGCGTAGTCGGGATTGTCTAACGTGGGGCCTGAAGCTAATGAAGTTGGGCCCACTGCAGTGACATTAACATCTGCAAATGCCCACAAAGCAATGCTGAGCGTGCATTTTTAGTGGGCCTTTCCCGCTCAGGCCCTACCCTACCTACGCCTCTGGTTCTTAACCAGGAAATGTTAGGTTTTCTTGCTTTGTCTAAAAGTAAGGTCAGGCCAAACGTTATCAGAAAGAAGACCATTTTCGTGGTTTCTCCACTTTTTGCCCTTGTTCTGTCAGTGCTTCTCGGATGCTCTCAACACGCTCTCGGCTTAAATGGCAAATGTTTACTAGTGCATCTAACCATCTTCTTGGTTTTGTACACGCAAGAGTTCTTTAAAATCTCTCAACAGCCTGTTGGCGGAGTTGCTCTATTGTCCTCTCATAGGATAGCACACCCTCTTGGCTTTGTGTTTCAAGCGTTCTTGCGAGGCTCTCACTAACGTCTTGTCTTTCTAAGGCAGGCATTCTTTAGAGTCCTTCATCAGCCCCATGGCTTTGTCAAACAAAGGGTTTTTCACAGATTTGAAACTGCCTAAGGGCTTCCAGGCATACGTTCTTTGGTGACTCAGTCTGTTGGCTTTCCCAGGCCAAGACTTCCATTAGAGGAACCATCTGGTATCTTCTCCTGCTGCTTGTTGTGTGGTCTGGTGCTCCTTCTGGTTCCTCCTGACTCCTGTTGTTTCTGCTTCGTGACGCATGCTGTCCTCTGAATGCTGTCTCTTTCCTTGTATGCACCGTCGGCTTGGATTCATAGATTTCAGTCCTGTCCCTTTTTTCCTGGCGTCCCTGGATTGGTTTCCCTTGCCACGTGGATTCGGGAAACAAAGGTTCCAGAGTCTGAAGGCCATTTGGATATTTTATCACAAGCAACTTGGAAAGTTGCCGGGTAAAGGTACTGCCAAAACCAATGACTATACATAATGGGGTGTTGCTTTAAACATTTTCCCCATGCGCATAAGTGCAATTTGTCACACACCCATCGTCCACAGTCAATGTGTCACTTCGTGGACCTAATGCAGCCTTGGTAAAGGGTGGTTTGCTCACGGCGCCCACTTGTTTAAACAAAACCCTTTTATTTTTTTAACAAAGTGCCAGATCGCTTTGAGTGGAGGTAAAAAATAAAAGAAAAACTCGAAGAAACTTAAGTCTTAAACCTCATTGGAAGACAGAGCATGTTTCTCTTTTTTTCTAAGCAGGCATTTCTATGCCATAAAATTCCACTATTCTAGAAATTGTTCAAAAAATGAGTTAATGGCCACATTTTTGTGCATTAAGTTTAATAGAATCTACATACTGACTCTAGAAGTGATGATCAGACAATAGAAAGAAATGCATATTGTCACAGTGCCCGACCTAGTTCCTTGCTTTTGCTCTAGACTTTCCTTGCATTTGAAAGCGGAGACAACTGGCTGAGATATCAGCCCTCATTCGTAGCTGCAATCTCTTAAGAACATACCTTGCTCAACCAACTGAAATCAAACCAATTGACTTAAAGCAGGAAACCTTTCTTTCATACACTTGTCTAGCTACAACCTCTTGTGGTTCACATATACGTCGCTTCTTCTGCCCCTCAGCATAAACCATGCCTCCGTTTCATAGCTGTCCCTGGAAGAATATTCAGACTGTCCTCCTTTCTGAAGAAGGGACTTGCCACAATTCATCCGAATGAAGCCTCGGCTGTAGCATAATCTCCTTTCCTCAGATTGGCCATGGTGAGAAGACATAACTTCGCGATCTCTGCTGTTTGGCTTCCACTGCCCCTGCCATCATTTGCAGACCTTCAAGCGTTCTGTGCCTTAACTGCATTACAGTTCCGCAGGGTGCATTGAAATTGGGGTGCCTCCTTCCAGACCGCAACTACCCCGTTTTTGAAATCGTGTACATTTTTAAAACATTTTTTATTTTGTCTTTGGGTATCAGCTTTATGGCAGATCTTAGTGCCATATACATGTGACGTTCTTCGCTTTCTGTTTCCTAGCACATTACTTGGGAATACATTGGAGAAAAGGGACTGAGGATTGATTGAGGGACTGCTCTGACTTCCCTCCCTTTAACTTAGAGTGGATTCGATTTACGATCACTTGTTGCCACCGATGACACAGCCATTGCCACAACGACCATACCATCTCCTTAGTGACCAGCACTTAAATAAAAATTCTCCAAATTGCCACTATATGTACCCATTCTTTGCGTAGCGTTCCTCGCCAGCAAGATCACCTAGATGAGCAACTAAGTATGCAATCATAGGCAACATATAAACGGGCTGCAAGCAGATTTGTGGTGAAAGATTAGACAACTAATGCCATTTTAAGTTGGGTAGACCTTTTAAATACCTTTTCATATTAATATAATTTTGATTCAAAATGTGCGTAATGTGAACATCTTGGACATATTATAATATTTAATGAATCTGTGCTCTTGTTGGGTTACAATGTTTGCAGTAAAGGCTCTTTCTGATCCACATTAAGTATTTTCATGCAATTTGAGAGAGAATGTGTGTCTTGAGGGAGCACAGTGTGAACAGGTTTCTTTCTGAAATGTTTTGTCGCTTCAATTACAAACCCTTGCTTAAGGCGAGGAGTCTCCACATCCTGTCCTTGGGGAGCCTAAACCAATCCATGGGTATCCACCAACACATTGGAATGCTTTTAATGTGCACAGTGATCGGGTAAATAGTCACTGGTTATTGTAACTACCTGGTGTGGGTGGAACGTCTAGCAGCCGGACTTTGAGACCCCTGCTAAGGGTCATGATCCAATTGCAGTGCAAACAAAAGTGTAGTTGATGCTCTGAACCGATATTGTATTTATTGCACGTGGCGTGTTCCAAAACTCTGGTAAGTAGAGGTTCAGATTCAGTGTGACTGTTAACATGAGCTCGTCGTAATCATCTGTGTCCTCATCATGCCTTTAACATGTCACTTAACTATCACAAATCCCTTTAACATTTGACCTTCTTTTTGAAACCTTTCTCTCAAGATCTCTTCAAGACTACGAAATTCTGAATGAGGATGGAGAGCTATTGCTGGTTTATGAAGGGTTAAAACAGGCCAACAGGTTACGAAATGTCTATGGATGAGGCTTTTCCGGTCTGCATTGTGTCTTTTACTAACCAGTGCTTTGCTATGTGCCTGCTTCCTCCATGTACGTTGAAAACAAAACCAAGGTTGCTAAACCGTCTGACTGGTCCATGGTTGCGAACATGTCCAACTGGTTGGGCTTGCTTTAAAAAAAATAAGTCCAAAGCAAAAGCAGGGAACTAGTGGGTTATTCGCCTGTGTGATTATCCAGAACTTAATCCAATTGCTACAGGGTTCACTGAATTGCTTTAGATCAGTTAATAGAAAGTTATATTCCGATGCACTTTCAGTCGTTGGGACTGTGTTGTGGCACACTGCTACACCTCCTAGTTTTAGGATGGACTCCTGGTAACACAGGTTTTCAATTTGCAACTTGGTAGGGGAAGGTCAAAGCAGTTAACAATTTGTGCTCTCTCTCTCTCTATATATATATATACTTATATATATATATAGCTTTCTCATAACATTGTTGGAACTCATTTTGTCAACCTCATAAGGATGAAGGGTAGTTGCCCTTCGCAGTGGGCCTGTGAGTGCTTAATTCGCTACACTGGATTTCCACTGGATTATGTGGAATCAGTGACAACAAATGTAAAGCCATGTCATTGGGTTCAACCCAGAATAACTTCTACCTGCCTCTGCACACGAGGAAGTCTTAACTCCTGTTTAATCTAACGTGGGGTTTGACCTGGATCGCTCATTCTGTCCACACCTGGAGAATCCCGGGGTGGGGGGGAAAGAGTCCTATTCCCCAAGGATTTTCCTGGTGATCTACACCTCGCGGCTACCTATCGGTGGATATCCGCAAGCATACTGAAACCCTTGTGATGGAGCTCTTTATGGAGCTGCAAGTTCCGTTTTCCACTTTGTTCACGCCCGGAGAGATCCTGTTCCGCCCACACAGCACTACCGCCACTCCATAGAAAAGCATTTGTGCAACCAAGCATGGCTGCGCAATTGAATTTCCCAAGGAGGTGCGCAAGATCTCCTTTGGATGTCTGTACGATCGTGAAAGTTCAGCTCTCTCGTCATGATTGTCCGATCTGTGGGTTTGACAGCAGTTTTGTCCCATATCTTGGGGGTACGCTACTGCCCAGCCCTAGACGCAAGATCAATGTTTGTGGCAAGAGGGGAACTTCAGAAAAAGTTTTTTCATTGTTTTTCTCCTGCATCTGCTTCCATCCAGACGCGTCTGTTGTGATAGACTATTTTTAATATTTCAGAAATCTTTTTGGATATGTTTGTGGGCAGTGCACTACCGTGTTCTGTATATTGCGCAACAGTTCAACTCGCAGACCCTTTAGCGGGCAAGTCGATCTTCCGAGTCATAGAATCTAGCATCCAGGTGTCCACTTGTTCTTGCACACATTTTTTAAATGTAACGGTGCATATCTGTTCTGAACTTGCTGTCGTCAGTACACAAAACAGGTGAGGCTGGATCTGAAAAGTTGTTTAATGTGATTTTTCACACATTGGGATCAGAATAGTGAAATCCTTCAATGTACTCTGTGCCTTTTTAGAAAAACGTCATGGACAGATGTTTGGCGCAATCCATGTTTTCTATTGATGCTGTAAAATGCTATCAGTTCTTAACCTAAAAGGTACAACCCAAAATGGCTTCAGACTCCAACATTTGGGATCTTTTATTATGGTCCTGTTTATTAAAAGTTTATAAAAGTTGAATGTCTCATTAGATGCTTTCTATAAACATGGACTTTTGTTTTCAAGGTGTGAAGGTTTGCCTTCTTGAAAGGTCCCAAGGTTGAACAAAAGAGAGGTAGGAGAGGAAAGCATCCCCTTAACTTCCAATGGGCTCTGTAGGAAAATGGGCAAAGTGCAAGCCATTTCTTTCATAAAACATATGTCGGGTGATTTATCTTTTGTTAGTTCTGCTAAGAGAACTGACAGCTTGGTATCCGCTCTCCCTCCTGTGAAAAGTCAAGTCCTTCCTCCTCCGGACAGCTTTATACCCACTGTTCAAGCACTGGTCCTATCCCACCTTCATGGTAGCAGTGCACTCCTCGAAAGCCTCGGGTCATCCTCCTTGTGCCCCTGAGAAGTGTCCTACACCAGGCTGCACACCTCATCAAGGGTCTACGCAGATGCAACCACGTCACTGCGACCTTCATCGACCTTCACTGCATCACCTTCGTCTTGCTGCATCATTTATGAGGCAGTTACTCTCAAGTCACCCAGCTACCTCGCAGACAAACTCTGTATCTCCGGCAGACAGCACACTACCAGAAGCAAAGAAACATGCAGACTTGAAATCCGGTGCTGCAAAAAGGAAAGGACCAGAAAACAAGCCTTCTCTGCCTATGCTCCCAAGACTATGGAACCTCCTGCCTGTGGGCATCAGACTCTCCTCTGCCCTCCTACAATTCAGAAAAGAGCTCAAGACACACCTCTTCTAGGTGTTTAGGAGGAGAGACACCTAGGCCATCACGTCGCCCCTAGCGCCACCTCACTCACTAGACACCGCCCGCCCCTCGCCTACCAACTACAGCTGTACCCCTCCTCTGTCCCCCACTGTATCCCACCCTGCTGTATATCTGTTCTGTTGTTACCACTGAGAAGCGCAGTGTTGGGCATCTGCAATGTTGTAAAAGACTCTGTTGCTTCTCGAAGCTTGGTCCGTGCTCCATAAATACCATTATAATAATCACCTCATTCTTTCCATCTCCAACCGCCCCAGTAAATTGTTCTTTTACCATCTCTCTCACAATGTCCAACCTCATCCATAAGATATTAACAAGTCTCCTCCACTTCCTTAGTATCTCCTTTACAAGAGATTCACCTACCTCCGCCTTTGCAAAAATCTGCACCATCCTTATTAACACCCACACCTTCCTCTTTACCTTCATCAACCTGTACCTTACTTTCGTGAACCTCTTTCTGCTCTTCCTCCTTAGTCGCACAAATCTCCTTACTAGTGCCAACCCCCCTCCACAAACTCTCCAAACACCCACATGTCCACACGCCTCTACCTCCTTAACTTCTCCTAACTGCACAGCCAGATCTTGACTAACCTTCTCTTTACTTTGCTAACATCCTCCTGAAGTTTCCCAGTCCCCTCTTCTGTAACTCCAGCCACCTGCTCAATACATTTAACTGCCTTGTCCTTCGGCTCACCGATCCTCTGTGTCTGATGCTCGCCATTCTTCTCTACAGTCTCAACAACCTCCTTCTGTAATTCAATAATCTCCGCCTTGAGAATTTCCATAACCACCTATTCCACTTTACCACATGCCCCCTCCAGATACTTACCACCTTCCTCCTTAGTCCCACCAAAGAACTCCTTCAAAAGGTCACCTCTGTAAATCTCACACCTCATTCAAATATTCACCAACCTCCTCCTTGCGCATTCTCATCACACTCTTAACCTCCCCTGCAACTCATTACACAGTAATGCCACCTAGCTCCTTAAACTCACCAAACCTCTCCAGGGCCGTCTGTCCCACTGGCCTCCAAGCTCCTCTACTCCTTGCTGTTGCACCTGCTCCTCTCGTCTTGCGCTCCAATCGGCTTCAGCCACCAGCTCCAAACCACAACCGCCTCCTTCTGAAATCTCACACCAACTCAACTTGGGTTTTCATTGAGTCTTTGCCCTACTTTCCTCTCTGGGGTGTAACGGAACACATGTTTGGTAGCTGGGATGGGGATTAGCTGTCGCCATCCGCCCCTGCGGATGGCTTAAATCCCTGGCATCGGACTTGGGATTGGTTCACCCGTCTTAGGCGGCCTTCTTTCTGTTTGACACACCCTGGCCCTGCCTTCCAGATGCTCTTTGGGGTAGGTTAGTTGGTCATGTGGATGATGGACTACAGTCTCAAGAACGTGCCGGCACCTTGGAGTTCTCAACTTGTTTCCATGGCTTAGCTGGGGTACCTCTTGTATTCATGGTAGATTTAAGTCGTCTCAGCATCCGCGTGGAGGTGAGAGCAGATCGTGCAGGCACTGCTGGCTCCCCAAAACTCCTGCTCCTCAATTACCAAGGTGTCAAAATACATACTGATGAGGCAGAAAAGCCCAGCAGAATCGTGCTATCGAGACTGAGTCATCCTCCACCCAACTGCCATGAAAAAGAGCTGAGCCTCCAGTCCAAACCACCTGGCATTTTCGACCAGCAGTCCACCTGGCATGGCATAGGAGAGTGACCCTGAACCCTTTCCCAAATACTACAGGTCTGTGGAAAAAACTGGTTGGGGAGGTTGTTGTAAATCCTGCCTTGTTTTGTATAAACTAAAACCATCTTTAAATATGGGGGCTTTTTCTCTAGGTCGCTGGCTTAGTCATACCGATTCGGCATATAGTGTTGGCTGAGCCTGGCCGCCAAGCTGCATTAGCATGAGGTACCTTCAACCATACTGCATCCCTATCAAACTGTTCGGCAGGGCTGGGTGGAAGCATCAGGCACAGCCTCTGCCCAACACTGCCAGGCACACATCATTGGCAGTATACTGCCCAATAGGTAATTTATGCAATTTTGTCCCTTCTCTTTTTGATGCCTGGAGGACCGAGGCCAGGGCATGATGGGTAGTTTTTTTTACATTATGGGCTGGGATTGTTCTACTGTTATTCTCTCTATTGAGGCCTCCCCGATAACTAAGATTCTGCACACACCCACATGTAAGAAGGTTGCGCACTCTACAATGAGCATGGTGCCAATTCAGCTTGCAGCACGCAACCTGTGTGGGTGCATTGGTAAAGTGTGCTACGTTACAGGCCAGCCTAGTATATCCCATGCCTATACTCGTACATTCAATGGGCACCAAGAAAATTATGTTTTTTAAATGCCGTCTCCTTAAAAAGTGCAAAACGCATTTCTATTTTTTAAATGCCGAACCCTAAAATGTAAATTTTTCTTTAACGACTTGATTTCCTTTTTTAAATATATGTGCAAGTATGTCATGATGTGAAAGATTACTTAAAAAATATTCATGTTTGGCCACATTCGATTTGCCCCATTTGAGTAACAGATTTTTTAAATCACTGCAGAAAACAAATGATGCTTCAACCTGCTATGCAGTTTGCACACAATCCAAATCCAAGAGGAGACATTAAACGTTCTCATTTGTCCATAAAAAGTGTAGGTAGATTTCAACTTTGCCTCAATAAGTACCAACCTCCGTTTATCTCCAGTGCATGAGTCACCAGTAGGCAGGGGCACGTCTAACCAGTTAATGGAGGTCTGGCTTTCGCCACCTTTGCAGGTGGACCTTCTGATGATGCAGGAGACCCGCAATGCCATCAGGAGACGAGCTTTAGGTCTGGATTGACAGCGGAAGTGCCAGTGGTGGGCAAATGTACTCTGGCTCATTCGGCAGGTGTGTAAAAGGCATCTCTCACCCAGTTGTCCCCCACTACCCAGGTGGTCTTCTCTATAGTAGTGGGGGGGCATCGAGGCAGATCTAGAGCTAGGGGCGGACGTAGCAAACTTTCCCCCATACTGGAAGCCCAGGTGTTACTGACTTCAACCATTGCTCTGGCTCCAGCAGTGAAGGAGAACATCTTTGGCCAGCAATCCATGTTATCCTACTCGCTGTGCTTTATTCTTAGAGTATGGTTCTGACTACAGTTTCAATCCAGTGAATATGGTGAAACCAGCATCCATCAACACACACACCACAATTCAAAAGTTGCTTTACTAATACAATGTCTCCTCATGCCTGCCTAGCGCTTCTTTTTAATAAATATCTAACCTTACTTTGTGTGCCTGCTCAGGACTAACTTTATTTGCAAGGTTCATGGTAGCGGACAGGTCAAGCAGGCAGCTGGGCATTTCTGCCCCTTGGGTTGAATGGCAAAATTCACAAAAGCCAAGTGGGTGAAGTGAATGCCTGGTGACATGTACATGCTTGCTATGTGTAGAACATTCAAATGGTTATGGATGTTTACAGACTGGTCTGGGTTCTATGGGAAAATCACAAAAGTAAAAAGATAGAATGTGTAAATCTTGAATGAAAAAGTCAATATGATAGAACTGCTACCATTTGGTATTCTAATACATTAGAATTACAATAACATTTGAAAAATCAAAAAGTTATTGTTTTAAAAAAAACCTTGTTATGTACAAAAACATAAACAAAATTGAGGTGTGCCGGTATGGTGAGGCGCTGGGTTAGAACTAAATTTGAAAAGACAAACTAAAGTCAATGCGACCCTTACAAACCAAATAAGATTGGGTTGCTGCACGAAGGAGGGACCAGCAGTCACCTCAAAAACTGCAAATAGATACAAACACTTGAAAAATGTCACCTCTAAATGATTGCGCAGCCCTAAGCGAATGGTAAATATCCTGTTCAAATTGAATGTGTAACTGGACAACAAATACAGTGAAACAAAGAGTCCAAAGCAATAGATTCTTCAGTCAAAAAAACACTGTTGAAACAGATTTTATGAGTTAATGCAAAAACAAGACTGGCGACACGTGTTTCGACACAAAACAACGGGTCCTTTTCAAGGCAAGACTGTGGTGTTGGTATGATTCATATACATTCCAATACAGCAAAATATTATATAATCATGCCATGAGGATAAGAACATTTGAAATATAAACAAAATTAACCAGCAGAGGAAGAAGAGGGGGCCAGAGTTAAAGAAGAGAAATGCAACCAAGAAAGAAAAAAGCCCATATGGACATTACATCATGTCAAAGAGCAAAGCAACCATTTCAATGTGAAACATATTCCAAGTAAATAAGGAGTAAATAAAAAACATTTGATTTGTTACCATATGTTGTCGAGCCAAAAATCGCGGTTGAAGTGTCCGTATGTGAATGTCCACATAATGAAAACAAAATAATATGTGAAAAAGAGAGAAAACACCATAAGCCTGAATCCTAAATGAATAAACAACTGATACATTTTAACAATTTATTAATCCCATGTACACGCATAGTGCAAAGGTAACAGACTATTGTGCCAAGGATCAAAATGCTCATCCCTCATGCGCCTCATGGTGGTAAAATGTATTATTACATTGTTACCCGTGTGTGATATAAATGTTTAAATGAATAAATGTTTTATCGTATGTTGTTCAAACTGAGTTGGAAAACCCAAGCCCTCCTTAGGGGCAGATATATGGGCCAATTCTAAAGTAGTTGATTCTCCTCAAGAATATAAACGGCAAATAACTGAAAAATACATAAACAAAGAAACCCAAGACAAGAGATCGACATATGACTTAAATGGGTTGTCAAAAATATCCAAATGCGTAAAAATAATAGACAGCGATACCTGAAGCAGTCTCTGTTACTGATACATTGTGGTACATTCCCAGAACATGGGAGTTTGTTCAAACGTTGCAACTGCCAAAAAAAAGACAATGTATAAAAACCCAATTCCGCAGGTAGGTTGAATAACATAAATATTTGTAAGAATCAGTCTAACAGTGAGATACTCTGAAAGTACTGTCAAGCCCATACCTGTAAGTTCAGGGGCTGGTTCCCCACTGTGGCCAGAGTCCAAACGCTTCACGAAATCAGTGTTGTGCAGTTTATTCCTTCCATATTTTTAGAGCAAAGAACCTAAAATGTGTCACGTGACTCAGTCATGTGGTTAAATTTAGCGCAACGAATTATGGTAATGCTAGTCCTTGTATTAAGTGAGGCAAGTGCTTGCATCTTGTTTGTGCCCTAGACAATGTCTACATGTGTTAACACAACTATTAAATATTAAATAAAAGTCTAATGCATAATAAGCTGTAATGGCAGTGTGCATGCGAAATAAAAATAAATATATAAAATATATAAAATATATATATATATATATATATATATATATATATATATATATATATATTTTTTTTTTTTAAAATTGAAAAATCAAAAATCTCTGGAATGTTTAATGACGGCGAGGGACGGATGGGCAATTTGATACTGGCAAAGATTCCTGACGGTCTTGGTTGTTTAAATTTGACTAGATGTAAATACATGACGACAAACAAGGAATAATGAAAATGCAGTTGCTGCAAGTATAGGAAATATGCACCAGCATTTGTATAAAGCATTACAAAAATACATTTAGTTCCATGTCCGTGTTGAGACCAAGACTAGTACAACCAAGTTTGGCAATGGTGCGTGCCTCAAGCTGACGTAAAAGTAATTGACGGTCCCCGCCTATATAAATACATAATGGTTCCCCAAGACACTAACCAACTTCCCGGTACCATTTCTGCGCTTTTTTAAAGAAACATTTGCTCAAATGGGTGGGAATTGCGCCTGTAGCCTCCTTAACCTAACCTAACGCCTAACCAACAATATTGTGCCTCACTGCCTCACTTATCATACAGCCTCTGAATGTTTATTTTAAAATGAAACCTTTTCAGTTTATTCTGATTTTTCAAATTCGACATTATGTGGTTGGTTTTATTCGCTTTATTTGACTTTTTGAGCATTCAATATTTATCATTCTATATTTAGAGTAATATGTCCTGTCTGAACATATTGTGTCTCAGTTTGACAGTTTTCCAAGTAAGTTAATCCTATCATATTTATGGGCAACAGGATTGTTTAACCTAAGGGGCAAGATGCACCTGTAGATTTAACCATGTACACACGCACACACATCATTTGGTTGCCTCCTTTCCAGCTGCCCTACCTAAAATTTATTCTGAAAGTCACTATAGTCGAGCATTTCTCTAATTGCCTATTCTGTTTATTTGAAAGAGGTTCTGATTTTGTACGGTTTCAAAATCTAAGATGGTTTAATTAACTACCATGGTGACTTAATCCCTTTTTAAGATTACAGATGAGGTTTACAGTACTTTAAACCATGGAAGGAGGAAAATGCTACAGAAACATAGGGTTTGCTTTCCTCAAACAATGTCCAATTGAACAGATCTGTGTGGTGCATGTGCCAGGGGAATACTGTGTGGAAGTGAGCGAGTCGCTTTCTTTGCAACGCCACATTTCGTTTCTCTGCAACGCACTGGAATGTGGGGAATATCCTGCACTGATATTCCATGGCAGCAAATAAGGCTCTTTTTAGGGAGAATTGGGTGACCAAGCTTTTCCCAGAAAGTGCATTTGGAGTTCATCCATGATTGGTTCTCCTGTATTGTTTTTTTGCAGGCTGCTTGAGTCGCAGCTTCAGAGCCAGAAAAAGAGCAGCGAAAACGAGGTGGAATCTCTGCGGGGCGAGATCCAGAGCCTGAAGGAAGAGAACAATCGACAGCAACAGCTCCTGGCTCAGAACCTGCAGCTTCCACCAGAGGCCCGCATCGAAGCAAGTCTCCAGCACGAGATCACCAGGCTGACCAATGAGAATCTGGTAAGGGCAATGCAAGAGCAGTAGGGGAAGGCTTCATGCATTGCCACAATTGACGGGTGGCTCTGAATGGTTCATCCGTTTTTACCCCACATTTATTTATTTATTTAACATTTATAAAGCGCTCACACAGCCCGCAGGCATCGAGGTGCTGTTACAGGAATTGTTTGTTTGTCTTAGTTACGTATTTATAATGCGCTTAAACACCCAGAGGTTTCTAAGCGCGGACCCGGGGATTGAACCTGTTGTTGCTTCGTGTCGTCTTGCTTCCAAGACGCGCACGCTGCCGCCGAGCTATCCTCCCGGGACATTATCTGAATGACAACCGACTCCATTTTAAAAGTGTTCGAATATGCGATTAGAAGCAACGGTGCTGACACTTGCTGGATACTAGTCTGTGAGATAGAAGCCCAAATGTTAAATATACCTATTCAGTTTTTCCTACCTTGCTTAGTACGCCACTAACATCCTGTTTAGGACAGCACCTTTGAAGGCTTTCAACTGTGAGAGCCATTTATCTCTAGTCTTGAGCTTGAGGAAAGCCGCTAGGCTCTGACCAGTTGCAGGTTGGCCGAAGTGAAATAAAGCTCTTTGCTGTAGAATTGAGACAAGAAAGAACACGCCCCAGAAATTATTGTTCAAAACTACTCTATAATGTCATTAAGAGGGGGAGGCCCAGGAGGACAGTAGGTAGCTCAGTAGGAGAGGTAGTTGCAGGTAAGTATATGGGACAGACACACCAGGCATCCAGCACCAGTGGAAGGCAGCTATCTCTGACAAAGTGACAAAGGTGAACAGGGTGGGTAGAACACCCACTCCACAACATGACATACACAAGTCACCCAGTTTTCAGTGCACACAGATGCAGGCAGGCAAGACATGATATAACACATCTTCCTCCTTTAAAATGAAACTAAAGGAAGACTGTACAGGAGCAAAAAAGGTAGGGCCAGCATGCAGGAAACATAGACTCCAGGAGTACAACATGGTGGGATGGCAGGCAAGTGTAACAGACCCACTGTTCATTGACTGGGGTCGCAAAAGGGCCAGAGAGTAGGTGCTCATTGAATGTGCGCACAGATATGAGTATGTCCAATGCTTCAACCTGATGTCTACATGAAGTCAGGGTGGGGCACAGTAGGAAGATTGCTGAGACAACAGTTTATTTATCGAGTACTTGTTAGGCGCCTATACGACAGAATAGTGTTTCCAGGCGCCACAAGGCAAAGTGGGGAGGGAACAAGGGGAGAAATTGCATTGGCAAAAAAAAACAGAATATTCAGTCATGGTCCTACTAAGCCTTGTGTCATTCGCACGAGCAAGTGCAGTGACGAGAAGTGCAGGAGATAGGGAAAGGTGGGGGAGGCGAGGGAGGGGATCAAGTAATGGATCAAGGAATGGACAAGTGCTTAAGGGGGTTGGAAAGGAAGTGCCAAGAGGAGCCAAAGGACGGCCTCAGGCCAAGTGCTACGGCGGATGAATCCCAGGGTGCGATGCATAGCCACCAGGCAGTGGGCTCGGTAGGGTTTGCTGGTGTCAACTGGGTGGAGGGCCTGGTTACCTGTGTGATTCATGAGGACCAGGCCACCAGTCTCAGCGGCAGTGGGGTGATTAGCAAGGAGGGGAAAGGGGTAGAGAAAAGCAGAGTTCTGAGAAGTGTCAGGAACTTAAGGAGATCCGGCTCAAGACTGAGAGGAGCAGGGAGGCTGTTCCAAAGGGAGGTACCAGCCGAGGATATAGACCTGCCCCCCACTCTCTGCTTGGAGAAGCGTTTGACAAGCAGAGAGTTGGAGTTAGAGGAGCGGAGGGCTCTAGCAGGGGAGTATTTAGGGAGGGGGCTAGTTGGAGATAGCATGGTCCCAGGCCCCAGAAAGCCTTGTGGATGATGCAGTGGGGTCTTGAATTTGATCCTCACAACCACCGCGAGCCAGTGGAGAGATTTTAGGGCTGGAGAGATGCAGTCCCTGGGCTTGAGACCAAGGTTAAGTCTTGCAACCCTATTCTGGATTAGCCGAAGGGAGCGTAGGGAGGAAAAGGGGAGATTGAGGAAGAGGCTGTTGCAGTAGTCCAGCGTGGAGAGGACCAGAGCTTTGGAGGCATTGAGCTTCTGGGGGAAGATGAGGAAAGGGAGAATGCCTCGAAGGAGGTCAAGCTGGAAGTGGGCCTTCTTGGCAAGTTCCAAGATGTGAGGGGTGAAGGAGAGTGGAGTTGAAGATGACCCCAAGGTTTTTGGCCTCACAGGATGGTGAGGATATAGGGCCCAAAGAGGGCAGCCAGAAGGTAGGTGGAAAACATGATGCAGGTGTCCCAATGAGAAGGATCTGTCTTACTGGCCTTAAGGCAGAGATCATTAGACTCACACCATGCCTGGATGGCGGTCAGACAATGTGGATGAAAGAGGAGGTAGTAGAGGGCAGTTTGAAGGAGAGCTTTGCCTCATCAGCAGAAAACTGGAAATGAGGAGAGAAGGAGATCAGTTGAGCAGAAGGGGTAAGATAGATATTGAAGAGCCGTGTTGATGGGATTGAGCCCTGGGAGATGCTGTAGTTAGTGTGTTGTGGTGGAGGAGAAAGGGCCCAGTTGCAACTGGGAAGGGCGGTTAGTGAGGAAAGAGGTCAGCCGATCCAGTGCCGAGACGTTTTATGAGGATATAAATGGTTTACTAAGTCAAAGGCGGAGGGGAGAATGAGAATAGCAGGAGAGTTAGAATCAAGATCTGCAAGCATGTCTTCACGGGTGTTCAGGAGAGCAGTTTCCGTGGCTCTGGATGCCGGAATCCAGATTGATGGTCATGGAGGAAACCAACAAGTTTAGTGTCAAGGGTCTGTTGGTGGAGGGGTGGGGGGCAGCTCCTCCAAGAGTTTGCCCTGGAAGGGGGTAGTGGAGATGGGGCTGGGCAGAAAGGGTCTGCAGATAGCATTTTTAAGAGGGTGCACAAGGGAGTGCTTGAGGGATAGAGGAAAAGAGCCAGTGGCAAAGGAGTGGTTGCAGAAGTGGTCAGGAGCGGGGGTAAGAGGCAATGTCTTTTTCTAGACGAGCAGGAGAGCACCTGCTTAGAGGACAACTTTAGAAACCTCATCTGGTGCTATGGGTAGGAGGGAGGAGAGTGTGGGGGGTGGAAGGAGGGTAAGCATGGCGGGGGCAGGAGGGGGAGAGGAGATGGTGGTGGAGGAGAGTGAGGACAGGATGTCCTAGGTTTTAGATGTGAAATGGGAGCCCCACACGGTGCAGAGAGCCTGGGAGGGTGTAGACTGCAGGAGGGTTGGCAAGTTTCTTGCGGATTTTGAAAATTTCAGCCATGTTGTTGGTGGCTCAAGAGATGTGTGCTTGGATGTGGGCCCTCTTCTTAGAGCAGATAGAGAAATGATATTGCCTTTGAAGTAGACAACAGGCCAGTTTGTCAGAGGATGAACCCGAGGTCTGCCATTTACATTTAGCAACTCTGCACTAACGTTTCCGAGATGCTACACCGAAGTCATACCTGCCGTTGGACTTGGAGGCAGGTTTTAGGCATATCCTTGTGACGGGGGCAAGGATGTTGAGGGTGTTAGAGATGGAGAGGTGCAGATTAGCAAGGACAGAGTCAGAGAGAGAGTAAGGGCAGGGCTGGGGTGGGGATGAAGGTGGAGGCAAAAGCAGCGACTGACACTTGCTTAATCGGTCGAATGACGGCAAAGGAGATTGGCAGTGCTGGGGGGGGGCCTCAGATAGAGGCCCAAGGGTCCCCAAGCGGGAGGAGAGGAAAGTTGTCAGACCAGGAGATGGAGGTGGTGACCGGGTTACGGATGAGGGCGTTCAGAGTGTGTCTGGCTGAGTAGGTCGGACCGGAAGGAAGAATAGTGAGAAAGGGAGTCACAGAGGACACAGAACTGTGAGGTGTCTGATTCAAGGGAGTTGAGGTGGATATTGAAGTCACCAAGGAGGAGGAGTTTGGAAGAGGAGGTCGAGAGGAAGGATGGAAGGTTCGCCCATTCAGAGAGGGAGAGAGTTAGGGAGAGGGGGCCTGTGGATAGTCGCAAGGATGTGGGAGGGAGTAGGTGAGATCCCAAGCCAACAGGCGAGGCAATCAAGAGGAGTAGGTTTGAGTAGTTATGATAGAGGCAGGGACCCACTTGGGATGGGGGTCCAGGGCCCCTCCACCTTCGGGCCTGTTGGTTCTGGGTTTAGAGTGGATTTTGTAGCCTCAGGAAGGAGTGTGTCAAGAGCAGTGACAGCTGACATTGGACCACGTCTCAGTAAGGGCGAGGAAATCAAAGTCTTCAAGAAGGAGACAGATGTCTGAGGAGTGCTTGGCAGCAGAGCAAGCATTCAGAGTAGCCAAGTGAAGCTGGTTATCACCTTTGAAAGATTTCCGAGGGGGGTACAAGGCATGGTACTCCCGTCGGTCGTGGTGGGGAGATTAAAGGCGAGGAGGATTGACGAATAGCAGGAGAGGGGAGGAAGTTAATGAGAGAGGGCAGGTGCTGGTCAAGGAGGCGAAGAGTAGGTTGAGAACCTTGGGCCATGATAGTGCCATTGTGATAGACATTAATGATGCACATAGAGGATGAAAAGTATACCAAGAGTACTTCCCATCTAGTGCCACCTTTAATGGGAGAATAGGAGAAAGGGGAGTGAGTGGGAGACCAGGTGGGGAGTCCATAGGTCTGGGGAAGGGACAGAGAAAAGGATGTCTGTAATAGTCTGCCTGGAAGTAGCATTGAGATAGGTTCCAGCAATAGGTAGGCCTAGGTTAGAGTCCAGGAGAGCTTTCTAAAGCTTTTTCCTTCCAGACTTAGTGAAAGAGATAGGATAGGTGATAGAGTAGATGTTAGAATAGATTTGCAGATGGAGAGGGTCATGTAGTGGGACCGAGGTGGGAGGGATATAGACAGGGGCTGCACTGTGCATAAATAAACTCACCAAGCTGCCTAGCAAGCCCAGATGGAGGTGCTGTAAACAAGATATGCACTGGGTAGCAAAGATTTTTAAGCAAACCAGACTAGGTGAGTGCTAGAATGCAGCAGAAAACATACACTGCACAGTTTCAGACTCGCACTTAGATTCAACTTTAGAGCAAAGCAGTAAAATGCAGCAGAAAACATACACTGCACAGGTTCAAATGCACATCAAGGTTCAGGTTACAGGGGGTGCAGAGACTACAGAGGTGAAAGGGGCCTCGGAGGTGGGTTCCAGGGAGGAAGAAAAGGTGCAGCAATAATTAAGAACACCTAAATTTGAAAGTCATCAACACATGTGGAAAGGCATGTGCAACGGTCATTCATGGGTAGCAGTGGAACTCAATTACACAGTTGGGGGTAAAAAAGATGCAGCTGTAGTTTCCTGCACATGGGTGGTGCTGAAATGGAGGGATGCTGGCAAAGGACAGGGAACCAACAGTGCCAAAATGTGTCGCCAGGAGGCCCATTGGAGATGGTGGGGGGGGGGAACAGTGACAACGGGTGATGCAGCAATTGAAAGGAGAATGATGGTGCTTACCCGGCCCTGCAGGGTCAAGTCAGGTGCAGATGGATCTCAAGGAAGATGCCTGGGGCCCTCCACAACCCTCGCGGACCCTGACACGGCCAGACAGGGGTGGGCAAGACCCTTTTAGGTGGCCTTTGAGGGAGCCAGCAATCGCCTGCCAGCTCCGACAGCAAGGAAGTAGACCAAAGCCCAGCCAATCACAGAGGGCTTCACCAGGCACTGCGAACAGCTGATTTAGGTGCAGCGTGGGCAGCCAGGTTGTAGAGTCGCTCACCGGCTCTCGGCTGTAGCTGCACCGTGTGAAGTGCGGTGGGCAGTAAGTGGGAGAGCCACAGGAAATGAAAAAGAAAAAACTGTCAACACAAGGTGGTCAAATGCAGTCACCTGAATGAAATAACAAGACTACCAGACTGAACCCGAAGGGAAGAGACGGGAGAACTGCACTGTTCCTTTTAGGGAAAACAATGCAATGTCATTTATGACAATGGTGCAATTCAACAGGAGGCCTTAAAAAAAGATGGACAAGAGTCAAACGATGGTAACAATGTAAAATTGTTACATAGTCGAGAACAATATACTTTTGCAACTGCTTCGAACAGTTAGCGATGCCTTGTTGATTACAATATATTATCAACACCAAAGATGGTAAGTGGAATAAAGTGGTGATAAAGCCTGAAAGATGGGCTTGGGTGCAAACCAGGCTCCCACGGGTAAATTGGTGTGAACTAGAAATCTGTGTAGGTGAACAGTACCAAGGGAGTGTGTATGACACTGAGCTATAAAAGCTTAAATTGGGGGTAGACAGCAGTTTCTGAAATGGGGAATGTCCTGCAATGATGTGAGAAAGCCAGGAGCTTTTGAACACTGGTGGACACGTCTGAATGAGGTAGGTGATTGAATGTTGGAATGCAAGAAGAAATGTGTTTCATGGGCATATGATGCATGCAGATGAATGAGTGTAATGCGGTTTATGTGTTGTAGCGGTGTGGTGAAGTGCATGCGGCTTGCGGTTCGAGAGGTGGTTGTGTTAGTTTTTGAGCAATGAGTATGTAGAAAGTTTTGAGCTTTTTTTGGTTAGTGGGTTATATGCTTTGCAGCTAATCACAGTATGCCTGAATGCCTAGATTTTGGGAATCCTGCCTGGTGCGAAAACGGCTAGACTTGAGAGTCCTGTATAATGAGGGAGAGGCCCATGCCCAACAGAGCAATTGAGTATAGTACCTCACTTCACTGGATTTGAGAAACAATTGAATAATTCTGTACAGTCCTAAAACACAGCTAGAATCGAGAGTCCCGCAAAGGGAGAGGGAGGCCCACGCCTGACAGAAATTTTGGTTTTGATGCGATGCATTCCCTGTTGTATTCTAATGAACTATGTATAGTGAGGTTGAAGTGTCTGTTCTCCTCCTTTTGTGTCCTTGTGTTAAGAGGAGTAGCAGTCTCCTCTTAACCTACCATCTATGTGAATGTCTGCTTGAACTGTGGGTGTGGTATGGGCCAGGATGCTGTGGATGAGTCATCTAAGTGATTTTGTCTTGGTCTGTCTGTGTTCAGTCTATGGTGTCCTCCTCTTGTGGCTCTCAAGATGTCTTATGGTATGTCGTGGGGTGCGGTCCTTGGGTTCTGTTCGTGTTCGGTTGTTTGGTGGGGACCGGGGTTGGTCTCTTTATTCATCGTTGTTTAGCGGTGTGGGTGTTCTTGTGGGTGATCTTCTAGTTACGCAGTGAAGAGCCAGGATTTGAGCAGTTTCCTGAATACTAGGTGGTTCCTTGTGTTCCGTATATTCTTTGGTAGGTCATTCCATGTTTTCAGTGCCTGGTGAGAGAACGATGATCCTCCCGAGTTTTCTTTTGTTGTAGGGCGGATGTCGTTTCTTGATCTGAGCATTTTTGTCGGCTGGTGTAGGCGTAATTTAGCTCTCAGGAATTCTGCGCCTTGGTTGTGTATAGCTTTGTGCATGATGCACATGGATTTAAATTTTATTCGCATTTTATTGGTAGCCAGTGTAGTATTTTTAGCGCAGGTGTGATGTGTTCTCTTCGGGGTAATTTGAGAAGGAGTCTGGCTGCCGCATTTTGTATGCGCTGTAGTTTTTTTAGAAATCATTCAGGCATGCCCAGCTATAGGCTGTTGGCGTAATCTACTCTGGACATGACCAGAGTGATGATGGTGAGAGTTTTGTTGGCGAATGGCAGGAACGGTTGTATCTTTTTTGCCGCTCACAGGAGAAAGAGGCATTTCTTGATTAGAGCGTGTTTTGGGGGATTCTTTGTGTGTCAAGATTCCGGTGTTAGGGTATCGAGGCTCTGTGGCTGTCGAGGGTAGGGTTTGTTCTGGTGGTAACCGTGTTAAGTGGGTTGTTTCCTGCATTTGAGGCTGCTTCTGCTGGGTGCAGTTGGTATTGTGTGTCCGTGGCCATTGTTGCAAGATCTTGCTCTTTCTCGGCGTCCCTTTCTGTGTTGGGGCATTTTGGTTCACATTGCAGAGGTAGCAGGCTAAATGGTCCTCTGTGATGTATTGTTCAAGCACAGTATTGATGTCTCTTTTAGTCTTGATAGGCTTGAATGCTGTCAGGCTCAGTCTGTCCTTTCTGTCGAAGGGTCGGGATTGTTTCCTATGGGTGTGCTGTTGGTTTAGGACTCAGTTGCGGTAGATAGTGATAGATCTCAGGTATTGGTGGGATGTAGGGCTTGGTTTCACCGGTGTGGATGATCAATAGTGTCAGGCAGTTCTTAACGCTTCAATCGGAAGCCGGACTGGTGGGCAGGAGCCTGTTTAGAAGGTCTTGGGTGGATGTTCAAGTAGCTGGTTCTGGGCCTGCTTGGAGGCTAGAGGGAGGTCTGGGTTTTTGGGTAGTAATACAACGCCCAGATCTGAGGTGATTGGACAGCGAGAGAGGCCTGGCTTCAGGTGATGACTGAGCACAGCTGGGTATGGGTTCTGTATATTGGGAGGGAGGTCTAGACCTAGCAGAACAATTGAGTATAATACCAAACCCAGCAAGAGTTGAGAGACAGGTGAGCAGTTGAATACAGTACCAGACACAGTTACATTTGAGGGTCAATTGAAGCAGTGGTGTACAATACTATACACATCTAGATTTGAGATTCCTCTATAGTGGGAGAGAGGCCTACGCCTAACAGATCAGTTGAGGGTGAAGCATGTGTGCATGATGTGTGAGAACTGTGTGGCTACTGAATGAGTCCAATCTGTGTGCCGTAAATACGGCCAAAACTGAGTGAATAATGAGAATCATGCATGTACAACTGTTGTGTGTGGCACAGCAAAACTGAGAACAGGTGGATAATGCATGTCGTATGTGATTGTTACTAGGCAAATTCAAAAAGTGTCCAATGAAGAATGCAAGAGATGCGCAAGAATGTTGCATGTGCGTATGTCATTAAGACATGCACACACTTTAAGTAACCTTGTGTGTGTGCCAGAGGATGTGCATTAAAAGGGCCATGATGATATGCCTGAATACAAAGCAGTGTGATAAAAGTTACTATTGTGTGTAGGCACTACTTTGTATTTCCCAAATAAGGGAAACGTGAGGTAGCAAGGAACGCAGCCCTTTGTGTGGGAAAACAGCAGACCCTGTAAGGAAAGCTTGGGCACGGAACCGCTCCCCAACCCCGCTCTGTCCCAAATCTGCAGCAGTGTACTAAATGAGTAAAGCACAACGCAACATGACCAAGTACCGCCGGTGCACAGCTTACATTGCATTTGCAAAGAGTAGCAGCCAAGAACTGGATGCCAGTAGATTGAAGTAAAGTAGGAGAGACATTTGCTGCTAAGTTCATGGAACAGATATCTGGCATCCGACGCCAGGGGGCGGTACCTCTCCTTGACCAACTGACGCAGGTGGTACACTGGGGGTAGAACAACAGCAAACACTCCACAACGTCACCTATACCCAGGACTCCATGAAAACAAAGTCAGAAAGGCAAGACAGGATATGACCTACTCCTTGGTTGTAATTCCTCTGTGAATGTTGTTTTACATTCGTGGAACAGTTTGTATTGAGAAATTGCCCACGGGTATATTGTGCTGTGCTCAAGCTGCTTAATTTGGAATTGGAAGGTTTGGGCCTTGCTAATCATCGCGCAAGCAGCAGCTCCAAGTTTGAAGGGCAATGCCACAGTCTGAATCCTCCTGCTCCAGGCAGGGGTTTCCGCTGAAGGAGGAGTGAGGCACGTTGGGCAGGGGGCCTTCGTCTTCCTAAAAGCTCAGCCTCTTCAAAGTAAGGCTGCATTTCCCCTTTTGACATTCTGATTTTCAAGTCTGCATCCTGTTTTTGTGTCCTTTTTATTTTAAGTGTTAATATCCTCATGTCATCATGCCAGAGTAGTAATAATGGATAGTTGTGTATGGGTAATAGTGGTTTTTTTCTTCTCCATTTTGCACCAGATATGCTTCCCAAGACATCTAGATTTCCAAAAAGCCCTTTTCTGGAGGCTAGTTGCAATATAGGATTTTTTTCAAGCTTTTTTGCTCAAATCATATTTTTCTAGATGGAGATTATTGATGTGACAACATAGAATGGGATATTTCGGATTCAAACCTTCTTTGCATGGCAGTGGTGGATGGGTGAGAAGCGTGCCTGACGTGCCGTGCTGCTTTGTGATCCCCGCTATGTTCTGTGAAAATTCCCATGTTCCCCAGTTAGTCGTCTTTAGCACTGATTATAGCTCATTCCCAAATCCTTCACTGAATGGCTGGATGTTTTCGAAGTGCTCTACTTTGTACACAGGTGTGTGCTGTGTCGAGGATGGAACTAAGCCATTAGGTCCATCCTTGTTTAACCTAACTTTGTAACTCATGCCATCCATCATAATGTTATTGTATCACTTGTCTGAATGATAGTATGGGAAAGCGTGAATGAGTGAAACGCTGTCATTCCTGGTGCTTGATGAGTGTGAGTCTCATTAGTGGATAGTGTGACATGTTTAGTAGACCTGGGGATAAAGAAAGCACTGTGCCTGTTTTTTCAGTATTTTGAGGCGCTGTATGCAGATGACCCCATGGAGTATCAGTCCTACCGGATTTCCCTTTACAGGCGGATTATTGTATGTAGACCATTGCACTTTGTCCCTCTCTGTTGTCTGGTCTGTGTGTCCGCACCGCAGCACTAACTAAAGCCCCACCGCCACCCGCCTTCAACGAAACACTTGGGCGTGAGGGTGTTTACTTCTCCCACAGCTTTTGAGTGTACACACGTGTTGTCCTTCCTGTTCTCACAACATGTCGTTTACGTGCATATTGTCACTAATCTGAAAATTCCAGTATGATGGACACAAAGCTCTATTTTGACAATGGGCTAGGTTGTAAACTTTCATTCTAAGCATGCCTTTGACTGACACCTGCGAAAGTTACTTTTTTTCAAAGGTGGTGATGAATTGCATCTGGATTAAAGATGAATTTTTTAAAAAAATGTATTTTGTGTCTGTGGAGTGGTTAGTCTTTTTGCATCTCACTTGTTGATGTAAATTCGCCCTTTCGCTTAAAAGCATGAACACTCACCCACTCCCACGCCCTACTATAACAATTGCATATCAACATATCAAGTGGTATCTTCTGCTTCCCCTTACTTCCCCTTACTTTCTCTTTTGATATAGTGGGGGGGGGGTTTCCAAGTACTGGTATAAACCCCACGTTTGTAAAGATAATTTTTGCTAAATGTGTGCGTCTAACTACTAACCTTGTTCACGATGTTCCTTGCGACATGAGTGATCACAATTCAGCCACACTTTCAAATGTAACATCGAATGTGACTATCCTTAAGGGTAACAACATTTTTGTCCACATTGTTTAAAATATTATATTTTTATATTTGGAAAACTTGCAAATATGTACAGTAAATGCAATAGAATAATATCCCAATACAGTGGTAAAATGCAATGGCATCTATTGAGATTTTTTTTAGACATTCTTTGTTTCTTCTTTGGTTTGTATGTGTCAACCAAACTGTTTGTCAAGTTAGGAGCAGATATCAGTGAGCACAAATGACACCGTTATAAATAAAAATAGAATATTAAGGAAAGCTGGTTCCAAGCGGCTCAAATGCCACTTTATCATAGCTTTTAACCCCACTTTCAGACGATTTTAAGTTTCTACTAATTGAGCCACATACTATTATATTCCCTGAAACTCAACAAAAGCAAGTGACTTTTTAATCCTTGTCAGAACAAAACTCTTTCCAGTCTAACCCCTCACCAGCAAAACCCTGCCCCACTATTTATTTCCACCTATCTCCCCCAGTGCGCCATTTCCATGCCCCTTCGTTGACCCAGCCATTACAATATTGCACCCTTAGCTCCCCACAAAGGGATCAGCTTGTGAGTCAGGATTCCATAATCGTCCCGGGCATACTCTGTGTACCAAGAAGGAAAATCAGATCATGCTGAAGTCTTCACTGTGATCTGGTTTTAAGCCAGAGGTCTTCTAGCTTAATCCCACCTCTGGTATGCTATTTCCTCCCTGATAGCAGTTAAGACTGTGTGTCATGGTCTCACAAAAGCTATTCCTTCCAGTGTCTGTAAATTAACAAGGGGTTCCTGGGAGTCCCTCTGCCAGACATTAGTCCTGGTTACGAGAGACTTACCCAGAGTCTTTAGCTCACTATCTTTCACAGAGAAGAAACATCCCAAACATATCAGTCTTTGTCCTGCCTTGGGGCAGTCCAGCACCGAAATGCTAGGCAATTCTCCTCTGAACAAGAGTACCAACAGCAACCACAGTCGGGTGTTTCGGTCTGGTTGGGCCTCATCAGTAGGGTGGAGCTGTGCCTCTCTAAGAATAGTGAACAAGGGGTCCACGTCTGGATTCCCCTAGTAACTTAGGGTGAGACCCAAAGTTACTTAAATATGCAAATTAACAAGGGGGGTCTGACCAACTGGAATAGAATGAACTGACACACCTTGTATAGCTTCATAGTAACTGATCTGCCCTGCCTCACATGGTTTCAGTGCATACGTCAGTAGATTTAGGAATGAGAATTAAAGCAGACCGAAGTGAGCCCATGTTAATTTTGGCAGGTTGTTTTGCTTCCAAAACTGTGTGCAAATCAAATGTCTATGATATATAGAATGTATTATATATTTAAATGTTGTAAACATAATTATATGTTTTATAGGTTAAAAATCTAGAGCTAGCTGACAAGTTTAGCAATTGAGGAAGTTTTACAAAAAAAAGTTCCAATTGTTAAATAACGGGTTTACACTGCTAAGGAGACATACAGTAGGCTGTTAAAAGGTCATCTGTTTATAAACACCTTTCACTAAATGGCTCAAAAAGCTATCCAAGTTTGGTGTATTTAAAACAATCTTTAACTTTTTATTGATTTTTATACTTAAGTAGGAGGTTTAAACAAGTTGAGTAGTTTGAAAAATAAATGTCAATGCTTATGAGTTTGAAAACAAAGAAGTGCGTTCTTAAAAGGTTCCAAAGCTAGGAGTTTGATTAAAGAAACAACAACATTAAGAACATCATTAAAAGGGAACATTTAAATGAAAGAAATGTCCCTTACTCGGAGTCTTGAAGAGGGGGGCACCTTTGCAGTGCATCTTAAAGTGCGGGGAAGAGGATTACGACTTCAAGAATCTGTTATAGCTCACTGTTTGATGAAACACCATTGGCAAAGTAGCAACATCGCTTTTGAGGACCGCAGCTTATGCATAGACGCAAAGCTTTCAGCCAAAATGATCACCACCTTCAGTTGCTCAAACATTTCAAAAGTTTAAAATTAGCAATCCCAAATTACTTTAAACGATAAGACATGGCTTTTAACAAATAACTCAAAAATCTTTATTTTAAATAGCCGTTCAAGCTTTTAAATAAACATATCGACATTTACTGAAACCCCAAAATAACACTAAAGTCCCACTTTATAAAATAAATCCTACAAGACTTTCAGAATCGTTTTAAGAAACATTTCAAACTGCTTTCTCAAACTGAGGCAAGTGTAACTGTTTACTATGTTTAACTATTAAAAATGATCCTGTTCGAGACAGTTGGAGCTTATTGACTACCGTTTTCAATGTTAAAGTGTCAGAAATGATGATTCAATAAATGAAGGAAAGATATTTTTGACCCACCTATTAATCCCCTTTTCCTTTGTCACTGGAGAAATAGTTCTCACAGTCACTGACGGAATTGGCAGGAGTGTTACCTTTTTCACAACTCAAGCTTGTTGGAAACACTCCTGACGGTTCTTTTCTACACAGCTGTTCTGATGGCTATTCCTTCCATGTGCACATGTGGAATGTGGCTCTTATCTTTTCTTGTCTGCTTTCGTCTTACTAACAAATGCATGCACATTGAGATTTTGTCCAATTATTCACATCCTTCCCCTTAGCGATTTGGAAGCCTCGACTGATCTTTCAACCCATATCACTGTTTAGCTGTCCTCATAGTCTTAAATTGTTCACATTCTTGGAATGTGCTAAAATAAGCGTTGTCTCCATCATGCTGGTTATAACTGATCATACACGGCAGCAGTGTTTTGTCATAACAATATGCCAAATACAAGGCCGGCAAATTTTCGCCAGAACATGGCACCACTCTAAAGCTTTTGTCAACAGCTCACAACTAACCACAACTTTGTGTGTTCGCAGCCGGTTGAACAAAATTTAGTTGTTGCTTGAATCTAAGGTCTTTACTACGATTTGCAGGATCTCATGGAACAGCTCGAGAAACAAGACAAAACGATCCGGAAACTGAAGAAACAGTTGAAGGTGTTTGCCAAGAAGATTGGAGAATTGGAAGGTATGTGAGAAGCACCTTCCTTAGCAAATATTGTTCATGGTAGGTTTTTCATTTTGTCGCTGAAAGGATCTATAGCAGTGAAATTAGAGCAGTCGACATGTAGAGGTGGCCTGCGAGGGGCTTTCAGGTATGATGCCTTTGTTAATGCTTTTTCTGATATACATATGATATGATAGGTTATTTATAGCGCGCTTAATACCCAGAGGTTTCTAAGCGCAGACAAGGAGATCGAACCTGTTTTCCTCCATGTCGTCTTGCTTCCAAGGTGAGCACATTGCCGCTGAGCTATCCTCCCGAGACAGAGCTTTTTAATTCTGCAAGAGTGTGGAGGAGAGCGAGCGAGAGAGAGAGACATTTAAGGCTAACTAATAGGTTAGTGATAATCAAGATTACTCGCCCGTAGTCCAACACTGGTAAACTATGTAAAGTTGCCACTTAACAAATGCGCAGGAACGTTTGTGATTGGCTCTGCAGGACGTAAAAACTTTGTGTGGATTTAGAAAAAGGACATTAATGAAGTGCATGGCATATGAATAGGAACGTGCTACTGGTAAAACGGAAATGTTTTTATCTCAGTTATTTATTACTGTTCACTTCTAATATGCCACTTATTTCACCCTACTAGCTTCATGTCAACGTCGATTTCACCCTAAAGCATGGGTCTGCAACCTTTGACTCTCCAGATGTTTTGGACCACAACTCCAATCTGCTCAAGCCAGCATAGTCTATGGCCAAGGATCATGGGAATCAGTCCAAAATACCTTGAGACTCACAGCGTTGCAATAGGAATAGGATAGGAACGTGCTACTGGTAAAACGGAAATGTTTTTATCTCAGTTATTTATTACTGTTCACTTCTAATATGCCACTTATTTCACCCTACTAGCTTCATGTCAACGTCGATTTCACCCTAAAGCATGGGTCTGCAACCTTTGACTCTCCAGATGTTTTGGACCACAACTCCAATCTGCTCAAGCCAGCATAGTCTATGGCCAAGGATCATGGGAATCAGTCCAAAATACCTTGAGACTCACAGCGTTGCAATAGGAATAGGATAGGAACGTGCTACTGGTAAAACGGAAATGTTTTTATCTCAGTTATTTATTACTGTTCACTTCTAATATGCCACTTATTTCACCCTACTAGCTTCATGTCAACGTCGATTTCACCCTAAAGCATGGGTCTGCAACCTTTGACTCTCCAGATGTTTTGGACCACAACTCCAATCTGCTCAAGCCAGCATAGTCTATGGCCATGGGAATCAGTCCAAAATACCTTGAGACTCACAGCGTTGCAAGCCCCTGTCCTAAAGTATGTCTGGGTCGAAAACCCAGATGGAGGTCTTGAAGTTTGTTTAGAATGGGGAAAACCAGAATAAGGATAACCATTGTAGTCAAATTAAAAAAATCAGGACTTAATGGCCACTCCCATCTCCATCTAGTAACTTAAGCTCAGTTTTCCAGCATCCTTACATTGAGCATGTGGCGACACTTTTAGTGTAAACATTTGTATATCCTTTCAGGGATTTTGTACATCATTTCTTTCCTTAGCTTTACTTTCTGAATGTCGTATTGGCCCATAGGCATGTTACACTGAATGCAAGCATTACATTTGTAATGGATTCCTTCCTCTCACAGATTGTTAGGTATATTTTCATTTTTATTTAAAATCCCCTTCACATGTGAGTCCGTCCCCCAGCACTTTTTGCTGGACTACTGGATCTTTTGTTAGTACTCCTGAGTGAGTGGGAACCTTTTTCCACACACTCTCATTCTTTTACCCTATCTTTGGGCTACTTTTTTATTTCTTTTTATACCTTTTCCTTGTGGGAACGCATGTTCCCAAGTGCAGGGGGATATGTAGTATCCTTCCTATATTTTCTATTGTGAGATCAGCACACACCACCTTACATGGAGTGCTGACCGGCTACATTGTATCGCCTTTCTCATTGCTCCTGTAACTTTTTAGTTAGTGACAGGCTTATCTGAATGGCTGGTGGCAGTGGTCTTATCCCTCATACCTTTGTGTATTTTTTGCTCCAAGGCTGTTCTCACAGCTGTGGTTGTGCACAGAAGGGTCACCATTGACCTAAAATGGTGACAGTGTTCTCTTTTCGCCAATTCAAGGTGGCTTTTCGTTTCTTGGTCCTTCATCTGCCGTGCAGGGTTGGGTGAGGACCTGGTTTAACATTTTGTCTTTGGTGGAATCCTTTTGTGAAGCCCGCTGAGGTGCCAGTGTGTGTGTGAGGACAGGAAACAGGGGAAGACTCCAAAACTCTGCTGTTCTTTGCCTTCTGCTGTGCCTGCCTGGAACTACTTCCAACTGGGAAGCTGGGTGTTCTTAACGGACAGCCAACACCCACTGTTTGGTGCATGGGTGCTGATTGGCTGGGTTCCTGCAAAAGCGGGTCATGGAGGCTGCAGACAAGCTGACCACTGGAACTGAAAAATCGATGAGGAAGAAGAGAAGATGCCTGCAGCCACTTCCAGACAACCAGATATCTTTCTGAGCAATCACTGCTACCGACCTTCTTCCTAGCGTCGGGAGAGCCCCTGAAAAAGGACTCTCTCCCTTGGACTGGTGAGTCCAATCAGTCTCAAGACGACCTGTATTTCCAACCCTCCCACAACGAGTTGTGACCTTCACTGGCTGAAAACCGTCAATTCCCTGGGACCTGTGACTATTGTGCAGTGCATCGTCTTCCTTAGACCAAATCCTCCCGAAACTTTGGTGGACTGCTTCCGAACCTCCAGAAGCAAGATTCTCCTTGAAGTCCCCTCACCAAAGTGTTGGATAGAGAAAGCGAGACAAATCGATCAAGCGGTAATCGTTCTTTACTGGTGCTTTTGAAAAGGGTGCAAAAGTCACAGAACACGAAGAATCCTTTGACTGGAGCCTTTTCCCTCAACAGTTTTTACGAGATCCATTTGAGTGTCCCTTCTTTCATCTGCCTGACCACGAATCCGGTGACCGGGTCTGCTGCATCGTGCTGCAGCCTCTTCCTCACTTGTAAGGTACTGTGAGACTCCTGGTAGAACTTACCTAGAGTTTCTTTGCTGCTCCTCTGTTGCTGGAGTGATGATTTGTGTGTTTGGGAGTTTGCCCATCCACGTTCGCCCAGGCCTAATGCCTGTGTGCCTTCAGGGAGACTTTCGTGAGGTCACTGAACCGTTCCCCAACAAAAGGTTTACTTACTTGCTACTGAAGACTTCCTCTGGAACCTTTTGACTTTCTACAACTTGTGCCTTGCTTATTTGACCCTGCAATCTGACCCCGAGACACTCATAACTAGGGACGGACTCCTAAAGCCTAAGACCTCTGTGAAATTATTGCAAAGTTATGTTGGTCTTGTTTAAAGTATTTTACCTCAAACAGTTATTACACAAGTATTTTACTTATTGAATTGTATACTGGCATTCTCAAGGTATTCCAGAAGTGTTTTACTTACTCTAAATGTTGCATTGGTGTTTCTAAGTAACTTATTGTGTGCTATAGTACTTCACTTTCTGAAGAATCACCTTTACCTTAATGTACATATAAAATAAACCATTATTTTTATATAACTGTTTGTGTGTCCGTGTTTCTTTGGCCTATGCGTATACTCTAAGTTTGTTGTACTTCCCTATAGCTATTCCTCCCTCCTAAAATGAACCTGGCTACTCCACCATTGCTACCAACAAAATATGTGTGGTTCAGGCCTGTACTAAGAGTTGACCCTGTGTCCCAAGTGTGACTCTCCACAAGTCCTACCTTTGGTGGACTTTTGTAAAACTCCCTAACACTTATCTTCGAATTATCCACCAGGTGCAAGTCTGTCGTGGAAATGTTTTTCAACTTCCAGGGCTTGCATTGCTTTTCCACATCTGCTCCGCCGCATTGGTGCCCTTGGCTCTTGGTGTGATGTCATAGGTAGTATGTATAGCTCCAGAAGCTCCCGCTCTACAGTTCCCTTTCTTCCTTGCGCTTAAAATGCTGCTTATCTGAACGCCATTGCTTCATAGCTAAATTTGGCCTGCATCATTTCTTCCTTCAAAGGCTTTTGATTTTATTTGCTGCAAAGACTCCAGGAAGCTCATATCTGTTTCGGGTCCACAGAGGTGCTGTCTGGATCTTGGGCCCTTACCATAACAACGATGAACGCTGCTTCTATCAGTGGATGCCCCGTAAGGCCACTTGTCGCAAAGAACTTCCTTATTCTTCATAAGCCCTCAGCTACAGCAGGGACTTCAGCTTCCAAACAAAAATGTCAGTTTGCACAAAAAGCAAAGGAGGATGCTCTGCCCAATGAGGCTGAAAAGAAGGAATACAGAGAAGAAATGGTGCAGGAGAATCTGCCAACCTACTCTGGAGTAGCAGGAGGATGACAGGCTTGGGTGCCAGTGGTGGAGAAAGATCCTGCTGTCCCTTCCCCAGCCTGAAGAGGAACTCCTGCTTGTCACTGTCCACCAGTGAGTTTGGTTAGTGCCTCGTATGGATGATTAGGATGCTCAAATCCCGACACAGCTCGGCTCCATCTTCTCACGTTGTACAGCAGCAATAGGTGCTCCGACACCAGCCTGGGTGCTGGTCCGCACCAATCCTTTTCTAGAAGATGATGAGGGCCTAAGGTTTGTCCAGTCCTCTTGTTCAAGATATGTAAATTGGAGCACATATTAGAGGAGGAAGGCTGCCCTGTTACTTTTCACTTGAGTCCCTTGATGAGCCTGAGGTGGGGGTGTTCCTATAAGAACTCCTTTTGACAGAATGTCTGTTTGGTCAGACCTACTTCTGGCCTTTGGGATACCAGCGACCTGGAAGCATCTTACCATTTAATTCATGAAGGCTACTCCATTTGGACAATTTAATGGGCCTTTCCAGAGGACTATTGCAATGCCTGGTTGCCAAAGAATCTCTGCTCCCTCGGGCTCCCAGCATGACATGGCAGCTAGCCTGAAGAAGGACCCACTTAAAGAAATCCTCCTCCCCTTTAATGCGGTTATTTCAGATCCTCTCACATCTGTCTGGCTGAAACCTGCCTCTGCTCTGAATGTGGAAAAGGATTTGGCTAAAAAGCACTAACTTGCCTCGTTGGATCCAGTTTTCCACTCCAGACACTGTACAGCTGAGAGGCTGGGGTTTCAAGCTTCTATTATGTGAGTAAGTGGCAAGTAATTTCCAACCTTGCCCCTGGACAAGAAGAGTAAACACTACCCCCTATGGTGCAGAGCTTTTTGCCTCCAGCAGCTCTGTATTTAGGATTACTAATGCCCCATGAACCCTCACTAGGTAGTCCCACAGTTGTGGAACATTGTGAAGGATATGATATGGCATGTGTAACGTGCCTGTTCACAAGTGTTTCTAGGCCCAACAAGACAAGGAGGGGGAAACGAAGGGAAGACAAAACAACAATCTTACTAGGGCTTGTGTCAATCAGATCACGCAAGTGCGGGGAAGAGGGAGGGGAGAAGTGAGAAGTGCAGGTAACTCATTAAGTGCCGCCAGCGGGTGGCTCATAAGTGCAGAGAGAGGGAGTGTAGGGTTGCAGGTACTGACCCTTAAGTGTTGGGGGAGCCCAGAATCAGTGCGAGGGCAACTGAACATGCAGGTCCCTGAGTTCAGAGGGTAGCCAGGTGACTAGTGTGTGGAGCAGTCTGGGATATCAGTAGGTGAGAGGAAGAGAGAAAGCGAAAGCGAAAAGGGAGGTCTTGAATTGCTTCCGGAACCAGAGTTGGTTCTGCTCAAGTTTGAGAGAAGCAGGGAGGCTGTTCCAGAGGCAGCCCCCAGCTGAGGAGAGAGAGATCTGCGCCCACTCTTTGCTTGGTGAAGAATCGGACCCTGAGTGTTGGAGGTGAATGAGCAGAGAGCTTGAGAAGAAAGATGTTTAGGAAGAGAAAGTTGGAGGTAGAGCAGTCCCAGGCCCCAGAAAGCCTCGTGGACGATGCAGAGGGTCTTGAACTTGATCCTTACAGCGACAGGGAACCAGTGAAGAGATTTCAGAGCTGGAGAGATACGATCACCGGGCTTGAGGCCAAGGACAAGTGTTGCAGTACTGTTCTGGAGAAGTTATAAAGGTCGAAGAGTAGAGATGGCAAATTTAGAAATAGGCTGTTGCAGTATTCCAACCTACAGAGGACCAGAGCTCTGGAGATGGTGAGCTTCTGGGGGAAAGTGAAAAAAGGAAGAATACCTCTGAGGAGGTGCAACTGATCGTTTGACTTGGAGACACTGGACATGTGGGGAGAGAAGGAGAGGGTGGAGTCGAAGATGACACCACGTTTCTTAGCCTCACAGGAAGGAGCAGGAAGAGAGCCCAGAGTGGACAGCCAGAGAGAGAGATGCAGCAGACAACCTACCACGATAGATGAGGGATGACCTTACATAACTTGTGAATGACTGTAGGCCGGTATAGAAATGGCAAACTGTGTGGCTTGCTTGATGGGCTCGGTTGCTATACACACCTTGAGATTTTAACTTGATTGTGCAAGATAAGCTCCCAGATATACCGCTTGCTGGGGACTTTTTGGTTCTTAAGTGGATAAATCTCGATCAAGTTCAAGGCATCAAAATAAACCCGAGAAATAATTTTTGTTGACGGTCTAGTAGCCATCCACATCATTTGTCAGGGGATGTGTTTTTGTTCCTTCACCGCTTTTGCGCACAGGATAGAGATCAAATGATTTTATGTAGGCATCATTCAAACCCCATTTAAATTGCCCTTCAGAAATTCTTCCCTGGCGATGGTCAGCTCTCCTGTTCGTCAGAGTGGATTGTGAGGAGTGAAAGGTGAGACGGGCACAAATGTATAGTTTTCTCAAAAGTTGCCATTTATATTAAATAAAAAGGGGTAAGATAAGCGGCTATCTTTCCCTAACCAAACAAGGATGTCCCTGCCTGGCAAACTAAAGAAAAATGACCTAGTGTCCAAAAAGTATCTGACCCCCACACTAATATACACACCCAAATTATACAAGAATGTTTGGCAATTGTCATTTCCACAAAATAACATAATTCAAACTAAAGTTTCAGAAAGTACTCCTTGTGACCATGGTTTGACTCATTCCCTTAGATCAATTCAGGAATACCTTGAGCCAAGTTTAGATCCAATACATTTCTGTGCAATAACAAAGTTCTGTTCAACCTAGCAAAAAAAGTATTTTCCATTCACTCTTTTCTACCACTTGCCAAAGAAAATGTCTCATTCACAAATGCTTGGTTGCAAACCAAAACAACTGTTATTTTCCACAACCTTCAACCTTTTCAAAATGCCAAGTAATCATTAGCACATCATACTTTTTCTTCTTCAAAGAAAACACTTTGTCAGGATAGAACAGCAATTACTTTTAGTAATTCAACCGTTCACCACAGGAAATGAAATCAACAAGTACTTTCCAACATGTCTTATTACCACAACACAGTGCTTTAAATCATCTTCTTCTTTCCTGGTACACACGCCTGCCAAGACTAACTACTAATTGGTCCCTTTCCTTGTATACTCGCCTGCCAGAATGAAAACTACTACTACAATTGTGTTCATTGGTAAGGCTTACTCCAAGATTCTCCACACCGGTTTCCTATGTGAGGAGGCTTGAACAATAACTGTTTCTCTTTATAGTCTCTTGACAAGGTGGGTTAAAGATCTCCCGAAATTGGTATTCCATAAAAGGGAAGTTGCGCCCTTGTTGTCTTTGGATTATTTTTCTATATCCTTTTGGCTGTTGGCAATACAAGTCTCATATCAGAAGAGTTGTGCTCCTGCAGCCTTTGTATTTCTCTTACACTGCTTCTTGGCGGCTGGCAATGCGGGTTACAAATATCCCCCAATTGGTATCTGTTATCAGGAGTATTGCGCCGTGGCTGCCTTTGCGTCACTCTTCTGTTGCCTCTTGGCTTCAGGCAGTGTGGTTTACAAATATTCCCCAATTGGTATCCCTTTTCAGGAGTATTGCCAAAGTTGTTACATTTATGGGAGGTTGTAAACAGAGTTTGTGATTTACCCTTGGGTTTATAACCTTTATATAAGGCGGATCCTAACAATTAGAGGTTGTGAAATTCCTTCTTGAACCCCCAATATACCAACTTTATGTTTAGTAGATTTTTTCATAATCTGTGCTTTGGGTATTTCTGAAGGGTTTGTACATTGATAGCATGCCATTAGGTTTTTGGGTATTGGGGAATTTCATCCTCAAAAGAAGATGAATACGGCATCTCTCCTACTGAGTCATCACTTCCCCCTGACGCCATCTCCTCCCATGTGATCCTCCCTCATGTTACCTCCCCCAGGGTTAGGATCAGGTGCGGCTGCCTTCCCCTGGCCGCACGGGATGCGACTTTAGGCTGGGGTTTAGTGATGAGACTGCAGGATTCATCACAGGATACATACCACCTTAGATGCCCAGGCCTTATAGGTAATTTCATATCACCTCAACCATCCTCTACCCTGGCATCCACCAGATCTGGCAGTTCCTTGAACAGGCCACAATACAACTTTTGCCTGCTACGCACAGGGAACGGGAAGGCATTCCTGTTCTCCAGCATGGGGTCTGGCATGGATTCACATGCTCATGAATATTCCCCGTCGTCAGGCTGGGAATCCTCTGCAAAGAAAAAATCAGTTTCAGTTTCGTTTCTGAACTGTCTTTCTCCTAATAACCAATCACTGGTCTCTGGGTCATACTGCCCCCAGCCAATGACTGCCCTCTACCTAAGCCCCTCCTCTGGCAGCTATCTTCAGATTTTTACCGCACGTTCAAGTGTTGGGAGTCTTTGTGCTATAGCTCTCGAGCTTTTACTGCGTTTTGCGATTTTTCAAAGAGTTTAACCTCATTTTTTCAGTCAATCGAGCCTCAAGCTCCACCGTTTCTACTTACAATCAACGGGGACCCATTTTCTGAATTTTCTACGCCCCTCAAGGGCGAAATTTTCATTGAGTTTCACTTCTTGGAGGATTCCGGAAGATCTTGAGGCCTACCCCGCGTGGACATGGCCCAGGACATAGGAAACGCGACGCCCGGATCCAAGCTGTTCAGGAGCTGCCCTGGATGCGGATTACAGAATGTTTTCAAGGAGGATGAGCATTCTCGATGCCTCTACTGCCTTCCCGAAGACAAAACACACGTGGAAAAGGACTGTGCATTTTGCAAGAACATGTCCGAACGGACTATGAAGGATCGTCTTATCCAAGGGATAAGAGCCCAGCAGCAGGTGAGAAGAAGTCTGAGCGGTCTTCCAAGACCTCTGACGGTGCCCCGGCGACGGGGGCTCAACAGAAGGCAAAGCACCGGGAGCAGGCATAGCAAAGCTCCTGAACAAGAAGTTCGAGGAGGCCCGGTCATACGGGAGGGATCCCGATGAGGCGGATGAGGAACCGAGAGCCGTTGAGGGGACGGAGCCTGCTCCCCAACCGTATCAGCCGGTGCCTATGCCACAAAACAACTCAGGGCGATCTTGATGGCGATTCGGGCCTTGTGTACGGAGACAAGGACACTGTTACCCTTACCCCCGACGGACTATCCAGCGGAGCCCGGACCGTCGTAAAGTCGACCAAGCAAGCGGAGGAGAACTCATCCCCCTCCTCCGTTCCAGCCCTCACGGCCTTCTCAACCTTCATCTCCTTCTCCTGGTCTGAGGGATGAGACGGGAATGGAGATGGTGTCAACGGGGACGGATGATGACGGTGGTGACGACGGAATGGACCTTCCTTTACCACCCTCTCGGGCCTCCCCGCCCAACGAAATTGGCTCTTTCCACGCCATTATCGCCAGGGCATCCAAGCTTTTCCAGCTCTACCCCGAAGAGGAGAAGAAGGAAGGGTTCCTCTACCAACAGTGTGAGGCCAAGAGGAAGACAGTTCTCTCAGTTCCATTACTGGACGACATCTGTGACGAGGGGCTGACGCTCCTGAAGAACCCATCCACGGCTCCTGCTAAGAGTGACCGGTACGAGAAGTAGTACCGTGTCCCGGACTCCGCCCCATGTGCCTTAGGGCTCAGCCTTCCCCGGATTCGGTTGTCTCCGCGGCGGCCAAGTAGAAAGCGGTGGGGGCATCAACTTCGACTTCCCCGCCGGACCGCGAGGGGAAGAAACTGGACGCCATGGGACGGCGGGTCATCTCGTCTGTGGCGATGATTAAAGCGGCCAACGCCCTCGCAATTGTGGCACACTATGACAGGGAGCTGTGGATTAAGATCACTCCCCTGCTGGACTTCCTCCCGGACGACAAGAGGGCTGAGGCCCTGTAGATCCTACAGGAAGGTGTGGTGGCCTCGGACCATGCCATCACGGTGTCCACGGACATTCCTGACACTAGTTTTCGCCAGATGGGCAACAGCGTTTGCCTTTGTCGGCACGGCTGGCTCAAGACAACTGATTTCCGCCAGGACATCCAGACCAGGGTTCTGGACATGCCCTTAGACGGGAACAACCTGTTCGGCAAGACAGTGGACGAGTCACTGCAGGCCATCAATGCAGACACGGAGACGGCTCGGGCCTTGGGCGTTCTCCAACAGCGGCGGCCGTCCTTTCGGAACACCGGAGGCAAGCAAGGTGCCTCCAAAGGATTCAGTGGCGGCTCCTCGTCGTACCGCCAGGCAGCTCGCTCCTCGTCGCAGGAGGCCTACAGAGGACACGGCAAGACAGGAGGATCTCATCGTTGTCGCCAAGGCAGCAAGGCCGCGGCCAAGCAGGACTGAACCGGCCGTAGCGTCGGGCCCCCACCTGTTTGCTGTCCTGTCCTTCAGCCTATTTAAGCCCCAAGGATTTTCACCAAGTTATCGTTTCAAGAGTGACTACATTCATGTCTTTACCTACCTGTATGGCGGGGTTTTTAATGTGCTCTCTGAAGCTTGTGTCAGCTTCCATGTACCATATTTGTCACCTGCTGCCCTGTTTGGGCTTGTCCTTCAAATTCAAAAATTCCCAGGTTACACTATGAGCTCTAGTTTATTTTTTACATTTTTTTTATATTCATTTATTTAAATTTATAGAGCGCACTACAGCCCTCGGGCATCGGACATGAATAAAGGCTTGATTCAGGGTTACAAAAATGCAGCCCACAAAGGTACTTAATGCATAGTGATCAGTTACAGTTAATATTACAAGGAAACTGACAGTATGTGCAGCAGTTTACGACTGTACAAGAGAAAACATGTCATACAAAGAGCCTAGTTTTGATAGCTGCGTGAGAGTCAATCTGATGGAGTTCCGATGGGAGAGAGTTCCAGAAGGTAGCAGCCCTATTTGGGAAGCTCGTGCCACGTGCCCACACTGTGTGTGTGATGGGTGCCGTTATTCTGTTGGCGTACGCTGCTCTTGATGGTCTGGAGGTGGTGTGGAGGACAATTCTGTGGACTAGGTGGGGGGGGGGCAACCTGTGAAGGCATTTGTGCATCAAGGCAAGTGTTTGAAAACAATTCTTTCCTTGAGGGGAAGCCAGTGGACCTTTTTCCTGACTTCAGAAATGTGGTATTTTCATGATATGCCCGTAGCGGCTCTCAGGGTGTTATTTTGAGCAAGTTGGAGTTTGGCCAAGTTCTTTCGAGAGGTCCCTAAAAAGAGCGCATTGCAGTAGCCAATCCTAGAGCCAACGATTGCCCTTGCAATGGTGAGGCAGTTCTCCTGTGTGAGGAAGGGTCTGGCTGCATTAAGAAGTTTGGAATGGTACGCTTAGGCAGACGCTACAGCATTAACCTGTCTGTTAATCGGGGCAGGTTTGGACAAACGCTTTGGCACGCTAATTCCACCATGGTACCATGTCACCAGCATTGTCCAGATGGTACACATTTCCAGTCTCAGCACTGGGTCTCAGCCATGACCGTCTTATGGCCCCCTGCATGTTTCTGGTTACAGAGACCTCTCTGAGAATGAGCTTGCTCCAGAGGCTGCCATGCTGTACTTGATGTACCTTCTGCAAGTCTCGAGCAAGGTCTCACAGGATGTCCTGCAGGGGTCCCTTAGAAACCACTTGCTAACATTGGCTGCAGTTAACAGTCACAAATGTGGCTATAAAGGACAGAGTTGCTCACATGGATATTCCTACGTTGAGCGAATTGTGCGCCCCTGCAAAGGCGATGTAGTACATTAACCTTGTGGAGCTATTGGGTATCAGGCTGGCCCTATTTGTTGTTCTTCAATCTGTATGTGGCAAGATTATGGCAGACTACAATGTGGTGTGACAAATTAAGGCTATTCGTCCCTTCTCCCCGGGGGGATGCCCCTTTTGAGGCTAGGGAGGCGTGCCCGCTCTGCAAGACTCTTCCTAGCGGCCTGGGCAAGTGGAACCTCACTGGGAGAGACTCTGGACAAGTGGGGCCTCACTGGAAGAGACTCCCTCCCCCACAACCCCCCTAGGGGACAAGGACTCCCGTTCCTGTGAGGAACTTCCTAGACCACATACCATAGTAGCAAATATGGGACTATATACTAGGAAGAATATTGTAACCTTTGCATCTTTGGCTGAAGTCGATGCTAAAATAAGCCAACCCGAAAAAGAAGTCTCTTTAAGATGAGACGTGTACTTAACAACGATGAGCGGAATACCAAAGACTAGGAGAGAGTATTCTGACCAGGTTAAGCCCCCTGAAGTGCGCACACCTTTGAGAGGTAGACCTGAGATGAACCGGAAAGCCTGCAACTTTCGAGGCAGCACAGAACACCAGTCTAACATGCCAAAGGCCTGCCGTATCAAAAAACTGAGAAACCGCTGTGAATCAGGAGAGCGGAATTCTGCAACAGGTGGTGGCAGGACCACATCCATATTGTGGTGGGCAGGACACCCAACGAACCGCGCTGAGAGCATCATAGAAGCTCAAACAGCTTTGTAATGTCAGCACCCACATACAAAAGAAGCCAGAAGGGAAGGAGACTGGCGAAACCGAGGAACGAGAAGGCAAACACTGAAGAGGAATACCCGAGCAAAGGCCATGCCCTGCAGCGTTCCCCTGCAAACAGAAGCAGTGGGGAGAAATGGAGAAGAAGGCTGGCGGGACAACATTACATGGAGAGCGAAACCCGTCACAGTCATGACGTAATATTGAAGACAAAACTGTTTAACCGGAAGTGTGCCAAGCAAATAAAGAGAAGAACGATTAACTCTGTGTGGGAAGTAGATAAAGGCTACAAACAAAGATCAGCGAAAGGGAAATTACACTAGGAGTTCAAAAGTGAAGGGGTGGAGAAAGTATAGGATCAAATACTGTAATAACGGAGAGGAGATGAGACTATAAAGTGAACAAGATAGTTACAGGAAGAGAACCCAGGGGAGGGGGGATTACCAAATTGGATCAAACCACATCCAAGGTAAGAAAACCTGGAGTAACAGATTGAGAGGTCTTCAAGTTTAGACAAGAATGTGAGAAAGTATCACAAGGAAAGTTGTTACAGACACATCACTAAAGGGAGTACGAGATCCAAGAATATTGTGGAACTGCTACAAGAATTAATTGAGGAGATATCCAGAGATTATATAGAAGAATGTGTTCGGAATCGAATACAAAGAGAGACCTTGATATAAAGAGACTATTGGAAGATAACATAATACAGGGGAATTGAGCCATACCCCTGGCCTCGTTTAAGTTGATTATATTAGTAGTAGGGTCAGGTAGAATTAAATTTGGACTGAAGCCATTCCTTCCGGACAACAGATGAGCACCTTCAGTTCCTTTTAGCTAGGCAGGCAACCACTCTAGCAATAAGGAAAGATAAGCTTTCTTATAAGTTAATCAAAAGGAAGTTAGAATGTCCTCAATGTATCCGACTTCTTCTTCCAACCCACCACATTCATTGATTCAATATGGGAAGTGGTGTGGGATCTCTGTTCTGTGCAGGGAAACCAAGCAGCTGCAGTTCTGGGCTCTGGAGAACATCTTGCTGTCCGCAGCCTATCTGGCAAGAATGGAGAACTTTATCACTAACGCTCTGTGTAGTCATTGGTTGCTCTCCCATGAATGGGAACCGTCAGGAAATTCTGGAGGAGACCTACACCGCTGGAAACCCTTTCGAGTGAAACTCTGCCTCCAGTGTCAACAGGAAGTTCAAGTTTGTATTTCAATTCAAGAGCAGGGGAGAAGATATGCACTTTCCTTAATATTGTTGAGAGGAGGGCAGGTAGACCTTCAGGAGGATTTGACCTTGGTTGAGAAGGTCTTTTGGTTTTGTGGCCTGATGCTGGCTGGGAGAGGTTGCTTTTCAGGGCACTGGGCGCTTGTGACGAATTCTATGATGTCTTCCCTTCTCCCTGAGGGGAGACCCTTTCCATGAGGCCAGGGAGGTGAGACAGCTGCTGGATAGTCTTCCTGGGGTGGTTCTCAGTGGGAGGATCTCACGGGGAGGGATTCTTCCTCTGGGATTCAGAGAGGACATCATGGGCCAACGTGGTATTCCCAATGCTCACCCACCCCTTTAATACCTTCTCCCTTACCTTCCTGTAGTCTTACAAACTTCCCAATGTACTCATGTAAAACCTCCAATATCTATAGTACTGGGATGAGGGAGAACAGTTTTAACAATACTGAATATCTGTACCAGGTACTGTGATGAAGAAGCGGCAATGAGCCCAGAACAGCTGTTCTGAGAACTGGGTTGAACACTAGTTGTCAGACCTCAAGCAGCTTAAATATGGAAGAAGGACTAACCGACTTGTCAGTCCCTCCCCTGAGGCTCCACGGACGAGGTCCCAGCACCACAGACAGCAGGACTGGAAGAGATCCTGCCGTGCAGAACGTGGATGGTGACAATCCGGCACTCCTACCTGCTCTGCCGAGGACCGGCAGACCGAGAAAAGCAGGAGAAGGAAGTCCACGCGCGGGAGAATGCTGCATGACGCTGATGACGAGAGACGTGCAAGCCTGCTCTGAGAAAGTGTGGCGGAGCTGTCTGAGGCAGCGCAAGCAGAGAAGGAGGGTGCAGAAAAGCTGTCAGGAGACTTGGAGAAGCCTGGGACCGATTCCACGGATCAGGAGCCCGACACCAAGGTACAGGGCTGCCTGGGTCTGTGAAGGGGTCTGGGACCCAAACACGAGAAAGCATATTGAAGGGGTCTGGGACCTGAATACAAGAAAGCATATTAAAGGGGTGTGGGACCCGAATGCGAGAAACCAAATTGAAGAGGTCTGGGACCCAAGCATGAGTAGGGGTATGGGACACAAGCACGAGAAACCCTATCGGAGGGGGCTAGGGACCCAAGCAAGAGAAACCATATTAAGGGGTCAGGGACCCGATTAAGAGAAACCAAAGTGAAGGGTTCTGGGACCCTAGCGGTACCTGGCAGGGAGTATACCAAGACTACCCACTGAGCCACTGAAAGAGAATCCTGAGAAAGGCAATGGGAAGGAGACTCCCCCCCCCCCCCCACACACCTTGCCAGTCAGTCTTCTGGCCCCAGAAGTGACGAGTACGGTTTACTTTAGTTCTAAGTGTAAGGGACATCAGTAGGGTTCTGACACAGGACAGTGGACTTTTTAGTTAGACACTCTTGACAGTTCCTTAGTATTTTGTTGAGGCAGAGAAAGCCCTTTTAGAGATGGGTAGGTTTCCTTCTTCTTTTCTTTCATTAATAAACATCTTTGCCTAAAAGGATGCCACCTGTGTCTAGCTCCTCCTTTCTCCACACCCTTACAGCACTCTACTATGGGAATATTGGCCTGTGGCTGTGCAGGGGTGGTTATTCCGCTAAGGGAGATGGCATTCCTTTCTGGTTTGCTTGCAGCACGTTTTGTCGACTGGTGGGGTACTTGGTGCAGTTCAGGCTGTGTCGCAAGGGTAAATAATGTACAGCTGGGAGGGGGCGGCAGTTGTAGGGCCTGTTTAATAGGATTTTGTTTCTTTTTTGGTCTGCTTAAGGCACACTGGGGACGGCTTAATGGCTGCACCAAGAACGGGGAGCATGCTCGGGATTGTCAGGACAGTGTTTTGTGTAATTTATCAGGGCTAATGGTGGTGGTGATAGATGGCACGAACCCACGCCCTGCTGCTTCACTAATTTTGTCCTGCAGTACTGCATGGTTTAGCTGGAGCTCCTAATTGCTTTGGATCACAGGTGCTATGTCTGAAACCTGAGGGTATTCTCACTCCTGCTCCCCTGGCATCCTCTACGAAGGTGGCCAGGGAAAGGCCGTCACTTTTTAGGGAAGATCACCTGGGTGGAGGGTCTTTGGGGAATGAGAGTGGGATTCTTTCAGGCGAGACATGGTATCCCCCTTATCATAATGTCAACCAATCTAGCCCTCCTCCGACCTTTATGGGTTATTGTAGGTCAATCCCCTTCTTTCCTCTCTTGGGACACACTCATCACTCTGGTACTGAGATGAGGAAAGAGAGAGTGAAGGGTAATGAACACCACACATTCTACCCACTCTAGTACTGAGATGAGGAAGAAGCAACTAAGAGTAATGAACAGCACTCACTTTCACCACTTAGGTACTCGGATGAAGATGCATGAAAGGTATGAAGGTCAGGCATGGCCTCTTAATCAGAGTCGGGCAAAATTGAATAATGGAATGCACCAGCAGCCCATTGAAGGACCACATGTGTATAAAAAGCCAAAAGAACACACTTGGGGACTATTGGTGGATGGTGAACCTGATGGTATACCCTAACTTTTTCACACGTATGATGACAGGTCTGTCATTTTATTCATTTATCTTTTTTGAGTTACCTTGTGTGTAACTATAAACAACTTGCCCTCCAACCATTCTATCTAGTCCTTCATGTGGTGTCTGACCCTAGATTGCGCGGGTGTGCCACTTACCTAGGGTTAGGGGATAGATGAGAAGAGACTTCCACTAACTCTTTCTGGCAATTCAGTATTTAGTCAACTCCTAATGAGATAAAAAGCTTTATCTATGGGTCTTGGAAACAATAAAACCCTAGAGTGTGCTGCGGGTTGTGCAGGTGAATCCCTTTCTCGTTTATTCTTTTTCCCTGTACACACCCTTTTATAGATTTAAACAGTTATTCTAACCCTGGTTCAAGATTAAACACATATGATTGTGCATAGTCCCAATTTCAATATGGTTAATCTCAAGTGTTTCTCTACAAAGTGATGTAGTCCCATTTGGTCTGGCCTATTGGTTTCAGTGGGTTGGGTGCCGACACAAAAGAGCAAAGAGGCTCAGCTCCAGCTGATCACTGCACCCCAGTTGCAGTTTCTGCCATCTCAGACACTAGTAGATGCCTCTTCTGATGTGCTGGGTAGCTAGTTCCCCCACATGTACCTTGTTTTGTACTTGGCGATATCTATGCTGTGGTGCCGTGTGCTCACGTCTAACTCTCTATAAAAGGCCAAGAATTGCAGGAGTAAGAGAGAGAGAGACCTGGGGAACTTGGATGAAGATTTTGAAGCCCAGGGAATCTGGAGTCAGCCATGGTGGAACCCAAAACGAGATACTGGCAAACATCCCCAAACTAAGGGAAGCCTCCCTTATGAAGAAGGAAGCTTCCCGCATGAAGTGAGAGCAAATGTAGCTGCAGTGACGAACAAACACCAAGAATGCTGCTCCCGGCCTTGCAGAGGCACTGAGCTCACTGACGCCGACCAAACTGTCCCTACGTGAGCAGGGCTTGCAGTAGCTGAAGTAGGGCCATAGAGAACTGCCACAAGAAGACACTTACAACCGGTGAGTGCTGGGAAAGCTACCGAGAGAGCGGGGCGCTCCGGGCAGCCTACACAGGTTGCAAACAGCGTTGAGGGAATAAATACTGGCATTACAAGTGGAACAGTGAAGATAAATGAAGGAGCAAAAGGCGGCTGGCACGAAAAAGCATAAACTGCTAACATTGAATACCGAATTGAATGGAACTAAGAAAGCTGTTAATATTGAATTTCAAACTGAATAAAAACAGCAAAATTACTAATATTGTAGACCAAATTGAATAAAAAGAGCAACACTACTAATATTCAATACCGAATTGAATGAAAGCAGCAAATCTGCTAATATTAAGTTGATGTTTAATGATGTACTGAAAGAAAATAAGAAACTAAAAGTGAATGAAAATCTCGAACTGCAGAGTTGAAATCAAGTCCGAGCAACTGTTTGGCTTTGAAGCTGCGTTTGATAAACCACTTGTTCAATGAACATTTGAACTGCTCAGAGGGAACTCAAGATTCCTAGTTGCGTGACCTGTAATGGGTGGATCCTGTGGTCCAACTACTGTGCCCAAACCGGAGAACCCCCAATTGACCTGCTACAAAGAGAATTGAAGGGTACTGGTTGCGTAAACTGTAATGGGTGGACCGTGTGTTCCCACAAACTGCGCCAAGACCAGAGAACCCCTATATGCTAACGAGGAAATCTGCTGTTGTGTCAAGGGGAAGACTACTATTGATGCATGTAAGGCTTGGGGAAGGGAGCACTAAGCTGTGAAGAAAAGTAGGAACTGAGCTCAAAGACAAAGCTTCAAGATCCTTCTTTTAATTACATCTTTTGACATTGAACTTGGGGAAGAGAACCCCGAGACGTGCTACCAAAAAAACTGTATTGAACTTGGGGAAGGGTATCCTGACATCTAAAAGTGTGGAACCGTATAACCTTAAATCCTACAGAAGGTGACTTTAACATTGTGGTGAACGTTTTGATATTTAAAGAGAAGCTGAAGATTAAGCTTGAGCTGGAAATAGCTCAAAACGTTACTTTTCGAACACGGTTTAGTTTATGGTTAACATCCCATTGTTTTGATGTTAGTTATGAGGGTCAGCATAGGTTTTGAGTTTAACTTACTGACCCAGTAGGGAAATCCCACCTTAGTATAAGGCCGTTTAAGTTAATAAAAGTGTTTTCGTTACATTGAATCTATTGTCTGTCTCCTTCCATGATGCCAACCTCGCAGCTCCTATTTCATTTTAGGATACATGTGACAAGGTTGATTCAGTCAGCATGTTCTGCTTCGAGTCTGGTATGGATGTGAAAGCACACTGCTTTCCTTCAGAACCCTTTTCGGCCTTCAGGTTGTGTACCTATCAAATCATATTGTGGCAAATGAATCCCATATTTTCTTTACTCTTTTTCAAAGGCTCCCTGGTTAACGTAAGACAATATAAGTTTTCTTTAATATTTCCTTGTATATACATCCTCTGTTTTAGACGTCAGGACTACGATTCTGCTGAAGACTTCTGGTGTTATTTCTGATTCCTAATCTATGTCTTTTGTGTGAGATGCTTGAGGGTGGTCAGTTAGGCTATATTGAGGGCTAGCACTACCACTTGCATGCAGACTTTTCACTTTTTTCGCCTCTCTTCTATAGGGGTCTTGAGAGGTACATTATCTCAGGCTACTTCTACATTCCCCTGCACAGCATCCATACTAACTGGAACTCTACAACTAATGCATATGTTTTTCTTTTTCAGTGGAAATAGAATCCGATCATGACCAGAAGAAATAGAAATATTACGGTTTAAATATATACATTGATTATAAGGTTCCTGGGTTTTTTATTTCACACAAATGAGCTAGGTCTATTTGATCAAATGTACATCATCCTCTTTATAACATTTTTGGACAATGATTAACTAACATAATACTCCACAACGGAGAACAGTGAGATGCTTGTACATTTCTGATAGCCCACTCCCTTCCTTGAAGTCCTCTGCTTTTTTTCTCCCCTCTTTTTTCACCTCCATAGTTTATAGATCAGCAACACAAATATTCTGTACTCTTTGTCCTTGGCTTGTGGAGCCTACTTCTTTAGACCTCTAACCGAGTTTATCCAAGTGATGGGCTGTTCAAACATGCTCTTGCTATACTTGGGGTAGCCCGAGAACATCTCAAGCCACTCGCACATCAGACAATACATTTATAATGTACTATTTGCTGTTCCTTTCATGTTCTCCCCACATCCGAATGTCTCTTCCGTTCCTCTTAGCACTCTTTGTTTCTTCCTGTATTTCTTTACATTTTCCTTCGCCCTTTTTTGCCATCTCTTCCAGCAGACCAAAGTCTGTTTGAACCTGGAGCGGGGTCACAATATGGCCAAAATAGGTCTTGCAAGGGTAGGCTTATAGAAACCATTATGGTGTTGATTTGGTGCAATGTTAAAGCTCATTAGTTAATGTATTGCTCTATTTAACAGGAACAGCTGCGTTTGTTGCAATGTGTGGGAGTGCCCAGAGGATTCCCAGCAAAGCAACTCTGTCGAGCAATGCTTGCATTTACCAATACTCCTTAAATTCGGTCTGTGCCATACTAGTCATGTACTCTTTTGGATACAATTTTCAAAAACAACTTAAAAAAAGATTTTTACACATATATTTTTATTACATTACACACACATTTGTGGCTCTATGTCTGACAAGGTCCTGGATTTGCTCATTTTGGCAAGAAGGCCGGCTAGCATGTCAGTCTGGATGACATGCCTTTCATGTGGTGAGGAGTAAGCCCCAGGCTCTGTCATCTTACCTAATTTTCTCCAAGGGAAAGTTGACTTGGTGGGTGATGTTTCTTCCCAAGGACCTCATAAGATCAATCATCATGTCTTTTTTTTTCTCTCTCCCTCTGAGACATCCAACTATGATGGATGAGAGAGATTTCATCATGTGGGCCCCTCGAGGGCTGTTCGTTACTATGTGTCTCGGATGAGGAATGTTGGAAAAGGACTATCTCTCTGCTTTGGGGGGAGGAACAGGGTTGTAGCCAAATAGATCCAACCTCAGTCCAGGTGGACAGTCCCTTGCATTTTTGCAAGTTAAGCTCTTGCCCACAAGGATGTCCCTTTTGGCCTGAGGATATTTTCTACAAGTGGCCTATTAGCAAGACTGGTCTTCCAGCTGTGAACATCGATCCGATATCGCCACTTCCCTGCACTTGTTCCGCAAAAATGACTGCATGTACCAATGGGATTCTTTCTGAGGTCAGGACACCTGCCTTATTCATGTGGCCCTCCAGATTTTCCTGGTGTCGTTGATGGTCCTTCACTCATACCTTCTCACTATTCTGTACTGCTTGGGAGTATTTCTAAGATGAAGAATCTGTGGGAGAAAGGAATCTATTAGAAGACCAAATTATTTACCTTTGTTAATGTTTATTCTGATGGATTAGTCTTTCCTTTCACAGATTCCCTTCTTCTTCACAACCTAAATCTCTTGAGGAATGCACATACCTTATTGCAGTTCTATTGCACTTCTGTGGTTCGTCAGCCTCAGAGTGTGCGGAAAGATGGGTGGAAGTAGAGTCCTGTTGGGCAGCCAGCTTTATACATACACACACCACCCCTGGCATTGCATCTGGAGTCATGGGCACTAAAGACAGAGTAAAGCTGACACGAGGCTGCACTGCAACCCCAGGTGAATGGAAAAAGGTTCCCCAGCTAGATTTGTGTCTGGAGACGATTTCCAAGATGAGGCATCTGTGAGGGGGCTGGGGGAGTACCATTGCTTCAGAAAGAACATTACCGAAAGTATTGTGTTCCTCCACTCAATGGACCCTTCTATGTGTGGTGTTTTTGACAGGATGTACACTTTAGGGATTGATGGAAATGGGTTGCGTGCAGCAGAACAGGGACTGACATATAATCCCTGATGTAATTTGGGCCCTTTTTAACACACATACATGGGACATTCACCCTCTGGTAGTGCTCAAACACATCTGCAACTGAAAGGATGCATATAAAGCAATACCAGAATTTAAAGCTTGTTCCCATAAGCAGGGGGAAGTGGACCGAGTGAGGCAGAGAGGCTGAAACCCGCCCGTTCAATAGAACCTAGATTTCAAAATATTAATTCTGTTACCTTTTGCATAGTGTGGAGGGTTAGAAGGAGAACGCAGCACTTTTAGGACATGTTCCAAATGTTTTTATTTAAAGAATAAGGCCTAACTTTCCCTATCACTATGAGATATTTGTTACTTATATATCTAACTAGGGTGCTTGTCCGTAGTCCGTGAATGTCCAAATGAATAACTCTGCTGTCCAAACTAATCTAACTGACCCTACCACTATTTAAGATCAGGAGCATGGCTCCCTTCTCCTGAGGATACTCCTTGTATCAGTCTTTGGATTTCCTAATCGTAGGTAATATTTAGATAGTCTCTAGTTACTTTCTGTAACAGTCCATGCAATTCTTCCATAAGACTGTTTTATACTTTCTTTGATCCTTTTTTAGAGGACTTGGAACAACCTGGAAACATACACTTTTTCTGTAGTTCTGGTCTTCTGTACAATTGTGGTTCACCTTACTCTGACATTCTCTGACTTGTATATTGTTTACTTTTGGTAGTCTCTCTGAACTTCAATTCATAAGACTCTTTTTCTCTTAGGTTCCTCTCGTCCTATCTTGAACAGCTTGTCTGCTTTTCCTCTTGATAGGGTATTGATATCCAATTTCTCTTGTTCTCCCTCTCAAGGATTTCTATGAGCTTCTTTCTCACAACAATATAATTCCTAAATGTTTCTCTGTAATTCCATTCATAATGCTCCTTGTCTCCTTTGTTCCCTTTGTTCTGTACTGAAGGTTTGGGTACTTTCCCCTTTTCCCAGGCTAGTGATATCCAAGGTTGCTTTCACTCCCTCTCGGGGACTTCAATGATTCTCCTTCTTACATAAAAGCAATTTAAATTAATCAGTTTTGTATTCAACTTTTCGTTACTTGTACTGGGATGACTTTCTTGAACTGTATAACGATTCCCTTTTGGTCTTCCTGTTATCTCTGTTACCTTCAACATAGAGGAAAGTTTCCAGGCCTGTCTGGGAGCTTCTCTCGCACTCCTCGTTGCTGTCGCCATCGTCCTCTTCCTGGGATTATCTCTCTTGCTGGGCCCCGGTGTTACTTCGGGTAACCGGTTAGGTTGCCGCTTCATTCTCTTGATGGTATCGGCATAGGTTTGTGGGCTGCCTGCCCACAACTTATCCTTTGTGGTCACGCCATCACCTCTTTTTGGGCTCCCTCCTTGCTGCTTCTTGCACCTGGGATAGGCTGTGTGTCTGGCGTCTTTCCCCTTCTGTTCAGCACTTCACAGCTCACATCTGTTCCACCACCTTCAGGTGTTACACAGGAAGGGCGCTTCCCTTGCCTGTGTATGTGTTTCTCTCTGTTCGTTGTTTGCAGGTACTAGTTATTCAACATACTCGTCTCAGTTGATTGGAGACTTGCATATAAAGGGACACATTCTCTTTCTTCTTGATAATGGTATGGATTGACTTTTTCAAGTCCTTGGTATTTTAGAGAGTCCCATGTATGACATTATGTGTAATGGTTTTGGGAGTTCCTCACAGTAACGAGAGTCCTTGTCCCCTAAGGGGTAGTCTCTCCCGGTACGGTCCCAGTTGCCTCGACCCCTAGGGAGGGAGTTGCAGAGTGGGCTCATTTCCCTATTCTCACGGGTGTCTGGGAAGGTGGCTCCCCCTTGGGGAGAAGGGAAACATTCTCTCAATTCATCACAAAAGGAATGGGTTCAAACCTCTGGACTGCAATTGGATATAGCGTGACCCATCTTGCGTGATATTACTAAAACCGACTTGTCACTATGTTGGGGGGGGGGGGGCGGCTATAGTTTGGAATTCACTCTGGACATTCAATTGGAAAATTGTGCATTCACATGCACAAAATCTTTTTCCTTTTAATGCTGGTAGAGTAATCAAGTATACAGTGAGATCACCTAGAGGGATATACATTTCAATTTACATGGGGGAATTTAGAGGGCTATCTTAATACATCTGCTTCATAAGCTTTCTGCTGCGTGACTGGAAAAGTTAAGAAAACTCCCTTTCAAAAATTGCTGCAGAGTAAGAGTGTTGTAAGCTTTGTCCTTATTTCACTTGTTTATCACTAGGTATAGCCAACACTGTGTTGTCTGCCTAAGCAATGTTGCTATATTTGCATTCCACTGTACCATTGACGAAATTATAGAATGTTGACTTCTGCACGTCTACTGTTTTCCAAGTGACCATTCCCATCATTGTTTTCTTTCGTGTAGTGGGCCAGATGGACAATGTGTCTCCCGGACAGATCATTGATGAAACCATTCGTCCTGTTAGTATTCCAAGGAAAGAAAAGGAATTCCAGGGAATGTTGGAGTATAAGAAGGAAGATGAGCCAAAGCTGATCAAAAATCTAATCTTGGGCAAGTATTGGATGCAAAGGTTTGTATTGTTCATCTGTTGGGGCAAGGTCTTTCACCACATATGGCGGGATTCAGGAGCATGCTACACGCATGGGACTTCAGCATTATTAGGTGTTGTTCCTTACTTTGTAAACATACATGATTTAGTTTCTGAAGGACAAAAGCAGTGCACTCAGCAGAGACATCAAAAGCACCCGACGACAAAGAGGTTTGAGTACTGCAAGTGTACAGAAGGAGGAGACTGATACACAGGTGGCATAGTGATTGCTATATTCTATTATTTGAGATGGAAATAAAGAGAAAACCTACCTCTCCTTTTATCTATGATGGGTTTTCCTCCTCCACTAAAGTGCTAATGGGTCTGTCGTGATGTCTTTGTAACTTAATGAGTCCACTGTCCTGTGTCAGTGTCCACATACCTGTCCCTTAAACTTATAACTGAACTCCACTGTTGAGGGTCCAGAACGAGACAAGCCTCCTTCTGATTCAAGAAGACCCACTTTTCCTTGGGTATTATAGACCGTAAGGGACGGCAATAAGTTTGGAAACACAACAGTGGACACTTTATTGGGCATCCTGACAGTCCTTAATCTTTTTCTTGAGGTAGAGAGCCGGATAGGTTTTCCTTTTTCTTTTAAAAATATGCCACCACTGTGTTTGACTCTTCTGCACCCTTACAGTACAAATAGGTACCTACTTCACTTAATGCAATCCCTAAACACAGTGGGCCTCATTACATGTTTGGTGGTATCCTGCTAGTAAATCTTGCAGGATACCACCAAATGTAATTAGTTACCGGCACCTGGTCTGCCGGCATCACTGGCATATTACAGGTGCCGGTAAGTGCAGAGTTCTATAGGACTCTCTGTGGGGTCAGGGGGCTCCGGTATTACTGGCACTGGTAATACTGTCCGTTTTTAATGGTGGGATGCCGGAATTACCTCCAACTCCGAGATGGAGTAATTCAGGCCACCCCACCACCAAACTTGGAGTATGCCGGTGCGTAATCGTACTAGTAAACGGAATTACCGGCACATTAATTCCACATTGGCATACTTGTAACGAGGCCAGTGTCACCAATTACGATTAATTAGCATTTACATTGACCAAAAAAATTAATTATTTGAATCGGTTTTGTGTACAAAAAAGAACGAATCACATTGGCCCTCATTACGACCTTGGCGGAGAACCATGGTGCTATTAGCACCATGGTCCATGGCGCTAAGTTGCCAACTCCGCCATGGTGGTTGGCGGACTTACCGCCCCATTCCGACCTTGGCGGGGCGGTAAGTCCCCAATCCCCATTTACCCTTCCCCATTCCCATTTTTGCCCCATAGGGCATAATGGGAGTGGGGAAGGCGTTAATTACGCCACCGTAAATTACGGTGGCGTAATTAACAACAAGGTCCCTTAGCGCCATGGATTTTAACACCTGCTAAAAGCAGGTGTTAAATCCGCCATGGCGCTAAGGGAACTCGTACTCAGGCGGTAAGGGTCGGCGATGTTTACGCCGGCGTAAACCCCTTACCGCCTGGGTCGTAATGAGGGCCATTGTGTTCAAAAACGCATCCGGAGTACAATGGAAGTCAAAAAATGTGTTATTTAGATAATCTGGTAAAGCTGTTTGGCTTGCCACTACATTAGTGTTTTTATTAAAGGGCAGTGGCATTGTAATGTAGACTTATTGCAGTGTTCCATTACCCTAACCAGCACCACCACATCCCCAATATTTTCACGCCGTTTTCCCAACCGCCTAGTATATTGTGAACTTCCTTTGATATTGTAAAACTGTTTAGAGTAGGAATAGGAGTTTGGTCTGGACAATAGTGGAGATTTGTGAAATATCGTTGAGCATTGGAAAGAAGCGGAGGTATGTAGAGGCATTGAGGAGCTTTTTTTTGTTGCTGAGGTTACTAGGTCGTGGTTTCTTTCCAGTTAAACATCCTTTTCCTCATCAATATTGCAAATGTGTTTCTTGCAGAATTAAAACCGAGGGGCGTCGCCGTGAACCTGATTCCAGGGTTACCAGCATACATCATGTTCATGTGTGTCCGCCATGCGGACTATCTGAATGATGATCAAAAAGTGCGCTCCTTACTGACGTCCTCTATTAACGGCATCAAGAAAGTATTGAAGGTAAGTCACTGCCTTATTGTGAACGGGTTACTTGACACGTATAGAGCTAGTCTGGAGTTCACTACTCTGGCGCTATGGATTTAAAGCATAAGCTGGTCAATATCCGCCTGATCCTAAACTCTGGAGGTTCTTTTTCAGTGCTATTCCTTTTATCAACCTTGTACAGCTCATGGCTACCTGCCTGTCCACGTAGGATAGGGAAAGTGGGGCAGGAACGCTGTTGTCGATCCTCCTTTTTTCGACTTTGAAAAAACAAATGTTATGCCTTTAAGACATCCACTAGATGGCGCACTATGCAAAGCATGTGAAGGTTCAGAAAGATGATTACTGATGAGCAATATGATTTACCTGATTTTCACGAAGCTGAACTGTTCGAGGGAGAAAAGAAAACCGAAAGTTAGTTTACCGAAAAATATTTTTTTCTCTCGCCTGAACACTTTAAACTATCCCCTTGCTCCCCCGCCCCCTTACTCACCTGTGGGCTGCACACCTCCCTGTGTGCCACGTCTCCAAAATCCCTCTGCAAGCTCCATTCACTTGCGTGTATGGGAACCGGTGCTGCAGGTCCCGCTTTTCTTTATTTCTTTTTTTACTTTGAGACAGGAGCAGAGGACATCCCCGCAACCCTAGCTCCCATTACAGTGAAGAAGGGTGCAGGGGGATACCCCCGCTGCCCTTCTGCACTGTAATGGTTTGTATGGCCTATTTGTTCGAAATTTTTAGGCTGTAAGAGATTTTCGTACAGCCTAAATTCGGTCAAATATGCCACACGTTTTTCTTTCTTTTTGGGTGTTACCGAGTAATATTTGTGATCTGACTTTTACATTCATTATCCTCTATCAGTTGAATTCGAATTTTTCAAAAGAGACTTCCGTTTACTCAAATGAATGTAGTGGAATTCTATCAAGTGACCTCTCGTCTCCCTTGGTCATTGTAAATGGTGCGAAGGAGTAGGCGGTGGGCGCTGTAATGTGCGGCCAGAGAAAGACCTGTTCCTGCAACTCCATTGGAGTACTTCGATTCTCCTGCATGTGAGTGCATTCCCTGAAATAAATCGGTCCCTAGAGAAAATTGACCTCAAGCCCCTAATTAAGTGCCCCGTGGCGGAAAAATCAGCGAAATCAGTCATCTCTGGTCTGAGATTTTGAAAAGGATGGTTGCAACCATCCTGGCTGAAGCTTCATTCGCATTAAATCGTGTGGATGGTTTACGAGGTGTGGGGTGCCGGAACGCAAAGGAGGGAACAAGCGCCTGAAGAGTGCCAGTGAAATGACTGCCCATTCCCGCTGAGGATAGATATGACTGGAAGTAAGGAGAAGACAAGCTTACATGTAACCAAAGCAGCCCAAAGGGTTTCCTCTTGGAATTACTGTCATTTCTATTCTGCTGTTGTGAATGCAAGACCCTTCCTTGAGATCAATATGTTGAGAGAGTGAACAGGTCACACAGATAATTTGCATACATGGATAAAAACAGGTAAGGATGATCCTCAGAAAGGCCACTAATATTGCATGCAAAGAAGAACAGATGAGATACTTCATACACCAGTATGCAATATGCGATACACTGGTATGCAGATAATACACGGTTGTACACAAAAGTCAAGGGTCCACTGGATATCACTCACCCTCACTTATGCCTTGAATGAAACCTTTCAAATTATGAATGATAAGTGCCTACTTAATGCTTAACACCATAAAGGCCAGATTTGTACTCCTGCGCCACCACACCAAGCAGGAACCCGATCAAAAGTAGCTGGAGGAAATGTGTTTGGACGAGTTCAAACCTTACCCACTCTGGCTTCATCGTGGATAGCAATCTATCCTTCCAACAAGTGGCAAATAAACAGCTCAAACTGGTTGGTATCAGATGTACTCCGCATGATCACATCCTTCCTCCTGCCCCATTTCTGAACAGTGGTGGCCTAATGCTCTTGCTTGTCCATGGGGGTTCTTCTTGCTGCTCACCTGGCAACACGCCATGGATTGCCTGCTCACCGGCTCTAGAAAACGTGACCAGGTCATCTCCACAAATTACACTGACTCTCCATCCCAGCAAGGGTCTTGTTCAAAACCATGTTTCTCACCTGATAGGCAACCACAAACTGTGCGCTGGGCTACCTAACGGACAAACGAAAAACATTGGGTGGCACTTAGTGATCTTGCAGCAAGATCATCTCCATTCTGAAAACTACACTTGCTTGCAAGGAGAAAACGATGAAACTATTCTTCTCCTGTTATGCTCTGATCCTCTTGAACTCCATCCCAGTAGAATTCTGTACTGCTCCAGTGTCCTTCAGCTTAGGAACGAACTGAAGCCCTGGCTTGTCCAACAAAACCCTGATGTAGCCTAGATTCTGACTATCTTGTGTAGTCTTCCCATCCATACATTGTACTCTGATAATTATCACTAATATTAACTTATTAAATTCTTGCTACCAATGCTTTGCTCTATGGCCTATACAGCAGGATAGCTTTGCACTATAAAAATATATTCTAATAATAATGACTGCAGCACAGGCCACTCACCGTTTTCGGACTTAAATGACTGCTATTGTCAGCAGAAATGAAGTGACCTGTACTGGTTCAGGCACATACTGCGGTCAGCGCTAAGGATAGCATGGCCATTCAGAAAGGTGTGAAATTGATTATATTGCAGCATGTCGGAAAGAAAGCCACATAATCCCCACAAATTATTTAAACCCTGGTATGCACAATCTATTGAGGGAAGACATATAAAGGGAAGTAGAGGCCAAGTCGTGGAGAGAACAGATCGACGATGGAGAGAGTTGCAAGCCCAGTGGGAAGAAAACACAATAACTTGGCTGACGTAGAATACATTTGAGGAATATTAACAATGGCCATTTTGTACAATATTGATAGTTGAAATGCTGGCGATTGCATTAAAGATTCGTCATTAGGGATAAAGTATTATGTATTTGCTTGCTTAACGTATAAGTGAACAGAGGGAATTGGCTTCTTCTGTCCCAAAGTTCCCCAGCAGTTAATCAGCAACTGTGAAGGTGCAGAAGGAGACTGACAAGGAGGGGTCATGCTGTGGCTATAAACTTTTAGTGTGTAACTCAAGACAACCTATCCCTCCCTACTTTTAAGGGGTTTGCCCTGCCTCAACCTAGGAAAACTTTAGTGAGCTGTAAGAATGTCAGTCAAAAATAAATGTTCTCCGTCCTCAGTCAGAAACCCACTAATCTAACCCTAACACTATAAACGTAAGTGAGGTTTGTGTTTCCTTCACCAGGAGAATGACTCCCTTCTCTTGGCTGCTTGTCTTATAGTAGAAGTAATTCCTTCAGTGTCCCTTCAGAAGGGACCAGGGGAATGACTCTCTTCTGCTGGTCCTTCTATGAAAGTTCTCCACAGTGGTCTTTTAGCATGCATGCAGAAAACCTGGATTAATCTCTTTAACTCCTTCCAGGAAATAGAAAAACTCATAGCCTTATTTGGCTTCCATTGAACACTCTGATGATGGATATCTTTTCCAGGGTTCTCTATAATCTTGTTTGTGTAGGTCTCTATACTGGTTTCTGTATCATAATGAAGGAATTGTTTCCCAAAGTTCTTGGCCTTTCCAATGACGTTGGTTGGGCCACAGCAACGAGGGAGACGACTCCCAATGCCCTCTGTTTTAACAGAGGTATTTGGTGAATCACTCTGATGAGGAAGATTTCTCCTGTTCACCTCTCCATAGGCAGCCGTATTGCGCTGCCCACTGCAACGAGGGGGATGACCCGCGATGCACTCTGCTTGGGCAGTGTATTTTATTGACAACTGCAACGAGGGAGTTGACTCCTGATGCACTCTGAGTTGGGCTTCTTCCTGGATCCCATCCAGTCTTCCCGCCACGGCTCCGGTTCTTAACTGGGTTGTTAGGGGGGGGGGGGAGTTTTCCTAAAGTCCACTTGAAGTAAGACTTCATAAATCTATCCCAATGGCAAACAGGATCCCAACTCTCAGTATAAGCATGTACTACTCAATGAACCTTGATAGAGTGGCAGAGCAGTCAGGCTTATTCTAGGAGGAAGATGTGAGCTGTAGGTATTTACACTCAACCCAATTAGTACGTAGTCCAAAGAAACACTTACACCAATAAACTTATATTAAAATACATATTTATTATATTTACACAAGGAATGTTTTAAAATACTTAGATCACTTAACCAGAGCACATAGGATTACTTATCAATACTTTTCAAAGGCCACTGTTTAGTTGGTAGTTGCTTGCGGTACAATTTGACAGTTCTATCGTATTATCGGTATGACCGTGCACTTCCGTTAAGAGAAAGATATACAGTAATTGTATTTAGTTAGCAAAACCACATAAGACAGTCTTTTAGGAAGGAAAAGTGTTGGTTAGTCATACAGTAGCAGAGCTTAAGGATTTAGAGGCAGTTTCTGAACAAACGAAAGCTTAAAAGTCTGATCCCTAACGTTATGCAAAAGTCAGTTCAGAGAGGGCTCAGTCTTACGAAGCAGCAGAACAGCAAATGTTCCTGTGGATACTTTGTCTCTAGATAAGAATACTAGAAGACTTAACACAAAGTTAAAGAACCTGTTAAAGGACTCACTAAAGGGACACAAGCCGACATCTTGAGTCTGAGGTAAGAGTGGACACAACTTCACGCACTCGCAAACTCTTGGTTAAAGCTAAGCAATACCTTTTCACCCCAGAGTACCTTAGGTTATAAGAAATGCTCATGGTTGGATTCTCCTCTGTGCCACCGCGACGGACCCAATCTCCTGATTCCTCGGTATGCTGGCGAAAGGAAGGACTCTGAATGGGTTGTCTCAGCAGCAGTCTAATAGAGGACCTCTGGCAAAGATTTCGTCATCTTTTCGGGTCAGTCTGTGGTTTTGGCGCTTTTTTCTCAGCACCAACAAAGGACGCGATTCGCCCTGTCGATCTTCTACGATTCCTGGAGTCCTGTATTTTGGTGAGGGAACTTGGATGAGTCAGATCGTGTCACTGGAGGTTCACCTGAAGCTCGCCAAAGATTTGGACAGATTCGACCTCGGCAAGACGTTTCACTACAAATGAGTCGGAGGTGTGAGAAACCAGAGGGTGTCTCACTTACTAGTCCCTGGGATCTGTCGTCCAGGTGGTCAGGACACGGCCATCGTTGTTGGCTCCAGTTCCTTGGGGTGGACCAGTGGGGGAGGATCACCTTAGCGAGGGGTCTTTAGGGATTGGAAGTGGGACACAGAGGGTTGAGATGCGGTATCCCCTTCCATGTAACACCTTTTCCCCATCCGACCCTGTAGGATATTTATCAGCTGAATCCCCTCTACCCCCCTTTCCCACACAAACACTGTCTTACACTGTAACAGACAATGGACTGACACCAGAGCCATTTACCTAACGTGTCCCAACACACAGGTCATGCAGAGTTGGGCAATTGACAATAAACACACACACCTGACAGCCTTTTACCTTCCCCACAGGGATCAAAGGCAGAGCACAAAAGCACGCTTGGAGCAAGGCCGAATGCACGAGGAGACCGCTACACCAAACAGGCAGTTCAAAGGGAGAAGAAAGGCGGTGAGACCTGGAAGCACAATGAAGGGGAATTGCCATTGCCCTTTTCAACGCAGATTCGCAAAGCCTCCAGAAGGGAAAACGTAAGACCAGGAGTTGCAGCTGGCATTCGGCGCAACAGAGGGCTTATAGCGTAGGCAGAGAGGCAAGCTGGCTACCATGGTACTATCCTTGACTCCAGAGAACAAAGAACCTAATGGGTTCAGCACAGCTGGTGAGTCGAAGGAGACTGATAGCAAACCAAACTGTGTTGAACCCAAGGTTTAGAGTGGGAATATTGTTTGGAACGCAAGAACTCCGAAAGACAAAGAACTGTAGTGTTTATAATTGAACTATAAAGAAAGCCCAGTTGAGGTCCAGGTGCAGAGGGGTCCGGCGTCACATGGGTGCTCTTTTGAAAGACTCTGACCGGGACCTATTCTTTGAGCCTACAAGAACCAGAAGCCCTTGGAAAGGGTGGCATGAGGCGTCGAGGGTGGTCCTATAAGGGTTAGGTCAAATCCCTTATACAATCGAAAGTTTCTGACCCGTGACTAGAGGAAATCTAGGGAAAGGGAACCCAGCTTTATGTGAAGATTTTGAACTGTGTGATAAGGCCAGTGTGAACCTGACGGAGGGATGCAAACCTTGCTTTCTGGTGACAAGGAGCAATGCATGAACTCTTTTAAAATACATGAACTGTGTTAAAGAAAGGCCATAGTGAACCCGATGGAGGGAAGCCCAAATCGTGAGGAAGATCCGAGCCCGGCAGAGGGAGATCCTAAGGGCGAGAGGCAATCACCCAAGGTGCAACATCACTGAGAACTTTTGTTTATTTGATTATTTTGCATCAAGAGTCATGCACCCGTGAACATTGTGTCGACAAGAGAACCCGGTCGAGGGTTGTCTGCAGAAGGGAATTGTTTAGAAGAACATTTGACTCATACAGGCAATATTTGAAAGGCTGTAGTGAACCAGACGGAGGGTGGCCCAAGTTGCAAGAAGGATCTGAGCCCGATGGAGGGAGATCCTTGGGGCGAAGAGCAATCGCCCAAGGTACGAGAGTAGCGAAGTAACTTTTTGTTTATCCGTTTGTTTCTTTGAATCAGCCAGCCTTCTAAGGCAAAGACTTTTGCAAGAAGGAGACCTAGCCTCTCAAGGTTTTTGATATTGTTGAACTGAACTATGAACTTCGTGCTGACAAGGCCAAGGAGTGTGCTGTGCTCGAGAGTCCCACCTTGTCCCGTGCTTCAAACGTGGGGAAGGGAGACCCAGCCATACCATCTTGACTTATCATTTGGTGAACACTTTCTTTACTGATGAACATTATCCCACCCTCTTTTTGTAATTTAGTGGTAAGGATTGGCAATCGTTTTTTTAGTATAGGCCCTTTTTCGTTGACAAGACGCCACTAGGACTGCCTTATTTTTATTTGATGGTCGTAGCTTGCTCCCATCTTAGATTTAGTTTAGGTTAGGTGTTTATCTCGCCCATTTTATAAAATTCAATAAACACCCTTGAACTGTGATCACTTGTCTGTCTTTACTGTTGCCACCATCAGTTGCTTACATCGGTCTCCTGGTATTCACGGTCTGCAGCTCTGGAAAGGCAAAGCACCTCGGGAGATTGCTCAGATTATCGTTCGTCTCAGGGCTGGTTGGTCCCACCAGCCAAAGGGAAGGAGTCATCCTCTTCAGAGTTCCTCTGTCACTTGGAATACGGTGTCAGGGCAGCAGTGGTTGCTTCACAGTGATGCAAAGGGTTTGCAGGCACCTTGGGTCTTCTTCAGTTACTTCAAGTTCCAATGGTCGACTTGCCTTTCACCTCAGGAACCTTGCCTTTTATTCAGTTTCAACACACTCTTATACATAATGGGGTGGGCGGCTGTCCAATCAGGACAGCCACCCCCCCAGTGGGCACTGGTTCCATTCAGGCACTCAGGCAGACACAGAGCAGGGGAGTGAATAACTGCTCCCCCAGGTCCTGCCTGCCCAAACATACTGGAACCTAGGCAGGCATACCCAAGGGTTCCCACCAAAGGCAAAATACACACACTGACCACCCCCTCCCAGAATGGTAGAAAAAGGGCTAACAAAGAACAACCACGCTAGAAATGGTAAAAAAAGAAAGGAACCACCATTTTAGAACATAGGTGACCCTATTGTGCACAACAGAGATTGTGTAAAAAAATAAAGCTGTAGTATAGTTGGTAGAACATGATCACTGCCACCAGCCATAACTAGAGGGTTGTCTATGTGACTAAAAAGTCTCAGGAGCAGAGAGAAGGGGGGATACTGAATATCCCCTTGGCACATAAGCTGGTGTGTGCCAATCTCTCATACTAAAAAGTTTTAGGAGGGATACAAAGTATCCCTCTATCCTTAAGAACTGTATTTCGAAAAGATAAGGAAATGATCTCAAAGGAGAACCCAAAGAGTTCCCAGCAACACTGCCCATAAGGCATTGTGTGCTGAACAAGTAAAACACAGATGCCTTGAGAGATATAGAGGGAAGTAGACTCCATAGTAAAGGTAAAACGCAGAGAACAGAGTTCCAAATGTCAGAGCAAATAAGAATGAATGAGCGAAAAAAGACTCCAGTCATTTAGGATAGAAAGAAAAAGGTCCAGAAGTCCAGCAAAAAGTTCTGAGGGTCTCACTAGGAGAGGGGGTGAAGCATACAAATGATAGATCTCCTTAACGGGGGTCGCGGGGGCCTTTCCTCCTCCTCCTCTTCCTCTTTCCTTCTGGTGCGGCTCCGCGGCAGGCTATTGGTCTCGTTGTCATTTCTGGACTCGGCGGTCCACCTTTCTGCAGTTACACCACCACCACCAAGTGAGTCGGTTCCCAGGATGCTCCAGCAGCACCTATTCTTCTTCCCCTCCTGGAGAGACTGGTCTGCTTCAGTTGCAGTGTTCCAAGTTTGACCATCCCCGGGTCTCGTTCACGCACTTCTGCCTTCCGTGGTGAGATCTCCTTAGTCCGTTCTTGCTTTCTACTTTCTACTGTTGACTCCCCCTGTGTAACGTCAACACCATCTTGGATAGTCTCTTTGGCACTCTTCATGCCTCCAGTGAGCCATCTCGTTACAGTACTTGGCTGACTTTATATATGGCTATTCCATATGCCCCATGTTGTTCTTCGTCCCAGTATGTTTTACATTTGTCACAGTCATGGCTTTACAATAACACATGGTGCCACTCTCAATGGTGGGTGAAAAGGGTGACCATGAGGGTAGGGGGTAATGTGACAGTTTTAGGGAGGCTTTTCCCCAGGTGGATGTTCCTTTGCCCCGGAGGGAAGTCCCTCTCTGAGGTCCCCTGCATATTGCCACCGTTAGGGGGACTTTTGGGTAGCAGTATCACCTCCACAGCCTCAGATGAAAGGGCTCCCCTCTGGCCAGAAGTGATGAGTCCTGGTGGATCATCACACAACATATTAGTTATTTATCCCAGTACGAAATGTAGATTTGCTTTATTTAAAAGTCTCTATTTCTAGGACCTAGCAGGACAGGGACACCTCAGGTCTAGTTATTTGCCTTTGAAGAGCTTCAAACTTCAAAAAGGATTTGCCCTGCATAATGAGATGCACACTCGAGACACATTGAAGTAATTGTAAGCATTTATTACTTCGATCAGCTTCTCATCAAGTTACATAGTAAGCAGCCCCAACCTGCCATGTCATCAGTCTGCCTTCTTCCTTCAAATCATAACCGCTCTCTTCAACAACAGTACCCCCTTGTTCTATTCCAGAATGGAATGTATTATACTCTACAATCCATGGGCTACAAACATTCAAGGTAATATGGCAGAATAACATATTTACACATGTTTGTAATTGGAGAACAATGTATTTGCATATGTACCCATTTACCTGATACAACACACCCCCTTCCCTTCATGGGCATGGTATGCATAAGGACCTTCCCTTAATGTGCTTCCCTCATTCCACATGTTGCCAACCTATACTTACTCCATTTCTCACAATTGCTCAAAAGCACTGCATTTCCAAAATCTCTCACTACCTTTAGAGGGCTGGAATGCTCGATATATCCTTTCTGTACTCTCCTCTCCACTCTTTGCCTTCACCACTTCACCCTGTCACATCAAACACTCCCTTACTGAATTTTTTTAATTATACCTCCTTTTAGATTTTACTTGGTCACGCTCTCTTTTATCATCTCTTGAGGCACTAAGTTGCGGTCACCACCAAATTTCCTCATCCATCCTGGCTTCAAGGTAATCTCCTTCACAATGCCTCAAACTGGGAAAAATAATTTGACTTGATGGGGTGCAAGTCTATATGACCCTCTCCATCACGGCCCGTGACCAATCTCCACAAGTCACTATAGCATTTTGTATCGCTTCCATCAAACTCCAGTTGAATCGCTCCACAGTCGCATTTTCATTGGGATCATATAACGCTGTTGTGGTATGCACCACTCCATTCTCTTTTTAAATTCTTCCATTTCTCTAGATACAAATTGTGGGCCATTATCTGATACCAATTTCTTGAGAAAACCCTCCCTCCAAATACTCCTTCCAAAAAAAACGTACAACCTTGTGCGCACCTTTACTACGCATACATCCGGCCATGTGGACAATAAATCCATAACCACTATTACGTAATCGCTTTGTTATCCTCTTGCTGATATCGAGCCCAGAATATCTACAGCAACTACATCCCAGACAGAATTGGGTGGTTCAATCAGTCATTGGTGGCGTCCTGGCCACCAAAATCTTGTCACTATTTTAACAGCGCTTACATTGTTTAAAATAAATTCTCCACATCCCTCTACAATCCAGCCCACCACAAATCTTGCGGAATCAATCCCTTGGTCTTACACACACCCAAATGCACTTCATGGGCTATGCCAAGTACCACTCCCCTCATTCCTTCCGGTACCACCATTCTATCACCTTGGGTCAAAATCACTTTCTCGACACTCGGCTAATTTTTCACTCTTCTATATCCTTTTATTTCTTCTTTGGCGTCTTCCTTCAGCCACCCCTCCTGTGCATACTTTACAACCGTGGTATACACTTTGTCCCTCACACTGTTCTCTCCATTCTTTTTCATCTGCCACTGTGCAATTGGTGAACACTTCTCCATCCTCCTCACACCCTTTCCATTCCTCATCCTCCATTGCATTTCGGGGATAAGCATCTGCTATCACATTAACTTCACCCTTCACGTGTCTCACTTTCATATCCAGACCATGCAGCCCACTGATCCATCGAGCGATTCTCCTAGAGATGCCATCAAAACCTTTTTTTTTCTCGAAAAAACCCATGAGGTGTTTATGATCCGTAACCTGTACACATTTTCTCTCCCATAAAAACTGTTTACATTTTTTCACTCCCCCACACACAAGCCAACGCCTTCCGGTCTATGACGGAATATCTCCACTCTGCATCCTTCAGTACTCTTGACTCTTTAAGATGGGTGCCTGCATCAAACAACTTTTTACATCTTCAAACTCCCTTTCACAGTCCTCACCCCAAATATATTTTGCTCCTTTCCTCACCAACATTCTCATTGCTTTTGTTCTTTCTGCCAGGTTTTTAACCATTTACCATAATACTCCACGAGACCTAAAAATGAAGATAGCTCCTTCCTGTCTCTCGTTTGTTTCATCATTTTAATTGCCTATACCGTAGATATTTTGGGCTTTATTCCTTCAGCAGATTACTCATGGCCCAATTATTGTACATTTGTCACTCTGAACCTGCATTTTTCACTCTGAACCTGCATGTTTCCATTGATCTAGTCAAATTAGCTTGGTCCATACTCTCCAAAACATTTTTCAATCTTTCGTCATGTTCCTCTACGTCCCTTCTCCAAACTAAGATATCATCTTGTGATGTCATTTGTATCCTCTTCCACTAACTCCACTTTTCCTGGACTTTCGTATGACCATCACTTGACTTGGGAATCAGCCTGTGCGTCCCATGACAGCAGGTTCCCGCCTTTTGCTGTAACTCTCACCATCTCTTGAGCGTCACCTTCACCATGCTTGAAGTGCGCCCAGAACTCCCCTACTATGTCTATCAGAATGCCCCATAAGCATGGCAGGCCAGCAAATGATTTAGAAGCCTACTTGTAATTACTTTTGGGTTATAACAATTGTGACCTTTCTACCATTCCTTTCGCCTCTGTGAAGAAGGGAAAATGGGATGGAAATGTTGGCATGCACATCTCCATATCTGCAAGTGCCAACATGCACCACGGGACTGGCCTGGAGCTGCATGAGGGCCATCTGATGGCTATAGTAAATTTGAGGCTCTAGAAAGCCCTGCGAGCCCATGAAATCAGAGCGGGACATTTTGGCACAGCCAGTTCGGCACGGGCTGAAATTGGCACAGACGTTTCGCCGCAGGAGCTGGTTTGGAGCGGCTGGTTGGGCGCAATTTTAATCACTAGGGCTGCATGACTGAACATTGTAAACGTCCGCGCCAAATCGGTCCTTCAAATACAGCCCTTTTCACTATTTTCTCGACGTTCCTCTTGTATGCTTTCTTCTGGGGTGTTTTTTTTCGTGGATATTCTGAACAGGGAGACCAAAGCCTGCAATTCAAGATGATCAGCAATGTAATAACAGAATCTTGAGCATATATGGACATATTTATGAAGCAATTATCCCAGCCCGTGTTGGTGTAAATATGCCCACTAGGCCCCTAATAAAATGCAAGAAGAAAAGCACAGGACCATGATGAACCATCTGTATAACATATTTCCACCCACGGACATTTGTAAGCTTTCATTCTTGTATATTACCATTACTACAACAAAGATTATGTTGGCACCACAAACAAAAACAGTAATTACTTGGGCAAATAGTGTGAAAACTGTAGATCTCATGGTAGAACAACAAAGAATGAAGTAAGATTTAATTGCTATGTTAACTTGCATTTGTATAGCACCTCCTGCCATAATTCATTGCGTCAAAGCGCTGTGAGGGGGAAAGGGGGCTCTGAAAAAGGCCTGAAATGTGTGACTAACTGAATAAGGTTGCAAAACACTTTGGGAGATAGGCTTACGTTTAACCAAAATGCGTTTCTGAAAAAGCTCTGACTGCAACCGCGTTAAATCATAGTTTTGTTAAAACGGATTTGCCTGATAGAGAAATAATTCACAATGCACCTGTGAGTTCTGTCAGCAAATGTGACCAACAAGTTTCCAGAGACGGCATGCCTCAGCTGTTTGCTCCTCCCCGCTTTATTATCCTGACAGGAATATTTCTATGAGAACGGGTTCTAAAGAAGACCAGACCCCCTGACCTTTCCCGCCACTATAGTGACGCAGAGGTTTTTTTTGTAATGTACATTACTGTGGATTTGATTTTTGTACTTGCCGTCAGTGATTTTCCTTTTGGATTATTATTCTCAAGTAGTCCTGGGAGAACAGGCTCAGGGAGAAAAAGCGAACCACCCATGAAAAACGACTAGACTCATCCAAAAGAGGGCATTTTCTACGCTTCTGCTAGAAATACAATTACTGCTGCGCCACAACATGGTGCCAAAATATCCCTGCGCTGGACTGGTTGTGCCGAATTGGCCTGTTCCGAAAACGGCTATGCCGAAATGGGGTATATCGATGAAATCACGATGGAGACTGTGCCCTCTGGTGGCTGTAGTAAATTCCAGTGTTTAGGATGCCCCAGGAGCTATTTAATGATGGTAATCCGTGGGAGAAGTATTTATTTATTTGTATGGCGCCTATACACAAGTGTTTCCAGGCACCACAAGACAAAAGAGAGGGGAGGGGCAAGTGGGGGGGGGTGTCGATTGTGGAGGGCATAGGATAAAAACCAAACCTTACTAGGTCTTGTGACATTCTTACCATGCAAGTGCAGCAACAAAAAGTGCAGGGGAGGGTGGAAATAGGGGGCACGGCAGGGGAGGTGGCAGCAGGTTGGAGTGAGGGGTGAACTGCAGGAGTGGGGTGGGCAGGAGTCCAGAGGTGCTGAGCAAGTACTAGGGGGAGCCACTGAGAGCAAAGTATTCTATTAATCAGAAATAACGTTACCAAAGGTACATTTAATATTCTTTCCACAGACTCCTTAGTGGCTCTCCCCCTGTCATGCAGTGTTTACTACACAATGAAAGTTAAACGCAATCACCTGTTGACGAGGAATCTGTGGGAGGAAGAAAATAACCTAAAGTAATTTGTGTTGCGCATCTTTCGCTACCAGTAGCTGTTGGAGTTAGTTAAAATATTGTGTGGTTGTTCTTTGAGGTACTAAAGATGGTGTAAGTTACTATAGTCTGAATGCCAGGCACTTATGATGTTAGTTGTCCATAATGTCCCAGGTTTAGTCGTGGGTTTGATTGGGCTGTTTTACCACAATAGTACCCGGCGCGCCGATGCCACAGGAAACACGGTACATGGATTCGCTCAATTGCAAGCCTTGCCACAGTGTAATCCTGTTTACGCATTAGCGTGCATCGCGCGCTGTGTCTGAAAGCCTCCTCACTAACCTCCCCATTCATTTCTACGGCTCAACTTGTCCCAAAATGGGCCCTGTTGATCCGTAGTAATAAAGCAGTATGCGCGTTCAAGTCTCTCGAACTAACGCGTAAGGTGGCCGCCTCTTCAAATGGCAAAACAAATGCTGAATGAAAAATATAACAACGGCATTAATATCCCGGGGATACAAACCCCAGAATACTAATGGCAATAAGCCCCTCGCCGGTGGGCCATTACTGCCTAATGGTAATGCCCCCGAGGTAGGGTGACCAGATTAAAAAAAAAATGGGACGGGTCATGGAAATAGAAGTAGGACTAAAGTAAATACACTTCTGATGTTTGTTAATCTCTTTAGAATCACATGCTGTGCATAGTCCGACATCCAGTGGTCACTGCGGAGTATTGTATTTTGTTTTTCGTAGTCGAAAAGGGGACGTCGACAAGGCGTGTCTGTAACACTATCCCTATAGTGACGTGCGGTGTACCCACAATCCCTCACGCGTTGAGGTCCCTCAGATTTGTTTTTTTCCACCCAGATATTGGTCGCCTTTACGCAGAGCTCCTCGAGAGACATTGCAAATTCATTTACTAGACCTTTGGTCGATACTTAGTAATATCTATTACATAGATCCCTCCCTCGACGTAGCTGCGAAGCTGTTTCTCCGCCGAGTAAGAACTTCGAGGGCGGGGACGAGACAGAGGAGATCCTTCGGCGCTGCAGAACACGTGGCCTGGCTTCGCCGGCCAAGCCTCGCCGGCCAAAGGACAGTAGGGAGAGTGGGGTCGTGGGACATTTCTTGTTTCTCTCTGAGAATGCCTTTCCTTTTCCGCTCCCTTTCCCTCGGGGTTGTTATCACAGCAAAATATTTCCTCAGCTGTGGAGAGGACACCCTTTAGGTTTTGCCCGCGTTGCAAGGGCAAGTTCACCTGGAAAGACGAGCATAAACGGTGTAACCGTTGCTTGCCCTTCGACCACAAGGAAGATGGCTGCGTGGCTTGTCAGCTTCTTAAGCCTAAGACTTTAAAGGACCGGAGGGTCAAGAGGTGGGCGGCCAACGCCATGTCGAGGTCAGATTCCTCACCCGCCGCCGCAGAAAGTGACGAGGAATGTGATAACCCGACATCCGTTTCGGAAGTCGTAGACCTCTCTAAGGAGCGCTCGCGCTCCTCGTCGTCTGTCCCCGGCCCCGACAAGCTCGGCTCACGCCCTGCTTATGGGTATGAACACCCTGGCGACACTGACGCACACAAAAACCACTCCCATAAACACATAACCCACGGCTCTTCTTCGTCGAAGACGAAGAAACCATCAGCGCCAACGGAGATGCAGGTTCCACCGGCGTCCTCCTCAGACCGTAAGAGTCTTAAGCCCCCCTCGCAACCGCAGACGCAACCAGCGACTGGGCTTCCCCCAGATAAGGGCGCTACCCCCAAACCGCCAGACGAAGCGCTCCATCAGAGAGCGCCCGTCGCCGTAGAACACGCAACGCCCGTAACGTCAAGACCAGAGCCCTCCACAGACAGATTAGTCGTCGAGAGCCTGGCGAGGATCGTTTCCACCGATAGCCAGAGGCGGACGGTGAAAGATACGTTGAATACCGCTCAGAAGGCTAGAGAAGCACCGAAAAGGCCAGAAGGAAGGCAGGAACTGCCCCCTTCATCTAAAGGGACTCCTAGCCTGCCAGAAGGCTTTTCATACGGTGACGGAAACCTTTCTTCGACGTTATGGGATGGGTCAAAGCATTTTCAGGCCGAAAATCCTATTTCCCCCCACTAACCCCCCCCCCCCCCCAAGACCTCTCAGGGGTACCTCATGAGACCCTGGAGAGACTCCAGTTCTGTATGGAGAAGATGGAGAGGTTTATGGAGACTCAAAACCTATCACCACCCAAAAGGGCAAGAGAGGGACCACAGGTGGACCCCAGGGCTTAATTCCCTAGGCTGTTTAATCCCTCCCAAGAGGATGTAGATGTATGACCTCACTGAAGAGGACTCCCACTTTCAGGAGGAGGACGAATTTTTAGGCAACGAAGAGGAACAAAACCTAGAGGAGGAGGGTTTTGAAGATAATCCAGATATAGGTGGGGGGGACTTCGGAGAAGACCCAGACGAAGGTGCTTCACAGCCCTGGCAGTCCCCATCAGCGTTTCCGGACCCTGATGCCCTAAACCTGTCCCCTCCCAAGGACTCACCTAATAGGAACACGTCACCTATAGACGATCAACCTACATTTATTGGACTACTACGCAAGGCAGCAGCGCATTTCGAAATAGACACTGGGGAGATTTCTCCTGACATTGACTTTGTGGAGAAGGTAATCAAGGAGAGACACCCTGTCAGCCAAACCATTCCCCTCCTTGCCTCAGTAAGGAGACGAATTATCCCTTCACTATCTACACCTGCGTTGGTCAGAGGGGTCAACCCGAGGATAGAAAAACTATTCAGTCCCTCTCCTTCAGACCCGTTGTACGTCAGGGGCCACTCTGTACCAGACTCCCTAGTGGTGACAAATACAAGGAAAAGAGCAGGGGTCCCGCTGTCTACCAGCGAGGCACCACCAGATAAAGAGGGTAAAAAATGGTATGCCCTAGGGAAGAGGATCACAGCCTCCGCTGCTTTTTCCGCAAGGATTGCAAACAACAACTCCTTGCTAGCAAGTTACGCAGATGCACAATGGAGCAAGCTACGTAAGGACACCGAGGAGGTACCAGAACCTCTACGTACAAGGCTTCTGGCCACTATAACTGAAGGGACCCTAGACAACCAAAACATCATGAAAATTCTCTGGATGCTGCAGAAACGGCTGGCCGTTGCCTAGTCCAAGGAATACTCCTCAAACGCCATGTCTGGCCGCGTAATTCGGGGTTTAAACCTGAAACACAAGCATCTCTAATCAACAAGCCTATAGAAGATGCCAACGCTTTGGAAAGGCGGTTGATGAGGCACTAGAAACGGCAAAGAAAGAGTTTGACACCATCAAAACCCTAGACCAGATTTCTAGGCCTCCTAACAAACGTGGCTATGGCAATAGGTGCTTTTTTCGGGGCCAACGCCAGCAGCAAAATCAGCAGCAGCAATACTCTGCAATTCTCTAACCTGGTACCAGTGGGCAATACAACCAGAGAGGACAACGCCGTGGCAAAGGGAGAGGTCGGGGTTCCACCCCTAGAGGTTCCCTTGCCACCAACACCAAATGACTCGAAGATTCGGGTCCCCTCCCATGCATCGCCGGTCGGAGGCCGGTTAACATCCTTTCTTCCAGCATGGGAGGGAATAACATCAGACCGCTGGGTACTATCAACCCTAGCCCGCGGCTACTGTATAGAATTCAACAGTTCCCCAACGTACAGACCCCCAAGGGGACGACGCATGACACAAGAACACCTCGCCATCCTTCTGCAAGAAGTGGACAAGCTACTGGAAAAAGGAGCTATAGAGGTTGTGCTTCTATCTCAGGTAACGGAAGGTATTTATTCAGTGTACTTCCTTGTACCCAAAAAGGACTTAACCATGCACCCTGTATTAGATCTGCGCCCAGTGAACAAATTTGTCAAACCTCAAAAGTTTTGTATGGTGACCTTACAGGAAGTGATCCCCCTGCTATCACAAGGAGATTACATGACAACACTGGACATGAAAGATGCATACTTTCATATTTTAATGTTGCCAGCGCACAGAAAATACCTCAGGTTCATGATAGAGCGCAAACACTACCAGTTCAGAGTGCTACCCTTAGCATCGGCACCGAGGGTATTCACGAAAGTACTGGCCATGGCAGCGGCCCACCTGCGCAGGTTGTCCATCCCAGTATACCCTTACCTCGACGATTGCCTCATAACAGGGGATTCTTACGAAATATGCTTCTCAAATACCCAAAAGACTGTAGACCTTTTGTTCCAACTGGGCTTCTCCATCAACGAGAAGAAGTCCAGCTTAGACCCAAGCCAGATCAAACGATTCCTAGGGGCTCTAATTCGAACAAAGGACGGCCTCGTCTTCCCCTCCAACGAGAGGGTCCAAAACATGCTGTTTCAGATCCCTCAATATGTGGCAGGTCGAGAGGTGACTGTACGCAAAGCAATGCGCTTGCCAGGAATGATGGCGTCATGTATTTATTTGGTACCTCACGCGCGCCTGCGCATTCGCCCAATGCAAGAGTGGCTCAACAGCCAGTGGTGTCAGGCCAGCGGACAATGGGACGATCTAGTGGTGGTCTCGCAGGCCTTGGTTCTCTCGCTACTGTGGTGGTCGAAGGAAAACCTGGTAATAGGGAAACCATTTGCCACCCCTGCAGTGGAAGCCACTCTAACCACAGACTCATCGCTCACAGGATGGGGGGCTCAACTATCCCATCAGACTGATCACGGAATTTGGACTCCGAGCGTAGCATCCAAGCACATAAACTTACTGGAGCTACTGGCTGTGTTCAAGGCGCTAAAAGCTTTCCAGGCACACCTACAAGGGAAGACAGTGATGGTCCTCATGGACAGCACCTCAGCCATGTACTACCTCAACAAACAAGGGGGCATTCACTCTCCAGGACTGTCCAAGCACATCTGGAAGTGGGCTCTCAGACACATGTTCCTACTGTCACAACATGTACCAGGGGAACTCAATCTGCTAGCAGACAAACTCAGCAGAGACTTCCCTCTGCCCTCAGAGTACAAATGGCGTTTACACGAAGACATCGTCTTCGACGTTTTCACACAATGGGGATTCCCAGAAATAGACCTGTTTGCAACTCTGGAGAACTCACAATGCCAGGATTATGCCTCCAGGTACCCCCAGAATCAATCCAAGGGGAACGGTCTATCGATTCCATGGTCAGGGAAATTTGTTTACGCTTTTCCCCCCGACTCCCCTTCTCAACAAGATTGTGCACAAGATGCACCAGGAACAAGTTGCCATGCTACTAGTGGGCCTGGCAGCCATGGTTCGCTCACCTGATGGAGATGTCTCTATCTCCTCCAGTGAAACTTCCCTGCCCGTACAACATGCTGTCACAGGACAAGGGCAGGACACTGCATCCATGCCCTCAGACAATGAACTTAGCAGCCTGGCTCCTGAGATCATAGAATTTGGACATTTACAACTCCCGCAGAGATGCATGGACATCCTCAGGGAGGCTAGAAAGCCTAACACTCGTCACTGTTATTCTAGCAAATGTAAGAGATTTGTCATCTGGTGTAGAGGAAGAAACATCAACCCTGTTGACTGCTCTCCCACACAAATTGTTCTGTACCTGACCCATTTACTGGACTCGGGTCTAGTATTCAATTCTATTAAAGTCCACCTAGCGGCACTTTCTGCCTATACCACTTCCCAACTTAGTGTCATGGTGGAAAGTCCCAGTTATTAAAGCCTTCATGGAGGGGGTAAAGAGAATACACCCTCCGATAGCAAACCCAGCTCCCGGCTGGGACGTAAATGTGGTACTTACCAGGCTCATGGCTCACCCTTTGAACCCATGCACAAGGCAACTCTTAAAGACCTCACTCTTAAGACTGCCTTCCTAATAGCTATCACCTCCATTAGGAGAGTAAGTGAACTACAGGCTCTTTCTGTTCTAGACCCCTTTGTAACAGTTCACAAAGATAAGGTGGTTCTACGCACACACCCGAGGTTTGCACCGAAATTCATCTTGAAATTCCATGTCAACCAGTCAATGGAACTACCAACGTTCTTTCAAAACCCTTCAAATTTGGGAGAAAAAAGCCTGCAGACACTTGATGTGCGCAGAGCTGTCATGTTTTATATGGAAAGAACTAGACCACTGAGAAAGACTAATCAGTTCTTTGTCTCAGTGGCAGCAGGAAGAGAAGGAGATGCAGTCTCAAAGTCCACTATATCTAGATGGATTGTTCAATGCATCACTCTCTGTTACACTCTTGCTAAGAGAGAACTAACCTTCAAGCCAAGAGCACACTCTACTCAAGGCACTGGGGCATCCATAGCATTCATTGCAAATGTTCCCCTTGAGTCCATTTGCAAAGCGGCAACCTGGAGTTGTGTACACACCTTTACAAAACACTACTGTCTAGATGCCCACTCTAGATGTGATTCCCAGGCGGGACAAGCAGTATTAAGACCTCTTTTCTCTACTGTTCCTTCTCACAACCCACCTCCGGGTACTGCTCGCTAGTCTATGCACAGCGTGTGATTCTAAGCAGATTAACAAACATCAGAAGACAAAGCATTACTTACCGTAAAAGCATTTCTGATGGTTGTATCTGCTTAGATTCACATGCGCCCACCATTCCTCCCCGCGCGGATGGAAGGAACATAGACATCTTTTTATATCTGTCTTTTCTGTATTCACTCACGTCTAGAAGGCTCCTTCAGGGCAGAAAAAATACAGAGGGACCTCAATGCGTGAGGGATTGTGGGTACACCGCACGTCACTATAGGGAAGTGTTGCAGACACGCCTTGTCGACGTCCCCTTTTCGACTACGAAAAACAAAATGCAATACTCCGCAGTGACCACTGGATGTCGGACTATGCACAGCATGTGAATCTAAGCAGATACAACCATCAGAAATGCTTTTACGGTAAGTAATGCATTGTCATACAACTTTAGTCTTACTTCTGTTGCTCGCCTGTTGCGGGAGGGGGGCTGTGGGGTGGGGGTGTGCTAATGGGCACACACCTCATTCAAGGAGAGTGCCGGGGAGGAAATGGGGGCGTGAAAAGCATTTGGGATTTCGAAATCGGTCCCTGCAAAAAAAGGACCGTAGGCGAAACCCTGGACGGGGTTTATAAAATAAAAAAACTCCCAGGACGTCTGGTGATTTCCCCGGACTGTCCCAGGAAACCCCAGACATCTGGTCACCCTACCCCGAGGCCACCGATAACTATGGGCCAGGGGTTATTACTTTAGACTGTAATGGCCACCAGCTCTGGGGGAGGGGAGGGTTGTTGCTGCCACAATAATGCTATGGGGGAGGGTGACCTTTTTAGTGCATCACAGAAATACCACACTCCCGCTAATTCTTTCTAAGGCAAGTAAACACGTGTTTTGCTTATTCATAAACTGTAATTTGAATTGCAGATGCCCCAATTTATTTATTTATTCGCATTTTTAAAGCGCAGCAGCTGCCCTGGGGCATCGTGGCGCTGTTACAAGAAGGTTTACTTGGCATGTTGAATCGGTTACAGGAATGGCTGTGGTTCCAGGGTTACATAGGAACCATAGCCATGATACAGTAGTAATTTACAGACAATATTGTATGCGATACAATTGGAAACTGGGTTTCACTTAAATAGAGTGGTTTTCAAGGCTTTTCTGAAGGCTGTGTGGGATGTTTCCGCTCTTAGCTTGGGCAAAAGGGAGTTCCAAGCTTTTGGCGCTAGGACTTCGAAGCTCGAGCCGCCAGCTTTGACTCTGGTGAAGTTAGGGATTGTAAGTTGGTTGGCATATAGGTCCCTTTTGGGTCTGAGTGATTGGACTGGTTGTATCCGTTCATTGAGGTAGCTAGGGGCGGTTTGGGCTATGCATCTATGTGTGATTGTGAGAGTCTTGAATTGAATGCGCTCTTTAACTGGGAGCCAATGGGCATTTTGTCTTGCTAGGGAGACTCTCTGTGTTCTCTCTTTGGTATATTGAGGGCTGCTCTCAGGGCATTGTTTTGTGCAATCTGGAGTCTGTTAATGTTTTTGGCTGAAGTACCTAGCAGGAGGACGTTGCAGTAGTCTAGTTTCGCGCCTATTGTCGTTCTGGCGATGTTGAGGCGGTTTGTGGTGGACAGATGGGGCTTTACTGCATTGATTATCTTGGTTGTAAGGGCTGCTGAGGAGGAGATGTAGCTGACATGTCTGTCCATGGACAGGGTGGAGTCTAGGTATACCCCCAGAGTTTTTACAGCTGGGGATACGGAGATTACTGAGTTCTCGATGAGGAAAGTACTGTATTTCTTGTCTAGCTTGTTGAGGGTTTCTTTAGGGCCTACTAGTAGGATCTCTGTCTTATCTCCGTTGAGACAGAGGCCATTGGCTGCCATCCATGCCTGGATGATGGCATAAGTATTTTGTAGGGTTTTCAGGTCTTGCTCATAGTCACCAGTTAGTGGGAGAAGGATTTGAGTGTTGTCGGCATAGTTGGTGAACGTTATGCCGAATTCTTCTAAGTCGTTGAATAGTGGGAGTGTGAATAGGTTGTAGAGAGTCGGGGAGGTGCAAGACCCTTGTGGAACTCCACAGTTGATTGGCGAGGGGGTGGCTGATGCTTGGTCTGAGTAAACTCTCATAGCTCTGCCTTCCAGGAAGGATGAGATCCAAGCTGTGGCATTGGATGAGAAGTGGGCCGTGTTGGTGAGATGTGTACTTAGTGTTTTGTGATCGACTAAGTCGAACGCGGCTGACAGGTCAAGGAGTAGGAGGATGGCGCATTTGCCTTTATCCATGTTTTTTAGGAGTTGGTTCTTAAGGTCGAGTAGTGCTGACTCTGTGCCATGGCGTGGGCGGAAACCAGACTGTCTCTTACCTAGGATGTTGTGAGATTCAAGGTAAACTTGTATCTGTAGGTATGCGGCCTTATCGAGGATTTTCAGCAGGAATGGCACTGTTGTGATGGGTCTGTAGTTGTTGGGTGAGTCCGGGTCTAGCGTAGGTTTTTTTAGTAGTGGGCGAACCCAAGCTTCTTTGAGGGAAGAGGGTACTGTGCCGGTGGCGAAAGAGGCATTAATGAAGGTAGCAATGAAGTGGGTTAGGGGTTCAGAGCAGTCTTTGATTATGTTTGCTGGACAGATGTCCCCTTTGCAGAGTGAAGGTTTGATTTGTTTCATGATGCGTAGGACCTCAAAGGTAGATACATTTCTGAAAGTGAAAGGTGGTGGAAAATTGTTGTTGTGTTTGTTTTGGGGGGAGTGCTTGGGGCTGGGGGCAGTCTGTGTTTTGTGTGGAGACTTTGGTAGATTGTCGAGGTTGGCTTGATTTTCTTTTGGAGTAAGTCAATTTTGTCTAGCATAGCTTTTTGGATGTCATTACACCAGTTCTCATCTTTGATTGTTTGGTGTTTGGAGGCTGGCGGTGTGACTAGTTCATCGAAAATCGCGAATAATTCTTTTGAATGTGATTGGGCATTGTCGATTCTAGTGTTGTATGCGTCAGCTTTGGCTTTGGCTATGGAATTTTTGTATTGAGTCGCGTAGGGGGGTGGAGGGGTGTGATTGCCATTTTTTGAGTGCTTGTCTTTTGAGTGTTTTTAGGTCACGTAGTTCTTGGTTGAACCATGAGTTAGCGTGGAAGAGTTTTTTTTGCTTTTTTTGTTTCTAGTGGGGCAATGGTGTCAATGATCTCTTTAATGGTGGTGTCGTAGAGTGCTACTAGTTCTTTGGGGTCGTTGGAGGTGGGTGATGCTAGTGCTGAGACTTCTAAGAGTGGGCACATCCGTTCTTTGGAGAGTAGCTTTTTAGATCTGGCTAGAGCAGCTGGCATAGGAAGGATTTGATTAATGGCTGTCTTCGTTGGGATGTAAAAATGGATAAGGTGGTGATCGGTCCATGGTTGTGGTGTGTTAGAACTGATGTCTACCCTGCAGTTATGGTCGACTAGCCAGTCTAGTATGCGGCCTTTGGTGTGAGTGGCCGAGTCGACTCTCTGGATGAATTGTAGGTCTAGAAGGGCTTTCGCAAGGGTTTTGCTGTGTTTGTCTTTTGTGTCATTAAAGCCGAGGTTCAGGTCTCCTAAGAGTAAGGCTTTAGTGTTGGGTTTGAGATTGTTCCCTAGTAGGTGTAGGATATCGGCTTGGAAGTTCAGGAGTGGGCCTGGGGGTCGGTAAATAATGTGCATTGTAATGGTGTCATTAGGGGAGAGGGAGATTTTTACTGATAGGGCATCAATATCAGCTTGCTTTGAGATTGATTGCATCTGTTCAAGATTGCAGTGCCCTATCAGTGTCCATGCAGCAGAGCTCCCTGTGACTTGGGCTCTGCAATCCTCCAGAGTAGCAGTCACACCAGTGTTTAATCAGTAGGTCTGGTCATTAATGTAAAGAATGCCTGTATCATAGCATGGCGGGATCATTCAGAATGATTTCTCTGTACTGCTGGAAATCGGGTGTGTCTACGAAGCTTCCCGGAAATATCAGTGGAGACTTTTGTCAAACTGGTAAACCAAAGCAACAAATCAGGCTCCTGAAGACCCCTGCCCCCCGGACATATACAAAACAATTCTCAAACAAGGAACCCCCATGGAATACCACAGGAATCCCCTCAACCTCTCTCTCAACAGGTAAATTACCACAGACCTTCAAATCGGCTTACATGAAGCCGCTACTCAAAGACACAACAAGAAACGTAGAGAACTTATCCAACTACAGACCCATTTCCAACATACCCTACATAGCCAAACTGCTAGAAATGTATGTCTACAAAATAACCCAAGAATTCATAGAAGAGCACTGCCTACTAGACCAGGCACAAGTTAGTTTCAGACCAATGAGAGGAACAGAATCAGCTCTGCTCTCAATATGGGACGACCTAAAAACGAACGCAGACTCTGACAACAGTACCGCCCTGATTCTCCTTGATCCATCTGCAGCTTTCGACACTGTCAACCACGACATCCTCATAAATAGATTAGGAGGACTAGGAATAACAGATACCGCCCTACTATGGATCAAATCCTTCCTAACAAACAGAACCGAAACCGTATGGATGAAACCTTTTTAAGTCCAAACCTAGAGATTCCACGTGCGAAGTACCACAAGGATCATCTTTCTCCCCGCTTCTATTCAACATGTACCTATTAATCAAACTCATCAAAAAAGCACGGCCTCACATGCTACAACTACGTCGACGATACTCAAATAATCTTCAACATACAAGACACCCGAGAAGAAAACGCCACACTAGAGAATTGCCTTTGTGATATATTCAACTGGATGAACTCAACCACCTCAAAATCAACCCAGGCAAAACGGAGATGATTGTTTCAAAAAAAGGAGGAGACATCAGCTACATCCCTTGGCCAAGAGAGCTTGGCACCACACCAGAACCATCATCAATTGTAAAAAACCTAGGGGTCCTGAGAGATAACAACCTCACTCTATAGCCACAAGTAAACGCTCTACTCAAGAAATGTTTCTTCCTCCTGCGAGCGGCGAAAAGGATCCTACCGTTCCTGTCGTTTGCCAACAAAACACTTACCATCATCGCTCTGATCATGTCCAGAGTAGATTACAATAGCCTATACCTGGGCATGCCCGAACGACTTCTAAAAAAAACTACAACGCATACAAAATGTGGCAGCCAGACTCCTCCTCAAGCTACCCAGATGAGAACACATCACACCCGCGCTAAAAATACTATACTGGCTATCATTAAAACAGCAAATAAAGTTCAAATCCATGTGCATCACGCACAGAGCAATACACAAACAAGAATTCCTAAGCGATAAACTACGCCTACATCAACCGACAAGAACACGGAGATCAAGCACCGACATCCGCCTGGAACCAAAACCCTATAACAGAAGAAAACTCGGAGGATCCTCTTTCTCTCACCAGGCACCGAAAACCTGGAACGACCTAACTAAGAATATACCAAACACAACAAACCACCTAGCATTCAGGAAACTCCTCAAATCATGGCTCTTCACAGCGTAACTACAATAGCGACGCACAAGAAAGCCCACCCCGTCAAACAACGGTGAATAAAATCACCAACCTCGGTCACTCCCAAAATGGACATACACAGAACCCAAAGAACGGACCCCACGACAGACCATAAGATATTATGGGAAATAGCCACAAAAGGAGGTCACTATAGACTGATCACATACTCCGACCGAGACGAAAGCCCTTAAATGACTCACCCACTGCCTTCCGGCCGTACAAAATCCAAACTCCCAGCAGACACATTTAGATAGAAAGTTGGTAAGAGGAGACCATAACACCTGCTCCAACACCCAAGGAGGAGAATAGACACCCAACCACATTAATCCATCAGAATTAGAACACCTACAGGGCTCGCTAGAATAGAACGATGAGCGCTTCGCACCAACTAATCCCCAACCCACAACACTCACTCCATCAGAATTAGAACACTTACAGAGCACAGGGAGCGCCTCACACAAACCTAAAACCCTGCCAGGCTTAACCCTTACAGGGAGCGTCTCACACAAACCTAAAACCCTGCCAGGCTTAACCCCTTTGCCCACCCTGATGAGATTGGGAGGTTTAGCGAGCGCCACACTCGGACAGAGTTCTGAATGTTAGCATGTTAAACTTCATATAACCCACTAACAAAAAACTCAGCATTTCCGCAGACTTATCTGACTCAAAAAATCTCACACAACCATCTCTCCCACAATAACCCGCACGCACTTCACAACACTGCAACAACAGCACATGAGGACTGACATCGGTCCTATACTCGCACCGAAGCTCAGCACCTGGTGTATACCGAGTTGAAGCTGCCAACAGAACACCACTCCTCTCACTATCCTACTCCCGCTTCACCTACTAACCCATCCCTCCTTCTCGTTTGCAGATCCGCCAGAGCGCCTGGGGACCAACTCCGTTGGTGACAGACGGTGCATGGTACAAATACCTTTAACATTTAACATATCTTGTCTAATATTGTGATCCTAGTGCCACCTTGTGGTTCTCCTGAGGTTCTGCAACAGATTTTGCAAAACCGTGAGACGACCGAGCCTGTACAAGCCTTTCTGTGAGGATCCATACCGCTACCCTGAACCCAGGAGCATTTCACCACTGGTTATTTTCCATTGACTGTGAGAACAGGATCCAATTACAACCATGATGTGACTGCATTCCTGCCTGCTGGGGTCGTTTTTTAGTCAATGAAATAAGTTAGACAAAGGGCTCAATGGGCAGGAATGAGAAAAAAGGCCCTGGGTGCGGCAGATGATGGCCGCGTGGCCTGGGGTGGGTAGAGATTGGCGTAGTCGTGGGATCTTCTTGGCGTTATTAATTAACACTGAAATGAATCCCTTTGATAGTTAAGGAAAATAGGGCACGGCGATATGAATGTGCTTTGCGCAGGATCGCACAATAGTGGAGATGCTGGAATTTGAGCCACCGTTTTTAACCAAGCGAGTCGAGCACATCGTCTCCCCTTGTAGGGACAGGAGAACCCGCTTTATGATGGAGTATTACCTGTAGTCTGCTCATTAAGCTCGGTCCATGGCAACTCTGCCTGCATTGATGGTTTTGGGGGTTCTCTGCTTAGCTTTGAAGCATGGCTTTTGAGGTTTCCAAGTCCTGATTTTGTCCGCGCCCATGCACTTAGTGAGTCAGGCAATGTCGTCTGTGATTTCCTTCTGCTTTATCGTGATGATGTCCCGACAGGCACCGCAATCAATCATCTTTCGAGAGGGAAGCGGAGGTCTGCAGACCTGCGTAGAAACGTCTAGGTGTACCTCTCCGGCGGCAGATCATGAGTTTGGCATCAAGACGTACTCATACTTGCGGACACACGACATCCTCTGCTTTTCCCTCACGTTTCACCATAAGCATTAAGGGAATAATGGCACGGCATGGCACACGTGCTGTAGCTTCACTTTGAAATGTTGGTGGCTGTGCAGTCTTCAAGGTTCTGTCTGGACGTTCATGCTGCAACATGAAGCTTTTCCAATGCAGTTCAGACTGGACTGCCCCTTTTGGGGTAGGACCAAGCCTGATTTGTTTATGGTTTTTCCCCTTCTGTAATGGCTTGGCAGGCTGAAAAACCGATGGTCTGGACTTGCCCAGAGCTATGACCGTGGTTATGATCAATTCAAAACCTTCCAGCCATCACCTTTTTGTTTTGCTAAAGTCACCCCGAGTGGGATGGGTATGCCCAGACGTGGGTCCCTAGTCTGCCCGGCCTAGAGACCCAACCTACTCCTCACTGATGAGGCCCAACAAGCCAGAAACATGTCTGGGGATGCTTCTGGTCTTATACAGAAGGGATGTGACCTAGCAGTTCGGGCTGGACTGCCCCTTTTGGGGTAGGACCAAGCCTGATTTGCATATGGGTTTTCCCTTTCTGTAATGGCTTGGCAGGGTTGACCATAGCTATGCCCGTGGTTATGATTAATTGAAAACCTTACAGCCATCACCTTTTTGTTTTGCTTTTCCAATGCATACCTGCATCAAAGTAGGTAATGTAAGAATGTGCAGGAGAGCACTGTGCTTCCCCCGTTTTTTTTATTTTGTTTTTTTTAACCTTACTAGTTATGAAAACATTAGGTTTATTCCTTGGCATTGACCCTTCATGTCCCTTCCTCTCAGCCTTTCATTATCTTGTTCCCAGCAACCTATAGCCTGGTTTTCTTTCCCAGCTTTACCTCTTGAATTTGTATAGGAGATGCCGATTCCTGTCGAACATTTCTACAGCAAACTGTGAGGAATCTTGGGGTTGTGGTTAAGCGTTTGGTGCATCTTCATAGGTTGGGGGCGTTCATGATGTAACTGAAATCCCTCTTCAGATACTCATTGCTGGGTAGTGACGCCATCTTTGTTGTTTATGCTCAGGGGGGGCTAATCGTTCCATGCCACCCGAGTGGGGGTTTTGCATTCGTGTTCATCTCCGGCAGGGGGATAACTGCTCATAGCCTGTTGAGACGGTTCTCTCTTATTGGAAGCGGTGCCTTGCCAATGAGGATACGTGGTCTGAAAGTGCGTCATCTGCCATACAGCTCTTCTTTGCCTGAAGTTTGGAGCACGTTCTCTGCTGTTCCCCACTGTGGCTGGGAGGCGAGGTGAGCACACTGGATGCTCGTGGATCCTATGCTCGCTCTAGAGACACAGCGTAAGCTTGTTTCGAGTGGTAGATGTGACCCAAAATAAGTAGTGGCACTTTGACCCCTGTTGAGGGACGGGTTAGCTGGGAGCATGGTGCAACACATATCAAGGGCTTGTTACTGGGGCAGGTTGACCGACAAAAGGAGGTACACCTGTCTTGTTTTTCATTTTATTCGTCCTCGGTCCGTCAGTCGGGACATTTATATATCACCTTAGTGAAATCAATTGCCCTTATCTCACTGATCTGAACTCCACTGGAACCCATACCGAAAACCCGCCTAACATGCTCCTTTAGCAGTGGTCTGAAATTAAAAAAAAAAACTTGCCCCGTCGGGAGTAGAATTTGCTAATTTATTCCAAAGCCTTGGCCCCGAGACTGAACGTCTTTTGCCTCCTCTGTTTTTCAGAGTCCTGCAGATGAATAGTAGACCCCCAAAGGTTTCATCCTGCAATATATATTGTGATGCTATTTTTAAGGTATGCAGGAAGAGCCCCATGGATGCATTTGAACATTGTGAAGTGAATTTTAAGCTACATTCTCTACTCTACTGGAAGCCACAGCATGTTCCTGCGAGAACCTTGGACAAGATCACTTTTCTCACGTGCAGAAACAAATCCTTTTTGAGGAACTTGGAGTCTGTTAATACATTTCATTGAAGTGCACCCTCAGGAATGCATAAAGGAGCACACCCCACAAATCCACCTGACATTAAAATAGGATCCCTTGAGAATGGCCTGGACATTGATCAGATATAATGGGCAAGCATTTGACATGATATAACTTCCTGTGTAATGGGTTGTGAGGAGAGATTTCTTATTGGTGTTAGCAGGACTTGCTCCATATTCCCTTGGCTAAGATGAAGCCCGCTGTAGTCCTTCCAGGATGAGATGTCCTCCAACCTTCGTGAATATCCAGTCAAACAACTCCATTTAGCTGTAAACACTATAGGGTGGTCACATGAAAACACATGGTTAAACTTTAAAAAAGAGATGTTCTTGTTAGATTGTTCTTTGCGCCGCCGCTGCGGTACAATCTGTTTTTAGTTATGCTTACCTTCCTTTGTCTTGCAGGTTCTGGAAGGAACGGTTCCATTTTGCCATTTCGTTTCTCAACACAACTCTGCTTTCCCCTATGACCTTTCCTTGCACACTGTCAGTACACACCTTTTTGACTTTGTACGTGGGAGGCACATTTTCTTAGACTTTGAAATAGTAGATGGCCTAGTGGGCAAGGATCACTTCTAGATATTTTTTTTATACACGTCAGTATTTTTTTAACGAGCAAACCATCTAAATCCTAACAAATAATAATGCAAACTGTCTTGATGTCCTTTCAATGTGGTCACACCACAAAAAACCACAGTCGTTCCAGCATTGGACACCGAGAACCTATCCTGCTATTAATGAAGGCTTTCATGATAGGTTACCTTCACGAAGGTTGTGACACTTCACATGTGACTATGCAAACTGTTTACCACATTACACTAGACTTTGTACAAATAACTGTGTACACACTCATGCAAATAAGATGTTTTCCCATATGGTCGTCTGTCCTACATAACTCTTATTCGAATACACCTGCTGTAGGAATGTTTCAGTATGTGAAGACAAATTATGCAGCTTCATACATGAATTTATAGTACCTTGTCAGTTGCTGCAAAAGCTTATCAGCATTTAAGCAATATTTGTTCTTTCTATTTTTAGAAAAGGGGTGATGACTTTGAAACAGTCTCGTTCTGGCTTTCCAACACTTGCCGATTCCTACATTGCTTGAAGCAGTACAGCGGAGAAGAGGTGAGCGATTGTACTGGTAGGATATGGGAATGTTATGCCTGACTTAAAAGCAGTGCCAGGAACCAATAATCATGGGATGAGAAGAGAAGGGGGTCACCCCATTCCTGTTTTAATATGTAACCTGTTTGCATGTTTAAGTACACGAGCCTCATCTCAAATCTTGGTCTGACACCATGAAGTCAATCTGATATCTTTAAGACGGGTGTACTGGCTTTAAGTTCATTTTAGCAATTTTTGAATGTGACGAATTTCAGCTATGCAAGCAAATGTAAGTTTCTTGTAAAATGGACACTAATTTTCAGCAATACTTTTTCATTTAAAAGCATGTGTGGAATACGTACCTAAAACATATCTTTGATACAGGAGATTCCACGTTAAACACGCCCTTAACTCTACAGCTTTTTCATTTCTAAAGTGGATTGTGCAAATTTGCCAGAACCCTCCCGGTGCCTTACTAGTTTCACCCATGGCTATGCCCAGATCTCCTGGAAATAGGTTTCCTGCCCAGGCGGCTCTTTCAGGAGCTGGTCTGGCCCTTACCTTCAGTATAGCAGGCAGCTTTGTGGCAAGGAGGTAAAACCTTGCTGAAATTTGAGTTTGCTAAAAAAATATGCTGTGACTCCATCATCGCCAACAACCACCATCTCTGCCAGGACTCCAATATCAGTCATCACACAACATCTCTGTGGAGACTTCAATATCACCATTCTCACACATCATCTCTGAGGACTTTGCAATCTCCACCTCATTGACCCACTCTGCTATCCCAGCAAAATTCGTGGTCACTTAAACATCTTTATTTGATCTTAACATCACTCTTCACTGTCATCATACACCATACATGTGGGGACTTTAACACCACCATGTCCACACTTCATCTCTGTGGGGACTTTGTCATTACCACACGCCACGCCTACGGGGACTTTAATCCTATTGTCATTATGCAACATAGCATCCCGTGGAGACAAGCATCTCATTGTCACAATATATCATCCCAAAGTAGGGAGCAACATCTTTATAATCATAATATTCTTATGCAGAGGATCTATTTGAGTGGTTATGATGGTGTCCATGGAGTCCATGAAACCTAAATCTAATCCTCAGTTTCCACTCTCTGCCACATAGCATGCTCCTAGGCCAATCCCAATCAAAATGTTTCACTTATTTTTACATTTTTGAAACCCCAAAGCACATTGAATGTGGCTACATCCCAAAATGTATTTTCTTGAAATGAACATGCAATATATCTGTCAGAAAATTATTTTAAAATCATTCAACTGCATTCAGTGACGACCCTCTAATATTCCTAAAGTGACTTCTGTATGTAGAGTATTGTGTAATTAATGTGTGTTTTAATTTGAACATGAAAGGACAGGATTCCAAAACTGAGTAATAATGCAAGTCCCCACGAGTATAGAAACACATGTTCAAGTCCACACAAAGATGGTGCCGTACACGTGAATAAAAAACAATATTTGTGCAAATTTCAAGTAGGATCCTTAAATATAAATGTTTTCTGAATGTGTGGTGTGTGTGTGTGTGTGTGTGTGTGTGTGTGTGCGTGTGTGTAATATTGCCATTACATGAACAAATTACTTACCCTGGTAATGTTCCTTCCAGTGGACGATTCTCCCACAGATTCCTTATCTTAGTTATATATCCATATCCTGCTTTGCAATCTAAAATGTTTTGACAGCAGAGGGAGCTGTGCAGCATCAAGTCTGTCCCTCGACGCTCATCATTCCCGTATTCTGGGCGTGGCTTTGATGATGGTATAAATAGCATGCACTACCCCCACTGCCACAGTTTCCAGTATTTCCATCCTTCTGCACAGCCAACCTGAGGATTAAATAGCCTGCATGAATGCTGAAAGAGTGAAGTATTAAAAAATAGACCCATGGTCATAGGGGCAGGCTGGGAGGGCAAGGAGGAATCTGTGCGAGGAACATCCACCAGAAAGAACATTACCAGGGGTAAATAATTTGTTCTTCTAATGGAGTATGTCCTCCCGTGGATTCCTCATATTAGATGGACTCCCATAGCAGTTTTGTAGATGGATGTGGGATAAGTGGATTTTGTATAATTTTCAGATTTGATATTTTGCAGAACCACTCTTCCAGATCTAGCATCCTGGCCCGACCGAGTGTCCAAGCAGTAATTCTTTGAGAAAATCTGGCATGAGGACCACGTTGCGGCATTGCAAATGTCCTGCACTGGAACACCTCTTTAAAGAGCCAAAGTGGTGGCCACTCCTCTGGTGGAATGGACTCTTAGGTTCTCAGGGACATCTTTTCCCGCTGTAGGTTAGCACTCTACAATTCTTAGGATGATCCAATGCGATAGTTTCTTTGGTCACGGGTTGGCCTAGCCTGCGCCCTGTATAACCAATAGAATAGTTGTCATCTTGTCTGTCATTTGCCCTTTTAGAAATGTAGAAACTAAGAACCTTTTTCGGGTCAAGCTTGTGTAACCTCTCTTCATCCGTAGAAGGACGAGGAGTTGGATAATAAGATGGTAGTTATTTCCTGTGTCAGGTGAAGGAAGGAGGGATGAACCCTCAAAACTACCTTCTCCTTGGAGAATATAGTAAATGGTTGTTTGCATGACAAAGCTTGTAGCTCACTCACTCTGCGAGCAGAAGTGATGGCTACCAAAAAGATAGTTTTTAAGGTTAATAATCTGAGAGGACAAGAATGGAGTGGTTCAAATGGAATTCCAATTAAAAAAGTTATTACTGGGTTCAAAATCCCAGGACGAAACCAGAAAAGGTACCGGTGGGAAATTATTTGTCAGTTGTTTCAGCAATTGTATGACAATTGACACCTTAAAGAGCCTTATTCTGTCATGCGTTTAAAAATGGATAACACCACCAGGTAGCCCTTGACGGCAGCCACCTGCATCCTCAGATGGGCTAGGTGCAGCAAAAAAGAAAGCATTGCAGTTGTATTGCAAGTGAAAGAATCTTTATCTTTAGTTTTACACCAGCTGCAAAACTTGGTCCACCAGCAGCAGTGTATTGCTTTTGTTGCTGGTCTTCTAGCCGAAAGCTACACCTCCATCACATCTTTTGGGAGGTCCCAATCTTTAGATCTTAGCCTCTCAGAAACCAGCGTGAAGGCTTAGAGTTCTGATTCCTGGGTGATGAAGATGGCCTCCCCCTTGTGAGGTCCACACTCTGGGGAAGACAGAAAGGAGGTCATATGGACATATCTGAAAGGTCTGGGTACCACATCCTCCTGGCCCAATCTGGGGGGGGGGGGGGGATCAGGATCATAGATCTCACAAACTTCCAGAACATCCTAAGGACATGAGGAATAATGGGGACTGGTGGGAACGCGTACAGGATTGTAAATGCTCAGTCCACTACGAACGTGTCCCCCAGAGCTCCTCTCTGAGGAAATTCCCTGGCGCAGAACAGGCTGCATTTCCTGTTGATACTGAATGCAAACAGATCTGCTTAAGGGGTTCCCAAAAGGGCAAAGATCTCTAGAATGACTTCGGAGGCAACTTCCACTCGTGGGAGATCATGTTCTAACAGCTCCGAACGTCCACCATCATATTCTCTTCTCCGGCTAGGTGAACATCTGACAGCAAGATCCCATTTTGTAGCACCCAAAAGCACAGCTGCATTACCTCCCTACACAGTGGTAGTGACCCTGCACCTCCTCTTTTGTTGAGGTAATGCATGGCCACTGTGTTGTCCGTCATTATCAGGACGTTCTTCCCCTGTATGGATAGCAAAAAGGCCATCCTACCCAGTCTGGTCGCCATAATCTCTCTAGTCTTGAATCTGATGGGGGCCAAAGTCTGCTGATTGTCAGATTACTCATGCCAGCTCCTCAACCCGTGAGGGACGCATCTGTGACTACAGTTATCTTGGTAAGGGTTGCTAAAAAGGTTGCCCTATCCCATTCTCCCTGTTAGGCAGAATTATATGCAGTACCTTTTGGGAACACTACACACAATTAGGACTACAAGTGACAGTACAATTCCACCTTTGGTACAAGCCTGTACTACACAATTATAGTTTTAGCAGTAGCGGAGCAGCCAGACTTATATCAAGAGTAAGTGAGCAGTACAAATAGTTACACAAAGGACAGCAATTACTATGGTTCAGGCAAACACTGACTCAAGGTTTCTAAGTAAAAGAATATATATTTATTTACTCAACAGTTGTATAACATTTCACTATTGTAAGCAAGTTAAAAATCACAATCATAAATACACCACACCACTTCCCTTAAATTCCAGACAAGTTAAGCTCACAAAAAGAAGTGGTAGCAAAATGGCACTCCAGCAATTTAAAAGGGAGGGAAAGACAAAGTTATTAGAATTTAGGCAAAACCAACAGGTAAGTAAGCAAGGCAACTGAGCAAAGAGACTACAAACTTAAAATCAGATAGAAAAGGCTTAGGGCCAATGTCAATGGTTCAAAAGTCTTTTGCTCAAGATAATAGGTTCAATATAGTTTGCGGTAAAGTTCATGGCACAGATTCCGGACGAGGTTGGTTGGTACAAAAGTTAGTTCAAAGAGAAGAGAAGAGAAGGACAAGCCCAGGGCTGACCGAAACGCACAACCAGATTTGCACAGTACCTTAAAACTGAGAGGGAGCTGTAGCTGAGGCGGACGTTCCTGGTGGTTCCTGCAGGCTCACGGTTCCTGAAGCGACTTTTGGACTGACACGAAGTAGGAAGACTGGAGGGTCCTGCGCCTCCCAGGGAAGAAACCAGAAGCAGAGCAACACCACTAATAAAAGGTGCGATCATTAAAACCCAAGTAGGGTCCGACCTTCCTGGCTATCCGGCCCACTGTAGCTCTGTACAGCAAATTCGACCAGAGGAGGGGTCCTGGCGTGTAGTTTGGGCGAACTGGTTGGTCCCACCAGCTCAAGGGAAGAAGTCTCCTGGAGGATCTTCTCTGTCGTCGGATTTGGAGATTCGGACCTGCAGCAGCGCTTCACCGGGCTGGTCAATCGTTGTAGGGGTCCTCTTCTTCCAGTTCCTCATTGGTTCTTTCGTTCCAGTGGCGACTATGCCTTTCCAGTCCCAGAGACCTGCTTTTTATGCAGTTTTCCCCCATTCATACAGCCTGGCTGTCAATCACACAGCAGGGTGGCTGGCCTGGTAAGGCCAGTCCCCTTAGCCAATCAGACAAGAGTGCGACTTGGGTTACTAAGGCAACCCATGGCAGGGCTCCGAAGATCCCTCCCTCACATCCTGCCCCTCTAGACTATCGGGCGCCTTAAGGAGGGCTTCTGTGCAGAAGCCCCCGAAAAGACAGTGAACAAAGGAATCATGCTCGGTTTGGCGCGCAGAGAAAAACATGAGAAAGACTTAACAAAAAGAAATGGCGACTAAACCCAGCCGGAGACAAAATAAAATGTATTTGGTGAAGCGGGTTTATGTTCGAGGCTACTATAATAGCCTGGAACAATACCACATTTATATAATATAATCGCAGTAGGAAAGTTAGTTAGGGTAGATCCCACTGCCACCAGCCAAGTCTTAAAGTTAAGGTTAAGGGAGCGAAACAAGGCTCCAAGAGGCACAGACAAAAAGGGATAAAAGTTAACCCTTTCCAGTACTCCTGTAAAATGGGGTGTACTGGGTCTGCAGTTTAAAGTGACTATATAAAGTTAATGACAACTGTATCTGTTTCTGGGGGACAGTAGTCCGCCCCAGAAAAATTGAGTAATTGGGAAGTCTCAAAGACAACCCTGTGTCACTGCACTTAAGGTGCTGTGTAACACACACAAAAAGTGGTGTTCTGGAGTAGGTGAGGCTCGAGTGCCCAAGATCACACAAAGTGAAAACACACACAGCAAAACACATGTAAGAGTGGGAAAAAAGGCTCACACTCTTGCCAGGTGAAAAAATTAAACCCTAGAAATCCAGCAAAGCTGCTGAGGGACTCATTAGGTAAGGGGAATCAGCCATTTATTGAGAATTCTCCCTAACACTCCGTGCAGGCCCACCACAGGAGATCCTGGGCAACCTTGCTTGGGACCCGAGAAAGTCAGTCATCCTGCCTGAGAATTGTGACCATTGGGGATCGAGGGCCAAGTGGAGGGACCTCATCCTTAGTCAGAAAGTCGAATGCCGGTAGATGTTGGTCATTATGAAATCTCGTTACCATCTGCAAGATATGTTGAGACCTCAACTCAGCAGGTGAAGCCTTGCCTTAGGAAGAGCCCATGATTGCTCCAATTAATTGCAGCTTTTGAAAAGGTGTCACCTGGGCTTCTTGAAGTTGAGGGAGAAGTACAGTTTGTGGAGAGAGTGGCAAGTGCTGTTGAGATTTCCAGAGCCTGTTCATGAGAACAAGCTCCGTTCAGCCAATCATCTATGTGAGGAATGATGTGTATCCGTCCCCTCCTTAGATCCGCTGCCACCACAGCCATCAACTTGGTGAAGATTCTCAGGCAGAGGTGAGTACACGAAATTGATAGTGAGGTCTGCCAGTGGCGAACCTCAGGTACTTTCTGTGCTTGACATGTATGGGCACATGCAAGTAATCTTCGTGAAGATCGAATGACACCATCCAATCCTGGAGCTGGAGAACCTGGAAGAGTGACAATCTTGAATCTGTCCTTACTGAGGAACTTGTTCAAGCGTCGCCGGACCAAAATGGGTTGCATTCCTCTGTCTTTTTTGGAACCAGAAAATAGGTGGAGTATAAACCCTGGTATTGTTTTGCTATAGGTAACCTTTCCAGGGCAACTTTCTCCAACAGGTAAAGAATCTACTGTAGAAGGAGCTGATCTGGTTCCCGAAGAGATTGCTTACACATGGGACAGTCGGGGGTAGGTCTTTGTAAGACAGCACCCTTGGGCCACTATCTGTAGTACCCACGCATCTGATATGATATGGCATTTAAACGTGCATGTACACAAGTGATCTGAAGCAATTAAATGCCATTCTTGCAGATGCTGGGTCAACCTGCCTCCTAGCGGGGTCCTGCGAGCAAAGTTCTAAGAGGTTTTGGCCTGTGGCAGAGGGCAGTGAGGAGGTGGCTACATGGGCAGTTATTCCCCTATGGCCCATGATAACCCTTTGTGTCCTCTCTGGGTAGCTTGATCTCTTCCCTATGGCCAAAGGAGGAGTAGTAGCAAAAGGAATGCCTCCTCCAAGCCTGCATAGGTTTGTGTTATTGCGGCTAATGAATGGCTGCCCCCAAGTATTTTGCTGCAGCATTGGTAGCCTGTAGCTTTTCTAGGCTGCCGTCCACCTTTGGTCCAAAAAGGTTGGACCAATCGAAGGGTATGTCCAGGAGCCTTGATTGGACGTCGGGGGCAAACCCAGACTTGCGTAACCACGCAAATCTCCTGATGACTGCACTCAAGCCCGTACACCGGCCGACACAGTCTCCATCACCAAGGGCTGACTGAAGGGACTGGCACGTAGCCTCCTTACCATCATTGATGAGATTATTGATGCCTTCTCCTATCGCCCCTTCGGGAATGTTTTCTGCAGCCTGAGAAATGACATTTCATTATGTTTAAGTGTGTTTCGCCAGAACACAAGATGCATTGATGGCTTTTAGTGCCATGCTCCCAGCAGAGAATTCCCTCATTGCCAGTGCATTGTATTTCTTATTGTCCTTATCCGGAGGGATGGTTAGATAAGCTGCTGCCTTTGAGGTAGAAGCAGTTGCCTGCACCACCAAACTCTCTGGCGAACGGTGCCTGGAAAGGACGTCTGGGTCAACAGAAGGTGGTCTATACTTCTTCACCAACTCCTTATTCACAGCAGGAGTGGCATCAGGCTTTTGTCTGTTTTCTAGGATGGGCTTTCTTAGTGCTGTACGGAAGGGCAGCACAGGCTCCTTGGGATGGTCCCTATCTCAAATGTCTGTAAGGTCCTCCTGGGTAATGTCCTTAACAGGACGTCCCCAACCCCAATCACCCTATTCATGACCGCTCTTTAGGCCACATTTGGGTAAGAGTGTATGTCCGAAGTGTCAAATTCAACCTCGGGGGCGGGGGGGGGTGTATCCAGACCACTGGCTTCTTTTAGACAAGTGGCTAGGCCTTCAAGCGGGGATTGATCCGTTACCAACACTCCTGGAACTTTGGGAGTTCCTAAGCATTCATACTCGAAGGGTACAAGTCATCTTCCTCATCTTCGTCAAAGATGGACCCAAAGGATCTGAAGAAATCTGTCTTAGATTTGGGTTCAAAACTTGAGTCTCTGAGGTCGATGTCGGAGGGCCCTTCGACTCCTTTGAGGAGGAAGCCACAGAAGCTTTTTGCTTCGATGAAGTCTCTGTGGTGAACACTGTACAAGACACCATCCCTGTGGTCTTCATACTCAGGCTTTTGGGCGAGCGGGTCGGAGCCTTGCTGGATTCCCTGCCAGTCTTGGAAGATGCGCTGGGTTCAAAAGCCTTTTTTCGTCTCTTAATAGTGAACAGGAGGAGCTGCCTTAAAAAAAAAATCTTTTCTATAAAATCAGGGAAACTTACTTTGCGCTTGTCGGGCGAGGAGTCAGAGGATGAGAAACAATGGCGTAGAATGACGGGAATCGCTCCTGGATCTTGACAGTTTAGAATGTCGATAATTTTGTTGGGCCTTTCTGGAGACTGCGGTCGAGCTTCTACTTTTGCAAGATTTTCTCTTTGAATGTGTGGAAGACCGACTTTGAAACCGACCAACAGGGTGAGCTTCGATCTTCTCTCCTTCAATGCCTTGCTGGTCATCGATTGGCAGGAGACACACTCCTTGACTTTGTGTTCTTCACCAAGGCACCAGAGGCACATCCTTTGAGGATCAGTGATTGATGCCTTCGGATCACAGTCCACGCACCTCTTGAAGCCTGTCTTTGGCCTACACAACGTGAATATTTCTTAAAAAAGGTAGACATTGGTTGAGAGATTCGCTGAGGCGAGTCGCACCATTCCGAGAGTGTGCTGTGCATGTGGAAATACAGAACTGCAGCAACTGGCGCAGTGTGTGCTATTTATACTATCATTGATGTCCCGTTTGGACGCAGGAATGGTAATCGTCGAGGGACATCAACTTGATGCCGCACCGTGCACCCTGCTGTCAAAACATTTCCAAGACTGCAAAGCAGGCTCTGGATATATCGAAGATGAGGAATCTGTGGGAGGACATAATCCATTAGAAGGGACACTTCTAGTTGACACTTTCAGAGTGATTATACTATTGGAACATCTCCGCTTAGATGTTTGGTAATTAACAGATGAGGCAGTCTCTCCTATTAGTTTCCATGAGCATGAAGGGTTACCCAAATTTGAGCCAAAGTACATTAAATCACTTAAGAATATGGTCATATAAGGATCTATTATTAAGTAGGTGCTATTTTCTGTATGCAAAATAATCACAAATATCTATTTTAGATGGTCCTTTAAAGCATGTAAACGGCTTAAGACCAACTTTAAATCCATATCTCAGTAGATGGTGTAGAGTGGTTGTCCTTAATAATCAGACCGTGATGGCTTATTGAAGGCATGAAGCACGTTTTTAATGTTGTGCATACTGTCTGTTTTACATGTTTTTTCTGATATGAAGGAGCTGTAATTGAATGTGGTTTGTTTTCATTGCCCCCATAATTACAGGGATTTATGAAGCACAACACACCTCGTCAGAATGAACATTGCCTCACAAATTTTGATCTTGCCGAATATAGGCAGGTGCTCAGCGATCTGGCCATTCAGAACTATCAACAGCTGGTCCGAGCGCTTGAGAGCATCCTCCAGCCAATGATAGGTATGTCAAAGGAAAGATCATGGTAAGTAGAATGCTGGTGCTTGTCTCCAGGAGAAGATCTAGTCTGAAGACTACATCTTTGCAGCATCTGGCTTCCTGCTAAATAGATAGTGATCCGATTGGTTTGTATATATTCCCTCAATAATCCTGCTTTCTTCCCAGTCTTTTGCTGTGCTTCCATCACATATTCCTCTTAATGTTGAGTTTCCTCGTCCAGTTTTAAACATGCAACTTTTAAATTGTGTGCCTCGGTTGTAGGATTGTAAACTGTACTCTGAGGGGGAGGGGGTAAAAAGTGTTTTGGAAAGATCTTACACTGGCAGAGCCATATTGTTTAAGATCATGCTAAGTGAAGTGCTCCCTTTAGTTCCACACCATTGGGGCACTTTTAAAATTTTCTTTTATTAAGTTAATTTGGTTAAAAGTAAAAATCTTTTGCACTATAAAACAAACAAGCAATTAGGTAAAAGAAAAGTAAAATATGCATCAACATATAAAACAAGTAAAAATGGTTATTAAACATTTCCTACTAGGTATGTACATCAATAAATCTCAAATTCATTATCCATACTAAAAAATTGACAATACATGGATTCATTTTGAAAGAAGAACAAGATCAGCCAAGTCATCATGTCCTAAGTGCAGCATCAAATAATACCAAGGCTGCTCTCCATACATAATAGGCTGCAGTCACATTCACCATTCACATTCACCGGTGGTTCTGCTCCAAAGATCGTACTCAAGAATTGATCAGATTGTATACTGTCCTAGCCCTTCTAATTAAGTCTCAACACTGGGCACAATATCAATATGTGGCGGCTAGTTTCGATTTCCAGATTACATAATCGACATAATCTTTAATTAGATGCTGTACCATTTGAGGCCCCAAGATATCGTTGGTATGGAGAATATTAAAACGAAGATAGCTTCTCGCAATACCCTGAATGCAATATTCTGCATACCTCTTCCTACTTTGAAGAGTAACCAAATTTGCACAGAAGTTCTAATACCCTCTTTTGTTTTTTTATTATAATGTGCACATTTGGGAGAGAAGGGGCACTGTCCAGGAGTAAACCAATCTCATTTAAATGGGCAAGTGTAGTGTTTTGCAAATCTGACAAAGCAATTCTGTACACGATCAGCAATATGGAAGAGAAATCAAACCTAACAAGGTGTCCCTCTTGATTCCCGATTGGCAGAGAGCTTCAGGTACAATTTGGTGTGCTGGAGAGACCATACGTATCTGATGGATTGTAACCCAAGCTCAAGTCGTAGTGTTGCCACATGCACAGCCTTGGGCACGCCAAGTATAGAGCGCATCAATTCACCCGCGACTATGTCCAGCCAGCTAGCGTGTGAGGTGCGATAATGCCTCAAGTCCATATAATAAACCAGGCATAATGCTTTTACTATATTTAGTGAAGAGACCTTGAATGTGGAAACCTCCCTTATTGGCAATACATTTTTTAATCGTAATCCATTCCCTCATAACTCGTGGCATGATATATTCACCATAATATGGGAGTGGGTGGAGATTTTATTGGATAGCCGCAGTAGATGTAACTATCTACTATGTGCAATGTTACATTAGCCAATTTGCAATGAAAAGGTTGCCCCTTGACCTATCCCCAGAATCAAAATTTTAAACTTTGCAGCGTTTATTTTCACATTATTTGCAAAATTGCAAAGTCATTAAGGGCATTCATGGAATGTTGAAGCACAATGGGGGTAAGGTCAAAGAGCACTGTATCGTCTGCATACGTCGGCCACATAAGACTGCCTACCAAGCCTGGGCGGCTTATTTTCGACAACAACGTAGTGCCTCCTCCATATCAGAGACATAGATGTTAAACAGCAGGGGTGACCACATGCACCCCTGCTTAAATCCTTGATTTCTTTTAATGGGTCGGGTAATGCCTCAGTCTTGGCTTATCCTGACTTTGTAACTTAAGAAGATGCAGCAGTCAAAAATCCAGGCCCCACCTTCCAAATTTACTCCACAAGATAAGGTTGGAGACAGTCGAAAGCCTTGGAGTAATCTATGAAACCTAGATATTTACAATTGGGCCATTGCGATATTTCCTCATCTACACAGTGTAAAGCACAGAAGTTATGTGCCATGCTGTGACCGCACCTGAATCCTGTTTGGTAATTCTTCAGCAGCCTTTTGTCTGCCACCCATTGGTTCAATTTCTTTAATAAACTATTAGGTATGCGCCCTAACACTAATATTTTGTCAAAGAGTTCCTTCAAAGGGATAGCCTAAAACTGAGGATTAGCTTTGATCACAATTTTTGCTATTCATGTCGGTGCCTGGAGCAAGTGATGCCTTTACTTTAGCAATAACCTCTAGAATACATTCAGTATCAAAACATTCCATGGATATGTCGGATACCTTGGTATTTACAAGGCTAGAGGTATCTGTCATGTTCAAAGTAGAGCTCGATGATGGGGGCAAACCAGGCCGATTCGGGGATATGGTTGCATTCCAACAAAGAAGCCCCCACCAGGAAGCTTCCAACTGGCATTTATCAAGCTCTTGTGGTGTTTAATCCAATTTTTATAATGGGTGGAGAGCAAAACCAATTGGGACCCCCTAGCCGCTCTTGGCGTGGAGCAGCAGCTTTTAACACCTGCAACTGCCTTGCGATAGGCCTTCATTCTCAGATGGATGGCCCGGTCGAATACCCCCAAATTCGCCTTAGGATGGTAAATTCGAGATTGATATTGATAGAGATTGTCTATTTGCAAGCCCATCCATTATGGTGCCAAGGTCCCACTGGTTATCTACCAGTAAGGCAATGGATCGTAGTCACTCACAGATAGAGTACGATATTTTACATTAGAATTGGACCATCGGATCTGATTGCCCTGGACATTCGCTTCTGTGACAATTCTTGAACGGTGATACCCCAAAGGTTCAAAAACTGTATCCAGTTTAAAGGGGCATGATCACTAATAGTTGTAAAAGCAATATGTAAGGGGCTCTACCATCCTCGCTGAGTGGCCTCAACACACAATCCATGCAAGTGGCCACCTTTCGATTTGTCGATGTCTTGGCCAGTTGTGTGTCCCCTTTTCCGTTTGCATTAAGAACTTCAAATTGTGCCCTTCTAGTAGTGATGACCACACATGCTCAAATATATCTCGGTGACTAAGGGATTGTGTCTGTGCCTACAAGAGGATGGGTAGCAGTTGGCACCCATCGGTTCAATTTCTTTAATAAAAGTGAGGAGAATATTTTGGCACTCAAATCTTACATCGCCAGCAGGTGATAGTTGGAGGGATCCATCCTTTCCCCTTTTTTAAATACGTACCCAGAACCAAAATAGATTACCTCCGACTATTAGGTGTGAGCCCTAACACTAATATCCTGTCAAAGAGTTCCTTCAAAAGGATAGCTTAAAACAGAGGATTAGCTTTGATCACGTTTGCTATTCTTGTCGGAGCCTGGAGCACGCGAGGCAAAGACTATACTTTGAAGTCGCGAGCGATTATCACCTTTTTCCCAGCCATTGGTGCCACCACTGATGCAACAAGTTTTCAATAACTTGCTGTACAGTGTGTGAGAAACCAGAAGGGGTCTCACCCACTAGTCCCTGAGGATCTGTCATCCAGGTGGCCAGGACACGGCCATCGCATCTGGATCCAGTTCCTGGGCGTGGACCAGTGCGGGAGGATCACCTAGGTGAGGAGTCTTCGGGGAGTGTGACCGCCCCCCCCCCTTTTACAACACAAATCCATTCACACGGACTGCTCGCTATGGGTGCAAACAGACTAACACCCGAGCAGTATACCCGACGTGTCCCACTAATGATAATGATGTGTTATTTATATAGCGCCTTTATCCAAAGCGCTTTACAGAGCACATATTTACATACAGTATCACTCAACCGAAATTGGTACTCATTTATCGACCTCGGAAGGATGAAAGGCTGAGTTGGCCTTGCCGGGATTTGAACCTGCAACCAAATTTCCACTACACCCAGAATGCATTTCAAATAGTCCAAGATATTACTTTTTTTGAAAGCATTACATGCATGTAAACTGGACCATGGGACCTGGAAAAGCTTTCACGGCAACATCAGGTTAGGCTTCCATTTCCCCCTTGTACAAGCACTAATAGTATTTACAGGCCTGTCACCACCCTTTGCTGTGCTAGGCGATTTTCGCCCTCGTTGGAGGCTCTTGCCTTTGGCTGAGGAATACTATCTAGATTGGTGCTTACCTTCCACACAACTCTGATGCAGTCTCCAAAGCTTCATTAAAGCCCTCTATTCATGTTTAAAGTTTAGCATCAACCAGTGCTTGCACTAGAGTACTATGTGGAATACATTTGGTGGCCACATGGGTGTGTTGCGTGATGGGTTATACAATGAAACTCAAACTTCAAAGATGTCTTAAAAAATTGTTGTCGGGAGTGGGTCGGTTTCCTAAAACCTTTAGCATGTTGTTCGTGTGTATGTGTTTATCTCCTTTCTTTCTTGCTTACTTTCCAGTCTCTGCCATGGTCAGGTTTTGGGTTTCTAGTATTGTTACAAACAATACTACAGTTTGCTTGGGTGGTTTCACTTTCTTAGGCTTTGTTGTTCAATCTGGAGTTTTAGTGCATCTCCCAGAATGTAACATTCCCCTTAGTTTAATTTTTTGGGTTGTTTCTGGCTTTGAATACAGGCTCCCAGAAGGCTTGTCGCTGTAACACTTTGGGACTAGACTCTTTCCAAGAATGCAGTATTTCAAACACTTGTCAGGTGCTTGATTCTCTCAGAGTTAAGTCTTGCATTGTTGTCTGTCTTATTTTCGTGATTCTCTAAGACTGTGCTTTGTCTTCCATAATTCAGCGTCCCAATCACGTTTTTACCTTTTCATACTGGACTCTTTGTCAGAGCTCTGTATTTCCTTGTCATTCTCTTCATTCATTAACGCTTTAGGATGGGCCTGTGTCTCACAAAATTCCTTATAAAAATTACTTTTCTTCTACACAAATCGCTCTTTATCAAAGTTGTGCATTTCAGTTTTCCTTCTGTTAGTTACTTAACTTTCGAATTGGCCTCCATCTCTCAAAGTGCAGCGGTTCAATTCTGGTTATCCTAGTTCTTGGTCGCCGTCTGTGATTGGATCGTCCCTCTCTGGGTTTCACCTCATTGCTGCTCATTGGGGTTCCTGTAACTCCACTCTCGCTTGCCTACGAGCCTTTGCTTTGGTCCCTGGTATTGGGAGGGTTTTTCAAAGTCTCTACCTGCAGTAGGAGTTGAAAAAGCCGACGTGGGAAAACAAGGCTATCTCATCCAAAGTTAAACTTAACTGCTCTTAAGGTAGCACGGCTGAGTAGTCAGGCTGAACATAGGATCAATGAATGCTGTTGTGTAGTACAGTCAAATAATAAAAGTAAAAGGTCAACAGATAGTAAAATACTCAAATAAGCTATTTTATTCAAATATTACACTATAAGCAAACTAATCAAAGGTAGGTGCAACTAATAATGTACATATATATGCCAAATTAGCCAGCCCAATATGTGTTCCTCACTACTTTAGAAATGCACAAAAGTAAAACACATTTTCTGTAAAGTACTAAAGTAGGGAAAAGGTTGTTGGCACAAAACACATTGGCTTTATACTTAAAAGGCAGCCCAGGACACCAATAAGCTAGTCTTTGCAGTCAAATCTATATCAAGTGAGAGTCTGTGTCTGTAGAAGGCCCACAAAGTTCTTGATAGTCACAGGCGAGTAGCAATTTGAGAGGCCACTCTGATGGGAAATATACAGCAAAGGAGCTACAAGTTTAGAGCCAAAGTAGTAGGCACAAGGGTGAGTTTAAGGAACTTAAGTCGAGTTGTAGAGTTTTGGGAAACAGTTGCTACCCCTACGGTACAAGAGAATGTCCCCAGAAGTAGTGAACCAGACTCCAGCACCCTGGACCAACCCCGGATGGTGACAAGGTGAGCAGGACATTGTGCTAAATGCAAATCAAATGAGGACGGGTTGGTAAAAGAGATATTTGAGAGCTCAGGCCCCTGAACATCCGGAACGGAAGAAAACGTTTGTTGTCATGCAGGGTTGACAGGTTGCAGGTTTAAGGGTGTTCGCCGTTGTCTTTCGGTTACTCTAGAGACCTCAGACGGTTGGGGGACACACCCTGTTTTGGTCCCACCATGATCTGCATACCCTCACACATGGCTTGACCAATGCTTGTTGTGCATTGACTCGTGGCAAGATCAGGAGGCACTCCGCAGCTGGGCGGTTGGACTTTGGCTGATGAACGTCAGCACATCAGATTTCAGGCATCACAGGAGAGAGCCCTGAAGATGCCCTCAAAGAGTTACAGCTTTTTAGGCCTTGTGGAAGTCTTTGCAGTGGAGAAAAGGTGGGCCCGGGGGATGCAGTTGAAATGCACAGATGCACGCTTCTATGAGCCGAGGACGGCCATTCACCTCGAGCAGGACACCTGGCTTGTTGGCCCCATCAGTCAAAGGAAGGAAGCCGCATTGCAAAGAGTGCATTAGAAGTTTGAGGTTCGCAACATCGTTGACTGATCCAATGCTGGTTCCTGCAGCAGTTCTCCATCGTCCCCAGTAAACTTCGGATCTCTAAGGCTCCGGTGGTTGCCTATGTTCATAGGTCCATCTTGTCACCTTATTGGAGGGCTGGGGTCAACCCACTACCACATTCTGCATATAGGGGGACTTGCAACATTCAAACTTGGAGGTGGATGTCCAATAGTGAACAGCAACTTCCCCGAATCTAAGCAGCAACAGACATGCCCCTAGAGGAATGTTGCTTGTGGGCAAACCACCACCCTGTCCATATACTGCCAGCTCTCACACACAGAAGAACCTTTGTAGGCTTTCTGCCAGCCAAGTTGCACACAGAGAAAGGACCCTCCCCCGCTGGCAAAGTAGGACGGCCAGCAAAGGCCAGGACCTCTTAAACAAGACATAAACCACAAGGAGGCAATTGTTAATCTTTGGTTCTCCTAAACGCATTATCATGGCTAAAAAGGCAGCACGTCATGTTTCATCGGAAAAAAAGGTGTTGGTGTTTTGGGCACTCTCTCTGGCTCTGTGTGTGTATCTAGTCTGTGAGCCTCCCCGCCAGCTTGTTCCCTCTGCCTCACTGCGGCCTGGTGCGTGTCCGTTACCCTTGGTTACAGCCCTTTGACATTTGGTCTGGGATCCTTTGCACATGCCTCTTGCTCCTTGGACACTTATGTGCTTCCATCTCACCTCTGCATCTGGCACCTGTGCTGATGCGCTAGCCACTGTTCTGTTACTGGCTCGTTGTCGGGAATCTTTCATTGGTGCTAAACATGGTTGCCTCTCTCCATGTGTTCTTGGTCTCCTCTGAAATTTCGATCGCTGACCACCAACCACCTACCGCTAAAAATAATCCAATTTCTCTTTATACTCCCATAGTCCTACTTATGTGTGGTGTCACTGCTCCATAGTCCTAGAAAGAAACCTCTTTCTAGGGACCTGGTCTCTTTTCTTGGCCCAGCTTTTAATTCTAGTTTATTCAGGGGCACTTAGCCACAGTTGTCTGCTTGACCATTAGCACCCTCATGGGGGGTGCTAGCCAATCGGGATGCTCTGAACGCGGGCTTGACTGTATGGTACAAGCCGGCGAGCATATCGGCCTGGGAAGCCAGCACCCCTTTCCCCGCTCCTCCTACACCTTAGCACCCATGTAGGAAACTGTGAAACAGTGAAAACTGACTTCCAGGACACCAGCACTTCGCAGCGCTGGGCCGTGCAGCCAAGGTAAGTTTTTTTTTTTTTTTTTTATTTTAAAAAGACACACCTGTGTAGGAAAATACATGGGTGCTAATGGCAATATGCTCCTAGGCGGCAGGCCGACCCTGTCGGTAACTGCATTGGCAGCCTCGTTAAGGGACCCTCACTCTGGCCCTTATCTTGGACGGCAGCCGTTACCAAAAGGGTCGGCCCACCGCTGAGGGGCATATCTCCTCATTAGTACACCCGCTCTTTCAAAAAAAATTGAACCAATTCGGCATCTCCAGAAATAGTATTGTCTCATGCCTTGTTTGAGATGCTAACGATATGTGACATATGTGAGCAATTTCAGTACCTTACTGGCTCTTTTTCGGGGCCCCTTCATTCATATGTCCATGAAGTGGAGACATTAAGACAATAGGAATTGTTTCTGTTACCATGGTGGAATGGCAAGAAAGAGAACAACCAATTGCAAATCCACATGGCCATGCTCTTTCTTGTGATTTAAAGCCACCACTACACATGGTCAAAACGGAGCAGTCCATGAATAAATGCAGAGAAGTACAGAATCCCGGGAGCAAGCAGCGTTTCCCTTCCTTCACAGCATGCGTGCAGTCTCTCTCCAGACCGATCTCCACCACGCATGTATGTGAACAGTAGAGATCAGCAAAGATTAACACCATTGCAAAAAAATGGTAGCCCCCCCCCCCTTTATTTGCACAAAATGTGCCCGGTTTTTTACAAGTTCAAGAAAGCCAGGTACAGATTGTCAAGATACCCGTTTGCAGGAATCGGGCTGCCAATCCCTGGCGTTATGAGGCGTTCCTGTACGGGCTTCGAATCAGCACTGCGGGTGAAGGAACATAGCACCAATCCTGATCTCCTCCATCTGCTGGGCATACTAATGGGCAGACCCCAAGACATTTTGCACACACGTTTTTTGCACAGATTCTCTCTGCACCTGCTTTGTTTAGAATAATGACATGGGGCACTGACTACCATTGGCACCCAGAACGTGAACTAAAGTTTCAATGACACTAGATAACATTTATTAGTCTCTATTTCGCGCTACTTGGCAAGGATTGAGTGTATGTACATAATATCCCCAAAACTCCACTAAAAGAAAACTTAAGGTAACAAAATTCAAATTTAATTGCCACATACTTTCCAAATGTTTTGGTGGAACATCCTGTAAAACCTGATTTTTTTTTCACAGAATTGTGCACATGCTTAGGCAGCCAGTTGGCACATTTGATCAGAAAATAGAACTTAAGTGCTGGGAACCAGAAAGTCAACTGCAGCTCTCACAAGACACGTTCTGTTTCCAGCTTATCAAGATGACTGTTCGATGAGTCATACTTAAGAAAACATGAGAGTTCAAGGAAAACAGAAGTTTACAAAGGGTGTAGAAGTTCTGTGAGAGTGTGAACAGCTTTAATTCCAGTAGAGAGTCATCACCACAGGCAGAAGCAGGGTCTTTCAGCATGTCCTTGGAGAAGGTATTTTCTACAGTGTTTTAGGTAAAGGAGTGCTAATCTGGAAAACTACGGTCAGAGTGCACGCACCAGGCTTTAGTGAGATCCTGGGGAAATCGCAAACCTCTTTGGAGGCTCATTTCCACGAGTGATTGTAAGCACATTTTCAGCACATCACGTTATGATTCGTAGTCATTAGGCTAAGTGTTTCCCAACACGTTGGCCTGTTCAATAGACATGTTTGTGAGTAACCAATGCATGCACATTTTTATGTGGTGGATCTCCTTCTATAGACTAGTTCTATTTTGATGTTATTATGTGAGAAGAAACCAGTGTTTTGGTCGGAATTTCCTCATAGAAACCAGTGGGTGCATGAGTTAGAGAGTGGGAGGAAGAGACTACAAAGATATCGATGGGAAGGATTTGGCAGCTCACTGAAATAAAAAATGGAATTGAGCCTTTATATTGCACTTTTAGCGCAGGACCGGAAATCAAACCTGCAACCCTCTGTGTTTTGTTGCTTCCAAGACTAACGCGTTGACCCTGAGGTATCCTCCCGGCCCTATGTGAGAACAGTTGGTTATCTGTGATGTCAGCTTCATCTTCTACTGGATAATTGACTAACTTTTCTCAGTAATACCACAGACCTTCATTCAGAACAAAGAGAATCATAGCAGGCATGAAGAGAATGAGAATTTCTTGCCTTCCGGAATGATCCAAATTCATAATCGGCAACTAAACCAACACACTAACTATGTGTGAAAATGGGGAGAGGCTGTGCTTTATGACGTTCCACTGTGGAAATATTGTACTAAGCTCTGTTTACTTAGTAAGTGCAGCCTGTCAGCAAATTACAATGGTTCATGAATTGATGAACACCTTTAAGTAAAATTCACATTACATTTCAGCCATTTGTCTTCGAATGTAAATGTATTAGTTGACACTGGAATAATAGGCTTTTTTATATTTAGATATGTTTTCACAATAATATGCATGATGCCTGGTTTTGTGTCTCAACTTTCACAGGGTTTTAAAACTACTGTATATCACGCTAAGATTGTGTGTACTTTTTTTTAGTAAAGGTGTTCATTACTTTTAAAAGTTAAACCACTATGGTTGCTTTCCTAGTAATGATTGCTTTCCTTATCAGAATGCTATGCAAAAATGAACACGTTGAAATTGTAGCATTTGATTGGGTATTTTACTGCAGTGGATCATGTTATTATTTCTGCACAGTTTCTGGAATGTTGGAGCATGAAACTATTCAGGGTGTCTCTGGAGTGAAGCCCACGGGGCTGCGGAAGAGAACCTCGAGCATCGCAGACGAGGGAACCTACACGTTGGACTCCATTGTCAGGCAGCTGAATGCCTTCCACTCCGTGATGTGCCAGCACGGTATGGATCCCGAACTCATCAAGCAGGTCATCAAGCAGATGTTCTACATTGTTGGTGCTGTTACTCTGAATAACCTGCTGCTGCGCAAGGACATGTGCTCGTGGAGCAAAGGGATGCAGATAAGGTAAGAATTGTTGTTGTGCTACCTCTGGCTTGTCATAGTTTCATCATAGTACAGTTTAAGCTAAAATTGTTTGGCACTTGCCCATGTCAGATTAAATTAGCAGAAAAATATTTTGAGACACAACAGTGGTTTTTACAATATTGGTGTTCATCCCAGCTTTGTCATTCTTGTGCCATTCAGCCAATAAGGAAAGCAAGCGATCGCAGAAGTTCAGCATGGCTGTCAAACATTGATTTTCTTGGATTGCCAGGCATCATGCAAGCATCACTGTTATATTATTGTCCCTATCCAGGCCCCCAAATGTTGTGTATAGATATTGCACTGTTCTCAAAAAAACGGTTCAGAATCACAGATAGGGATAAACAGATTTCTTACTCTGTGAGAGTATCTATTCTATATACAAAAAGAAATCCTATTTGTTATTCAAGTGTCACACCTTCACTCTTCCCACATTAAGTGGAACGTTTCCAAAGATTATCACAATTTGTATTAATCATCAAATATCATATTTTCTTAAAAACACAATCATAAAAATGATCACAGTACATAAAACACGTTACAAAGTGCTAAAACAACACATGCAAGTCCATGGTTCTTGGACTTATTTAGCTCTAAGCTGGAGCTTGATATTGTCTCCTTAGGCCTTGTGTAGTTGTCCATGTTTCCCCTGCTGGGGTCGTTCTGTGGTTCCTTTGAATTTATTCACATGCCCTCCTGTATATCTTTGGGACTGGTTGGGGTTGTGCAGGGTTTTGTATGGAGACGTATGGTGCACCCCTGGTCTCAATGCTTGATCATGACTTTGTGTGGTGTTTAGATAGTGGGCCTCATTACGAGTCAGCCGGTCCGGAAATAACGGTGGCGGTAAACCCGCCATCACTGTAGTTTCCGGCCCGGCTGATCTCGAGTTCTGCAGGTCTGACCTGGCGGGTTTAACACCACTCGCCTGCAGGCGGACGTGGAAACACCGGCACCATTACAGCATGGTGCCGGTGTTTCCACTTCCCCATTCCCATGGAGTCCTATTGGACTCCATGGGAATGGGGATTTACCGAACTCCGCCTCTGGAATAACCGGGTCACCCGGGTTGTAATGCCCCAGTGATTCTGGGAATCACAGAGGCGGAATGGTAATACGAGTCCGGTGGTAACCAGCCGGTTTTTCGGGCTCGGTTACCGTCTGACTCGTAATGAGGCCCAGTGACTCTGACCCCCTCCCAGGGACTTTGCTCTTTTGCTCATGTAGGTATTTCCAGCATTCCCCATGGATTCATTACGGTCGTGGTCTGTGCCTATGACTCTTTACAGGAAGGGTCTAGCTTTTCTAGGTAGGAAGAAGGTGTCCTTTTCCATTTCCACCACCTTGTCTTTTTCTTCTTGGCATGCTCTTTAAGAGGAAGTTAGTACAGTGTCATAGGCTTTAAAACCATCCAACCCCTGATGCAGCATATAACTTCAGAGTGTATTAATTAGAAATGTACACTTTTTAGGCCTGGGCTCCAACGAAATGGCAAACGTTTCCAATTTTTGCAGACGTGTGTAACTCCTTATAATGATAAATGTTAGCCCTGGCAGCGTAGTCCAAGTTCGTTGTTCATTAAATGATCAACACACGGTCAAAGCATCTCCATATCACCAAAGAACGAGCCATCGTAAAAAATCTGGCTCAGCTTGACTTGATTCTGTTCCTCGGGGGTCCTAAGCATACGCTTCTTACAATATTGGTTCTGTGTCCTAGAACATGGATTAATTTGCTCCATAGATAAAAGAATACAGACCTTTTGAAGTAACAGGTGTGTGCTCCATTAAATCTAATTTATGCATTCATTCAGATTATTTTCTTGTTAGTCATTTTCTGGTTTAGGCTCCACCCATTTTAAGAGCTCTTTAGATCATTCCATTCGAAGACTCTGTATTCCGCACTTGCAAATGCTTTATTATTTCTATATTTTGGTCTGTTGGTGATCTTGCGCAGTAGATTTGCACATAAAAGGAAAATCCAATGAGCTTGTGGCATCTGGTAAGGGACTAAGCTGCCGTAGTGGATACCAAAACGTCTTTTATGATCCCTTGTGTTTACAGGTACAATGTGAGCCAACTTGAGGAATGGCTCCGGGACAAAAATCTGATGAACAGTGGTGCAAAGGAGACGCTGGAGCCCTTGATCCAAGCAGCACAGTTGCTGCAAGTCAAGAAGAAAACGGATGAAGATGCAGAGGCCATTTGCTCTATGTGCAACGCTCTTACCACTGCACAGGTAAGCAGGCAAACCTATTCCTTGCAGTTCTTAGTTCTGATCCCAGAGCGTAAATGCTAGTCATCAGCAGAAGGCAACTATTGCCCTTTCCCATCCAGTGTATCCGTGTGCAGGCAGTGTGTAACCTTTGTGATTGTAATCCGACCAGTCTTGAGGGAACCCATTGCTTTATTTTAAGATGAATGGCTTGCCATAAATATTTGATTGATATTGATATTGATATTGATACGTTACCTGAAGAGAATAAAACACAAAACGTGAGACATACCTCAATATTGTCTGCCATCAACTGGGCACATACTATTTGCTAAGGTTTGGTACTTCAGCGAAAGAACCACACATACAGAGACAGTCTACTCCAGTTGCATTGAACATCAAAAATAAATATTGTGATGGGTTCTCTCAAGGAAATTTTAAAATTGGGAAATACGTGAGCAGTAAAGGTGCAAAAAAACACGTTGAGGCAAAAGCTAGCGGCAACTCTGCTTCCACGTGGAAGCATTAGCAAAAGGCTAGATACAGGAAACCTGGCAGATGTCACTGATATAAACTCCGACACCCCGGGAAGATGACAACGACAATTTGTAATTTCCAGAGATCGCAGATGCAAAATTAAATATGTGATCCAGCAAAAGAGGAGAGGTCAATGTTTGTGTCTAGCATGCCTGTATACACCTCAATCAAGATTAAGGTGAATAGGAAAATGGTAGCAAGTGCACCATGCAGATTGATATACACAAAGGTCAGCGTAACATGTGAAAGAGTGAAGAACATCCAGTTAGTGAATATTGAAAGGAAGATGCAGAAGGTTTGAATATTAATGGATAAAAGGGCACAACATTTTTTGATACGATAAATAAAAAGTGGGCTAAGATTGCTGTATGAAATGGATAAACCTGTATAGAACCCAGCTCAAAGGCTACTCCAGAGAGCAATATTCCAAATGTTTATAAAGGCCTAAAACAGGCAAGTATTTAAAGGGTATGTTAAGTCGCTATTCCCTTGTGTGACTTTGTTACAAATAAACATTGAACTCTGTACCAGACTGTTTCTAAAGCTTCAATCCAGCCATGCCAATTTTATGAAACGTTTCTACGTTTATTGATGGTAGTCAATTTGATCGCTGACGAAGCGACCACATTTTTGGGACCACTAAACCTCAGTTCCCCCATGTATAATAAAACTGGTATCCGTACTGATCCAACAACAGTGCTAGCATATTTGGGGAAAGTGCTGGACAGTGGGCCAGGCCACCTTGGATAATGTGGTCACCCAGATGGCGATCAAAGTGACTGCAATCAACAAACAATATTAGTGTAAAACTGATAAAAAATAAAACCTACATTAAGGATTGCGCTGCCTATTGTTTAAGAATGTTATACTTTTACAAGGTGATTTCTCATTTGCTGTTCCTTTGCATATATTAGCACATGCTACATCAGTGTTCTTACTGTTGTAAAGCAGTAGATCACATGGTGAACTATTACTCGATTCATCAACCTCGGAAGGGTGAAGGAATACGTCTTACATGGAATATTTTGTCTATTAGGACCCACTGCAGAACTATTATAGCTTCATGTATTTTTTCCCTTTTCAGATTGTAAAGGTTTTGAATTTGTACACTCCAGTGAATGAGTTTGAGGAAAGAGTCTTGGTGTCATTTATTCGTACCATACAGGTAAGAAACTTGGTTTTGCTTTTTGTGTTTACTTTGAGAAACCAGTAATTCCTCCTTTAATTTGTACCTGAAATATAGGTTTGTAGACAAGTTCAGTTGTGTTGAAGGTTTCAATAAAAATTAGAAAGCTGTATGATGACATAATACATATATTTTACGAAATGCTGGCTTTGACTAATAATACTGAATTGTACCTTAATAACTTTGAAAACGAGGGTAGATATTTAGAGACTACCATTTCAGCATGATCAAAATAGTTGTTTTCTGTCCTGCCTTCTTATGAGGTTATTGATGTTCCGTAGCACCTCACAGTATTACACACACCCTATGTCCTACAAAAAATATTGTGGGGATTTTACAACACAGAAAAAGCCTATTATTGACATGGGGTGAAAATAAATGTAGATCCGGTTTTCTGCATTTCTCCCTTGTAAGTCGACTTTTTGTCCCCTTCAAGGTAGATTGTTTAACACTGTTTTTTTAATTTTTATTTCGGCATCATAAAAATGCCAAGGGTCCAGGCAAAATTATTCAAGTTGTAAATGTGAAGGCTACCAAATAGCAGGATATCGCAGATGGACAAAATGCGAGAGCATGAGACAGTAATGGGATATCAAGTAAAAGATATTTAACATATCAGTGCATACTATGCTTCACGTCATAAACCTGGAATGAAGACATTATTTCTAGAAAGTAGAAAACCTCTTCATAAGAATGCATACATCTATTGTTACAATGGGGCTGCAAAACACAACAAATGAATAAACTAATTTTAGGCTTCTGTAAGTGGGTAAAAAGAATCCTGAAAAGATGAGACCAAATGGGGAGGGGGGTTTCACCGCAAAACCTTTCAAGCGAATGATACAGGACGGCAGGCAGGATGTTCATCTTGGCAGTAAACAACCTCTTAAATTGCAGAAGCAGTGCGATATAAAGGACAAACCCAAGCTAAGAAATAATCTCCCTGTGTGTGATGACTAAAATTTCTTCTACTGTAGGTTAACAAACTTGCAAAAACCTCAGCACAAGGGGATTCATCTGTAAATTAGATTAAATACTATGTCCAAATAGGCACTGTATTGCAAGATATGAAAGATCATCTGCATAAGGTTGCAAGGAATTTGAGCAGCTATTATCCAGTTTGGTCAGAGTACCAACGTGTCCCTGGAGGATAGCTCAGGGGCAACATGCTCGCCTTGGAAGCAAGACGACACGGAGCACCATAGGTTCAATCCCCAGGTCCGCGCTTAGAAACCTCTGAGTATTAAGCGTGTTATAAATAACCTATCATATCATAACTGACTCAAATTGGTAGGAGCAGCTGAAAATGGTGAAGGGCATGGTTTCATTTCACAGATCTACAAGCCAATAAAATATCTTTCACCACTTTGTGTCTGTATTTGTGGGGACATTCATAAAATGTAAACATTAGCTGTTGTTCCATCTAAGCAATTTAGAAAGGACAGAAGGGATCAACATTGGAAACCTAATTGCTCAAACCAGACGAAACACGTCTTCAGGTTCTTTCTGAATAACCAATGATTCGGTATGTTTTGCAGACAAACCAGTGTGAATTCTGCCAAACGTTTGCCACCAGTTGCTTCTTGTCTTTATTTCGGAACAACCAGGAAAATGCTATGTTTAGAGCAGTGTTGTCTGGTGGGGTTATAAATGTACAGTCTGCTGGTTAGCACTTTTGGCTTGGGACTATAAAGTTCATTGAAACACATTGTGTATAGGCGCTATATAAATAAACTATCATATCATATTAACTAGGCACATTTAATTGAAAGATTTCACTGGATGCTCTCTGAGTGATACAGACACATTTCACAAATGATGAGACTTAAAAAGGCCTAAAACGACCAAGCAACTACCAAATAAACACTGTTCTTAAGACCAAGCAAGAAAGACATTCATGGCTAAAACCCTGTAAAATAAAGGTAGTAAGTGGATCAAACATTTAAGTTTCATAAGGTAAAAAAAAAAGACAGCGTTGCCTGATTACACACAGGTTTTACACCACTGACCGTAGTGAGGAACGTGAGCTACTGCTATACAGCCAGAACATAGAGTTCAAGATTTCAAACATCCAACTATCCATCGAGAGAATTCATTCCGTCTCACTGAGCTGTAGTCCTGAATTCCAAAGTGTTTGAAAAAACATCTGGGTGTAATCCCATAATTCAAGAAATACGCCACTGAAACTAATCAATTTTCCCAGTGGCTGGATGTACAGCGTGGGTACAGTTGAGCCTTGTGGAACACTGCAGTGCAAACAATGGAAAATTATGTGACAGGAGACCTCAACTGAATGGTCCCTTCCTCACAAAAAGGTATACATTGTTTCTAGCAGTGTGTCGCTGATTCCACATGACTTTAGACGCTTCCATAGGAGTGGATTGTGGATGGTGTCAAAGGCCACAAATAAAGTATTATCTGTGCATGGTCAGTGCCACATTTGAATTCCTCTGAAAGCTGGTCAGATATGGATGTTGGGGTATCCAGTTATTATACCTAATAATAAATAATGCAATTATAATGAATAAAAAAAGACCAAAAAATACTGATTAAAAAAAAAAAGAAATGGTGGGACTGCATTAAGGAGGTAAATCTGGTGGGTTGGGGTTTTAAACATGGAAAAACAGGTGAGTTGCGGGGGGGGACACCCCAAAAAATAATTGGTATCGACCTCCACCCCCTTTCCTCCCCTCTCCAAAAAATAAAACCGGATGCTTTTACCAACTCAGTTCTTTTGCCAGATCTGTAAGGTTTCTGATAGACCCATCATATCACTGTCCTCCTATAAAGGTCTGAAGCCTATTCAAGATGCTTTGCCAAAAAAGGGAGTTGTGGATTGGTCTATAATTTCCTGAATCCTCTGGATCCAAAGACTTCTTCGGTACGGTTTTTGGTCCCAGGAGTCTGGTAGCGTGCTTCCATTCGGAAATGTGTTTAAAAAGAAGACTGTCATCCTGAAACCTGCTGGAAGATTTTAGGGGGTTAATTATGGACCTCCAGAAATTTGGAAGCAGTGTCCGACAATGATCAAGTGTGTTACTGATGTTCATGGGTACAATTAATAAACTACTTTGGGTAGTGAAGACCCGAAACAAAAGTAAGATTTGTGTTCACTCTAATTTCCAAGATTGTATCAGAAACATGTCTCCATACGTTTTTAACAGCAGGCTGGGAGCAGTTGATTATAGAGGTCTATTATAGAAATGTGGCACTATCTTTCATGAATAGCTCTTACGTTTGAGGGTTAAGCTCTACTGCCTGTAAGATACCGTTTTTGCTTCAATGATGGCAGATTGCACTTCTTCTTGTAACATATCAGATTTGTCTTGCAATTCCACTTACATTTCTGTACTGTTCCCAAAACTAGATCTTTTATGTCATGTAGTCTCAGGTTAATATCGGAGCACATTTCGCAGGAGAAATGTAACCCGGTATGCCTGTAAGATGGCCTGAAAGGACAGGCAGAATACTTTCGGGGGCAAGTGTGTTGTAGCTATGCCTGGAAGTGTAAACTAATATAAAGCTGATCGGTTTTGGTGAAACAGGTTTCCACAATCTGGAGTTGAAAGTTGTTTTATATGTACCCCCACTTCCCGAGGTAGGGTAGATATTGGGAATACTAATCCCAAAAAGGGGTTTACCACTGGTGATGCAGCTATGGTGGGGGTCTAGAATATACATACGTAAAGTTCCAAAAAGCTGCTAGTGAAATTATTATTGTGAATTAAATTCAGTTCGTATTCATATTTGGTATCATTGATATCCATATTGATTAACCCTCTATAGTTAAAATAAAGTCATTAGAAAAACGAGAAGAGAGAAAGAAAGGGAATTAGAACGTTTTTTTGATTTATTCTATTTAACAGAAATACAAAAAGTGGAAATAATTTGCAGTAAAATGATGGTGAGGACCTGAAAGATTCCAAGTAAATACCGTCAAATGAATAAGTGACAAAAAAGAATGAACAGAAAGTAAAGCACTCTTGAAATTCAAGAAATACACATACCAATAATGAAAATGAAAATAAAATTAAAAAATAAACAATCAATGAATAAAAACAGTTGTGCAAAAAAAGTTTTTTTCTTTGAAAACTATTTTGTAAAAACAACCTATGCAGGGGAAAACATCACAAGCTTTAACAAAAAAAAAACAGTTTCTAGTATCGCTTGAGCACAAATTTCACAGGTTGAAATGTAACTGTAAATAAATTAATAGACAGGTCTGCCTACGTAGAAAACAACGGTTAATAATTGTCTCCAGGGTCTGAGATGCTGCAGTCCAAACTAATAGAGGACTAAAAAATCTTTTTTTCAAGCATTGACCACAGTACGTTTCGGCGAGGCCACCTGTGGGGCCTATATTTCAAAGAACGCCTTCCTTGGGGCAGATTTTGGCATAGTAATCCCTGTAAGGGAAGCAGAAGAAACGAGAATCCTAAGAGCTTTGTACTGACTGTGTTTAGCTATAAGGGTTTGCCATGCAATATGGTTAACCAAGTAAATAATTACTACTTATTTAAAAAGCCCTGAAAAAGAGCCTTACCACATTGAATGGTGCGGTAAGAACAGGAGCAGTTTTTCCTAGACAGACCCACGTCGTAACCAGTGTACGTGTCCCAGCAAAGCGAAGAGTTGGAGCCAGTGCTTCCCAGTATAGCGTCTATTATTCACAGAGGTAGATTGACTGGTCAAAATGTTGCAATGCTAGGTTTGCCTGAGTAAATTGGATTAATAGTTGAAGTGATATTGGAAATACAGCATGAAATCTAGACCTGGTCTGTCCAGATAATCTGTATGGAGGGGCAACCTTTATTATGGCAATAAGCACCCATTTGGGGGGCTTCACCGGCTCGTAACAGCCTGGGGCCCAAGTTATAGGTCCAAGAGAAGCGAGGGCCTTAACACTGGGCCTGGTGTTGTTACCAGCCGGTGAAACCCCCGAACAGGTGCTTATTGCTATTAGCACCCCTAGGCTAACCCTCGAGGTGCCAACAGCAATACATTTGCAATGGAGCATGCAACCCATTGAGGCATACAAATGCATCCATTCCTCATCTAAGATGGCTGCGAGGGAAATGGAAGTTGAAGCTCTGATGCAGAGCCCCTCTTCCATTTCCATGGCAGCTATCAGTGGAGTCAGGTGAGTTCGGCAGCGCCTCTAAAGGTAAGTGAGGAGTGGCGGGGAACATACTTGGGGAGGGAAGATGGCTGGCAGGTACCTCCACTGCTCGGGTTGCTCAGAACGCAGGCTTGGATCGTTGGATTCAGCCTTGGTTTTGGGCAATCTGATTGGTTGATTCACCATCGGCGGGTGCGTCAGCCAATCTGATGCAACAATATTATCCAGTGTATGGCCAGGCTGATGGGTGAGGAGTTTGACCAAAGGACTTAGGCCATCTTAATTATCTCAGAAGGTCTTTAGTACCAGGGTCATTTCTAACCGCACATCAAAGTTCAAATTGCCCATAATTAAAAGATGTGCGATCTCAAGCAATATTTTTGCATTTACTTCAGCTTTAATGATCACAAAAGATATTTAGTGTTTGCCACACTATATACCAACAGGATGTTAACACTAAAATGCTGAGACACACTGCTTAGCAAACAGCATTTTTGAAGCCAGTATTTTGGACAAAAAATGTAATATTGTGTTTACAAATAACGCAACACCTCTGCATTTCTTATCAGACCGACATTGTAGCAGAATTGGACAGTTTGGGTACCACGTCTGTAAGCGATAGCGTTGTACCTGATAACCAAGATTCAATAAAAAAAATCAATATGTCCCAGATTCAACAGCAGATTAGGCTATGGATGACAAACTGAACTCGGTGCGCAAAACAACATAGCCCACAGGTTGAGCTACCTAACTCTTCTATCTATCCAGAATGGTACAACCATCTCTCTTTAGGACCTAATCCTACGCCTATGGCTTTTCAGATGTGTGGATTACTACTTCTATGATCCTGCATGATTGTCTATGCTGTCTAGAAGTGATGGGATTTGTAGTCCAAAACATCTGTAGAGCCAAAGGTCGCAGACCCATGTCCGATGGCTTCTAATTTGGTTTGCAATCTGGGTGTATGGTTTGATCTTCAAATGACCACCCAAATAAACAAGATTACAAGTATCTGTTTCTTCCAACTTAAAACACAAACACTTTCTGCAATGCTTCACTTTTCTAGCTAGGATTCAACATGACTTTATCTCTAGTTGTGTGGACTACTGCAATACCATACATAGTTGCAATAACAGCCAAGTATTCAATACCCGTTACAGAAACCAACAACTACACCATCCAATCAGGGGAAATACTAACTGCCAAACGTAGTCTCTCACATGCAGCCACTGCAACTGTCCATTTCATGTACCGGCCCCCAGGCCATCCACTCTCCATCGAGGATGACATTTCACTTATCCTGTCCTCCAACTCCCAACCCACATCAAATGTCATACTCCTAGCCGATCTCAACTTTGGTTTTAATGGTGTCCGTGATGCCAATGCCCTCACCCTAGCCAATGTCTTGGGTGTTGCAGGATTCACACGACGCGTCACAACTCTCACCCACAACAAAGGCCAGATCCTAGATTGGCTCGCCAACCTGAACTGTGGCATCACAATTCTATCAAACGTGCCTTGCCCTTCATCAGACCACTACATTATAACCTTTCTTTAATCTAAACTTCCCGCACATCAAGCCAACACCCATCCGCTGCCCGCCATTACAAAAAGAAATTCTAGAAACATAACCTCTGCAAACATTCAGCCTTTAATGAAACCACTCACATAGCAAGCTACTACTATCAGCGACCCAATCACCTTGGTTGAAATCTACAACCAAACCCTGACCATAGCCCCAATGTATAACCGAAAAGCCAAACCCAATACCAACATCAACACATGGTTCACCGCACAGCTCAAAACTCTCTGCACACTGAAAAGCACAGCAGAATCCTCATGGAGAAACAATCCCAATAAGCAAAATAAAGTCCAATTCACTGCCACAACAAAAGCCTTTAAACAAGTCATCCTCCAAGCAAAAATCTCCACCTATGACATAATTGCCAAAGCCAACTCCAGCACTAGGGAGCTTTGTCCATATTGCAGGAATTGGAATCCTCAACCCCTTCTAGCACCAACTGCACCAAAGACTCCACCTGGTGCACACCAACATACAACATAACATGCTCTAGTAAGTAAAATATCCATGTTACAAGATAAAATACTGCAAAAGAAAAACAAGTTGCCAACCTCAAAGGATCACCCTGACCCAAAACCCCAAGTCAGCCAGCACAACACCCCACTAATTGAGTTCAAACCTGTCTCTGAAAATGAGGTCATCATGATCATGAAGGGTCTCAAGCCCTCAAAATGTCAAGGCGATATTTAACCCGCCCCTGTGATCATAGACTGCGCTGGAGCGCCAGCGCCTTTCATAGCCTCCCTCATCAATGCCTCCTTCTCCTCAGGCATTGTACCAGCCAACCTACAAGACGCATGGGACCTTCCGGCTCCTAAAAAAGTCCAATGTGTGGGCTTTTTTAGGAGTCGAAAGGACCCAGACGTCCCCACAAATGACTGCCCTATCCCAACTGTACCATTCCTCCTGAGAATTCTAGATAGAGCAGCCCATCTACAATTCCAACAGCACCTGGAATCCAACAACTTCCTAGATTTGAGACAATCAGACTTCAGACCTGGCCACAGGACTGAATCATCCCTACTCAATTTTAAAAATCAGCTCCATGAATACAAAGACTTGCAAATCAGCCCTCCTCTTACTACTGAATCTTCCAATACTATGGTATTTGACTATCGTCAGCTTACTTCTGCCCGTAGGCTACTAAATGGATGTCCCTCAGGGGTCGTGCGTATCTCCCACACTGTACACTATCTTCACGAAACCGCTCTTCGACTTACTCGACCCTCGGGGGTAATCTCATACAGAAATTATGCTGATGATATGCAGCTACTCCTACCCATTACTGGCGACTACACCACTGATTCAGAATCACTGAGCTCAGTACACCAAATTATCCAATCTTGGATGGCGACACAAATGCTGTGCCTCAATGAAGATCAAACTGAGCTGCTCTTGGTCGGCTCACCATCCCTCCTAAACCAATTAGAATCTGCTTACGAATCCTTCATCGATGGAATCCCCACGCCAGTCTCCAGCAATGTCAAAACCCTTGGGGTTTACCTAGATTCCACTTTATCCTTATCCAGGCAAGTCAGTGCCTGCCATTGCCCCATCAGCAGCCTACAACACAAAAATGTATCTATGCCTGCAGACCATTCTTCTCTACAGAAAGCTGCCTCACCATCTTAAGAGCGTTGATCGGGTCTGTGTTGGACTACTGTAATGCCTTGATTCGCAGGCACATCTACCGGCAACCTCAATAAGCTTCAAATTATACAAAATAATGCTATAAGGGCAGCTCTGAACATTGCAGAAGAAGCCAGAAGAAATGCACACTGACTGTCAATCCGAGAACGCATCTTCTTCAAAACACTGACTATAAGCCGCAAATGTATCTATAACTGCTGATGCTAGACTCATCCGATCGTCGCACACGAATTGCCTCAACACCCCAGATTTGGACTCCAAAGAGCAGGGGGCACCAGCTTCCCAGTAATCGCAGCCAAGAATTGGAATGCTTTACCACAATCCCTGAGACTGGAACATTGTTATTGGGCATTCCGCAAGCAGCTCAAAACGCCTTCTCCGGCCCTGAAGGATAGCTTGGGGCAACGCGCTCGCCTTGGAAGCAAGACGATGCGCAGCAACACAGGTTCAATCCCCTGGGTCAACGCTTAGAAACCTCTGGCTATTAAGCGTGTTATAAATAACCAATTGCGATTACAAGAGTCCTAGAGGTGATCAATGCATTCCGCTTCTACAAACACTTGCCTCATCTTTGTGCATACCCTGCCTACTCTATTCCACTGTTCCTGCTTCTTACCTCCAAGAACCGTCTGTACATTTTTGTCTGTACTAATTAAACTGTGTTAAATGTTGCAACTAGCGCCTAGATACCGGAGGGTTTAGCGCGCTTTACAAATGATAACATGAATATATCTTGGTCTGCTTAAGAAGGCGCTTATCAAACGTCCGTACATTCAAAATCTATGCAGCTAGTATGGCAACAATTAAATTTGCTTGATACATGCAGGTCTAGTGCTCTGTTCAAATACACTTCCTGGCAAATGTAATTAATGGTCTTCTCTTTTCTTGGGGGTGCTAGAAAGGACAAGGTTGACTTTGTAGGGAGTATGCCCTGGGCTAGGGCAATCACTATCACTGCTAATTGTGCTGAAGGGCTATAGGTAGGGCATCACTTCACACTAGGCATTGCCTAAAATGTAATATCCAGATGGCTATTGGTGGGAGTTACCAATGCTGAGCCTCCCATATCCTCTTGGCCTGATCTTGCACCACTGGCTAATTTCTTCCCTTTCCCTCAAGGTACTGCTGGTAATGAGTCTTTCTCTACATGATCCATCGGGACCAGGCAATTTAATGATCCCATCTCTATGTTCCACTAATGAAAGGTCTGGATAGAGGATGCCAGTTCCTTACTGTCCAGTAAATCATCATTGTTTGGGATATCCCCTCTTGCTGTTTTGAAGGGGAGTTGTCCATAGGGGTGTTAAGTGAAAGGCTTTTTAATTTTCCCCAATTAAAAAGATTGATTTAGAAAAAGTGCTCCGATACGGCTCAGAGCGGTCTTTCTAAATTGAACTGTCATGCTGCTGACGAACACGAGTGTACGAAGGGGCTAACAGCCATGACAGGGACGGCAGCAAAAGAATGAAGTCGCCTGTGAGGCGTTTATCTGTTTGCATCCCTTTGTGTCTGTTGTGTGGTAAAGTTTGTGGTGTGGAGGGGAAGGAGCTGGGGAGAAGGTATGTGTTTCTGCATGTGTGCGTTTGGGTGTATTTCTATGTGAGTGGGAGTGCGTAGGGATGGACATGCCGGTGAGGGAGCCTGGAATTAACAGAGTGTTCGAGGGTGACCCCGTAACCCTGTTTTCAAAGTTGAGTGCTGAATAGTGATATGTTTTGAATATTAAAGGATGCACCAATTCGTCCAAAAAAGAAATTAGTCTTTTTTGTTGGCCGGCCTTTAATATTCGAGAATATCATACAGACCCGTCCATAGGCTGATATGGATCTACTGTAGCTGGCGGCATGGGGGTGGTGTGGGCATGTTTGGCAGTGGCTACAAAGGTACAGAGCTCTGTTGAATAGTTTCTTGTAGAGGCAGCTGAGAATTCTCCTGAGATGGCGGGCAGTAAGGAAAGATTTATGCCCTAAAAGAAAATGGTCTGAGCCATCATAAATGGGTTGCATTTTTGGAATAACTGGCCTCGGTATGAATGTGGCATAATTTGGGGGTAATTCCATGGAATTGCTACCAAAATCTATTGCAGTTACCGCCTAAGGATTTATCACGGAAATATGAATAGTGGCAGTGTAGTGGTAGTCCGCATTTTTGAAATCTCTACCACTCCATGGGAAATGTTCAGGAATTATGACTAGCAGTAATTCCGCTGCATTAATACCGACAGTTAGTTGCCAAAATGGAGGATTTACCCCCACCTCCAAGTACAGCCTCCACTTTACCGTTGAAATTATAGTACAGAGGTGTGGTAAGGTCCCTGTAAAGTGGAGGTAACAGAATTTCCGCTCTTTACCCCCACCATTTTTTACCCCACACTGTACTCATAATGAGGCCCAAAATCACTTTCAGTGGAGCAGAGCCAGCCCTTACATCAGGTATAGGCTCTGAAGGTAGTAATGAGGTTACTGAGACCGCATCATCCTGGAATATTAAGTTGTTCCGGCAAACAGCATAGCAGAGTTTGGTGTATCAGGGAAACAAATTCTGGTTTGTGTGGGAGGAAACAATCCACTGTTGGATTCATGATCACTCTGGTGAATATCGAATCATTTGTCATGCTTGTCTAGATCTTCCACCATCTGAGGAAGCAGAGGTTCTCAAAAGTACATGCCGTTGAGGATGGAGACAACAACACAATTTGTGAGGGCTTGGAACTCTCTCTTGGACTATGGAAGGCCCCAAAACTACCTTTTTACACAGGAATTGGAGCTCTTCTCGGAAACCCTTTGCCATTCTATTTACGCACATGTACAGTGGCCATTGATCTTCGTCCGCGTTGGTCAGCAGGGGACACTGTGCAAGGTCGGACTGATGCTGGCTAGCATGAAATGCCAGGATATCCACAGTGGGTGAAAGCTTATTGTGACAGGGCAGTAGGCATTCCGTTGGTCATGCCTTTCTGGCCTCACACTCTATCCTGAAGGGCCTCAGCTGTCAACCCTGTGGATGTAGACTGTTTATGTAGAGGTCCCAAAGGGAACACCCCAAGGGTCCTAAGGGTGTGGCTTGATGGTAGTCTGTCTGGGGCCTCGGCCTATAGGCTGGCTCTAGCTACTACTGTGACGGCTTACACTTTCCCCCAGAGATAAACCCCTGTAGACCCTCCGCCAATATTAGACCCAGCAGGAACATCTAATACCAGCCTGGTAACTCGCACCTTGCTGTGAAGCGATTTACTAGCACCTTTCCCAAACTAGTGACATGCTGCGAACGTGCCACCTTGCTGTGGTGCCTGTGAAAACAAAGGTCTACTTAACCCATATATAAAAAGTCATATTATATGCAAACCAGGCTGGATCTGCCACCCCTTTCCCCCTACAGCCAGGGGTGTTTAACCTGTAGCTATCCAGATGTTTTGTATTAAAACTCCCATCAGACATGGGCAGCATAATCAATGGGGAGGGATCATTAGAATAATAGGCCAAAATATCTGCCGAGCCAAAGGTTGGAGACTCCTGCCCTAGAGGGAATAGTGCAGACCAAACTGTTATCTATGTCGTGACACCCCAGACCTATTGCAGCATTATTGGGCATGATGTGTGAGCTGCAGCACGATTCCTTATGCTCATTGGGCAAGTGATCTATGTCTGGGAATATTTCTCCCGCTTGGGAGACCATGATTAAACAAAAAGCAATGGATGTAGTAAATGCTTGAGGCAACATATCTTAATCGCAGAGAATGCTTCTGGATTGCATTCCATTCCGCCACTTTTAGTTCACTTGTTGTTGGGGAGAATTCTCATTTCTCTGCTAATCCCCTTCAACCTTCGAGCCCCCCAGCTCTTTTTCTGGACTTTAGGACTTTATCATTTTAACCCTGGAGTGAGACCTTTTTCTCAGTCTCATGTGTTTGACCTGATTTGGATTATGTGTTTCCTCTGTTTTTGGAGTCTGACAAACTCCATAGGCATCTGCTTTTTGTATGGTGACACACAGCACCTTCAGTGCAGTGTCGCAGATAAATCCTTTAGATTTCTCAGAAGGTTTAAATACCTTTTCCTGTGTGAATTACTGTTCCCAAAAATAGTAAGGTGAAATCGACTTCACTTACCTTTTCTCTTTGTAGGTCCAGCACGCACCATCATATGTGGACTGCTGGGGGGTTACCTAGTAGCCCCTTATCCTACATTCTCATGTAACATTTTTTGTAACCCTCCCTACTTTAAATGGCTGTTGACAGTGGTTTAATTTTCCTACCATTGTGCTTTTCTACCGCAGGCTGAATCCTCAGCTGCAGTATAGCACCCGTGGGTGACCATTTTGTCAAAATGGCACTTGGTCGTCTTTTTTCGTCATTTTCTGTTTGTGAGGTCTTTCTTGGGTTTTGCTCTGCACGTTGAACCAGGTTTGAGCCCTTTGTTTGTTTTGCCTATTGGTGGCTTCATCCCTGAAGTCCGCCTCTGGCCCCAGTGTGTCTGGAAAGGCAGGATGTGGGGAAGGTTCCCGAAACTCCCCTGTCCTTTGTCTCTAGGAGTGGATGAATGCAACCAGTCCTGATTGGCTGGCTTGCTGTCCTTTCGGGACAGCCACCCTGCTGTTTGATTGACACCCTAGGCTGTGCATAAATGGGAGAAACTTGCTTAAAAGGCGAGGGTTTTGGGAGTAGAGGCAGAGTCGACCTCTGGGAATAACACCCGGCGAAGAAACCTTGAACGAAGCTTGCTGCATCCTCCTGGAACTTTCGAATTGCCCGGTGAAGACCTGCTGCTGTGCTGAAACTCCTTTTTCTAATGGACAAGAGAAGCTCCAGAAGGGACGTCTTTCTTTGGGTTAGTGGGACCAACTAACCCTGAGACTAATTCCACTGGAAAACCTTCCCCCACTGGCTGTACTTCTTTGCTGCTGCAGACGAGTGCCAGGGGTCGAGAAATCCGTAGTTGAGTGCAATGTCTGAAATCTGTCCAGAAGCTCCGGGAGACTCCTAAGGACCCCTCAAAAGCAGGACAACCCAAGCTCGAGTCCCCTCACTAGATTGCAGGACACAAGGAGTGAAGGAAACCCAACCAGTATCCAAGATCCGCAGTGGTGCTGTTTACAGAGCGCTGAAACTGCAAAGTGCCACTGAACCGAAAAGAGGCCGTAGCTGCCGGCGACCTCCAAATTGCTGCCGCAGGAGCCCGCCAGACGTCCTCCTTCTTGTCCCCACGACTGAGGCTCAGGGACCCAGGATCTGCATCACTGCAACAGGACAGAATCAGGCTGGACCACTCTTCTTCAAACCAGAGGTACTGGGTAGACATGGGGTACTTAACCTCAGTGTCTCTTTTTGGCTGAGCTCTTCTCAGTTGAGGTTTTGCATTGGCTGCTTTTGAGTTGATTCCAGCTCTCCTTTCACAGGCTTTACAGCATGTGACCCTACACGTGAGTTATACAAACTCTCTAACTTTGTGCCATTGATATTTGTGTCCCTCATAGATGGTAACTTGTTTAGGACTGTTATTGCTGGGAAAGGTTTGTCCAGATCTCATTGGAAGATTTGTCCTTGCCTATACTGAGAACCTGTTTAACCTGTTTCCTTCCTTTAACCTTTCCTTTCTGCAACCTCAATCTGCAAAGTATAACTAGTTATATATAAATACCATTACTGTGCTTGTGAATGAAGTCACCTCTGGGTGTGGGAATTGTCTAAAGAGCATATCCAAAGAGTAGCCACTAACTTGTGCTGATCCTGAAAAGTATTTAAAGTATATTGATTGCCACATACATTGCCCTTTCTAAAGAATACTTATTTAAAAATTGTTAGATAAATAACTATAACAGAAACCTTGAGTATAAGTTACTTGTAAATACGAATTTCATTGCTACATCTCACATTTACCCCTCTTGAGATAGGCCTGGCTGCTCAGTCACACTACCAACTTGTGTAGTACAGACCTATCCCAAAAGGTGAGTTACCCAATACCAAGCAGATGTTTTGTGTAGTCTCAAAGTGTTACTACACCAATTCTTACCTAACGCTTGTATCATTACGAAAGATTATTAACCATGTGCAAACCAGCCTTGAGTACACCACCAAAAAGAGCAGCCCAGCCCAAAGTGCTTCCAGCTCATCACAGAGACACAATCTGCTCCAGACATGTTTCAGTCTTAGTGAGCCTAATCAGTTCAAAACAGTTCATAACTTTTGAAATGTACTGTGTTCTGGCTTCAGGCTTTTAAAACAAAAAATACTGGAACTGTTAAGCCTGAAGTGATAAATCAAGGAAGAGGACTGACCCTACCGAAGAGATATTTTTTCGAATATTTCTGTGTCAATGTCATTCTGATCTTCTACAAGCAGCAAAAATGTTGATGCAGAGAAAACGCAACATAGCACTCAGCCGAATAACAGAGCTGCCTCCTTCCATTGTGGTGGATGCAGTTCAAACACAGCAGGGACTGCCCAAATAGAGGAGGCGTAAACCAGAGTATTCGGTTACCCTGTTAGTTATTTTTATGCTCATTCCTAGGTGCCAAAATCTCCACCCCAAATCTTAATCATATTAAAACTATTCCATGCCGTTTCTAATATATTTTGTGCGGGCAATATATTTTCTCATTTGGAAGTTGGTTTAATTTTAGAATCTTAACTTAACTGTCGGATGTGTGGGAACAGGCATACAAGCTTGGCTGTCTTTGGTAGCCAGCCACATAGTTGTAGAGAGATTGAAAAGGGGCATATGTCACAGGAATAGTGGTGTTTTGCAGGACATGTTCTACAAGAGTGCCGTAGTTGAGCCACAAATTCGGAAGCATGTTTTAAAATATACTTAAATGGAGGGATATAGTTGTGTCAAGGAGACTGTTACAGCACTCTCAATCCAATCAATTGATATGAGTAATCATTCTGCCTTTCTTCTGAGAATTAATCTGGCTGGTTCGGCCACATAATTTGTTTAATATATTCAGTGGGGACCACACGAAAGACAGCAGGACATTGAACACACTTTATAAGAATATTGAAGAATGGATGGACAACAATTGGATGTGCCTTAACAGCAAGAAGACCGAGCTAATGGTGTTTGGATCCACCCAGGCACGAGCTAAACTCGCCTCTGACTATCAGGCATTTCAAATCAACGAAACTTGTATTGAAGTCGTGGGCAAGGTTAAAAAACTCGGCATAACCCTGGAAGCATCCCTTAATGCAGATGCTCAAGCCATGTATGTTAGCAAAAATTGTAATTATTACATCAGACTTCTTAAAGCAATAAGACCCCTACTCAGTGAAAAGAATTATGCTACTATGGCCAGAGATACCATCTTGTCGCGCCTGGATTATTGAAACGCACTTCTCGCTGGTGCTAGTAAGCAAAGCATGCACAAATTCCAACTAGTCAAAATAATGCGATCAGAACGATTAAACAAAAAACAAGAAATGAACACATTAGTGAAGCCAGACAGGACCTTCACTGGCTGAAAATGGAGGACTGTGTTCTATTTAAGTCCTTATGCCTATCACATAAGTGTCTTTATGGCAATGCACCAGCCTATCTGAAGTCCAAACTCACCTTCTATAACCCTACCAAGGCACTAAGATCAGAAGCCAAGGATCTGATAACAACCCTGAAATATAAAAAAAGAACTCGGTATGGGTAGAGCTTTCCCCAACCGAGCGGCAGTCAGCTGGAACAAATTGCCGATCTGTCTTAGGTTAGAGACTAATCACTCCTTTTGTTAAAACAGCTTAAAACTTTGCTCTTCAAGTAAACCACCCTGTTAAGTTCCTGGCCTGAAAATGTCTTAAGCCCTACCTGTACTGTGATCTGTCCTGTCTCACGCTGTTTTACTATCCGTCTGTCCCTGTCTCCATGTATGCCCCCTGATGCTTGCGGACAGTCGGCGCTATACAAATAAATAATTCATTAATATGACATAGAGCAAAAAGACGTCTGGCACTGTTTCCTGTATTTCGTGACTCTTTTTCAATGCCTTAAGTTATTCACCATGCTCTGTTTAACATGTTAAAGAAAATCCTAATATACCAGTTTGTTAGGTTTTGCTGCATTTTTGTTAATAGCATTTGTCAGTTCTTGAGTAACACTACTCAGTTTCCCTAGTTATTTGGGTATGATTATGGAGGCTGTGGGGGTTCCGAAGGTGCTCTTCCTGTTAGTCTTGAGTATTTTGTGGTTAAGTTGTTTTTTGGGTTTGGTTGATCAGGTTATCTTTTCTTTTATCTAGTAGTGTAGATGGAATTGGCTTTTGTTGGACTTATTTCTGTTTGGTACATTGGTGCTGGGTCTTGCAGGGCAGCGTGTGTCCTTGTCCTGTTCCTCTCGTTTGTCCCATTGACTTCTGCATTTTATCTAGTTATTTTTTACTTTATTTGCTGTGAAGGGAGATATTTTTGATCAGCCGGCTCAGATTTGGTAGTATGTTATGAAGGGTTAGGCATTGTCTCAATTGGAACCTAATCTTGCCAATTTACTGTGTGTTATGGTTTGTTTTTGATCTTAAGAGACAGTGGTGCAATTTCCCAACGTAGTCCTGCTCAGTTTTGATGTCAAAAAACGTTTTGTCATGCACCATTGGCGTATCTTGTAAGTAGGTTAACATTAGGACAGCTGTGCACCATTCTTTATTCCCCATTATCAATCTGTGAATGGGGTATCTGAGTTTTTGTGTGAGGATCTTAATTTTTTTTACCATCTTTTGAGGTTATTTTAGGAATGATCTTATGGTTACTAGTAAAGTTAGAGGGTAATTGAAACCAGGCCAATTCCTGGCTGGACGATAGCAAAGGTGGAGCGATCGGACGTGCCTGGGAGGAGCAGTTATGAGGAAACATAAATAGAGTTTAAATGGCAAGGCAGACAGATTTTACATTTCTAGGCTAGTTGCTGGTTTTCGGACTCTCCAGGTGGGCTTCATGAACTATTGGACAGTTCTCGATGAGGTTTTTGTGGACTATAGTGGCAAGTAGATTTGGTGCTGGAGGCTTACTGCCGATTCAAAGGTGGTGACAGACACTCTTGCTAGATCTGATAGACAGGAGGGCTGACAAATATTGGCTTTTGCTCGTTTAGTAGGAAAACACTGCATTTGATTTGACTCTGTCTTCAAGATTAGCGTTTGGAGCATATAGGAGATCTCCCCTGAGCGATGAGTAATGGCGTGTGGCTTTAAATGCAAGCAAACCGTTTTCCATCTACCGTATTTGGACTGATTCCATATACTGTATATAATACCCTTTAAGCATGTATGCTGCATTCTCTAAAACAAACTTAACACCCAGGATAATCAAGGCCACGTCGATTTTTGGTATCCAGTGAAAATGTAGCCAACAAAAATGTAGTCTGTGAAAAAGTTGTGGTGAAAATACCTCTGCAGTGAAAAAGTTGGCAAGCAAAATGCAGTCGAAAAGTAGCCACTAAATGTAGAGCTGCTAGGGTAATATTTGGGGTTAAAAAAGATTTAGTAGGCTTGTGATTGCCTGATTTAGGGTTAGTATAGAGGTTCGGGGTCAGGATGGGGTTAGCCTAAATAGGTTGGGGTTTGGTTAGTCGTTACGGTAGATTAAGTCTCAGGGTTAGTGTTTGGGTAGAAGTTATTGTAAGGCTAAGGCTAATAGAGTAATTGTTTGGGTAAGTGTTAAAGAAAGGGATAGGGAGTTTGGAGAGGACTGGTGATTTTGGAGTAGGATAATGGTTAGGATACAGTTGGTGGTTAGGGTAAAGCAGGCATTAGGGTAAGTGTTGCAGTTACGGTAAGGGGTAAGTAGCATAGTAAGGGTTTGGTTTAAGTAAAGGGGTTTGTACTTTGTGGTGTGATGAGAATGGAGACCAGTTCACTGTTCATTTTCTATTTATTTTGAATGGAGTAACATGGAAAGAGTATGCTTTAGAGCTCTAAAGGCTTAGTGTTGTGTAAGAGTACAGGGTGGAATAGGGGTTTTAATTAGAGTTAGTGGAAGGATTAAGAACGGAGTTAGGGTGATTGTGGAGGTTTTGTTAGATGTTTGCATTATTTTTAGGGTTAAAGCCTTGTATTTGTATTGAATGACCACATTTTTGAAAACTAATGTTTGCTGACTACATTTTCCTGGGGACATTTTCACATAAAGCCCGATTTTCAAGAGTCTTTGGTATTAAGTATTATCCCTAAACACCTTCATTTTGTACCAGTACTCTTGATTAGTCATTGAATCTTGGGGATCTGGCAAGTAACCCCCCAAAACTGAAGCAGACTTTTTTTGTCATGCCCCTAGTTTTAGCAAAAAGAATGCCTTCTACAGGCCTTTGTTTTAGTGACCCATATGCAATCGGTCTTAAGATGTTCCAGACGGGGCACAACCATTTCCAGCACTTAATGGGATAGACTTTTGCTTCTTCCTGGTCATGCCAGCCAAAGCATTTTCACATATATAACTCTGTGAATTCAGTTTACATGCATTCAGTGCTATTGAGAAGCAGCTGAACTAGAACACTTTGTAAGGAGCTCCTCTGATCTTCAAGAGCATTCTTAATTATTGCTTTGATCTCCCACTCTGTGTGTGCCATTGTAGTTCTACTTTGCCCTTTTTTGTTTTTCTACCTACCAGTTTTGATTACATTTTCTTTTATGTATGTTACTGTTGTTGAATTTGACATAAAAAATACAATAGAAGTTCATGTAATATGTGCGCTTGTTAAAGAAGGTTTGAGTTACTTCATGAAGGTTTCCGAGACTGCATGGCAGGAATTCACGAGACTGGACTTTTTCTGCTCCATTAAAATTTGTATCTCGGTCGCTTACTGAAAAAAAGATTCAGGTTTAGTTCTCCTAAAAGTAAGAAACGTATGGGATCAACCTCCACACCTTTGTAGGTGGATTTAGATTACAGCAGATGTTGGTGTATAATTTGTTTGTTTAAAGCAACTCCCTTCATTGAGATAGCTTGCGTGTTTGTTCAATGTTTCCAGCTGCATGATCGATGCATTGCATTCCCTTTTTGTCATTATTGTGGGTGACCTAGACGCTGGCCTCTGATCAGATCTCCAAGCTGTTTGACATGAGCATGAAAGAGAATTTGTAGACTGTGGCAGTCCTTATGTCATGCAGGCCAAAGGCTTGAGTTCCAACTATTAAAACACTGGAATCTATGAATGAAAAAATATTCAATAGAATGTTGTTGCATGATACATATGGTAAGCAGTAAGGTTTTCCAGCTCTGGTGCATACAATGTGAAGACTTTTTCATGTTGAGATTGCTCACTGTTCTTTTTTGTTTCTTTCAGTTACGTTTACGAGACAGGAGGGACTCCCCTCAGCTGCTAATGGATGCTAAACACATCTTCCCTGTAACGTTCCCGTTCAACCCATCATCGCTTGCTTTAGAAACCATCCAGATTCCCAGTAGCCTTGGACTCGGGTTTCTCATACGTGTCTGAAGCTATTTGCACTATCAACTGTTAAGATGTCTTTTGCCTGCAAGATATGTATGTATTAAGGCCCAGTGAGTCACTGAAAACACATTTTCGGAAGAAAACTTCACCCACCTGGAGCTTTTTCATGAAAGGCTGGAAACATTTGATTTCTTGGAGAGAGAATTTGTTTGTGTAGCTCTTTACGTTCTTTGTGACATTTACATAAGTTGGCAATTCGATGTCCAGAAGAACTCAAGCCTTTCATCAAGAAATGTGTCTTCAGTTGCCAAGTGCTACTTGTAGACCATTAGTGCAATTATTTTGTTGCCTAAATTCTATATAGCATATTCGTGTATGTCTGAGGGGCCAGTTGGATCGCAGCCACTTAAGAAAGAAGAACAGGCTGTGGCATACATTCTCCGCAAGATATGGAAAATGGTGTTATTTAATTTAGTGAGTAGGCTCTTATTCACAATGTTTAAACATTTTAGAAACTGGAATGGAAGAATATCATGTGCTTTCTCAGTTAGCTCCTTTTATATCAGTATGATGTAAATTATTAAGTATTATAAGGACCTGTTAAGTTTACTGTATAATACATAGGATAACTTGTTTAGTACCGTGGTTAGCTACACACAATGCATTGCTGCTGCATATTGTGCAACCTACGACAATATGCTTACTTGGCAGGGCAGAGCAAAATGTTAATGTTTAGATTTCATTTTATGTACAGTCCCACGCCACCTATCATAGCTTCATTTTTGTAAACACCGCTCAAAATCTATTCGGGGGAGGAGGGATGGTCACTAAGCCGAAGGATGTGGCAGGCGCCAAAGGACACGACAGGCTGCTTCGCAACAAAATATGTCCTGTGTGAATAGGCTTTCTGAAAGCAAAGGGAACAAAACTGTTTAGGGGTACTTAGTTGGTGTTTGGCGGTCTATCCCTTGCGTTTCCGTAATCCAGGCAGTATTTTTTATTTGTAGTGTCAAGCTTGTGTATTGTTCACCCAATGTCTTCAAACCGTGTCCTTTTAAATGTTACCTTTGTTCTGCTTTGGAAATAATCTGTTTAATTGTGCACATGCCTAATAACTTAAGCCTTAGTAGATTGTTTCCCTATTGCTGACCAGTTGGGATTTTGCTGGTAGTCAGCAATAAGAAAACTGCATCACAACTGAAAAGTATGTTAGGTCTAGTTGCAATTCCAAATCCGAAAGCCACTTTGTTATTTAGGTACGTTTTGATTCTACAGGGGGCCAAGAACCAGGTGCGTTTTGGACTGTAGGGCAACATGCGTCACTATATTTGATTCTGGGCAGGTCACTGGGCATCTGTTTATTTGGAGTGCTGGAGGACAGTGGCTTTTTTATTTTGCAAATTGAGGTGCATGACATCTTTTAAATGGAATAATAATAACTTGTTGTTAATAATTTGTTTATATTGTTGTTTTTTTCAGTGCTTTACATAGAACATATTTGCATACATTACGAATAAAATGCCCCAACCTCCGCTCCCTGAGTTTTCTAGTGCCTTGCAACTTCTCTGCTCCAGGTAAGCGGCAGGGCACTTTTTCCCCACACGAAAATGCCTGTGTGTCATTAGGCGAAATAATGCAAAGCAAAAGCCCATCTCCCATTTCCTTGTAGGGCACATTAACAGGTTCTGCTGCTTCTCCAAGCCACCGTGCATCACTTAACTTTTCACCACGAAGGACAACCTGCATCTCTCCAGTTTCCAATAACCAAATGAAAATAATGTGTATTTGTAAATGTGTGCAGTCAAAAAAAAAATGTTAGCGTTTGTTTATATAATTTTTAAAATAATGTATTTATTTAGTAAACATAGTTATTATACAAACTTTTGCTTTTCATAAAACCTCAAATCCAATGCCTATTCCAGTGCCAAGGGACGGTATAGCATTTTTGCTGTAACAAACCTATTAAAATTAATTAATGACACAATCCATCCCCTCCCAGGCCCCAAGAAATCCAGGTTAATTTTATTTTTATTAACCTCCCAAATCAAACTTCTTCCACATTATGCCCCATAGCACCATCCGTTGACATACTGGGTTCTGACGTGGCCCCCTCCACAACCACGGTCGTCCTTCATATCAGAGGTTCCTTTGCTCCCAAAAATCCCAACCAAGAACAAACCCAAAGCTCTCAACACCAATATGTTAAGCCCCCCATATAGGGTTTCCCACCATGCTTCAGCATCCAGACCATGAATTTTGTTAAATTTCTCGTGTGACGGAACGGTTCTTTCCTTTTCCAGTTTCGGGCAGAATAGAATCAAGTGTCGAAGGGATTCTGTTTTCTGTTCGCAGAATCGGCATTTGTCACTTTCTGCAAGGCCGTATTTAAACAGTACCTCCTTTGTTCTTAGTATGTTTAAATGGAATCTCAAAATCCGGTCTCGTTGCTTTGGCCAGGGAAATTTCCTCAGGTACTCCGGGGTGATGTTCAACAAACCAGTTAACAGTTTGGATAGAGTGTGGCGCTTTGACTCGGCTCTATTTACTTCAGATTCAGCCCAGTCTGCCACCAGTAACGCTTCTTTTACCTTTCTTGGGTTGTCACGCAAGGTATCCATTGATATGTCCAATTTAACTAGAATGTCCCGACATGCGTCTCTCCACTGATTTAGTGGCCAAAAGGACATGCCTTCTTCTTTGGTGATTACGTATTGTGGGGGGCACTCCGGACTTATCACCTTGCAAAACGTCATTCGAGATCTCCATTGGATTCGAGCATATAATTAATGGAGGCCCAGCTTATGTCTAATCACTCGTATTGGGACCGCATTTGGGAGTCTCAAGATTCACTTCCAGTACTTTCCAGTTTTTCCCAAAACTCTTTTGGAAAGTTCAGGCCTGATTCCCCAGCATGTTATAGCTGGTACAACCTCCTGGTTGTAAAATTTTATCAAAGGTTTCAATGAGAATTTCCCATATTTGTCTCCTATTACAATCCTTGGGGCTGTGAGTCGATTAATTTTCCCCAATAAGCTTTCCTTCCATAGGATATTTCCCCGATCTGCACTGATCGTAATTCCCAAATATCGGGTTGCAGTTGTTATATTAAGTCTATCTGTCCCAAGAGTCCAGCGGAGCATCTTTTTGTCTTGGCTCTTGGGTTTTTGATCACTAAAATCTCTGATTTGCCTATGTTGATATTCAGCCCTTTCCGCTCTATATAGGCTTGTAATGCATCAAGCTTTCTCTGGAGGCCCACCAGTGTGAGGTCCAGCAGGACTAAATTGTCCGCGTATAACAAGTGCCCCACTGCAATTCCTTTTATCTTTGGTGAACACGATCTTACTGGTTCCAAAATTTCTTTCATATCGTTTATGAAACAGTTGTACAGAATTGCAGCCAAGGGGCAACCTTGTTTCAGGCCTCTACGAGTTTCAATTTCCTCAGACAATTCTACAGAATGATCAAGCCTGATTTGCAAGGTGGTTCCTGTATGCAGTTTTGTTTTCCACTATATATAATTCAAAAGTTCACTAAACCTATGTTAAGATCCTAAAGTGCCTATCCTGTGTGTCATCCGGTGATTTAGGTTTTCTTCTAACTTTGGTAACTGTGCAGTGCTAATATCAAAGAAGACAGTTACAGGTCCACCCTGACATGCCGTAAGAGCTTAATGCCACTGCTTCAGTAGCAAGTGGATCCAGGTGCGAGTGGATTGCGGATACCAGGAAACCTAAATAGTTTCTCTGTTGGGCAGAAGCAGTTTTACCCAAGTCATTGAAGCACTTCTGGTTACTTTCCTTTCAATCCTAATCTGACTCTCATCTTTGTGATTTTCCTATTTTTCTATCATGTCGCATTTGTATTCATGTATGTAGAGATAGCATTAAGCCCTGGCCTCATGCCAAAAACCCATGGCTATGTGTTTCTTTCCATAGGTGGTTAATTTTGTCGACCTTGAGTTTACTTTAGGGGAACTCCCTACACGAGGTTCTCAAGTACTTTGTGTGGGTGGCACAGTGGAATTCGCAATGCGCCAAAATAAGTCTTGCCAGATTTGCATTGTGTTCTCCTGAGAACTTCAGAGGATGTGTTGAGATTTAAAGTAGGAGTATGTATTATGTTGCCCAACATTTTGCCACTTTTTTTTCTGAAACCAGTTGAAAAATGATTGTTTCGATGCACGATTCTAGAAGTCTTTTTATTATTCAATAATGCGGTATATGTACTTGGCCATTTGTATACATGCAGTGTGCTTGTATTGGGGAAGCTCCCGCTGCAAGGGCCTTTTTGTTGCCTGCGAGTGACAAGTTTGAATCTCATTGAAATAATTTGGCCCTGGATCATTCGGAGGTTGATGGAATATGTACCAATGCATTGGTTTGTGTTAGCCTTACTAGTACTGAGGCTATAGCATAAGCTTTTCCTAAAAACTTGGTATCCCTATCATTGTACTTTATTTGAGGTTGCAATTCGTTTTTTTTTCTCTGGTTAGAAAACAGATGCGCTTGATTAAGAGGCGAGGTACCATTTGATATGCTTATTTTTTTCTGCTTTACCAGCTAAGCATTAGGCACCCATCATTAATACCAATTATCTCGAAGTTGCAATTATCATTTGCTGTATGTATTGTTGAAAGATATGTTGAAGCATAAAATGCCCAGCACACTCCCCTCCCTCTCGCCCTAGTTTGTCTCGCAATCAATCTAATATTTGAGAACCAATATTGTTTCAAACCAAGCCAATTTGAATAGTCCAGGGTATCTTGGTCCTCCATCAGTATCCTAAGATATTGTCCAGGATGCTGGCATGCGAGCACACAAAGTTGCCCATACGTTCATTTTGTTGTCATCTTTCAAGGTTTTATTTAAAAAAGATGCCTTCATTGAGATGATCTACTCACTATATTTAGTTTCTTGCTTCATTTTCTTTTGTCCCTGCATTGTGTTTGTTCATATTCCAGTGCTTCTAGTCTTGCACAACTTAGTAGGGTTGGCAAGAAATGAAATCAAATAGGCGTTCTGAGAAATATATTGGTTGTCTGCTGCTATTTATAAACCTAAATGGCCTTCTTATCCTTTATATACAAAAGGATATGGTTTACACTCTAAGAAACCCACATTATCTACGTGAAAATGTCTCCTCAATACCACTCCCAATGGCCTCCCATGCAACAATGTACATAAGTCACTGTCTAGTAGTAAGAGATTTGCCACCAATGATGACTCCTGCACCTGCTTCCCTGTGCATGCGTTGTGACCCATCAGGATGCATTAAAACAATAAGTTCAAGTATTCAAATGGAACATCTCTGGAGCACTTCTGGATCAAGTTGTTGAAACAGAATACATTTTACAGAAACAATTGAAAAGGTTTTTGGGGGTAACACACCAAACTATTGCCACAGCATAGGCTCAATAGATTGCGTTTCTGCGTCACTCCGTCTTGTTTTGTCACAAAACGGAATGTATTTCTGAAAGGTGGCTTCCTGTTAAAGAAATCAAGAAATCGAAATGGGGCTCTCAGATTGGGACGTTAAATGTCTCCCATCGAATAGAAGGATGTTTATCTCGTGTGATTATTTTCTTCTCCGATAAATTGAAGCATTGTAAATAGGTATTGATTGGGGATATAATGTGCATACATTGTAGTATTACTGAAAGGGAGCATAACATTCCCAAAACCGGTTCCATCTTCCCATCATTGACTTGTAAACCTCAAGGAATATTCAGAGTCATGACAGTGGGCAGACGGAACCGTTATATCCATTCCTAAGGTATCGTTTCTACTGTGCTTTTGGTAGCTTACACACCCCTGTACTAGTCCTCGTCCACTTGATCTAAATGATGCCTCTGATGCGCGGCCATTGTAAACCACCGGCGCCAGCCTTGGACCAAGAAAGGAAAGCCACTAGAGATTGCACCTGCTAGCGCTGTGGTCTGTTGCTGAAGGATGGTGTGGGTTCCTTACGGAACTGGATCCGCGCAGGGGACACATTACCAGCCTGCATTGCTGTGGGAAAATAATGCACATGCTTTGAACTTCGTTGTGTTGACAAATGGAAGGAATCGTTGCATCAGACGCTGCTTAAAGATATCGTCCAAGTGCTAGATATGCTTGACGAGTGCGTAGGGTTGAAAGTGTGCCACTCGCAGCCCGCCAGAGAGCTTGGCCCGCACTCTCCAAACAGATAGCCTGTGGGTCTAACCAGGTTTACTGGCAGAAGCATGACCTGAAACTGGAGGAGCCAGTATAACTTGGCAAAAGCAGATCAGGAAAAGGAAAAAGATGTCCACAAAGAGAACAAATAAAAATAGATGGAAGCCTGCAGCCATGCCAAAATAATCCACTCCTAACTAGGTTGACAAAGAAATATTGGGGCATGCCAGAGGGCAGAGTTAGCGTGAGCAGAGGAAGACATGGTAGTTACTGTGCATACGCTTCAGCTTTGATTTTGCAAATAAAGATTTTTCTGTCCAGTCCAATCACTGCCGGGAGAAGAAAGGGCCAGTACAGTGAGAACATGTTCATTAGCAGTTATTTGCTGACTGGAAACTAGACATAGAACCTCTATATGCAATCTGCTTTTGTTCCCTGCAACTTTACTATGCTGGCAGGAACCCAGAACTCAGAAATCTAAACACGGGCTCAGACACAGTTCAGGTTAGGAAAACACCATTAGCCCTGTAAAGTACTGGAGAAATTGTCTGTCTGTGATTCTAAGAATTGCATCCACTGGGTGCAGAATCTGGGCATACATTTTCTAATAAGCAACATGTCCTGTTTTTCTACTTTGACTAAAAGTCTTAGATATTTATGTTCTCAGATTACCTTCTTTCCTTGTTACACAGGCGAGACAACACTGACAACAGTCTGCACACATTGTAAATATCATTGGACAAATTAATTTGTTCATGGCTACATCTAGATTACAAACAGGTGTGTCCCTGCTGAAATAGCCTATTAATATCTCAATACCCTTTTCTTTCTTTTTAATCGTATTAGCAAGGCGATTGAAGGCTATTGATGGGAGGCTTGTAAGGGTAATGCAGAGTATGTTGAAAGTACTCTTGAAAGTCACAACATTCCTTTTATCTTGATGCTTAGGCTGCAAATGTGACATACTGCAATAGATAATACTTTTCAGGCATTGCATTGTTAAGATTGCACTTTAACTGTAAACGCCCCACGTTTTTACTACAGTCACCATTGGGATTTTTTCGTAGGAGACATTAGTTGTGATTACAAGGGCACACAAGTAATTTAAGTCGCTGCTCTTCTAAATGCCCTAGAAAGAGCTCTGGATGTGTGACCCCCCACCCCCCTCCGTTCCCCCTCCGGTTGCAATCATATTTCTGTACGCTGGATGCTATGATGGCTAAAAGCCGTTTTTTTTCGTATTGTTTGTACCTTGTACAATTGCTCTGCAGTGTTTATCAGTTGCGAAGGTAATAGAATATAGCTACAAATATGTAAATAAAATATTTAAAATATCCTCATATACACTTAGTGTTCATTCTAGTGTAAAGCACCTTTCAGTCTCCCTATTTGCTTTCTGCAAAATGGTACTTCCTGCGGCCAAAATAGTTCTTTTGAATTATCAGTTTGGTTGTTGAAAGATTGTAACGGCCAATAAAAGTGAAAACATCCGTATTGGCATTAAAATAAGAATGTTTGTGCGGCCTGTTGTAAGAAAAAAACTGTGTTGTAAAAACTGGAAGAAACTTATGTATACTTTAATCATAATTTCTAACCATTCCTTGCAGGGACATATATGCCTAAACTGTATTTATTCCAGTTTTGTTTTGTTTACATGTATAAAGCCTTACCTTTATTATAGTAAAAAATGTCTGTTACCAAAACATCGTCTTAACCTCAATTTTGGTGGTTTTATTTAATGTTACTTTTTATATCCTGTCTGGAATTAATTGTAAACCATTTTGGATATCTGAATTATAAACGTTGTCCACCTAACCAGTAGTGCACTTTACTTTTCTTCAATTGGACCGGTTTCAAGGATAAAACATAATTTCGAAAATGTGCTGCATGCAACAATCTCTCAAACCGTGATCCTGTGTGTGTTTTCGGTACTTAATCGGTTGTCCGCCCCATTTTGAAATTAACACTGGAAAATGTTTATTCTTTGTTCTTCTGTGTTGAATATTTACATGTGCAACACTGTATATGTTTTTATTTTCACTATCTTTTGATATTTTTGGTGAATGTCTGGATGTTTCCAAGTATACTGTGGTCATTACGTTCCACAATTATTACCTCATGGAGTCTGTTGTTCACTTTTCCAGTGGTTTTTGGATTTGCCATTTCAATGTTTCTGATAAAAATGAATACCATGATCTTTTTAACTGCGATCACAGCTTACTGAAACATTGTGCATTGTTTAAATATACACGATCTATTCAAATTGATGATAAAAGTGGGGGACACACTGAAGTGGCCATACGGTGTGTTGCGCATGTAAGCAACCACTGCAAAGCTGACTGGTAGGGTTTTGCCTAACTCGTGAGACTGCACTGTTAAAGTCACATTTTCCACTGGTGGTTTATCCACCATGCTTTCTGTATGATTTCTCAAGTTGATGCAGAGTGGTTTGTTTTCCGTTATATGTTAACATGGTCAGTTAATACCGAATTGGAAAGGGTTAAAGAGATCAGGCTTGGTTGCCCCTGCTCAATATTAATTCCACAGTCATACATTTTTTTAAGTACTCTCAATTGACATTTGCATGAAATGCACATAGATTAACTTGTAGTCAACACTTGCTCCATAGATCGCGTTTTCCACCGAGAGGTGGTTGCTTCTAAACTAATAGGTAGTGGCTTCCCAGAATGCCCCGCTACTATTGTTTTCTCTATATGTATATCTATGCGAGGAAGTCTTGTTATACAGAGATCATTTTCTTCTAATTTAATGAGCGAGGAGAACGCTGTCAGATGTTTCTAGGCCATTTGCACCTTGCATTAGCGATCTGTAGCAAGAAACCTCAGCACATAAGAACTTGATGTCTTGGGAATCGTCACACATGTCGCCAACCCATTGTCATTTTATTGCACGATAAGTGTGGAGTCACTAGGAATATTCTCAGTTCCTGAGTACCACACTTAAATTCTTACGAAAAACCTGCAAATGTTTTTTCTCTTTCTCACAAAAGTGAAAGAATTCCACAACAGGAATGGCAACATTAGCTCTGTTGTAATGTCTAACAATGTACTTTATAAGTGTGAGCATCATAAGCACTGTATCCAGTTAATTATCATTGTAAATTGTTCAAATAAAGATAGTTCTCTACTGAGTCATACTGTTTTCTTTTGGATGTGTTGAGAGTTTGTTTGTGGGAAGAAAAATGAAATATAGAAATGACAGTAGTAGTCATTTATATAGCTAGCGCCTATTCCCATTTGTATGGCCTCAGAGTGCTTTGTGGTAGGAACGCCCTCAGGGACCGAAGTCCAGGTATGGGAACATTTTCAGAAAAGGCTTAGAGTGCATTGTGCATTTGGCCAAGATTAGGAATTCAAAGCCAAAACTCTTCTCCTTCATGGGAATGAAAATTGCAACATCTCTGCGCACCATTTTGATTGCATATAATACTATTCCTAACACAACTATGTGAGCCTGGTTTTCGTTATAGCAGGGCACACACATCACACTAATACATAAATAAATAAGGCCTTAAAGTATTGATGTGCTTTCATGGTTTCCCCATAAAAGCTATTAGTTGTGTTAACTCGGTTGAATCACCTAATTGCCAATTTACAAAAATTACTGCAGTGCTCCGAGTCGGACCGCATTACTGTGCATTTTTCCTCGTGCTCACTGCTGTGGGCTTGATTTGTAAAAATCCAACATTGCCCACTGGGGCCTGCATCACCTGTGGCCATTTTTTCTCTATCATGGCCGCCGCCTCTGCAGTTTCCCCAAGCACCAGAGTGCCGTGTCACCATTGTGCACTGCGGCTGCTGTGATTGGCTCATTTCTCCAACAAAGAACCTAACGGTGAGCTGGCAGGCGTGTAATATGGCCCACCCTCCAACGCCCACAAAAACGGGCCCTTTCTGGCCCTGTCCGATGCTGGAAGGTGCCCCCCGATACTGCTGCACCTCCGATCTACCAATCAGAAGTAAACTAACTGCTTCCTGCACCTAAAACAATAGACAATACCACCTTTCCCTGGTAAGCATCACTGAATCACCTGCCTTGGGCAATATCTTTCAACTTGACTGCTTGCTGACTCTTACCTCCCAGCCACACTTCTAACGGCGTCCTCCCCCCAAAGTGCATTGGTTACGTCCTATACACCCCTTCCTTTATGCTACCTATTGTGCCTGATGCTTTTTAATTGCTACAGTGGCGTTCTTCACTGCGTCAAACCGAGGTGTGCTTTTCAAACTATCGCAACCTCCACTTTTGTGCTATTTTAGTGCTTTTGTGCAAAGTCAAATCTAGGCAGCAGCTACCTTGACAAATAGAACCAGAAAAGCAACTTTTGACAATGTTTTTCGTATCTGAAAACCTCCTACCAGACCAGACATAAGTTCCCTAATTGTACACCTGGAACCGCACAGTGATCATGACCCAATAATAATGATATGTTCAGGAATGGTGTGGGAAAATACAAACAGTTGTAAAGAACGGGTGGCACTAGGAGGAAGAAACCGACTTAGTCTATTGCCGAAAGCCATTCCTTGATTAACAAAAGATTTACTTGCATGGCAAAACCAGGAAACAGAATATGTCGAATATGACAGTCCTGCTAGCCTTTAGAGAACAGACACAGAAATGTGAAGCCATGTCATAAACCAAGACATGTTCATAACAAGCTGGTGGCAGCACACAAAATCTCATGAGAAAGGAATTAGGACAGCTGCAAACTTCATCAACTACAAATAAAAAGGATCTATTGCGGAAAGGAGGCAAAAAAATAAGAATTGGGTCAAACAACATAAAGCCTAGATCCTTCAAAAAAGAAGCAATGTTACAGGCTCTTAACAACAATAGCAAGACCTTATGGCAGCTTTTGAATGAACGAGGAATATCAGCATGCCCACACCAACTAAACCCCATACCAGAAAATGCATTGGTAAAGCACTTTGGGAAGCGTTTGAAGCGAAAAATCCAACAAACAGAAAACCACAAGTCGACCGGAGACAGCATATTGAATTTGACACAGAGGAAATCTTAATGTTAATTAAAAAAGTAAGCCGGTCATGAGCCCCGGGTCTGGATGGCCTTTCCAACGTCATATTGAAAGTGGCCCCGGAAGCATGGGCTGACTTCTGTCAAGTCCTCTTCAGCAGAATCATTCAAAGGGGAAGAATCCCCAAATCTTAGAAAGCAGCAATAGTGGTCCCCATATTTAAAAAGGTAAACCGAATGTTACCAACAAACTACAGGCCAATCGCCCTCCTAGATGTTGAGAGATATTTTCACGATGATCCTCCTAAGGAGGCTGAATGAGTGGGTATTGGCAACAAAGAGCTTCGACAGCATACAAGCTGGCTTCATTAAGGAGGTGCGAATGCATCTTAAATCTACTTTTAGTCTACTGAAACCTTGAGTTATAAGGAACAAAGGGAAAATCTATCTGGCTTATATTGAGCTGGAACAGGCATTCGATAGTATAGATAGAGAATTACTGTGGCAGAAGTTAAAATCTAGAGGATGCCCGAATGACTTGTTGTTAGCGAGCAAAGGTCTATACTCGGGGACAAACATGCAGATCAAGTTAGATCAACCGGGCAATCCAACCAGCAAAATAGATAATTCAAATGAACCGAAACAAGGATGTCCCCTTGCCCCTCTATTCTCTATACTCTATTCAACATTTTCTTGAAGACCTGAAAATAGACCTTGCGGACAAAACAACCTTTCCTCCCAAGATAAACGGAACAGAATTAGACTGGCAACTGTACGCGGATGACCGGGTGCTCTTGGACCAGACACAAATTGGTCTGCAGAGAAAACTGGACATCATGCAGAGAAACGTAAACAAACAGCCTGAAGATTAATGCATCAAAATCCGAAATGAAATAATGATATTTGGGGCTCAAAGGGGAAGTAAAAAGAAAAGAGAAAGTTTGTTATGAAACGGGAAACATCCGAGTCCATCTAACAAGATAAAATATCACTGGATAATTTTAAGTGTTGCTACAGGGGAAAACGTATGGATTGATTGCCTGAAGAGGAAAGCAAAACACCTAACCTCCCAGGGCATGACAATTGATTGTAGGTTCAGGAAATTCTCCCTCCAACCAGTCATAACCTTCTACAATCAAAAGGTGACACCAGTTCTTATTTACCGGCCAGAGGCCTTTCTTGGACTTCGCTAGGAAACTTGGGACTTTCTGGAAGGCTTCTTCTGGAAAAGAATACTAGACCTCCCAAAGGCCACCCCTGTGGCAATCGTTCGACATGAGCTAGGCCTTCCATCATTATATGTGAGAGTAGTATGGAAGGGATTGCTACTCTTCAGTAAGGCAAACATGACAAATAGTACCCTGCAGTTTGACATGATCAAGATCAAAGAACTAGATATGAATGATTGGGCACTTAATCAGTGGAGGAATCACTATGCAACTATTCTACAGAACCTAGGGACTTCAGTTGAAATCCTATGCAAAACAGACATATGTAAAAAGAATTTTGTGGGCAGATGACTGGCGCGAAACGGAATTAACATCAAATTCCATCACACATACCCTCTCTAAAAATAATCTTGGACAACTAAATGTTACTCCAGGTTTATAATAAGCAGCAAGACCTGTTCTTGAGGTTCAGGGTGAACATGTTCCATACCAAAACCAATGTAAGGAGATATGGGTGCAAACAAGAGAATAAGTGTCGCCTGTGTGGTCTACAGAGCAAATCCTTAAAACATCTAACATTGTTTACTCACTATGTTAATGGACCTACTGTAATAATATTGCAATCTGTAATGAATGCACCAAGATACCTTTGGGTTAGGTGCACTCTACAAATTATTGAATAAATAAATAAATACATTGTTTTGCCCCGATCTGAAGGACCTATGATCGATCCATCTATATAACAATATGTTCCAAAAGGTTGATCTGGATGTGGAAAAAAGTGGTGGGAGGTTTTTGTATGGGGGCCAAAATCCAAGAACTATATTTGCTCTGGTAAAATTCCTTGAAGCAACATTCGAAGGAGTGCGGAATATAATCAACTTTAGTCACCTCAGATGAATGTATGAGGACAGTGAAAAGTTTGAAATAAACTAAACACTGAATAAAAAGAAAATCTAGGTTTGCTTTTTTAAATTGTTACAACCTCCACGTGTGTGCTATTTTAGTGTTTTTGTGCAAAGTCAAATCAAGGTGTGCTTTTTAACTACCCACTAGTTCTGGCTGATAGGTCGCCTGGTGAGCTGTCTCGTGCCTGTGCAGTATCTACCCCGTCCCACTCCCCCTCTCTACCTACTTCTATGGCTCTCTCCATCCAGCCCACCTACTCTTAACTGCTATGCTATCACCTATGCCCCCTTTCTCATGAAGTCTGCAGGGAAAAAACGTCTTTATTTTAATCCGTTGCAGACACCTACGTCAGTGCCACGTCCAAACAGTCACTGCCATCTTCTGTTCTGTGCCTTCTCCTGTTGACTCCTTATCTGATCTCCGCACTCTCTCTCTTCCTCACCGATTAATGGTGACACTAGACTGGAACTAGACTAGACACTAGATGGGAAGTTCTCTTGGATGGCTTCTCATCCTCGAGGTGCATCATTAATACCTATTGCAATGGCACTATCATGGCACAGGGTTCTCAACCCGACCTCCTCTTCTTTCACCGGTGCCTGCGTCTCATCAACTTTCTTCCTGCTCCTCCTCCTTCCTCTCTGCACCTCCTTCATCACCTCTGCCGGGTGTACGACCCCTCTGTACCCCTTCTTTAAGGGTGGTGACCGGCTTCACTTAGCCACACTTAATGCTCGTTCTGCTATCAAACATTCTTCTGATATTTGCCTCCGCCTTGAAGACTTTGATCTCAACGTCATCACTCTCACAAGATGTGGTTCAATGCCAGCTTAGTCACTGCTTTCGACTACCTTCACCCGGATGGCTACATGATCATCTGAAAGCCTCGTCCCAACTGCACTGGCGGTGGTGTAGCGTTGATCTTCGCTGAGTGGGTCCCTTCTTCCCTCATACCCACCCAGCCCTACTCCTCCTTTGAAAGCCTGATCTGCAAGCTTGGCATCTCTCCCACTTCCTCTCTGACCATTGCGACCATCTCCAGGCTCCCGGGCCCCATCTCCTCTTTTCTTTCAGAATTTCTCCTCCCCTCGCCTGGCCTCCACCTGCAATCTCTTCCTCCTATGTGATTTCAACATCCACTGACTCTTCAGTTACACCATCCACTCTCTACCGTGACCTCTCCCCCCATCCCTCTTGCCCTGCCCACTCAGCTGGAGACACTATTGATTACTTCATACTGATCTCTTGCTCTCTACCACACTCTCCACACCACTATCCTGGACTGACCACATTCTCTTACCTGGGACCTCTCTGCCCTCTGACAAACTCCCCCAGCCTTGCCAGCCTTGTTTGCAAAAATGCGTCCAATGAACCAAGTGTCAGTTACTGGTTTCGCCTCCACCTTAATCCTACCCCCCTCCAACCTCTGACTCTGACTTTGCTCTCAACAATCTAGCTGTCACTATCAGTAAGACTCTCAATATCCTTGCCCCTGTCATGTGGATCTGCCTGAAACCTACCTCCAAGCATAACACTTGGTTTGGCTTTGATCTAGCAGCCCTGAAACGCAAGTGCAGAGCTGCTGAACGGAAGTGGCAGACGTCGACCTCATCCACTTAATAACTAGCCGTTCGCCTTCTCCGAAGGAAATACCGTCTCTCCATTCGCTCCAAGAAGAGGGCTCACATCCAGTCATGTGTCTCTGGAGCTAATAACAACACGTCTGAACTCTTTAAAATCTGCAAGGAACTAGCCAATCCATCTGCAGTTTCTACCTCATCTATGCCTTCCCAGGCCCACTGCACTGGCCACCCACATCACTGCTAAAACTCAGGACATCCTGTGTTCTCTCACATCCTCTCGACCCCCACACCCACTGCTGCCCTTGGCCTCTTCACCTCCCACATCCACTCACTAGAGTTGTCTGCTCTATGATGGTCTCATGACCGGTCTCACCCTGTTCCTTGAGAACTATTAAGGGCACTATCGGCTCCCTTGCCCCTGCACAAGCGGACTTCTGCAATCACTCTTGCCACTGGGTCTTTTCCCTTCTTCCCTCAAGCACTCTCCTGTGTCCCCCTTCCTGAAAGCCTTCTGCCGACCCCTTATGTCCAACTACCACCCCATCTCTCCCACTCCCTTCCTTGGGAAACCTTTGGAGAAGTTGGTCTAGATTTAGAGCATCCAGAGGCATGGAAACTGCTCTACTGAACACCCGTGAAGAATTGCTTGCATCTCTTGACACCAACTCACCTGCTGTTCTCTTTCTACTCAATCTCTCTTCTCCTTTTGACACAGTTAACCACTTCATCCTCATGATACCCTTGGTATCTCAGAGCGGGCACTGGACTGGCTGACCTCCTTCCTCAATGATCATCCCTCCCAGGTGATCCTGGGTTCTTTCTCATCGCCCACCTCTATCTCCACCTGTGGCGTTCCCACGGGGATCTAACCTTTTACCATGGCTCTTTAATATCTATCTCGCTCACCTTCTCTCCACCTTTTCACCACACTTCCTGTATTATGTTGACGACACCAAACTCTTTTTCAGACTACCCTCTGCATCTCCTGTGTCATTCTTGATTACCTGTCGTCTGTCCAGTCTTGGTGTACCTCCAATGACCTCTGTCTCAATGCCAGCAAGACTGAGATTCTTCCTATTGGGACTCCTGTTCCCTCCTTTCTCCCTTCACTCCGGCCACACTCATTGGGCTCCCCCCCCTCTCTTTCCTCTGAGGCCAGAAACCTGGGAGTTATCTTCAACTCCTCTTTCATTCCTCACATCTTGGACCTTGTCAAGGAGACCCATTTTCACATCTACCTACTCAAGGTCATCCTTCCTTTCCTCACTTGCCCCCAGAAGCTCAATGTCTCGAGGGCTCTGGTACTCTTCAGGCTGGACTACTCCAACAGCCTCTTCCTCATTCTACCTTCTTCCTCTAGCCACAGCCCACCCCCCCAGCTAATCCGGAATATTGCTGCAAGACTTATCCTTGGCCTTAATCCCAGAGGCCGTATCTCTCCAACCCTAAAATCCCTCCACTGTCTCCCGGTTGCTGTAAGGATCACATTTAGATTCTTCTGCATCATCCATAAGGCTGTCTGGGGCCGGGGACCACACTATCTGCAACTTGCTCTCAACAAATACTCTCCCTCCAGATCCTCAGGCCCCCAACTCTGCTTGTCAAGCTCTTCTCTAAGCAGAGAGCTTCCGGCCGCTCCCTTTCCTCAGCTGGATCCCTCCTATGGAACAGCCTCCCCCTTTCTCTCCGTCTTGAGCCGGATCTCCTCTCATGTTGCGCAAACACCTCAAGACTTTCCCTTTCTCCCTCCTGTGCTAAACTCACACAGTAGTTATGATTGGTGGCCTGGGCCCTTCTGGGTCCTGGCCTTCTCTGATCGCCTGCAGCATCAAACTCCCCTGCACTTGCCTTCAGGCACCACTTGGCCTGTGCTCCTCACAGGACTGCACTTATTGTATGGGCTGGTGACCCCTCTTCCATCGCAACCATCTCTTGCACTTACCTGTTAACGTGCAACGGTCTCCCTGGCACTTCACCCCCCCTCTGTGTATCCTCTACCACTTACCCCTTCCTCTACCCCTTCTCTCTCCTTGCACGATCCAAAAGTTCACAGGGCATAGTAGGACCACTCTCTTTAGTCTTTTTGGCTGCGTTCCCCTTGTTTCCTTCCTTTTGTCGTGCGGGTGCTTTGAAACACAATTTTCTTGATATATAAGCACCTTACAAATACCCAGTAAAATAAAATAAATAACATGTAATGCTTTTAATCTGTGCATAAGGATTCTACCATCCTACCTGTTTGCCATTCTCCCAGCCTGCACGCCCAAACGCCTTGCTTTAATGACTGGCATGACTTCACTATACAATTAAATCCAGCCTAGCTCCAGGAAGTTTTCGCAGACCCCCAACCACATGGTTGCCTCGTTGGTGTAAACAAATGACTGGTGCTGCCTCAAGGTGTGTGCCACCACAAATTGTAAAGCTGGGTTTGTTTGTCTGTGGCTTGGTACAAATCAACACAAATTAATAAACTGGGACTCCTTCCCATCCCCAGAAAGATCAAACAACATTCGGCTTGCTTTGCTTTGCACAATCGCTCACCTTGGTCTCCCGCGACTGCTCTTCCTGGAACTTCCTGGCCCTGACGTGCCTGCCAGCCTCTGCACGCACTCGTGTGCGGTAGGAGCATGACAGTTCTATTTAGTAGGACCGTTCTTTGTTTTTTTTATTTATTTTTTTCAACTACCTTTTCACTTAATACCGTAACAACATACCGTGTGCAAAATCCAAACTGTTAAGCGGGGGAGATAGGATGTGGTTAGTTTGCTTGGGTCTCGAAGGACGACGGAGGAAGAGCCCAAGTTGACACCATTGACATTTCACTACTGCTAGGAAGAGAATATGCCTCAAAATAGACTTGAGGAGGTGCTGGCTTTACATGTGAATCACTACTTTGTTTTGTCCAATACCCATTTTTCTCTAAATTTGCAACCCCATAATAAGACATTCAATAGGCTTATGAAGGGGAGGGGGGGAGGAAAAAGAAAAGCGAAAGTTTGTATTTGTTTACACTAAATTCTCTGTTTTTCTATAGACGTCGTTCGGCAATTTGCAGTTGAATATCTGCCTTCACCATATATGTTTCAGTTCCTGAACATCTAAGGGGGGGGGGAATGGAGGTGCAGGGGGGCAGCACCTGCACACACTTTCTTCCTTCGGTTGTTAGTCAAGTTTACCAACCGATATGTATGTATGTTTGTATCAGGTTTTTCTACAGTGTGAACTAATTGGTAAGTGCCAAAGTGCTGTACCAAAAGGGAAAGGTACAAATGTAAAGGGAGGGGCACGTGTTGGGAGAAGAGAAACCAGCCGGGATCCAAAAGCTGTGGTTGGCAAGGTGTTCACTGAAGATGAGGGTCTGGTACATTAGGGAGCGAGCCGCCCCGAATTGTGTTGGGAGGTTTTTGCAGAATGTAGTTGTGTAGCAGGAGTAGGCTTGTTTTATTGCTTGCACTTGCTTCTTCTTTTCCAGGCATATGGTGCTAAGGCTTCTGGTCTTGTGCAGGCCTCTGGAGATGCTGAATTATATCAGCCAAGTAAGATGGTGTCTTGGCTGGCATTAAGTTTGTATGTTATACAGTATCTCTTGAAAGCAATCCTGGCATGAAGGTTCAGCCAGTGCAGCACCTTGAAAGGGGGCATGACGTGGTTGAATTTGCTTTGCTCCTATGATGTTCTTCACATCAACAATGAGACTGGCTCCAGTGTGCTTGGTGGTTTCTAACCGGTCAGGAAGGATGCCAGACCATCAATGTAGACTTGAATAAGCATCCTCTGGTGGGGAAGAAGGGTGTGAGCCTATGGCGAGCAGAGAGCTGGTTGCAGGCCATTTGAGGGTTCACACTTATTCAGTGCTTTTCTTTTCATAAATGCTGAAATTCTTGCTTTCTATACTCTTCTATTTCGTTGCAAAAATGGAAGGGAAACTAGGTTTTATAGTTTGAAAGACTGACAGGCAAACCCTGATCTGGTCCTCAGAGGCCATAAAGCTTGTGCGACAGGCAGGATAATACCTTGTTAACAGGGGAGGATTGTGGTTCTGGTCTTGTATGGTAACTGGATGGCACTATAGTTTTGTGATTATATTTGTAATGTATGTCTGCTACCATTGTTTGCAGGCAGTGACCCATGGTGTTAGTTTAGTATCATGGGACAGAAGCCGGTACGGGGTCGGAATGGCAGAGTAGTCTAAAAAAGAAATCCACACTCTACTATGGTGGCAGTGTTTGGAATACAATATGACACTATGGGCCTCATCACGAGTTGGGCAGTAGCCCTTACATGCAGCGGTAATGCTATTACCACCACGTTTAAGGGTCTGCCCAATCACGAGTCTGACAGCATTTACACCCAGCTCTAATCTGGGGGTAAATACGCCAATTTAAGGCCCATTTTCGGGCACAATTAGCTTAGCGACTGGGTGGCAGTAACGCCATTAGCCTGGCCGGTATCCTGGGAGCACTACAACCCGGAATACCGCCCAACTCGTGATGAGGCCCTACATGTTAATTCATCTTTCTACCTGAATTTGTGATCTGATATGACCTCTGGAGAGTACACATACTATAGACTTTTTAAATGGGGCGATAAGTTGGGGCTTGTGTGGTCCTTTCCAGGAATCCCACGCGTGTTTCCGCACTCCAGGAACAACGTACTACTTCTTCTTTGATGGACTTTTAGAATCAGCTCTGTGGACAGTGTGATGCATCATGGGATTAGGTCACTTATCCACATGGAGGAGCCATGCCCTTTGAGGCTAGGGAGGTGAGGCCGCTAACCTAGAAATGACCTCAGAGTGAGAAACTACCCTCATGGGGATGGTGACACTTGTTGCATGGTGGAACTCCCTAACCCGCTTACATTTAAGTCCCTAAGATCTGTAAGAAAACCATCTGACAGTACCACTGTTTGTTATTGTGACACTGCTCCTTTTCTTCCTGTAAAACAAAATTCATTTTCTTATGGAAATGCTGTGAAGATGATGATTACGGGAGATGTACAAACTTCTCCAGCATGGGGTCTGTCATAGATTCACATGCTCATGAATATTCCCCGTTGTCAGGCTGGGAATCCTCGGTAAAGAAAAAAATCAGTTTTATTTCTGAACTGTCTTTCTACTAGTAACCAATCACTGGTCTCTGGGTCATACTGCCCCCAGCCAATGACTGCTCTCTACCTAAGCCCCTCCTCTGGCAGCCATCTTCAGATTTTTACTGCACATTCAAGTGTTGGGAGTCCTCGTGCTATAGCTCTCAAGCTTTTACTGCGTTTTGCCTTTTTCCTAAGAGTTTTCTCTTATTTGTTGGTCAATTCGAGCCTCAAGCTCCACCAATTCTTCTTCCGATCAACGGGGACCAGTTTCGGATTTTTTCGCTGCCCCACAAGGGCGAATTTTCGTCGAGTTTCTCTTCTTGGAGGATTCCGGAAGATCTTTGAGGCCTGCTCCGCGTGGACATGGCCCAGGACAAAGGAGACACGACACCTACTGGATCCAAGCTGTTTAGGAACTGCCCTGGATGTGGATTGCAGAATGTCTTTGAGGATGAGCACTCCCGGTGCCTCTACTGCCTTCACGACAAGTCTCACGTGGAGGAGAACTGCGCGTTCTGTAAGAACATGTCCGCCCAGACATTAAATGACCGTCAGACTCGACTCACTAACTGGCTGGAAGGGAAGAGCCCAGCAGCAGGTGAGAAGTCCGAGCGGTCTTCTAATACCTTTGAGGGCGCTCTGGCGACGGGGGCCCAACATGAGGCAAAGCACCGCGAGTCCGCGGGCACCAGGAGCGCTGTTGGTTCGGGCTCCTCAGCTGCCAGGCAGGGCGCGATGTCCCCAACGCCATCAACCGTGAGTCAACACTCGGGCTCGGGGGAAAAGGAAGTCGGAGAACCCGGGTAAGCTTCGGGAGAAGCCCCGGTCGATCCCGACAGAGAAAGCCAAAGGGGTGTGAGGCGGTGACCCTCCCACTAAGGTGAAGGCCCCAGATGCGGCCAAGGTCGTGAAGGCCCTGATTCACCAGGCGAAGGCCTCGATTGAAGGAGTCGTGACCGCCCTGGCGAAGCCTGTGGAGGCTACCCCAGTGGAATCGATTCCTGGGCCTAGAGTTTCCCTGCCACCCGGAGGGAATCATCTTTTCAACCTATCGAGAAGACCCCCTTAAAACCCTGGGATGAGAGAGGGGGAATGGAGCACGGTAGCCATAACAGACACAGATACCAAAGATGAGCTGGCTGGCATCAAGAAGATCCTGGACAAGAAGTTCGAGGAAGTCCGGTCCTACGGGAGAGATCCTGACAAGGCGGATGTAGAGAGCAACGGTGGAGCCGACGAGGAGCCACAGGCCGTGGAGGAGACAGAGGATCCCACGCCCCATCCGTCGCTCCCGTCTCAACCGATGCCTATGCCACAGGACAACACAGCAGCGATCTTGATGGCTATCCAGACCCTGTGTACGGAAATAAGGACAAGGTTGCCCTTACCCCCAGCGGACGATCCAGCGGCACCTGGACTGTCGGGGAGCCCGCTGAACAAGCAGAGGCGAATCCATCCTCCCCCTCCTTTCCAGCCTTCACCTTCTTCCCCTCCACCGAGGGATGAGACGGGAACGGAGACGGCGGGGACGGACGACGACGGTGGTGATCTCCCATCACCCCCTGCCCGGGCCTCCCTTCCCGATGAAAATGGCTCCTTTCACGCCATGATCGCCGGGGCATCAGAGCTTTTCCAGCTTTGTCCCGAAGAGCAGAAGGAGGGTTTCCTCTACCAACGACGGGAGGCCAAGAGGAAGACGGTCCTCTCAGTCCCGTTACTGGACGACATCTGGGACGAGGGACTATTGCTGCTCAAGAACCCGTCCATGGCTCCTGCGAAGAGGGACAGGTATGAGAAGTAGTACCGGGTCCCAGATTCCACCCCGATGTGCCTCAGAGCTCAGCCATCCCCAGATTCAGTGGTCTCTGCGGAGGCCAAGAAGAAATCGGCTGGGGCGACGGCATCAACTTCCACACCGGACGGCGAGGGGAAGAAGCTGGATGCCATGGGACGAGTCCTCTTGTCGGCGGCCACGACCATCAAATCGGCCAATGCCCTCGTGATCGTGGCACGCTACGACAGGGAGCTGTGGTTCAAGATCTCGCCCCTCCGGGATTTCCTGCCAGACGACGAGAGCGGAGGCCCTTGAAATACTACAGGAAGGCGAGGTGGCATCGGACCACGCCATCACGGTGGCCGCGGACATCACAGATATTGGTTTTCGCCAGATGGGCAATGGCGCTTGCCTCTGCCATTGTAGGTGCCTCAAGACCACCGACTTCCGTCAGGACGTTCAGACCAGGGTACTGGACATGCCCTTCGACGGGAACAACCTGTTCAGCAAGGCAGTAGATGAGTCACTGCAGGCCATCAAGGCGGACACCGAGACGGCTCGGGCCTTGGGTTCTCTCCATCGACGGCAAGTCTCAAGGTGCCTCCAAAGGATTTGGCGGCGGTTCCGCGTGATACCGCCAAGGGTCCCACTCATCGTCACAGGAGGCCTAAAGAGGCCGCAGCAAGGCCGGAGGACATCGGCGTCGTCGCAAAGGAGGACAAAGTGACAAGGCCTCGGCGAAGCAAGATTGAACCGGCTGTGACGTCAGGGCCCTCACCCAAGCACCCCAGTGGGAGGCCGGCTGGCGAAGTTAGTCAGCGTGTGGGAGTCCATTTCCACTGACCGTTGGGTGCTGGATGCTCTGGCCCACGGGCACACTCTGGAATTCCAAAGAATGTGTCCCCGTCTGCCACCCTTGGCCAGGAAGGAAAACCATGTGCCACAGCTACTTCTAGAGGTACGAGCAATGCTGAAAAAGGGCGTGATAGAACTCGCCCGAAGAGGCACTGGGGCTCTAGGGTATACTCACGGTACTTCCTCGTCCGAAAGAAGACCGGCGGTTGGCGACCCATCCTGGACCTTCGCCGCCTCAACAAATACATCAAGTCCCAGAAGTTCTGGATGGTCGGCACGTGCTGGGACAGCTGGAGGCGGGCGACTTCCTATCGTCGCTGGACTTGGGGGATGTCTACTTCCACATCCCAATACACAAAGGACATCTAAAGTTCCTACGATTCGTAGTCCAAGGGCGACGCTACCAGTTCAAGGCCCTACCCTTTGGTTTGAAGTCGGCGCTGAGGGTCGTCACCAAGTGCCTGGCACCGGTGGCAGCGCAGCTGCACCTGCAGTGGATCCACGTATACTCCTACCTGGACGATTGGCTCATCTGAGCAAAGTCAAGAGAACTTGCCGTCGATCACACGGCAAAGACCGTCTGCCTGCTCACGGATCTGGGATTCTCGATCAACTTTGCGAAATCCCACTTGGTACCATCGCAAGACGCCCTGTTCCTGGGAGCCAGACTCGACACAGTGGCACGATTGGCTTCGCCATCGGAGGAAAGGACGAAGGCCATCCTGGGCAAGGTACAAGGGCTGTTGACCATGGACATGGCCAGGGTGAGGTCCATCAAGTCCCTACTCCGCATGATGTCATCGTGCATCTACCTCGTGCGCCTATGCAGGTTGTGGATGTGACCACTGCAAGAGTTCCTCGACACCCGTTGGATGCAAGCAGTGGGCATTTTCAAAGACAAGATCACCCTCAACGAGACATTCCACCAAGCGATCCGGTGGTGGGGCAACCGCGCGCATCTAGCGGCGGCCAGTATGGACTTCCAGACCTCGACATACCAGGAAGCGGTGACGACAGACGCCTCTATGGAAGGATGGGGAATGCACACCAGAGATCTCCACGCAAGAGACCTTTGGCTCCCGGAGGAGTGGTTACTACACATCAACGTCCTGGAGCTCCGAGCCGTGTTCTGGGCCCTCGGGTCATTCCTCCCATCCCTCAAGGGCAAGGTGGTGAGGGTCTTCACCGACAACACCACCACGATGTTCTACATCCGGAAGCAAGGGGGCACCAGATCCCCAGCCCTGTCCAAGGAAGCGCAGGATCTGTGGCACTGGGCTGTGCCTGGTACCCTTCCACCTGGCAGGAGTAAAGAACACCATCGCCGACTCACTCAGCAGGGAGCTGCGCTTGTGCCATGAGTGGGAACTCTGGCAGGATCAAGTGGACGATGGGGCAATCCCCACAGACCTCTTCGCGACGAACACCAAGTGCCGGTGGTTCGCCGGCAGGTTTCCCCAGCCGGGGAGTATGGGCGATGCATTCTCCTTCCCCTGGGATGGCCTGTTCCTGTATGCGTTCCCACCGTTGCTTTTGCGACTCATCAGTCAACTCAGACAGTCCCGGTGCAGGATGATCCTCGTCGCACCGGTGTGGCCGAGGCAGATATGGTTCCCAGACCTTCTGGACTTGTCAGCGTCCCCCCCCAGTCAAACTGTCGATGGACGTGGATCTTCTCGCCAGGGAAGGTGGCGTAATCCTACACCACGACCCAGGATCACTGAACCTGCAGGCCAGGCTCCTGCAGCACTAGAGTTCGGAGGCTACGATATCCCGGCAGACTGCAAGGAGGTCCTTGAAAAGGCCAGGGCGTCCTCGACTCTTAAGTACTATGGGCATAAATGGAAGAGGTTCTCTGTCTGGTGCCGTGCACAGAAGATCAACCCTCTACGGATTACGGCTCATCAAGTGCTACCGTACTTGCTGTCGCTGGCCAAGGCGGGGCTGGCACATGCCTCCATCAAGATCCATCTGGCGGCTATCTCCCGCTACACCAGAACTCTGGAGCGGTTGTTGCTGTGGTCTCGCCACCTGGTGAAGGAGTTCATGAAAGGACTGTTCCGCTTGTTCCCGCCGGTGAAGGCTCCGGCCCCGGCGTGGGAGCTCAACGTGGTGCTGACCTGGCTCATGGTCCACCATTTGAGCCTCTGCATTCGGCACCGTTAAAGTTCCTATCGTGGAAAACAGCGTTTCTTGTGGCCATCACCTCTGCACGACGAGTGGGAGAGATCCAGGCCCTCTCCTGTAAACCTCCATATCGGACATTCCACGAGACGAGGGTAGTGCTGAGGACGCACCCCTCCTTCATGCCCAAGGTGCCGTTGGACTTCCATCTCAACTTGCCCTTACTGTTACCTATTTTCTTCCCGTCGCCTTTGCCACCGGCCGAGAGGACTTTGCACTCGCTGGATTTGGCTAGAGTGCTTAAGTTCTACGTGGACCGCACAAAGACTTTTCGGAAGACATCACAGCTGTTTGTGAACTATGGACCTGTGAACCAATGGAAGGCCCTCTCGAAGGCTTCATTTCCAGATTGCTCTCCGGCTGCATCATGCAGTGTCACCGGTTGGCAAACCGACCGTTTCCTGGCAGTCCGAGAGCCCATTCAACCAGAGCGATCGCTGCTAGTACGGCGTTCCTGTCTGATGTGCCCCTGCTGGACATCTGCAGGGCTGCTACGTGGAGGTCGACACACACCTTCACGAGATTACACTGCGTCGACCGGGATTCCAGGGAGGAGTCCAGAGTCGGCCAGGCAGTGCTGCCAACCTGTTCGCTTGAAGGTGAGCCTGGTGAGGAGGTAAGAGATGCTTAATGTTGAGTTATTGAAATGCTTAATGTTGAGCCGTTGAAATGCTTAATGTTGAGCCTTGCCACCTCCCGTGGTTGTGCATGTGTGTACTGCTATGTATTCTTGTATTCATGAGCATGTGAATCCATGCCAGACCCCATGCTGGAGAAGGAACAAGTTACTTGGCTGTAACTGTTGTTCTCCAGCATGGGTCTGGCATGGATTCACATGCGAACCCTCCCTCCAACCCCTCTGCGGCTCTTCTCTTGGTCCTACTGCCACTTTATGTCCTACTAAATCTGAAGATGGCTGCCAGAGGAGGGGCTTAGGTAGAGGGCAGTCATTGGCTGGGGGCAGTATGACTCAGAGACCAGTGATTGGTTACTAGTAGAAAAACAGTTCAGAAATGAAACAAACTGATTTTTTTTCTTTGCAAGGGGTTTGGAGTTTTGTGTCGGGACAAACTGGTTCCCTGTGCAACTGTTCGTCTGGTGTAGGGCTTTAGCCTGCAGCCTGGCACATGGTTTGTCTGGGAACCAAACTCCAGGGTTCCTGGGAGGTTGAAGTTCTAGGTGGGGTGACAAATCCTTGTTAGTTGTGGGCGCTGGCAGTAAGTAAGTGGTCCAGTACTTTCAATAGTTATTCACAATTAATTCTTGAGGGTTTGTTGTACATTGTTTTTTATTTGTTCAGATACAATATAACACTTGAGGCACTTGTGCCAGAGTGGTGAGACAGAAAAAGCAGACCAGCGTTTCAACCGTAGTCTTTATCAAGGCAAAAAAGTGGTCGAGCTGGCTCGTGTTGGAGCACGTAGGAGAGTCACCCTGATTAGGTTGCTGGATTGCGGCTTAGTAGCTCATCTGAGACAGGATGTCAGTGTCCACACCGAATGGTTCCAGACTGGAACCAATCCAGCACCCAGTGTTAGAGGCTGTCAGAAAAAGTGGTAGCCTCGAACAATGGGAAAATCCCATAGGAAAATATTTGTGGTCAAATATTTATGGTAGTAACCACTGCCACCAGCCAGAACCTTTTGAGAGGGAGACTATACGGTACCCCCTCGAAAAGGAACACTAGGGAAAAACTATTAACCCTTTTCAGTACTTCCATTTTAAGATGGGTTATACTGATTTAGTTCATAATTGACTAGTAAAGTCAATGGGGACTTTACATGCCCTGGGACACAGTAGTCAGTCCCATGGTATGGAGTCTGTTTGGGGGTCGCTACGACACCCCTGTGGTATGGCACGGAGGGTGCTTTGTACCACACATGTTAAAAAGATGATTCCTATGAGGGTGAGAAAAACCCCATAGACCATAAGCACACAAGATAGCCTAAAACATACACTAGCAATCTGTCTAAGAGTGGGGGGGGGGAAAGGGCCTCACTCTTAGCAGGAGAAAAAAATAAACCCTTCAAATCCAGCAAAGCTGCTGGGGGGACTCTGTAGGTAAGGGAAATTAGCCTTTGAAGAGAATTCTCCCTAACAGCGGGGTAGAGAGATGCGAGGAAAGTAGGGCAAAGAACGCAGAAGAGTGGTCCCAGTGTCCCAGGAAGAAAAAGGTAATGTGAACAACGGTAGACCCAGTAGGGTCTTGACGAAGAACAATGCATTGGGAGTGATCTTCCTCATCTCAGTAATTGTTGTAAAATGGAACAAAGCATCGGGAGTGATCTCCATTGTCTCAATAATTGTAGTAAAACCAATCAAAGTGAGAAAAGCTTCGGGAGTGGTCCCCCTCATCTCAGTAGTGGTTATAAGAATAACCAAGATGAACTAAAACTTGGGACTGGCCCCTCCTTGCAGTACTTATTGTAAGAAGAAAACTAGTGGAATAAGCGAATAAGCAGTAATACTCTTACGTCCCGTCCCCTTTCCTCCATACTGCATGGGCGTCCCTTCCAAGGGACGGGAAGCGGAACCTTTTTCACCAGAAAAACCTTCTTCCCCTTTAAATTTAGAGGCGCCACACCTTAGTCCCCTTTTCCGTGTCGACGGGAACGGGCCGAATTCACCAGCGCTACTGGGTTTGGCTTGGGCCATGTAATTCCATGCGCGGATACTTCTTCTCATTGTCTTTTTTTTTGTTTTATGTATCAATCAGGTACTCGGTCCTCAGGCGTCCCGCTCCTCCCCTGGCGCATGTCGACTTCTACAGGTTTCAGCAGGTGTCCATCCTGCAACTGACTCTTCCCAACTTCAGACCTCCACGCCCTCTGCCTATGTTGCCTTGCCCCAGACCACGTTTGGCAATCATGTTTGGCGTGTGACTTGCTGTCCTCGAAGGTGCCGAAGAACAGACTTGCCAGGTGGAGGGAGCTCTTCCAGAGGTCGCCTCCAGAGGATCTCAAGAACTTTGTGAAGCATCGAACCAAGCCCAAGGTAGGGCCTATATTTTCCAGTGCACCCCGCAAGGGAAACTCCTTCCCAGGGAGACTCCCACGCAGGAGGGACCGGCCAGGTCCTTCTACCGGCACGTGCACCGAGGCTGCTTCAGCTACCAGCCTTCGGGTCGAGGGATCCTCGGATCTTCCCGGGTGAAGTGTCGAGGGACCAGAAGGTTCTTGTACCAGTTCTACACCTGAGGGGCTCCGCCCTTGTACCAGCACCATGGCTGAGGGGCTACGCCCTGACACCGATAGGCCTTGTGATCCACACGCAAGAGTCTTGGACGAGGCTGGGCCCAGCGGGCCGAGCACCACATTGCAGGCACGTGGCAGGCAGCGCGACAAAATGGCCGCTGCACCAGAAAGAGGCACCCGTCTGACGCCATTCCAGGAATTCAGCAAACAACGAGTGTCGAGGTCAGAGTGGCCTCAACCAGGTACGTGGCCTACAGTCTACCCTTCATTTGCACAGGGCAGCTTTCCTTTGCATCCATATGGACAGGGTATGCAGCGGCTCCAGCAGCCCCCGCTACCCTGTCAATACTCCCTGCCACCTCTTTGGCCAGTGAGGAGTTGCTCTTCGAGAAGTTCCGCGGCCTCATGAGGTCTCCTCAGATGGGGGGTTATCATCAAAGACGCCGTCAGGGAAGTCCTTCCTTCAATGCTAACGGTACCACAAATGCCTTATCAGGCCCTGGTCCAGACGCCTCCTCCGGCTCCACAGCCAATTCCGCAACCTCCTCAGCCTCCAGCTGCGGTCCCTGTACCCCAGCCTCCGGTGCCATCTACTCTTCCTCCTCCTCTACAGGATCCTCCAGTCCCGCTGGATATGGACGAGGAGGCCATCCTCAGGCAGGGCCTTCTAAGAACATCTTGCTGGCTTGGCGGAGTACCTGGGCCTCCCCGACCCAAGGTCGAGCAGCCAACAGAGGGGGTTCTGGCATAAGTCCTCACGCGACGCCCCTCTGCCAACACGGGGATTCCACTGCAAACCGATGTAGTCTCCCTGGCCAAGAATGGTTGGCTTAAGCCCCACTCGGTCCAGCAGGTCAATCGACGCCTGGATGCCAAGTACAGGCAGATGGAGGGGGGATAAACTCTTGCTCTCGACCCATACTCAGCCACACTCCTCGGTGATTGCTGCGGCATCACTATACTCCAAGCCTCAGTCGTCCTCGGCCTCCTCCTCTGCAGTGCTGCTAGGCAAGGAGGAGAAGATCTTGGAGGCGTACGGCAAGAAGATCTACTCTAACGCCTCCTTGCACCTTCGTCAGGCCAACGCAGATACCAAGCTGGCTGCTGCCAACCAAAGGTTATGGCGGGAATTCGCGGACTTCCTCCCGGAACTCCCCGCCCAGTGCCACTCACGCTTCAAGGTGGGGCTAGCAGAAGCCAAGCTTGTGGCGCAGGACCTCATGGAATCCCCAATGGCTCATATCGATACCTCAAGCCGTGCCATCTGCATTGGCATGAGGATAACAGCCTGGCTCTGGGCAACGAAATTCAACCCGGATGTCTAGGAGCGCATACGAGATCCACCGTTCGAGGGGGGAGGGGGGCCCTCTTCCACTCCTCTACGGACGAAGAGCTGGACAAAAAGAGGAACAGCTCACAAACGGCAAAGTCTTTATACATTCTTACAAAGACCACGCCCAAATCGTACTCCCAATCTCAGCAGTGCTCTGAAAAGGGTTGTACATATTGAGGGTTCCGCGGCTTCCAGGAACGCAGATCCAGGCAGCCGGACCGTTCGCCATCTCAGAACCGGTGCAAACAACAAAAAGGGGTGGGGGGAGTAAGGGCTTTTTCCAGTCCCCCTCCTCAGCATCAGCCTCCGAGGGAAAGAAGGCATGACATGCCCCTTTGGGTCCACGTGTCGCTGGTGGGGGTCAGACTTGCTCTCCCTGCAAAATTCTGGCGCCAGAATTTCGCGGATCCCTGGATCCTCTCTGTAGTATGCACGGGGTACCGCCTTCCTATCCCATCCCATCCTCTCCTCCTTCCTCCCCTCCCCTCCCACAGGTTGGGACAGCAACTCTTTTGGCGGAGATCTGGTCGGTCGTAAAGAGCCAGGCAGTGGAGGAAGTTCCAGGCTCCCAGCAAGGGTTTGGCTTCTACTCCAGGATTGTCACCATTCAGAAAAAGAATCAGGCGGGCCTTAGAGTTGTGCTGGACCTTTCCACCCTCAACCGCTCCCTACCCCTGCAAAAATTCAAGATGGTTACGCAAGCTTTTATAGCTGAGACATTGGACAAGGGAGACTGGATGTGTTCCCTGGACCTGAAGGACATGTACCTACACGTCCCGATTTGGCAGCCCCATCGTTCTTTCTTACGGTTCAGGATCATGGGCTACCATTTTCAATACAAAGTCCTTCCGTTTGGCCTCAACTCGGCCCCCAGGATCTTTACCAGACTCATGATCGCTGTGGCGGCTCTGCTGCGAGCGCTGGGCCTCCACATAACTACCCATACCTCAACAACTAGCTCGTCAGGGGTACCTCTCCGAAGCGGTTCACCACTCTTCCCATGCCCTATGAACACACTGCACGATCTGGGCTTCTTGCTCAACCTCAAGAAGTCACAGCTGCAGCCTACGCAGACTTTGACGTTCCTGGGACTTATTTGGGACACATGCTCCAAGAGGGTCTTCCCTTCGGAGGACAAAATCTCGGCCATCAAGAGGGCCATTGCCCACTTTCTCAGCAGAGAAGTCACCTCGCCCTGGTGGTACCAACATCTCCCGGGTCTACTGGCAGCGGTCCTGATGGCCGTGCCACACACGAGACTAAGGATGAGAAGAATTCAGCTGCACTTCGCAGCCTCATGGAATCAGGCACCGGGCTCGCAATCGGCTTCCCCGCAGGCCACCATCACCACAGACTCCTCGCTCGAGGGCTGGGGAGCCACCCTGGACGATCTATCGGTCCACGGCACCTGGACTCGACAGGAGCGGGAATGCCACATCAATTGGTTGGAGCTGAACGCCATCTGGCTAGCGCTCAGAGCATTCCTACCACTTCTCAAGGGCAAAGTTGTCCTCACCCAGACAGTCAACTCGACCAGCATGTACTATGTCAACAAGCAGGGAGGCACCAGATCCCCTCCTCCTCGGCGATCAGCATGTCGGAATGGGCCCTGGAACACGACATTTACCTCTCGGTAGTCCACCTCCCGGGGGAATCCAACCTGGAAGCGGACAGGCTCAGCAGGCTGGTAGCGGACTATTACGAGTGGCAGCTAAACAGCCTTGTTATTCAGGAGATCTTCAACAGGTGGGGTCACCCCCACATGGATCTCTTTGCCACCTGGCACAACAAGAAGTGTCCCCAGTTCACATCCTGGCAAGGTCAGGGCCCCGGCTCTTTGGGCGACGTATTTCACCTCCAGTGGACTGGCATAAAAGCCTACGCCTTTCCGCCCACTCCTCTGATCCACAGGGTAATTTGCAAGATCAAGGCGTCTCACCGACTCCTTATCATTCGGATAGCTCCATGGTAGCCGGCCAGGCCATGGTTTTAGGAGCTCCTCAACCTCTCGGAGCTGCCCCCGATACACCTTCCGACAGGCCCAGCACATCATCTAGCGCAGCAGGGGGGCAGAATCATCCACCCTGCACCAGGGAAACTTGCCCTCACAGCGTGATACCCGAGCAGGTAACGCTTCGTCACCTTAGCCTCTCGCAGGCTAATGTGGAGATCATACAGGGCGCCAGGAGAAAAGCCACCAGGGCCCAGTACAAAAGCAAATGGACCAGATTATACCACTGGGCAGACTCCAAGGGAATTCGGTGCACCTCGCTCATTCAGGCATACAGGTGGACACCTGCCGCACATACCTTAAAGCCGTTGGGGCTTACAGGAACTCGGAGGAAGGCATTTTTTCCTCCTCCAACCCTATTGTCAAGAGACATCTGACGGGTCTCGCTAGGCTCTACCCGCCCATCAAGACTCTGCACCCTGTGTGGGACCTTAACATAGTCTTGGGCACTCTGGCGCACAAACCATTCAAGCCAATGGCATCCGTGGACATCAGGCTAGTCACCATTAAGACGGCCTTACTAGTCGGTCTCACCTCGGCTCGCAGAGTCAGCGAGATCCAGGCGCTGGTCGCCTCTGAACCATATGCCACCTTTCACAAGGACATGGTAGGCATGCGGAAGCACCCAGCATTTCTGCCCAATGTTCCATCTGCGTTTCACTTGAACGAGGAAATAGTCCTTCCTACGTTCTTTCCCGATCCCAAGGACGAAGCACAGAGTGCTGCACTGCCTGGATGTCAGGCGTGCCCTAAATTTCTACTTGGACAGGACCAAGGGCTTCTGCAAGTCAAACACCCTGTTTCTCACTTGCGGAGGGTCGAGGCCAGGCTACCAGACCTCTAAGGCTTCCATATCCCGTTGGATGGTCTCTGCCATCAAAGAAGTGTATGAGAGCCAGTATAAGCCGCTCCTGGCAACATGCATGCCCACACGGTCAGGGCCAAGGCAACGGCCATCGCGTTCCTTTGCCATGTCATAAGCAGTACGGCCACTTGGGCCTCTCCCTCGGCCTTCTGCAAGCATTACTGTTTGGATGCCGTCTCTAGATCGGATGCGGCTTTCGGACAGGTGGTTCTCAGGAACCTATCTGCTTAAGGAGGGTCTCCTCTCCACCCTGGGGCTACAATCAGTTGTAATCACCCATACAGTATGGAGAAAAGGGGAGGGGACGTAAGAGTAATTATAGGTTACTCACCGTAGTGACTAACATACTTAGTCCATAGTCCCCTTTCCTCCATACGTCCCACCAACTTCCACCTAATAATACTGGTGTTGTTAGGCAATGTTAAATCCATTGTCGATGCATCAATGGGGACTGGGGTGTGGCGCCGGAGGGCGGATTCAGGGCAGCGCATGCTCTCGGCCGCAACCCCGCACGCCTCTAAATTTAAAGGGGGAGAAGGTTTTTCTGGTGAAAAAGGAAGGGACGCCCATACAGTATGGAGGAGAGGAGACTATGGATTAAGAGTACATTAGTCACTGCGGTGAGTAACTTATAATTTATTGTAAAGACTATCTGTAAGGAATTCGACTATCTGCATGGTGGGTGTGCACTCACCTGTTTTTATCAAGGTTATAAATGAAATTGAATGGTAGTAGATCAATCTCTGGAAAATGTGTTGGGCTAATCCGCACACATTTTCCTATACTCACCCCACGACATACACATAGACATGTGTACTCTGCGTGGAGAGAGCCTACAGGTGCCATCGCCCCTGTCATATTTAGTTGAGATATGACAGCCAGGATAAAACCATGTTATCTCAGAAGGGGAGGGCAAACCCTTCCCCCTGCCATGGCCAGCCTAATTAATTATCAAAGGCTCCATGGATCCACCCTGTCCTTTTGTTTAGCTGTGCAAATGGTGTCAACAATTAACATGCTAAACGAATATACTTCAACAGGCCACATAGGGCCTGGCTGCAGAGGTTAACAAAGGAGACCGGAAACCCCAAAAACATTTGATATGCACTGTGTCAACCAGAGGCCTGCTCCCACCCTCAGTATCAATGGACAGTGAAATGTTGTGTGGGACTGCACGTATTGTAGTAGTCATACCCTCAGGGGGACTGAATTCAGAAGGTAGGAGTATGTGGATTGACGTCGCCAGGGAGTCTGGTCCCGCTGCAGCTTCAAGGGAGACCTGCCGATTTAATCAGGAACCACAGAGAGCTCCATTGACCACAGAGACCCTTTCATGCACAGCAGACAGGAAGATGGGTGGGACTTAGTATTACATATTTTCACCCTTTTACCTTTTCTGTTGCAAAGCACTTTGGTTATGACCGCATGCATACAGGAGATTGTTGGAGGGGACCTAGAATTGGTAGGCTTACCCTCCACCAATCCATGTGGCCCATTTGGCTTTAAAAGAGGGCTGACCCCTCATCATCTGAAGACTTTGCAAGGAGTAGCAAGAAGAACTCAGCGTGCCCTGCTAGGTTCTGCAGCAAGCTTCCTAGGTGGGAAGTGCCAGAGAGTCTCTGAATCAAACCAAGCACAAGGCATCTACCTGCAACACTCTCTTCAGCTTTGGGATGTCTGCCTTAAAGGACACAAGCCCAGTGAAAAAGCTAGAAGTGCATCAACAAGCATCTACCAACGTCCGTCTTAAAGGACATTTTCAAACCAGTCGAGCCCATCTAGCTGTGAACGACTGCACAGCTGACTTACGCTGCAGTCACTGACGCTGTGCCATCTTGAACTATCATAGAAGCTGCATAGCACCCTGAAATTGATTCTACCCTGTTTAGCGCCAAGAACATCTACAGCACAAGGTACATTGTGGTTCTGTCCACCTGGTCCTTCTCCGAAGGCACCTAGTGACATTTTGTGACCCATTGCTTCCTTTGAGTTGGAACCAAGTATCCTTGAACTATTGTGAATAATTACTATACTGACTACCCTTCTAGTCAGTATCCAGAGTGCCTGCCGTTTCCTTCTTTGAAACTGTCTGTCATCAGCATTCCTTTACAGGGTGGGCTGTATTTTTGCAGTTTGCTAGAACTGTCTGGTTTGATAATAATAAAACAGATATTTGTATACAACCTTGACTGGACAGTCTCTTTTATTATTGGGTAATCTGGGTATTTTTTCGCTGTGTTGCAACTAACCAACAATATACGACATTGCAGAGATAAGCCTGCTGTTCCGTATGCGTTACCAGAATTGGACAAGGAGGTTTATAATTGACTTGTGTTTCCAATCTGATATTTATTGTAACAGTAAGCAAAGTGAAATTAGCCTTAGGAACAATTTTCCACACTATAGAATGCCTTACAAAATTGAATCAAACGTGGTGGAAACACGAAAACATAGAAGTGGGGAACAGTTACTGTGGAAGAAGCCTGGAGAGAAGTATAAAGTCTAATAAAGAACTGTTAATAAACACTCTCATCAAAAGGCAAATGATCTAGGAGAAAGGAGTTATTCTTCTGGCTTCCCAAGACAGTTTTGTTGACACTAGGGCAAGTGTTGCCAAATATTTTGTCAAGACGCTGCTTAACCAGTGTACCAGGAGAAGGGAGTTGTCCTAGTATTCTAGATCCTTGTGGAACATGAACTCTTAGTTAAGACTTCTAAGGTCGATACCAGTGAGCCAGGAAAATTGAGTCATTCTCATGGGGTTCTTTATGTTGTTTGTATATATGGTGGTAGGGTTAGATTTGTGTAGTTTTGGATAGAGGACATGACTTTCTTTTTAATTTGGACAAATCATATATCATATCACTATGACGACAAGCACCTGGGCTTCCTTAGTTAGGTAGGGAATACCCTTTAGAATAGGGAGAGTTGGCCCATCCTTATTATTTAATAAAGTGTTGACAATACGTGTCAGGAATCAGGGTTGGCAAAGGCGTGGAGTGTTAAAGTACGTCTATTGAGACATTATGTGCTGGGAAGGACGTGAAAACTACAGTTCCCAGCATCCTGTGTGCTTTTCGGTAGTTCGGCCTGTGCGCGGCTTGCCAGCTGTATTGAATCAGGGACAGCTTAATGGCAGGCAACGGCTGCAGGCAGGTGTGGCTTATTGTTGATTATGCAGCAGGAGGCAGGCGGCCGCGTTCGGCAGCAGGAGGCAGGAGTCCGCGTGTGACGAGGAGCGATGCAAGTGAGGAACTCCTGAACTTACGCGGTCACGGTGGGCAGGAGGGGCGCAAAGCTGCCGGCAGAGACACAGCCTTCAGATCTTCATCTGGGAAGTCCCTCGTGGCTCCCCAGACCTAAGATAAGTACTCGTGGGGGCAATATTATTCTCAAATGTTGGAAGTGATTTACAGCGGATCAATGTTTGTCTGGGAGGTCCCAAGGGGCTCTCCAGACCTGAGATAAGGAACACCCTCATCTTCTTGAATGCAATCATGGGGAAAACAAAGTGTGTTGGTTAAGCGTATGTTACATGACCTTTGCAAACATTGTGTTGGGTTAACGCAGGAAGTACTGCATATGGACAAAGACACTTCCGTAGTGCAAGGAACTAAGGGAAACGCATTTATGTTGTAAATTGCTAAAGCCGCCCGAAGGGCCATGTGTACTGTCTAATCATTCTTGGAAGCTTTCCCTTATGTGTTTTCATACTGCTTGCTTATGTGTGGTTCATGTCAGAGCATGATATGTCAGAGCATGGTACAGTACATGTATTAAGGTGTGCTATTCAGGAATCAGGTAAATGTTAATAGCGCAGGTGGTATTTCTGTTTGTTCAATGTTAAATAGAGTTGGGTTTTTTCCTGGTGCTTCCCCTGTCCCATCCACATTAGGAGTTCCCTACCCTCTTTCCGGTGTTCCTAATTTCCCCACCCTATCCACAACCTCTCCCTAACCCCTCTTCCCCCGATTGGCTGCCACATGGCGACCTGTTGTCTAAATCAGGCGCATGTGCCAACCACGGTGGGAGGGTCGAGTTCATTCGGCTTCTGTGGTTCGGGGGAGCGTGTCGATCTCTCTTCCTTCCAGTTAGTGTGATTGTGACACTACGCTACTCCTTTGTTCGACTCCTTCCTACAGCATGCCACAATTCTGAGACGCCATTGAATTCTGGTGAACATGCATAAACACTCCGGTCGAGCCAAAATCCATTTTAAGGTAGTGTGACTGAGCAGTAAGGCTTAGACCTAGGAGACTGTGAGAGGGGTGAAGGGTTCTATTTAGCACACACAAAGCACTCTTAACACATGTTTGGCAGCATGTATACAAATACAGTTCTATTAATGTATGCCTTGGACAACTCTTCGCTATTAAAATCCACAGGTATTATGCTAAACATACACTACTTAGTTTTATGTACTCGTCCACTTTTGGGGTCCTCTGGCTGCAGAGCACCTGCTATTTACTTTTAAACACTCTTATATCACCAATAGAATTGAAAATGAAAGTACTGTACCTGATCAAATGCCAATAAAAAGATGTTTATCACCAATAGACAAATGTAGTGGTGCAAAGTAAGTGACGAAAGAACAAGGTAAGAAATAACCAATGTAGAGAACTAATATGTAAGGAAAAATGTTAATTTAAAACACAATACACAACCCTATAACTATACTGTTCTACACTTTAGAAGTCCTTAACTTGCTAGAAGAGATAGTGCATAGTGCCTTTAGAATCAAGTTCCAACAGAACTTTCTGAAGGAGGCTAGGAGTCTCTTAATAGGCATGGCAAAGCCAACAAGCAGTTAAGTGTTTTAGAGCTAAAGAACAGTAGAAGTAAAGTTTTAGGAGACCCTCTCCCAATCCAGCGACCTTATGGGAAGCCCATGGAGGATCCTTGACTCCACCGATCAGTCGGGCAAGAGAGAGGTAGGCCAAGAACGTTATGCCTGTTAAGCCCTATTGTGGTAGGAACAGGTATATTTACTCACCCCCTCTATTCTGATTACCTCATGGACCATTTGGAGGCTCTTGACATTGCTGCGACCCTGTGATTCATGTCTTGGTTCTGTGTATGGGGGTCTAGGAGTTTCTGGTCCAGATGTTACTTTGAGCATCAGGATTTAGATCTGACTGGTCAGCGGTTCCATGCTCTGATGAGACAGTTCCTGGCACTGGACAGTTCGACTACCCTGGCATGATGAAAGGATTACCACAGTGTCTATGACCTTAGATAACCCTCAGGACATGATGTAGGTGGAAAGTGGCGATTGCCACTGCAAACAAATTGCATACGTCATTTTTTGTGGTGGAAACAAAGAAGCTCATCCTACAAGGCCCTGCTTTGTGTGGGATAGTTGTAACTGCAGGGGACGACTTCTTGTTAAACAAGTTGGGGATCTGCGAAGTACCAGGTCCAAAGTCGGAATAACGACTGATTGAGCAAGGTAGCCCTTGAGGAAGCTGGTCAGCCCACAGGTTGGTTCTGGTACATTTCTAGAAGCTTCCAAGGGCAGGATCCTCAAGCAGGGGTTGAGACCGGTTGTTCCCGACAGTTCAGGGGTTGAAGCACTGATGAAGGCCTTCTGGACTTCAGAAAAGGAGCAGGGTTTCACCAGGATGGTTGTAGAAGACTATGTTGGATGGCTTCCACTGCGAGTTCTGGGTTTTCAGCAAGATACTCCTTTGGTAGCCATTCTTCTGATCATCATGGGAACAGAATACTCCTCTTGTCCAGGATTAGAGCTGGATTCATGCCCCAAGCCCACCGATGGTAAGGATCACCACCATTCAAACTGGCAGGGACTGTCCAATCATAGACAGCCTCCCACCATTACATCTACCTAGCCCGGATGTGGATTAGGACCACCATGAGCACCCTTGCTCATCTACTCAGCGAGATATTTAACAGTAGGCATCTTTGTGGTTTCTTTACAGGAGTGAGTTTGTGACTGTCTATAGTTAAGTTGATTGCGTTTTGTCTGATTTGTCTGTTTTTATAGAACCTTGATTAGGAATTCTTTTATTTAAAATACGTTGTACTTGTGGTGTTTGGGGTCCTATTGCCATCATTTCACACCCCTCCTGAAGATATTTAGCCTACCCTACTAAAGGAGGAACAGACGATATATCTTTCAGGCTGCAACTGTTTCACCTTTGATTGGGATCACTGCTGGTTTAGTAGTTGGGTGAAGCTGAGTAGGCGGTTTAGCTACGACTCATAGAAACGGGAGTAGGGGTGGGCACGACTAATTGTAAAAAAAGTTAAGCAAAGTAATCACAACTTCCAGGCATCATCCAGGAAACCTGATCACCCTATCTGGAACTAAATGGACTAAAAGTAACTGGCGAATCTAAACCAGAACTGGGGACACCTTTAATCGCGTATACAGTCTTTATAACTAAAAATGTATAGAGACATGCACATATACCGAAACTTTTGCAATGACAAAACATAACGAAAATGTATGTGGGGGTGGGGTAAAGGATTCAATCTTGTGGGAAAATGGTTGGGGTGGGTTTTTAGGGGTGGGAAACGGTTTGCGGGGACAACCCCCCCACATTATTTTTTATCAGTATAAGTGCATTCTACATTAAATGTGTCGTTATAAAAGTAGTCAATACTACTGCACATTACATTTGTTTCACATCAGTATAATAATATGCTTAGACAAGATGTTGGTGGATCTTCATTATATACATCCTTCAATATTATGTTGATTGTGTTTTCTCAATAGAGGCAGGGGACACAACAGACAATGCATTTCAGGCTTTCAGGTCCCTCCTCGGGGCTGATTCTGTCGTGCTAGGTCTGATTATGTAGTTACATGTCTGGTGGTTTAAACAGTTGAATCTATGTAAACGGGAACGTCTCCTCGATCTGGTTTACGACAACGCCAGGTGGCGGAGCGCGTGCCGCACTGTGCATGGTTTATCGAGCTACACGCACATTTTCTATATGTTTCTGTTGAATGGGTAAATGCAATCCTTGTTATGGAAGTAAAACTGTGTGGGCTATTTGGCGGGCTATGGTAGGAAGCTTATCTAGTTTCTTATTGACTTTTCAGATGCTTTATGCAAAATTACTTGATATAATGGGTCTCGCGTTGGAGACTCTATGGAAACAAAACTGTTCCATGTATCTTAAGTGAGTTACTTTTAGCTAGCACTCATGCTGTACTCCCGCAGAGAGGTAAGTAGTCATTTCGTCACTAACATTCAGTGCACTGAGTTCTACTACTGCTCATCACAGTCCTGGATTTTGTCCCACCGGCTCTACTGTGTGTGTGTGTGGCATGTTTCTTCAAACACTTTGGCGCTCTTTGATTATTGTAAACAAGAGGGATGTGGGTATGGTCAGGTGGTTTATATCCTAATGGGAAGAAGGCCTAACAATTTGTTACAATTAAAGGATGAGTCCAATTGTCTGTTTCCATTGCATAATTTAGCATCATAGAGAAGGACCAGGATCAGAAAGCAAGATTACTAGGAAGTAATGAGAGCATTTCTACTTTTCATGTGTCGTTATAAAGAATGTGAACTTAACATGCACCTTTAGGGTGAGTAACCTCTGTACACACCCCCTCTAACACATGTCGTCTGCAGCTGTTCCATGTGCATGGTGTCATGTTATATGCCCTACACACCCCATTCCTCTTGATGTGCTTCTCACCAGTCTTCTCACGTATGGGGCAAAAAGGCACTGGCACTACTCAGTAGCTGGGTACGCATTGTAATACCTTTGTGCTCACACACAATCGCTGGACTGCAATGTGTTGCAAGTGGACGTTTTCACAATGTGTTTCATTTTGCCTCTTTTGGCCCTGGTTGAAACCGCTCATGGCATTGGTCTCTCCTCTAGCTTTTCTAATGGTGCGTGATAAACATGGGGATAGCATTTGAGGTTAAGAGTGATTGAGTACAAGATGGTTTTATTTTTTTATAATTGAACAATATGGTGGGGTAGTGCTGCAATGTCAGTGATGGCATTGATGATAGCATCAACGTGGCCATTTGTGAGGACATGAGCTGTGGAAGGATGCGGATGTTAATAGCTACCCTCTGTGAGACCAGATTGTATGGAGAAGCCTGGTTTTTTTATTATTCACCATTGTTGGAGAATCATGACCCATTTAGGGATTCAATTATCCATCATTCATTCTGATTAGTAGTGACATGAAGTAGTGACAGTAGTGACATTAGAAATCCACATGATTCTGCCACTTTGTATGCATTTGCAATTTTCTATAGAATGAGGCCTGTTATATTTGAAGTGCCATGTGGAGACACATGTTATATTTGTAGAGACATGTAGACACATAGAGATATGTTGTTATGTATTATGTATGCATTGTAGAGATACACGCATGAGTGTGCACTTAGAATATGCATTGAGTCTGCATTATAGATGGCGCTTGGTTTTGCGAGTGAGAGAGTAAGCACTAGAGAAAGCATGACGCCATCCTGAATGGGACAGCACAGAAGCACTGCAGCACTGCGAAAGTTGTTATGAGTGTGAACGAAGAATGCATAAACAGTTTCTTAGCAGACAGAGATTAGAGGTCGCCTTTGCCTTAGTAGAGGCACAGAGAAGGGCTGGTTTATCAGGCCCTGGGTTGTGCTTCGCAGACAGAGAAAAGGTGAGGGCAGGCATCAATGTAGAGCAAGAGGAGCTTTGCACGGAGAGACATGCAGAAGGAGAGAGGGAGTGAATGGAGAAATATGGGGAGATGGGAGGATGGTTCGCAGACAGAAGAAGATATGGTATAGATATGTAGAAAATGTCATGATGACCAGAACATGCTGTGATTGAAAAGTACAAGTACATGCATCACAGACTTTTAGGCACTGCTCAAATATAGAAAGGCTGACAGATAGAAGAGAGGCATTTTAGCTTAAAGAGACATGTAACCATGGATATGTATTTACGTCATTGAACAGTATGAGAGCTGAAGCTTTGGGAGTTTCGTGTTCGAGGTGCTAGTTGTTGGAGATGGAGTGTTATATGGAGTTTTGGATGGAGATGCTCACGGACTCTGAGATGGAAGAGAGATGTTTGCTGGTGGCATAGGAGAGAGGTTTGAATGACTGAGAGAGGAAGCAGAAGGGGAAGCATTCTGATGAGAGCTGATGAGATCGATCTGGCGAGAGAGAGGCCAAGGAGAGGCTCGGACTGACTGACTGGCTGGTTGCAGAGGTAGCTGGAGAGGAGAGACAGAGCAACACAGAGCAAAAGGGGAGTATTGATAAGGCGCGTGCATGGGGAATTAGAACAGACACTTGCACAGAGCTTTGGCTGTCATGATAGATGGGGTAATCAGACAGGGATTGTCTTAGAGAGTGTGAAGTATGGTGTGGATTGGAGAGGAATGGTGTGGATTGGAGTTGCTATTAGATTGCTTGCATTAGAAACCTGTAAGGCTTATAGTTATTGCATTGCAGATTTGCACCAAAAGCATAAAAGGTGTGTGAGTGTGTGGTAATAAGTGAACCACTCACTTAGCCTTTTTGAACTACAAATGAACCTTTATTGGAACAACAAGCCTTAAAAATTCAATAACTTAGCATTTCCAGGAAGAAAAGATAACTTTAAAAAAAATGAAATGTTTTCAAAGAGTTCATAACTTCTTGTATCTCCTTAAAGGGTCCCAGGAGTAACTCTCTCCCTCCTTGATATATTCTATAATGTCTCCAAGTGGGCCAGAACTAGTCTCTCTTGTGGAATCTCCTTAGTATTATAATGTTATGCATTCGTGGAAGCTTGGCTGTCTAATTCGTTTTTCAAACCAGGCTGTTGTGAAGCAAACTATTCATTTATACACTATAGTCTCTCTCCCTTCACTGGCGTGCATCCACCTGCACCTCGCCCTTTCCGTAGTATTAACTTATCTAGCTCACCTCTTTGTTTCCCCTTCAGTCCGATCGTAATGATCAACTCTTTCAAACCTGCTTCCTTACGGCCCGAGCGGCCGTCAGCCATTGGTCTCCGCCCACTCGGCAGATGATTGGGTGATGGAGTCGGGCCCCTTTTCCTTCCTGCCTTCAGTAACAAGGAAGCAAAGGTGTAACGCTCACCTGACTCCCACGGAGGTGCTGGCCTGGTTCGTGCTGCTGTGACCTCTTCTAAGGGGCGCAGGGTTCGGAAGACGGACTGGACCGGGCCCCCAAATCTGTCTGCGGGGTAATGCAATCGGCCTCCCACTTTCTCCTCTCACCCTCCTCGAAACCCTTCTGTGATTCCTCGTAGCGTCTCACCTTAGGGTCTGGAAGGACGAGCTCTCCATCCTGCTTCTGATGCAGGGACGCGTTGGTATCCAGTTACTTCACTGGATTTTCGGATTGGTGAGAACCAAACTTGCTTGGCTTCCAGGTAAGTTTTTTGATAAGAGGTTCCCCTTGTGTCCATGCATTAATGTACTAATGCTAGTGTCTTTTTCCCCTTAGGGCCCGGGGTCCAGAAATGCCAGGATGCGGCGCAGATCCAAAATGAAGAGGGAATGAATCAACAGGTAAGTCTTAACATGGAGATTTAGCTTTCCTTATTCCCTTCTCTCTCTCACCTTTTTGTTCTGGTCTTTTTCTCCCTAGGCGTTGGGGCGTGACTGCGAATCCGGATGATCGCTGCTGAACATGGAGGCGCCCTGTAAAGGTGAGTGGAATGCGGCGCTGCAGCGATCGACGCGATGAGCTTTTAAATAAAAGTCTTCCTTTTCAGGATTGTCGGCGAGATGTCTCCGGGATGCGGATTTAGCAGGTAAGGACTTGTCCTTCTTCTGTTCTCTTCTTCTCTTCCTTTGCAGGTGATCCAGGATGCTGGCAGGCATGGCAGAAGTCAGGATGCAGGAGCAGACACGGTGAGCGTCCAGCTGCTAGATGCAGAACAACGCGAAGCACGTGTGGCTGTTCGGGTGGGGTTTAAATAGCCTTGGAAGAAGTTCCAGGTATGTATCCTTCCTCCAATCAGGTATGTATCCTTCCCCGACCACGCCCGGATGGTAAATTAGTCCCACAGGTAAAGTAGTTCCTTTCAGGCCTCAAGGAGGCCGGGATCCTGCAGCATGGTCTGCATCAGGTAAGTGCACCCAAGCACTCCCATAATGAGCCTGGCGCCTATGGCGCCAGGACTGATGTCTTTTATGAGCCTGACGCCATAGGCACCAGGACACTGTCCAAAGGGCCCCTACATGGGGTTGCTGGGTCCTTCCTTGGGGACTGGATGTCCGCTTTCGGGGACGCAGGGCTTGAACCGGCTCCCCGGGAGCGGGCATCATGACAGCACTCCCCACCCCCCCCCCCAAGGCCCCTCCCAAGGTTGTTCCCTCCGGGGGTTTTGGTTTGTCTGGGAAGAGTCGGTGGAATTTCCTGACTAATCCAGGTGCATGCACATGGTCGCTGGGTTCCCACGACCTCTCCTGAGGTCCGTACCCCTTCCAATCAATTAGGTAGAACAGTTTTGACCTAAACATTTTTGAGTCTAAAATGTTCTTCACTTCGAATTCGGGCTCCCCATCTATTAGAATAGGTTCTGGAGGTTTGAGTACTCGGGTTCCGGGTACCACTGGTTTCAGAAGTGACACATGAAAAACAGGGTGAATTTGCATACTAGCTGGTAAATCAAGTTTAACAGCCACTGGGTTAATTATTGCCGTAATAGAATAAGGTCCCAGATATTTTGGGTTAAAAGTTCGAGGCCCTTTGAGTGGTAAATGTCTGGTAGCTAACCACACTTGATCCCCAATCTGATACGGAGGTGCTTCACTCCGATGTAGATCAGCATTCTCCTTGTATTTTCTCTTGGCTTGTTGTAAATGCGTAGTTGCTTCTTTGAAGGCTTGGGTAATTGTAGAATGCAGATGTTCTACTGCAGGCATTCCAGGGTTCTGAGGTGAGTCAAGGTTTGAGGTTCGAGGGTGATGCCCAAACAAAGTATAAAAAGGACTGTGGCCAGTTCCAGAGTGTACCGAATTATTATATGCGTACTCGGCTATCCAAAAAATGTCTTTCCAGTTGCTTTCAGATTGCTGTAACATACACCGTAAGTACTGTTCAAGGGTCTGATTTGTCCTCTCGGTCTGACCATCGGTCTGAGGGTGGTGACTGGTCGATAATCTTACGTCGATCTGCGCCATTTGACAACATTTGCGCCAGAAGTGGGAAATGAATTGGCTTCCCCGGTTAGAGATTAGTATAGATGGGAATCCATGTAGCCGAACAATATTTTCGAGGAATTCTTTGGCTAGGACAGAAGCTGAAGGTAAACCTTTCAAAGGAATAAAGTGGGCCATTTTGGAAAACAAATCCACAATTACCAGAATAGTATTGTACCCCGAACAAGGAGGCAGGTCCGTAATAAAATCCATTGATAGGGTGTGCCAGGGTGCTGGCGGTATGTCTAGAGGTTAAAGGAGACCGGCTGGTCTTTTCTTTTGACTTTTATTTTGGGCGCAAACACCACAGGACATCACAAAAGATTTAACATATTTTCGCCAAGAGGGCCACCAAAATTGTCGTTTCACCTTTTCCTCTGTCTTGGCAATACCGGGGTGTCCCTCTATTAATGTATCATGATAACCGGAAATAACTAGTTTGTGTAATTCCTTATGTGGCAGGAATAAGCGTCCTTGGAAATAAGGTAAACCATTATCTATGGTAAAGTCTGATCCCTTTTGTATCCAAGCCTGTAAGGTTGTAGGGTCCAGGAGTTGTTTCACTCTGGCTTGAATGTCTTCAAGCGTCTGTAACAAAGTCATGCCTAGAATCCTCTGTTCGGGAATTATTGGTACTGGTTCTGAGTTTGTATCAGATTCTCCCATTCCAATTCGGGATAAGGCGTCTGCTTTGCCATTCTTGCAGCCAGGTCGATAGGTAATCACGAAATCAAAATCAGCGAAAAACAAAGCCCATCGGAGCTGCCGTGATGACTGAGCCTTGGTGGTTTTCAAATACTGTAAATTCCGGTGATCAGTGATCACTGTGATGGTATGTCGAGCGCCAAGCAGATAATGCCGCCAGGCTTTAAAAGCAGACTTAATGGCTAACAGTTCTTTGTCCGTGATTGCATAATTAACCTCGGGTGCCGAGAATTTTCTGGACCAAAATGCTACGGGATGCAGCTGGTTGGTTTCGGGATCTCTTTGGGACAGGACAGCTCCCATGGCTAAGCTGGATGCGTCAGTCTCGACGACATAAGGGAGATCTGGACGCGGGTGTTTCAATATAGGTGCGGAGGTAAACTTAGCTTTTAAATCCTGAAAGGCCTGCTCGGCTTCTTCAGACCATTCAAAACGTTTATTTTTCCTCAAGAGTGCAGTAATGGGTTGTACCACGCGTGAAAATTCCGGGATAAACCTGCGATAGAAATTGGCAAAGCCGAGCATGCTTTGAACCCCTTTTACAGAGCTGGGTGATGGCCATTTGAGGATTGCATCCACTTTTCTTGAGTCCATTCGGACTCCTTTGGGTGTCAGGATGAAACCTAGAAACTCGACTTCTGTGGTATGGAAAACACATCTCTCCAATTTAGCAAATAGTTTGTGTTGGCGCAGTTTCTCAAGTACTGCCCTGACGTGTTTTCTGTGATCAGATTCCGAAGAGGAGTACACCAGAATGTCATCGATATATACGACAACACAAACATCGATGAGTTCCCGAAGGACATCATTCATGAAGTATTGGAAGGCAGCCGGCGCGTTACACAATCCGAAAGGCATCACCTGGTACTCGAATAATCCGTATTTAGTACGGAAGGCAGTTTTCCATTTGTCGCCTTCTTTAACTCGTACCAGATAAGCCCCCCGGAGATCTAACTTGGTGTATATGCAAGCGTCCTTCACCTGGTCAAGGAGTTCAGGGATCAGAGGCAGAGGATAACGGTTTTCAACCGTTATCTGGTTCAATGCGCGGTAATCGATACAAGTTCTAAGGTCGCCTTCTTTTTTGGGCACGAAGAACAAAGCCGAGGATGCCGGGGACTTTGACGGGCGAATAAAACCATTAGCTAGGTATTGATCCAAATATTGTCTCAAATGCAGATTCTCAGGTTCGGTAAGGGCATAAATCCTGCTACAAGGGGGTTGTGCACCGGGCACCAGATCGATTTGGCAATCGTACGATCTGTGAGGAGGTAACGTGTTGGCCTGTTCCTTTTGGAAGACGTCCTGAAAGTCTTGGTATTCCGGAGGTAGTTGCATGGAGGCAGAGGTTACAGATGCTAGATTAATCTTCAGGTTTTCTGGGTAGCAGGTTTGTGTACAATCCGGGAAGGTTATTCTCTTAGCTCGCCAATCAATTCGAGGATTATGTGTCTCTAACCAAGGGATTCCAAGAATAACCTGAAACTGTGGAGCCTTGATTACATCAAACACAACACCCTCCCGATGGCCGTCGGGACCAATAAGAGTCACCTCAGTAGTGGAATGTGTTACCGGTCCAGAGGCAATTTCAGTTCCATCGACTGTGGTGATGACATCTTTGCTGGTTTTAGGACGGAGAGGGAGGTTAATCCTAGAGACCAATTCACGATCCACATAGTTTCCAATAGCCCCACTATCGATGTATGCCTTTATTGCATGCAACCGCTTAGGCTGTTCTGGATCTACGAGAACCATTGGCACAATGAAATGCGAGGTCTGAGAGTTAGTTTTCAAGCTCGGCAAGCGGACCCCTACACTTGTCGGACGGAGTCGTTTCCCGAAACAGAGTCTTCATGGTTTTTATCAGCGGCTCCTACCGCCTTTCGGGGCGGTTTTGCCGTGCAATCTCGTAGAAAGTGTCCAGAATTCCCACAATAAAGACATAATTTTAACTGCCGCCTCCTTTTACGTTCCTTTTGAGTTAAGGGTCCTTTAACCCCTCCAATTTGCATAGGCTCGGAGACATCAACTCCCTTGGGATTAGCATGGGTCTTGACCAACACCCGGGTCTCAAACCTGGACCGATCTGCTTTTCTGTTTTGAAGTCTGTGATCCAATTGGACCACTAAGTCTATATACTCTGTGCATTCTTGGGGCGGATTTACAACTTGGGCCAAGACATCTTTAAGTTCTCCACGTAGGCCTCGATAAAACAACGTGACTCTTTTATCCTCTGGCCATCCCGTTTCCACAATTAGTCTATTAAAGGTTGCAATATAGGATAGGAGGTCCTGATTGCCCTGTCGCAGGGATAGAAGTTCGTCATCCAGAGCCTGCCCCTGAGAGTGTGGAGCAAATAACCTTCCCATGCTTGCTTGAAACCTTTGAAAATCACGGAGAATCGGGTCATCCTGAGTAACCAGTGGAACTGACCAATCGGCAGCGAAGCCGCTGAGATATGACAATACAAAGGCTACCTTGGTCTGATCATTAGGGAAGGCCCCAGGTCTGCATAGGAAGTGCAAACGACACTGATTCATGAATACGGCGAATCGTTTGGGGTCCCCAGCAAAGCGTTCAGGTGGGGCCAGCGGCATGTTTCCAGGTAGATTAATCTGCACAGGGTTACTGGAAACCACAGGAGCGGGGTTCCCTCCGGAACCGGGTAGAGGAGTTTGCCCAGCTTGACCTTGCAAAAGCTGTCTGGCCAGGTCATCAGTTCTTTCCTTTGATATTATTAATTCCCTCCTGAGGGCATTAGTCTCTTGACGAGCGGCATGTACTTCGGCCCGTAATTCCCCCAGTAATTGGGCCAACTGATCAGTCTCAGAACTTTCCATAGCGCCTGGGTGGGAATTTGTAGGAAGGCTTCGCGTTCTGTAACGCTCACCTGACTCCCACGGAGGTGCTGGCCTGGTTCGTGCTGCTGTGACCTCTTCTAAGGTGATGCGCAGGGTTCGGAAGACGGACTGGACCGGGCCCCCAAATCTGGTTTGTCTGGCTCGCAGAAGTATCCTTCTGTAGGCGAAAATAGGGGATTAACTGTCTGCGGGGTAATGCAATCGGCCTCCCACTTTCCCCTCTCACCCTCCTCGAAACCCTTCTGTGATTCCTCGTAGCGTCTCACCTTAGGGTCTGGAAGGACGAGCTCTCCATCCTGCTTCTGATGCAGGGGCGCGTTGGTATCCAGTTACTTCACTGGATTTTCGGATTGGTGAGAACCAAACTTGCTTGGCTTCCAGGTAAGTTTTTTGATAAGAGGTTCCCCTTGTGTCCATGCATTAATGTACTAATGCTAGTGTCTTTTTCCCCTTAGGGGCCGGGGTCCGGAAATGCCAGGATGCGGCGCAGACCCGAAATGAAGAGGGAATGAATCAACAGGTAAGTCTTAACATGGAGATTTAGCTTTCCTTATTCCCTTCTCTCTCTCACCTTTTGTTCTGGTCTTTTTCTCCCTATGCGCTGGGGCGTGACTGCGAATCCGGATGATCGCTGCTGAACATGGAGGCGCCCTGTAAAGGTGAGTGGAATGCGGCGCTGCAGCGATCGACGCGATGAGCTTTTAAATAAGTCTTCCTTTTCAGGATTGTCGGCGAGATGTCTCCGGGATGCGGATTTAGCAGGTAAGGACTTGTCCTTCTTCTGTTCTCTTCTTCTCTTCCTTTGCAGGTGATCCAGGATGCTGGCAGGCGTGGCAGAAGTCAGGATGCAGGAGCAGACACGGTGAGCGTCCAGCTGCTAGATGCAGAACAACGCGAAGCACGTGTGGCTGTTCGGGTGGGGTTTAAATAGCCTTGGAAGAAGTTCCAGGTATGTATCCTTCCTCCAATCAGGTATGTATCCTTCCCCGTTCACGCCCGGATGGTAAATTAGTCCCACAGGTAAAGTAGTTCCTTTCAGGCCTCAAGGAGGCCGGGATCCTGCAGCATGGTCTGCATCAGGTAAGTGCACCCAAGCACTCCCATAATGAGCCTGGCGCCTATGGCGCCAGGACTGATGTCTTTTATGAGCCTGGCGCCATAGGCGCCAGGACACTGTCCAAAGGGCCCCTATATGGGGTTGCTGGGTCCTTCCTTGGGGACTGGATGTCCGCTTTCGGGGACGCAGGGCTTGAACCGGCTCCCCGGGAGCGGGCATCATGACAAAAGGCTTATGCCGCAGCTCGATCCTCCCCCGCAAGGGTGGGGGCCGAGGAGGAGCGCCGCGGACCTGACACAGTAGCCTCGGCGTCGCTGCAGCTCATTTCGCTGTCACAGTGCCCTGAGATTGCTACAGTAGCAATGGTTAAAATCCGGATCTCGCTTCAGTCTCATGCCACAGTTCAGCCAACAGGGCAACTTCAGAGAACCTTTTGGCACAACGGGTGCCCCATAATTCATTCACAAAACAACGGGCAGAGTTCAGTATGCCAATTCATACGTGGCCTCCTCTTCCGTCGCCACCGATTCCTCAAGCTCCGACTTCTGTTTGAAAAAAACCATCAGAGAACATGTCCGTATTAGCAGTAAAGCAAAACACTTCTCTCTTGCCTAAGAAAAAAAAACCTCATTGGGTCAGCAGGCTGTCTCTTACACGTCGTAATGTCCCTCCTTACATTATGACATCATCCCCAGAGTCTATGTTGATTCGTACTCGAAGGGGAATTGATCTGGCTCTGATTCTTCTTCTCCTCCACTGCCTGATCACAAGGTGCAAATTCGAGATCTGCATTATAGTAGTGTTTGCACCATGCATTGCTATGTATGAATGAAAGTGTTTCTATTGTTGAATCGATTCATGCGTTTTCTTTGTGTCTTATGTTAGTGTGTCCATAGGAGTAACTTGGGAGTAACACAGTGCACAAAGCCCTGAGATACAAGAGCAGGGGGGGGGTGTAGTGATCCACACCCCCCTAGGAGATTTGTCTGTATATGACAAATGGTCGCCCACGCGGGGCTAGGCCAAAGGTAGATTTGTTAGTTTACACAAATGGCGCCCGAACAGGGACTTCACTGATGCCGATTGATAACACGGAACAGAGGGTTTAGTCTGCAGAGTTTTGCAGCTGGCTTTTTGGATCCACTTATCGATGAGCTGAAGTAGAAGTTTGAACATCGTGTGCAGCTGTGTTTTCTGTTAGTTCATGGGAATAGATATTTTATGTTTTGTGTTTTGTCTGGCTTGGGGATGTTATGAATTAGAGCATGCTTCGTCCACAATTTTGTTCACCGTAGGAAGGGGAACGCAATTGTCTGACTTTGAATCCGGAATTTGAATTGGAATTGATCAAGGGCAGTGTTTCATGACTGGCAATTCTTTGGGAATGAATGTACATCCATTTGGCCAAGCTAGAGAAACAGTTTTTTCTTGAAGACGCTTGTGGTACGCATTTTTTTGGAACTCCGCGGGGATTGACACTTTTTGGGGAAATCTGACCTTTGTTTTGGATTCCTGTTGGTTGGAATTTGTGCACATTTTTGGCAAGTCGACGACTGTATCTGCATGTTTAGAGAAGTCTTGAAACTAGTTTTTTTTTTAAACTCACTTAAGTGTCGGGAGGTTTGGTTGATTAAATCCCAAGGGTGAATTACTAATGCAGAATGAGGTCATTTTTTAATGACTTGAAAGCAATAAGAAATCGGCTTAGACATATGCTTGATGCCTGGGAAGTTTCGCCGGCACCAACCATTATGATTGAAGAATTGAAAGTGAATAGTGAAGAAGCAGGAACAGAAATAACACCATATATTAGTGTCTTGCGAGCAATAATATATCATCTCAGACATGTAATTGATAACTGGGAAGATGTCCCAGCAGCATTGAATTACCCATTGAAACCTTTTACAACAGCAGAGATGGCTGGGAACAGAGTTCCTAGAGAAAACCTGGCAGGGGTGAAGTACGAAGAAGTCCATGGAGAAAATGTGAATATTGTTCATGGGGAGAAAGCGTTACCTCAGAATAATGACAGAAGTATTGTGACCCAGACAGCAATTTGTTCCACTGATGGTGCAGCAATAAATGAAGAGATTGCAGCAACAGCAGAGCAACAAATTGAACAAATTGAACGAGATGTTTGAATGAAGAGGAAATGCAGAGTGCATTTTTGACAGACATGTGCAGTTTTTATTTTATTTTTTTATTGATTTAGCTGACGTGAATTAACCTTTCAAATTTATCTTATAACAAGTAAGATCATTACAATTTATGTCATAATTACAAAATTTGCAAGACATTTTTAAAGCACATAAAACATTTGATCAAGGAAACCAAATGTCACAACTAATAAATTGATAAACTCATCGCAACTGGAAAACAAACATATATGCATTGAATAAAATTGTGACAAGATACATTTAGAAATAAATTTCCATTGGTAAAATGGTTTCCAGGTAATGTACTATAGATTTTATGATTGAGAATCTAGAGCTATTTACTAAAATGTTCCATATCTCGCCTTCAACCCGTGCCAGATACAAGTTCATTAAATTGGCAAATTGTTTAAGACGTATAGGTTTTAAATATGGACATGTTACTACTAAATGCTTCAGAGTTTCTATAACAGTAGTAGATTCACAAAACCAACAACATTTTTGATCATCCGGTATGATTTTTCGTCTCACCAAAACTTCCCTCGTGGGCCATAAATTCATTCTTACACGTAAGAATTGATTCCTGATTTTTGCTGAGGGACACTTAACAAGGTAACCAGCCATTTGCCCCAAACGTTCCATACCAAAGGATTTGATGTCAAAATCTCTGTATTTTGCACATAGTTCATAATTATGAATCCAAGCCCATTGATAATATTTATGTTTGGCTCTTACTGGGTTCTCCATTAGATATTATAAGGAGATATCAGCTTCTAATAAAGTATTCAACACTAGATTTCGCCATTTGGTGGGAAAATGCAAATTGGAAGATGACAAATAGCAAGCAACCGTACTCAGTAAGTTGTTATTAGTAATGCCGTGCAAACACTTACGAAAAAAAAGCACACATGCTCCATTTAACTCTGCTGGATAATGATTTGATCCCCAATTCAAAGCGCAATAGCGGCATGGGCAAACAGTTTGGTAAATGGAGCACCTTCCTCCAAAAAGCTGCCTCCAATTTGTCCCACATCTGGTCATTGGTATACAGTTTTGATTCAACACCATACGTGAGTATGGGAATTACTTTTTGCTCGTAAAACATATAAAGATGGTTTAGCGTGAATTTACCATGTTTGTTGACGAAGAATTTTAGCCTGAGATATAAGAGACATGAGTTTTACTCGCAACATATCCAAATATCGCGAGTCACCTACAGTGTTTTGAATATATAGTCCTAAGTATTTATATCCTGAAACTATATCCATTGATGTTTGTTGTAGATACCAAGCAACATTTTGTAATTTTACTCTGCCTGGGGGCTTGCAAATCATGATTTGCGATTTCTCAAGATTTATAGTTAGTTGATTTTCCAAGGCATATTTGGATAAAGCAGACAACAAGTTCTGCAAGCCTATGGGTGTTTGAGAAATAAGAACCAAATCATCGGCATATAGCAGCCACCGAATACGCTGACCATTTAGTTCTGGTGCATCTGAAAGTATTCTAAGAAAGGAGAGGCCCATGTCAAATATAAACAAATTAAACAAGAACGACGCCAGGATACAGCCCTGTTTCAATCCCAAAAAAGTGGGAAAAGATGCTGACAATAAGCCCTCAATAGAAAGTCTTACACGCATAGAGGTCTCAGTGTGAAGCTGGATTACAATTGCCAAGAGAGAGGAAGGACAGCCAAGAGTCTTTAATTTGTGAAATAATATATTACGATTTATAGAATCAAAAGCAGAGCGAAAGTCAATGAAGGCAAAATATAATGCTTGCTTCCTTAAAGCATATTTAGACTTAAGCATATTCAATGTTATAATGTTAGGGAGAGTGCCTAAGCCACTAACAAACCCTGATTGCAGAGGATCTACTTTAGAACCTTAGTTTGCCCAATCTTTCAGCTTCTTCAGAATTATTCGGGAATACATTTTCCCAGGCACGTCAAGAAGTGAAATAGGGCGATAACTTGCTGGATTGGTTCGCTCGCCCTTTTTATAGATGGGCACAACAATGGATTGTTTCCAGGATGCGGGAATCCTCTGCGTAACATTGATAGTTTCAAATATGAGAGTTAGTATGTCTGCCCAAATATCTGGATGTCTTTTGAGATGTCTGTTTGAGAGACCATCCGGGCCTGGGGCCCCAGACTTGCTTGCTCTCATTATACATAACAGAATATCCTCTCTATCGAATTCAATAAAAAATGGAGAAGAAGAGGCAGAGCTACCTATATCTATCCAATTTGATGGAGCCGCAAAGGTAGCAGAATAATGTTGAATCCACCTGTTCTCCGTTACATCATTCATTTGTATTGCCACCTGGTGCCCTGCTGTCACTTGATTTATGATGTGCCATACCTGTGCTATATTCTTCGTGACCAAGGCTTGCAACATGTTGTTTCCATCATGTTGATAAAGTTTAGCTCTTAAGCCTCTTACCCAGTTTCTATACTTGGTTTTGATGTTAACTAGGGCAAGAGGACGCATAAGTGGTGAAAGTTTAACAATGGCTCTTTTGTCAGCACGGAATTTCGCTTTTCTAAGTCTTACTTCATGGTCATAGATATGAAGATGGGGAATTTGTTTAGACTAAAGTACAATTGAATCAGGTTGAAAACATTGCGTTAAGTCATAATAAACTACTGTGTCATGGGGAAAAAAAACCTTCTAGTTCTCAATTCAGCATGATAATAATTTCTAAAGGCTACCAAAGAGGATTCAGACCATGTCAATTTATTCCGAGCAGTATTTGTATTAAGAGAGCCCGGTATATGTACAAAAGTAGATTGCTTGCTACTAGAATTTAGATTCCAAATCATGTTCAAAATATTATGGTCACTTAATTCTGTTTCAATTACTTGAAAAACTGTTACATTGTGAAACATACGAGCAGTCGTATACATAAAATCTATAATTCCTATGGATGCACCTCGATGCCATGTTGGCCTTGGTGGAACATCCTGTGGTAAAGCTCCATTTAACATAAGCAAGTCCCGTGATTTCACAAAACATAACCATTTATCGAGCCAAGTTTTTTCTGATTGCCGTAGAGGCCCCAAAAAATGAAGATTTAAATCACCAGCTACAAATATTTGATCGGTAAGACCTTCACATATAACTATATCAAGGGCTTTGGCCATACAGTCCAAGAAACAGTTATCCGATATGCCCACCGGATTCCAGTAAAGATTTATAAAAGCACATGTAAATTTTCCCCCATTGATTTTTGTCATTTGTATGAATGGATTAGGAGAAAACCACGGTACAATCTTTAAGGATGATGTCTGTTTGACCGCTGTCAGGAGACCCGACATAGGTCGGCCAAACAGGCCTTTTGCTGCTGGAATTAAAAGAACATCAAAATTATTCCATGAGGGCACCTCAGTGAGCCATGTTTCTTGAAACATAATAACATCATGATCATTCAAACACACATTCTTGTTATTCAGCAAATGCTTGTTTCCTCTGGTATTCCAACTAATACAAGAAACAGTCATTTTTCCTACGACCTGAGTCTAGCATTGACTTATTGTAGCATCACATTTACATGTTTTCATAGATGACAGTTGATTTTTGTTCAAGGTACGGGCCGGCTGTAAAATCTGAGAACCATTTGCTGGAGAGTCAATAGTGTCCAACATAATCTGAAGATTGAAGCCCAGTTCTAACAAATGGTCTCTTGCTGCCCATATGGCATTTACAACAATCCTAGAATTGAACCAGAGGTTTACCGATGTGCGATCTGTTTGATTAATAAACTCAACAAGTTCAATATCAATCGTTCCAATATCATCCAATTCCGGAATTTCACTAAAAATTGCGAGGACAGAGGCTCGATTGAGATTGTATTGTTTTGCTGGAGCTGGCAAGCATGTGAGTATTAAAGCGTGAACCGCTGGGCGCTTAAATCCTACAACCATTCTCTTTTTGTTTTCTGTTGGCGACAACAGTTTAGGTGTTTCCTGATTTCGTGAACAAGATTTGCTTTGAGAGAAATCAGAGTTCTTAAAAAACTTAATTAGAGAAGACTGTATCAATGATTCCATATTCCCCACAACTCCAGTCTCACAGGGGGATGCAGTTGTGTTGGTTAAGGTAGGCGCCTGAGGGGTAGCACTCCCAACTACGACCTTTGGGGCCTTCTGGAATGTGATTTGCGATCGATCAACGTCAGTATCTATAATTTTTGCAGCTAAAACTGTGTTATTTGCGTTGAAAACCACGTTTTTAGGGACTGGTTTAAGTGCCATATAAAGTCGTGTTTCCTTTTCCACACAACTCATCGGAGGAACCACATTGGGTGAAGAACCATTAAATGCCTGTTTTTGCTGAGAATCAACAGACATATCAGTGGCAATGTGAATCAGGTCATTTAATGGACTGTATTCAATGACTGGGGGTGCTAACACCAGGTGAGCATCTGATTTTTGGATCTGTTGTTGAGATGCATATTTCTTTACAATCGCTTTGGCCGCAACTACAGAATTTATACCCGGCAAAGAAATATTTTTAACAAAGGATTTAATTTGCAAAGGCCGTTTTGCCACGGCTTTAATGTTTTTAGATTTTTTTGCAGGAGGAACTTTTTTAAGTCCAATTTTTTTTGACATCAAAGGGATTTGAGTTTGCGTCAAACAAAGGATATATAGCTTTTTGCGAACAGTTAGAAACATTATTAAGTTGGTCACCCAAATGATCAGTTATGAGATGTGAAATACAGGGAATGGTTTGATAAACATGTGCAGAGGCAAGAGCTGGGAAATAGGTTTGGGAAGCTATGGACCTCTTGCTGCTTAAGGGAGTATCGACTTTAGACAAGCTTCCCAATTTGTTGGCAAGCATAAGGTGTTCTGCCAATAATTGATTTAATTGGGTAGAATGCAAATCTGCTTTTGTTACTAAAGACTCGAACAGTTTGGCTAAAGCCAAGATGGCTGTGTTCATAGACATAAGGGCAATTTCTGTGTTTACATTTGAGGAGTTGACCATCCCTGCTTCTTTGATGTTCTGAGGAAACATTTTGCGTGGGGTAGGCGCTATGAAAGACAAATTTGCGATTGATTGTGCCGCACTAATATTAGTAAACAAAATGGGCGAATTAGACAGGTTTTCTGAACGAGTGTAAGAAGAAAAGGCAGTAGCATCAAGATCCAGATCAATCACCGGTATTGTGCCAACATTTGATATCGGAGGTGGACTAGGAGATGTTCTTGACTTCATAGGGTCACTTGAAGTTATAACCGCAAATTCATGTGTTTTGACGGGTAGAGTGACAGTACCTGTTAGTACATTATTTAATAAGATGCTGTCTGTCAAAGATACATTTTCTTTGGCAAAAGTAACAGTGCTGACTGCGGTAATACTTGAGTTCACTAAATCTTTCGTTGAGCCTTCTTCCGCAATTGACTTGGATGCAGATGCCACTAGGTCGATTCCTTGAGTCAGGGAATGATGCATCATAAAATTATCAGATGAAGGTATATTTTTATCTTTTACAAGTTGTACGCGTGTCGGAGTAGTGATATCACAGCAGAATGGGCGAATATCCATTCCCGCTGTGTTTTCTGCTTTAGTTTTAGCTTTTATAAGCATGTTACTCCCACAAGGGGTGGAACTTAGACGTGATTTCTTCACTTTTGCCACTGATGAATTTTCAGTGAAATTTCCTTCATTTGTGAAGTGTGTAACTGATGCAGGAGGCATGCCTGTTTAAAGGGAGGAAATACCACGTTTTATCTTAGATCAACAGTCGTGGTATCTGGTAATTAGTTTGAAATCTTGATGATCTTACCCAAAGTTCAAGGTGTGTAGTCTTAACAAATACCGCCTCAAACAAACACGCCGGGTGAGCGGGACTTAACCGTGTATTACTCCCAATACTAATTGCAGACGTTAAAAGACAATATCAATTTAAATATTCACTTGTCAGTACTTCAGTGGTGTACATTAGAGCACCTCTTACCGCCCAGAGCCGAACAGCAGACGAACAGTACTAAAAAAGGCTGCGCCCTTGTCACCGCTGCGGGCTTAACGCCGCAAGGGTGGCTGGGGGCTGGCTAAAAGCCCAGTTGAAATCACGTGACGAGTCACGTGACGGCGATAGACTCCGCCTCCTCCAGGAAGCGGTCTGGGCACAGCAAGAGCTTCCCTTAGCTCGCAGTGCTGTGGCAGGAGCTGAGAGCAGGTAAACGTTCCTTTTGCTAAAACGAGGCTTCCAGGAGCAAGTGAACACCCCGCTCGGGCGGCTGGGGGCTGGCTAAAAGCCCAGTTGAAATCACGTAACGGCGATAGACTCCCCCTCCTCCAGGAAGCGGTCTGGGCACAGCAAAAGCTTCCCTTAGCTCGCAGTGCTGTGGCAGGAGCTGAGAGCAGGTAAACATTCCTTTTGCTAAAACGAGGCTTCCAGGAGCAAGTGAACACAGCATGTGCAGTTTGCCTAGAGGGCTTGCCTATGAAGATTTGCATTATGAAACTATCATTGGAGAAACCTTTGCATGGAAGCAGTTGTATGCATGGAGGCAGTTATGTGAAGCATTTGCAAACTAGGTTTGTGAGTATAAAAGAGATGGTGAAAATCTTTGATTTGAATAGTAATGGCATTTGTGATAACAGCAGTACTTTGCCTACGTTAGAGAGTGAAAATGTTGTTTTGACTATCGACATTGAAACTTGGATAGCATTGAAGGAGAAAGTGAATCGTGCTAAAGTTGGATGTTCTGAGATATTGCATTCTTTGAGTTTTCCGAATGACTGCATGGAGAGAAGGGTTATTTACGTTATGCAGAAACATCGCTTGGGATTAGCAGTTTGTTTTGAAGAAGGAATAAGCAGTGAAGGGAAGGAATGTTTATTGAATCTGAATTGCATTACACATGTGGGAAGCAGTGTCCATTTGAATGAAATTGATTTGTTTTGTCAACATTTAGTGATTCAGTGTGAATACATTATGTTGAAAGGGGAGTCTGTGGCTAGAACACATGGAAATGACACAGAGAGCAATGTTTTTGCAGGACATGGAATGCAGTTGTGAAGCATTTGAATGTGCATTTTCTGAATTATGTAAAGTGGACTGTCCTGTTTTGTTTTGAGAAGGACGGAGATGGAGGCAGGAGTAATGCATCATGCAGTGAGGAGAGACCGACATGGTTAGACAGATGCACTGAGACACTGAATTAGATTGCTCTGAAATTGGGGAGACACTGAGAGGAATTAGCATTGATGTCTTTTGAGAGACATGGGGAGTTTAGAACTAGCTATGTGCACTGAAGCATACAGAGTGAGAAATGCTGTTTTGTTTTTGGCTTTGAATACATCTGAATCTGCTAGAAAATGGATACTTGCACTTTTGTTTTCTTTGCATGAAATCTGGAGAGACGCCTTGACCAGACCAAGATTTGCAGACCGTGAGACCTTGCAGATCGCCTTGATGACTAACGAGATTGCATCACATGTATTGGCCAGACCATGAAGCAGCAGCATGACGGCTGAAAGATTGACCAGACCTTGATGAAACCATGTGACTTTACATCATGGCTGTTTGAAGCAGCAAAGAAAGACATTGGTACTTGACACCTATGTTTTGCAGCAGCACTTCTGGAGAATGCCGACCGACCGATTTGAGGCCTTGGTGTGTAGCTTTGTCAATGATTGTGCTCTGAGAAGGCACTCTGAAGACCTGCTTGCTACCTGATTTCCTGGCATGACAACTGAAGCCATGGAAAGTGAAGATCGTGACTGACTGTAGAGAGAACTGACACATTGCAGCATTCTGTGCCAAGAGAGAGAAAGAGAGTGAAAGATGTTCACCAAAAGGAGAGAAATCGTTTTGTCGGCTGTTTTGTAATCTGCAGCGAGAAGAGAATCTATTTGGAATGCCTTACCGGAATCCATTTGGAATGAACCAGAAGCAGACACAAGTTTGGGCTAGGAGAAGGAGAGAAACGGGAATGAGCAGGAAAACGCGCTCAGAAAGTATTTGAATTCCTGGTGCTAACCACGTTTGAAAAGAGTGAAATTTTGTCTCTTGTGGGATTGAGAGAGAGAAAGCATTGATCTGACACTGTTGTGCTTTGAAATCTGCACTTGCATCCAACATTGGCTGGTCCCTCATGAGAAGAGCAGGGACTAGCATGGCATGAACTGGAATACTAGCATGGGATGAGATGGCATGGCACAGCAACAACTGGCAACAAATGGCAACAGCATGACCTGGCAAGGAAGGGAGTACATTTGAATCTGGAGTTTTGGCCTATGTGCAGGGCCAAGGAAATTGCATGGAATTGTCCACTGGAGAGTTGCCATCTGTTTTGCATTTTTACACTCTGAATGAGTGCCACATGAATGATACATCGGTATCAAGAGGATAGACTAGGAAGAGCTTTGGAACAGGGAAAGTTGAGACATCATCGAAGGAAACTTGAATCAGTGAGCCGGGATTGCTCTGAAGAAAATATATGTCACCTATTGTGAGAAGAGCTTGCAGCAGTGAGGCTCTGGAATCTGTCACTGAAGTTGTGACACACTTGAGTTCCGTTTGCAGCTGGAACTACTTTTTGCTTTGGGCTATGCTTTGATGCCCATACACATGTTTGCTGAACACACACATGCTTGTTGAACACATTTGTGAACCATTTGTGAGCACTCGCTTTGTTGACATTCCTTGGCTGAGAGATTTGCATTAGAACTGGATTTGTACTGACTTGGAGGTTTGCACAGATGTGAGGACACACATACTGTTCTGATTGGCAACAACTGATTTGATCACAGACTGACAGGCAGTGAGAACCTGGAAATAACTTGGACTGGAAATGTAACTGAATTGGCCTGCATGACCAATACACTGATATGAAATGAATGCTTTGACAACTTGACACCTGTGAAAGTGATTTTGTCATTTTGTGCTTGACACACTGGAATTGAATACAACTGATGTCCACAGTACATATGCATTGATTCTATGCATTGCATTTTCGTTTTGAATAATCTGCTTGTAGACACACTTTTGGCTTTACACTTTTGACTTGACTTTTATCAGAAACTTGAATATGCTATTCTGAATTTTGACACGTTTGCAGCTATACATTTGACATTTTAGCTTGCCACTGATTTTTGCATTATGAGATGGAATGTTTTTCCCTTTGTTATTTTGCTTGTTTTTAGCATGCCACTTTGAGACATGTTTGACAAATTGTTAGTAATGATTATAGAATGATAAGAGGAGAGATTGTGAAACCAGATTGTATGGAGAAGACTGGTTTGTTTTCATTAGAGAATCATTACCTATTGTTAGAGAATCATGACCCATTTGGGGATTCAGTTATCCATCATTCATTCTGATTAGTAGTGACATGAAGTAGTATCATTCGACTATCCCCATTATTCTGTCACTTTGTATGCATTTGCAATTTGCTATATAATGAGGCCTGTTATATTTGAAGTGCCATGTAGAGACACATGTATATTTTTAGACAAGTAGACACATGTAGAGATATTTTATGTATTATGTATGCATTGTAGAGAGACACGCATGAGTGTTCACTTAGAATATGCATTGAGTCTGCATTATAGATAGCGCTTGGGTTTGCGAGTGAGAGAGTAAGCACTAGAGAAAGCATGAAGCCATCCTGAATGAGACACAAAGAAGCGCTGCGGCACTGCAAAAGTTGTTATGAGTTAGTGTGAACGAAGAATGCGTAAACCGTTTCTTAGCAGACAGAGATTAGAGGTCGCCTTTGCCTTAGTAGAGACATGAAGAAGGGCTTGTTTATCAAGCCCTGGGTTGTGCTTCGTAGGCAGAGAAAAGGTGGGGGCAGGCAGCAATGAAGAGCGAGAGGAGCTTTGCATGGAGAGACATGCAGAAGGAGAGAGGTAGTGAATGGAGAAATATGGGGAGATGGCAGGATGGTTCGCAGACAGAAGAAGATATGGTATAGATATGTAGAAAATGTCATGATGACCAGAACATGCAGTGATTGAAAAGTACAAGTACATGCATCACAGACTTTTAGGCACTGCTCAAATATAGAAAGGCTGACAGATAGAAGAGAGGCATTTTAGCTTAGAGAGACATGTAACCATGGATATGTATTTACGTCATTGAACAGTATAATGAGAGGTGAGGCTTTGGGAGTTTCGAGTTTGAGGTGCTAGTTGTTGGAGATGGAGTGCTAGATGGAGATGCTCACTGACTAATATAGAAGAGAGATGTTTGGCAGTGGCATAGGAGAGACGTTTTGGATGACTGAGAGGAAGCAGAAGGGGAAGCATTCTGATGAGATCGATCTGGCGAGAGAGAGGACAAGCAGAGGCCCTGACTGGCTGGTTGCAGAGTTAGCTGGGGAGGAAAGACCGAGCAACACAGAGCAAAAGGGGAGTATTGATAAGGCACGTGCATAGGGAATTAGAACAGACACTCACACAGAGCTTTGACTGACCTGATAGATGGGGTAATCAGACAGGGATTGTCTTAGAGAGTGTGAAGTATGGTCTGGATTGGAGAGGAATTATGTGGATTGGAGTTGCTATTGGATTGCTTGCATTAGAAGCCTGTAAGGCTTATAGTTATTGCATTGCATTGTATATTTGCACCAAAAGCATACAAGGTGCAAATTTGAGATTTGCATTATACTAGTGTTTGCATCATGCATTGCTATGTATGAATAAAAGTGTTTCTATTGTTGAATCGATTCATGTGTTTTCTTTGTTCTTATGTTAGTGTGTCCATAGGAGTAATTTAGGAGTAACACAGTGCACAAAGGCCCTGAGATACGAGAGCAGTGGGGGGGCATAGTGATCCACAGCCCTCTAGGAGATTTGTCTGTATAAGACAAATGGTCGCCCACGCGGGGCTAGGCCAAAGGTAGATGTGTTAGTTTCCAGACATCAATCGACTGTAAATGTGTTTACGTGGTGTTCTATTGCAATTTCACCGCCACTTCAATTAAAGTTTTTCTTGTGAAATAAAGGCTTAGATTCCAATTTTAAGGGGCGAGCATCCCAAGTGTGACACATGGGAGGCAGGACACAGAACTGAGCGCACTTGCACAGTTTTGGATGGCACAGCATTGTCCCACCGACCATTGTGCAATTGCTGTGATGACACTAGAGTGTAAAATGCATATCACCTCTCTATTCTGTTGGAACATATGATGATCATGCACCCACTCTTGGGTCTGGAGCCCTCTCACAGAGCTGCAGGACCAAAAACAACTGGAAGAAACGTGAGGGCTTCTGTTTTTGAGTGTTCCGCTCCTCACCACTGCTCTGCGCGGAGAACAGGGCAGAGTGTTCTGAAAATCGGGATTGATGGAGGGAGATGCCAGGGAGCAGAGTGGCCGCACACCAAGCATATTTGGCACTTAACTTAAGGACTATCTCTAAACCCTAAACCGTTGGCCAAGTAGTACATGTAGGTGGGAGATGAGCTGTGATCTGGAACACACAGCTTGTGGGTGCTTTTGGTTTTACCCACCCACTGACTGTGCTAAACCTTATGGGCATTTCACGCATTACTTGCCATACACCACCCAAAACACCCGCTCCTGGGGTCTCTTTCAGCTCTATTGTGCAGCAACATCAAACTATGGGCTTGAGATACAATTGTTATTTCTAAACGGTCTTCTGAAAATAAATTGCTTTATTGTGGCTGAAAATCAACTTATAGTGTAATAAAAACGTTGAAACCAAATATGCCCTCGGCTATTTCATTTTGAACAGCATTGTGTGTCATCACATCTGTTTTTTTATTGAATACTTGTTTAAAACAAGTATTAGTAAAGCCAACAGTGTTGGATCTTTTATATGCATTAGACATTTGTCAAATACTGCATTTCAGTGGTGGCTTGTCGATAATGGATAATGGGGCGTGCACCCACTCATTCTGGACAAGCGAGCCCAGTGAAAACACTAGGCACTCCCTCAGCTGTAACAAGCAGCTGAAGGAGCACTCCTGAGCTTGCTTGAAATGTCAGAGGGAAACACGGTTTCTCTTTGACCGTTTGTACCCCAGCATGCATGTCCAATGAGCTATGCAAAGTCAGGTGTGGTGTGGAATCAAAGGCCCCAAACCAACAGAACTGAAGGGCCATGTGAAAAAGACCTACCTGGCATTACCAAAGGAAAAGCAATATTTTAATTCATAAAGAAGAAATTCAAAAGTCCCTTTCACATGAAAAACAGGGTTTTTAAACACTGACACAAAAACGTCTTTGAATGTGTGTTTGCAAGTGTAGGTCACAATTATACACAATTTAAAAAAAAGCAAGATACAAGAAAAGTTTTTCCCTGCCAACATAAAGATGGCAGGGAAAAGACATGGCGTGTGTGTTGACAGAAAAAGTAAGGTAGATTATGCTTCACATACAAAATACCGGCAACACAGACTATGTGGGTGTCTTTCTGCAAGGGAAATCCAGAGAAGGCAAAAACAAAAATGTAATCCAACCACAGATTGGAAAAGCACATAATATGCAGCATTATCACTGACACTGCCCCCCATCAAAAGGTGGTGCACTGTGATGATTTAGACTCACTTTTGAGCAGGAAAACGAACAGCAGATAATTAAGTGTATTTTATTAATGACTGAAAGAAACAGCCCTGTACTTTCAGCAAAAAAAGCAAAGTGGACCAGGAAAACACATTATATGTCAAGGAATCAGGTTGATCTTAGAAAGTGCAATATGTGAGTCCATTTCAGCTCAGGACAAATGGTGGGGCTCTGGGTAAAATTCACAAATAACTCCCCCCCACTGAAATCCTGGCTGGCATCCCAACTTGTTACAACTGCAATAAAATGTGTACTGCTAAGAGATGTTGAAAACACACTTTCCCTAAACCTACTGTCTCTGAGGGCAGTTCTGAGAAGGCCAAATGCTCGGGCTGGCGTGTGACTGTTTTGCTTTCGTGTCGTTGTAGTTAGCCCAGAAACCAGTGACCAGTTTACACAGACCGAATGTTCTTGGACTCATAAAGGCAATAACTCCCAATTAGACCAATAATTAGAATATACTCTGCTCTCTACAGGCTCTTTATTCACATACAATAAGAACACACACACCACTCCATAAATGAATAGGGTTGATTACATATAAACATACACATAAGAGAAGTAAGGATAGCTATGTTACATCACTGTTAGTGTAGTTGAAAAAGAAAACCTCATTTCGGCCACCACCTCACTACCCAGTCACGAGGCAGGCAGGCAGAGAGATCACACGTGCTAACAGGGTCTGGAGTGGAGAATCCGCCCTCTCAGCGAGACTTCCTCGCCCGGGGTTCCAATTCTGATTCAACTACCTGGATACCCCTTCTCTTGTGGAGAACGAATTCCCGCCCATTGTAGGTTGCCAACCATCCCCGGCCGAAGGACAGACAGCAAGCATTCATTGTTCAGATTGTTGAATTCAGCTGTAACATGGAGACACTTATCACCGTTTCTCGCATGTCCCCAGACCCGCACAAATGTACTCCACACACATCCACAAGCGCAAACACCACAACCAGGGTCTGAAAACCAAATGTCAAAAGAGAACAAGATGTCAGTGGAGTACATCACTCGTATAAATAACATTTGTCAGCGGGATCAAGGCTCCGCTTCCTCTTCCCCAGTTCCATCACAAGAACCACGTGGTCCTCTCCTCCTGCAATTACATCTTCCGGAACCGGCAGACCACTAGGTTTCTCGACCCAGACTTTTGCTGCTGGAGCCATTTTGTCTGATGAGCCAAAACCTCTGTCCCCACGTGTAGTTATCACAGTGGGTAGCTCTTCCTTTTTCACCATAGTCATTTTTACAGGTACAATGATTAACTGTGCCACCCTATCACCCTTACGAATAGGTAGCATGTTCTCTCCACTATTAATCAGAATTACTTTTATTTCCTCTTGATAGTCCGCACCAACAATCCCTCCCAATACTTGGATTCCTCTTAAGGCTAACACAGATCTTTGGGCAATTAATCCCACATGCTCTGGTGGAATTTGTACTCCGATTGCTGTGTCAATTACACCAATTCCCCTTGGTTCCAGTCTAATTTCTTCCTGTGCATGCAAATCCACCCCGCAGACTCTGGTGTGGCTCCAAGTAGCTAGCGCTCCCGGACACATTTCGCAATACACCAAGGTTTCAATGACTCTATTGGTTTCATTTGTAAAGCTAGAATTAACCTATGCGTCAATGGGGTCTCTCCATTGGCAATTGGTCTGTTATTAAGCACTTGTACAGCATCCAAAACTCGCTCATGCCACCCTTTCACACAGCCTTCACCAGATTAGCGCAACTGTTCTTTCAACAAACAATACTCTCAATTAATCTTGAAGCCTTGGGATGATGGGGGACGTGAAACATCCATTTAACCCCCTTCTCTTGACAATAGTCTTGAATCCGTGTTCCTTTCAAATGTGACCCATTGGCACTTTGAATTTGTAAAGGTATTCCATCGTACTATGCCACTTGATCTAACAATTTAATCATATTCAATTGGGTAGCTCTCTTGCATGGCATCACCATCAAATATCCAGAATGTGTCTGCAATAGTGCACGCATATTGACGTCCTCTGTTAATTGGCATGGGACCGATATAATCGGTCTGCCAGATTTGACCAGGTAGTTTACCCCTTTTCAATACACCTTGAATAATGTGTGATAGACTTTTGTTTGTGATGTTGGCCCACTGGGCATTTGTAAAATCACAATTTTGACGATCCCTAGCGGAAGGCTAATGTCCCTACCTTGTGCCCACCTGATAGCCTTTTGTCCGAGATGCCCACATTTCTGGTGTGCCCACTTAGCAAGCCCTTCCAGATCATCTTCCTCAGACCTCAGGTCCATGACTGAAATGTTAGCATGGTCATCTGCAACAGAATTGAACCAACGTTCTAACGAGCCGGTTGCTCAATGGGTGTCTACATGATACACAGTCACTGTGCTATGCATCATCTCAAGAATGTCCTGCCACAACACTTTCCCCCACACCTCTTTAACATGAATCTTCCATCCATTCTTTTGCCAGGTTGGCAACCAAACTGCTAGTCCATTCGCCACTGACCAGGAGTCAGTGTATACATAACAACCACCAGGTGTCTCCTGCTTTAATGCCTGATAATACTGCATACAATTCAGCGAATTGACTTCTCTTTCCTGTCTCTGATGTGGTCAATATTTTCTTAATTTTGGGATTATATGCCACAGCTTTCCAATGTCGCTTGGTCCCTACATATTTGGCGGAACCATCAGTGAACAATGCATGTTCAGTTTGTTCTCTCGTCAATTCTCCATAAGGGACTCCCCATTTCACAGGAGACTCCCTCATCTCGGCCTCCTCCGAAGGTTCCAACTCAACCAATGGAACACCAGCCACTTGCTCATGCAATTTCGCATCTCCCCCTTTCCCTGTTTTGACACGATCTTGAAAGTACCATTTCCATTTAATGATACTTGCCTCTTGTGCATGCCCTATTCGATGTGTCTTGGGAGATCTCAGTACCCACAGCATAATCGGAATTTCCGGTCCGATCAACATATCATGACCCACCGTCATTTGCTCTGTATCAACAAGAGCCCAATAGCACGTCAATATTTGTTTTTTAAAAGGAGTATATCGGTCACCAGCGCTGCGTGACTTACGACTCCAGAATCCCAAAAGGACACGCTTCCGGTCCTGTTTCTGCCACAAACTCCAGTTTGCATAATTAAATTTAACTCAACTCCCCCAGCCCTCAATGGCCATAAATCAAGCACTCTGTATGGTATCTTTTGCCAATTGAAATGCTTTTTCTTGTTCTTCTCCGCCCTCAAAGGGAAATTTCTTCCACGTAGCCTTATAAAGGGGTGCAAGAATCTGCCCCAAATGTGGTATATGCAGTCTCCAGAACACAAACAGACCTATGAACTGTTGAACGTGTTTCTTATTCATTGGTGTGGAGAACTCAAGGATCTTTTGTTTGGCCTTTGGCACCATCTCCCGATGCCCATTGTGCCACTGAATCCCCAGAAAAATCAATCTGCGGGACCTTGGGATTTTGTCTCATTAATTTCCCACCCTTCCTTTCTCAGTCCATCACTAATGAGGTCTAGGTGCACCCGCACGCTCTGCTCATCTTTCCCCTGTATCAAAATATCATCGACGTATAGTGAAAAATTTGCACATCAAGTTTGCAAGGAATCTTATCTAAGTCTTCAGCCACCAGCTGGTGACACATAGTCGGACTATTCATGTACCCCTTTTTGAGTTTTCCGAATGACTGCATGGAGAGAAGGGTTGTTTACGTTATGCAGAAACATTGCGCGGGATTAGCAGTTTGTTTTGAAGAAGGAGTAAGCAGTGAAAGGAAGGAATGTTTATTGAATCTGAATTGCATTACACATGTGGGAAGCAGTGTCCATTTGAATGAAATCCATTTGTTTTGTCAACATTTAGTGATTCAGTGTGAATACATTATGTTGAAAGGGAAGTCTGTGGATAGAACACATGAAAATGACAGAGAGCAATGCTTTTGCAGGACATGGAGTGCAATTGAATAAGAGGAATGCAGTTGTGAAGCATTTGAATGTGCATTTTATGAATTATGTAAAGTGGGCTGTCCTGTTTTGTTTTGAGAAGGACGGGGATGGAGGCAGGAGTAATGCATCATGCAGTATGGAGAGACAGGCATGGTTAGACAAATGCACTGAGACACTGAATTAGATTGCTCTGACATTGGGGAGACACAGAGGAATTGGCATTGATGTCTTTTGAGAGACATGGGGAGTTTAGAACTAGCTATGTGCACTGAAGCATACAGAGTGAGAAATGCTGTTTTGTTTTTGGCTTTGAATACATCTGAATCTGATAGAAAACTGATACTTGCACTTTTGTTTACTTTGCATGAAATCTGGAGAGACACCTTGGCCAAACCGAGATTTGCAGACCGTGAGACCTTGCAGATCGCCTTGATGATTGACGAGATTGCATCGCATGTATTGACCAGACCACGAAGCAGCAGCATGACGGCTTAAAGATTGAGCAGACCTTGATGAAACCATGTGGCTTTGCATCATGGCTGTTTGAAGCAGCAATGAAAGACATTGCTTGGGCAAACGTTGAAACATATACTGCCTCCCATTCCAAGAGAATGAAAACTGCTCTTGGCATTCTTCCTCAATCAGTACTGTGAAAAATGCATTTGCCAGATTGATTTTACCGCATACCAGGTTCCTTCAAACTTTTGCACATTCTCAATCAAGGTAACTGAATCTTGAACTGCGGGGACTAATGGAGGAGTGTACTTATTCAACTCTCGATAATCCAGTCATCCCATAGCTTCCGTCCAGCTTTTTAACTGGCCAGACCGGATTGTTCCAAGCGTTGTCACAGGTTGTAGCACACCTGCTTCAACATCTCCTTTAATAGTGTCCAAAATCTCCTTCTGCCCCCCAAGAATCTGATATTGTTTCACAGATACTTGTTTTGTGGCTAAGGGAACCTGCACAGAGGGGGCATTTGCAATTTTCCTACAAGGACAAGAGTACATGTCATTGCACTCACCCCGAATTGATAGGTTTTGGCTTCTAACCCGAGTGTCAACCCCTCCAGAATATCGAAAGGCGATAATGTATTCTGGTATGGGAACAATCAATACTTGATATTCTTTTTCAAATTACCTATTTTCATATCAACTCTAGTTTGCACTGCAGGAGTCTCTTTACCTCCCAACCTCATAATGGTGAAATGTTTACCATTAAACCTTGAAGGATTCCCATGAATCAATGAAGCCTCTGCCCGGTACCAATTAAGGCGCGGACCTCTTGTGTATTTCCTGATTGCCAAAATAATTTCACATTCACATGAGGCCGCCTGTCTACCTTAAGTCGGGCAGCCGCTACTGGAGTTTGACCACAATCCTGTTTGTATTTTGAATGGACTCTTGTCTCCAACATTGCGCTGACCACCTTCCGTAACTCATCATAAGTAGGTTGCTGTGGTAAAGGTGTCCCCAGGGACTCCACATCTGCCTCCTTCTCAGGCGGTGCAGAAGGAACCTTTCCACCACTGGACTTATTGACATCTTGCCTTTTCACTTGCTTGTACCACTCCTTTCCCTCTTGCCCTCTTTTTATAGAGCTGATACATTTCTCGGGTTTCGATCCCATGGATGTCTTCCCGCAGCACTCCATCTTTCAGTAGCACCAAAACATATCTTTCCTGGATACTCTGGAATCTCGGCTATCAAATCTTTTTCCAGGGGTTCGTCTGTCACTACGCCCCTTTTTCTCTCTGGGTCTTTCTTCTTCCTTATCCCATTCCTCCAGGTCAGCCAACTGCCTGATAGCAGCAACCACTTCATCCGTTATCTTACCCTTCATCCCCACAAGCAAAGTCATGACATGTTTGTATGCAGGAGGAGCAGTTAAAATAATGGTATTTCATTCTGAGAGCGATAATGCTACTGCCCCCATATGTTCGGGCGTAATTTGTTCTCCTCACTAAACCAGTCCAACACCATTGGGTACTTGCGATTACACTCTTGTGCAGCTAACTGTAATAGCGACAACTGCAGTTCTCTCCCACCCTGATCATGAGGTGGTCCCGCACGCAAAGTCTCCTGAACATGTATTTGCTGTGACAATGGTAGAAACCATTCAGCGTCTGTTGTATCCACAAGAAGACCCACCACACCTCCATCAAATAATCAAACCATCCATGTCATCAGAGGCTCACCAGTCCTGTGGGGTGCAAACAGAAGCCCTTTTCACCTGAACATCTGCCCAGAACAGCTCAAACCAAGGGTCTGGCACCCCAAAACAATGACGGGGTGAAAACCCAACAACCAACAGGTTCCAGAGGAGGAGGCTTGTGAGGAAGGTGGATGCAAAGCCCTAGAGGAAGCTTCCTTCCTCGCCCGTGAAAAGCCCCTAGAAACCCCTGAACCTAAACCCAGATCTCCTACCCCCAAAAAGCTGCAACCTAGGGGGTAAGTAGGAGAAACCAAGTGATCCAGAAGACCCATTTTGTGGAGGAAGACAGCGTCCTACAGTTTGAAGGGGAAGAATCCCTGGAGGATTCTGGGAAGAAAGAAGAAAGTCTTCCCTTCCAAGGACGGGGAGATTCCGGCCAAAGAAAAATGGGTCGCAAAAGACCCTAAGATAGGCTGGGTAAGTATGGGGACTGACCCAAAATCACAAATCCGTGAACAAAGATAACCCCCCCCCCCAAACCGGTTCAAGTGACTGTCTCCAAGAAAAGGGAGACCACACAGAATCAAGGGGAAAAGGGGATTCCCAAACTGCAAAACTTAGAATGCCAAATTTTATTTATAGATTCCCAAAATGCCAAAGATCCCACGCTATCAGACTCCAAAATAAAGAAATGAACTGCCCAGCTGGCCCAAAATGAACATTTTCTTTGCCCTATGGAGGAGAAAGAAGGTAGGTTTTATGTCCCTGTCCGGGTGCAAGGGCAGTGTGCAATTTCAGCACTGGTGGATATAGGATCCCAAGCCACCCTCCTGTCCAAAAAGGCATTTGAGCAACTTAATTCAGGAGGGGGGTCACCAAATTCCCCTCGCACCTCTTCCTGGAAAACTCAAGAACTTTGACGGGAATGACATTCCCGTCAAGGGGACTGCAGATCTGGAGATCAAAATTGGGCGACACAAGTCCTTACCCCAGAGGGAACACCCGTCTTAGGGAATGACCTCCTTTGGAGGTTGCACCCCTAATAGACTGTGTAAACAAGGTCCTCTGGACACAGACTAACAGGTCAATAATATTAAAACAGAGTGCCAACTATGTAAGTCTAAACGGCACATGCCACATGGTTGATCAGCGGTCTGGCAAAATTGAGTTCCACTTTAGGAACAATCAAGTCCCCGACATAACTGTAATTGCTGTAGAAGAACAAATTGATGATGGGAACCCTTCTCCATTCTTGAAAAACAACCTTCTTCTTGTTTTCTTCTTCCTTGGAAGCTTGAACTGCTAATCTGCTTTGCTTTTCCTTCGTTTCACATTGCCAGCACTGCGAGCTGCATTGAGCTCTTGCTGGACGCTGCTGCCCCTTCCTGGAGGAGGCGGTCCTGAGGCAAGTCACGTGACTGATCACGTGTGAAAACAGCGACCTCAAATTGAGCCGCGAACCACCCTTGCGGCGTAAGCCCTTAGGAGCAAGGGCGAGGAGATTCTGTTTTGCTGTTTGGCTGTAGGGCGTCAAAATGCAGCCTGTGTCTCTGGCTAATGACTTGCTCTCCAAACCTCTGGTGCCTGCCCCTACAGAAGGCACCCGTCGGAAAATAAGGACCTTGTCTTACCCATCTACACGTCTGCAACAACGTCGGGAGAATGAGAGGAACGTTCAACACCTATTACCGCTCACTCCCCAGTTGCCTCGAGTGATTGAAGTAAGTCAATTAAGATCGGTAGAGGAAGAGACATTTGAAGAGCCCATTGATACGCAATATAATGCAGATGCTTTTTCATCAAGTAGGTTAGGGGTAGGAGCGGGTGTCTTGGACTTGACCACCCCTTGCCCGATTGCTCTTGCTGACTATTTGAATTTACTATCACATGACAGCGTCTTGGCAAAAGAGATAAAAATGCATATGAAGGCTGTGAATGACTATGGGCCTAATGTTGTTCCCGTTAGACTTTCTGCTGTGTTTGCTGTACCTAGGTTGGATGTTTTGGCTCGCATGGCGACCGAGAAATTGCAAGCTCATCTGTCGTATGAGAGCATTTTGATACCACTGTCTGTTTTAGACGCGCCTTGTGAGGAATTTAACCACTGCTCTGGTGAGTGTGGTTTTGTAATGGATCCTGTTCCACTTCCTTCTTCGTTACCTGAACCTCCCAACAGGCGGAATTCTATCGCAATTGTAAACAAACTTCTGGTTGATCTAGAACAAATTAACATTGCTCGTGCTAGTCTTAAACATAATAAGACCCGACCTGTTGAGTCAACACAAGCTTTAAATATAAGTAATAGTCAAGGCACTCTCATGGTTGAGGCTGATACTAATTGTTTTTCTGGTTCCATCAAACTAAGTAGGATTGAAGTCAGCAAATCTCCAGAAATACATTGTTCACAATCGAGACCTAGACTTTCTAATAGCAAGTCTGCAAATACTCCTGAGTCCTCTCTCTCTACGGTTCAGTCTTTTCAGCCTATTGGTGTAAGCAGAAATGGCAATACATTAACCATTCCAACAAATACTGAGAATATTGAGAGTCAGACAACAGACTGCTCTTCTGATGATGAATCCTCTGAATCGTCAATTATGGAACGCGCATTTCCTAAAGTTCGAAGAACTTATTATAAAACAGCAGATCGAATTCCTTGTGAGCCTGATTATGCACAGATGATGGAAAAAATTTCTAAAGAACTTTTACCGATCCTGATGTCTTCTATGTCTATAACACTTTCACCGTTTGTCAAATTATATGAGCAGGTTCAAGATGGTGTGAAAGATTTGACAATGCTAGTTGCACTTTTGAATACAAAAATGTGTGCAATTGAACATGCAAGTATGTCGTCCACTCAGTTGTTAGGTAAAATGTCAGATAAAATGGACAGCAACTTAACAAACACGAACGACCAACGGTTAAAAAATGCTGATGACAAGAAATTACTTGCTGAAGTGGCCAAACAGGCTCTAAGTATCCTACAACGACAAAGTTCGAAACCTGCCTCATTTCCTAGTGTTGAAGCACCATTTACAAGGCCTTGTAATTCTTCGAGTGGCCGACTAAATGTGTCTGAAGTAATTACTATTTCTCCATCAGCACCCAGCGACTTATTGCCCCCAGATCTCACTCTTCTACCAGACGCTGGCAAAGTCTGTGCTGTGGAAAACTCAGATCCGGCAAATAAAACACAGCCCATTGATTTACCCGTTAGTGTTAAGGACTGTGGTATGGGAAGTGTTGTACCAGTAAGTAAAGTTTATTCCTTTTCTTCTGCTTTACAAAGTCTTAAGCAACCTGATAATGGTGCAAACCAAGATATCCAGGAGCCTACAACATCTAATGTAGCACTCGAGGTTGCCGAAAAGGTTGTTATCCGGGAAGCATTGGCAGATAAGACTACTACAGAGCCCGTTGTTATTTCCGATGAACAAGAGGCTTTGTTTGACATATTTAACACCAAGCTTAAATCGGATGCTAAACATCAGAGTGTGAAAGTAAACCAGCAAAAAAAATCAAAGAATATAACTAAGAGGAAGCCTCGTGCTATGAATGGTTCTCGCAAGTTCTAGCGTAGCTTAAAAGCTTTAAGCTTTACCCTCAATCCTGTTACAATCAACAAAGAACAAAATGATAACTTAGTTGAGCCTGAAAAGTCTGCAGGTTGTGTCATCTCTGATAAACCTGTGACTAATTTACCTGAATCTGATGTGGATTTGTTAGATCTTTCAACACATGATCATAATGATGACTCTGAAATTGTGACAGAAATTCAATCAAAAGGTTCAAATGACACAAACCAGGTTAACTTGGCTGGAACCTCTCTTCCTAACATCATCTTATCTGAACCCTTGCAGAATTCAAGACTGTGCGTCATTGTGCCCACGAAAGAATCACAACTCGTTGGTATTTTGAAACCTGAAAGCTCGAAGGTTCTTACTCTGGGAGAAAGATGGAAAAACCTATCAATGTACGAACATGGCAAACTGAAGGACTCAACTGCCAATGATATGTACAGTCGGGTAGGGAGTTCTATAATTACTCCCTTTGACACTATGTCTGCTAACAAACAAGAGAGTGAAAACAGGAAGGATCTTTTTCCAAGAGCTCTAACAAATGAGCATGCCTTAACACAAGCATCTTCCTCGAAGAATCAAACCAAACTGCCATTCTTTAAAAAGCCGATTTCTAAATACCAACTGATTTTGGAACGTATAGCGTCGAATAATGATGGTCTTACACTAAATAGGAACAACGTCCTCCGTTTACTCCATTATGTACCTAATCTTCGGACAATTGAAACGGGGGATATTAGAACTGTGGAATTCTATAAAGAACCACAAAACGATACTGTCCGTTTGCATATCGATTCTGGGATCATACGTAACATCCTTTTGGACTCTGCTGCTGTTTTTATCAATGGGCTTTGACATTCGAGAAGATCAAATTACACAAGAAACCAATCCATCTGTTCAGAAAGATTGTATCCTTTCAAGGACAATTCAACCTGATTCCCAATTGCAATCAAAGGACGCTGTTGGGTGCCTTGATGGTCTTGGGTCAACCCACCTCATGGGGATTGCAATCGACCCTTCGAGGAGCCTCAATGTTGATGATGGTCTGCCCCCCAAGACAACAAATGCACCCCGGATGAGTGAACACATTCAAATAACCTTTTCTTGTGTCGGATCTGCTACAAACAATCACAGCGCTACGGATGTCATTGCAGTCGGCCCTACACAGTCGAATGATTGGGATTGGATTGCCAAATCCTTGGCTAATAATCAACGAAGCTAATGCCTAAAACCTGGAAAACGAACTTTTGTAACACTAGCATCATGGAACTCTCGTGGGTTTAGCCACTTGTTTTCACACTCCTGGCTTATGGGATTGGACTTTGTGTGTATCCAGGAGACATGGCTATCAGAGTCTCTGCTATGTGATGAGTTCGAAGTGGCCTTAAACCTGCGATCCAGAACAAACGAGGTAGACCTATGGCCGGTCTGTTCACTATGATAAGGAAAAGCTCTGGGTATCAAATCAAAGAGAGTAGAAATATAACACCATATCTTCAATTTGTATCGGTTAGATTAGAGAACAAAGCAAAATGTCCTGTGGACTTAATATCAATCATTAACATGTATTGGCAACATCAAGCGTCTAGTGCAAATATGTTTATTGATCAAATTTCAACCCTTCTTGATACCATCTATGAAAATGAACTGTCTCCTAAAATTGTTTTGTGCGGGGATTTAAATATCGATTGCCTAAAAGCACAGACTAGGACAATGGATGCGACAAGCACTACCCAAAATGATGTCTTGTTGTGGGTTGCAGAGATGTCTGCGCGAGGAATGTCGATGCTTAATGGATGTACTACTGGAGACATCCCTGCGAAACCTACTTGGAAAAGGACGGCTCAGAAATCTAATCTTGACTATTTTTATATTTCTGATGACCTTCATGCTAGAGTGCAGTCACTTCAGGTGGTGGAAAAAAAAGAAAGTGATCATAACCTATTGAAATTGGTAATTTCCGCATATGATAAGCCAGTTGCTCATTGGGACACGATATTTCTGTCGAATCCAACAGGATCCGTCTGCGTTTAGCAAATAAAGAGGTTAAAAACATAAATCAAGCATTCCTAAAAGAACCGAATCAAATTGAATATCGGCACTTACTAACACAATTTAAAGAGACTAACAAGGGACCAAGAAGTCAAACGTTTCAACGATCCCATGTCTTTGACTTGAATATTTTGAAACGTAAACGCCGAATGAGAATGGAGATTAGACGATGTCCAAGAGATTCAACCAGTATGTCCACCTTGCAAAGGAAAAAAATAAAGCAATCATACAAAAACTGGTTAAAACAGCATCGAGCCCATCTGCTCCAACTTGATGCGGAAGCCATGATGTCAAAACTGGCAAATAAAAATACCCGAGACTTTTGGAACCTTGTAAATAATCTTAGTGCTCCTCGAGACGCCCTACAAGAAAATATGGTATCAGAGGAAAGCTGGATTAATCATTATACATTACTCTATAGTTCCAAAGGCGATACCAAAAGATCTTTAGTGCCAGAGTTGAACCGTTGGGACCTAAAATTTGAGCAATCTGACATCTTGGAGACCATTACTAAATTAAGTTCATCTCGAGCCCCTGGGCCTGATGGTCTGACCAATTTCACCTTGAAACAAAACCCTGTGGAATGGACCGACTTCTGCTACGATCTTTTTACCAAGATTGCACTTACTGCTACAACACCAACCACTTGGAAAAGCGCCATTATCGTGCCAATTGTTAAAAAAGGCAATCGCTTAGATCCTAGTCATTATCGACCCATTGCCTTACTCGATGTCTTGGGAAAGATTTATGCAACTTTTCTACAGCGAGATCTACGGAGATGGTCATTATCTAGCAATCACACAGACATCCGACAAACTGGGTTCATTAAAGGTATTGGCTGTAGTCTTAACCTTTTGTTAATTTGTTGAAAATGAACAACCTCCAAGTTGGTGGAAAAATTTATATTGCATCCATTGATCTATCCCACGCTTTTGACAGTATTAATCGCGAATTACTATGGGAAAAGATGTCCAAATGGAACTGTCCTGCCAGCTTAATCCTTGCCATTAAAGATCTACATACCGATACAAACATACGTATTAGGCTGGATAAATCTGGTAGACTGTCTGAGGCCATCCAGACATTTTGTGGGGTAAAACAGGGCTGCCCCCTGGCAGCAATCCTTTTCAATCTCTTTTTGTCAGATGTGGATCAAACTTTGAAGGAAGCTGCCTCATTTCCCCCGAAAATCAATGGTTGTCATATTGGCCATATGATTTATGCAGATGACCTTATTTTGATCGATTTAACGCCGATTGGTTTACAACGCAGTTTGAATGCCCTTCAAAAATACGTGAAAAATAATGACTTGGTTATTAACACTACTAAATCTGAGATCATAGTATTGCAAAAGCTACAAGGGTCCCACGCACTAACCCGACAAAAATTTCGATGGTACTTGGGTGACAAACTGCTAACCACTACATCGGAAATTAAATATTTGGGTACTGTGTTTAATTCGAACATAAACGATGCACCATGGGTCAGCAACATCAAAACGAAATGTAAGAAACTATCAAATCAAGCGACTTGGCTCAACAAAAAATATGGCAAATTTTCGCTTCTACCGGTGTTAGCGTTCTATAAACAGAAAGCTGTACCTGCTCTTCTATATGGAACGGAGTGTGCTCTTGGGTGCTCAGCAGGTTTATGGAACCAATTGGAAAATATGTTTTGGTCACGTGTTTTATCTCTTCCACGGGGTACTCCAACAGCCTGCATCAGGCATGAGCTCAGTCTGATTTCACTCAATGCAAGAGTCTGTTGGTCTACGCTTAACCTGTACCGAAAAATAACACTATCTTCCCAAAACCCCCAATTTGAGATTCTGAACCTGGCGAATCAAACGACGATAGTGTCTGTTTTTTCCATGTGGGTAGAGCGTTCTAAGAAGATCCTGAAGGAATTGGGCACTGACACTCGCACTCTGCAGACAAATCCTAACCACGTTAAATTAAAGTTGTGGAGACAAGATTGGATTTTAACGAGTGAGCAATGCCAAAAACATCGCATAATGAAGAATGTGCCTCCGCTGAAAAGAAGTGTTAATGAAATTCAAAACTATTTAGTGAAATTTCCGGATATACGCCGAAGGAAAATTTATATGAAATTTCGTCTAAATGCTTTTGAGACGAGAGAACGTTCTAGCCTATGGGTGAACAATGCTACCATGCCGGAATTATGTAGACTGTGTAACGAATCAGAAGAATCACTTAAACATCTAATAATGACATGCCCAGCCTTATCTGGTGAAAGATGCAATCACCTGGGGAAATTCAGCAATGCACGTCCATCATTGAGTCTCGAATACTGGTGGCAGGTTCTTTTTGATGAAAGTGACAGAAGGCTTACTATAGCCTTGACTTTTTTCTTAGAAGCTATCTTCTCCCGGAAACTCTTGTCTGTGACCTAAATTGGTGATGAACTGTCTTAAGTAACAAATGCTGTAGTGGAAAAATCATTCTTTTAAAGGAAAAAAAAAAAAGGGGGACTATCCGTGTTGTCAGGACAGATTGTAAAATGTGTAATGAGTATTGATGATGTGTTTTTTCGCTTTTTAAAGGTTTGTAATAAACCAAATAAAAATATAATAAAAAACAACCTTCCTCCCAGTTTTAAGTGGCATTCCACACTGGAAGGAAATACCCTGAAATGTTATACTGATCCACAATTTGAAGAGAACTCCAACCCCATAATGAAAACTGATGAAAAGCCAGCTCAAAAATTTAGAAAAAGGGTGAAAAGCTGTTTTTCCCCATTCAGATGAATGAGGGCGGGGGGCCTGTTCTCCCCAGAGTATACCTGAATAATGGAAAAAGCTTCATCAGCGAAGCGTTATTCAGGAAACTCCCAAAAGATCAGACCATTATATGTGAAAATAACAACGGCTTTAAAAAGCCACAGTGGAAAAAGATAGCACTGCTCACACAGAAAATGTCATGGAAATATAATGTGAGGGGTGACCAAAGCAAATGTTTATTCTGTTTCAACCCACAAAATTCCAGTCACCTTTGAAGAGACACTTACTGCAGAAAAAAACAGTTTGGGCTGAGGCAGGAACTTCATAATGACAAAACCCACTTCCTGCTGGATATCACACATATCCTATAACAATCCTTTAATAAAATGTGATGCTGTTGAGGGCGTCATAATTCCCTGTTCTGCAGACATGATGGCAGGAACCCAGAGATTTAAAAGAAGGCAAAATGTGGTTGAAGCCTGACAAGCAGGTGTGAGCCCTTCCTACACCCACTTCAAAGAGCAAACTGCCAATTTCAAAGGGACTCATAAAACTCTCTGGTCAACGGCTGACCCAGGGGAACAGATGGCTGTGGGGGATAAGGCGGCTCTCTCACATGTTGAACAAGACACTCCCAATTTATATAAAAAGACTATTCCATTTTAGGCTTTTTGCACAGCCATCAAACTAAAGATTTATTTCAATTTCATGCCATTTTTCTTGTAATTTCATTTCTGAAATGGCCAGTTAACTAGTTTTCTGGCTGATCTGAACAGGTGACATATGTGACAATTGGTGAAAACTGGAAAATGGAATTAGCAACATGCTTGATCATTAGCAGATTCAGAACTGTTGTACAAAAGGACAAAAAATGTCCAAATGGCCATGCTGCATCATACGGAGCTGACGATCGGCTCACCTAATTCCTTATGACCAGCTAAAACCGAATATATGTTTCACATGGTAGGGGTTAGTATAATTACGAAGTTATGATACATAACTAGTTTTTGCCAAAAAGTGGTAATCGGAACAAAGAATGGTAATAAATGCAGACAGATGGTGCTCTCCTCCCCTGAACCAATCCTAACTGGGGGCAGAGAGAGGGATGGTAGCTGTCCAATCCGAGCGGCAGGGATAATTACAGGGTACTCCCCCTAGAGTGTAAAATTAGTGATGTAATTTCTGCTTTATAATGGGGACTGTACTAGGACTCGAGGCACAGACAAAAACCGGGGAGACGGGAGAAGGATGGAGAGAAGGCTGCTGAACCTTACCATCTTTGAGAGTGCAGTGACCAGACCTTTGCCTTATCTGTCTAGAGTGTCCTGTGATCCAGCTGGCTTTCCTGAATCCTAAACCAAGGCTTGCTTTGTAAGTAGCATATAACCCCAGCCCTAAAATTGCATAAGCCCTTCAATTTTCAAGTAGTAAGAATCTCTTGTTTGTCTGTGTATGTTAGCATATCTCCTTTGAAAAACCTCTCAGTTGTCTCTGTAAATCCTTGGCATTTTTGTAATTAAATAATTTAATTCTCCCATTGAAATTCACGGTACAAGATTGTTGCAATTTGAAATCAACCATCTTGTTCCTGGTGTCTTTATTTAATTATTATAGTCAGTAAATTGCTACCTCAAAATAATTATTCTCCTTGTAACTAAAAAACCGAATGCGTCCGTGCCTTGTGTACATTGCCAAACAAATTCCTATTTGCATCTGTTCTATTGAACCCAAATCGTTCTTCCCATGGTGAGCAATCCCTTTTGCCTAAAAGTCTACCTGTTATGAGCCTGTGTCCTTGTCACTGAAACCCGATTTTCCTATTGTAAGCTAAACCTCTTCCCTGAGCTGCCTGTCATTGTAAGCCCCAGTATAAACACATTTCCATTTGCCACTGTATTTTCCCTTTGCATTTGCTTTCTCCCAAAAAACGATTTTCCTACTTCATGTCTACTTTGCCCTAGTGTGCTGATTAGTATTCTCTAAAACTTTGCCTATCTTCTAAGTGTAAGCAATACAAATGTTCTTCTATTCTGTCCCCTAGCAGTTGTGAATAATAATAAAAATCCCATTCTGCCATTTTGCTCCAAAAACGGGTTTTCCCTTTCTTTGCTGGCTTCCCATCTTGTGGTGGTGGGCTTCAGCCCGAATCCGATGTTCTCCCTATATTCCTACTCCTTGCCACTGCCTTCCATTCAAAGGAATCAAGTTTAATTGAGGTTTGGGGGTGAGTGCTAAACTGTGGTGCTATCACTTTGTGTGGAATTGTTATTTTCCTTTTTTGTCATTAAAACAAAAGCGAGTGAACAGTCGATTTCAACCTGATTGTATTTTCCTGTTTATCATTCTAGCAACAGTGAGTGTAACAGCCCATTTCCGCTTTAGATAGGATATTGCATATGTGTTGCCACAATTTTGGTGGCTGCTGTATTTTGATTATTTTCCTTTTTCATTAAACACTAAATTAATAAATATATTATTGATACACACCAGCCTGGTTCCTAGTCCATTGCGACATGGGGTGTTTGTAGAGGTTGGGTGCGAGACGGGTTGGAGGCCTACTCAAAAAGAATCTGTGGTATATTAAAGATAGAGAGTGTTATTGTAGGAGAAGGAGTTCCATTGCTGGCGTGTGCCATGCAATATCCCGTGACAGTCCTCTGCTTCAATCGGTTGATTATCTCCCCAACCTCCTGCTGAGAGTAATCTTCTAACGTTGTCATATCTACTAAACCACCTGCCGGGATTATTCTGCTTAGGCCCAGCTCAGCTGCGCATGACTAGTTTGACAGCCTTTTCTTTCCGACCAGGTTCCAGTTTGGACGGCACTTCCCTCGCCGACCCACTCTCTGAGCTGGTACTATCAAAAAACATCTCCATCCCATTGGTCGGGGTCCCAGTCAACCCCGGCGGGGGCAATTACTTTGGCCACCTTTCGGGTGTTCGCCCTTCCTCTTCTCTTTCGATATTTATATCGAGCATCTCTCACAGCAGCTCGCTCAGGTACTGCTTGGTATTCATTAGCCTTATGATACAACTTCATTTGAAGCTGCTGCATTAACGCAATCTGTTTCTCAGCAGCAAGCTCTTTTTTCCAACCTTAAAACATGCACCGGCAACTCTCCATTCTGTTGGTGTATCCTTCTAAACACATGCAACAAAATCCACCCTCGTCTACCTAAGGCGGAACACTCCTTCCCCTTTTCCACAGGTACCTGTTGCAGGCACCCCGCCTCTCCGGCCACACTCGCCTGTCCTAAACTCGTATCCCAGGTCTCACTCAAACCTTCACCACATGCTCAAGTCTGTGCCATCTTATCATATGGACTCTTTGACCACCCTGTGATCATTACTTCAGGATATTGACTGTCTGCGGAGCCTCCTTTTTTCCTAAATAGGGAACTTGTAATGTCAATGAATGTTTTACGTCCCCTATCAACAATACATCAAAACACACTCACTTTCCTTCTTACCACAGAAAGAAGAAGTACCTGTCTGGGTCCAAGCTCCAAGTTCGTCTGGTTCTTTGGCATTAACAACAGCACAAAGACCCTGCTCACAGCGCCAAAATGTTTTGCTTTCATGTCATGTGTAATTATTGCAGAAACCACTAACCAGATTACACAGACCGAAAGTTATTGGACTCAGGGAGGCAGTAACTCTTGCTTAGACCAATAGTTAGAATATACTCTGCTCTTTACAGGCCCTTTATTCACATAAAATATGAACACACACACCACTCATAAATGAATAGGGTTGATTACATATAAACATACACATAAGATAAGTAAGGATAGATATGTTACATCACTATTAGTGTAGTTGAAGAAGTAAACCTCATCTCGGCCACCACCTCACTACCCAGTCCTGAGGCAGGCAGGCAGAGAGATCACACATGCTTACGGGGTCTGGCGCAGAGTGTCCTCCCTCTCGGTGAGACTTCATCATCTGGGGTTCCAATTATGAGTTTACTACCTGGATACCCCATCTCTTATGGGGAACGAATCCCCACCCATTGTAGATTGCCAACCATCCCGGGCCGAAGGACAGACAGCAAACATGGGGGCATAGAGTGGAAAAATCCAGTCAATTTTGGAAAAACCCAGCTTGCCTCATGTGTGCTTGTTCCACTCACCCCTTATCACTGCACCTGCGTAACTCCTTCTTGGTGCTTTCTTGATTGAACAATGCACCAACTATCCTCCATAATGAGCTCATCTGCTCCAAAATATACACATTGCAACCTTCGCAGAACTCACATCTGCTACTTCAGCTCACAGCAATGTAAACTTCTATTGTGATTATGGAAGTGACTGTCTAAAATGGCTGCTCACCAGCGCCATGTTTTTTTAGCTCATTTTCGCACACGCATTTCAATAACCAAAGTAGGGGGGAGGTGTGAACACAGGGGCTATAATTAAGGCTGAACTTCGATGAAAAAAATACAGGATAATAGAAGCTTTTCAGATAAGGGGACAGGATGCCAGATGTCTGCAGTGGAGGATCTCTGTGTAGCAAATGCATCCCCCATTTACAATCTGCACCCTACACCTCAAACAACAAAGAGACTAATCAAACATGCTGGCCCAGAGAGACAAATGGCTTGGAGGAAGGAAGCTCATATTTGTGCATATGAAGATTCCCTTTGTTTAAATGCACTGTCACAATTGTGACTTTTCCTCAAACTACAAATCACACTGTATTCATGCATGTTTTATTTTGTAGATAATGTCAAGGCGATTTTGGTGATTAAAATTCCACCATCTGTGACTTGGGGAATTGTAAGGGCAAGTTAACATGTGTTCCTGGCTGCTTTTGACATACCCTGAATGCGAGAGTTGACGTGCTGATGGAGGGTAAAATTAGGAATATGGGGAATAAATTACACAATCCCAACTGTTATGCTTTTTGTAAAAACTGATGGAAAAATTGCCAAACGGCTGTGCAACATGGTGCGGAACCAGATGTTGTTTTATTAAATTCCCCCTGAATAGCTCAATCAGAAAATATATATATATTATGTCAGTTGCTAGTAAAATTATGACATTTTGCCACATAACTAGTTTTATCCAAAAATGAGACGTGTGAACAAAGGGGATTGCAAATGGGAATTGCCATATGTCTGCCCCAGACTCCTAAACCAAACCTTAGAGAGGGGCTGGAGTGGGAAGGAGAGAGAAGGGTAATTGACCAATCCTATTGGGTACATTTTTTAAAATTTAAATTACAATTGTTTTAGTTGATTTCACTCAACTTTTTCAATTGTTAACATACATCTTTACTTATGAACATTGGTTTAGCTGTTGTATGCTTGATATTACAATACATCTTGTAGTTCGTGTACAGCAAGTTAATTGACAGTTAAAAATTACAGAATAATCATTCATATGATCTTGTTTCATCAGGCGGGAGATTGGTTTCTAACAACAAAACGTTCCCAGAAATGCAACAAAATCATAAAACCAAATAAGAGCAATGATAAATGTTGAATAAAAGCAGATATTACAAAATCTTTCCGAATGATAAAAAAAACCATCAAATTCTAAGATCTACGGAATTTAAATTAACATTCAATAAAATCAATTTTTGGTGATTCTAAAATGCATTACTAATTAAAAAGATTGAGCTGTTCTAATTAATAAGAATCAGTGATAATAAGAATTGTATGATTGTGATAGTCAACACTACATTTTTTCTATTAAAAATGTAGTTCCACATATCCTCTCTGGTCAGTAAAACATAATTTGTTTAATACTTATATAAGGACGTTTTCGCTTCTCATAGAGACACACATTCAGTTAGATGATGACGGATAGTTTCATCATGCTCAGACATTTTGCAAAATCGACATGTAGCATCAATTGTGGCATGGTTCAATATTCTTGCATTTTTTACTTTTGTAGGCCATAGGTCCATTCTAAAGCGTAAGAGTGCATTTGCATATATTTGACTTGGGAATTTTAGTAAATGCGGGGCAGTTTGGTTAAGTGCTTTATTAAGGGATGCTCCCGCCTTAAAATGTACATACTTCTGACATATGTCCCAAGTGAGTGTCCAGTCATGGAGCCAGAGCTTTTTTTTCTCGCTTTATCTGGAGTGTCTAATAGTAAATTGAGTGTGATATCCGCTTCTGTAAGAATTAGTTCACATCTGGTTTTCCAATGATGAATGGAAGATGGATGTTCTGAAATTATGGCTGATTTTAAGGCAGGGAACAAATTAAATTGATCTTCATCGGCGATATACATTTTCTATAGGTTGCTAAAATATGCCAAGATACTATTGCAGTTAATGATGTTAGGCCCAGTTTGAATCTGATAATGGGTATTGGGAAGCTAAGAGGGAATGATAATACATGTTTCCAGAAGGCTCCTTCAAGAACTTCCCATTTTGGACTGTTTAAGGGATATTTGGTTTGAGTGCCATATGTTATAATAGGAGTTACCTTTTGTTTATAATAGACAATTGCAGGCTTAAGAGAATATTGACCATATTTCCGCTGGATAGCTTTACATTGGATCGCTAGATACTTTATTCTGGTTTTAAGTTCTGATTTGTATGGGAGGTCCGAGGGATGGTTGTTTAAATTAGTCCAATTAAATTTAAATCAATGTTTTGGTAAGTGATGATGAAAGATTACTATGTTTGATTTGGAGGTATTTATTACTAGTTCATTATTTCCTGCATATAGTCCTAGGGCTGTTAGCTTGCGTTGAAGGCCTATCGGAGCCCTGTCAAGAATAGCCAAATCTGCGTACAGGAGCCATGAGATTTCTCTTGATCCTTTTTTCGGGGGGAAAGCAGGGACTCCCTCAAGGCTAATACCGATATCTTTGATATCAAAGTTTAAAAGGATTGAGTCGAAAATGCAGCCTTGCTTGAGGCCTGTATTAGTTGTGATTGAACTCGATAATAGCCCATCTGTTGTAAGTTTAATTTTTAAGGAACTACCTAAATAGAACTGCTGTATTAAATAGAGAAGGTGTAGAGGGCAATTGATTTGTTGTTGTTTTTTCCAGAGGATGCTTCATGATAGAGAGTCAAAAGCCTGTTTAAAATCTATTATTGTGATTAAAACTGGCTGCTTTCTCTCAATGGCTTGTTTTTTGATCGTGGATAAAATTCGATTAGTATTTAACCAAGATGTAAAATCCCGTAAAATTAACCTTGCATAAACTTTCTCCGGAGCATCAAGGAAGGCTATAGGTCAATAATGTTAAGGTCTAGATCTCTCCCTTTGTAAAGATTGGAATCGGTATAGCTTTTCTCCAAGATGTGGGTAGTTGACCGTTTCAATGGGAGTGCGCGCTTGGGTGCGCAAGGAGGTGGGTAATTGTAGGATTGCTGGATAGGAGAGGGGCGGGGCCAGCAGGCAGATAGAGCGTGGATAGTGAATTCAGTAGTTTTGGCATGTTTCCAGGTGCTTCTTCTTACGGACGGCGGTCCCAGGAGATACAAATCCCACAGCCAAACAGCCTCACTTTGGATCCACTTCAGGTGCGCCAATCCTATTCATGAGAACCCTTGCAGGGTACTCCCCAAGTTAGTTAACTTGATGGTGTCATTGCTGCTATATTAAGTGGATGCACTATGAGGAAGGACAGAGCTACTGAAACTTACCATCGGGAGAGAGCTGCAGAAAATTACCATCTGTCCGCTGCCAGGAAACACCAAAAGGAGACTTTGCAGAGATTGCCTCTGGGTGGAGCTTTCTATATTTGGAAAGTCTAAAAGCTGACTGGGTGCTATGGTGGAGAGCTGGAGGCCATCCTGGAGTGGAGTAACCAGACCCTGCCCTGTCTTTCCAGATGGTCCTGACATGAAGGTGGCTTTCCTGGACTTTAAACTGAGGTTTTCTATGTAAGTAGAATTGAACCCTTTGCAACTAAAAGGTGGGGGAGATCTTCTGTTCTTAAATCCTTTCCCTTTATAGCAGGCGGGTGGGGCATTATTTAATAAAAAAAATGTACTTAATTAATTCCCCTTGACAGAACACCACGCAGTGATTTTTGTTAAAAGGCAAAATTAAGAAAGCTCATTCCCAGTGTGTGCTGAAAACTATAGACTGTAATTTAATTGGGTAATCCTGGGTGCTCAGCGAGGGGGGAGGAGTCTGAAACCCAAAATTCTCAAATTACCCCAGTTTTTACTGTCCAACTGCCCCAACATGCACCAAAGTAGGGCGACGGTGTTGGAAAAGCCAAGTGCTAAATCATCCTGTGTTATTTTAAAGAAAAACGTGTGGGTGAAATCATAATTGCCATATGCATTGCAAAGAATTTGTAAAACTAAACCGCTAGCCTTTTAAGCGTGCAGGGAAAATAGAAACTGCACAGCACTGAATATGTCATTGTTTTGGTTTATTGATCAGTTTAATCATTTCTTGAAGTGAAGTTTGTGGAAAGTAAAGATTTGTGATTTGTGTTCTTTTCAACTCACTTGTGTGATTTATTTGTGTAACAAGAAGTTAATTGTCAGCCAAAAGAAGGTGGCATGTGTTGGTTTTTGGTATTTACATTGCTTCAAATTTAAATATATGCAAATATATTTCCTGTACACCGGTCTGGTTCTTGGCTCATTGGTAGCTCAGGGGGAGGGATCCAAGGGGTATTAGATTAATTGGAGATGGCGCTGAATAAAAAAACTAACATTAACCATTTGTTGTGTGACACTTAGCTTGGAGAGGGAAGGAAATCCCTGTGTTCAGGGTGGCCTCTCAATAAACTGGTAAATGGGAGTGTTTTGCTTCCCCGCCTTTCATGGCCCATTGGGGTTACAGGCTGGGGTACTTTAGGTCTCAATGTGGGAGGGGGCGCTCCTGTGCACATGTGGAGGAAACTCTCCCTGCTATCTATTGCGCGTGAGCCAGCGAACCATCGTGGGATATGGCAGAGCAGATTCTGTACCAGTGTGCGCGGCTGCGTTTGTAGGAATGAGTGTATGTTTGAGTGCGCATAGGAATGAGAGTGTATATTATGGGTGCGTAGCTGAAAGATGTATGAATGCTGTTTATGTGTATAGGTGGACAAGTAAATGTGTATGGGTCAGTGATTGAATATGTGTGAAAAAAGCACCTCATCCAAATCGCAGTGATAGGGCCTATGATTTGGAGGTATGGGTGGGGCAGATCAGAGGCCCGACAACCAGCACAGTCAGTGGTGCTCACATATCATATTTGCTTTAACCCTCATTCCCAGTAAAATAATGCCATGCCAGAGGCATAACCAGACTGGCTGCAGCAATGCAGTGCAGTATAGCCATGTAACACTTATCATGCATGGTAAGGGTTATGTGACTTGACAGGCATTTTAGTGTAGCCATTTCTTACTGTGGCATGACATTTTTTATTGGGCATTTATGATAAATCAAGCATCAGAAGTGTTATGTGACTAGACTGGTATTTTGGTGTAGCCAGTCGGGCAATTCTTCTTGCGGCTTGGCATTTTTACTGGACAGCTATGATGAAGCTTACCTAAGTATTATTACGTTCAGACATTGGGCCTCATTACAAGCAAGTCGGTCCGGAAACAATGGTGGCGGTAAATCCGCTGCCACCGTTGTTTCTGGACTGGCTGATTCCGAATCCTGCAGTTGGGAGGTGTCACTCCTGCCAGATCTGACCTGCCGGGAGTAACACCACCTGCTTGCAGGCGGACATGGAAACACCGGCTCTGTCATAGACAGAACCAGTGTTTCCATGGTCCCCATCCCCATGGAACCCTATGGGACTCCATGGGAATGGGGATTTACAGAATTCCGCCTCCAGAATTACCGGGTCACCGGGGTTGTAGTGCTCTGGTGATTATGGCAATCACAGAGGTGGAATGGTATTACGGGTCTGGCGGCAGCCTGCTGGTTTTTCCGGCACGGCTACCGCCGGACTCGTAATGAGGCCCATTGTTTCTTATTGTGGCATGGCATTTTTAATGGCAAAGCCAAAAGGAGTATGTTCTAAGGTAAGGGGACTGGCATATAATGGCTGAGCCAGCTTGGACATGTTTTCTTATAGTATCGTTACTGGCATTATGCACAGAGCAAATGTGAGAATGCTTGTATATGGGAATACTGGCATGAATAGGTGCAGCCATCATGGAACTGTATGGGCACAACCAGCATGAACAGGTTTGTACTGGCATATGTTGTGGTGAAAAGGCATCATGAAAATCTGTTGGGAAATAGTTCTGTGCACTTTTGGTGACTTGCATCTATTGAAGTCTTCATGTGTTACCCTAAAAATCCGATTGCAAACTGTGTGGCTTGTCAAATTATTTTTCATAGAAAGTGTGCTGTATGATGCACCATTTTAACCCTTTATTTAAAAAAATGTCGGGTGGGGGTGAGTCAGAAACCAACTTGGTTGTTTCGTGCTCCCTTGCTACGATAAATTGCTCACGCATAGTTGTGGCAAATATTTATTCAACTGCCCAGGTAGTCAATTTGTCAGCTGTTGTCACCTTATGGCTAGGTTGTGCTATTATGGCAGTGCCTGGAACATTCCCTTAGAAGTCAAAAACGGTCTCTCTGCCAATGCTCGTTTTTAGTGGGTCGGGTTTCTGGGAGAAGTGGTGGCAGGATGCAAGGATTATTTTTTAAAAAAACGTTTTTTACATTTAGGTATGGGGGCAGGGTAAAAAGCCAAGCATCACCCACACGCTCTGATCCTCCATGTCATCTCCCCTCTATCTGTACTCTGATGAAATAGGTTTGGCTTATTAGGACGCAAACCGAAATGTACCCCAACACTGCATTGTATTATTCTATTATTTAACGTCAGTGCCTGGAAGGCCTTGAGTTCTCATTTTGTTCACTCAAACCGGTTTGTTGCGTACTTCATTCAGGGATTTTTTTGTTTCCTCCTAAAAGTGGCAAAACCTGCAGCTAAAACAGGAAGAAAAACCGGTGTGAATCCAGAAGGTGCGCTTCCTCCTGTGTGTACCCAGCAATGACTGTGGCAGACGCACCCTGCTCTGGGCAACACCGCATGCTGGTTTTCTGCTGTCTTGGGCAAAGTCCAAAGCAGAAGCATGTGCTTCCAAGAAATCCAAATTCAACAACGTATCAGTGGGGCTCGGAAGAGCAGTTTTGAATAAGATGCAAAAAGGGGCAAGATCAACGCAAGCACTTGTTGGCAATGTATTTCTTTCAGTATGTTATTTATTATGTTATTTAATAAAATATATAATACATTGGTGTATGTATTTAAAATGACACCTGTTGCACACACATGGCACGCATTAGCTCTGAATGTACTATTTGCCCAAGATCACAAAGCTGCACAGCAATTCTTTCACGCCTCCTCCCACCGCTGATTTGCTTTGCATGGCCCAATTGTAACGTGGATTCAGAGAGTTTATGTGGAGCTCTGCGCAGCAGCAACAAAAAAAACCCTGCTAACTGGTGTCCGTTGGGTCGAACATATGAAAATATTCGTGGGGCTTATGATCTAGAGGAAGTGACACCCGTGTGTGTGCTCTTTCCTAACCTATTATCACACTATCCCGGTCTAAGGAGAAGTGATTCTGCTGAAAATATTATATATGTGTTCTCAGTACATCATATAATCATATACTCACAACAGCTGGTATTTTCTGTATCTCAGCGGGCCAACCCTAACATCAGGTATAGCACCGCTTGTTGACAAGAGATAAAGTAGGGGAGCGCACCCCTTTTCTAAGAACAAAATGTAGAACCCTTCACTGAAAACATTAACCACAGCGGTGAGGGCTCATCCATGAATCGTTTAGAATCTTGTTGCCCCTTCAGGAGCTGTTCCCTCCCCAGCCCTCCCTTAATATCCACCTCATACAACCCCCGTCCCCCCCACCAAAAGCTGTTTTCGCCACTGGCACGGCACGTTGCTCTCCCATCAGCACGCGCAAGATGGGCTTTGTTTATTTGAGGACAATAGTCCTGAAACACTGGCATGTTATACCTGTTTCTGTATGGTTACCTACCTGGTGAGAATCTTCAATCACAAATTCAGAGACACTCTTAGACTGTGAAAACTATCATCTGATCAATTTTGAGGACTCATTTTATAATCTTGAATCCAATACTTGCAAAGAGAAGTGGACTCGGATGTGGGAACTTTGTATAGCTTTCCTGATGGCTCTTCTTCGACCAAACCAATGCCCCCCCCGCCTCCTTCTTCCTCCCCCTTTCTCCTTTTTTGTTTTTCTTCCTTTTTGCATTCTATAATTGGTATAATTCTATGAGTATGGATTCCTTGATTTCTTCTTTTTGTTTTTTTCTTAATGAGATGATAATGGAGAAACAAAAGTTTTCGTATTAAAACAGAATGTTTAATTAAAAATAAATATATATATTTTTTTATTTCATTTAGTTCATTGCAAACTTTAAAACATTTTTCCAACAATTATTTAATTCCACCAGAGAGTAGATAAAACGGGTGGTGGGGGGGAATTTTTCTGTTTTTCGCACGGTAAGCATTTAGTGTTGTTCCATTCTTTTGCTTTTCAGTTTTTATTATTGAAGTTTCCTTCTTTAGCATTTAATTTCTCAGCCAGTTTTTCGAGGAAGAAAACTACTACGAAGGTTAACTTTTTATCTGTTTCCTCTCTCATCACTCTCCACCATTCTTCTGCATTTAGATGTGGTCTTTCACGAATCGCCCTTCCGAGGTATACCTTTCTTACATCTCTTAGATCATGGCAATCCAGGACCAAATGCTTCAGGGTTTCACTCAACTTCTCGCAGAATCTTCAGTTTTCATCAACTACCATTTTTTTTTTGTCAAATTCATGACTTCTTTTGTTTTTAATAGATTCATGCGGAACTTCGTAAAAGTGTTCCTCTTGTTCTTACATGGGAATGAATCCAAGTACTTCAGGAGTGTATTCCTAGCTCTAGCTTCTGAGGGAACCAAAATCATACATCTGTGTTTTCTTCTTTGTTCGTACGTTTCACACCAATCTAAGTCCAGCAGTTTTTTATTTACTTGGTTCAGGTTTTTAATCAAGGTTTCTGTGTTTTTGTTTAGTTGAGGCAGGGTTTCTTCACACCTAAGCTTCCATACAGCAATTGTTGATTCTGTTTTTTCCCTTTTTTAGGAGCGCAGAGTTTTGAATTGAGCCAGGTTTTCAGCACCTTTCACTTTCCGGTAAAACACTACGGTGTTCCAAATCACCCTCACGTTAATCGAGTTTAATCCAATTCATAATGCGTACAGGCAATCGGGGTATCCTGTGGCTGGTGCAAGATTTTACTCCAAAAGAAGTTTTCGCACCATGACCATGTCCAATAATGACACCCTAGCATGGCTTTGCAACCAAATGTCAATGATGGTATCACCTTCATTTCATAAAATTCCAGAATTGGTTTTGGTGAGAATTTCCCCACCATAGTATTTATAGCTGCACCCTGGTCAGCAAGCAACTTGCATTTCCTTTTTATTTTTTGGACCATCAGGTCATCCGTTATATGTAAGCTACATTGGACTCCCAGATATTGAATCTGATTAAAGGTTTTTATCTGATCCTTACCAATTGTCCATCTGTAGTTCCGTTTCTTTATGCTTTTTGATCCTTGCAGATTCTGGAGAACCATTATCTCCATTTTTGCTGCGTTAATTACTAGCCCATTTCTTTCAATGTAATGTTTTAGGGCAAGCAATTTACGCTGTAATCCAATTGGTGTGGTATCAAGCAGCACAATATTGTCTGCGTATAAAATCTAATTCAATGGTTCCCCCTTGATCCTTGGTGGAAAGGATCTCACATTCCCTATTTCTGGACCTAAATCTGATATGAATTTGTTAAATAGGGTGGCCCCTAAGAGGCAACCCTGTTTCACACCTCTTGATGTTTTTATTGCTTTTGAAAGGGCCTCTTTTTGGCTCAATCTTATTTGTATCTCAGTATCTGTATAGAGCTCCTGAATTGCTTCCATCAAGCTAGACAGGCATTGTCGTGCTGCTAGTTTTTTCCACAGCATTTCTCTGTCCATGCTATCAAAAGCATGTGCTAAATCCACAAAAGCGAGATATATCTCTATTTTATTCTTAATAGCCTCCATCATTAATAGATAAATAAAGAGCAAATTAAGAGCACAACCAACTCCTTCCACGAATCCAGTCTGCCTAATATCAATTACTTCCGCCTCTTTAATCCATGCTGTTAGACGGGTCAGTAATTGGGTCGCAAATATCTCCCAATTACGTCCAGCAGTGCAATTGGCCTAAGGTTTTTTGGGTCAGAGCGGATACCTTTTTAAAAATTGCACTATTATTACAGTTTTCCACGATCTTGGAATTCTTCTTTGTTCTATTATCTTTTGGTATAGATTATTTCAGAATTCAGCCCATTCCAATGGATGTTGTTTAAGTAGTGCATTTGTAGAGCCATGAACTGCTAAGTGTTTGTATTTTAACCAGTATGTCCTGCTTAGCAATTTCTAGGTCCCATTATTTCAAAGAGCTCTTTTGCGTCTGTTCTAATTGGCTTTGTTTCGCGAATAGTTCAGTGTAATGAGTTATCCATTGTCTCTCCGACACCATACTGGATTGTAGTGCTCCTTGGGGTGCATCCAAGTTGTTTGATTGTAAAGAACCTTCTTGAATTGTTAGTCATCATCTTTTTCAACATCTCTTCTCCATCTTTCTGCAACATTTCACTTTTATGTGAGCGTAGCCAACTTGTATATCGTAGTTTTAATCCTTTAATTTCCATTTGTTGGTCAGTCTTTTTTCCGATCTTGGTAGCTCTTATGTTTTTCCTTAGCTCACTCTTCTTGGTAATGATCATTAGGTCGTAGGTGTGTTTGTTTGAAACCTACTTTTTTGTTGTCCACTTGTTGCTGCATATATTGCTCTAAGAGTGCTGGATATTCGATTGGGTCTGTTCCCTCCGTTTTTTCGTTAATTTTAAGCTCGTTTATTATGTTTCCAATTTTTCTTTCATCAAGTCGAAGTCTGTTTCTTCACAAATTTACATTTACAGCATGAGGCAAGACCTCCTTCAAGGTGCATTGTAAACCATTAGTCGTTATTTGAACCAGGTTATGATTGCTTTGGGTCATCTACAAAACATTTCGTTTTGTGACCTTTGTAGTCATTGACACCGAGGTATATAAGTCATCCAAAATTGATGTATTTTGGCCACGTTCCCAGGTAGGTTTCAGAGGAATATCACCTCTTGTATTTACATTTAGTCTGGACATTTCTCTCAGCTCAATTTCTTCTTCCCAAGTTTTTCTTATTTGGCACTGGTCTTTGTTTTTCTTTTTATCCGAGCTCACACTTGAAGCATCTGTCGAGAAGCATTCCAAGTTAAGGTCTCGCAAAGTATTAAGTTTGCTTTTTTTCCTTACTTCTGATGTTGTCGATCGCCTCACATATCAAGTCAAGAAACACCAGATCGTCAATGGCTTTGTGCTGCCAGTAGATATTTGTAATATACAAAATATGGGATCTTCTATTTGATGTTTCTTTTACTTTTGCACTTGTTACTTGCATGTAGGGCAAAGGATTTGAAGAACTTAATATTTGTAGATCTTTTTTTATATTTATCATTGTTAACAGACCAGCCATAGGTCTTCCTTTCGGTTGTTTTATCGCCGGATTTAGAACTATTTCGAATCCGGGTGCACTAGGTGTTGAGAGAAGCCAGGTTTCTTGTAAGCAAAGAATGTCTAGGTTAGTCAATTCAGTTGGTACTTTTCCAAGCAGATGGGTGAATCCACGCATATTCCAAGAACCCATCTGCAAAATATCTTCCTCCTGTTTCTATGCAGTGTAAAATCTGCTCACCCTGTAGCATTGCACTTCAGCCAGTTACTTGTGTCGAGTTGACTGGTGGAGGTACCTACATAAGCGGGCAAAGTTCTCATGCCCTTCACCAATGAACTAGTCTAAAAATTAAACCATATGTTTTAAATTGGTTTCTTTTTATGTATTTGCCCACCTTCCCTCGCATTAATGCACCAGAGTCATCAACACCTTTCGGATTGTTGCAAGCATTTTGCAGGGGGTTTCGTCGGCCTACTCCTAGAATGTGACCCCATGCCTTGCGCCAGAGTCTGAAACGATGGATGAGACGTGACCCCACGCAGGGTTCCCATCATATGATGTACATGGTATGTGCCCCAAGAGTACAGATAAATCCGATGGAACTGAACTGCATGGCTGAGGTATTGCCTTGCAGTGTGCAATGTCTGTGCACACTTTGGGAAATGGGCTGTGCTGTAACGATGCTTAAAGAAACAAGGACAATCCCGAGCAGATTTCTTCTCTTGGCATGGAAGCATTGTGGTGTCTCTGGAATGGACCTTTGGTTTCCTTGCTGCTAATGCCATAAACTGTAGTAAAAGTTGTTCTGGCAAAATAGATATGCATGTCATGATGCTCTGCCTCACCTGTAGTACACAGATTCTAATCTGGTGAGAGGGTTGCATATATATATATATATATATAAAACACATAAACTCACTCACTCTTTTTATCCAGACACAGGCTCAACCCCTGCGTTGAGCCCGAGCGCACTGTTCGGCCCAGGCTGGCACAAGCCTTGCCTAGCTGCCCCATCTCTAATCCATGAACATTCCCTAGAATTGTGTAAAACTCATGATCTAGCAATACATGACCAAACCCCATGTGCTTTGATATTGGTAGATACTAAAAATCCCTTTGACATAGTAAAATATCAGAAGTTCTATAGAGAGTGTTGTTGGGAATGGGCTTCAGAACACTATTCTTAAACTAAATCCACTCTTTATATAGAAGTCCTACAGCCCGTGTTATAATGGTTTATAAAGTAATCAATTGTCTTCCTATAGAATGCGGAACGAGGCAGAGTTATCCTCAGAGTCTGTGTCTTTGTGCATTATGTATGGAGCCCATAACCATTTCTCTAAAAAACTTGCAATTCCTGAAGCCCCGAATTCCAAATGGTTCGAAGCCCGATTTAGTCCTCATTGCTGCTGAGCTACTGGCTGCTGGATCCACCCCATAGCCAACACTGGAATGTCTTTCAAAAATATTGCTGAGGGATTTGGACAGGTCTTTGGATACAAGTTAACAACTCAGACAGAAATTTGCCAAATAAATGCAATTTTTATTTAAATCCCACGATCTCAGCCTGCGTTCTGGGTAAACTGATGGCTGCTTCCCTGACACTCCCCCCCCCCCCCCCCCTCACAACTGTTCCCTCAGGTCTCTGATCCATTCCCAACCTCCACTAACCTGATTGGTTCAGTGCTGCTGCTACTCCGTGTCCCCGTCGGCTGCTATGGAAATGGAAGCCGGGCTCTGCTTGGAGACCTGTCTTCAAGCTCCACAGTGGCCAGCTTAGATAAGCGTCCTGTTCATTCAAACTAATACATTGCTGTTGGCACCCTGGGTTTCTAGATTGAAAACACGTGGTGCTAATAGCATTAACACCTGATGCGGCCTGCCTGATAGGGTGGTATTGGAGCACATTGTTGAGGCCCTTGTGCACCTTGGCCCCTGGGCCGTTACCAGCGATCCAGGGCGCTAGATCGGGTGTTATTGCTATATTAGCACTCCAGTGGGGTGCATCAGCCAATCCGATTGCTCAGAACCTGGGCAGAATCTACTGATCGAAGTCCAAATTCTAGACAATCTGTTAAAAGGGACTCCGTGTAGCCATAGGCTCTATTTCCATGGCATCCATCTCTAGTGTAGTTTTTTTGTTTTAAAAACAAAAAAAGGAAAAACACGTTTTGTATGCTACCCATAGCCAATTCATTTGCAAAATAAATTGGTCTTAGCAGCCCTTTATGCGTGACTAGGGTGCTAATATCAAAAATGCCCACTTTCAATGGGTGTACTGTGTGGTATGGCCGGGAACTCTGTTAAAGGCTCTCTCTGAGCTCTGGCCTATTGACTCGGCCCTAAGACATTACTAACCAGTACTGACCTTTGAAAAGTTAATATTACTTAATTACTACAATATAAAATTCAAGAAACTCAAGATATGGTCACAGGTGCTAGGGAATCTCTCTGAGCACTTAATTGAGAAATGTATCCTAACAAGATGGGTTTATTAATGTAACAACCCCTAAAAAAATATAAAGTAAAGACTATGATGATGCATAGTAAAACCTGGAAGAAAATCTGGACTTGAAATGGAAACCAGAGAGTTATTAAATAAACTCCATTGTGGAACAACATCCTCCTTGAAACTGAATTCTGTAAAGGAGCGGGCTGGGCTCAAATTCGAGCTGAATATTAAACTATTGGTTCATTCCATAATGATGGACAGTTTATACAGATTGATGAACTTAAAAATGATACCCATGTCTATCCAATCGCTACAGCTAAGAAGCAAGTTAGATAAAGGACACACCTGGGAATAGGAAGTAGTTTACAGGAAATGTCCGATTATGGGCATATGAGGCTGCACCGATGAACAATGTGCTTGAGAAGAATTCATGCGAGGCTACACCTAGGAAGTTGAACCTGTTGGAGCATATGAGGGTGGTACTTGGAGTTATGCAAAAATAGCAAAGGCAAAAACCCACCATTCTGGGGATGCCGGGTTGGGTGGGTGGTTGTGGAAAAGCCAGGGGGAAGTGGTAAGCGGATGCCTATTTAAGCTGGTTTATTTATTCGCATTTGTGAAGCGCACAGCTGCCCGGGGGCATCGTGGCGCTGGTTACAGGCATTTGTTTTAGTTAAAGTTCATTTATCTTTGTTACAGTGACAATTGCATATTTCTATTTTTTTCAAGACAAATTGTATAGTTTAATTTAATTAATTTAATTTATTATTAATGTGTTACAGCTTATTATAAGCTTTTCACATAACATAAGAAATTACATTCTAACAAAAGAAAAAACAGTTAGTCATAAAAGTAAATACTGACATATAAAAAAAAGATAATAACATAAAAAGCAAATTTAGGAAAAATGAACACAAAGAAGAGAAAAAATAGAAAGATAAAAAGAGATTAAAAAAAGAGGATATAAACATTTTAAAAGTATAAAGTGAGATAAATTACATTCAGAGTTCCGAATTAAAAGAATATACACATGTATTCATAGCCCACCAATAGATGAGTATTGATGCCTTTACCTATTGAAGACTACCAGTCCAAATAAGTATTGCTGATGGGAAAGTTATAGAGACTTTTTTGTATAGAGTAGGTGCTGTGCAGGAGCCCTGTGGGACTCCACAGTGGATGGTGGTGGGGGCTGCGTTGGCAATGTTGGAGAAGACCTTCATGGCCCTGCCCTCCAGGAAGGAGGTGCCCCAGAGCGCTGCTTCTTCGGTGAAGTTGGCTGAGGTGTGAAGTGAGTCTTGTGGTCTACCAGACTGAACACAGCCGAGAGGTCTAGGAGTAGCAATAGGGTTGGTTTTCCTTTATCCATGATTTGTGTGATATGGTTTTTTAGATCTACTAGGGCAGTTTCAGTACCGTGTCCTTTGCGGAAGCCGGATTGTCTAGTTCCAAGCATGGAATGGGCTTCAAGGAATTGTTGGTTTTGGCAGTGGGCAGCTTTGTCCAGGATCTTGAGGAGGAAGGGCACAGTGGTTATAGGTTGGTAGTTGTTTGGTTGGGTGGGGTCTAGTGTAGGTTTTTTCAGAAGGGGGTGGACCCATGCCTCTTTGAGGCTAGCAGGGATGATGCCGGTTCTGAAAGAGGCATTGATGAAGGCTGTTAGTAGAGAAGCAAGGCTGTTGGCGCAGTCCTTGATGAGCTTCGGGGGACAAATGTCCCCTTTACACATTGAGGGTTTCAAGTTTTTGAGGATGTTAATGACTTCAAGTTCCGAGATGTCTCTGAAGGGGAAAAGGGATTTGTTGAGAGGAGGAGTGGATTGTGTTTGATTGACCCCTGAACGAGGGGTTAGTGCGTTGTAGTGGTCCTTGATTTTGTTTGCAGAAGATTGATTTTATTAAGCATGGCTGCTTGAATACTGGCACACCAGGCTTTGTCTTTGATGATCTCATCTGGGGTGTTGGGGGAGGAGGTAAGTTCCTTAAATATAGCAAAGATTTCTTTGGATTGTGAGTTTGCATTGGTGATTCGAGTGTTATAGGCATTAGTTTTGGATTTAGTGATGCCATCTTTGTATTGGTGGGAGATTAGGTTGAAGTAGTTCTTAGTGTTATCGCAGGGGTTGATTTGCCAGTTTGTTAATGCCTCCCTTGCAAGCGTGCATGGATTGTAATTCTTCCGTAAACCACGAGTTTGAGTGAAGTCTTTTTTTCCTTTTTTGTTTTCTAGCGGTGCTATGGCGTTGATCGCATTGGAGAGAGTATCTTTGTCAATGTCGGCTTGGGTGTTGGGATTATCTGAGAAGGGGTGGGCGAATGCTGGATGTTAAGGTATGGGCGTAGATTGGCTGCGTTTAGTTATTTGGAGCTTCTAGCTTGTGAGGGAGGTGTTGGTGTGGGCTTCTTTGAACTGGATGTGATGGGCAAGGTGAATTCAATGTAATTGTGGTCTGTCCATGGTAGTGCTGTGTTAGAAGTGATGGTGGTGAGACAGTTATGGTCTGCGACCCAGTCAAGGATACCGCCTTTGTTATGTGTAGGGGTGGCAAATTTTTGTGTGAATCCTAAGTCATTAAGTTCTTTGGCAAGGGTAGCAGCAGCTTTGTTCTTGGGATCGTTAAGTCCTAGGTTGCCACCAGTGGGGGGCCTGGGGTGGGTTTGCGGGCTTGGGGCATGGCAGGTGGTGGGGTTGGCAGCATCAATTTGGCGTTTAAAAGGCACCCCAGAGGACGAGGAGAGCACAGATCTCTGCCTCATCCTGCTGAGTATTGTAGCCGCCATGCCTACACCGTCCTGTCCGAGCCCACGACCGCTATTTGGAGTTTGTTTTCCATCCCACCCACCCTTTTATGCGGGAGGAGGGGAGAGCAGTTACAGGTGGGGTAGGACCAAGGGCACACTTAAATCCCTTTCTGGGGGACTGCAGAGCTGGAAGGAATGGAGCAAGGCTACCAGGGGATCCTGGCGAAGGAGGGGGGCAGTGGAACTATGAAACATTTCTTGGGGCACTGATGCATGTCATGTGTGTTTACTCTTCACCTGGGCATGCACCCTGCACCCCCCCCCCCCGCTCATATGATGGTTTGACTTGTGCTATGCTTCCGAGCCAGCCTGGCCATTTGAGGTGTAACCTCTGAGTAAGAAGGTGCTCCTGGTATCTGGTATGTAACAGTGGTACAATGGCAAGTAAGTCTGAACCTTGGCAAATTAATTGTCCCTTTCATTTCTCCTTTGGATATTTGAATGCAAGACTGACCATCGGCATGCATACGTTTTCTTGGTATATGTCTCTTGGAATGCAAGAGTGAACCTGGTAATATTGCAGTGCCACTATCACATATGATCATGCATGTAAATGTGTGACGTTGGGGCTTCATAAACTTATCAAGAGGATGAAAGAGGCCTTCTATCATGATCCCTGGGAGCCCTATGAGCTACCACCCACTAAGTGAAATACCCCAACTTTGGAGTCAATGTGATAACTCGCTAGTCCCTCAGCCTGTGTTTATGGTTTCGCATCCCAAATAAATCCATCGAGCTATGCGGGAGTACCTTCCAATAACCGACTTCCTGGTCGATTAGCATGGTAACTTAACCAGTTAAGAGGGAAGATTGAAGCTCACAGCAGGGGTGGGTGGGCCTACAGGGAACTTTGGAGATTTCTCAGTAGGCCTCTGAAACCTGGGCCTCCTTTGTCTCTTATTTACAAATACTCGCATAGGAAACGAGTTGGAAATGTGTAACATGTGGGCACTCCAAAAATTGTCCAGGTACGCATTGGGTTCCCAGTCCTGCCCTGGGTCACATGGACCAAAATCTGTGATTGGGCCCCCTGTGCGTGCTGAGAGAATGTGCAGAGGCTCTACCATAGCTGTGGCCTAAGGCTGTGAGTGCCCAAGTTCACTACTCCCGGGCATGAGAGCCGCCGCCTGCGGGCCTTTCCCTGGGAGCGCCAAGGAGCGCAGGAAGGAGTCTGAGGTGGCCTGAGAGCGAACGGGACTGAAGGAGGAGGAGGAGGGCGGGCTTCGCACCGCCAGGAGGAAGAGAGGGGGAGAGTGGGCGGGCCGGGCACCTTCCACTCGGGTCAGGAAGTCTGGCATTCCTCGCTGGACAGTGCACGCGCGGGTCACGGCCCCCTGGGATAGCGCTGCAGCGGGCGGATGCAGCAGGAGGGGGGCTGGGCCGGCCAGCTTCTGAACTCACCTGCGCGGCGGCGGCGGCGGCGACAGCTGGCATCCGGCTCGCGGGGCGAAGCGCGCGCCCGGGCCTCCCGATGGCGCTCGCCGAGCTCTACACACAGGTAACGCTGGGGCCATCACCCCTCGGGGCTCGGGTGTCATGCACGGGGCCCCCGTGACACTTGCACTGTCTGTACTCGAGCTACTTTGGCAGCTTTCTGGTCACCTAACAACTCGCTGTACCCCGCCCCTCCCCCCGTGCACCTGTTGTTGGAGCGCGGCGTTTTAAGAGATTATGACGGAAACTGCTATGTTGAAAGTATCCCCTCATTCTGTATCTTGGCACCGCCCACAATTCCTGGTACTTTTGTGCTGCGACATTTACTTTTGGATGTTGCCAGCGGGTTCTGGGACAGCAGCGCCGTGCCAGCTGTTGGGGCCGCGCACGGAGTGTGTTGTTGCAAAGCTGGTCTCCTCGCCATGGAGACCAGGGAGCCCTTCCTTATTTCAGCCAATGCCCTGCTATCACGGTTATTGCTTTCTGTAATGTCTCCCATGCATCGCCCAATGCATGAACCACACTGTCAACTTTAAGTGACGCGGACGCCAGGCAATGCCCGCACACTTTAGCACAGCATTATCGCCTGGTGATGCCCACAGTCACAGAAGTGCCAGAGGACGCATGTATCCATGCAAGACCTTCCAGTGCAGGCCTTCCATCAAATATTCCTCGGCAACGAGTGGGCACATGTCTAATAACTAAACTGCTTACTTTGGGTGCAGGAATACTGGACCCCCGCAGCCCCAATAAATGTGCCTTACTGAATCTTCCAACAACACAAAGGGGGTGATTTTAGGATAGTCGCAAATTGCCGTGGCTGGGACAATGAGTGTTTTCCCCCAAATGATAAAGAGCCTCGTTGTGCAATTTGTATCATTTTGTCTTCAGGGGTACAAAAGAAAAATGTAAAAATAAGCGAAATCTCCTTTTCATGTACACTTCCTAATACAAGTGACCGTAAACGTCTGTCGCAACGCAGGCTTTCGGTAGGCATTTCAAGTGGAAAAACAGACTGATTCCATTGGAATCCATTGGTTTGCCACCAGCATGAACATCTCACGCTGGTGGTGAACCTTGCAGATTTGCCGGGGAGAAGAAAAGGGGGCTGACATTTAAAGTCCGCCCTAGTCTGCCTGGAAAAACATTTGAAATTATAGTGACGTGATGTGTGTGTGTGTCCAGGTAGTGCGGTGTCAGCGGGTCTGGGCTTTGTGGAACGTGTGTGCCTCGAGGTTGTAAAAGGTGCCATTGGGCAGTGGAGAGAGGGAAGCCGGCTGGTGGGTGTGGGGAATTGTATATGTTATCTCTGTCTACCTACCTTTCCTACCGTTATAGGACCGTGAGTGTGTAGGACACCAATGGACAATAAAGCAGAAGTAGAACTTGCCAGCTAGAAGCCCCGCTTCCGTTATTTCAGAAATCCCCTGGAAGACTAAAAGTGGTAGTAACCACTTTTTACCGATCCAAGTGGTTTAGAAAATGACCCCCAAAACTAGCGTTGCATTGGCAAACTCATCAGTTTAAACTTTTTTTTGTGTGTGAATCTGTCCTGCTAGGCATTGCCACCCGATGCCCATGTACTCGCATCATTGTTGGATAGTACTCTGAAAAGCCAGGAATTGGTATTATAGGTCCAGATAAAACCATCACTTTCCAGGTATTGCCCCAATACTCACAGGTACCCACCCATATGGGACATATTGACATTCGATACCAGCTTTTGATACCATTTTCCCGGGTGCACACATGGTTGGCAGGTGTTTCCATCATATATCAAGGTACCTGCAGCATTTACCAGGTAGTTCATTTATTTTGGTCGAGTGCTACGTGCCATCTCTCAATTACCTCAGAGCACTAAGGGTGGGTAATACAAGGGGAGAACTGGGAGCGGCGAGGAGTTCTGAAGTACATAGCTTTATACTTCATCTGCTGCTTTTGTTGTCCGGAATTGCTGCCTATAGTTGACTTTGACCATTTTGCTTGTGCATTGCTGACACTCGTTAAAGATAGAAACCACCACTTGCCTGAGTTCAGCGCTTAATTTGTAAGAAAAGAAGTGCCAGGGCCAAAATATTTTCTACCACGCATGTGACACAACAAGGCGGACAGTCCGTGGTGTACTGGGAAACGAAAGAGGCCCAGGGTGCAGAGGCCTACCGGGAAATCTCCAGAGTTCTTTATGGTCCAGTCCACCCCTGCCGACAGTGCCCCGCCCACTGTTGACACCACCCAGGGCTGCTCCACACAGTGTCAACATATTTGAGATTTAAGCTGCAACTTGCATCCGTTCCCTAAGGGTGATTGATGCACTGTACGATTTACAGATCTTAATCCACGTAGTTGTGTCTTGTAATGTAATAAATGTTAGTGTTTCTTTGAAACACATCATTGTTACCATTGTGCTCTGATCCTCTTGGTGGCAGGTAGAACATGTTAACCATCTATCCACAGAATACATGAGCAAACGTACTTTCATTTTATGGTAAATTGATGGACAAATGTGGGAACAATCATTACTGAACTGATGAACCTGCCTGTCAAACAGTGCAGCAAGATCTTCCTGTATAGGTGGCCACTCATGACATGCACTTGACTTGAAGATTGGCTTTTTCACTGACCTTGCCCCTGTGTTGGGGCTGCTGGCTGGTGACTGGCCTGTTGTCAACCCACCCTGCCAGTTATTACAATACATAACTTGCGGCAATGTCATGCAGGCTGAGTAGATCAGTGCGCTGGCATGGCATCAGTGCCCAGCATTGTCACCTTCTAACTACTTGTTATTCAACAACATGGATGACTAAACCCTCCTACCCCCCTTGCCAACCTGGATCATCAGGTTCATGAATAACAATGAGCCAGCCCAGTATGTAGAGCCCCTGGCCAGTGCACTCTGTGGTTGATATTACTAGGAATGACGACAGTTAAAATAATAAAGCTGCCAAAATACTGCACCATAATCAAGCTGGGATCAGAAATAAGTGCCACCCCTTGGGGAAATCAGACTTGTGTATTTGGGGGTGAAAACAGAAGTTTGTGAGGCGAGTACTGGAGCTAGTTTTAGGCTTCTGAGCATATGCGCAGTTACTCATACAAAAAGCCAGGTTTTGCCATCAAATGAACAGGGACCCCATCACTTGCAAGGTATTGGCATCAGTTAGCCCCATTGCTTTCTATGATTGGAAATGTACTGTAAGCTTATAGCCGTCCTATACCCACGTGCTTACTCAATTTACCAGGTAATGAATTCATAAGGCAGTTATTCAATTGTTTGCCTGACAATTTTCTGATGTTCGCCTCACGTTTAAGCTTACCAGGCCCACATTAACTGGATTAGCCCCATGCCAAATACGGTCCATGCAAGCGCTCGCATAGACATAGCACCCTTCCTCCAACACATACACCTGCTAAACATAACGCTACAGCATTAATTACGCTTCCGAAAAATGTCATTTGCATGTCACAGCAAATGTATTTTTACAATGTCCTTCTCATGTAATGCAATGCAATATTTATCATATGTATTCATATTACAGTCTGTGGAACTCCCCACATACCCATGACAGTGAGGTGCTACGCATGTATCACACAACATAGGCCACTCTTTTCTTGGTATTGGTATCATATGCCAAAGTACTCAAACCATATGTCATGCATTGCACTCCTGTATGTATTGTAGTATAGCAGGAACCAGTCAGCTCTACATAGTTAATACAACTCTAATTTGATAATTTTACATTTGGTCGACTGATTTACAGTGACCTTGGTCATCGCCCCTTTTTTTTAATGTTCTGGAGGGGTCCCCCATGCACCTCCTTGTCCAACACTTCCTCTTCACCCCTAAACCTTAATATATACACGCACACAAACATGTATGTATTATGCTAGCACACAGCCCAGTTTTGCCTATGGAGTTTCATAAAATCTCTTCTATGGACTCTTGAACCAGGGACGTCATTTGGGGGTTGCCAGGGGTCGCAACTGAGACCACTGAGGTTTTCCTTGCTACCCCTGTGGTCACCCCTAAAAAATAAAAAATATAAAGTTTTTTTTTATATTGAAGCTCCTGGGCTGTGGCCAGTGTCATGTGGCTCTTTGTTTCAGGAGTCGCTGAAATTTGTATTGAGGCCTCAAAAATACAAGGTGTTCCACAAGTATAACACTTTGAGCAGTGACCCTAAATACGCAGGAATATGAATAACAAATCATTTGTCTTTCTGGAATTCTATGCAATAATTGGTAGACTCATTAAAGTGGTGAAAGGGCATGTTCCATCGCTTCCTATGATTCCACTTTGGGGTGGGTCAAATGACATCAATTCCTGTGATGTAGTCAGAGGTCAAGGGTCATGTGACATCACTTACGTTACCCCTGGCAATTTGGTGAAATGACATCCCTGTCTTGAACCCTATCATCAATCAAAAAAATTAGAAGGAAGTCCCCAGGAAATGTCATGGTAGCTGCCACTATATGGAACATGTCACCATTTTTCATGGACGACTCCTTTAAAAAAAAAAAAAGTTTTGATAGCGTTTTGAACAGATTTTAACATGAGGTTTTCTCATAGGGAAAACAAATATTTATTCTGGTCTGAATATCTCAAAAATTGCCTGCTTCGATTTTCACGATTATTGGCATTAGCCTAGTTATTGTCATAAATGTGTGCACTGCAAAACAAATTGAAAAGCGAGCTGGCCATTTACAAGATATTCACATCCTAAGATTTATCTATACACGACGCATGTACAGAATGCATTTGCATCTTTTAAACATACTACACGTGTGCAGAAGATGTACATTTCTTGCCTGCACACTGCTATACCTATGAAAACTCACATCAAAGTTCGGACTACTTTTGATATCAGTTTACATACATTTATCATATGCACAGGAGATTGAAACTGTGTACATGTACACAATGTAAAACTCCTATACGCCTATTAAATGTGTTGAAGATTCCCAATAACTTTAGAGCTCACTTTATTGTGTGCATTTATATCTGTAGGGAATGTATAATTCTTGAGCAGAATTAATGTACATTTTATGCACTAACTGTACACGCAGGTGTGGGAGGTGTACATTTCATACATGTACACAAATCTATGCCTGAAAACTGTCATCAAAGTCAGGACTATTTTTGATGTCAGCTTTCAGGCAATGTAAATTGCGTATATGTAAGAACTGGAAAACTCGTATGCCTCCAGTGCGCGTTGAAACCTTACATTAAGGTTATATCTCTTGTTTAAATATGAGTTTTTATACGTGTAGGAGGAGTATAATTCATGATCAGAATGAATGTACATTTTATACACTAACTTTACATGCACGTGAGAGATGTATATTTCGTACATGTACACAAATATTTGTCTGAAAACGAACATCAGCGTCGGGACTAACTTACATGTATGGACTGGACAACTCTTAAATAGCTTCTATATGTATAAAACTCACATCAAAGTGAAACTGGACTTTGGAGTTTTCATACATAAAGGAGGCACATAGGACGTGTATTTGGTGACTTTCTACCAAGCATTCATACACTACTTATATGCCATACAGTCACCTGCCAGACTCTTTCACACGTATACACAAAACACTCATACACCTGACACCACCCACACCACTTGTTCTTACACCATGCACTTGTACGACACACTCTTAGGACACTCACGACAAGCATATGACACATGACCTTACGACACACGCTGCAACGACACACTCTTATGACATGCACTCTTACCACGCACACACTTGCAACACAAACACACCTTTTTCATATGCAAATTAAACATATTGGAAATGTAAATTTTGCACATGTACGAACTGTAAAACTTCCATATTGGAGATTGGACAACTAACACTCATAGGCCTTACACCATACACTCTTAAAACACACGTTCTTATGACACACTCACTTTGACGCACACTTATGCCACATGGTCATCTACATATAGAAGTACTAGAAGACATGCGTTAAATTAATGGACATGTTCTACTCAAAGTGAACATTTAGGTGTGTGAAATGTATGTCCATTGCATACATGTTTGCTACTATACATATGAAAACTGACATGAAATTCAGGACTCAGTTTTATGTTAATATTCATATGTACAGAACATGTATACAACAGTGGTGTAGTACAAAATTTGGGGCTCCCGTGCAAGCCGTGCTGATGCCACCATCATCCCCAGCTCGGTAACAAATCATGGGTCGCGCCACACTCTGGGCCGGCCTAGACTACCAATCTTGCACTATACACACGATCATGCTGCTGCAGGGGCACACTGCACACTGTACTAGGAGAAATGTTTCAACGCACACTTTCTGAAAGAAATTGGCTAAAAATCCAGAGCGTTTGCAAATGTTTTATAGGGTGACACCAATCCAAAAATCCAACATATGTAAGTCTCCAACAGTGCACAGGAACATTAAAACTTAAATGTAATGCTTTGCTATTGTTTTTGTTTGTTTGTTTTAATATTTGTAATGTGCACCAGACCCGAGGTATCAGGGCGCAATAGGCATCAAGAGGGTTGTTCAGCTTAGGTTACATTGCTGTATGAGATCAAGCATTATATACATTTATAGAGTAAATTTAGGAGACGCAATATATACAGCATACAGGCATAAGAAAGGTGGGTTGCACACTAAGGCATAGACATCATAGACCGTATATACAACATTTGCAATCGGAACAAGTATAGCATTGTCGAGGCAGTGACAGGTCATGAGTCATTTTCCTTAATCCAGTGGATGAGGTTGGTCCTGAAGCGTGGGTAAGGTAGGTCTTCCCTCAAGGGCGGAGGTACGGAGTTCCAGAATTGGGCAGCTTTGACCGGGAATCTGCTACCACCAGTCTTTGTGCGTTTAAATCTGGGCACCGTAAGAAGGTTGGCATTTGCAGTTTTCGTAGGACGGTTGGAAGGTTGTCTCATAAACGTTGCTATAAGGTATTGAGGGGCAGCATTATGGAGGCATTTGTGTGTCAGGGAGGCTGCTTTGAGGAGGATTTTATCTTTCGTGGAGAGCCTAAATGATGAGGTACACTCTATTCACAAAGGCCAAATCCTTGTTGTAATCGCCCGTCAACGGGATGAGGAACTGTGTATCATAGGCATAATTAGTGTAGGTGATACACAGGCAGTCTAGATCATCAAAATGGGGCTTGGTGAAGATGTTGTACAAGGTAGGGGACACACAGGAGACCTGAGGCACACCGCAGATGATGGGTATGGGATCAGCGGCATCTAAAGGTGAAAAGACGCGCATTGTTCAATTGTCCAGGAAGGATTGGATCCATCCAATTGCTTCTTGTGAGAATTGGGTGGCATAATCCAAGTGGTTGCAGAGGATTTTATGGTCCACTAAGTCGAACGCCGCTGAGAGATCTAGCAGCAACAGTAGTGCTACCTTGTCGTTATCTCTCAGTGCGTCTATTTGTGCCTTAAGATCGATAAGCACAGTTTCAGTTCCGTGTTGTGGTCTAAAACCTGATTGATGTACTCCTAAGAGGTGGTTACATTCCAAATATTGTTGGATTTGGATCTAGGCCACCTTGTCTAAAATTTTAAGTAGAAACGGGACTGTGGTGTTAGGGCGATAGTTTGTGGGTATTGACGGATCAAGAGTTAGTTTTTTAAGTAGTGGGGGAACCCAAGACTGTTTTAGATTATTAGGTATGGAATTGGTGGAGAAGGAGGCATTGATAAGTTTGGAGATGAAAGGGGAGAGGTCGCGTGCAGCAACTTTTATGATCTGGGCTCGGCAGGGGTCGCCGTGGCAGTTGAATGGTTTGAGGGTGAGGATGACTTTTTCAACATCTAGGATGGATACTTTTTTTTAAGTTAAAGCAGGGTGTAGGTAAATTAGGAGGTGGCGGGTTAGGCTGGGGCTGAGGCATAGGAATTCTGTTATGTTTAGCAGCAAGAAGGATGGTTTCTTTTTTATTGTTGATCTTGGCTTGGAGGGTGGATATCTTGTTAGATAGGGCACTCTGAATGTTAGTACTCCATGTTTTGTCCTTAAGGCAGGTGTCCGGGGCTTGGATGGGTGTTTCTATCTCTTTAAGGATGGTAAAAAGTTCTTTAATGTTTGAGTTGGCTTGAGTGATACGGAGGTTGTATGACAATTGTTTAGCGAGGATGATTTCTTTTTTGTAAAGGGTGGCTATTTTACTAAGGTTATTTTTGTTGGTGTGAGAGGGATCTTGTCTCCAGGTGTGTTCACTTTTGCGCTTTTCTAGTCTAATTGCTTTCAGGTGGGGAGAAAACCAGGTATTCACATGTTTTTTAGGTTTGCTCTTTCTCGTTTTCAATGGTGCTATGACGTCTAATGAAGATAGCATTATTTTGTTGTATTCCTCAACCATAGTGAAGGGATCTGTGTGGTCAGGCAGCGAATTCAGAGAGGGAAGAATCAAGGGAATGAGTTTTACGGCTGTAATATTTCTTTTGTTTCTGGTAGGAATGGCAGGAGCTATGCTATTGACAGGTAAGGGAGGTGTAGCTTCTAAAGAGAAGGAGATCAGGTGGTGATCAGACCAGGGCTGTGGTGTGATGGAGGTGATGGATGTTAGGCAGTTGTGCTCTGCTATCCAATCGAGGATCCTACCTTTAGTGTGGGTGGCACCTGTCACTTTTTGAGTAAAACCCAATTCCTCAAGTGAGGCATTGACATACAAGGCGTTTTGATCTAGTTGGTCATTGAAGCCTAGGTTGAGATCTCCTAGGAGAAGGCATTGTGAATAATTTTTAAGATTGTCAGATAAAATATTAGTTACATCTTCTTCGAAGGAGCCTAAAGGGCCAGGGGGTCTATATATGAGGTGTGTAGACAAGGTCTGGGTGTCAGAAATGGACAGCTTGGCAGTAAGGGTTTTGCACTAATCTACGTTTAGTGGTGTGGTAAGTCTCAGAGCTAGACTGGTTTTGACAATTATGGCAAGGCCTCCGCCTCGGGATGTGGTGCGATCTATTCGAAGGAGGGTGTAGTCCTCGGGTATGGCTAGCATGATTGCTGAGCCTGCTGCTGGATGGAGCCAGGATTCAGTCATGGCAAGGAAGTCCATTTTTTCAGTCTGGAGTAAGTCAGCAATTTCAGTGGCGTGGGCCACCATAGAGCGGGCGTTTATAAGGGTGCCTTTTATGCTGGTCTGTGTAGGTTGGTAATTTGTAGTACTGGAGGAAGTTTGGGTATTATGATGGGGCTTCGGGCGGGTGTTGGAGTCTCGGGTGAGCCGGCAGTTGAGCTGGAGTGGGTGCTGGGTGGAGTTTTTAGTAATGGGCTGTGGGCTGCTCAGGGTGCTAGTATTGTTTTTTAAGAGAGAGCTTGATGTTTTAGCTGGGGGTTCATATATTTTAGGGAGTCTGGCCCAGAGTTTGTGGTTTCTCTGGAGGAGATTGCATGGTCTAGTGTTTAAGAGAGCCTGACTCACGGGAGTGTTGTAAAAGGCCATAGGAATCACTAAAGGCAGGGTGTGTGCCATGATAGGGTTCTAATCCGATTGAGAATGATACTTAATAGGATGGTGTAGATCATAGGCAGATACATGGCGTGGACGTATGGTGTGTGACGTATGGTGGTTATATAATGGCAGGTATGACTCTCGGGAGAGCAGGTAGTGTCTACTGCGACATTTGAGTAGAGAGCAAGCTGTCTTAGGCAGAGTGATGCCACCTATGCAGATGCAGTTGAGCAGGATTAGAGCGATAAGGCAGTGAGTAGCACCAACGGAAATCAGGGCGATAGGGCAGTGGGCAGCACCAAGGGGGATAGGGCGGCATGCAGTGGGCAAAGACGACTGATTGAGGCAGCAGGCAATGGCTGGGGCAGTAGGCAGTAGGAAACAAAAAATGCTGACAGTGGTGCACACCTGGTAACATTTGATATAGAAATTCAAATCGTCATTATACGTACAGCAGAGCTGATTTAAGAATTTTAAGGTGCGGGGGAGGAAACAAGGCCTTGGCACAAAGCCTAAATCAGAAAAGAGAAAATAGAAGAGGGCCCAAAAGGTGGGGCCCTCCCGTCCCCTGCACACTATTTACTGATGCCACATAGGGCCTTCAAATATATAGATATAAATCTATCAATGTATAAATATATAACAGCAGTTTTGTTAGTTGAGCATATAACGATTTATTTGGCAAAGAAGAAAACAAAATAAAATTTGCCAAAAAGCACAATCTGTTATACAAAGTAATTCATGACGTATGACATATTAAAACAAATTGCGATGAAGCAATAAATGATGAAGAGATGATGCTGTCCAATTGTGGGGTGGCCGACGCGTTTCGAGGGTAACCTCTTCTTCATAAGGGCCCAATTGAACTGTTGACAACATTACAAAGAGACAAAAAGTAAAATCTTTTATTTTATTTCCATACCAGTCAAGGACTGACTGACAAGCTGTACATAACTCGAGATGCTAGCGAGATGGTGAAAAGCAGAATACTGGAGATCTAGTATGGTGAAAAGAGTGAACTCTCAGATAAAAGAGAAATACTCTATACTAATAACTAAACCCATAACAAAGGAGATGTATTGTGTGAGATCCACCTACATGGTGGGATCTAGAAAATGGCGTGATAAAAGATTGAACAGATCGAGATAAGCCAAAGGCGGTAGTGGGTTATAAATAGCAAGGACCACCCTTGAATAGTGAAAAAGCAGAGACAATATGGGGAGCGTGTATAAGAAAAAAACCTTACCCCTCCTATGGACGGGAAAAGAAAAAAGAAAAACTCCAAAAGAGCGTTACTGAATAAAATAAATAATACTTAGAATGAACCGGAAACGGTTTTAAAGAATGCACTCACTCGAGTTGCGGGACGGGTAGCCAAGGTATCAGGGGCATCCGTGTGGTCAACAAATATTTGAAACAATTATACGATGCAGGGCATCTGCTAAGAGACACGTACTGCTGGCACCTAAGTGGGGACACATACATTTCTGTTATACTGAAGAGAAATGAACATGGGGTCTCCCAACCGGGCAAAGAAATCCAAGTAGCGGTAGCTTACCTATACAGTGTGTAGAACACTGTTAGTGGAAACTGAAACCGGCAGGCAATGGCTCCGCACGGTCGTGACCTAGGAAACGAACTGTGCTGGGGACACGCCGTCAGACGTAAAAAGGAAACTAAATAATAAACATAAAAAAGGGGGCATAGAGGACGGTGAGTGAGGAATATGGGGGCCATCTTGCAATGGCGCATAGTGCAAACGTACTCATAAGGACTGACCAGAGATCAGGATGAATAAGAAAGGTAGAGTAAATATGTTCCATAGTGAAATTTAGGAATTCTGGTGTTCACCATCGTAACGCATTTTATAATTTAGGTACTAAAAAAACAGAAATTTGTGAACAGTACAGTAATCATTACAGTCATGATAGATAACACAAATGGTACATGCAGTTTACTCTAAATAGTCCAAAACAAATCATATAGAGTAATGAGGCTACTCATTATATAGTGAAACAGTTATGATACAATGGCAAGGGGATTGAGGGCAAGGATAAGAGATTGCGATATAGCCTATTACTCATACAAGGTTCGAAATTTAGGAATTCTGGTGTAGGCAGTAGGCACAAGCAGCACAATCAAGTAGTAAGCAGCAGGCAGTGGGCTGTATTTGCAATGGGCAATAGGCAGAGTCAATAGTTGACCATAGGGCAAAAGACACAATTGAGTGATTAGCAGTAGGTAATAGGCAGAGTCAATATCTAGGGCAAATGGCAATAGGTCAAAATGAATAGGCTGCTCCAAAACACTTATGGCTTGCTAGGTTGCTGCGGTTTTTAGACAATGATAACTAAGTGAGTTAAGCTGTTTCAAAGTAAGCGTGGCATATACAAGGCTATGTTTGTTGGACATCACATATAGCTGCAAAGGGTTAGGCTATTTCAGTAAATTTAGCAGTTAGGGATAGAACAACAGAACAATATGTTTCATAGCCTGTATATCTGAACAGGGTTTGGCTATTCCCGCTTATGCAGCAATAGCCCTACACTGAGTCGGAGCAAGCTTTACCTGCAGCACAATGATATACGTTAGTTTTAAAAAATGCAAAATCGCTGTATGCAGTTTTATAATGCTGATTTCAAGTGAGTGAGCGTAATCAAGCAAGTATAAATAAATGAGTTTGTATTGGTCCAAGTCCAGTAGGACAACTCTAAAGTTAATAACAAGAGCATTAAGTTAGCCAATATGAAGCACAGTGGGCGTAACCAGGATAGCGACCGGAGAGCAGTATTGGGGCAAAGTGTTCAATGGTATGGCCTACGGGCTGTGGCGTGTCCCACAGGAAAAGTTTGTTAGGAAGAGGTGCATCGGCTTACCCAAAAGATAGTTACAGGTGTAGGGCTTGCGACTGACGGGCAGGGTTCCTGGCCCTAGCCTCTGACGCCTCCTGACAGGCTTGGGACATGCATCTAGCCTTAATAGACGGCCTTCGTAGTACGGCCGGCTCGCGCCATCCGGTGTTGCAGCTGCAGTGATCAGCAAGTAGCTGCCCAATCGGAGTGGGAGCTCACGAACACTGTTGATAGGCAACAGTAAACATCATATGGTGGCGTTCGTTTTGTGGCCTTCACGTGGCGGGGATATGACGAAAAAGTGGAGAAAACAGCTGATGTCGTCCTGAAAGCTAGAGGGGATCTAGCGACGGCAATGTCAGATCAAGCAGATGGTGCTATGGGGCGGCACAATATGCAGGTAATTGGCACGCTTACCCACGCATGATTGTGCCTGACGGATCAGACAGGAGCAGGCTTCTCCAGAAGCTGCTCCTTGGTAGAAGGGGATGGGTAAAAATGCCATGACGCAATGAAAACATGTCCCACTGGGTGCACAATGTAGACCAGTCTTTAAACGTAATAACATATTACAGTAAAACATGCCAATCCACATAAAGACATACCTAGATTGCTTACACCAAAATGCCACTCGAAGCAATAACACTTCTCTTGATTATTTTATCACAGATGCCCAGAAAAATATACAGTGCCACAGAAAGAAATGGCTAGACTGGCAACACCCAAATGCCAATCTAGCAAGGTAATTACACTTAGCAGGCAGTAATGCAAAATAAATTTCTACTAAAGACGACACCCAGTTGCTATTCATGCTGTCAGTAGTCTAAGAAAAGGATGCCTTAAGAATTAGCAGGGTATTTCTTGCCATACAGAAATGGATGTCATCTGACTCGCTGGCCCTCAATGAAACCAAGACAGAAATATTGATTGTAGGTACCCCACAAAGATTAAAAAAACAACTAGAGAGCCAGTGTCAAAGCTTCAAAATCAACAATGCGAACATCTCGGTCTCTGAACATGTGAAACCTTTAGGTATTTTTCTGGATTCACACCTCTTGTTCAAGAGGCATGCCTCATATTTAAAATCATCGTGTGCTTTTTATACCAACCTGCTATGGCAAATTACCCCTTATCTATCCAACCCAACCTCGCAGTAATTGCTGGGGCTATAATAAATTCTAAATTGGATTATTGTAATAGCCTATTAATGGGTACCACAAAATCCAACATCATTAAAATGCAAACCATTCAGAATGGAGCGGTGAGGGCCCTCAATGGGCTCAGCCGACACTCTAGGACTTCAACCGCTAGGAGAAACCTTCACTGGCTTCCGGTTGGACAAGAATAAAATATAAAGGCGCAGTCATGGTCTACAAATGTCTAGCTGGTACTGCGCCTAATTATCTCTCTGATAATATAAAAAAATCTCCTATTAAGAGAGGCCAGCGGTCCAATGGTAAGTTTGATCTATTTCAACCTCGCGAAGTTCTCAAAAGAATTGGCAGTACTAATTTTAACTTCTTGGCCCCCAAGATTTCTCTTCCTGTAGCCATAAAAAAAGTGTGATCTATCAACACCTTCAAGAAGCAACTTAAAACTTGGCTGTTTGACAAAGGAATTGAGTAATCTCTCCCATCATCCCAGCCGGCTTCACATAGATTAGCCCCCTGCTATCTCTACGTCCTCTCGTTGTATCAATGTCTGTTTCCATTTTGTGAGTGCTCTGAGGCCTTTGGGCTAACAGCGCTATATAAAAACTAACATAGATAGATAGATAGATAGATAGATAGATAAGATACTAGTGGTACAGTTTTCAAAAATCACTTTTTATTGCTTCATTCTGTTTAAATGTCACTTTTATTGCTTCATTTTGTGCAAATCCATTCTTCTTGATAATCAGTTCTTAAGTAATTATATTTATCTCCTTAAATTGTTACTGGGTTATTTTAACTTTCCTCAACACGTGTTTCACCATCCTGTCTGGAGGGCTCTTCAGGAGGAAAACATATTCCAATGCTGCTTGTGATATACAATTAATTCTGTATTAGTTCAGATTTTAAGCCATCCATAGGTGTTTTTAAAGCTTTGTAGTGCATATGGGAGGCGAGGGGATTCCCTGGGCAGGTGAAAGTGCCCACCGGACTTTTCCTGCATTTCCGATACTCTCCATGCTGTTGTAGGATGGCTCATTCATCTGTTCTGGAATGAAGAGTGCTGCTTCAGCGAGCAGACTTCCAGGAGCACCAGCACGACTCCTCTCATCTCCATGACCCTCTTGGCTTGCACACGCCTTCTCTTATCCGTTCCAGCGACCTTCTCAGTGTTCATGATTCCCGGTCTGGGGCTTAACTTCTTCTCCTGCACTGCTGACCTCCACAGTGCTTTTTCCATCTTTAAATATCCTGTGCACTGAAGGTATGGCCAAATGACTAGTCTGCGTGTGATACACCGAGTCCATTGCACAAACTCCTTACTCGTCTTCCTCGTCCCAGTACCTGAGTGATTTATGGAAGTTGGAGTTCATAGATGATATTGGATTCTCAACTCTCATCTGCTTTTCCATTGTGATTTCACATAAGGGTATATCAGACAGAGTTGTTGTGCATGTGCTGTAGTCAAAGGTAGGGGCCTGAGCAGACTGCAATAGGCCATCAAAAACTCAGTGGGTTTTCTCATGGGAAAGTGGGAATGCCGCGTCTTCTCCCATGCAGTCAAAACATCTACTCGGGAGCCATCTCCTCCTGTGTGGTCCTCCCTCATACAAACGCCCCCAGGGTCAGGATCAGGTAGCGGCTGCCGTCCCCATGCGACATGGGGAGGCATGAGGAGTTCACAGCCGGGGAATTTGTGATGACGCCACTGGATTATCACAAGATTTAGGAACTGTTATTTATCTAGTTGTGTCTTGCCTATAACTTGATTCTACTGTTACTGTGCCTCAGTTGCTGTTCTCAGTGACAATGGATTAAGATAGATTTGACTTGGCAAGGTGGAGGTGGATGGTTTGAGAAGCAGAGTTAGGGTTGAGAGTGTGTTGATGATGTGCAGGCGCAGCAAGGCCACCAATAGTGCTATACACAATCCTGTGCATTACATGTGTAGAATCTATTGCAGCTGGGCAGTTCATTGTGTTTGGAAGTGAAGAAGGACTTCATGCTGTTCAGCTAAGGAGATACACAGTGCTAGGAATTGGTATAGCAAATGGGGAATGGAAAGTACTGGAAATGTTCTTCCAGACTAGAATTCAGGACTAATCATTCATGATCATAAACTCTGTTAGATGGGGTAATCATGAGGGTGAGGGGCTCAGATGTGGAGTCAATGCTTTGATGATTTCTGACTAAGCATGTAGGGATCTCGAGAAAGTGTGCATTCACTAGTGTTTTGCTTTGGATGATTGACGACTTGCATTTAAACGGATTTGTTGAGCTCTGGGTGTTTTTCCACACATTTTTGGTCTTGGAAAAATAAAGAGGTGCTAAAACCATTTTCCAGCTATTGGCCTCATATTCTCAGGCACGCAACTCATTTACCAGTTATTGCCATCAGTTGCACAGAATTTTCACGTGTGGCTAGCAAATGAGCTGGCATTGGCCCAGCTATTCACATCAGTTTGTATGCATTGCCATAATATGCCCAGTTACTCCCACCATTTGTCAGGGTTTCCTATCATACATTAATCCACACCCTTTATTTGGCAGGTAATGACATCACATGCTATGTCGTGTTTAAGGGTGTCAATGTCATGCATCCAAAAAGTGAAAAACAAATTACGACATTTGCAGATTAGTCATCAATGAAATGATCCGATGGACTAGGTTACATAGGGGAACAACATGTAAACTTAAAGAAAAAATAATGGAGCATAAGAATGGTTTCAGGTTATACAACATCATATCTTTGGCATTTACACACTTTAATCCATTAAAATGCAAAACTGAATAGATCAAATTCAAAGTGTTGGAGGTCTGTAAAAGACACCAAAACGAAAGGCACCAACATAAAAGACAAAAGAGAGACTTTTTGGATATATGGCCTACACACTGTTTCTCCAGAGAGAATTAATGAGACTATTTCTTATAATGCCTTAATCTAATGATTACAACCGTTTCTTTTTTTGCTAATTGTCTTGTGTTCATTAATGGATTTAAATTGATTAACTTTTAATAATATTATTTGGGAAAACACTGTTAAATTGTCCCACACATGCACTTAGGATGTGTAAAGTCTATTGTTAGTTTCTATTGTCTATAAACAGAGTATATAAACCACCACGTGTCTGGGTCAGTTCGATTCCCGCACATAGGCTCGCAGTCATGTGGTTGCTCCTGTTTCTGTTTGCATTTTTTTGCAATTTCTTATACTATTAAAAAAGGTACATTATTGTTTTGCTCTGCCTAGCATTAAGCATATTATTTTATTGTGTGTTAAGGTAAAGTCATTTGTAAACTTTGTGTCAACTATCCATCTGAGGAAGAGGAAATCAGCTTGAAACATTATGGACTTTTAAATGTTTATATTTAAAGTCTGATAATGTAGAACTGTTCAAGGATTCTAGAATGTTCTACAAACGCACGGGCAAGCTTTTATGGAATGGTTTTGAGGTTACAAGTATCGATTAAATTAATTTTTTTATTTTTATATTGATTTAGCTGATCTTTTTATCAACTTCAATTTCATGATACAGATTTTTGACTTAAAATTTCCAATTTACAAGGATTTCTTACATTTGATTAAAAGGAAAGAAATGATATAATTCAGAAAACTTCAGCATAGCATTCTGTTTCTACGTCTAATAAACCTTTCAAACATAGTATGGAATCATTGTCATCACGATATGTACAAAAGCATACATTTAAATAAAACAATTCCAACTATGAGGTAAAGGAACAGATGCTTATATGGCATCCTCCAGACATAAGGCATTCAAAAAGTGCATTGTGGCTATTCCTAAAGAGGTTTTTTAGATGTTAAAATCACAGACCAGAATATTTCGGCATCAAGCAGTCAGTAATTCTCAGTGTTTTTAAAAGCAAATTTCTCGCTGAGTCCTCAACAAGGGACACTCAGCAATGAAAGCAACGAGATGTCTCAATGTTTCAGACTGGTCAGGTTGTTGGCAAAAATGACATACATCTAGGGCTTGGGGTAAGATCTCCCGACGCGCCAAACCTTAACGTTCTTGCCAGAGATTTAACCTAAGACGTAAGCAAGAATTTCTCAAACTTGGAGAGGGACATTTAGCCAAGTAACCTTTGACTGAGCAAAGGGCTTTAATAGCAAAGGGATTCTGATTGCATTCTTTGTAGGACAAACATGTTTGGCGTGTTTTTATTCAATCAAAGAGAATTACATTCCTTTTTGCTCAGGATGGGTTACTTAACAAAAGGTTGTTGGTGACGTTTGCCTCCATGTGGTTTGATGTATCAATATAACGTGCTAAAACAGATATCAGATGGTTATCATGTGTACACATTACATATTTTCCATATAGCAAGCACATTGAAGTAATTCAAATACAAGTTTAAAATAATTAAATAAGCCTTTAAGCCTTGGAACATACATATCATAGTCATGTATTTATGGAATAGAGGGGTGTGCCATTTAACATATGAACATGTTTAATTATTGTTCCTGATGGTTAGAGTCTCAAAAGTGCTGTAGCAGTAATAACTCTGTCACTGAGGGGATCATCCTGACGGGAATAAGTCAGACACTCGAACAGAGATCTTCATACAGATTGGAAAAGAGAGAAGAAATGTTTAATGTACTGTCTATTGGAAACTTGGAATCTGCAGTTATGAGAGCAAACTGGTGGGCACAGTGTCAATTTAGAACAGGATGTATCAGATAGGTTAGTAGAAAACCCATACCAGCAGGAACTGATGCATTCTGAAGGCTCCAGAGTGTGATTTATCATGCACGCATTCAAATCCTTTCATTCTCTAAACATGTATTCAATGGCAAGTTTTATGAAATATAGTGGTGATGAGATATGTTGTGAGAAGGGTACTGGAATTGTCAGAAGAGATGAAGAAAAGGCATAGGGCAGCTGATTTAACAGTTAAAAAAAATGTCAAAGTCTGGTAATACTGTCCATGTCCTAGCACACACATTATATTGTTTGCGATGTACACATGGTGCCCCTCTCCCAAGGCCCATTGATCATTCTGCTTTGGAAAAGCACATGTCATAAGTGGTGTTGGGTTGGTCCCTTTGTTTGATACTACATTTTTAATGGAATAAACAAGAGCGGCACAAGCCAAGCAATTTCACACACATAAACATGGAAACCCAGCTCCAAGGTCTTGGTGTCCCCCCACTTGGTCCAAGACAAAAAACTATTGGACCATAGTCTTAACATGTTATATGCAAAACGAGTTCCTTCTTAGTCATGTCTGCATCTTTCAATGCTTTCTGACCATCTAGGGGTGTGGGAAATAATTGTGGGTAGGATGAGGAGAATGCAGTGATGTAGCTCGCACACCTTAAGTGCAACACAGTTTTCATATATCAGGCTGGAGGAGTTTATTATTACTGTCATGAAATCAACCTGGTGGATGGGGGGGAAAACCCCAGCCAAGGTGACTACTAAGGCAGAAGGGGGAAACTGCAAGGACTTAGTCTGATAGTTCAGTACACAGCTACAGAGGCTCAGAAGACCACTAACTGTTGGGACCATCTACTAAGGCCAAGTAAGAAAGTTCTGCCTGGGCACTTAAATACCCCTAAGACTCAGAAGGCATTGAATGATGCTTTCCTGGGTGTGGACTTTCTGGATCAGTCTGGATTACACTACAGACTGGACATTGAACTTAAGGGAATGTGGTCCTCGCAGCATAGGTCCTTGGCATGATTTGACCCATACATGCATCAGACACTTACCGGAGAATCTCACCTTTAGAGTGTAGGGAACCACTGATTGGTATTCCCTGAAAACCTCTTCCATCAAAGAGCGAATTAAGGTATTGAAATATCACTGTGTGTTGAATACTTTATTGTAGTCACCTCATGGCAAATGTCAATAAGAAGAGTTCCTTCATGTGACACTACTCTGCTGGTATTGCAGATCCAAACATGTATGTAAAGCTGTGTGGGTGAAAGAGGAGGGATGCAGGCCCTTATGTGTCTTTTGTGCTTGTTGGGAATAATTGCCCTCCCTATTTTTTTAATGGGACAATGTACCATTCTTTAGGGAGTAAGTGTCTGGTATGCACCTTATCTGTATAGCTAATTTTACCACTGTTCACGCATCAAAGGAAGAGGGGGTTCTGTAGAAGACAAGGGTGGAACAGTGAAGGTCGAAGACCAGCAGTTGACAAGCCTCTTTGCCTCTTGGCCTATGAGTCTTTGCTTTTGTCTTTCTCTTTGTTGCACTTGTGAGCACCCGAAGCTTCCAAACTACTGTGCTGTCTCTCCACACTGTGCTACTAACCTATAATACGTTCACTCCAGCTCCTCCTCACCTTCCCCTAAGATTTCTCCAATCGCGCTACAACTTCCTCCTTCCCTATCTCTATTCTAAAACTCACCTCTCGAAACTCCCACTGCTCCATTTCTCTTCCACCTCTCAACAATCAAAGCTGACGAGCAAACCATGCCTCCTCTAACACCTATCCACCTCGCCTCTCTTCCTCTGAGACGCAACTTCTCTTCCTTACCTCATCTACTGAACATTGCACTCTGGAATGCTCAGTCTGTATGCAACAAAACTTCCTTTATCACGGACTACTTTCACTCCAGCTCTCCTCCCCTAGACCTTATTGCTATCACTGAAACCTGGATTACTCCACCTGACATGGACACTCTCGCAGCCCTACATGACTAGAAACTATCCTTTGTTCTCTCTCCTCGACTGACTGGCAAAGTTAGAGGTGTCAGACACCTACTCTTTTCCTGCCTCAATGCCTCACAAATCTTCAATGCCACATACTCTCATACCTCTTTTGAATTCACCATCTCTACTATTGCTCTGCCTCACTCGGTTCACATCATCTCCATCTATCGCCTTCCTGGTCCCACTGGACCATTCTTTGATGATCTTGGGCAACTCCTTGATTCTCTTTTCACTAAACATCACCTCATTCTCTTAGGTGACTTAAATCTTCCCACTCCAACCACTTCTCAGGAATCTGAACTTCAGTCTTTTCTTAGTGACCACACTCTCCACTCTATCCATAACCTACCCAACCACACAGGGATTAACTCTTTGGATCTCTTATCCATCGCAACCTCTCTCTGTCACCAATGCTACTGTCGCACCATCCATATCTGATCACTCAATTGTTTCCACCACCATCTCCTTTCCACCCTCTGACCTTTCCTCACCACTTCTCTTATTACTGAAAGGAAATGTAAACCTTCTGCCATTGCCCCCTTTCTCGTTGATCTGCAGTTCTCACTCTCCTCCTTCACGCCCAATACCTCTTACACCAATACTGCTTTCTTCAGCTTTCAGTCCCGACAATATGACATTCTCCTTTTGCTTCCCACTGGTTACTTTCACCCGTAAGTCTCAGCATCCTCAACCATGGGTCGCCCCATTCATACGCTCTCTCTGCACATAAATATATCGGCGCTGCGCAAATGGAGGTGTACCCAGGTGCATGAGTACCTGCAACTCTACCACTCTGCCCTAAACTCTCTCAAGTACACTCTTGATAGAGCTAAAAGGGAATTCTACCTAACCTTCATTGACTCACTCCAACCATCCTTGCCAGCTAGAGGGCAACATAAACTAACTCCTCACTCTTCCTTACTCTGAGTATCAACTCCACTCTCACAGCTAGTGACCTAACTGAATACTTTGCTGCAAAAATTACCAAAATTAGAGACTCTCTCCTGACCTTCCACACACTCCCCTCCTGCATTTTACACTCTGCCTACACTACCATCATCCTTTGTCTCCATTTCCCACATTAGTCACACTAATACTGACAAAGTGCTATCTCTATTGATGAAGGATAACCCCTCTTGTGACCCATCAGACCCTCTTGCTACTCAGCTAGTCAAGCCTATTGCCCTATATAGTGTCCTCTCACTTCACTGAACTCTTCAACCTGTCCTATGACTCTGCTTGCTTTCCCTCTGCTTTCAAAACAGCCACGGTCATCCCTCAAGCAAGCAAGGAGCTGTCCCGAACCTACCGGCTAACTTCCACCCTGTGTTTCTCCGTCTGCACTGATCTAAAGTGCTCAAAAGGGTTGTATTCAACGGTCTTACCCATTTCTTAGACATTCAAAAACGTCGGGACCCCCAAAAAGCCGGTTTCTGCTACCGTCGCTCCACGGAAACTACTTGCATGAGTGTGTCCAACATCATTGCCTCTGCTAAGCACTCAAACCTATACTCTATCCTAATTCTTCTTGACCTGTCTGCTGCCTTTGACACTGTCGATCACTATGATCTCCTTAATACTCTTTTTTCTTGGGATTCTTGCTTAAGCCCTTGCCTGGATTGTATCCTACCTTGCACCTAGCCAATTCCCTGTCTCTTGGAGTAACACCTCTCCTCACTCCTTTAATTGTTGGTGTTTCACAAGTCTCTGTCTTGGGTCTACGCCTCTTTATACTCTACACTTCTGCTCTTGGGGCACTCATCTCCTCCTTCTCATACCAACTCTTTGTGGATGACACCCAAATCATCTTCTCGCATCACTCTCCTCTCTGATCTGTCTATCAACATTTCCAACTGTCTCTCTGCCATTAAATATTGGATGGCTTTAAAAAAACGTTAAACTCGAACAAAACAGAAGTACTCCTCATCCATGCCAAAAGCTCTCTCTCATCTCTTCCTCTTCCAGTCCCACCTGACACATTCCTCTACTCTTCAGCTAGAAGCCTCTGTGTCATCTGTGACCTTTCTCATACCTTCTCTACTTTCATTGTCAAAACTGGAACAGCAGCTCGCCTCAAACTCCTAAATATTAGGAAAATCGGACACCTCCTTCCTTTCAACACTGCCACGCATCTCTTAACACCTCTTGTCTTCTCTAAACTGGACTACTGTGCCATCATCCTCTTTGGTCTCCACAACTATGCTTTCTCTCTTCTTGACAAGATCAAGGCACCACTGTATCCTCCCCCATCCAACAAGCCTTCTTGTAATCTCTGCTTTGCCTCCTCGACAACCAGTGTGGCTCCTCGCCCTCCCTGTGCTTCCTCTTGCTTCCGCTCTCTCTCTTTTTGCTCCACTTGCATGGAATTCTCTTCCGCCGGACAACCGAGAAACAGTCCACACAGATTTGTTGAAAACCAAACTAAAAGCCTACCTCCTCCTCTGAGTTACCCTTTTAACCTACCTCTCATCTGCCTGCTAGCTAACATTTTCCTTGCCTCTAACCTGCCCCTGTCTCTCACCTGCTCTGCTTCCATTCTAGCACTTAACCCATCATGGTCACGTCCCAAGCAAAGCTGGCCCTACGCCTATCTGCACTTGAAAATGTCCAATGTTGGTTGTCCTTAATCTATGTATGTCAACTTATGTATTGTCCGCGGTGACTGTTCCATTTTCTCCCCTCCACAACCTGGTCAGAATGTCCCTCAAACTCATCCCATTGTAAGAAGCTCACTGCTTCCCGTCAAATCTGATTTCTTATCTATTTTACGTTCTTTTGTGATGAAAGGAGCATTGTTCCTCCTATATATAAATAAATAAACATAAGCAAGACTTTTTCTGGAAAGTCTACATCATGGGTGCACAACATACGGCCCGCGGGCCAGTTGCGGCCCGCCATGCCGTCTTGTCCGGCCCGCGAGGCACAAAGACTTTCCTAATGGAGGGCGGCCCGCAAGCAGCATCGGCCGCCCTCCATTAGGAAAGTCTTTATTGTCTTATGGGCCGGACAAAACACTGGCCCTCATTGGTTCAGTGCACACGAACCACGCAGCTCCTATGAACCACGTAGTGCGTGTGTGCTGCACCAATGGAGTGCCAGCACTACGGCTGGCGTGGCCAGTAAGGCTTGATGCCGGAAGGCATTTCAGCCTTGCTTGCCACGCCAGCCCTGGTAACAGAGACCTCGCCAGCGTTCCAGCACGTCTGGGTAAGTACATGGTGGGGGGGGCTGTATGTTTGTGTGTGTCTGTCTCGGGTCCGTCCTGACTGTGTTTTTTGTTTTTGTATGTATGTTGAGATGTGGAGGTGGGGGGGTGTGTCGGGTGTGTATGGGTGTGTTTGTATTCATATGTCTGCAGTGTATGGTGAGATGCGGGGGTGGGGGATGTGTTGGGTCTGCTTGAATGTGTTTGTGTGCAAGTGCAGTGTGTGTTGAGATGCGGAGGGGGTGTGTGTGTCGGGTCTGCCTGAATGTGTTTGTGTGCAAGTTCAGTGTATGTTGAGATGCGGGGGTGGGATGTGTGTCGGGTCAGCTTGAATGTGTTTGTGTGCAACTGCAGTGTGTGTTGAGATGCGGAGGGGGTGTGTGTGTCGGGTCTGCCTGAATGTGTTTGTGTGCAAGTGCAGTGTATGTTGAGATGCGGGGGTGGGGTGTGTGTCGGGTCTGCTTGAATGTGTTGGTGTGCAAGGGCAGTGTGTGTTGACATGCGGGGATGGGGTGTGCGTCAGGTCTGCCTGAATGTGTTTGTGTGCAAGTGAAGTGTATGTTGAGATGCTGGGGTGGGGGGAGGTTGGAGGGGTCAGGTCTGCCTGAATGATTGTTGTTGTTGTGTGCACGTTCAGTGTATGTTGAGATGTAGGGGTGGGGGGTCTGAGTCTGTATGCGTGCATGCTTGTGAGTTTGTTTGTTGATTTGGGGGTGGGGGGGTTCGAGTCTGTATGGGTGCATGGTGTATGCTTGTGGGTTTGTGTGCAGGGGTGGAGGGGGGTTGGGGTCTGTATGAGTATGTATGCATGGTGCATGCTTGGTGGCATGGGGCATAGTGTTTGCTTGAGGGGTGGGTGTCTTGGGGCATAGTGTTTCCATGAGGGGTGGGTGTCTTGGGGCATAGTGTTTCCATGAGGGGTGGGTGTCTTGGGGCATAGTGTCTGCATGAAGGGTGGGTGTCTTGGGGCATAGTGTTTGCATGAGGGGTGGGTGTCTTGGGTATAGTGTTTGCATTAGGGGTGGGTGTCTTGGGGCATAGTGTTTGCATTAGGGGTGGGTGTCTTGGGGCATAGTGTTTGGTCGGGGAGGGGGGCTATGGGGCATAGTGTTTGCATGAGGGGTGGGTGTCATGGGGCATAGTGTTTGGTCGGGGAGTGGGGGCTATGGGGAATAGTGTTTGCTTGAGGGGTGGGGGTCTTGGGGCATAGTGTTTGCATTAGGGGTGGGTGTCTTGGGGCATAGTGTGCATTTAGGGGTGGGTGTCTTGGGGCATAGTGTTTGCATTTGGGGTGGGTGATTTGTGGCATAGTGTTTGCATTAGGGGTGGGTGTCATGGGGCATAGTGTTTGGTCGGGGAGTGGGGGCTATGGGGCATAGTGTTTGCATGAGGGGTGGGTGTCATGGGGCATAGTGTTTGGTCGGGGAGTGGGGGCTATGGGGAATAGTGTTTGCTTGAGGGGTGGGTGTCTTGGGGCATAGTGTTTGCATGAGGGGTGGGTGTCTTGGGGCATAGTGTTTGCATGAGGGGTGGGTGTCTTGGGGCATAGTGTTTGCATGAGGGGTGGGTGTCTTGGGGCATAGTGTTTGGTTGGGGAGTGGGGGCCATGGGACATAGTGTTTGCACGAGGGGTGTGTGTCTTGGGGCCATGGGACATAGTGTTTGCACGAGGGGTGTGTGTCTTGGGGCATAGTGTTTGCATGAGGGGTGGGTGTCATGGGGCATAGTGTTTGGTTGGGGAGTGGGGGCTATGGGGCATAGTGTTTGCTTGAGGGGTGGGTGTCTTGGGGCATAGTGTTTGCATGAGGGGTGGGTGCCATGGAGCATAGTGTTTGGTTGGGGAGTGGGGGCCATGGGACATAGTGTTTGCATGAGGGGTGGGTGTCTTGGGGCCTAGCGTTTGCATGAGGGGTGGGGGCCATGGGGCATAGTGTTTGGTTGGGGAGTGGGGGGCCATGGGACATAGTGTTTGCATGAGGGGTGGGTGTCATGGGGCCTAGTGTTTGCATGAGGGGTGCGGGCCATGGGGCATAGTGTTTGGTTGGGGAGTGGGGGCCATGGGGCATAGTGTTTGCATGAGGGGTGGGTGTCTTGGGGCATAGTGTTTGCATGAGGGGTGGGGCCATGGGGCATAGTGTTTGGTTGGGGAGTGGGGGCCATGGGGCATAGTGTTTGGTTGGGGAGTGGGGGCCATGGGGCATAGTGTTTGCATGAGGGGTGGGTGTCTTGGGGCCTAGTGTTTGCATGAGGGGTGCGGGCCATGGGGCATAGTGTTTGGTTGGGGAGTGGGGGCCATGGGGCATAGTGTTTGCATGAGGGGTGGGTGTCTTGGGGGCATAGTGTTTGCATGAGGGGTGGGGGCCATGGGGCATAGTGTTTGGTTGGGGAGTGGGGGCCATGGGGCATAGTGTTTGCATGAGGGGTGGGAGCCATGGGGCATAGTGTTTGCTTGAGGGGTGGGGGCTATGGGGCATAGTGTTTAATAAAAATGAGGGGTTGAAAAAGCCTCCCGCCACGCCACGCCTACCGCCCCACCCACATTTACTTTTCGGCCCACTATAGCCATCATGTAGGGTACTTTCGGCCCTCTGTCAAAATCAGTTGTGCACCCCTGGTCTACATCATTCATTACATAAAATTGTTCCATGTGATAATACCCCTGCAAAAATGTTGCCTGGCAAAAAAAGTAGCCAGAAAATGGCTGTTTTCTTCATGAACATTATCACATTGAACATGCGGGGGACACCCCAGCAACTCCCAAAACCTTTTTGTTTCAACGAGAGCGGGGGACACCCCTGCAACCCCCACTCCCCATTACCCCATATAGTTGGTCACCATATATAATGTCACCACAACCTTTTCCCGGCGACAATATGTAAGGCAACCATATATATGGGGATAATATTACTGGATACCGATAAAATTAGGTATAGCCTTTGTCACCCCCCAACCCCATAGTACCTATTGCCTCTGATTCTTTGTGGAAAATGCCCATATATCAGTTAAATTATTGAGAAAGGGGTGGGAAGGAGAAGGAGACGGGAAAAGGCTGTTAATGGGCAAAACAGAACACTGACCGTCAGAAGAGTGGCAATGAGAAGTGCTGCTGTATATATTATGTTATAAAATGTATATAAAACACTCCAGTTCTTTCCAGAGCAGACTGCTCGTGCTAAAGAAGATCATTACATAACAGAGACATCCATGAATCACATTTTAATGGGTAATGAGTAGAACCCCGAAGCACCCTAATTTTGACCATATTCGTGATCTGCCAAAGTTCTTGAATTTTTAAGAGATTTGGGTAAACTAGTTTGGGCAGGCAGAGCCACATTGCTATATATAAAGGGAAGCTGCTGGAGCTCTTCAGAAGGGCAGTAGGGTTTTTGAACTAGCGCTGTTACAGTTTCAGAACTTGATCATTTAACTCTCATTTCGAGGTTGGGCTTTCTTTTGGCTTGTACTTTAAATATATTCATAGGGCAAGGCAGAATGAAGGAAAATGTAAATAGAAACTAAGCTTTAGGTGCCTTGCTGTTTGAGAGCTGAAGCATTATACTTTCATTTTTAGGAAGGGCGGTTTGGACTTTGAAACAAAACATTATTATTATTATTTTATTGGTAGAGCGGACTAAGTCAACGTTTCAATATTTTTGTTTTTTTTTACAAAATAGAAAAAAGTGATCATAATTAAACATTTAAATAAAATTTGTCAAACAATACAAGATACATCACTTAGAGTATTAGAAGGAAAAGACAAGAAAAATTAATCTTGACTTCAATAAATTTTGGCACAGAAAAGTAAACAAAAAAAAGCAAAAAGAAACCCAAACATAAAACAAATCATTAAGCAAATTCACACCATAATAACTAATACTGCTATTCTAACAATTCATAAAACATTATCGCCTAAATGAATCAATTTTCTAATAAACCCTTCAACCATATTCGTTGGGTTTAAATACTCGACTCATCAAGTCACCAAGATAGTTGAACCAATACATGCGTCATCATGCATTCACTGTTTGCAACGTTTCCAGTTGCAAAGCTTTTAAAAATGTAACTGCACCAAAACGATATGAAGCAATCTGACCAGAAAATATATATTGCTAGAGCAAATCAGATGTCATATCACTATACTCCTTGAATCGAAGTCTTAAGTACTGCAATCTCAATGGTGTCAACATTTCACACATTACAAATAAATGCTTTATGGTTTCGTTATTATTTTCACTGAACAATATCGACAAACATTTTGTTCTTTGCATATTATTTTGTGTTTGGCCAAAACTTCTCTGATGGGCCAAAGATTGAATCTAACGCGCAGCGCATGAAGCTGAGTCTGTGCTCAAGAGAAGGAGATTTCTTTAAGTACAGTTCAGGCGCGCTATGTTTTTTGTGACTATGAAACAAAACATTATTGCATTTTGTGCATGTAGGGTGATTTTAAGCAGTGCTCAACAGAATATAATTTTATTTTTGCAGACCACCCTTGAAATCCATCTGCATTACACAGAAAGAAAGTTTTGGAGAAATTTCAGTTGCTTTGCCAAGCAACTCAACAATATACTTTGCATACATGCACTGGGACTGCTTGATTATATGTGCTCACACACACTGTTGAGTTGAATTTATTTGCCACACATTTGTGGGGAACAGAAGAAACGTTGGGTGTGCATTAACAATTGTTGTGCTCGCTGGTTGTGGGTGTTAGTGGCATATTGATTTGCTGAAGATTTTCTTTTTTTGAGAGTTTTCCCTTTTTCTTCCAGGCCCCCCATCAAGTTACTTTGCATATATGCACGGGAGTGCTGTAAACATTGTGTGTGTGATGGTGGGCAATTAGTGGCAGGGTGAATGGCTTTGATTGGTTGTGACACGCAGCACAATTTCGGCATGAGCACACTGTAAGCAGTAGGCTGACTGAGGAATTTGCGCCGGCCAGCTTGCCTGAACCAGTGCATCTGCAGACAAAACAAGCAGATGAATTGTTTTGAGGGATGATACATTTTTAGAGGTGACTGAAATATTGTTGGAGGTGGTGGTGGCGAGTGATCACAGGAGGTGGGCATATAGCATTAGCACCTTTTCAAAAAAGGGCTGCCAGTGTCTGTGGTGTTTCAGGCAAAAAGTACCACCAATTAGGATGTCTTTAGAGCCAAAGGTGAATCATGGGAGGGGGAGAGGAAGGTGCAGTGTTCATTTTGCAGGGTTCATTACCAAAAAACAGTAGCTGCTGCAAATGCTGAGGATGCACAAATATTTAGTAGAAGAGGAGGATGTCAGTCAATAACCACTGCTACAATGAGTCCGGCAAGCATTTAAATGGTAGTTGGGGGGCGGGAGGGCAGCAATTAGCACTTCCAATGTCATCAATGGCTTAGTTTTTTTGACACTACAGTGCAGCCAGCCCAGACCCCAAGTTTCCTAAGATCAGAGCCTGGTACAAGTGTGGATGTATGCCATGCTCCCTTACTGCAACAGACCAGTGCACGGATCCAGGTTCTGCAGGGGACTGTTGGGGTGCCAGCTAAAGAGAATGCCACTTAATCTGTGGAAGATGGAACAGATGTTCTTGAGGGCGGTTTGGATTTGCATCTCATCTGTAGATCAGGTTCAGCAAAGCCATGCCTACCCGCCCATGTTGGAGGAGAAGGGTGTTTCTCAGAATAAAACTCTCTGTGCATCTCCAACCACTTCCACTCCTTTTTCGATGATGGCAACTGCAGGAGTGGTGATAACCAAGAAGTTGAATGTAGCCTCTGTTCTCATGAGAGGAGACCAAGACGTTTTTATATCTGCAATCACTGATACAGAGTCCAACCCCAGCAATGATCTAGCGCGAGGGTTGGAGAACAAACACAGCCTGAAAAGTCACCTACTAAAATCACAACCCCGCACAGGCTCAGAATATAGAAATACCACCACAAAGTACTTGTACTGCCTACACTCTGCGATACGCAAGATATCCCGCAGTGGCCCTTGTGTACATGAATCAAAGACGGAATCTACTGGACCATCACAGCAACCACCAACACCTCTTGCACCCCTTTGCGCCTTGGAGCCCCATGTTCCCTCTTTTCCTGCCTCTGCTCAACTGCCAATGACACCTACTGTGAGCCCACAGTGCAAATCTATGATGTGGAATGTCTTTGTACGTCAAAAGCAGCAACTATTCCCCTGCACTTTGAGCAGAAGGGTTGAGATTCGTAGGAAGGCAGAGAAAAATCTGGACACAACATCCTTGCTGGCGCATATGAAGGGACATCATGCACAAGATTCAGACCAACATATTACACAGCATACCCCACACTCAGCAGCATGCTGGCAGTGCCCCACATGTTGAACCCAAAACTAGGTTTGTTATTGCCACAGCAATATAGTATGCCTGCAAGGTCCATCTGCAGCACCCAAATGCAGAGTAGAAGTAGATCAATCTCTATGCACCAGCCCAGACTCAACGAGTCATTTGAGTGCAGTTAGAAATAACATAACAATCAACAAGTACAGCTGCTCAATGATAAATTGGCAATACTGTTGGCAGTGGACCTTCTGCCATACTCCTTTATTGAAAACAGAAGTTTCAGGGAGATGAGTGCTGATTCCGAGTCGGTTTTACTCTTCATGCAAGGCTACCTGGTATAATGCAGTAGCTCTTACAGTGAGAGGTCTTGGACAGCTTAGAAGGTGACTATGTTCACTTCACTATGGATATGTGGATAAGGGGCCAAAGCAGCGATTACATGGCTGTATTAGCACACTGGGTCACCTTCCCCTCTATTAAAGAGCAAGGAAATTCGTCTGAGCAGCTGTATGCTGTCCACCAACAAGGCACTTTGTGTTATGCAAGGTTTTGATGGTGGGAGCGACACAGAGGCAGACATCTTTGTAAAGTGTAGTAGGTGGCGGCAGGGTGGCTATCTCCCTAGCAACTAGGCTGGGCTTTCTGGCAGCAGGCAAATGCTCCAATATCATTGCTGCACTAAAGCTCAGGAACACAGTGCATGTTCCACATTTTGCACATGTTCTTCACATTGTGGTGACACGTTTTGTCAATGATGCGCATTGCAGCAAATATCTTTGGGGGAGCAAATATGTGCTTACATTTCATTTACAATGCCAGAAATGCACTGTGTGTTGCATGTGCATCACAAACTCTTACATCACAAGCCAAAACTATAAGTTCCAGCCCACTGAAATGCAACATTGCATATGCTTGATTGCCTTTCTGAGCAAAGCAATGCTCTAAGTATCAATAGCTTCAGTCACAGTCGAGCATTGGGTGGGGCCTTCTTGAGCATCACTCAGTGGCAGATCATGTGCAATGTCTGCTGTTTGCTGTAGCCCTTTGAGGAAGCCACACAGCTTGTGAGGCACAGATCTGAGTCACTTAGTGAGGTACTTCCATTGATCTACTTGAACAAAATGAACAAGCCAAAATAGCAGTGGAACATAACACGGGTGAGTTAAACATCATGTAGTTGGTGAGGGAACTGCTGGCAATCTTCCAGAATGACCCACATATAAAAAGCATAAAATAAAACCTACAGTATCTTTAGGCATTATTCATTCACCCCTGTTTTAAGGTAAAGGTGACTGCATTCCAGACCCTGGTTAGTAGGGTGAAACTTACAGCAGACATAGTTGGAATGTGAATGACTGCACTAAGAGGTGTTTACAAAAGCACTTGCTTGCAGAACAAAGGCTAGAATGATGGGCAACAAAAATAACAACCGAGATTCCTCATCAGCCAGTAACAAGTCTGCCTTCAGCTGGTAGCACCCTTTACACTGTAACTTTGTTGGGTGAAGATGCACCCAACCCCTTGGGATTCTCTTCCAAATCCTGTATTTTTCAATGTATCTCAGCCTGGAAGCACAACAGGTATTGGGCCTTCAGCTACACACATGATGGGTGCAAATTTGAGCGGCACGTGCTTGCTTGGCAAAGATGACCCACAGCAGTATTGGTTCTTCATGCAGTCTGTGTGGCCAGCAGCACTTATCAGTATCCTAAACTGCCACCAAATGGAGTACAGTCAGAACATGTTTTTAGTGCTGCTGTTTATTGTCTCTTGAAGTCAGCAGAGGGACATACTTGAGACGGAGGATGACCTGATGTGTCCAATTGTACAGAAGATGCAAGGCAGTGGAGGGAGGTTAGTGGCTACTGTGGTTTCCATTGGTACTATTTACTCAAGCTCCAGAGATTAAATTGTATTGTGGTGGTGATGGATGGTAGTGACTGAGGTGGTGATGAGCAGCAATTACGATGATACACCTGCCCATAGTATAAAGTATACCAAGTGTGATGAGTTTCATATGTGTACTATCAGTACATAACAAAGTAGTGCATGATCAATTTACTGTAGATGTTCAAATGATTGAACATAGTCATTAATTCCCTCAATTTCTACGTCCATCTGGAATTTGCACGGGTTGGGGCACAGCCTGAGTTTTTAAATCTCTCTGGTCTGTGATGAATCTGATGGTGTCATCACTCCTTTCTTAGTGTGACCTCTTGCCATGTGGCCAGGGGACGGCAGCTGCTATCTGATCCTGATCCTGGGGGCAGCTATATGAGGGATGCTCACATAGGCGGAGGCAACCCTCATGGGAGTGACATGACATCGGACGTGACATGGTATCTGCCTTTTTCATATTGTTATAACCCCCCTTCACCCACCCATGAAGGCCACTGAAAATACCTTTCCATACTCTGTATATACTCATCAAGAACTGGCTTTCCTTTCCCTGACAACAAAAATACTGTGACTTGGAAGCTGAGCCGAGTAATGAAGGTCGATGGAGGCCAGAAGCACAAGCTGTGCTCTAGTGGTTGCAAGCCATTTAAAGCACCAAACCAGCTGACAGGAGAAACGCTGACTGGGAGAATCTCGTCCCCTTGGTACTGACCGAGGGACCACTGGCTGTTGAGAAGTCTGTGGAGCCAACAGGCTCATGGAGGAGGCAGAGGAGAGCAGAGTTCAGGAGCCATTCTGCTGCAATGATGCCATGGAAGGAAGAGAATTAAAGACTTTCTGGGGTACGCAGGTACTGAAAAAAGAGGCCTCCACGCAGCGCGAGCATGGAGAAACCCCGAGCCAGAGAGTGGGAGCTGCGAGGGAAGTGGAAGCCACAGAGCAGAGCCAGCGAACCCAGAAAGAAGGAATGGAACACCGGAGAGCCACTGCAGGCCTGCCACAGGAGATCCGATGCATGCCACAGAGAGCTAGTGAGTCCACCTAAGGGAAGCTGTGACACTGGGGCACTTGGCAACCCTACTAAAGACAAATAAGAATAAATGAAACATATGAGAAATAATGGGAGACTCAACAAGAGACATAACGGAATGAAAGTAAGATATTGTCAAATTTGCAAGTGTGCACAATGAAACATATCAGAAAGCCCTGGCAGGAGTGTTTACCAGGCAGATTCAAGTTGCAAGTGTATCGGAAGAAGCATAAGAGAAAGCCCTGGCAAGAGAGTAGACCAGCCAAAGTCAAGTTGGACAGTGTGTAAAGTAAACCACACAAGGTAGTCCTTCTAAGAATACATCAGGTATAGCCAAAGACTGTGTTGAAATTATATTAAAGAGAAGAAGAAGAAACCTGGCAGGAGAGTGCCCCAGGTATCCTACCAAAATTAAGACTAACAACCAGGTTGTTTTCCATAACAGTTGTTTTGCTGATCAAAAGAAACCCCGAAGAAACACATATCCTTAAAAGTTTAAAGTGCATTGAAGAGAAATCCAGGGTAAGGGAACCATCCTCTGGAACTGTGAACTTTATCCATTTGGAACTTTTGTGTTGGAGCTACGGATTTCGTTTTTGAACATTAGTACACTTTTCAAAGCCAAAGACATTTCCGTTTTCACCTTAAAGTGTGAGGGCCAGAATAGTATTTTGGACACAGGACATTTTGCTCTGGGTATCTTGACATTGGACGGGCCCTTGGTTTTGCTTTAGGCAAGGACATTTCAATGGCAAGGAAATACCTCCTATAATAGGGATATTGCGGCATTTTCCATCCCCTTTCTGTTTCAATACAAGTTGATGGCCAAAACCATGAGTCCCCTCTGTCTTTGTCTCATTCATGGCTCCTCATATATGGTTTCAGAGTGGGATTGGGCTCAGTTGACAGATGCTAGGAAAATCTCAGGTTTGAAAACTTTGCAGCAGAGCTTCTGATCCATCACTAGCTACAGACAATTGTACTGCATTTGATTTATGTAGTAGCAGGGGCGAGTTAATACAACCTGGAGACAGTGGACCTCATTACGAGGTTGGCGGTAAGGGATTACCGGCACCGGTAAGGGCACCGGTGCCGGTAATCCCTTACCGCCCTACTACGAGGTCCCTTAGCGGGTTTTACCAGACGTTATGGAAGGAACCCGTTAATGGACTTCTGAGCTAATAACAGTATCTCAATTTGCGGTACCGTTATTAGCACCTTCTCCCTTCACATTGAGCCCTATGGGGGCTCAAATGGGAATGGGGAATGGCTTTTTCAATGGGGACTTACCGGTCCCGCAAAGGTCGGAATAGACCGGTAAGTCCCCATTGAACGGGACCGGACACGGTACCGGTATTGGAGGTAGTCATGGCGCTAATAGGGCCATGACTACCTCCAACCTTGTAATGAGGCCCAGTGTGTTAATACCCACTGATCTGGTCTTGGATCCCCATCCCCAGGTACTTACATAAGGCTTTCCTCTAAGTCGGGCCTATCTTGGCGATATGGCCTACACGTCTTAGCAGGTGTCATAGACCCTAACTATAGAGGTGATATAAAGATCCTGATTCAGAACAGTGGAAAAGAGGCATATCGAATAAAAGCATGAGAAAAAATAGCCAAGGGGATCCAATAGAGTGCTTCGATTCCCAAAGCAGAGGAAATCAAGGAAGCTGACGAAACTGAAATGGGGAGCAAAGGTTTTGGAGAGGCAGATGAGGATTCTAAAACAACATCTGAAGCAGTACCACCAAAAGCCCTGGGGGAGGAAACCGAGATTAATCCGGACTTGGCATGCGTCCAAAGGAATGACCCCGTGCTGGCAGAAGCTTTCCTTCATGCGATATCTGAAGAGGAGGACGAGAAGTAAGGGGGAACAATCTTTTTATTGTATTTTTTAAATCCTGGCTACTGTATGGAGGTGATCTTAAATAATGGTACCCAAAAGCCACAAAAGAATGGTATTAGAAATTGCTCACTCATTTAACAGGTGCTCTCTTATGAACAGCCAAGATACAGGCACAAATAATAAACTGTTTCTATTGGGCCACAATTAATGCTGTTGTGAAAAACATTGTGCTTACTTGTAGTCGTTTTGCTGTAAGAGGTGTTTTCCCCTTAAATAAACACTGGGCCTCATTACGAGTCCGCCGGTAGCCGTGCCGGAAAAAACGGCAGGAAGCCGCCAGACTAGTAATACCATTCCACCTCCGTGATTGCCGGAATCACCGGGGCATTACAACCCCGGTGACCCGGTAATTCCGGAGGCAGAATTCTGTAAATCCCAATTCCAATGGAGTCCCGTAGGACTCCATGGGTGTGGGGACCATGGAAACACTGGTTCCGTCTATGACAGAGACAGTGTTTCCATGTCCGCCTGCGGGTGGGTGGTGTTACTTCTAGGCCTGCAGGACTCAGAATCAGCCGGTACGGAAACAATGGTGGCAGCGGATTAACCGCCACCGTTGTTTCCGGACCAGCTGACTCATAATGAGGCCCAATATGTTTTGGCTTTGTTTAGGGAGTTGCTAAAGCTACAGCCTATAACGTCGAAGGATTTAGCTCAAGTCAAATCTATCGATAACACCAGAGTACACATGGTAAGACTGGGATTTTACTCAGCTGGCAAAGAATATAGTCCTTCAGGAAGGGCCAAGCCTGGATCAGGTGGGCTATGTAATTAAAGACTCGATAGTAGACAATGGAGTCAGTAAAGCTACGGACACTCTAACTAGTAAACACGAGACCCTTTCATTGTCACTGTGAAATCTGAAATGTCTCGAAGGAAAGACCGTGCCCTAAAATAATCTGAAGCTCGGACAGTGTCTTACAATTGGGCATATATCTTGAAAACATTACACAATCAAGATAATGTAATACAAATCAATAATTGAAGTCAACTAATAAACGTGGTCTCGTGGAATACGCTTGATTTTCAACATCTTGCTTCAAATTACGAAGTATGGTCAACATGCAAATTAATTTGACTACATGAGACATGGTTGACTGACATGTCAGTGTTGGATGGTTTTGAGATTTACTTTGCATCGGCATGTAGGGGTATAAGAGGGCGCCCTTATGGGGGATTGCTCTGGCCGGTGCGTCTGTCTAGTGGTATTCTCATGACAAATTTAGACCTAGGTAGAAGTTATGTCTTAGGTGTAGAATTAGACTGGTGTGATATCTTCCGCTGTGTTCATATGGTGTCTCATCCTGAATGTTTATTTTAATCCCACATCCACTAACTTGTTGGAATTTTTGGAATTCATTTTGGATGTGCTTGGGAAGTGTGTATCAGAAATAGGGACCAGTGGGAGACCTTAACAGCGAGTGCTTGGATGAGCACTATTACATACGGTGGGAGCTCGAAAGGTCTCATCTGTGTTATGACAGAGGGAGTAAAATTAGAAGTAAGCTGGATGAGTGGGTTATGAAGTAAAAGGCTGTTTGTCGCAACTCAAGAGGGAAGTTATCACTGTCAATAATTTTGTCAATAGCCCTGAAAAATAACACCGATTTAAAAGGAAGCTAGTAATTTACAGCTGGAAATAAGAATGGGAGACTATGCAGTTATATGGTGTTCATCTATGACAAAGCGGTTTCATTGTAAAATAAATGAATGGTATGAAGGAGGAATGTTTGTTGACGTGGAGTCTTGTGAGTTTGTATCCTTATTGCAAAATTCGCTAAAAGGGGTACTGTCAACTAGGGAACGTAACCTGGGATCCGATTTCGGTAACCACCTCCACAAATGTAACCGTATGATGCTTCAGAAGAAAAAAGAATTGAGGAAGCAGGTGTGGCTAGCTATGAAGGGGGGTGTGGCCGGTATCCTAATTGTAAAGAAATTGAAACAGACTTATGCTAACTGGGTCAAAGGCTATCGATATGTAATGTATCAGAATGATGCCGAATCAATGTTGGATTGCCTGCAAATGAGCGACGGGTCGCAATTTTGGTCTATGTTGAAGTCAATCGATAAACTGAGTTACATGCAAGCTCAGCCATTCTCGGGAACAGAGTGGGAGTCATATTTTTTAAATCTTTATTCTATTGCCGAAGTACAAAATATTCAGTTATTAAGACTTGTTTCATCTGATAATTACCCTTTGTCTTGGGATATTCTTGACATAGATTTGCATGATATTTTCTGTGCAATTATTACAGCTACAATCTCTAATGCAACAGAGCCAGATGGCATTTCAAATCTTACACTAAAATCTGACTGGTCACTATGGGCAAAAGTTGTGTTCATCTGTTTGGAAGGTTGCAACCGTTGTAGTGATCTTTAAGAACGGGGATTGGTCACACCCTTTCAACTATCGACCGATCTCCCTCTTGGATGTGTCCTACAAAATGTTGTCTACATTTATTATGAGGACCCTTTACATCTGGGCTAGGCAATTGCAGTGCCTTGACCCTACTCAATGAGGGTTCAAAAGCAGAACTAACGCTTAGCCTTATTGCCTAGTGCTGCATCTACTAGCCAAACAAGCATTGGAGGCAAAAAGGCATCTTTCCCTTGCTTTCCTGCATATCAGTTAAGTGTTTGATTAGGTTATTAGAGTAAAACTGTGGGAAAAATGAGGAACCAAGATTGCCCAGGTCCCTTATTAGATATGTTGAAGGAACTCCAGACACGAAATTGCAGATTACGCTTGACCGGCAAGGAACTCCCGAACTGGGTTATGAGTAAGCGGGGCCTGCGCTAGGGTTGCCTATTGCCCCTGTTTCTATTTAATATGTATATTTCTGATCTAGGAGTCTGTCTAAGGGGTGTGGGTGCCAGTTCTCCCAAACTGGTAATGCTTAACATACACAATCTGCTGAATGCAGAAGACTTAGTACCCTGTGATTATACGCCGAATGGACTGCAGCGCTCGCTGAAGGTGGTTAACGAATACTTTCTGTCCCTTGATCTGGAAATGAATATCATAAACTCTGAGGTTTTGATTATGGCAAACATGCAGAAAAATCCTTATAATTGGAAAATTGATAATAAAAAATTGGGGATTGTTAAGACTTTTAGAAATTTGGGTGTTCGCATTTATGACGGGGGGTCTTGAGTGATTGTGATGCTGTAATAAAAGCTGCATCAGCAACTGCTGCAGCTCAGCTGCGTCTTCTGGATAGCAGATATGGTCACTTCTCTTTGATGCCAGTTGTAAGATTATATATTAAGAACATAATACAGAGGATTATCCACAGTGCTAAGACCCTGAAAGAAGGATAGGAGTGGGTACGTATTGGATCTAGAATTTGGAAAAGGGTCTTGGGTCGTCCCTTGGGTATTCCTCTCCTGGCAATCAGACATGAATTAGGGCTCATGTCCCTACAGGCACAAATACAATGGCGCAGTTTACAATTATTCAGATCAATATTAGCGCTGCCAGAGAGTACCTAGTTTGTTGGGCTGAATAGCCTGTGGATAAACCGTGCGTGCTAGATTCTTACCTGTGGGTTGATGTTTGTCTAACCATTTTGGCAAAGGTTGAATCCACACAATGTGAGCTAGTACATTTTCCTCTTGGGTTTACAAACATTGTTTAGACTATGATTGGATCATTAAAAGAGAAATGCTTCCTGGATATAGGATCTACCACGATTTTCAATACCACATAAAACCATATAAGATTTTGCAGGCTTGTTTACAAAACATCTATCTAGGAAATGCAGAAACGCCCTTATTGTAGTAAAGTTTAATTTGTTCCCCACTAACAATGTGCTTGGTGCAAGAGCAAAAGTTCCTAAACAGGACAGATTGTCGTTTTTGTGAAGTTGCCATTGAGACACTGAAACATCTTATAATCAAATGTTTGGCTTTGTCTGGAATTCAATTAGACCTATTTGGCAATTATATGTTAAAATCAGTAATGCCATCTTGGGACGGGATGTGGCATTGTCTCCTGACCAATCCAGAGGACGCATTAAGCATAGGTCAAGTAGTATGGCTGTGAGCTCCCCATTAGTTGTATTACTTTATGGACACTTAATGAGTGTCCAATGCTGATTGTACATGATTTCCACTTTTAAGTAATGGTTGAGTTGCTTGTGTTGTGTGAAAAACCAGAGGGTGGTGCACAACCTAGTCCCCGGGGATCCCATACTTGGGTGACCAGGGAAAGGCCATCGCTTTTGGATCCCGACCCTGGGTTTGGGAGAGAAGCACCCAATGGTGAGGCATGGGTTTATCCCCGCAAAAATATTGCCATGCAAACATATCGCCATATTTTTGTGGCGATATTAAAGGCATGGAACCTGCAGGGGACACCCCTGCAACCCCTGCATTATTTTTAAAGGCACGGGGGATCCCCCCGCTCCCAAAAAACCCAGAAACTATCCCCCAAAAAATATCGCCTGTGGCGTTCCAGATGACCATATATACACAATATATTTGGTGGGGACAATATGTAGTGATACGGAGACATGGTATCCCCTTTTCCCACAACCAATCTAACCCCTATCCTTGCTTATTTTATGGGAAACTACAACTCCCATAATTCCTTTATCTTAACAGTACTGCGCTGAGGAAGATGAGGGATGAGGTCAGAAAGATTACCTGCCCTGACTTACTTTGGTCCTGTCCCTGTAATGAGGCCAGGCATGTAACTCTAACAATAGACACCTGACACTTCTTAACACTCCCTGTGAAGATGAAAGGTAACGCACACAATCACACTTTGAACGAGGCTGGGTACGAGAAGGAACAGCTCTTCTGAAGCTGATGCGAACCATGCTGTGGAAGTTGGAAGGCCAACAGGCTGATCGGCAGATGAGAGGATGAGATTGCCAAGCTTTCGGGAAGCCGCAAGCAGAGGAAAGAACCCTTCAAGTTTCCTGAAAGTGGCACGCATCCCTCCCGGGTGTACAGCAGAGTTGGAGAAGAGCAGAGGCGGTGTTGTTAACGGCCTTGAGCTGCAGGAAGAAGACGAAAGAAATGACATTAACAAGACCGGTGAGTTATCGAAGGAAACAAAAGTCTGGTTGATGTTAAAGGGAAAGTGACTATAATTGAAAGTTGAAGGTTGCACATGTGCCAATAAGACTCGAATGAAGAGAACAATTGATGAAAGGAAAGGAAGGATACAAAGTAACAGAGTGGTCCTGCAAGGTGAAGTTGCACATTCGATGAAATGTATTAACTTTTGAAAGATATCGCAGCGGAGATCAATGGAAAAAAAGTAACCGCAATAAAGAAATAAAGTTGATTAAGAGGAAAGTGAAATATATGAGCTGTGAATATGTCAAGAGGGCAAAATATAAGAACTAAAAGTACCAGGAGGCATTGGTGCTGCAAGAGAAGATTGTGAATTGCAGGATTGTTGCAAAGGTCAAGTTAAAGAGAATATTAATAAGAATAAGAACAACAAATACCAAGGAGGGCAAGGTTAGGTTTTCTTACTATAAGCCTTTTTATTTTGACCAGAATGACATAGACGTATTTTTTATTTATTTAATGGTCGAGACTAAGCCCATCTTAGAGTTAGGGCCAGTTAGGAATTCTACCAACCCAACTAAAACTTTAAATAAAGATTTTCAAAACCTGTATCCATTGTGTCTGTGTCTACTGCTTAATACCATGCCTTCCTCACAGTGGGAAGAAATTGTTGGAATCCCAAACTTACCTATTGTACTTTAATTTGGCTAAGAATATAGTTTATCATTGGCTAAATTGGAATGAAAAGTTGCAGCTATAAGATTTACTTTGCACTTTAATCATGCTGATGCACTTTGACTATTCATCCTTTAAGTTTTGAAGTGAGTATTATGCTGTCCGTTGCATATTTTTGGTTCCAGTTATAGTGTTAGGAAAAACTGCTGCTGCAAGATCCATTTTGCACTGTAATCCTGCTGATGCATTTCATATATTTATAACGTAATTGAAATTGTAGTTTTTTTACTTTATTTTAGTATGTGTAATAGAAATAGTTGCTATAAATCTTGCATTTTAACTTGGGCACTCAATTTGTTCATGTTTATATTAAAGGAAATCTGAATCCATGGTTCTGTTTGAGCTCCCCTACAAGTTGGAAAAGGAAAAAAAAGGGAATTAGGGTCATATTATATAAAGTTCTAATGATTACACTTATACATATTGTTGCAATGAAGAGGACTGTGTGTATTGGACCTTCCCTTTCTCTGAATGGGGCAATATCGTTGTATTTATGTATTTACATAGCTATGTATGTATTTTATTAATGGTTGTGTTCATGATGCAATAATTGTCTTTTAATCGTTTGTGAAAAGTTTCTGTGCAACTGCTTGTTCTGTTTGTTTGTAAACTGACACAATAAATAACCCAATAAATAAATACATTTAATAAATGCCATGCTTACGTGTGCCTTGTGTCAAAAGACCAGTTTTCAAATTCACCTTCCAGCTCCACTACAGACTTTACCTATCATTGATGTACCCTTTTCCCATATAGGAATGGATATAGTTGGATTCCTTGAGCCATGTAAATTGGGGAATCGGTATATATTGGTAATCATGGATTATGTAACTTGATACACTGTAGCATTCCCAATTGGTGAGGAAGGATAGCCCAGGGGCAATGTGTTTGTCTTGGAAGCAATACAACATAGTGCCATACAGGTTTGAATCCCGATCCCGCACTTTGAAACCACTCGCTGGTATTAAGCGCGTCATAAAAGAACAATTATAATTATGAAATAATATGGCCCAAATAATTCTAAAACACCTGATCCCATTTTTTTCACAAGTTGGTGTCCCGAAAGAGATCTTAACGGCCCAATGGTCTACCATCTCGAGTCGGTTAATGGTAGAGGTAAAGGAAATCCTACATATAAAAATGCTTAGGACTTCTTTATATCACCCACAAACTGATGGATTAGCAGAACGGTTTAATAAAACTCTGAAACATGTCATCAAGAAATTGGTTAAAGCAGATGACAAACACTGGGATATCATGATAGAATCTGCCCTTTTTGCCATCCCAAAAACACCACAATCCTCAGCAAGGTTTTCACTGTTTGAATTATTATATGGTAGAGAGCCATGGGATGTCCTTAATATGTTACAGGAGACTTGGGAAGAAAGGGGGGAAGCCATCTTGCCCCTTTTCCAAATAGCCCATTGTTTAAAAGAACATATGGCTACTGTGAGAACGATAGTTCAAGCCTGCCTGGTTAAAGCTCAAGAAAATCCAAAAAACTAATGACGAGAAGGTTTTGCTCAGGTCCGATTGGACAAAAAGTCTGAGAACAAGAAGTTGTCCAAATCTCACTGTCCTTATGAGGTGATTTAACAAACAGGGCTGTACCATTATCGAATCTCCCAACCGATAGACGAATTAAGACCCATATCTATCTCATAAATCTTCTCAAGGAGTGGAGAGAGGATCCCGTTGAGAACACTTGTGGTATTAACCAGTCTATTAACCGAAGAACCCGAGAAAAATACACTGATTCCTTCCCACCTACCCCAGAATCGGAGAGAAGATCTACTAGAATGGTTAGAACAGTTTCCAGTTGTCTTTAAATATGTGCCAGGAAGAGTAAAAGGGTTTTTTCACTACAGCCGTTCACCCCCAGGGACGGTGGTCCATTGAAAACCCTATCGGATACCAGAAGCAGGAAATGTAATAGTCATAGATGAGGTGGAGAATATGCTAATATCGGATATTATTGAACCACCTCAGAGTCCTTGGTTCTCCCTGATAGTACTTGTTGCCAAGCCAGATCAGTCATGGAGGTTCTGTATTGACTTCAGAAAGGTGAACATGGTATCCCAGTTCGACAGGTATTTTATGCCAAGGATAGTCGATCTGATTGATGATTGGGGACTGCCATTTTCCTCTCCACGATTGATCTGACGAAAGGGTACTGACAAGTACCTGTTAATCCAGAGGACAAGAAGAAAACAGCCTTCTCCACCCTTATTGGACTATTCCAGTTCAAAGTATTTCATTTTGGACTTCACAGCGCCCTAGCCACATTTCAAAGGTTAATGGATCAAGTCCTTCTCCCTTACTCCTCTTTCTGCAGATTTATAGTGATGATATAATCATTCATAGTAGAACATGGGAGAAACATCTTCACCACCTATACTTAGTTACTGAGCCTTAAGGGGTAGCCAGGCGCACAGTGATCCAAACAAATGTCTTTTAGCACACTCAGCAGTCAAGTATCTAGGAATTTTTGTGGGTAATGTGTTTGTTCAATGTCTGGGTGAGTCCAATTCTCTTCGTCCGCAGAAGCTACTGAACCTCAACAGTCCCCCCAGAAAGTAGCGCACTGAACCTATTCACTACAGCTGAGCGTGGTACTCTCCCGGGGGAAATGTTGAAGTGGATAAAATTCAGTTGACTTCTGAACGATCTGCAGGAAGGATAAAAGAAGGAAGAAAACATGCCTCATGAATCACATGCACATCAATTATAACTTTCCCTTTTTGTTGCTAATATCATCCCTGACACGCCTCTGCTAACTGCCCAGAGTATGTTATTTTAACTGAAAACTCACTCCTGGAGTTGTAATGCTGCTGCAAACCTGAGGCACTCCTGTTGCCTTCTTTTAAGGTTAATTGCTCATGCAGATGACACTACTCACTCAAAGCTCCCTTGCAAGCGGCTGCTAATACACACTTAAGGTCTACAGTAGGACTGGAAATTAACTTCAACTTTCCTTAGTCCTCTGAATTTTAAAATTATATTTTTGCAACCACCTTTATTCACACACATTAACTTCTTGAGTCTTTGTACCTACAGTTCTGGTAACTTTGGAGTTTGTAACCACTGAAATGCCCCTTCTGTCTTACTTGCAACTCCTATTTACTGCCCAGATTCAAAACAAGTTGCTCTAGCATTGTCCAAGCAGTCTTTGCCCTATAAATCACAGTCAGTCGCCGTGCTCGAACTCAAAAGATCAGAAAGGGTTAGTAATTGGAGTCGCCGCGCAGTGCGTGCACAGTCTTCAGGTTATAGTTTGCCTGTCTCCGCGCACGTGGTAATCAAGTCGCCAAATATCAGCTACTTTGACACCGTGCACGTGCGCATCAGAGTTCCCCAAAAGGCTGATACTGCGACGCCACACTGACGCGCATACGCGCTAGCAGGTACCGTATCAAAAAGAGTTTGGGTGCCGCGCTCGATGCGGTTTAATCTCTAACAAGTTCCTTGAATACTTAATGAAATGGAGGCTTCAGTGCACAATAGCATTCTACTGCGCGCACAGTTGAAACTTCAAAGCCGCCTGAAACGTATGAACATTACGCGGCTTGAAAACATTGAAGGAAAGTGACCACCTGCTCCCAGTACGACGTTACCTGGCAACCTCACATCGCACGGAGCATGCTGCCCTTCTCAAATGCAACGTTCACTCGTTGCAGGGAGAAAACAAACATTTAAACAGTCAAACCTGAACTAGGCTGATTAATGCTTTGCTACAAAACTTTACTTAAGGATACCTCACAGGTAAAATGCTGTATATTATTTACGATGAAGAATTTACACTCTATCTAATCTTTTCTCTTGGTAGCTCAAAACTGAATTATTTTCACTTTGCTTCCTTCGTTCTCCTGTGAACCTGTAGACTCCTCCTGTCTTTTGAAAACTGAAACTGCTTTCTCTTGGTAACCTAAAGCCCAGTTAGGCCCTAAGTTCATGAGCTCCAAGATGCATGTCCTCTCAGCTGGGCTGATGACGATGAAAGGCAGTTTAGAATGCCCATTGTCTGCCATTGTGCCCCTGTCATCCAATCATGGGACCTGATGAACACCTCCATCTTGCCTTGGGAGATTCTCCATGCTCTGTATAAGAGATGTTAAGGCCAAACCACTGTTAAAGAAAGAAGCTACCCTAATTCACAACACACACATCCAGAGGCTAGAAAGGATGAACCTGACATTCAACCACCAAAGTGAAAAGGTGAAGGCTGTCCAGGATACTCCAGTGCCCAGAACCAAAAAAGACCTGAGAGCCTTTTTGGTACTAGTGGGGTATTCTAGATGATTCATCCCCAGTTATTCTTCTATCACGTCTTGCTTCATTGAAAAACCTAAGAATGTAGAACCCCAAAAGATAAAGTGATGTGAGAAGCCAGAAGGTGCCTCACCCGCTAGTCCCCCGAGGATCTCTCTCTCAGGTGGCCACAGCACAGCCATCGCCTTTGGATCCAGACCGTGGGGGTGGACCAGTATGGGAGGATCAACTGGGTAAGGGGTAAGAACAAGAACAAAGATTGGTAACGCATGTGATGAAAGACGTGAAAAAAGCCTAATTGCTGATGGATGTTTGAACTTTGACAGAAAAAGATACAATACCAGTGACAGAGTGGTCAAGCACCAGGGGTGTGCTCAATCGAAGGTCTATGTGACGTATCCAGCCAAGAAGTGGCAAAAGTCAAAGTATAAGAATGAGAAATTAAGTGAATCAAAGTGGTCCTGCAATGGTTTAAACAAAATCAATTGCACAATCAAAAGTCTTTGATTTTTAATACAAAGAGGAAAGCTTAGAAAGTGAGATTACATGGTCTGAGTCTGAACGAGGGACACCAATTGTGAGCTTTGTGTTTAAGAGGGTCCGAGTCTGAAGGAGGGAGACCCATGGTGAACAGCAGACTTGAATACTTGTGAATGTGAAAATCCGTATAAGAAAGGAACTTTGGTGCTTGTTTATTACACTTTTCTTTTTGCATACATTGTGGTCCCACACCATTTGCATTGAGACGTAAGGATTAGTAATAGGTTTATTGGTATAGGCCCTTTTATTTTGACAAAGACTCCACTAGGACTGTGTTATTATTTGATGGTTGTAGCTTGCTCCCATCCTTAGATTTAGGGGTTAGATAGGCGTTCAACCCATTGAAGTTCAATAAACACCCTTGAACTGTGATCACTTGTCTGTCTTCACTGGTTGATACCATGCCTTCCTTACAGAGGAGAGATGAAGAACAACAATGTTTTGATGAACTCAAGAATATTCTCTGTAGTGAATTAGTGTTAAAGGTGTCATATTTTAACTAAGAGTTCATCTTACAGATAGTTGCTTCACATGTCAGGTTGGGGGCAGTACTTTCACAAGATCAAGATGGCATTGAACACCCGATTCTTTAAATAAGTAGGGAGTTATATCCTCAGGAAAGGAACTATGCCACCATTGAGCTGGATGCTTTAGCTATAAAGTAGGCGGTCTCATACCTCAAATACTACCTCACTGGCAGGAAATGTAGACTGGTCACTACTCACTCTCCATTAACTTTAACAAGGATGAGTCTCTGCAAGGACACCAATGCATGGGTCATGCACTGGTTCTTAGATATGCAGCCCTATTTTTTTTATGGTAGACCACCAGAAAGGAAAAGAATAGGGAAATGTAGAATTCCTTTCCCATTTCCCAACAGGAACTGAGAGAATTAGGGGAAAGGGTATGGGATGAATCAGATAGTGTCATTACTCCTTTCCCAGCAGTGGCCTCTCCCCATGTGGCTGGGACAGCAGCCACTACCTGATCCTGACTCTGGGGGAAGCTATATGAGGAAGGATCACATGGGGTGAGGCAACCCTCAGGGAAGTGACACGATATCATCGGACAAGACATGATATCACCCTTTTTCTTGTAGGTATACCCACTCCATTCCCCATGCCTTAATGGCATATTGCCATAACTCACTTCACCCAACCATGATGACTAATGAGAATACCTTCCCATACTCTGTATATGTCAACAAGAACTGACTTTCCTTTTTCCAGAATACAAAAGTACTGTGACGAGGAAGCTGAGCCGAGTAACGAAGATTGATAGAGGACAGAAGCACAAGCTGTGCTCTACTGGCGCAAGCACATACTTGATATCGGAACCCTTAAACCGCCGAACCAACTCACAGGAGAGAGACGCTAGCTGGGAGAATCTCATCCTCTCTGTACCGACCGAGGGACCACTGGGCTGTTCCGAAGTCCATGGAGCCAACTGGCTCACAGAGGAGGCAGAGGAGAGCAGATTGCAGGAGCTGGTCAGCTGCGAGGAAGAGAAGGAAAGATTTCCTGGTGTATGAAGGTACCGAAAAGCAGCCTCCATGCCGCTGGAGCAAGGAGAAACCAAGAGCAGGCGATCAGAGCTGTGAGGGACACAAATGCCACAGAGCAGAGGTGGCAAACCCAAAAAGAAGGAACAGAATACCAAAGTGCTGCTGCAGTCTTGCTGCGGTTGAACCGACTCATGCCACAGAGAGCCAGTGAGTCCACCCAAGGGAAGCTGGGACACCAGGTACTTCGGCAACCATACTGTGGGCAAATAACAATACATTAAACATATGAGAAAGAACAGAGACTTAATATTTGATTAAGAGATATAACGGAATGAACATAAGATATTGTCAAGTTTGCAAATGTGTTAAGTGAAGCATATGAAAAAGGCCTGGCAGGAGAGTATACCAGGCAGACTCAAGTTTGTAAGTGTATCGAATGAAGCACATGAGAAAGCCCTGGCAGGGGAGTATACCAGGCAAAGTCATGTTGTATTGTGTGTAAACTGAATCACATGAGAGAGTCCTAAAACTGTTAAAATTAGATTAAAGGGGGGGAAAAAACGTGGCAGGAGAGTACACCAGGTATCCTGACTAACAGACAATATACTTGGCGGCGTGGCTAACCAGCCATGGAGTAGGACGTGCTCCATTGCAGCAGCTCCTGTTGATCTGATGACGATCCGTGTTAACGCACTTAAATGGATCTAAGAGTTCCCGAAAATACTAGCAAAGGCATCGGAATGTGTGCCCCACGACAGCAGCAAACGACAAGCATATCGGTGTAAGCATGCCCAAGATATTGGCTTTTCTGCATGTGACTTGGTGGGCACGTATTTCCACAAAATGGCAGACAACAAAGGCATCGAGACCCCTGACCACCGAAATCACGGAGCTGGGCTGTGAGCAGTGAGCGAAGAGCTTGCTCCAGACGGGGTGCCCAGCGGAGCATCTGTTTAGTACAGTAGCAGCTCGTGTTGAGCAGCAGGGTGCGGCAAGCCTGTCAGCGGTGAATTGAAGAGATACTGGGCCTCATCACGAGTTGGGCTGTATTCCCGGCTGTAATACCGCCGACTGTAATAGCCCTAGCACCGACCGGCCCAGTGGTATTACCACCGGATCACGGGTTGAGCCTTAACGGTAAATCCCCATTCCTGATTGGGTCCATTGGATCCAATGGCGAATTTTCAGTGCTTATACTGCGGGCTAATAAAGCCAACTGTAATACTGCCGAAAACTGGGATTTTCACCTGCAGAAAAAAGCTGGAGGTAAAACAGCCGATTTAGCGCCCAATTCGTGATAGGGCCAGCCCTTAAATGCGGCGGTAATACCATTACCACCGCATTTAAGGGCTACAGCCCAACTTGTGATGAGGCCCACTGTAGCGCGGGCAGGGCTCCCCGAAAGTTCCATCGGTGGGAGCTGGCTGCGCTAGGCTGATGCGGCCGGGCGGCGCGGGACAGGGATCAGTAGGAGCGGCCATCCGAACGCTTCCTTGTGCGGAGAACAAGCGCCACGCACCAGAACTACATGATACATTGTAGCAGGAACGCGGGGCAACATTAATAGCGGATGCCTGGACTGAGATGTAGGAGTTCGGGACGGCCGCGCAGAAGACAGAGGCGCGTGTGAGTCGAGCTGGAGGACAAAGCATTGTGATTTCAGCAGAAAGGGCAGCTGATGCAAAAAGCAGCTGCTCATTAATAATATCAGCAGCTGATAACGGTGGATACTGCACCTTGTAGCAACGGCTACTGGAGGACACATTAACAGACCACTGAGCTGGCACTGATGGAGGTGATCTTGTGCTCCTAGAGACAAAAGGGAGTACAATATTGGGAGCTGTGGGCACTCTGGGGGGCTGAAGACAAGCAGATGACCCCTGAGGAGTCAAAGAGCCAAAAGGTGGACGCCACCACAGAGAGGCACGGCATATAGGGTGGATTCAAGCTGATGATGATGAAAGAGAGACTGCTGCGGATACAGACAGCGGTGTGAAGAGCGCAGAGAGCCCAAAAGCTAGGTGATCACGATAAGGGAAAAGAGTAGTCTCCAAGAGGCAGCAAGACAATTTGAAACATGGGAGGACACAACCCACTCAGGGAAATAGCCCAGCAAATACAAGCTTATACAGGGGCTCCTCTGGGATAATTGCCCCAGACCTGGAGCGATACACTGGTGCCGCATCAAAACAGAGGAGCAGGATTGATGCACCTGAGACCAAGCAACCTCAGACACATAACTGAGGCCGCAAGATGGCAGGGCGAGGGGCCGTAAGCAAGAACAAGAAAAACAATCCACAATGGAAGCATTCGCCAAAACGCAACAATCTCCTGCGACCACAGCGCCCAAAGGCGTGACAGCACCGGTGGAGAGCACCGTAGCGACTGAAAATCACCAGATATTAGCAGCTATTACGGAGCTGAGAGACTCCTGGGGGATAGCGATGTCAGACTTGTGGACTTCCCTGGAGGCTAAAATAGACGCAGTAGGCATAGAAGTCACCCTGCTGCGACAAGATGTTAGGGCGTTGGCAGAGAGAACGAGCAGCCTGGAGAGTGCGGTGAAAACCAACACGGATACTAGCACCAACAATGCAAAGGAGGTTCACGTACTGAAGCAACAGGTAGCTAACCTGGAGAATCGTGAGGAGGAAGCGGACGGGAGAGCAAGAAGGAACAACATCCACGTGGTCGGCCTGCCGGAGGGGGGAGGAAGGCCAAGACCCTACAAACTACGTTGAGAACCTACTCTTACAAGAAATAGGGGCTGAAAAACTCTCGCAAGCATTTGCAGTGCAGCGTGCACACAGAGCCCTTATGAGGAAGCCAAAGCCTGGGTCCCCTTCCCAGGCGATAATTGCAAAGATACTGAACTATAAAGATCGTGTGAAGATATTGGAGTACTTTCGTAAAGGGGGAACGATTGAAAGGGCTTCAAGTACCATCACAGCGTATCCTGACTATACAATGTTGGTCCAGAGGCAACAGTACAGCTATGTGACAATCAAAAGGAGGTTACGCATGGCTGGAATAAAATACATGCTTCTGTACCCCGCAAAATTGAAAGGCTTGCACAAAAGCAAGATGTACTTTTTTGACACTCCGGAAGAAGCAACGACATGGCTGGATCTTCAGGGTTGCCCGGAACGAGATACGGAGCAGGCTCAAGAGGAACACGATAAGTGATTTGGACATTGCATGCATATTGATATGACGCAGAGTGGGTACCGCAGCAGTGACTATGATAGATATTAAGATTAAGGGGTGTGACTGAGTAAAGTTGATATTTGGCTGGGATACCTTTGACTGTGTTGAACTTAAGGAACTGGGATATAGCAGCGCGTATACAAACGTAAATTGAGTAGCAATGTGTGGTTGAACTGAAGCAAACAGGAGCGGCAGGACGAAAGCACCCTACCCCCCGAGCAGTAGTAGTAGTAGCAGTAGGTTAGCCACTAGGGTGACCTCACCCTGCGCAGCTTCGAGTACCGGCGAGAGCCAGAAAGAGCTAGATGCGGGGATGCCTGAGATCCAGGGATGGAGCTGGACAACAGTTGAGGGGGGTGATGTTGGGGATGGGATGGGAGGTGGGAGGGGGGGAACGGGGAGTTTGGTGTGTTTTTGGTTAAGGGGAGTTTAAACCGGGGAACGAGCCCATATAGAATGGAATGGAACTTAGATTTAGACTGCACCTGTGGTAGGAGGAATGGAACTCGAATAAGCCATCAGGGACCTTAAAATAGTTACATGGAATGTAAGGGGGCTCAATAGTTATCTAAAGAGAAATAAAGTCATGTTGTATCTGCGTAGGCAAAAAATAGACGTTGCACTGCTGCAAGAGACCCACCTGACACGGGAGAGAATGGATACGATTGCTTGGCAGTGGAAGGGGGTGATGGTGGGCTCATCATATTCTGCTTATGCCAGGGGTGTGCCTATTTGGGTGGCGCCATATGTCCCATTTCAGCGGTTGCAAGAGGTAGCTGAGGCAGATGGGAGGATGGTTATATTGAGGGGACTGGTGGAAAATAGGGAGATAAGCATAGTAAATACGTACGCCCCGAACCAGAACACAGCAGCGTACATCAGAACATTGTGTACTAATCTGAGCACGTGTGTGGGGAGTGCAGTGATTTGGGGAGGGGACTTTAACTGCGTACTGAACCCAAGGGTGGATAGATCGGATGGAAAGATGGATAGACCTGCCCCTGCCGCCAAAGCGCTACAGACATTGCTGAGTGACTTAGATCTAGAAGATGCATGGAGAATGAGACACCCCCAGGAGAGGCAATATTCGCATTATTCTGCCCCGCAGCAGTTACTCACGAGGTTGGACTATGTCTTTACTACACCTGAAGTGAAAACAGAGATTACGCAAATAGAATATAAAGCAAGGGTCCTTTCGGACCACTCGCCCCTGATCCTCGGATGGCAATACTGCCCCTCGAGAGCGAGGATTCCAACATGGCGCCTAAGAGCGGAAGCACTGAGAGACCCTTTTTTAGGGAGGACATGAGGGAGGAGATTGTAAACAATTTTGAGACGAATACTGGTAGTGTGGACTCGGCAGGAACACTGTGGGAGGCCTTCAAAGTTGTGATGAGAGGGGTAGCCATAGCAAAATCTAAAGGTCTACAAGGTGGGATACTAGCCGATCTACGAGAGACGGAGGAGAAACTAGAAGAGGCTTTAAGGGGCGAAGATGGCACTGAGGAGAAGTTAGAATTGATACTCATGCTACAGCAAAAATGCGCAGAGTACTGGGATAGATTGTGTAACCTCAATTTTAAAAAATATGTAGAGACAGCATGCGTGAGGTGATAAACCAGGAAGACTCTTGGCGTGGCTATATAAGAGCGACACCCCCAGAGTCACAATCAGGACCATAATGAGGGAAGACAGTAGCGTAGCGGACACCCAAGAGGGAGTTAACCAAGAGTTTGCAGACTATTATAAGCTATTATATGGAGACGATGGTAAGAGCAGTCGCGCTACGATAATAGAAACATTGGAGGATATAGGATTGCCAAAGATAAGTGCGGAAGAGAAAGAGGCGCTAGATGCACTAATTGCCCTAGAAGAACTGGGGGAGGTGGTGAGGCAGTTGCCTACTAGCAAGACCCTGGGGGCGGATGGACTCCCAGGTGAATTTTATAAAGTATACATGGAAGAGGTCCTCCCCCCACTGTTAGAAATGTTAAATGAAGCGTTTGAGACTGGAAGCTTGCCAGAGTCACTGAGAGAAGCGATTATAATACCGCTTCCCAAACCTAATAAGCCTGGGTACATCTGCAGCTCCTATCGACCTTTGTCGGTGCTGAATCAAGACAGCAAGATATTGACGGCTGTCTTGGCAAATAGATTCAAGAGGGTTATTGGTAGACTAATACACCCTGATGAGACGGGTTATGTCCCAAACAGGAACAACTTTAATAATCATGGACGACTCCAACAAATTATTGAGAGGGGTAGCGAAAACGCAGGTGAAATGGCAATTGTGTCCTTGGACGCAATAAAGGCCTTTGATTCAGTTAAGTGGCCATGGCTGCTGGAGGCCTTGGAGTGCTATGGGTTGGGGCCTGGATATGTACGGTGGGCAGAAATACTGTATAGCGAACTGCTGGCTAGAGTCAAGACAGGATCAGTGATATCAGAAAGTTGGCAGCTTCGCAGGGGCACCAGACAGGGATGTCTGTGGTCTCCAATGCTCTACATACTGGCCCTGGAACCTCTAGCAATATACCTGAGGCAACAATATGATACCATAGGCATTGAGGCGAAAGGGGAACGACATTTGATCTCCCTATACGCAGATGACATGCTGTTGTACTTGCGGCATCCGGAAGAAAATCTCCAATACATTCTAGAAGTAATGGAGATAAATGCGGGGTTGTCTGGTATAGCGGTGAACCCCCAGAAGTTTAGCATGTTCCCACTAGGTGGGTACAAAGGGATTCCATTGGAGCCTCTACCCATTTTGCAAGTACCATGGGCAGTAAGTACATTTCGGTACTTAGGGATAGACATATACCACACAGTGGAAGAGCAGCATAGGTGCAACACGGAGGGGGCCATTAAAAAAATTGAAAATCGCATGCGATTTTGGGTGAAGTTGCCCCTGGCAATGATGGGGCGTGGAGCAATGCTCAAGATGGTGGTCCTGCCTAGGCTCCTGCACTACTTTGGGAACATACCATACCTGATACCTAAGAAGTTCTTCACCAAACTGAACAGTATGTGCAGGGATTTCCTGTGGCATGGCACACGGAACAGAGTGGCGCTATGGAAGCTACAGAATTTCTACGAAAAAGGAGGGATAAAATTGTCCAACTATGAGGTTTATTATGTAGCGAGCCAGTTACAGTATGTTGCCAAATGGCTCTCTGAAGAGACCTCTGAATCCAGGCTGTTTGGATGAGATTGTGCATCATTATGCTTGAAAGAGATGATGTGAGTACCCAAGGCAGAAATGAAAGGGCGCCCTAAGATGATGTTACTAGGGTGGAAGATGTGGGGTAGGGCATGCCAGATGATGGAGAACCCGTCCCCATGCTCTCCCCAGGTACCACTGGTTGCATTAACGGGGGCAGATGAACAGCTAAGGATGATAATCAGAAACCACTGCGAACTGGTTGGGTTAGCAACAATGGGTGATATTTGAAAGGAGGGTTCTATTATTACCTTTGAGGGGCTGCGGGAAGAAACTGGGCTGCACGCGGGCCAGTACATTACGTATCACACAATGGTACAAAGAATCAAGGGAATGTGGCCCGAAATGGTGCTGGCCGAAGAACCGGACGCCACCATAGATATGATATATGACATAGCGGAAGGGGGCCATGAGATATCTAGAATATATGAGATGTTGATGTTCGAAGTGGGGAAGGAGGTCACACAGTTGAGACTAGATTGGGAAGCGGAAGTAGGAGCCCCGATGGAGGACGGGATGTGGGAACGGGCTCAGGGGTATCACAAAAAGGTATCTAGAAATGCGAGATTGAGCAGATACAACTGTATATTACGCACAGGGCATATATGACACCCCAGAGGATATCGAGGTTTGAGAATGCAGGACGGCAAGCATGCCCCAAGTGTGATGAGGAGAATGCGGGTATGGTGCATATGTTCTGGTCATGCCCGGTCATTGAACGCTTTTGGAGCGAAGTAAAGCGGAAACTGGAAGAGAACGGGGTCAAGATTGTAGTGGACACAGTGTGGGCTTGTCTGTTGGGAGGGGTTCCCAAGATCACAGAAGCTCAAGCATGTGGGTAAACTGAAAGATCTGGCATATGTGCTTGCAAAGAAGAGAATCGCCATGGGGTGGAAGACATGCCACAGACTGAGAGTGGAGGTGTGGTGAAAAGATTTGCAGAAATGGGCGGAGGCAGAAACCACGGTATGGCAAGAAACGAGCAATGTGGGGGGGAGGAGGAGACAGAGTCCCTGATGGCCTGGAAATCATTGATAGCAGAGCTGTTTGGGTCAATACGAGACGCGGCAGAACCCATGGAAGGAGAGACCCTACCACAGAACGCAGAAACAGAATGTGTAAAGTAATAGGCTCATAGGGGGGGATAAGGGAAGCAGTGGCTACAAGTAAGCAATGTACAATGGAACTGTTGATCTATGCACTGCCTGTTTGGTTTGTATTGTTTGGTTGAAATGAATTAATAAAAATGTAAAAAAAAAAAAAAAACAGACAATATACTTTGCATACCAGTTGTTTTGCTGATCAAAAGAAACCCCAAGGAAATTCATATCCTTGAAAGTTTAAAGTGCAGTGAAGAGAAATCCAAGGGATGGGAACCAACTGTAAACTTTATCCATTTGGAACTTTTTGTGTTGCAGCTATGACTTCCCTTTTTGAACATTTGTACACTTTTCAAGGCCAAACACATTTCCCTTTTCACCGCAGAGTTATTTTTTATAGTGTGAGGGCCAGAATAGTATTTTGGACACAGGACATTTTGCTTTGGATATCTTGATCGTGAAGGGACATTTTGTTTTCCTTTAGACAGGGGAATACCTGTCACGCCTACCCCACCCCATCCCTCAGCACCCACGCGCCTCCCTTCAGTTCCCTGTCCCGCTCCCGCCCCGCACAGCTCCTCGTTCCCTCCCAATACCTGTGCCCCTTCCCAACAGCAGCGGGATGTCATGGGAGGCGGAAGAAGGCAGCACCATGGCGTTTGTGGTCTCGCTGGCGCTGGGGAACGCCTGCTTTCAACATCCGCGGCCGATGCAGACCGCCGTGCTCACTGGTTGGTTCTTCCCGGTCACGTGATTGCCAGCAACGTCGCTCGTCTAGGCTTGCGATGTTGCAGATGCGATCATGTGACCTGTCACGTGACCAATCAAGGAAGTAGCCAGTATAAAGAGCTGGCGGTACCGCAGGTCCACGCTTCTCAACTGCTTCTTTCGGCATTGAGTGGCGTTACGTTATCTGGTGTGTTTTCATGGATTTTTTGGACTTTGCTTATGGACTTTGGATTACCCTCCTGGATTTGGCGCATCGGAACTCTTGGTTACCTGGTCTATGAACAACTGCCTTGTCCTACAGATTGTTTTGGATTAATCCTTGAACTTTGGAACTTTGTATTTCCCACTTGGGAAGTTTCTCCTCTTCCCTTTTTCCTCAAGGTCCAATTAACATCACAGGTCTCTACCGGTATTGGATAATACCATTCATCTTGCTGCTGTTGGGCTCCCCGTTCCCTGACACCCATCATAGGGAGGGAGCACAAGGTGGGCTTTCCTTACTACATCTTTACAGGCTATTCTGGTCTGTGTCATTTAGTTCCGTATACTAGAGAGTTGTTTACCGTCATAGTTGTGCAACATTCTTACTTGACTGCCTGTTACTTTGCAGCTGCCTGGTTACCTGAGCCACCTGAGTTCTTTTTTTCTGCACTTGTGGCCTCAATAACTGGCCAGGGATTGTCTTTGCTTACTCTCTCTGGCTGGTGCGTGGGGACGGAGGTATACATAGTCATTGCGGTACCTCATCTGAAGATTTTGACAATACCTCCTAGAAAAGGGATAGTGAGGCATTGTCCAACCCCATTTTGTTTGAATAAAAGGTTATGGTCAAAACCATGAGTCCCCTGTCTCCCCGTCTCATTCCTGGCTCCTCACAAGTCATACAGGTACGATGGGAAACATTCAATTTTCACATCCTTCCTGTCTTGCAGGGTTGAAGGTACAGCCTAAATGTTTATAGGGACACACACCGTTGCCACAGGTTATGCTATCAAGCATCCTGAATTATTAGAATTTGTTGATTTAGGAATGCAAATAGTTCCCTATTTACAGAGACATTCTGTAGACAAGCAAATGGTGCAGCACCTGTCGAAAAGAGGAGAGAAAGACTGAAGTGTCATATGATTCCAAACCTATCGAAAGGAATTCCATCCTGAATCCTGAAGTAGGATGCCTGCTTTTCAAATTTCTATCCTCAGTTGAATGTTTATTTTTCAACAACCAAAACATTATAGCAAACTAAATTGTATAATGTTTGACATGTTATTTCTTGGGATATTTAGTTTTTGGTTTTTAGAATATTTTGTAAGCATTTTGTTCTTTTATAGTTTTTTACAATTTATTTTAGGAGAAGTAATGTAATGCATCATTTGTATAGCACCTTTCATCATTCATATGACCACAACACGCTGTATGTTGAACACCACCACCGGGGGTGGGGATTTATGTGGGGGAAATAGGAGTCCAGGTATGTGAAGACATTTGTGGAGGTGCTAGTATGTGTGTCTGCATATTGGCTAGTACGATGATATGAGGGGTGGCCAAGTCGCTGCTAGCCACCCATTTCAAGCGGCCATGTGGATGGGTGGTGATAAGTGGGCTAGAGGGCTATGCGAGAGCGGGAGAGAAATGATGTGTGCATCTACTTATCACATTTTTGTTGTGAGCGGTAGCTGCATTCTTATGGCAGAGGTGTTGTGTGAAGTGTCTTCAAGTGGTGTATGATTGCAGATGAAGGCATTGCAGCAGACCCGCATGCGACTAGTTTTCTTATGCATGGAGAGTGAGAGGTTAAATGCATTGTCCACATTCTAAACAGTGAACCAAAATAAATATGATGGCTAAACTCTACATACTCCTAGGTTCAGTGAAAAGATTACCATCAACATTCGGCTGCATTCTACATTCTTCTAGATTCAAACCTTGGCTAACATTCTTCATTTCACTTAGATTCAGTATCCATGCAAGATTCTTCAATTAGCTTAGATCCCATAAAAGACTATTCTGCGTTTACCTAAATTCTGTGCAATGGCTGCATTCTCAGTTCACCTGGAATTAATTTAGTGGCTGCATCCCACAGGGACCTGGAATAAAGTGATGGCTACTTTACACAAGTACCTCAAATGAATGCACTGGCTGTATTTTTCATTCACCTAGATTCGAGCCTGGCTGCATTTTGCAATTACCTAGTATCGATACACTGGTTGCACTATGGCAATCAACTTGAAAGAACACAGTGACTGCACCTTAACTGTCGCCTGGCTGCATGCAACCACTGACAATTAGAGTTAGGGTGTCGGCTCTTACCTGACATTTTCTGTCGATTGGTTTCGATGCCTGGATTGGCTGAAAAGGGCAAGCTGCAGATGGGAGCTATCCCTGATGACCACCACCATACCCCGGCTAGAACAAGAAAATGAAAAAATCAAAAGCCCTCCTCCAGAATCAAAGCCAACATTATTTACACAGTTCTCTAGTGAATCACCATCACAGCAAAACCCAGCATTTGTTCCAGCTCTCTTGGTGCTTCCCTCGCATGCCAGCTGGTTGCCTCTTCAGCACATAGAACATCCTGGTTTCGATCTGCTTCTACGACAACGCTGGGTTGAAACTCCCAGGCTACTCTACTTCTTGATAATGTTCCTTTGTTTTTATTTATGACACATGGCTAGGCCCTCCCCAGTCGAGGATTATGTGTGTGAGGGAAGCACTGAGAGAGCTGGAAGCGGAAGAGAACAGGGGAATGAAACCCCAAAGCAGAGAGCCAGTTGCGAATAGTGGCGTGACCCAGGAGTGATGAATTGTGCAGTCTAGTAACTACGCAGAGACTGCTACGACTTTGGCTCCATGGAGCAGATGCCAAGAAGCTGAGAGTGTCGGAGAGAAGGCAGAAGCCAATCTGACAGAAAGAAGAGGAATCCCCGCCCTGCAAGCAGGGTCGGTGACACCAACCCCTAGAAGAGAAGGTAACTGGGACGGCGGAACACCCAGGAGGGAGCACGAATATAACAAGTACCAGAATCATACTCGCCCCAGTAATATTGAGGCAATACAGTCAAGTACAGATCGCTACTGGGCACAATTGTACCCGTTCCAGTAATAATGACAACAAAAATACAAAGGTAAACGTTCCCCAGCTAAAAAGAAAAGATTTGCAAATTAAAATAACATACACAGTCCCCTAAGAAAAAGAAATTCTTCCTAAACCCTCAAAACATCCTTTTCTTCAATTACTGGTGTGGGTCAGCCAGGCGTCACCTTCCTGCAGCCAAAGAGAACTCTCAAAGGAAACTGGAAGTTTCTGGTTCTTTAAACACTGCTAGCCTCTTTTTCTGCCTATGAACTTGTACGAATCCAGGTGAGAATACATGAATCTGATGTCACTTTGACGCTCCGGGCCATGTTGGAACATTGGTGGGCTCCTGTGGATTCACCCAAATATGGCGATTGAACCTATGGGGATTTGTGGAGTTTTAGGGAGATTTGCCTAGGCTTAGTAATGAGAAATGTTTTAAAATATTTTCAAAGTTTGCTCTTGCCTGGTGAAAGGGAAGGATGCTTTTTACCAAACATTACAGCACAGATAAAGGACACTTGGTCACTCAGTCTGCATGTCTTGGTTCTCCAGATATTCAGACCCCCTGAGAGTAGATTACATCTAGTGAAATGTAGAAGAAATGTTATGATAAAAAGCATGGCCCTTGTTTATGAATCGCTCAATGGACAATGTATGCCAATTTGAATTCCACGCTGCTTCTTAGCGGCAGTAAACGAAGAGATCTAAGGGCACTGGAAACACTGTCAGTCTTTTTCTGATGATTTAGAAGACGAGCTGCAGTGCTCTGGATGCATTGCAATCTGTGGAGTTCATAACCTACTAGGCCTAGAATGCATTGCAATCTGTGGATTTGATAATGCACTAGGGCTAGGAAGATGCTGTTGGCATAGACAAGATGAGACCATGCCAAAGATGCTATGGCTTGAACCCCGTTGAGACAATTTGAAAAGGAAAGATTATTTTTGTTTTCTTTAATTGAAAAATCTTTTCCTTTTACCACAAATATTTGGGAATTCATGGAGAGATTTATATCTGTTGTGGTGGGTCAGAAGAAGGAGTCAGACACAACACAGGCCTTTTTGAGTGCTTTATTTTTAAATAATAGAAAAGGCCTATCTTGCGCTATCGCTATAGGGGAATTCCCTGCCTAACTAAATTAAACTAAGGTGCTCGTCTGTCGTCAGGAAGTCAAAAATAAAAAGTTTCCTCAGTTCAAACCCAACCCTATATGACCCTATTACTAACAAAACTAACTTAACTGGGCCCGGAATAATCTCTCTCTCTTCTGGTGGCTTCCCCTTTGCCTTTTTGTATTGCAGCTTCTTCCAGGGTCTTCTGGTTTCATCCAAGTCTGTAACATCTAAATGTCTCTTGTATCACAAAACGAATCCTTATGATGATCTCCTCTGCTACTGAAATATCTCTTTCATGAACTCCTGCGGTTCCCCCCAACTGTTGGTGGGTTGTATTTCCCTGATCAAGTGATCCTTAATATTGTTCTCTTAAATACAGTCTCTTAAACACTTTCCTTTCACTCTGGGTTGTTCCTCTGACTTATTAGTTTTGAAAGTTCACCACCTCTGAGATGGCTTTACCAAGTTCCTTAGTTCTGGTTGTACTTCACTTTGTATGCTTAACTCACAGTATGTTTCACAACCTTTCTGAAAGAGGTCGCCCCACTCTTTAATATTTGTCTCTCTTGAAATTTGGGTGTTTCTCCCTTTTCCCCTATAATAGTTGTTTCAATTTTCTTAACTATTTACAACCTTTTTCCTGCTTTAGGCTCTTGAATATTTCCTTAGATATCTTTCTGTTTGTTTGTTATGCCATTAATGCATGTATCACAATCATAGTATCTTTGCTCAATTATTTGTTCTCTCTTGGCAGCCACCCGCTCCTCCAGGACACGCTTGTACCTGCATCAGCCTCACATGATTTTGCAGGAGTCGGCTCACGCATGGGTTGGTTGATATCCTTTCTTTGCTTTCGCTTCTCAGTTACTCCTGTCTTGGCTTCACTGTGGCTCACCGCTTTCCCCGAACAGCAGCGGCTGGAAGCTTTCCTTGCTTCCTATCATCCAGGTTTCTGCATAGTTAGTAGGGCTCGAGGCCCACTACAGTACCTCTGTAGTCACGCCACCTCTTCGGACTTGTCCTCTGATTCTGTTCTGACAATGGTTCTCCTGCTGTCTGACACATTGGTCCTCTGGTGTTTCCGAATTGCCTTCCCTGCTTCTCGAGGCTTCCCCTGCGTCACACTCCCTCTCCTTGATTTGGCCTCCTCATCCAGTTTTAATAGCCATTTCTTCTTACAGTGATATCTCCTTTATTTTCAGATAACGTGTTGGTTTCCATATTACCTACAGCCAAACAGAAGGAGGACACAGTGTTTTGGTTTCAAGGCAATCCCATGTATGCAGATAAAGTGTCCTACAGCGGGAGTTCCCTTTGGGAATGGGATTCCTTGTCCCCTATGGGGGAGTCACTCAATGAGGTCCCACTTGCCGAGACCCCTAGAGAGGGTTTTGTGTGACATGCTCACCTCCCTAGCCTCAATGGGAGTGACCCCCCCCTTGGGCAGAAGAGACAAATATTCCTGATTTGTCACGCTATCAATTAGGCTAGATTCTTTTAAGTTGTTTGCATCTCTGGGTGAAGACGAGGGAGTCGTAGCTGTCGAGGTCATATTGTTCTAGGGCGATTGTCCCACAACCATAATTCTGTTGTTATCACCATTCATTTTAAGATATGTGTTTTGTCATCAAATCTTGAATTGTGGTGAAGGTGCAAGCAAATGCTGTCATATGTTTGGATTTGTTGATTTGTGTAGCTCTAAATGACCCTCAACGGGTCACAAGAACAGGCCTTATTCCAGTGGTTCAGCTGTGCATATCCTTGTAAATAGATAAAGTAATCTAACTGCTGGACATTTCCAAATTATTCATAAAAATAAATTACACATTCAAGGAAGCACGGCCAGTTAGCCCCGCAAGAGGTTGGGTTAATTGGCGGCTGTAGCACAGACTTACCCAGTGTGGCCGTAGCAGCAGAGTTTATCGCTGGAGCTGATCTGGGAGATGGTATTCTGCAAGGGGTACTTCTGGTAACCATAAACCCACCATGGTGGAGCTAGAGCGCACATTAAGTGGACAGCAAATTGCACCATGGGTGTACTCCTCTGGCCCAGTAATTCAAGATTGCTGTCATTATTTGCTTGTTATGGAGGTACGCCCCTATTCTGGAATCTGTGAGCCTGCCGTGGGTTGTGATGAAAGTGAAACTTTCTAGGGACCCAGGGGGGCTTACATACAAGTCAGTCACAGTGAACCTGAACCGCAGCAGTCAGCTTGCCAGAGGGCCAGAGAGAGGAGGAATTAAGTGCAGACACCAAGAGGGGGGAGGAGGCTGCGGGATCCTCGCATCTAAGAAGTGCACCGGAGCGGACCAGATCTGATCATGGCGGTGGCATCTTATTGCTAGGATGAAGGAGGTGTATGTTAGAGAGCTATTGTTCCAAGGACATGGAAATGCTATAGCAAAATACAGTGGATTCTGAATAGTCCATAGTTGTTAGGAGAATGTTTTCAGTTGGGGATGTGGCCCAGCTGCAAAACTTCGAGGGCTAAACCTGATCCCATGACACAATGCAACTGGAGGCACCAATGAAAGAGATCCTGTATGAAGGTGATACCCACCTACCTAGCCTGTCTTCAAATGAGGTTTGGAAAATGAATTTGGCCAAGACGCGTCAAGCAAGGCGGGAATGAGAGATTGTCTCCAGGATGGACAGACATGAAAAGCAGAAACCTTTCTTCGAGGGCACTTACAGCCCTAACAGGTGAAATAAGGCTGAAATGTGGGATGCCAATAGATCCATAGCGACATCAGCCGAATGCAGTGCTCTGGCATGAGCAACAAGCAGATTCAAAAGGACATGGGAGGATCTTGCTAGCGTACTGATTACCTCAATTGATTGTGTTGCTAAGCCTCAGAAGTGAAGTTCCCTGAAGGAAGAGATACCTAATGTAGATCCTGATTGGTTGTTTCTGCAGATGTTTGAAGACCAGGGGGAGCTTCTGTATTTATTGACCGTGCTTACATACAGTGTGATACTTTGTCTCCACCCTCCCACAGCTTGCCGTAATCATGCGCATGGATGGATACTCTAGGCGCAATTTTCGTGGTGTAGTTACGCATTCCCATCAATAAAATAAAATGTGGCTTATAGCGGCAGATTTGAGTGTGAGATGCATTGATGGAACTATTTGTGTTTTAATGTCTGAAGTGCATCTCTTGAAATGTTTTTTTAATAGTTAAAAAATGTTTGAATAAAAGTGTAGACATTTAATTAAATGCACTCACATCCTCTTTACATTTGGGGCTATTGAATTCCCATTACATCTCATACAATGCAGGATTACGTTACAAAAAAAAACATTGGCTGTAAGGGACGGATCAAAAAGCTCTACATGGAATATCTCTTGGAGAAACATACACATCTATAGATCTTTTGAAAATCTAATATAAAATAAAAACAGATCACGTGGCTCAAGTAAGATAATTCAGGAGTGAAACCTTGCCTGCTGTTATTGTAGTTGGATGCTTCAAGGCTTGGGGCTTAAGTTGCTGCAAAAAAAGTTAACGAAAAATTAAACCAAATAGCCACTTCTTTTTCCAAGAGCCATCTCTAATTTTATGAGTTCACTACATCGGTTTTGTATGTAAATGATGCCATCCGGTTCCTCATTTCTTATCTCCAGATCATTTTCTTTTTGTTATGGAAAAAATGTTACTGGGAAGGCCATTATTATGAATTGATGATCCAAGAATGTAAGAACTTTGGACTTCACTTTTCTCCAAGTGACATCATCGAGTGTGTCGTTCTCTTTCACAATGTCGTTCTCTTTCACAATCGTATTACACTTTCCAATGCGCTCCCTGCAGAGGGATTGCTTTTTGTATTAGTTGAGTGCACGTTTGAATATAGGGTGCTATTTGATGTATACCCTTATGAATGGCTAATCCTTGCAGCTTGTATCCACCTCTTTGGGAAATACATGTGTGTTTATAATTACAAATTGAAATGAAATTCTCAAAGACTGTTCCTTTTTGATGATACGATAGGTAATGTAAACATCAATACTTTTAGTGTGAGCTCATTGCCATTGCTTACTTGCAGTGAAGTAAAGTAGTAGAAAATCTGCATTTACATCGAGTTTATCATTGTATTGAGAATTGCACTTGCTAGTTGATAAACTGCCCTTTTCACAATCCGCAAACAAGCTGCCTATTCCAAAGCGTTATATAATATCAAGAGATGTCAAGGTCTCATTGCAAAAGCATATTATGTTAAAGTTGGCAGCAAACTTGAGCTTTTTCTTGAAGAAAGGTTTAATTGTGATAGGATTAATGCAGTGTGTAGGTATTTCGAAAGTGTGAGAAGTTATTTTTAATGTAAACGTACTGTAAGCTAATGAATTCTAACACAAGTGTTTGGGTAAATGTGTTAGAGTTCTACATACTGTTCCTGCCTCCTGGAAATGGACCCTGTATAATTCTTTTTAACGTTTCTTCCCACATAATAGCGCTGTAGAAGCACCTTAAGGTTTGGGGAGGTGAATGTATAGCATGTGATTTTCATACTCTTCATCTGCAGAGATTTATGAGAAGAGAGTATTCTTGATTGACACAGAACTGTAAAACCCTGCATATAGACATCTGATGTCATGAAGCATCAGTGTCCATATCCCTCCACACCCACCCCGCCCGTCCCTCCAGCATCCGGGATGTAAATTTGTTTGCAGATAATGCTGACATGTTCTTGTGCATTGGCGTGTCGTAGTGTGCACCCTAGTGTACATCCGGGGCCTCGCAGGCTGCGTGCATCTCATGCCACAGGGACCAGCAGGGAAACCTTGTGGGCAGAGCACTTGGAATGTCTTGTTCCAAAGAGCCACTTGGCAGTGGCTCAACAATGAAACATCACCTTCCCAAATGGTGTGCCCGATTCTGCGGGTGCAGTTACTGTGTTCTCCGGTCTTTGTTTTGCAAACACTTCTTAAGCGTGCCACCCCCCCCCTCTATTATTGTTCATTTAATCTGCTCAAAGATGGCCGACTTCCTCTATTGGGGCACTGCATGCAAAGGATTCTTCACAGTATGAAAGTAGTAAACTTTACTTTATCAGTGGTTCTGCTCTCAATATGTTGCTTTCAGTGTACTCTGAGCCTTTTACACCTCATTCTCTGGTATCTTTCCGATTTCCACTGATCTGCTCCTGCTCCCGTCCTGACATAGCTTCCATTTGGTTCCTCACTTCAGGGCATCAGTCTTCATCCAGAGGTTTTTAGGCCAACGAGGCGGATTTTCTGGTTTCCTTCCCTTCCGATGTCTAAATCCATGTTATGATATTTCCTAGGTCAGCCAACAAGTGGCTATGGAGAAGGGACTGTCCTACTTGTGCACTGGCAAGAGGTCTGGTGTCCTGTATCTTTGACACCTACTTGCAAACAGGATGGCCTTTTGCTAGCCAATTCTTTGCCTATTACATTATATGTATCCTAGTTCAAGGGCCTGTGGTATCTGAAAAGGCAATTTTGAGGTTTAAAAGTGAATTTCATTTTTCAGTTGTGCAAATAAGATCAAAGGAAGCATCTAGGGGGACATCTCATAAGGCAATGAATCTATGCACCACATTGCTTCCCAGCAGCCCAGTCCTGCGAAATTTCAACATTCAATCAAGGCAGAAGTGGCGGATGTACACATTTTTAAGAAGGGAGACTCACTGTGTAACGTCTCCAATTTCCTGCAAAAACAAAGAATGAGCTCCTAATCTCCGGTCTGTGTCGCCTTATTCGTGACTTTGTAAGTCGAAGGCACACATCTCTCTGCAAATTAATAATCACAGATGTGTCTGCTTGTTTGTGACTTGTTCTTGCAATGCAGTGAATATGCTTCGGAGATGCAGCATCAATGCGCAGTAAGAAAAGAATGCGTTTACTTTTTTTTTTAATCAGGCGCTTCATGTTGGATTCTTTCCACGAGTACATTTTGTGATAAACTATATTAATAGTACTCAGTGTATTGATCTTTGAGGGATGAAGGACTGGAAGTGGTCATGCCTGGATTCGAACTTGTGACTGCAGTTTGCACGCAGGTCTGTGAAGCAAGCTCTTAATTAGCTGAATTATTTTCCAAGAAATGTGTTTATTCATTTCTGTGAGATTAAGCAGCTGTACCGTTCTAACACTTAGGAAAATTAGGAACCCGTTGGAGCATGTTGGGAGGCAAAATAATTAGTCCCTTCACCCAAAGGCTCAATTCACTTTATGATGAAGTTTTGAACCTGTAACGACCCCTCAAAATCTGATCTTTTTTTGTGTTCAAAAGGTCTTGCAGACCTTAGTTACTTTTAGTGCAGGGGAAAAGGTCAAATATTCCTGTAGCATTTAGTATGAAAACTACATTGCTGCTAGGTTTTGCTATAAAATGACCTTTAACTCAAAATAGAAGCTGATGAACTATCCTGTCTGATTTAAATGTTGCATTACCATCTGTAACATATGGATGAAATGGATGAATGGTGATACAGGCACTGCGAAACTGTCTTCATACATTACTTTTCAGTGACCAACAAGCAAACAGTTCCTATGGTAGCTATAGGGGACAAAACTGAGGACTCTGCTTTCATTGCTTGAATGACAGGTTACATCTTACTTTGAGAGCAGCTTTCTTTTACATTGACAGGAAAGAGTTGGGAGAAACCTACATTCAATGATAAAACTTTCACAAAGGCTATAGGAAGTGTGTTTGAAGGTTGTAATGACCAACGTGTGGCATCTTTTTGGTAAAATGTTTTGTTAACCCACCTATTCAGGATAGTTTAAATAATTTCACTATTTGCTGATTCATTGAAGGCTTTTGATCTTCTGCAGATCCTAAGCCCACTCTTGACTATACATGTGCTACTTGTGGTCGACCTAAAGAGCACCACATTGACATGTATACACTAATCTGCAACAAGAGCGCCAAAATACTTTGTTCAGCTCTAGGAAGAATCCAGCTGAGACACTGTCATCTCCAGGCCAAGCAGGCCAAGTTGACTGAACTATTTCAACCTAAAGAAGCTTTGTCAATGCCCTACGCGCAGACGATTCTCCACAATCCCTTCATTGACTCCGAGTGGCTGCAAGGATGAAATTCAAGACTCTTTGCATTGTCCACAAGGACTTCTGGGCCTGGGACCAAAATATCTCCAGCTTTCTCTTCTTAGGTATCTTCCGTCTGGAGCCCTTCGCCCCTCCAACTCTTTGAGGGTTCAGGCGCTTTTACAAACAACGAGCTGGGGGCAGATCTCTCTCTCTTTGGCAGGCGCCTCCCTCTGGAACAGTCTCCCTGCCTCTCTGAAACTAGCAGCGCCATCTCTGGTTCTGGAAGCAGCTTCCCTCTTTGCTTCTGCCCAGTGGTCGAAGTGTACAAAAATCACAGGCCCGGGTCCCTGCGTTTCCAGCTGCAAACCTGCACTGCCTCCTGGCAACCCTGCACTTGGGGCTATCAGTCCCACTACAGTCCCCCTAACTGCACTATCTATCTCTTGCTGTTCAGTACTTAACCTTGCACTGCCACCTACTGGCCGAACTTCTTGTTTCATGATGTTTAGATCCTATGTCATCTCTTTGCTCCTCTTCCTTCGGCACTTTTTCCAGTTTCCTCTCCCCTGCACTGGTGTGATGTCAATGTCACTGGGCCTAGTAGGATCGTTGTCTTGTTGCCCCCAGCCTGCCTCGTCACGCTTTGAAATAATTGTGTATGGGTGCGCTATAAATAAAATATCCTATCACAACTTAACCAAAAGTGGGTGACATTATCGGTGGGCCGGCTCCTCAAATGTCATCAGGAAGAAAAGACTGCACCTGTCTAGCACGTGGGCCATCCATAGAGGAAAGTCTCGGCAGTTCTCAGAAGTGCATGTGATTGTATCCTCTTGGGCCATCTCTTGTGACACGTATGTTTTTGAGGTTCCCTCAACTTGCAAACTGATGTTTTGGTGTCAGCATGACTTCTACATTGTGGGATGATTCAACCCATTTGTTGCTCTGCCATGCGGCATCACTGTGTTCTGATGGTGCCAAAAATAGTAAAATGGCCGTAAAACCCTTGTGCGCGCCAAAACCTCTGAAAATCGCGCTTTGCAAAGCACAAAAAGATGGCTGCCCAATCTGCCATGCATGTTGTCAGTGGTGGAACAGAGATCTCACTCCTGAAACATGTCACTGAGCTCCACAAAACGTGAAGATGTAGTACAGAAGGAAACGCAGTGCTAGATGAAACCCAAAATCTTGCTTTAAATCCCTTTTTCTTTGTGGCTGAAACTGCAGAATGCACAAACACACCCTCAAACATCGAGAATTCTTGCTGGGAGCTACAGTTCACATAGTGCAAGAAACCATTGTGAAACTTAAAATTTCCTGAAAAGCAGAACGCCTCAAGGGGTTTCCCCAGAAAAAGTGGCTCTGTGGATCTGTCAAAATTTGGATGCAGTACCCTCGGCCGTCTGAATGACGGCTGTCAGTGGCCTGCAGGATTAAACTTTAAAACATGTATAAACTAAAATCAAATGCTTTCAAGCTAAGAGGCCTGTTATTGAGAGTAACACAACTTTTAATTGTTTTGATTCCATGGTTTAAAATTTTGAATAAGTATTTAGCTGTGATTTGATCCCACAAGTTTGTTGTATGCTAAGGGAACATTCAACAGAATTAACAATGAAAATAATGCTGGCTAAAGCTACCAAACCGGAATAACAGCTTTCCTCACAGAGGCAAGGCCTCCCCCTCTAGCTCCCTCCACCAGGAAATCACACCTAAGTGATAATTATAGGGTGGGGGAAGAACCTGGTCTGCAGTGGGGAAGGAAACAATGAACAGCTGCAAAGCAGGAAAGGCTAAGTGTGAGGACCGTCGTAAAATGGCCTCTGCCAAGAGAACAGGGAGGAGACTGCTCCTGAACTGAAGGGAGACAAAAAGAGGCGGAGACAAACAACCATGTGTGGCTAAACATTCACAAAGAACATTTTGTTTAAATACCTATAACTTGCCACTTAAAATTGTCAAAAACACAAAAATATCAAAATTGTAAATCTCATTTTTGGCTGCACATTTCAAGAGGCGGCAAAATCGTGTGACATAATTTGGAAGGAAATGGCAGAAAATATGATTTTACACCAAATGTATTTCTGCTAGAAGTATGAAACTTTAGACACTTTGCCCATGTTATATGTGCACACTTGTAGAAATTTGCTGATAAATGGGGCATTGTGTTCCTGATGAAAAGGGCGAAATTCTGGGAAAAGCAGACACAAGATCCCACAGCTCTGGGGTTTGGAGGAGTAGCTGCTGTACAAAATATGTAATCTGAATAGGTGATTGTTATAGAGGTTGCACATGTGTAAATATGTATTGTGTCAAAAGTAGATTTTGTGTTCAAGAGGCTAGGGGTGGACTGTAAGCCTCATAAACCCACACCATAATGGTGACACCCTGTTTTTTTCCTCCTATCAAGGCAGAGAGGAGACCCTGACCAATCCCTGTCAAAGGGGTGAGTTTAGGCTAAACCAGCACACACACACCCTTTGTCAGAGCATAAATAGAGACAGCAGAGGGCAGAAAAACACAGAGAGATTCACCCAATATCCAAATGCTGGCGGAGCACCCTGCTGCAGAACTTTCCATCTTCCTTGCTCCAGACTCCAGAAACTTGGCAAAGCTGAACCACTTTCAGCTAGGCCTCAATTTCCAGAACCAGAACCAACCCCACAAACCTAAGGGGAACTAAAATCCAGCCGAGCTGCGCTGTACTGCTTGCCTGGTGAAATAATTATCATCAGAACCAAAAAGGGCAGATCCAATCCAGTCCTGTGCCGTGCTGTGACCAGAGTGCATTGCAGATCAGATCCAGTCCTGTGCGGTGCGGTGTCCAGAGCGCCTTGACGCTGCCCAAATCCGATGTGCCCAGCAGTCTGTCCTGACCAGAATCCCTGACCAGAATCCTGACTGTTCCGTTTGAAACATATCTAGTGAGTATCTAAGATATAACTGTGTCACTAGCATATGTACCTTGCTTAGTCCAATCCCTATCTTAAATACATCCTATCATGTCTTCAGAACCTGCATTGTTAGAAATATTTTTGAATTGCCTGAACTCTCTATCCTATCCCTCCTATCTTCCTCCTGTGCTAGTTTTGTTAAAACTATCTCTGCGCTGATCTTTTCTCATCTGAAGAAGGCGGGACCACTGCAGGCTGGCGCCCTGATCAAGTGGCTGTGTTCCTGTGTGGTATTCGTTGTCTTCATAGTTATCCTCTAGTGTAAGAAATCCTTTTTGTCATTTTAAAAGTGCATTCCTGTTTCCCATTCTTGCGCCTATCTCGAAAAAACAACCTCCACTAAAATGTCCATAACGTCCTCCGTTTTTGTGCTAGAAACAAAATTTCAATTTCTGCTTGTAGATAACATCCCCAGCTTTAAATCACATCTAAAACCGCATCCCAAATCCTTAGTTATCCCGTTATTGCGATTATCGCGCAGTGAAAAGTTTGCCACGAATTTCGTTTTAGGGAAATTCTTACATGTGTAAAACAGCTTATGACTGCTCCCGACCTTAATTTTAAGATTTCAAATTGTGTCTTGGTATTAAATCATTGCTAGTGTTTGTGTGCAACTATCCAAAGCGGCTCCCATAAGAATTATAACAATATCAGCAATTTAAACCATATTTAGTGTTTTTGCCCAATCCATTCTCAAGATAACTTTAAAAGCCATTCAGACAGCTTGACAGTCAATTCTGTTTTCTCTTGTGTTTGCTGGGGGAACGTGGGGTTGTTATTTTGTTTGAATTCTGCCATTCCTGAAAACCTGCTCTCTCCTCCTATCTCGTTACATTGCCTATTGCGTTTTGAGGTGTGTGCAGGGGAAACCTTTAACCACAGTGCTATTTGATCTGAACACACACAGAAAAGTATTATTTCTGTGTTGAATTGTTTTGCTCATTATTACTCCTTGTGTATTAAAGAGATTATTCACTGTTACATCACCCCATTGGTGATTGTTGAGTACATAAAAACATAGTGTGATTAAATTGTAAATACATAAATAAATATTTTAACTTTGCGAACTAGCGTGATTCCTGGTTCAGTATGACCGGGGGGTTCCAGGAGAGGGGCATGATATGAGTGGTACATCATTCAGAATAAAAGAACTTTTAGACAAAAATAAATAAAGATTTCAGTTGTGCATTACACGATAGGCGTTGACTTGGGTGTGTGCCGGATTGAAATGACTTACAGCTTGGGGGCTCGCCCGGGATCCTGAATTAGACATACCACTTGTGACAGTCTAACACAGCGTGCTAACTGACGGGGTACATACACCTTGTTGGGCTTCCATACTGTGCTATACTGTAAAAACACCATTCAATAGAAATACTCAAAGGTGTTGGGCCTGTTTTGCAAAGGTAAAAGTACCCTGAGATAAGTCAGAAGGAAATTAATATTTCCGGAATGGCGACCCCAGTGGAAATTAATATGGCAAAAGAACACCTACTGCACAAATTGTTTGTCAGGGGTGAATGGATTGAGCAGGATGAGAATGTTTGGCTGCAGGAAATCAAACAACAAGCCACTGCCACAGAATTAGATACATGGCAGGACCAGGGTCCATTACACCAGGCACTTAGTGAACTGTATATGGCCCCAAGGGTAAAAGAAGAGCAATGTAAAATTGCCAAAATAGCGGCGTACCTGTACCTTCACATTGGAGTAATACAGGAAAAATATGCCGAAAACCTAGACCTGGCAAAAAGGCAAGTACAATCCCTAGAGAAGACCCAAACTTATCTGGACTCTGCAGAGCAAAGGCTACAAAAGAGCCAAGAATCAAAGAGTGAAACCTGACAGTACCTGACAAAAGTAAAAGAAGATCTGGATCTCCTGCAGCAAGAGAGAGTAGAGAAAGACACAAAATTACTGACACTGCAAAAAGAGTGCCAAGAAAGGTTGGCTTCTCTACTACAGGGCCAACAAAATCTGGAACAGCAATAAAATTATAATAGGGCCTGCACAGGGCAGATAATCGCCCTGGAAAATCAGATTGATGAGATAAAGGAGGAAAATAATAAATTAATTGTGAAGGATCTGCACACTCAAACAGATTTTGATGAGGAGCGCCAGAATTATGTGCCATTAGAAAACAAAGGGGTGACCTGGCTGCACAGAGGGGCACTCTAATTCAAGAAAGGGACACCTTAGGTCAGGAAGTCAGCCATTTAAAAACCAAGGTGGAAGAAAATCACCTGGCCCTTCAGGGACTGGGTGACTCCAAATGGACTATGAAAAGCTGTTAGAGCACACCAGGAGGGTGGAAGATGCTCTGGCAAAGAATGTCCAGGCCAGTAAGGACAGAACTCAGGAGGTGAGCCTCCTGCAGCAAAAATTGGCCCAATACTCCCAAAGCAGACAGGAAGCACAGAGAGACAATGAGGCTCTCTGTGAAAAAAATGACATGCTCCATAGACAGATTGCTATGCAGGAACAACTAATAGAGACCAATAAGACCTTAATAGAAGGACAAAAGGAACAGATTCTTGCATGACATCTGGGTTTAGGGGCTGAGACAGATGGGAGAGGGAAACCCCTGAGCATAACCTCAGGAACCCTGGCACCAGAGACTTTAATCTCTTAAATTCCATGGACTCTGCAAGGCATAAATTAGTTTTCAAAAATGTATTAGCAGTTTGCTAATTAAATGTTTTTTGATTAGCAAACAGACCCATTTGATTAGCAATTTTGTACTAATATTGTTAATGTCACCAGACGTTATTTGTACCCAAGGCATGAAATGAGCAGCAATACAGCAGTTTTCCGTACCGCTGAAATAAGACATTAGTGAGAGGAGTTAGGCCTTGCCAATCCTTTAAATTGCAGCTCGACCTGCAGGTCGGGTAACGTGGTTTAACTATTCAATCTAAGGGAAATGCACTCGACTCATAGGAATGGAGAGCAACAAATTTAAAAATGGTGCATGTTATTACAAACCCACTCCAGAGGCCAGACATGCCCAGTGAAACTTTTATTTGATATTTACTGCAAACAAAGTAAATGTTAAATAAAAGTTTCAAACTTCCTTGTAAATGCTACTTGCCCTTCATAAAATCTCCTGGTCTATGTGAGTGGGCAAAAAGACTTTGCGAACTATAGATGAGTCTGTAAAATGGAAAAAAGTTAGCTGCTTGAATGGACACAAATAAATAGTTATGATAAAAAAGGCTCTGAAAACCGTTTGGCCACTTGTCTCCCAGAGGTGGTAATATATAATACAATCATAAGCATAAAGCAAAGCAAGTTTTGGAGGCTAACTTGGTATTGCAGTTGATCTGTAGATGTACAGAGTGGATGGAACTACTGATCGCTACTTTGCATAAGCATCTACTTCCATTCATGCATTCTACTTCTAAGTAGAGTGGATTGCGTAGCAGGCAGAGAACTGGGCAAACTAGGTGGAATATTGTAGTTTGTGGTCATCTCGCTTTCAGAGTACCTGGCATAAAGCAACAGTGTGATAATATAGAATGCCAAGGAGTATGGGTTCACTCATAGGTTGAGCACCAGTTGCAAGATGTATGCAATCTGCAAGTTACATAACAAGGTTCGTCATCAAAAGCATTTGATCATGTCATCATGTACATTTTCAAAAGTGTTCACTCGTCAATATGATGCATCTTTCCCAACAAAATGAAATATAGTTGACACTGACATTTAGATACACTAACCTAAACATTACTTTAAAGCATGGAGATGATGCAGTGTTTTACAGTATTAATACTGTAATTATGCATCATGTAACAACCTATATTTTAGGAATGGAATTGCATGACTATCTTTTAAATAAATATAAAGTTGGCACATACATCTTTTTTCCAGACAGGTTATAGAAAGTTTAATAAAAGTATGATACTGATTACTTCTGGATTGCAATTATTTAAAAAAGAAAAATAAATTCCTGCCTAGCACTCCCACACATGCCTTTGGCACTTAAGAGTGGAGGAGATGATTACTGCTGCACCTTCTCTCCATTAGCACTTGAAGTAAACAGAGAAAAGAGGATCAAGCGAGCACCGAGGGTAACAGAGGAATGGAGGGTGAGCTGTGCTTTTATTGAAGAGGGCAACTTAAATAGCTAACTTTGCTAAACAAGTGTCCCTTTGATTAGCAAACCTACAGAATTGCATAGCAGATTGCTATGCGACCCCGCTTATTTTATGCCTTGCTCTGCCACCCCCATGTCCACTGGCTCACATGAACCAAGGGCCATGGGGATGGTAGACTTCAACCCAATGGGGAATATGGGGCTAATAGGTCAGCGCCTCCCAGAAATGGATGGGCGTGCATCTATGTACAGGTTCCCAAGTGCTAGGGCCAACTTCTCTGATCAGGGAGACTCCAGTGAGGGGAAAATCAGAGAAATGGGTCCTCAGAAATATAACTCATGAAGAGATCAGGCAGTGAAATTTGGTGGGGAATTCCATGAGATTAGGTCCACTAAAAGCATACTAAAAACTTCTTCCCAGCTAGGACAGTGGGGGGGGTACTTAACCAATCTGGGGGGCAAGGAAGAGTCAGAAGACTCTTCTGAGCGCCACAGGACGCAAGGAACTAGGCCCCCACATTCTGCCAGCCATTCCCAAGGTCACAGAATCCTGCAGAGTCTAGAAGACCAGACTGCCACCTCTGGTAGCAATGTCTCTGAGTCAGAGGATGAGTGGCCCAGGGTGACCAGAACTAAAAAGGCTAATAAAGTCAAGAGAGTTTTACTTAAGGATCCCCTGAAACAAATAAAAGCTATTAGGAGCGTCATCACGCCCTACCACAAAAATGCCAAATATTCGGTTTGGGAGCATCTTGAATTATTTGAGCAGATGATGGAAACTTTTCATCTGAAGGACAGCCAAAGCTGTATTCAGTATGTAAAGTGTACATTTTCTCCCGAGTACTCCAGATTCTTTGTGGGGCTGGAGGATCAGAACCATTCCAGATTGTCCACCTATAGGGCAGCCATCCTGAAACATTTTTCCATTCATAGGAACCCTCAAGAGGCTTGCAAGGCAGCCTTCAATTTACAATGTGGGGAAGACTGGGCCGCACAAGAATTTGTTCAGGAATTGAAACGCGCCTTTGCGCAGACCACTGAAAGGGCGCGCACTGACAGTAAGGAATTTGTGAACACCTTCTTTCATGCCATACCTAATTACATCATGACCCAGCTAGTAAGGGACTTTCATGAGAAAAGATGACTAGACTGGGTCATTGAACAAGCAACGCGCATCTATGAAGTACAGAAGCCGTTGGAAAATAAAAATAGTAGCAAAAGCCCCAAAACAACCAACACCCCTGCTGCTGCTAAGGTGGCAGAGGTGAAGGTTGCCCCCATTTTAGATCTGGAGATGGGTGGCCTAAAAACCTTCCCCTGCAGAACCCGACCAACCCCAAACCCAGAAGGCCCTCAGGCCAATCCCAAACAGGGAGCCAGGGAGGTAACCCCACAAATGGGACCCCTAACTCCCCTGACTACATCAGCCCACGCTACAAGAGAAATAGTCCCATCCTGGGCTATGTGTGGACTCCTCCAGCCCAAGGGGGGGGTGATCCAACCAGACAGCAGGAAACCCAGGAAACTTCCCTCCTCACTTCCCCCAGGAGGGCAGTAATCCCCCAAATGCCGGACCAAATTTCTTTCCCAGGTACCCGCCAAACTTCAACCCCCAAAACAACCCTTCTTTCTTTCCCCACTTCACTTAGCCTAGACAGTCCAATCCGGGAGAGGGGAGGCCAAGGGTGGAGGCGTACCCAAACTTTTCTAACCAGGGGTATTTTGCGAGAAGGGATAGTTATCCTTCCCGGGATCAACCTAGGGTAGATCTGAGGACCCCGTACCAGCCATAGCCGGTGTGCCAACTAGAGCGCCAGGTCCAGAACATGGCACAGGATCTGGGTCGCATGCTGATGGCTCAACAGAACCCTCAGATAAGCATGGCGGCTCCGAATTCCTCAAATCCAGGGTCTGGTGCTCCAGAACAATGACGGGGGAAGAAACCCGACAAACCACTGGTTCCCAGGGAGGAGGCACAAGGCGAAGGGGGGTGTAAAGCCTTGGAGGAAGCTTCCTTCCTCACTTGTGAAAAGCCCCTGAAACCCAGGAACCGGAACCAAAATCTCCTGCCCCCGAAAGTCTGCCACCTAAGGAGCAGAAGGCGGGTAGGAGAATTAAAGAGCCTAAAAAGGCCCATTTTGTGGAGGAGGGGCAAATCTTTCAGTTTGAAGGAGAGGGGTCCTCAAGAGGATTCAGGGATGGGAGACTCCTCCCAAAGAAAAATGGGTCCCAAAGGATCCAAATCCAGACTGGGTAGATGTGGGGACTGAGTTAAAACCGCCCATTATCAGTACCTAGAATGACCAGCACGAATCCCCTGGTTCAAACCCATCCTGGTGACTGCCTCCAAAAAGGGGAGGGGGGCAGCCCAGAATCAGAACCAGGGGAACCCAAAACTTCCCCCATATCTAGCTGTCACCTTTTTTTTTACAGGTTCCCAAGATCCCAAACAAAACCCAGCCCAAATCACCTCTCTGTCAGTATCCAAAGCAAGGAAATTAACCCGCCAGTTGGCCAAAAATGTGCGTTATCTTTGTCCCCTTGAGGAAAAGGAGGGAAGATTTTATGCCCCGGTCCAAATACAGAGGCAATGTACAATTTTGGCACTGGTGGACACTGGATCCCAAGCAACCCTTCTGTCAAAAAGGGCCTTTGATCAACTGAATTCTGGAAGGGGGGGGGGGAATACCAAATTCCTCTCACCCCTCTTCCTGGACAACTTCAGAACTTCGACGGGAAGGAAATTCCTGTCGAGGGGACTGCGGATTTGGATATTAAAATTGGGCAACACAAGGTGAAGCACCCGGTCATAGTTGTTACTCCAGAGGGCACACCTTGTTTACTAGGGAATGGCATCCGTCTCCCCTCGTAGATTTTGTAAAAAAGGTCCTCTGGACCCAGACTAACCAACTAATAAAATTGAAACATAGTGTCAACCATGTTAGTTTAAATGGCACATGGCACATGGTTGAACAAAACCATGACCAAATTGAGTTCCACTTCCAGAATAATCAAATCCCAGACGTGACAGTAATTGCAGTAGGACAACAAACTGGTGATGGGGAGTGTCCTCTATTTCTGAAAATCAACCTTCCTTCCAGTTTAAGGTGGCATTCCAAACTGGAAGGAAACACTGAAATTCTATACAAATTCACAATCAGAAAATCCCATTCCTATAGTCCAAAAAGATGAGAAATCACCTCAAAGCTTGGCAGATATTGAGAAAATTGGAGAACAGTTTGTTCAACCGTATTCAGTTAAATGAGGGGAAGGACTCTGTTCTCGCTCGAGTGTGTGTGTGTGAACAACGGTAAGAGCTTCATCAGCGAGGCCATGTTCCGCAAACTCCCAAAAGATCCAGCCATTCCCACATTTAAACTGTTAGACAAATGGAACTGGAAACAGCCGATTCCAAACATCTCCTGACTAGCAGGTATATGCTCAAAATTTCCATAGGCAACAAGAGCATAGTCCATAATTGTTGGGTCATGCAAGATGTCCCTGCTGCATTTTACTTAGGCAGCGACATTCTCAATCACTTTGCCATTAGTTTGGACCTAATAAACTTCAAAGCCTGGTCCCGATTAGCGGGTAATCCCATGTACTTTGATGACCCAGAGAAAGCATTTCGGTCAGCTCAAGTGCTGCCATATGCAGTTGAAATTCAGATTGGAGAGGAAGTCACCATCCTAGAACGGACCCGACAATTCTCACGAAGTAAAAATTAAGAGGACAGAAACTGAAAAACCCTGACGCCTATGTCCACTAGTCAACATAGAACATGACACCATTCCAATAGAGGTGGATAACAGTGACCTTAAGAGGCACCATTATTGGAATGGCGGTTGATGACCAACTTTTTTCCATAGATTTAGGTAATGAACTGTTAGGACCAATCCCCAAGGACTGTTTGGACAGTGATAGTGACAATGACACATCACCAGACAGGATCTTCACTTGGCATGGGGGAATTTCCTGGTGTACTCTTCCTGCCCTTATGGTAAGGAAGATGTGACCTGTGACTTCAGGAGGGATGAGGTGATTTTTCAAGTCCACAAGGATTGCCTTCCCCACTTGAAGCCATCAGTCCAAATCAGTACTTTGACCAAGGACTTCTCCATCCAACTAGAGGAGGCTGCTGAGATAGCCAAATCGGAAGTCTTTCCAGGCTTCAGGCAGATGGTTGAAGAGAGAGTCAACCTAGCTGATGCCTGTGAGACTCTGGAGCAAAAGCAAAAATTGAAACACGTTTTCTTAGATTTTCAAGATCTCTTTGCGGTGGACTCATATGACTGTGGTCGCACCGACATCCACACAACAACAATTCCCACGGACCCTGGCATGACTCCAGAGTTTGTGAAGCAATATCACTTGCCTCTCGCATCAATGGAGTCCCTTACTGAAATAATTAAGAACTTTGAGTCCTGTGGGATAATTTGTACAGTCCACAGCACCTTCAATAATCCGGTGCTGGGGATTTTTAAGCCGAACGGCCAGTGGAGACTCTGTGCTGACCTAAGGGAGCTCAACAAACTGGTCCATACTTCCCTATGGCCTCTTCCCTACATTGACCAAGGGCTGGCCCAGATCAGGGGTCAAAGGTATTCACTGCCATTGACCTGACCAATGGTTACTGGAATGTACCTGTCAGTAGGGAGGACCAATACAAGCTGGCCTTTACCTTCGGGGGGCAGTAGTACACGTGGACCCGGACTCCCTTCGGATACATTAACTACGGCAATTAATTTAACATCTTTCTACGTAAGGCCATGCCCGACCCGGGTGAAAGGGGTAACCTGGCCTATGTGGATGATGTTCTAGACAAAAGCTCAACTGTGGAGGAACACATAGCGGAGATCCGTTCTGTCCTGACACAGTTGAGGGCTGCCGGAGCAAAACTCTCCTTTCAAAAGGCACAGTGGTGCAGTAACACGTGTCAATTTTTTGGGGCATGAGATAACTCCTTAGGGTCTCTGTCCCCAGGAAAAGAAAGTGGAAGCACTCCAGAAAATAAAAGACCCCACAACTCTGCAGGAACTAAGGAGCCTCCTTGGACTAACTAATTACAGCAGAAAGTTCATTGAGGACTACGCAGAGATCACAAGACCCCTGATCCATCTTTTGAAGGGGGAGGTCAAGTGGGAGTGGGGTCCAGAACAAGCCGAGGCAGTAAGACAACTCAAAAGAAGCCTCTCACAAGCGCCTTGCCTAGCTTACCCTTTCAAAAACAAGGAGTTCTTCTTGGAGACAAGGTCCTCAAATACATGCTTGACTGCAGTATTATATCAAAAGCATGACCAGGTCAATAAATTAATCTCCTATGCGAGTAAAACTTTATTTTCTGTGGAGGAAAAATTCAACGATTGTGAGAAGGCACTCCTGGCAACGGTGTGGGCATTGAAGAATTACCGCCCGTTTATCCAAGGGGAACACATCATAGTGGAGGCTCCACACCAACCTTTGCAATATCTTTAAAGTGACAGAATCCGGGCCGGAAATGTAATTCCCGAATTGCTTCCTGGATTCTGTCAATGCAAGGCTTTCCTGTGGAAGTCAGAAATGGCCAAAACAAGAAGAGTCCCCTCGCGCAAGGTCTGGCTGACTTGCATGATTGTGCCAGAGAAAACTGTCTCGAGGACGAAAGTCTTAAAATCAAGGACAACATGGAGGACTACCTTAATTCCCCACACAAAGTGAAGAAGACCAGTGTGAGGGAATGCCCACTGTTTATGTGGATGGGTGCTCCTACCATGTTGACAACAATGGTGAAAAGGAACTTGTGGCCGGCGTAGGGAATGCATGGGTGAATGATGCTTTAGAACCTTCCGCTGGGTACAAAATCGATCCCCGAAGTAGTCAAGTGGCAGAGCTGATGGCTGTGCATCAAGCCATCCTCACTGCTGTCCAACACCAACTTCACAAACTGGTCATAATCACTGATTCATGTACGGAACGGGTTCTTGGAGCACCTGGTTAACTGGAAAACCAGGGGCATGCTATGTTCTAATAATAAACCTTTGAAACATGGGAAATTAATATGAAATATTGATGATCTGGTCACCTGGAATGGGATGACCATCTACTGATCAAGGGTCATTCTAAGTAGAGGGACCAGACAAAACTGGAAATCATCTAGCTGATCAGCTGGCCAAAACCGGAGCCATCCAAGGGGATCTAATTGAGATCGAGTCCCTGTTGGGGGAAATCCAGGTCACTGATATGATATGATAGGTTATTTATAACGTGCTTAATACCCAGAGGTTTCTAAGCGCGGACCTGGGGATCGAACCTGTGTTGCTACCTGTTTCCAAGGCGAGCACGTTGTCTCTGAGCTATCCTCCCGAGACACTGATATCACTAGGTCCCAGACAAATGCTCACAATGAACTCTCAATTGCACAATGGAGTAAGGAGACCCCAGATTCTGATTTGTTTACGGCTCAAAAAGGGGATCCAATAATTAGTACTTTTTATCACTGAGACATTGAGGACACTGAGAACTTTCCCGTGATGGATACCGATTACATAGGGAAAGAGGACCTCAGAGTGTTGATGAAATGTCCAAAAATGTTCCTAATCCAAGACAGTTTGTTGGTCAGGAGATCCATAGCTGGCCTTGACCAGTGGGTGGTCCCCACCTCATTCCGAAGCCTGATGCTAAGTCACGCCCATGATGCGGCCACAGCCGGTCATCGGTGGTTTCATACTACACAAGAAATCTTGCAAGAGGTTGCATACTGGCCACACATGGGGCAGGACCTCGCCCAATACTTGAAAAGGTGTCTTTTGTGTGCACAATTTCAGCCAACATCACTCGCACACCGTGCTCCCCTCCAAAAGAGGGGGATGACACTGCCTTGGTCAGATTTACAAGTCGATTTTATCGGGCCCGTGATTCGCTCCTCTAGGGGGAACAAGTACATGTGACCGTAACATGCTTGTTCACTAAATGGGTGGAATGTCTCCCGGCCCCAAATTGTAAGGCAGAAACAGCAGCTGCCCTGATGATCAACCACATCTTCTCGCGTTTTGGACTACCCCAAAGGATTGAGTCAGACCGAGGTAGCCACTTCACTAGCGAAGTGATGACAAAGATGGAGTTACTTGGGGTCAAAAGGAAACTACACATTGCCGAACGGCAGCCTCTAGTGGTGGAGTTGAGAGATACAACAAGACTATTGTGAGCATATTAAAAAGGTCTGTGGCAGATTCAGGGCCAAGTTGGGATATTAGATTACCTCTTGTCCTGATGGCCATCAGATCTACCCCTTCTCCTGCAACAAAAATGTCTCAGTTTGAGCTGATGACTGGATGAAGGATGGTGCTTCCCCAGCATCTGCTCTACAGAACCCAAGAGCAGACCTTCATAAATGCCTCCACAACTCATGAGTATTTTGAGAATCTGAGAAAACACCTTCAACATGCTTTTGCCTATGCTCAGCGGAATCTAGAAAGATCGGCAGACAGTATGAAGACCCACTATGAACTTAAGACAACTAAAAAAGAATACCAAGTAGGAGACCGAGTCTATTTGTACAATTCCAAAGGAACCAAGCTAAACAGCGCAAATTCCTCCCTAGTTGGTGGGTCCTTTTGAAATTGTAGATAGAATCTCACCAGTCGCCTACAAAATCCGCATCCCCAAGGGCAGTTTGGCAGAGGGGGAAGACAAGTGGGTCCACATAAATCAGCTTTAGAGTTGGCATCCCCGGCATACTTTGTGGCAAATAGAGGAGCCAACCGGAAACCCAGAGGGGTACATTCCGGATCCCTAGAAAAATTCCAACTGCTAAAACCATTCCACCTGTCAAAATCATTAGGAATTACTGGCGGGGAATAGTGTAAACTGTGTTCAATGTATGCATCTGCCCCACTACATGAATAGTAGTGGGGGAAATTCCATAACCATGCTCTTTTCTGTCTCATAGCACTGGAACCAAGAGATTCTAAGTGCCAAGGACGACCACTCGGGGACCGGTAGGAAAGACTCAAGGGGCCCGAAGTATCGCTCCATACTCCCATCCAGAACCGGCGAGGAGAACATGTCGATCCAGCACTGATGGGAGAAGCAGACGACTTTTTCCACCTGGACCAAAGAAAGAAAGAACATCCCAATCTCCCGACTTCCCCTTGACGGGCAGTCAAACTCAAGTCGTGAGGGGGGGGGCTCTGTGGGATGATTCAACCCACTTGTTGCTCTGCCATGCGGCATCACTGTGTTTGTTACGCTCACCTGGACCCCACAGGGGTGTCGATCGGACCCGGACAGCTGCGGTCTCCGTCAATGTGATGCCTAGTGCAGAGATGACTGTCTGGACTGGCCCACCTAGTCTTGTCTGCTGGACCCGAAGAAGTATTTTCCTGCAAGTGGAGACAGGGATTAGCCACCTGTGGGGTTTAGTGATGGCCTCCCAACTGTTCTCGCTCTCCCCCACTAATCACCTCCGATATCCCCTTAGTAACCTCACCTTATGTTTGTAAAAGATGAGCTCTCCGCTCTCCGCCCTTGCCCTGCCGGGCTCTCCACATTGCAGCCGATCACGCTCTGCTGCCTTCCAGTCTCCGCCCTTGCCCTGCCGGGCTCTCCACATTGCAGCGGATCACGCTCTGCTGCCTTCCAGCCTTCGCCCTTGCCCTGCCGGGCTCTCCACATTGCAGCGGATCACGCTCTGCTGCCTTCCAGCCTTCGCCCTTGCCCTGCCGGGCTCTCCACATTGCAGCCGATCACGCTCTGCTGCCTCCCAGCCTCCGCCCTTGCCCTGCTTACCCTCTACATTGCAGCCGATCACGCTCTGCTGCTTTCCTGCCTCAGCCCTTGTCCTCTGGGCTCCCTGCCCTGCAGCCTGCCTCACTCCGGCTGCCTTCAGCCCTTGTCCTCTGGGGCTCCCTGCTCTGCAGCCTACCTCTCTGGCAACCTACAGCCCTTGTCCTCTGGGCCTTCCTACTTTGCAGCTTATCCCGCTTCACTGCCTACTACCTACCTTTTCCACTGGGTTCTCGGCCTAGCAGCTCTCTACAGTCCTCTGCTACCTTCTACGTTCATCGGCCCTGTCCCTCGGGGTTCACTCCTTACTGCCCGGCCCTTACGGGATCCTTGCCGTGCAGTCTGCTTTACTCTGCTGCCCTAAGCCCTTTTCCTCTGGGCGTTCTACCTTACAGTCCTACCCCTGTGGGCTTACTCATTGCTTTCCTGCTCCTCTGAGCTCTCAACCTTGTTCCTTACTGTCCTCTGCTATCCTATCCTGTTACACGACTTTCCTTTCATTTCCTTCTGCTAGTTTGCTATCACCTCATTTACTGGATTTGTCTGTAGTATTTTCTCTTGTACTGTTTGTAGACCCTTTTGTACAGAGCTTGTCTGTTGGTTCCCATCAGTCAACCTCTGCCCCTTCCCTTGTCCTGTTTCTACATTACAGACACCCAGAGCTGCTGTTCCAAGTCATGAGCAATCAGCGTGGGCCTCTGTTATAGCAAACTGTGCAGAAGGCTAGAGTATTTCCAAGGTTCGTGGAATACTCTTTTCCTATATCTGCATACACCCAAAGAGGGTATTCATTCTGTATCTTTTCCCTTGCTACTCTTGCCTACTCTTCGTTCTCTTTCCTTTCCGCTGTGTGTGTTCTTGTCTGTCCACTTTATTTGGCACAACAACCCAAACCCTTTCTGGGTGTCCTGTGCCACTCTTAATAGAGTGCCATTCCTGACAGTAAGTATCAAGTTCAAAGAGTTCAATGTGCCCGATGTTCACTCTTGTCCCCTTCCTTCCTTAAGTTGCAACTGAGTTTGTGAGAAGAAGGTCTCGTAGCTGCTGCTGGCGTTCAGGTAAGAGTCTGTGTTACCCAACACTGTCCGGTAACTATTGCATGCGTTAACGTGTTGTTTTTCTCCCTCTTTACAGATGGGGCATATGAAGACATGGAGAATAATACCGCCGGTGGTAAATCAGGTAAGTCTATGGTGGTAAGAGGAATTTGTTGATTCCCTTGGCTCACCTTGTTATTCTTGTGCCCCTAGGTGCCGGAGTACTGCGAAGGAATGATGGAGACAGTGCCGGATCGAAAGATGCTGTGAGAACTGGTGAGTATGGCGCCGTGCTGGAGCTGGCGAAGCGACACGTGCAGGACTGATGTACTTTCCAGGTCGGGAGATGAAATGGATCCGGAATCAGGTGAGGAATTTGAAATAAGTTTGTTTTCTAACCTTGTCCTTTTCTTCCTCTTTATTCTAGGAGCTCCGGATTCGAGGCAGGCGTGGCAGAAAACTGGATGCTGGCTGTTGGCACGCGGGCATGGCAGAAGACTGGATGCTGGCTGCAGGCACGGTGAGTCACGCTGCTGGATGCAGAATAACACGAAGCATGTGCTGCTGTTCGGGCGTGGTTTAAATAGCCTCCAAAGTAGTCCCAGGAAAGAAGTTCCCCAGGACCACACCCGAGTAAAAAATAGTCCCATCCAGGCCTCACGTTGGCTTGGATTTATTTGCAGCATGGTCTGCATGAGGTAAGTAATGTCTATGAGCCTGGCGCCTATGGCGCAGGGACTGATTTTTATTATGAGCCTGGTGCCTACGGCGCCAGGACCGAACCCAGACAGCCCCTACCTGGGGCTGCTGGGGTTTTTGTAAATGTCTGGATGCCTGCTCCCGGGGCTGATGGGCTTGATCCGGATGCCCAGGGGTAGGCATCATGACCGTGTTCTGATGGTGCTAAAAACAGTAAAAGGGCTGCAAAACCCTTGTGCGTGCCAAAACCTCTGAAAATCGCGCTTTGCAAAGCACAAAAAGATGGCTGCCCAATCTGCCATGCATGTAGTCAGTGGTGGAACAGAGATCTCACTTCTGAAACATGTCACTGGGCTCCACAACACATGAAGATGGAGTACAGAAGGAAAAGCAGTGCTAGATGAAACCCAACATCTTGCTTTAAATCCCTTTTTCTTTGTGGCTGAAACTGCAGAATGCCGGCACAAAACACCCTCAAACATCCAGAATTCTTGCTGGGTGCTACAGTTCACTTAGTGCAAGAAACCATTGTGAAACTTTCAATGTCCTGAAAATCTGAAAGCATCAAGGGATTTCCACAACAAATGTGGCTCTGTGGATCTGTCAAAATCTGGATGCAGTACCCTCGGCCGCCTGAATGACAGCTGTCAGGGGCCTGCAGGATGAAACTTTAAAACATGTATGAACTAAAATCAAATGTTTGCAAGCTAAGAGGCCTGTTATTGAGAGTAACCCATCTTGTAATTGTTTTGATTCCATGGTTTAAAATCTTGAAGAAGTATTTAGCTGTGATTTGATCCCACAAGTTTGTTGTATGCTAAGGGAAAATTCAACAGAATTAACAATGAAAATAAAGCTGGCTAAAGCTACCAAACTGGAATAACAGCTTTCCTCACAGAGGCAAGGCCTCCCCCTCCAGCTCCCTCCACCAGGAAATCACACCTAAATGAAAATTATAGGGTGGGGGAAGAACCTGGTCTGCAGTGGGGAAGGAAACAATGAACAGCTGCAAAGCAGGAAAGGCTAAGTGTGAGGACCGTCGTAAAATGGCCTCTGCCAAGAGAACAGGGAGGAGACTGCTCCTGAACTGAAGGGAGACAAAAAGAGACTGAGACAAACAACCACCTGTGGCTAAACATTCACAAAGAACATTTTGTTAAATACCTATAACCTGCCACTTACAATTGTCAAAAACACAAAAATAACAGAATTGTAAATCTAATTTTTGGCTGCACATTTCAAAAGGCGGCAAAATCGTGTGACATAATTTGGAAGGAAATGGCAGAAAATGTGATTTTACACCAAATGTATTTCTGCTAGAAGTATGAAACTTTAGACACTTATGCCCATGTTATACGCGCACACTTGTAGAAATTTGCTGATAAATGGGACATTGTGTTCCCGATGAAAAGGCCGAAATTCTGGGAAAAGCAGACACAAGATCCCACAGCTACGAGGTTTGGAGTAGCTGCTATACAAAATATGTAATCTATATAGGTGATTGTTATAGAGGTTGCACATGTGTAAATATGTATTGTGTCAACATAGATTTTGTGTTCAAGAGGCTAGGGGTGGACTCTAAGCCTCATAAACCCACACCATAAAGGTGACACCCTGTTTTTTTCCTCCTATCAAGGCAGAGAGGCGACCCTGACCAATCCCTGTCAAGGGGCGAGCTTAGGCTAAACCAGCACACACACCCCCTTTGTCAGAGCATAAATGGAGACAGCAGAGGGCAGAAAAACACAGAGAGATTCACCCACTATCTGAATGCTTGCGGAGCACCCTGCTGCAGAACTTTCCATCTTCCTTGCTCCAGACTCCAGAAACTTGGCAAAGCAGTACCCATTGCATAGCTGAAACACTTTCAGCTAGGTATCAATTTCCAGAACCAACCCCAAAAACCTAAGGGGAACTAAAATACAGCTGGGCTGCGCTGTACTGCTTGCCTGCTGAAATAATTATCATCAGAACCAAAAAGGGCAGATCCAATCCAGTCCTCTGCCGTGTTGTGACCAGAGTGCATTGCAGATCAGATCCAGTCCTCTGCCGTGCGGTGTCCAGTGCGCCTTGATGCTGCCCAAATGCGATGTGCCCAGCAGTCTGTCCTGACCAGAATCCTGACTGTTCCGTTTGAAACATATCTAGTGAGTATTTATAGATACAACTGTCACTAGCATATGTACCTTGCTTAGTCCAATCCCTATCTTAAATCCATCCTATCATGTCTTCAGAACCTGCATTGCTAGAAATATTTTTGAATTGCCTGAACGCTCTATCCTATCCCTCCTATCTTCCTCCTGTGCTAGTTTTGTTAAAACTATCTCTGCGCTGATCTTTTCTCATCTGAAGAAGGCGGGACTACTGCAGGCAGTTGCCCTGATCAAGTGGCTGTGTTCCTGTGTGGTATTCGTTGTCTTCATAGTTATCCTCTAGTGTAAGAAATCCTTTTTGTCATTTTAAAAGTGCATTCCTGTTTCCCATTCTTGTGCTTATCTTGAAAAAACAACCTCCACTAAAACGTCCATAACTTCCACAGTTTTTGTGCTAGAAACAAAATTTCAACTTCTGCTTGTAGCTAACATCCACAGCTTCGAATCACATCTAAAACCGCATCCCAAATCCTTAGTTATCCCATTATTGCGATTATCGCGCAGTGAAAAGTTTGCCGCAAATTCCGTTTAGGGAAATTCTTAAACGTGTAAAAAAGCTTATGATTGCTCCCGACCTTAATTTTAAGATTTCAAATTGTTTCTTGGTGTTAAATCATTGCTAGTTTTTGTGTGCAACTATCCAAAGCGGCTCCCATAAGAATTATAACAATTTCAGCAATTTAAACCATATTTAGTGTTTTTGCCCAATCCATTCTCAAGATAACTTTAAAAGCCATTCAGACAGCTAGCTTGACAGTCAATTATGTTTTCTCTTGTGTTTGCTGGGGGAAAGTGGGAATGTTATTTTGTTTGAATTCTGCCATTCCTGAAAACATGCTCTCTCCTCCTATCTCGTTACATTGCCTATTGGGGTTTGAGGGGTGTACAGGGGGAACCTTTAACCACAGTGCTATTTGATCTGAACACACACAGAAAAATATTATTTCTGTGTTGAATTGTTTTGCTCATTATTTCTCCTTGTGTATAAAAGAGATTATTCACTGTTGCATCACCCCATTGGTGATTGTTGAGTACATAAAAACATAGTGTGATTAAATTGTAAATACATAAATAAATATTTTAACTTTGCGAACCAGCCTGGTTCATTGAGACTGGGGGGCTCCAGGAGAGGGGCGTGATATGAGTGGTACATCATTCAGAATAAAATAACTTTTAGACAAAAATAAATAAGGATTTCAGTTGTGCATTACACGCTAGGTGTTGACTTGGGTGTGTGCTGGATTGAAATCACTTACAACATGATCTCATACAATGACCTCAAGAGCTTTGAGATGAGCAGTGAACCTTTTGCAGTAGTTTGCCAAAGGCAAGGCACAAAAGTAGGTAAGAACGTTATGTTGCGATTTGGAAAACTTCAAATGGAAAACTTCACTGCAGAAATGAGTATTTTACTGCGAGACACCATTTTGAAAATAGGAAGAAACTGCATCTTCAGTCATACAGCTAAAAAAACACCAATGCGTTACAATGACAAAGTTCTAATGCATCTTGGTCCAGCAGTATAAACTACGTTATAAGCAAGTGGATACCGCCCCTGCCCAGCCTACTCACAGTGTCTTGCCTTGCTGAAGCTTGCAGGGGGATAACTGGCACTTCCCCAATACACAATTTGACAGATCATTAACATAAACATCCACTTTTAATGAACTTTTATTTTAAGACTTGATCCATTGGCAAGGAGTTAATTTTAATTCAGCTCAGTCTATTACTGTTTATTTTAAGCAAAAATGACTATATACGCTCATTCATTTTTATTTTTAGAATTTCTGCTCTATGGGCACCAGGTTATTTATTCTTTTAACCGTTTCTGGCTAGAACCTGGCCAAGATGCCCACCTGGTGAGCTAGGAGTGAATAAGCCGTGCACAGCTGCGATGGGAGATCGGTTATAGCTCATTACGCCATACATGGGTTAATGATTTATAAAACAGCAGTTACACAACACGCCATCGTGATTGGGAGGGGCATTGGGGAAGATGGGGGGAAAAGGATATTTGCAGAAATTGTTTTTTCTAGATTAGATGACATGGCTCACTGGTTTGTTGAGAAGAACAAATTCATTTAACAGGAGCCTCCATTTCTCATACCCAAAGAAACACACAAGAGTCATAGCGGGGCTAACCCCCTACTCTTTGGCCCCTTACATAATACCAGTAAACATGTATAACATTTCCTACCCTGGTTACCCCAATGATAGAGACAGAGACTTTCTGAAAGTTGGAAACATATATAACATTTTATTGGAAAAACATATGGTTGCATAATTTGGAGTCATTTTATGAGGGCGGCCCTCCAGCCCCTGCTCAGGTCTTATGACTGCCTGGCCCAACCCATGGTCCTTACTCGGGTTGCTCCGCCAATCCCGCCTTACAAAGTCCCATGTCCAAAAACCTGTGAGCCATCTCACAACATTCTGTTCTTGCCCGCCCTGGATTCCACTGCCAGTTCAGTCATTCCTCCAGAGAATATGGAGCGAATAAGGCCACTGCATCGGTTGTTGCGGAGTCCCAACCATCCCTAGTGGAATCAGTGCCCGTGTCACCCCATCCTGCCTGAAGCAGCCAGTGATTGTAGCTCACGGACCAGACCGCAGCGTGCCTCCTTCTCCGGGACCACCCTCGTAACTCTGCCTGCGACAGAAAAATTAGTTAGTACATTTAGTGCCCCCATCACCTATGAAAAACAAATTTGTTCACACATATTTATTCAGTGCCACCATCACCCTATCAAAACAAACTGGTTCAAAAGACATATTCATGCATCCAGCAACTACAGTCCCTACAGTTCCTTTACCTTCAGTCTTGGCCCCTTGACCAAGCCCGTGTTCCTTCCTTTCTTGGCTTGACCTGCTCCAAAGCTTGGGTGGGAGGGTGGTTGTTACTGCTGCCAAGGTTGGATGAGAGGGCTATCTCTCTCCGCCCTGGCTATTTAAACCCCCTGAGGTGCCAGCTGTTTCCGGCCGGACCCTGAAGGCACCCCCCGACTGCGTCCTCCTCAGAGGAGGCGAGTCCACGCAGGGGACAGCCAGAGGACGGCCCGCTATATGAGCTGCGCCTCTAGCACCCCTGCATGGGCTGGCGCACCTGCTTAGCAGGGCTAACCCCTACTCTTTGGCCCCTTTACATAATACCAGTAAACATGTATAACATTTCCTACCCTGCTTACCCCAATGATAGAGACAGAGACTGGAAACATATATAACATTTTATTGGAAAAACATATGGTCGCATAATTTGGAGTCATATTATGAGGGCGGCCCCCCAGCCCCTGCTCAGGTCTTATGACTGCCTGGCCCATCCCATGGCCCTTACCTGGGTGGCTCTTCCAATCCCGCCTTACAAAGTCCCATGTTCAAAAACCTGTGAGCCATCTCACACCATTCCGTTCTTGCGAGAACAGCCCACCCTGGATTCCACTGCCAGTTCAGTGTTTCCTCCAGAGAATATGGAGCGAATAAGGCCACTGCATCGGTTGTTGTGGTGTCCCAACCGTCCCCAGTGGAATCAGTGCCTGTGTCACCCCATCATGCCTGAAGCAGCTAGTGTTTGTAGCTCACGGACCAGACCGCAGCGTGCCTCCTTCTCCGGGACCGGCCTCGTAACTCTGCCACGCTTTGGGGTGGCCCCTCCCGCGACCCCAAATGCCCACACACCAAATTCCTCCTCCTGATTGTACTTACCAACCACTATTTACATCCGGTCCTTGCCATCACTCCCCACAGCACTAAATTTAAATGGCCCATCCCGTGCTCCGACAGATGCACTCCGTCTGCTGCAAAATCTATTGGGTTCCTTTCACACAACTCCAGGTGTGTGACAAAAGAAAGCCCTTCCTGTTTCATGAAGCGCTCCATGTTCCTGTTAACCCTCCTCCTAGACCTTTCCATAGCAGCGTTAGACGCTGCTCCATGCCACACCTTCCTCGGGATCAGCTCTGACCAGGCTATCTCCATTGCAGGCGGCATTTGTGCCAAGATTCTAATGCCTTCTTGCATTACTCTCAGCAATCGCCCCCTCCCTAAATCAGCCAGGTCATTCCCCCGAAGGTGCACCACCAACAACCTGGGGGGTGCCCTCCTGGCGATCTGCCTGTGCAGCGTTGGGAGCAGTGAATGCCAACGCATGCCTGGGGTGCCTAGCCCCACCAGTTCAGTGTCCTGAAAACCCAAATCGGCCCCCCGAACCAGCGTAGTGCAGGCCCATCTCTCCGCTCTGCTAATAAACGAGTGGCCAATTATCCAGACCGTACACCCAGCTGTAATACATCAAATGCATTGTCATTAAACCTTTTACCCTTTCTGGCCCCCCCAAGTCCTCCCCTTTAGTTGTCACCCCGGGGCCTGACCTATTTCCTTGGAGGGGGGGTTGTCCTGCCCCCCTGGACGGATGTAAAGTTTATACCTGTCAGATTGCCATCTTCCCAACATATGGATGGCCGGGTCGAGCATCCCAGCCTGAAATGCTGTTGTTGCTGCCCCTATCTAGAAACCATGCTTGGACCATCCTTCGCCATGACACCCCGCTTTCTTTAAAGCCATGGCCAGTAACCTCCGGAATTGGAACATTGTCAGTGGAGACATGTCCTTGTGCATTAAGAGGTACCTACCACCGGCTGGCCTCATTGTCATGTAATGGGACAGTAGCCAAGTGGGGCAGCTGGACTGTTCCGCTGCCCTCCAAAAGCTGATTGAGGTGCCCCTCCTGACCTGATCGGTCTTTGATTTCCTGACCGTTACCATGAGGCCACCCTCAGTGATTATGACATCCCCTGGAGCCAGTGCCCTTCCCGAGTCATCACCCTTCCCTGTTGCCACCAATTCGCTAACCCGTAGAGCCCCGAAGAATGCCAAAGCAAATGCCACCCTGAAGAGCCCGAACTCAAAACCGTCTGTGCACACCCCTTCTAGTTCCACAAGTAACTTCCTCAGTACCTCAAAGTCAATGGGCTTACGGCCAACTTTCTTGCACCCTTCCAGCTTTCCCCACCCTTTGATCGCCGCCCTTACTGAAAACACCTTTGTCAGGTCCCCATCTCCTTCCAGTTTTGAATGGAATGCTACCGCAGCTAAGTGCGCAAACTGCTCCACCTGAGATGTTAGATCCAAGTTTGTGTGCCCTGCATCGTGCATCACCCTCACAAATTTACTGTAGCCCTTCTGATACCTGGACCACACTCCTGGTGAGAGCGATTGCTCCCCAAGATCCCAGAGCGTCGGGTCCACTACATCAGGTGCCACCATTCCTGGATGAACTCTGTGTCATTCTGCTGTGCCCTTGGGTGGGCCTTCCAGAATCTCACTTAAAACGAGAAAGCGCGCCAGCAGCCACATTAACAATTCCTGGTACATGTCTTGCCCTAAACTCAATATTCTGGTACAAGCACGCTTCTACAAGTTTTCTTAGAAGACCCAGACCCAGAACCACCGGGCATGAAGCGGACTGTAAGTTGATGGAACATTCCAGCGCCATAATGTTCCCCAGCCGCCCTTTCTTCCTCTATTGTGTTGGCCACCTCTGTGCACACCACTGTGTGCCCAGGATCACCCCAATCCCTTCCAGAGGCATCAGAGTACATTTGTAACTCACTGCTGGTAACCCATGCGTCCCGCCATAGGCTGACCCTGTTGTACCCTTGTAGAAACTTTCGCCACATGACCAGGTCTTCCTTGAGTGCGGCGCTCAACCTGATAAGGTGATGTTTGTTAGTCACCCCTACTGTGGCTCTTGCTAACCTCCTAGCAAACACCCTTCCTGCTGGTACTACCATGGCCGCAAAGTTGAGTTTACCTAGAAGCTGCTGCACCTGACCCAGAGTTGTCTTTTCTTTTGCTAGGATGCTGGCAATCAGTTCCACTAGCCCCTCTATATTCTCTTTTGGCAACCTGCATGTGCCTTTGCAAGCATCAATTTCTATACCTAGAAATGTCAGGATATGGACTGGGGGTTGTGTTTTCTCCTTGGCAAGGGGTATGCCCAATTCTGTCATTAGAACCTGGAAGGGTGATAATGCAGCTCCACAGTCCTCTGTACCCTTCCTGCCAATGAACAGAAAATCATCCAGGTAGTGCATGATCGCCACCGTTGGTTCCTTAGTTTTTGCTGCCCATTCTAAGAAAGAGCTAAACTGTTCAAAGAAGGCACATGAAACTGCACACCTCATTGGCATGCATCTGTCAAAGAAAAATTGGCCCTCCCATTTGAATCCCAACAAATGAAAGCTATCTGGATGAAACGGCAGGAGCCTGAAAGCAGATTCAATGTCGACCTTTGCCAACAGTGCCCTCCTTCCCATCTGACCCACCAGCTCCATTGCTTTGTCAAAAGAAGCATATGTGACAGAGCGATACTCATGGTCCAGCCAATCAGTCACAGAATCCCCCTCTGTATATGACAGGTGGTGAATCAGCCTGTACTTTCCTTCCTCCTTCTTAGGGACAACCCCCAATGGGGATACAATGAAGTTCGGAAGGGGAGCCCGACTAAATGGACCGGCTATTCTCCCCAATGCTTTCTCTTTTGCCAGTTTTTCACTCAATACCTGGTAGCTTGTCCGCTGAAGGGAGATTCCTTGCCCCTTGCGAAGTAAGTGGTCCCTCATAAGGAATGCTAAACCCCTCCCTGAAACCCTAGGAGATCAACTTTCCCTCACCAAGTTTTGGGTAATCCGTTAGCCAGCCATGCAATGTTGTCATGATTATGGGTGAAGGTCCCTTCCCCCAGCACTCCTCATTGGGTGGTCTTGCCACGGCCCCTGCCCCCGCGGTCCCCTGGACCCTTGATAGCACGCAGAGGCTGGATGGGACCCTTTACATTTTTCACAGGCATGGGCAAATATGGATTCCTGCCCGAAGCACCAGTACCGTGCATTAAAACCCATGCACATGCCCCTGGCTGTGTCAACCCCAGAGGTGCCCCTGCCGCTCCCACGTGCCCTGTGTCTGTTCCCCCCCGTCTCTCCCTCTGCCTGTTCCGAAAGGGCTGCCAAGCCTCCCTCTTGTCCTAGTTGTACTTACCTTGACCAGTCTTAACCGCGTCTTTGATTGGTATGCTGGTCCTTTCCTGGCCACCCATGAATGCCAACCAACCCTCTGTGTCCTTCTGGGCTCAAGACATTGAGGGCAAATCTTCAATCTTATGCCCGAAACCCCTATCATAATCAATCCAACCCAAAGTCCCATATGTCTTGTGCTCTGCCACTATGCTATCCCTGTAATTCCACAGATCAGTCCCTTGCTCAGGGAACCTTTCCATCATTACTGTTGCATACAAAGAGAAGGCTTTTGCCCAGTTGTCAATGGTTTCCTCTGGCCTGTACCGCTTTTGCCTCTTTTTCACCTACTACTTTGATATATTAACATCCGGGCCCTCATTTTCTGATGCCAGCATTGAAAATATGTCGAAGCAATACCTTGCCCATGTACGTTCCTTCACCTGCTTATGAATGTACCATCTTTTCTCCAGCTGAGCGTGGAGAGCGGTCGCCGGTGGCCTGAGGGGATCAGCAGGCCTGGAAAGCCCTGCCTGGGCCTCCGTGAGTGTTGTGTGGTTTTTTGTGCTTTTTTAATAACTAAGGGAAAAGGAAAGTTGAATTGTTTCCTTCGCGCTCCTAGCGCGGTGTTTGGCCTTGCTCCTGCTCCCCCCTCCCACTTCCTGGTCTTCCCCTCCCTCCCCGCCTCCCTGCCCGCCCACCCCCCCCTCTGATTGGCTGTGTGCCTGCCTCCCCTCTGGCCTACTCGACGGCCGTTCCCCACGCTCGCTTCTTTTCTCCAGCTGAGCGTGGAGAGCGGTCGCCGGTGGCCTGAGGGGATCAGCAGGCCTGGAAAGCCCTGCCTGGGCCTCCGTGAGTGTTGTGTGGTTTTTTGTGCTTTTTTAATAACTAAGGGAAAAGGAAAGTTGAATTGTTTCCTTCGCGCTCCTAGCGCGGTGTTTGGCCTGCTCCTGCTCCCCCCTCCCACTTCCTGGTCTTCCCCTCCCTCCCCGCCTCCCTGCCCGCCCACCCCCCCCTCTGATTGGCTGTGTGCCTGCCTCCCCTCTGGCCTACTCGACGGCCGTTCCCCACGCTCGCTTCTTTTCTCCAGCTGAGCGTGGAGAGCGGTCGCCGGTGGCCTGAGGGGATCAGCAGGCCTGGAAAGCCCTGCCTGGGCCTCCGTGAGTGTTGTGTGGTTTTTTGTGCTTTTTTAATAACTAAGGGAAAAGGAAAGTTGAATTGTTTCCTTCGCGCTCCTAGCGCGGTGTTTGGCCTGCTCCTGCTCCCCCCTCCCACTTCCTGGTCTTCCCCTCCCTCCCCGCCTCCCTGCCCGCCCACCCCCCCCTCTGATTGGCTGTGTGCCTGCCTCCCCTCTGGCCTACTCGACGGCCGTTCCCCACGCTCGCTTCTTTTCTCCAGCTGAGCGTGGAGAGCGGTCGCCGGTGGCCTGAGGGGATCAGCAGGCCTGGAAAGCCCTGCCTGGGCCTCCGTGAGTGTTGTGTGGTTTTTTGTGCTTTTTTAATAACTAAGGGAAAAGGAAAGTTGAATTGTTTCCTTCGCGCTCCTAGCGCGGTGTTTGGCCTGCTCCTGCTCCCCCCTCCCACTTCCTGGTCTTCCCCTCCCTCCCCGCCTCCCTGCCCGCCCACACCCCCCCCCTTCCTCTCCCTCTGCCTATAACCTCCCCCCTCCTGGGCAGCCCTCTGCCCGGCAGCCCCCGCGGCTAAGGGCCCCAGGCCAAGGGCGACTCCTACAGTGCGGCTCCCTGTGTGTCTGCAGGTGTCCGCAGGGGACGCCAGGCGCCAGCTCCTCCGCTCTCTGGCCCACCCCTCCTCACCTTGCTCACCTCATCCACATGATGCCTCGCCCCCCTATTCCAATTGTTTGGTAAACTAGGGTGCTTTCTCCCCTCGCAGGATTCTCAAACTTAGGTGGCCCTGACCTATTACGCATTACTGTTTGCTCTGCATTGTGTTAAACTAGGGTGCTTTTCTCCCCTCGCAGGATTCTCAAACTTAGGTGGCCCTGACCTATTACGCATTACTGTTTGCTTTGCATTGTGTTAAACTAGGGTGCTTTTCTCCCCTCGCAGGATTCTCAAACTTAGGTGGCCCTGACCTATTACGCATTACTGTTTGCTCTGCATTGTGTTAAACTAGGGTGCTTTTCTCCCCTCGCAGGATTCTCAAACTTAGGTGGCCCTGACCTATTACGCATTACTGTTTGCTCTGCATTGTGTTAAACTAGGGTGCTTTTCTCCCCTCGCAGGATTCTCAAACTTAGGTGGCCCTGACCTATTACGCATTACTGTTTGCTCTGCATTGTGTTAAACTAGGGTGTTTTTCTCCCCTCGCAGGATTCTCAAACTTAGGTGGCCCTGACCTATTACGCATTACTGTTTGCTCTGCATTGTGTTAAACTAGGGTGCTTTTCTCCCCTCGCAGGATTCTCAAACTTAGGTGGCCCTGACCTACTACGCATTACTGTTTGATCTGCATTGTGGTAAACTAGTGCCCTCCACTCACTTCCTGTCTGCATACTCGTGTCGTCCGCCTCCCCTCCTACTCCATGGTGCTCTCTATCTCGCCTATCTACTCTAACTGCTTCTCCATTGACTATCCTGCTCTCCTCACTAAATCCGGTAGGAAAAAGTTTAAAAAGGACATCCTGGTCTCCAACCCAGGCCTCCCTATCGCTGACACCTACACGAGCGCCTGCTCCAAAGAAACTCTCACTGACATTCTCTTCTTCGTGCCTTCACCTGACCTATGGACCCTTCACATGGTCGCTGTGCTCTCTCCTTTCTCCACCTCTCCCATTAATGGTGGCACCCGTTGGGATGTCCTCTTGGCCCCTTTCCACTCCTCTAAAGCCATCATTAATGTCTATGCTAACGGGACCGTCTTGGTCCAAGGCCCTCAGGCCAACCTTCACCTCTTTGATAGACGCTTCCCATGCCTCATCAACTTCCTCTCCGCTCCCGCTGTCCCCCCTCCTCTGTCCTCGGCTACCTTGCCTCTCCCCTCCCTCCCTGCCCCTTCTCTTGCTCCCTCTTCAACTCCTTCTCTAACACCTCTGCAGGGCGTACCTCTGATCTGTACCCCTCCCCGGAAGTTTTTCAAGGGTGGCAACCTTCTCCACATTGCCACTCTAAACTCTCGCTCTGCCATCAAGCACTCCTCTGATATCTGTCGCCTTCTTGAGGAACTGGACCTCGACGTCCTCGGTCTCACTGAGACTTGGTTCACTGCCAGCTCTGCCACCAGCTTCGACACACTCCTACCTGACGGCTACAAGATCCTCTCCGTGCCCAGGCCCAACCGTTCAGGGGGTGGTGTTGCCCTTATCTTCCCTGAGTGGATTCCTGCCACTGTCACTTCTACGCAGACCTACTCCTCTTTTGAATGTCTTGTCTGCCGACTTTCTCTCTCTCCTAGCCATTCCCTTACCGTGGCTACTATCTATCGGCCACCTGGTCAAATTTCCTCCTTCCTCTCTGAGTGGGCTGACCTCTCCTCCTCACTCCTGTCCTCAACCACCCAACTCCTCTTTCTCGGTGACTTCAACATCCACCTCGATGCCTCCTGTCCCCCCACTGGTCTCTTCCGCGAACTCTGCAACTCTCTCTCACTCTCTATTCTCCCGTCTGGGCCTACTCACTCTGCAGGGCACACTCTTGATGCTCTGATCTCTTCTGACCTTCCCCTCTCCCTCCCTCTCTCCACTCCTCTCTCCTGGAGCGATCACTTTCTCCTATCCTCCCACCTCTCCCTCCCTACCCCACAGGCAAAGCCACCCTCTTCACTGCCACCCACCTTCTCGGTCATCCGACCCATGAAGCGCGTGTCAGTTGAGGCTTTCGCTGCTACCTTCTCGCCCCCTTCTCCCCCCTCGGCTGACTCCCACCCTGACACAGCCCTCTCCATGCTCTATTCCTCTATATCTGACACTCTCGATATCCTTGCTCCCGTCATGAGAATCCGCCTGAAGCCCAAAGCCAAATGTAACTCCTGGTATGACTCGGATCTCGTCACCCTAAAACGCAAGTGCAGGGTGGCAGAGAGGAAATGGCGTGCTTCATGTTCATCCTCTGACAAACTGGCCTGCCGCCTGCTCCAAAGGCAATACCGGCTCTCCGTTCTCACCAAGAAGAGAGCACTTATCCAAGCCCGCATCTCTGAGGCATCTAACAACTCGGCCGAACTCTTTAAAATCTGCAAGGAGCTGGCCAACCCTGCTGCAGTCTCTACCTCTCCTGTCCCCTCCCAGGCCCTCTGCACTGCACTGGCCTCGCACTTCATCTCAAAAACTCAGGACATCCTGTCCTCGCTCTCCTCCTCTCTCCTCCCTCCCTCTCTTCCCGGCTCTTCCTCTTGCTCTCTTGCAGCCGCCCCTCCGCCCTCCTTCTCTGCTTTTCCACCTTTTTCTGCTGATGAGGTTTCCAGACAAGTCCGATCCATGAAAGCCTCGTCTAAACAGGTTCACCCCTGTTCCTCCAAAACCATCAAGGACCACATCGACTCCCTGGCTCCTGCCCTGGCTGACTTTTGCAACCACTCATTCGCCTCTGGAGTCTTCCCATCCCCCCTCAAGCACTCCCTTGTGCACCCCCTCCTCAAGAAACCCTCTTCCGACCCCTCCTGCCCGGCCAACTATCGCCCAATCTCCATTACTCCCTTCCTGGGCAAGCTCCTGGAGAAACTGGCCATCTCCCAGCTTAACCTCCATGCTGAATATGTTGGTAATCTTCATGACCATCAATCCGGCTTCAGAGCGGCCAGAAGCACGGAAACTGCTCTCCTGAACATCCGTGAGGACCTGCTCCTGAACCTCGATTCCAACATTCCATGTGTTCTCATTCTGCTCGATCTCTCCTCTGCCTTTGACACTGTCAACCATGCCATCCTGCTCAACCGTCTCCGTGATAACCTGGGTATCACTGGTCAGGCTCTGGCATGGCTGACCTCTTTCCTTTCCGGTCGACCCTCCCAGGTCCAAATGGGCTCCTTCCTCTCTGACATCTTTTTCTCCACCTGTGGTGTCCCCCAGGGATCCAACCTCTCTCCCTGGCTTTTCAACCAGTATCTGGCACTCCTTGCCCACCGCATCGCCGCTCTCTGCCCCCACTTCCAGTGCTATGCGGACGATACCCAGCTCATTTTCAGGCTACCCTCGGCCTCCTCCTCTCCTTCCCTCATCTCCGACTGTCTGTCTGCTATCCAGGAATGGTGTGCCGCCAATGACCTCTGCCTTAACGCCAGTAAGACTGAGATTCTACTCATCGGCACACCCACTCCCTCCTTCCCTGCAGCTCTCTGGCCGGCCTCCCTTGGCCCCCTTCCTGCCCCTACCTGCAAGGCTAAAAACCTCGGGGTCATCTTCGACTCCACACTCTCCTTCTCTCCTCATATATCTGACGTCTCTAAGAAGTCACACTACCAGTTGCACCTCCTCAGAGGTATTCTTCCCTTCCTCTCCTTCCCCCAGAAGCTCACTGTCTCCCGAGCCCTGGTTCTCTCAAGGCTGGACTACTGTAACAGCCTCTATCTTAATCTGCCTGCCTCCACTCTCCGCCCTCTGCAACTTATCCAGAACAGAACTGCGAGACTTGTCCTTGGCCTCAAGCCCAGGGACCGTATCTCTCCAGGACTGAAATCTCTTCACTGGCTCCCAGTGGCTGCGAGGATTAAGTTCAAAACCCTCTGCATTGTCCACAAGGCCTTCTGGGGCTTGGGGCCTAAATACCTTCAACTCTCTCTTCCTAAATATCTTCCTTCACGAGCCCTTCGCTCATCCGTCTCCAACTCCCTCATGGTCAGCCGCTTCTCTAAGCAACAAGCTGGGGGTAGATCTCTCTCCGCAGCAGGGTCCTCCCTCTGGAACAGCCTTCCTGCCTCCCTGAAACTCGAGGAGAACCATCTCCGGTTCCGGAAGCACCTCAAAACCTTCCTCTTCGCTTCTGCCTTCTCTCTCCCTCTCCCCTGCTAAACCTGCTTAACTCCCCACTGAATTCTGCACTAAACCTGCATCTGGGCCACTCTCAGTGACCTCGGTCCAGGGCCCAGCCACTCTCCACTTGCACTGCCTCCCTGGCTCCCCCTGCACTGTGGGACTGTCACTGTATCCCTACAGCCCCCTTCCCAGCACTTGCTCTGCACTTACCTCGCACTTGCCACCAGCTGGCCCTTTTATTTATTATTTATTATTTTATTACGCTACTTACCTTGTACTGCACTTCCCCCCCACCTCCTCCCCCTGCACTTTCTCCTTTTCCCCTTACCTCTGCACTTGCGCGATCTGAATGACACCTGGCCTAGTAGGATCGTTTGTCTGTCTTCCCCTTGTTTCCCTCCCTCCCTGCCTCGTCGCGCCTTGAAACACTTGTGTATAGGCGCGTTACAAATACCATATCATATCATATCATATCAAGATAACGTACTTCTCCCGGTCAGTATTGGGGCTATTGTCACCAGTGGAGATCCCCTGCTTACTGCCGGTGTAACAGCACCCAAAGATCCCACCGGCAATCCTTCCGGCTGTACCACCCTATTGGACCCCAAGGAACCCAGAGACATCCCCTCTGGTGGTATCACTACTGCTGTTTGAGCTACCCCATTGGCTAGCACCACTAGCCCACTGCCTTGCCCTCGAGGTCCCACCTGTGACCCCGCGACTGCAGCCGGCCCTGCTGGTTTCCCCCAGATGGAGAGTGGGCCCACCCTGTTACCTTCTTGCGGTGCCCCGGGTACCTGTCCTAACCTCAGCATTATCTGATCCATAAATCTACTCATCTCCAATTTCGCCCACTACATGGTCTTCCCGCTTACCCCAGGCTGTGGCACATTTGAGGGCATTGTCCCAGTGTTTGCCTGAACCACCACTGGACCTGTATTGTCATTGGCTACTGGCTGTATACCCTGGATTGCCCCACCGGCTGCTCAGTACCTGTGCTTGGGAAAATTCCTATTGGCGACAAAGGAATAGAGACATCGGGGGACACATTCACTTCAGTGTTAGGCTCCTTACCCTTTTGCTTTCTGGGCACTCGCTTTCTCTTAGTCGGAGTGGGTGTCACCACTTCCGGAATCGTTGGAGGCACCCACGTGTCTGGTAGTACGCTTGGTGCTGGTTCACCCAGAGACTGCTCCACCATTATTTTTGCCCATTCTGCACCCTTATTTCGGACCCTTTCTTGGAACCACACCACCATCTGTGCCTCCTCCTGGCTGTCATAGGTCCTTCCACTGTCGGAAGTGCCATGCCCGCTGTCGAATAAACTTGGTGATCCCAGGCTGGACATGCTGCCACTGCTGCAAGAGAGTAAAACAAAATTGTGCAACAAGAGGTTGTTGCTTAATATACCGTCAAGCTCAGTCGTGCATATTTCAAACCTTACTGAGGTAATCCTCAGATCATCCCGGGTTACTGCTACCCACCCTCCACCCCTTATTGCCAGTCTCTCATGTTGGTTGTGCCCTGGGCCCTCGATCTCTTTAACATGTGGCAGTCAATTGGCTGACCCTCTTCCTTTGTTGTCCACCTCCAACCCCCCCAAGTATGCCCCCTGCCTTAGCACAGATCTTTCGCCTTCTTTGTAACAAACCACCTCTGTCGGCCGTACCTCGAGAAGATATCCGTTGTGATCTGCACATGTACACAGAAATTGTTACAATTGTCCTTCAGTCTAGGCCACTGGCTTGCCCCAGACTCATTCCGCCCTACTAATACTTGCTAGCGTTATAATGTTCAGCCCTCTGCTGATACCTCGCTCTTACAACCCCTTCTTCGGGGCATCCGTGATGTCTCCCTTAAATCCTCACATATTGGTATAACGTTTTGTAGATGTGTGTATAAATCACCTCTTCCCTGAAACATCCGGGCTATGCCCTTACATCTGCACAAATCGGTAAACACTTGTGTATATGCGCATTAGAAATTCCTTCATTGGATTTACCGAAAAAGTTCAGGAAAAACAAACAGTGCCCCACACACTCGCGGTGACCATCGGGCCTTCCTTGATGTAGTCCCAATGCTGCCCCATCCGCCCAATAACTAAAACTCCCCCAATCTATGGCCTGGCGTGAGTCCCCCATTAAACCTGCCATCATTATTCTTTTAAATTCTGCTCGCACGAATTTGGAATCTCCCCAGCTGCCATCCAGGGTGCACACTCATACTAGCTCACCACAAATGGGATAAAACAAAACAAATGACTCGGCGGGAATGCGCCCGCCTTGCTCGGCAATTACGCGTTTTTGCCTGCCCTCCGGAAATGTCCCGGCAGCCGCTCGCAGCACATGCACCCCACAAAGAAAAAGGAAATGCTCGTGGTCCCCTGGCCGCGAGGCCGGAGCTTGTGCCCAAGCCCAACCAATCAACCGTAATAGCGGACCGGTGCCACGGTGCGTGCGTGCCTGTTTCGAATTTCTATTTAAATTGCACCCCATGCAGCCATTCATTTCCATTGCGTACAGCCGATTCCTCGGCACGTAAAACAGCCCACTCTTTTTGATTTTTTTCCCACAAACGTGGAACGATGTTATATTTAAAATACTTCCAGTAATTACAATAGCGCACAGCCGATTACTTGGCACGTCAAAAAACGCTCAATCCTTTTGATTCTCTCCCAACAAATGTGGAACCTGTCGTTGAGTGCTCGCCCACCCAGAGATGACATACTGGTGCTAGCATACAGTATTCGCACGGTGCAGGGATGCCTGGTAGCCGGTGCCAAATATAGCCCTTCAAAACATACCGAAATACAGGCGATGTACACATCCTCATACTTTTCGGGTGCGCCCGGCGCCCTTGCCCTTTCCGCAAACCCTTCCTTAACATGATGTATCAACCCTGCAAAAGACTGCATTTCGAAATTCACATGCCCCCGTTTGCCGCCATTTTAGATGCAGAAAAAACCCACCTCACCGCCAGGCATTCGGGTAAGGGTTGGCGCCTCGCTCCACCCATCCGCTCCCCATCCCCCCGCAGCTCTGGCCGCTGTGCTGCCCACAGTACCCTGATCCCACCGACCAGGGTCCTTTGTGCCTCACCAGGCACCAAGTGGAGGAAATGCTCGCTGTCACCTGACTTGCGGCAAGGGTGAGCGCCACCGCGCTACCCATCGACTCCACCCATACCTTAGGATATCTTGGTTCCTGTGCTAACTTTGGTGAGTCGGTGCCGCAGTTCTCCCACTCCCAACGTTCCTTCGTTGCTGCTCCTCGCAAACCTTGTTACTGCTGCCAGGGCTGGATGAGAGGGCTATCTCTCTCCGCCCTGGCTATTTAAAACCCCAGAGGTGCCAGCCGTTCCCGGCTGGACCCCCCGAGGGCACCCCGACTGCGTCCTCTTCAGAGGAGGTGAGTCCACGCAGGGGAATGGCCAGAGGGGCAGCCCACTTTGTGAGCTGCGCCTCTAGCGCCCCCTGCGTGGGCTGGCACACCTGCTGAATTGCCACTTCCTGCGGTTCTGCTGCAGTGACCTTCACGTGCCAGCAAAGCCCCTTTTATTGAGGCGAGGTCATGACTCGTCTTAAAGGGGCAATACGACCACAGTTAAATGGGCAATAGACAACGTTGCCTTCACATACATGCCAACCCTCCCGATTTAGGCGGGAGACTCCTGAGTTTTTCATCAAAAACTACTATTTGTTACTGTCTCCCACCTAAAATAACAATATCTCCAATGCATTCCTATGGGGAAAATGCATTCTCCCGATTTCGGTGCTGATATCTCCCTCTCAGGGGCTTTAGAATGCTGGCATGTCTGCCTTCGCTCAGGGTTTCTTTCGCTCGCTAGAGGAGTGTAAAATGGACGTTGTCTTATGGGAGGATATTTACTTTGCTCAGTGCTTGCCTTGGGCGCCTTTATGTGACTACACACGGAGCAAATGTACACAAAGCAGACCAGAACTAATAAGCGAGAATACTGTCATCGGCCAACATTCTACCACAGGCCTCCTGCGTTAAGGTAGAAGCAACTATTGGCAGGAACATGTAGGGAGAAAGTACAGGACCAGAAACCCGGAGTGAAATATAAGAAGTGTAACAACGCCAGCCCAGAACTGGGCGTAGCGGGATGTCTGTGTACACTCGGGCCCCGTGTTTACTTGCTAGGCAGGGTTTTGATAAAGTGGACCTGATCTTGGCAGGCAGCATTTACCCATGGAGGCGGCCGGATCTGCAGCAGCGTTTCCCGAAGAACAATCCTGCCTGAGTCACCCGTAGAGTTATCTTTCCACGTTACAAAGAATAATACTCACTCTCACGTGAAAGGAGAAGAAAATGTCACTGGCGGATCCCGTTGTGTAATCGCGATAGTGCTGAGGAGTCTGCGACATGCTGGTAAGCAGACGGCGTGGTCTTTAGCATGGTGTAATGGCGAGTTTACATGGGTAGTTATCTTAGAAAAACAGCATTGCAACACACATGCGTATTTGTTCTTATTTATTACTGTTGCAGTTCATAATTCTTTTCTTAAAATATATGGTATCCTAGTAAAAGCATCCGATTTCAGCACCTGAAAGTTTGGATAGTTGGACAAGAGAAATGTGTGTGTTCCTTAACTTTTTGGGCGCTTTATGTATTCAAAGGTATTTTGCGACTAACTAAATCTGCGCACCACTCCAGTCCAACCATGTTTTTCATTCTAAAGAGCTGTACATCTATGGGGGGAGAAGACTAATCGATGGCCTTTGTGCTTTTTAACAAACATCATTCTAATTCAATTTTGTGGTGTTTTCTCTGCACGAAAAAACACTTCCCAGTAAGAACATAACCAAAAGTTCCCCAACCTTATCGCCCTCCTGCCCTTTTTATATGCTATCAAGAGGGTGAGCTGCTCACAACGCTTTGCTATCCATGCAAAAGTAGTAAGCAGGCGGCAGCAAGTCTGAAAATCCAACTACAGACAGGAAGAAGAAGAAAACTCTTTCCTGGATAACTCGCACTTGATATGTGGAAAAGGATGAACATCCGCACAGTGTTATGGTGGATTTAGCGGTTACTTATTCAAAAGAAGACATATAGGGCCTCATTACGAGAATGGGGGTAATGAATATAGGAAGGTGGAATGGTATTACCGGCATCGTTAACAAGTCCGGGCCATTACGACCCGACAACCCGCCAATACCGCCACCGCCCCTTCATTCGGCTTGCGCGCGCACACGCGCCCATTCACAGAGGAAATACCGGGATGCCGGTAATAGGAGGACATCACAACTCATGCGGGCATGCAATTACCAGCATCCTGAAGGCAGTAATTAGGGCCTGCACGATGGCGGCCACATAGGCATCGTGGACCACCCGTAAACGGCAACCTGCAGGCAAGGCAACTTCCACAGGTGCACACAATCACCACAGGTGGAGTCAATGAAGCCTGTCCCAGCATAAAAGGATTACACCCACACACCACACCCCTTCCCACACCAAAATGATACCACTAGCTGTTGCAATCATGGGGCTGGAGGACATGCCTATACTGCTACAACTACAACAACTATAACAGGCAGCACAGAGGAGACTCAGGAGCAAAAGGAGGGTGAGACAGGCCCAGCAATTGCCACCAGTGCAGCCAGTAGTACCCCGTAGGCAGCCACCAATCCGTCGCATCAGACCCAGTCCATTCAATCTAACCCTTGAGCAGATCCACACCCTGTACCGGTTGGACCGGGACACCATCACCACCATTGTGGACATGATACATGAAGACATCGTCAGCCTCATAGAAATACGCACTGCGATTCCCCCGCTACTAAAGGTGGAGTCGGTGCTCCACTTCCTGGCCACAGGCACCTACCAGCACACAGTTGGCCAGCTGCATGGCATTTCACAACTTACACGCATGCTGACCCAAGTGCTGGATGCCCTCCTGAAGCACGCTAGCACCCACATATCCCTGCCACGGACTGCCCAGGAGATTGCCAACACCAAAGTAGGCTTCCATGCACTTGCAGGCATGCCCAATTGCATCGGTGCCCTCGACTGCACCCATGTCGAATTGGTAGTCCCTCATGCCATAGAGGCTGTGTACTGCAATCACAAGCAATACCACTCCATCAATGTGCAGATGGTATGTGACTCCAGCAAGATCAACACACATTGTTGCGCCTGATACTCCCCATCTACACATGATGCCATGGTGCTGCGTAACTCCACGCTACCCCGTCTGATGGAGCGACATGCTGGACGACGTGCCTGGCTGCTTGGTGAGTTGCCTGACTGGGCCATGGCAGTGCATCGGGATCGTGAGGTGGAGCGATGCATACTCCACCAGGGTGAGAATGGGCGGTGAGTGGGGAATGCACGCATAGTTATACACTCCTGACATGACACATCACTGCCACACCTTGGACCAATGCCGTATATCAATGACAACATGTAAGACGCCCAACGTGGCCACCATGGGTATGTCAAGCAATGCATGACCAAACATGATTAAAACAGTGCCAATGTGGCTAGTGTGATCATGCACAGAGTACTATACACAGCAATCATGGGAGGCAAGACACCGTCCTGCATCCACAGTACATCCGCGTTGGCATGCAAGTAATCACCCTGCATCATCCATTCAACGCCATGCAGACTAGCACGCCAGATTGCAGTATACAATGCATCTAAATAATATGTGTGCATACATACAGGGACATGTGTATGTCAACAGAAAATTGCTGCGGCCATTGCTGTGAATCCTGAAGGTGGCAGCTCAGAGTGACTCACACAGACCTCTCTGTACTCCCATGCAGGTGGGGATATCCCTTGAAGCCGTGACTACTTACCCCCGTGTGGAACCCGCGTAACAGCCATGAAGAGGCGTACAATCGGGTCCATACCCGTACCCGTGTTGTGATTGAGCAGACCTTTGGCCTCTTGAAGGCACAATTCCGCTGCCTAAGTAGGTCTGGTGGAGCACTCCTTTATAGGCCTGAGAAGGTCGCAAAGATCACCATGAGGATGAAGAGGGAGGGGAAGCAGCACCCCTGCCAGTACGTGATGCACAAGATGGCCGTGCAGTACGCCAATCACTGATAGATGAATACTTCTGACCCACAGGGATGTTGATGGATACGTGTCAGTACTACACTGAACACTGGGTCCATGTGGACATGCACACAGGGAATGTGGGGAGTTGGGCACTGTGCACTGTCATGAATAAAATGTATACACACGAAATGAACAATGTCCAGGCATTGAATGATTTTTCACACAACGGGTGTATTAATATAAACTACAGAAAGGTGCTACTCCCCTCACCCCCCCACAACACCAAAACACCCCATACCCACCAATGAACTCCCCATACCCCCAATGAACACCCCCTTATACACCTATACACCACCAACACCATCTAACCCACTCCATTGTTATCCCACACTATTTCCTTGCTTTCTTGGTGTCCAGGGGCAGCATTTCTGACTGCCTCGCACTCCGTCCTGTCTGACACACAGGGCTGGAGGGTGCAGATGAAGCGGGTGTGGAGGATGAGGGTGTGGTGGATGGGGTGGAAGCCGTGGTGATTGGCACGGCTGGTGCGGGTTGTTGCTGCTGCATGTGCAACAGGATTGAGGTCAGGACCTGCGTGACGACCCCCAGACTGTCTCGCATCATCACAGCATAGGCATTAATGGCGGCTGTGTTCCCCGCTATGGCCTGTGCTATCTCTCGCCTTGTGTCCTCTCCTTCCGCCACATATTGTCGGACAAGGTCCAGCATGGAGTCCTGTCTTGCCTCCACCCTTGCTAGCCGTGCCTCAAGGTTGGTGGGAGCAGCAGTGGTTGAGGGTGCTGTGACTGGGCATGCATTGGCAGGGCTGGCCTCGGGGTTGGTGCTGAGGTCCGAATCGTGGAGTGCAGGATCTGAAATGCTGCTGGTGGGTGTGGCCTGAGTGTGGGGTTGGGGCGTGAACAGGGGGCTTGGGGAGTGTGGACATTCCACATGGATTAGTCCATCCTCGTCCACATATTGTCACGACCCTTGCCCAAAACTCCCTCTGGCAAACCCATTGGTCAGGTGGAGTCAGGACTCGGGGCCTCTAGAGCCTGGCATCCTCTTCAAAAGAGCTCATGGGGCCAGTCTTGGCACCTATGGCGCCAGGCTCATACACCATGAACAACAATGTGCTTGGGAACTACTTTATTGTATTGTCAGCCAACATGTAGGCATCCACATCGCTTGGTTCCTAAGAACCAAGCTATGCGGTCTAGTGTTTTGGGTGTGGCAGGCCCGGAACTACTTTCCCTGGTACTACTTTACCTGGGCTATATAAACCAAACCCCGACTGCTGAACATGCTTCGTGTTACTTTGCAGCTTGCAACGTGACGCTCACCGTGTCCAGCTATTCCCTCGAACCTCGGAAAAGCAGAACCTGCAAGGAGACAAAAGGAACATCATTAGCAGCAGCATCTTACCTGCAGTCTTCATCTTGAAACACTTGCAGCTACTGAAAACAGCTTCCTCGAATCTGCACGCCTCCCGGACAGAACGACCTGAAAGAGGAAGATAGAGGCAACATTAAAGAAAGCTGTAGAGACATTTAAAAATTACGAATTGCTCAAAAGGCTTACCTGGCTGGTCGTCTCTCGGCTGGCACCACTCCAGACATTCCACTTGCGCTGAAGAACACTGCAACCTACAAGGAAGGAAAACACAGGTTAGCAAAGGCAAGACTTTGCAGCACTGCGCATAGCGCTTATCGCATCATAGCGCTCTTAATGCGCCATCATTTACCAGCGGGGCTCAACCAAGCCAGTTCGCCGCGCTGAAGCTCTGCATACCTAAGGGAGAAAAAAGAGACATTTTAAACAAAGAAAGGCATGCAGGATAGCAACAAAACTAAAGAACAGCAATAAGACCTACCTGAACAATATCAAATAGGGCTGGCGTCCGTGAAGTAACTGGACCGCACTCGCCCATGAAAGACAACGCGCCCCTGCAAAGAAGGCAGGACGGCGAGCACGCCTAATTCTACGACAAGGTGAGGAGAGGGCGCCAGAGGGACTGAAAGCATACAGGGGTGGAGGGAGGATACTTACCCCAGTCGGTCAGTCTTGAACACAGTCCTCCTGTATTTTCAGGCAGAACCTTCCCTGCAGATCACAGCAGGGCAAAGCTGAGAGCCATACCAGCGAGTAACCCAGCTAGGTGGCGTCCCTGTGGATACCAGGTGAGCGTAACACATACTCCTCCAATCCAGTTTCAATGTCGCTCAGTGGGGCAGTGGTTGCTGCCTCGCCCACGGAACTTGTTTCTGCCGAATGGGTTCCACTGGCCTCGCCTTTCGCTGGTGTTGCCAGCTCTGTGGTCCCGGTCTCAGGCATAGATGTGGGGCCCTCATGTGCGGCCATGGCCTTGCAACTCGCCCTGGGTTTTGGTGTGGGCTGCGAGGCTGCCCCGGATGTGGTTTTGTCGGTGGCAGTTGTCTTGGCCCTGGACGTGTATGCCCTTGTGGTTGGTTCCTCACTGGCATCTTCTACATTAGTGCCTGGGGGGGTAGAATAGATGCAGGGCATCACTGATGGTGTTACATGCAAGTTGCCTTATATGGTGCTGTGGAGATTTTCATTTATAATGCATTCATATCTTACAGGTGTGTCACACAGGGTAGTTTGAAGGGGGGCATTTTGGCATTAGCCGTGACGTCTGAGTTCAGGAATGCTGCAGGCATGCCGATGTATTGGGGTTTGTGTGATGTATGACATGGGAATGGTCTGTGTGTGTTGGCTGTCTGTTGGTAAAGGTATTGGCACTCAGAATGCATTTCAGTGTGGCAGGGTTTGGGCCTCCATCTGGACATGGATATGTTATGTTATGTTATTTTGCATTTATATGGCGCCTTATATGGTGGTCTGAAGGCTCTGGTAAGTTGAACGTCCTTGGGAACCGAAGTTCAGATCAGTAGAGAGAGTAGAGAGAGTCAAAGGTGCTTGAGAGCACCGGGCATGTGTGCAGCTGGTGCAGTATTCGTGTAATAGCTGCTTCTTAGAAGTAGGTGTGGTGGTTGAGAGATCAGGAGTATGTGTTCGTTCTGGCAGGATTTATCCAGACCGAATGTGGCTGCGTTAGGCCTGAGGAGAACGCCTGGCTGGGGGGGTGTAAGCAGCAGGGTTTACTTAGAATGATGGGGAGTATGCGGACGATGTTGGTATGAGAACAGTTGTACCGAATGGTGTCCTAGTATCCCTGTGTTCTAGTTGAGTGGTGGTGTAGAGGAGAGAGTAAGCGTGGTGGTGTGAATGAAGACTTATATGCTCTTTCAAACGTTCTCTGCATTCCAAACCATACTATATACGTCACGCAATTCTATGCGCTCCAGTCCGTTCCATGCACTCCTATCCCCTCCATGCACCCCAGTCTGCTCCATACACTCGGTCTGCTCGACGCGCTCATGTACTCCAGTCTGCCCCGCACGCTCCAGTCCGCCCCACGCATGGACTCTTGTCTGCCCCATGCATGCACTCTTGTCAGCCCCATGCATGCACTCTTGTCAGCGCCGCGCACTCATCCCTCTGTGCACTCATCCCCTCTGTGCACTCACCCCCTCTGCGCACTCACCCCCTCTGCGCACTCAGCCCCTCTGCGCACTCAGCCCCTCTGCGCACTCACCCCCTCTGCGCACTCACCCCCTCTGCGCACTCACCCCCCCAGCGCACTCATCCCCCCTACGCACTCATCCCCTCTACGCACTCATCCCCTCTACGCACTCATCCCCTCTACGCACTCATCCCCTCTACGCACTCATCCCCTCTATGCACTCATCCCTCTGCGTGCCCTTTTTTTCATATGCACTCATTCGTTCATTCATATGCACTCGTCTGTTCTATATACTTGTCAGTTTTACCCACTAGTCTGTTCTATGCAGTCCTCCTCTCTACACATTCTTCCGCTCAGCTCTTCCATCCTGCTCTGCTCATCCATCCGTTCCCCGTGCTCATCCATTCTGCGCACTCATCCGCTCTGCATGCATTCCGCACTCATCCGTTCTACATGCTTATCCGTTCTATGCACTCATCCGGTCTATGTAACTCATCCGCTCTAGGCATTTGTCCACTTTATCCCCTCGCATGCACTACACCATCGTTCTGCTCTACGCATTCACCCACCCTACGCAAGCACCTGCTCCCCGCACTCACCTGCTCCCCGCACTCACCCGCTCTCCTGCATTCATCTGCACTCTTCCACACTCTTCCGCTCTCCGCACTCTTCCGCTCTCCGCACTCTTCCGCTCTCCACACTCTTCCGCTCTATGCACTTGTCCGCTCTATGCACTTGTCCGCTCTATGCACTCATACGCTCTATGCACTCATCCGCTCTATGCACTCGTCCACTCTCTACACTCATCCGCTCTCTACACTCATCTGCTCATTACATTTGCCAGGGTTGCACATTTATCTGCTCCAGCGATCTACATACTCTCTGCACTTCCGTACTCATCCGCTCTACATACTCATCCGCTCTACATACTTATCTGTTCTATACACTAATCCGGTTTACGCTCATCCGTTCTACTCGCTTCTCTGTATTTACGCACACATGCGCTCTACACGCTGGTCTGCTCTACACACCCAACCGCTCTACACACTCATCCACTCAACATGTTCATCCATCCTATCCACTCATCCGATCTACATATTCATTCGATTTACACACACATTCGATCTATATAGTCATCTGTTTTTCCACTCATGCATTCTTCTACTCAGCGCATTCATCTGTTCCACACGCTTCCTCCATTCTAACTATTTCATCCGTTATTATGTCCATTTCAGGAGTTTTAAATCTCTTTACTGTTTCCGTATGATTTAGTCTTATTAACCACTTCACTGTTTTGATCTACTTTAATCGTTTAATTCTGTTTGTCCTTCTAGTTTATATTAGGGGTTATTAGCTGTCAATTTCTCGCATCAGGTAGTTTTTTGGATTGGTGTCATTGAGATGCTGTTAGTCTGTTTGGGTTAGTTTCGTACGGGTTGGTTTTAGGGGAAGAGCCAGGTTTTCAGCAGTTTGCGGAACAACGTTAAGTCCTCAGTTAGGCGGATGTGGGATGGGAGTGAGTTCCACAGCGTGGGGGCCAAGGCTGAGAATGATGATCCGCCTAACCTTACTGAGTTTGTCTTTGGTATGACTAGGAGGCCGACTGAGCTTGATCTTAGGGTGCCTGGGGGGTGATAGGGTTTTAGCTTGTCTTGAAGATATTGGGGTCCGGTTTTATGCAGTGCTCGATGGGAGATACATAAGGTTTTGAAAGTCACCCTTCGGACTACTGGAAGCCAGTGCAGCGTCTTAAGCTGGGGAGATGTGGTCTCTTGTGCCGAGCACAAGTAGCATTTTGGCTGCCGCGTTTTGTGCCCTTTGGAGTTTATTAAGTTGGTACGCGTGGACTCCGAGGTATAGGGGGTTTGCGTAGTCCAGTCTTGATATAACGATTGATTGGACCGCAGCAAGTCTTTTGGGAAAGGAGAGATATGGAAAGATGCGCCTAAGGGTTTTAAGGTGGTAGTGGCAGGACTTTGAGACATTGTTGACTTGGCGCGAGAGTGTTAGGTCAGAGTCAAGGGTGCATCCAAGATTTTTCACTGAGTTGGAGGGGGTCGGTGAGTTGCCCATGGCGGATGGCCAGGATAGTGGGTGCGGAAGAAGTTCAGAGTTGCCACATACCATGATTTCCGTTTTGGAGGGGTTTAACAAGAGGTGGTTTTGGGTCATCCAGAGTTCTATGTCAAGGAGGCAGGAGGCCAGGTCAGGTCGGGAGTTGGGTTTTGAGTTCAGGAGTTTTAGAATTAGTTGAGTATCGTCGGCGTAGTTGTAAAACATGATGTTGTGTGAACAAATTATTGGTGGGAGGGTGATCGATTGAATAGGAGGGCGGATAGGCATGCTCCTTGTGGGACTCCCGTGTCGACTGGTCGGGCTTGGGAGGTATAGGTGGAGAGTATTGTTATTTGGTACCTATCTTTGAGGAATGAAGCAATCCATTTAAGAGCGGTTCCATGAATTCCTAGGGAGTGGAGGGGGTCTAGGAGGATTGAGTGATTGATTGTGTCAAAGGCGGCGGATAGGTCAAGCAGGATTAGTGCGGCGCAACCCGCAGAGTCTGCCATCATTTTAAGGTCATCCCAGATTGAGGTTAGGGTGGTTTCAGTTCCGTTACAGGCTCTGAAACCTGATTGTGCGGGGTCTAGGAGATTGTTGGCTTCGACAAAGGCATTTATTTGGGAGTAGGCGGTTCGGTCAATGAGTTTGGCAAGGAACCTGGTGTTTGAGATGGGGCGGTAGTTTTTGGGCTCGAGAGGGCAGATGGAGGATTTTTTAATTAGAGGTTTGACATGAACTGTTTTGAATGCGTCAGGAAAGATACCAGAGGAAAGGGAGGTATTTATGATGGATCTTGCGTGTTCTCCTGCGCAGGTGGAAGCGAAAATTTCTTTGAGGGTTGTGGCTGGGCAAGGGTACAGCGGAGAGCCAGATGGTTTGCGGGCAGATAGAAGTTTGAGAAATTGTTCTGGCGATATTGGACTAAAGGATTCGAATGTTAGTTGCGTAGTGGACGCAGCGGGTGGGCTGGCCGGTATCGGTGGAGTATTGCCTGGTGGATGTAAGAGAGTCAGTTTGGTGGCTAGAGTATTTGTTCTTTCGAGAGCCGTGGTGTAATAGTGGAGGGAGAGTGAGTCGCACAGTGATTGTGAGGGGGTCTGAACGGTCGTGGTGCAAGCTGGTTTGGTAAATTCGGAGATGATTTTGTGGAGTTCTTTGCTTGGGTTTTTGCAGGTTAGGATTCAGGAGTTGTAGTGGTCTTTTTTTGCTTTCCGGATTTCGGCCTTGTACCGATAAAGGTGTCGGGCCAAGGTGGCCCTGCTCTCCTGGGTTTTGTCTTTCTGCCATTTGCGTTCTAGGTATGTATATAGTTGTTTAGTGGTCTTCAATTTAGGAGTGAACCATCTGGGGAAGAGGCCACGGCGGGTTGATGGCTTGCAAGGGGGTGTGAGCCGCATCAGAGATGCATTGAGCCATGAGTCAAAGGCGTCAGGGGTTAGTTGTTTATTGAGTTGGCAGGTAGGTGGTGGACACTGGAGGAGTGCGTCAGCTCGGTCCGGGACGATTATTCATTTTTTTCCCAGCATTTTGCATAGATTCGGAGGTTCAGATTCAAGTATAGGAAGGGGGTCGGGTGAACGAATGGCGAAAGAGAGAATTAAGTGATCGGACCAGATGATAGGGGTGGGGGGTTTAAATGAATCCGGGTGTTGGAGCTAAAGATGGCATCAAGTGTGTGTCCTTTATAGTGAGTTGGGCCATTTATGTGGGGTTGGAGGTTAATTGCGTCTAAACCGCCAACCAGAGAGTGTGGCATAGGGTTGGTGGGGATGTCGAGCCATATGTTGAAGTCTCCAAGAAGGGTGAGGTTGGGATGATTTAGTTGAAGGGTGGCAATAGAGTCACAGACGTTGTTTGAGAATTGTCTATCATAGCCAGGGGGCCTGTAGATTATTAGGAAGCTGTGTGAGAACGACGGGGAGAGGGATAGTTTAACGAGGAGAGATTTGCAGGAAGGAATGGAAGGTTGGTTGTCGATGATTGAGGCATGGAAGAGAGACTTGAAGACGAATGCTACTCCGCCTCCTCTAGAGGGACGGTTCAGTGGGATGAGGGAGTAGGCAGGGGGGAAGGCTTCATTGGTGATTGGGGCGAAGTCGTCAGAGAACCAAGTTTCGGGGATGAAAACCGGGTCTGGTTTGTCAGAGGCGAGGAGGTCAAAGATGCAGTGTCTGTTTTGTTGCTACGGATCGGGTATTAAATAGGATGCAGTTCACATCGGTAGGCGAGGTTGCTCTCAGAGTTGGAGCAGAAGGGGGTGGTTGTGGCGAGAGTGGAAGCTGGGGAGCGAGAGGGGTAGGATGGGTGATGATCGATGGGAATAGTGGGCGAGCAGAAAAATTGGCGGGCTTCAGGTGGGATTGGGTGGCTGCGTGTGTTAGGATGATCGGGTTTGGCGGGGGGATTTGAAGGTGGGGTGGGGGCGGTTAGGAGTTTCAGTTGTAGTTGATGAGAAATCGAGGGAGAGGGGTTTCAGGAAGGGTGAAGCCACGGGGGAAGGAGGTGATAAGGGAATGAGGTGGTGGGTCGAGAGAGGGGAGGTAAAGAGTGCTGAGAGATTGAGGGGGACCAGGTATGTTTCCTCTTTAGTTTCTTTGTTGCGATTGGAGTGTGAGAGAGAGTAGGGGGGCTATAGGGGGCAGGGATGCGGCTTCGTTTCTTGCTAGGGCTAGGCGTGCAATTTTTAGGGAGGGGAAAGGGTGCGGTCGCAGGAGGAAGGTGGTGGGGGTTAGTGGGCGAGGCGGGGTTGGATGATTGCAGGGCGGGGTGTGCCCGGTATGATAGTGAGTGGAGCGGGCATGGTTAAAGTTGGCTGGTCGGTGGTAGGGTTTGGGGGAGGAGTGGTTTTAGAGTGGGTGGTTCGCCATCGTGCCCCTCTGGCTTGGTGTTTGGAGAGGGGAATGGTAGGGAATGCGAAGGAGGGAGGGATGATTTGGGAAGGGGGGGACAGGAGGGATGGCAGATCGGCGAGTGGGGGCGGTCCGCGGTGGTCGTTTCTGACAAACTCTGGTGGAGTGGGTGCACTCATGCTTAGTACAAGCTGTTAGGTGTAGTTTCAAGTGCAACTTACAGTTTATTGGACTTTATAAGTTCGGCTGTATCACTGGCTGAGAGCAGTCTTGATTTCAGGGTTCCACGAAGCCGGGTGATATTATTCACTTATTCTAGGTTTTAGTGTACTATTTGTACTAGCTTGCAGATATTGGGTCATTTTGAAGCATAGCTAGACCTTAGGATATGCTAATTAGGCGGCTTAGTTGGTTGTAGCTACAGCGCAGTTACGCTGTTGGGTAGGCTTTCTTCTAGTAAACTGGAATACTGGTAAGCTATTAAGGAGAAAGCTATGGTTTTAGTTGGACTTTTAGGTGGAGTTTAGGAGGGCTTTCTAATTGTAGTTCTAAATTTAGTGGGGGCACGCTATTAGGCACACTTCCAAATTCAATTTGCAAATAGAAGATATTAGGCTATTAGGTGCACTTCTTGATTCAACTGTACACAGAGATGGTATTGAGTCTACCTCTAGATTCAATTTTGTATAGAGGGGATATTAGACTATTAGGCACAGTTCTATGTTCTACATTACACAGATCATATTAGACTATTAGGTGCACTTCTAGATTCAACTGTACGGAGAGATGATATTAAGTTATTAGGTACTCTTTGTATAGAGGGGATATTAGACTAATTAGGCACAGTTGTAGATTCTACATTACACAGATATACTATTAGGTATACTTCTAACTTAGACTTTGCGCAGAAGGGATATTTAAGCACGCTTCTAACTTCAATGCTGTTTTGTACACTTCTAAATTGAATTAAGCGCAGAGAGACTATTCTGGACACTGGTCAGTTCAACTAGTCTACGCTAATAGGCACACTTCTCTCTATTCGACTTTATACAGGGTATTAGGCATGATTCTAAAATCAACTTTGCAAAGAGGTTATTATGGAGATTAGTCGGTTCAACCAGGCACGGTATTAGGCTATTAGGATATTGGGCACACTTCTAAATGCAAGTTTCACAGAGAGGCTTTCGGGCACACTTCTAAATTCAACTTTCACAGAGGCTATTGGGCACACTTCTAAATGTAACTTTCACAGAGGATATTGGGTACACTTCTAAATGCAGCTTTCACAGCGAGGCTACTATGCACACTTCTAAATTCAACTTTCGCAGTGGGGCTATTGGGCACACTTCTAAATGCAACTTGTCACAGAGAGGCTATTGGGCACACTTCTAAATGCAAGTTTCACAGAGGCTACTGGGCGCACTTCTAAATGCAACTTTCACAGATGATATTGGGCACACTTCTAAATGCGAGTTTCACAGAGGCTACTTTCACAGTGGGGCTATTGGGCATACTTCTAAATGCAACTTTTCACAGAGAGGCTATTGGGCACACTTCTAAATGCAACTTTCACAGAGAGGCTACTGGGCACACTTCTAAATTCAACTTTCACAGAGAGGCTACTGGGCACACTTCTAAATTCAACTTTCACAGTGGGGCTATTGGGCACACTTCTAAATGCAACTTTTCACAGGGAGGCTATTGGGCACACTTCTAAATTCAACTTTCACAGTGGGGCTATTGGTCACACTTCTAAATGTAACTTTCACATAGAGGCTACTGGGCACGCTTCTAAATTCAACTTTCACAGTGGGGCTATTGGGCACACTTCTAAATGTAACTTTCACAGAGAGGCTACTGGGCACACTTCTAAATGCAACTTTCACAGAGGGGCTATTGGGCACACTTCTAAATGCAACGTTCACAGAGAGGCTACTGGGCACACTTCTAAATTCAACTTTCACAGTGGGGCTATTGGGCACACTTCTAAATGTAACTTTCACAGAGAGGCTACTGGGCACACTTCTAAATTCAACTCTCACAATGGGGCTATTGGGCACACTTCTAAATGTAACTTTCACAGAGAGGCTATTGGGCACACTTCTAAATGCAACTTTCACAGAGAGGCTACTGGGCACACTTCTAAATTCAACTTTCACAGTGGGGCTATTGGGAACACTTCTAAATGTAACTTTTACAGAGAGGCTACTGGGCACCCTTCTAAATTCAACTTTCACAGTGGGGCTATTGGGCACTCTTCTAAATGCAACTTTTCACAGAGAGGCTATTGGGCACACTTCTAAATGCAACTTTCACAGAGAGGCTACTGGGCACACTTCTAAATTCAACTTTCACAGAGAAGTTACTGGGCACACTTCTAAATTCAACTTTCACAGTGGGGCTATTGGGCACACTTCTAAGTTCAACTTTCACAGTGGGGCCATTGGGCACACATCTAAATGCAACTTTCACAGAGAGGCTACTGGGCACACTTCTAAATGCAACTTTCACAGAGGGGCTATTGGGCACACTTCTAAATTCAACTTTCACAGTGGGGCTATTGGGCACTCTTCTGAATGCAACTTTTCACAGAGAGGCTATTGGGCACACTTCTAAATGCAACTTTCACAGAGAGGCTACTGGGCACACTTCTAAATTCAACATTCACAGTGGGGCTATTGGGCACACTTCTAAATGTAACTTTCACAGAGAGGCTACTGGGCACACCTCTAAATTCACCTCTCACAGTGGGGCTATTGGGTACACTTCTAAATGCAACTTTTCACAGAGAGGCTATTGGGCACACTTCTAAATGCAACTTTCACAAAGAGGCTACTGGGCACACTTCTAAATTCAGCTTTCACAGAGAAGTTACTGGGCACACTTCTAAATTCAACTTTCACATTGGGGCTATTGGGCACACTTCTAAATGTAACTTTCACAGAGAGGCTACTGGGCACACTTCTAAATTCAACTTTCACAGAGAGGCTATTGGGCACACTTCTAAGTTCAACTTTCACAGTGGGGCTATTGGGCACACATCTAAATGCATCTTTTCACAGAGAGGCTATTGGGCACACTTCTAAATGTAACTTTCACAGAGAGGCTACTGGGCACACTTCTAAATTCAACTTTCACAGAGAAGCTACTAGGCACACTTCTAAATTCAACTTTCACAGTGGGGCTATTGGGCACACTTCTAAATGCAACTTTTCACAGAAAGGATATTGGGCACACTTCTAAATTCAGCTTTTACAGTGGGGCTATTGGGCAAACTTCTAAATGCAACTTTTCACAGAGAGGCTATTGGGCACACTTCTACGTTCAGCTTTCACAGTGGTGCCATTGAGCACACTTCTAAATGCAACTTTTCACAGAGAGGCTATTGGGTACACTTCTACATGCAACTTTCACAGAGAGGCTACTGGGCACACTTTTAAATGCAATTTTCACAGAGAAGCTGCTGGGCACACTTCTAAATTCAACTTTCACAGTGGGGCTATTGGGCACACTTCTAAATGCAACTTTTCACAGAGAGGCTATTGGGCACACTTCTAAATGCAACTTTCACAGAGAGGCTACTGGGCACACTTCTAAATTCAACTTTCTCAGTGGGGCTATTGGGCACACTTCTAAATTCAACTTTCACAGTCGGGCTATTGGGCACCCTTCTAAATTCAACTTTCACAGAGAGGCTACTGGGCACCCTTCTAAATTCAACGTTCACAGTGGGGCTATTGGGCACACTTCTAAATGCAACCTTTCCCAGAGAGGCTATTGGGCACACTTCTAAATGTAACTTCCACAGAGAGGCTACTGGGCACACTTCTAAATTCAACTTTCACAAAGAGACTACTGGGCACACTTCTAAATTCAACTTTCACAGAGAGGCTACTGGGCACACTTCTAAATGCAACTTTTCACAGAGAGGCTATCGGGCACACTTCTAAATTCAACTTTCACAATGGGGCTACTGGGCACACTTCTAAATGCAACTTTCACAGAGAGGCTACTGGGCACACTTCTAAATTAAACTTTCACAGAGAGGCTACTGGGCACTCTTCTAAATTCAACTTTCACAGTGGGGCTATTGGGCACACTTCTAAATGTAACTTTCACAGAGAGGGTACTGGGCACACTTCTAAATTCAACTTTCACAGAGAGGCTACTGGGCACACTTCTAAATGCAACTTTTCACAGAGAGGCTATTGGGCACACTTCTAAATTCAACTTTCACAATGGGGCTATTGGGCACACTTCTAAATGCAACTTTTCACAGAGAGGCTATTGGGCACACTTCTAAATGCAACTTTCACAGTGAGGCTACTGGGCACACTTCTAAATTCAACTTTCACAGAGAGGCTACTGGGCACTCTTCCAAATTCAACTTTCACAGTGGGGCTATTGGGCACACTTCTACATGCAACTTTCACAGAGAGGCTACTGGGCACACTTCTAAATTCAACTTTCACAGTCGGGCTATTGGGAACACTTCTAAATGTAACTTTCACAGAGAGGCTACTGGGCACCCTTCTAAATTCAACTTTCACAGTGGGGCTATTGGGCACTCTTCTAAATGCAACTTTTCACAGAGAGGCTATTGGGCACACTTCTAAATGCAACTTTCACAGAGAGGCTACTGGGCACACTTCTAAATTCAACTTTCACAGAGAAGTTACTGGGCACACTTCTAAATTCAACTTTCACAGTGGGGCTATTGGGCACACTTCTAAGTTCAACTTTCACAGTGGGGCCATTGGGCACACATCTAAATGCAACTTTCACAGAGAGGCTACTGGGCACACTTCTAAATGCAACTTTCACAGAGGGGCTATTGGGCACACTTCTAAATTCAACTTTCACAGTGGGGCTATTGGGCACTCTTCTGAATGCAACTTTTCACAGAGAGGCTATTGGGCACACTTCTAAATGCAACTTTCACAGAGAGGCTACTGGGCACACTTCTAAATTCAACTTTCACAGTGGGGCTATTGGGCACACTTCTAAATGTAACTTTCACAGAGAGGCTACTGGGCACACCTCTAAATTCACCTCTCACAGTGGGGCTATTGGGCACACTTCTAAATGCAACTTTCACAGAGAGGCTACTGGGCACACTTCTAAATTCAGCTTTCACAGAGAAGTTACTGGGCACACTTCTAAATTCAACTTTCACATTGGGGCTATTGGGCACACTTCTAAATGTAACTTTCACAGAGAGGCTACTGGGCACACTTCTAAATTCAACTTTCACAGAGAGGCTATTGGGCCCACTTCTAAGTTCAACTTTCACAGTGGGGCTATTGGGCACACATCTAAATGCATCTTTTCACAGAGAGCCTATTGGGCACACTTCTAAATGTAACTTTCACAGAGAGGCTACTGGGCACACTTCTAAATTCAACTTTCACAGAGAAGCTACTAGGCACACTTCTAAATTCAACTTTCACAGTGGGGCTATTGGGCACACTTCTAAATGCAACTTTCACAGAAAGGATATTGGGCACACTTCTAAATTCAGCTTTTACAGTGGGGCTATTGGGCACACTTCTAAATGCAACTTTTCACAGAGAGGCTATTGGGCACACTTCTACGTTCAGCTTTCACAGTGGTGCCATTGAGCACACTTCTAAATGCAACTTTTCACAGAGAGGCTATTGGGTACACTTCTACATGCAACTTTCACAGAGAGGCTACTGGGCACACTTTTAAATGCAATTTTCACAGAGAAGCTACTGGGCACACTTCTAAATTCAACTTTCACAGTGGGGCTATTGGGCACACTTCTAAATGCAACTTTTCACAGAGAGGCTATTGGGCACACTTCTAAATGCAACTTTCACAGAGAGGCTACTGGGCACACTTCTAAATTCAACTTTCTCAGTGGGGCTATTGGGCACACTTCTAAATGTAACTTTCACAGAGAGGATACTGGGCACACTTCTAAATTCAACTTTCACAGTCGGGCTATTGGGCACCCTTCTAAATTCAACTTTCACAGAGAGGCTACTGGGCACCCTTCTAAATTCAACGTTCACAGTGGGGCTATTGGGCACACTTCTAAATGCAACCTTTCCCAGAGAGGCTATTGGGCACACTTCTAAATGTAACTTCCACAGAGAGGCTACTGGGCACACTTCTAAATGCAACTTTCACAAAGAGACTACTGGGCACACTTCTAAATTCAACTTTCACAGAGAGGCTACTGGGCACACTTCTAAATGCAACTTTTCACAGAGAGGCTATCGGGCACACTTCTAAATTCAACTTTCACAATGGGGCTACTGGGCACACTTCTAAATGCAACTTTCACAGAGAGGCTACTGGGCACACTTCTAAATTAAACTTTCACAGAGAGGCTACTGGGCACTCTTCTAAATTCAACTTTCACAGTGGGGCTATTGGGCACACTTCTAAATGTAACTTTCACAGAGAGGGTACTGGGCACACTTCTAAATTCAACTTTCACAGAGAGGCTACTGGGCACACTTCTAAATGCAACTTTTCACAGAGAGGCTATTGGGCACACTTCTAAATTCAACTTTCACAATGGGGCTATTGGGCACACTTCTAAATGCAACTTTTCACAGAGAGGCTATTGGGCACACTTCTAAATGCAACTTTCACAGTGAGGCTACTGGGCACACTTCTAAATTCAACTTTCACAGAGAGGCTACTGGGCACTCTTCCAAATTCAACTTTCACAGTGGGGCTATTGGGCACTCTTCTAAATGCAACTTTTCACAGAGAGGCTATTGGGCACAATTCTAAATTCAACTTTCACAGAGGGGCTATTGGGCACACTTCTAAGTTCAACTTTCACAGTGGGACTATTGGGCACACTTCTAAATGCAACTTTCACAGTGGGGCTATTGGGCACACTTCTAAATGCAACTTTTCACAGAGAGGCTATTGGGCACAATTCTAAATTCAACTTTCACAATGGGGCTATTGGGTACACTTCTAAATGCAACTTTTCACAGAGAGGCTATTGGGCACACTTCTAAATGCAACTTTCACAGAGAGGCTACTCGGCACACTTCTAAATTCAACTTTCACAGAGAGGCTACTGGGCACTCTTCTAAATTCAACTTTCACAGTGGGGCCATTGGGCACACTTCTAAATGTAACTTTCATAGAGAGGCTACTGGGCACACCTCTAAATTCAACTTTCACAGAGAGGCTACTGGGCACACTTCTAAATGCAACTTTTCACAGAGAGGCTATTGGGCACACTTCTAAATTCAACTTTCACAATGGGGCTATTGGGCACACTTCTAAATGCAACTTTTCACAGAGAGGCTATTGGGCACACTTCTAAATGCAACTTTCACAGAGAGGCTACTGGGCACACTTCTAAATTCAACTTTCACAGAGAGGCTACTGGGCACTCTTCTAAATTCAACTTTCACAGTGGGGCTATTGGGCACACTTCTAAATGTAACTTTCACAGAGAGGCTACTGGGCACACTTCTAAATTCAACTTTCACAGAGAGGCTACTGGGCACACTTCTAAATTCAACTTTCACAGTGGGGCTATTGGGCACACTTCTAAATGCAACTTTTCACAGAGAGGCTATTGGGCACAATTCTAAATTCAACTTTCACAGAGGGGCTATTGGGCACACCTCTAAGTTCAACTTTCACAGTGGGACTATTGGGCACACTTCTAAATGCAACTTTCACAGTGGGGGTATTGGGCACACTTCTAAATGCAACTTTCACAGTGGGGCTATTGGGCACACTTCTAAATGCAACTTTTCGCAGAGAGGCTATTGGGCACACTTCTAAGTTTAACTTTCACAGGGGGGCCATTGGGCACACTTCTGAGTGCAACTTTTCACAGAGAGGCTACTGGGCACACTTCTAGATTCATCTTTCACAGAGAGGCTACTGGGCACACTTCTAAATTCAACTTTCACAGTGGGGCTAGGGCTATTGGGCACACTTCTAAATGTAACTTTCACAGAGAGGCTACTGGGAACACTTATAAATGCAACCTTTCTTACAGTCTTTGACTGTCCGTGGGTTGGTGCCGACAGCAGAAACCCTGCAGGCTACCTCCTCCCAAATCTCCTTTTTCCTCTGTTGTGCCTCCCTCTTGAGTTTATGGGTATGTATGTCCTCAGCATGGGCAGCGAGGGTGTCCGCCAACATGTTTAGTTCTTCATCAGAAAAACGCTTCTTGTGCAGGCGGGGGTTAGATTTTCTGCTTGCCTTGGACATGGTGATTTGGAAGGCCCTGATCTCGCCTGTAATACACTGGTGGTATGGGAGGATTGCAATGGATTGTGTTTTTAAAGATGGCCACTGGCGCATTTCTCTTTCTGACGCAATGACGTTACTTCCGGGTCCGGTATTGCGAGCCCGGTATTAGCATGGTGTTATTACTGGGTCGGTATTAAGGGGTTCCTCCTAGGCGGAGGCGGTATCGACGGGTCCCGTGATGGTGCTATCAGAGGGGTTGGAGGGCCTTTAGCGGCATGCCGGTATGGCCATTACCGGCATGGGGGTTCGCGCATGCTCGCGCACTCGTAATCAGCCGCTATTAGCTGCGTCAAACGAGCTCGGACCTGCTAGTTCCGCCATGCCGGTAATGACCCCGTTTTTACCGCACTTCTCGTAATGAGGCCCATAGTCTTTGTTTGGTCAGCCGACACATGTTTCGACCTCTGGGGTATTTATCAAGGCTAATATTTAACATGAACATGTCAAACATAATTGGTGATATAAGTGACAATTAGTGACATATGCGACAAGTGTGTGGATTACCCGTGAGTAGGTGGTTGTTAAACACACATCCATTTGATATATACATGGTCATACATATATGACATAGATTTATACATTCATTTTTGTTTTCATTGATTACCGATAGTTGTCATGGGGGAAGAAGAGAGAGATGGGAGGGAAGGAAAAGCAGGGACGAGTTAGATTGATGTGAACACTATGGAGTGTTTTAGTGCTAGTCACATTTAGTTTGTATTGGCTGATAGCGTACATATGTTGTAGATAAAAGGGAACGGATGCCCAGGGTGTTCGGTCCTGTATAGGTCTTGGTGAGAGTCCTGTAGTTCCAGTATTGGATTGTTTGGTAGGCCTGTTAGGCTGGGGGAGTAAAGGCTGAATGTGAGGGTATGGAGGGACATTGCCTCAGCACGTGCACAGGAGGCTAAAGTGGGACATGTGCAGGCCTCATTGTGCTCAGTGCACGATCTGAGGGAGTGTTGTAGGGTTGAGCCATTTAGACTTAAGTGATATGTGGAGGCGTCGGAAGGGCGAGGTGGTACCCTAGGTTGCCAGTGGTGGACTTGTGTCCCTATAGGACAGGTGCTAATTGGGTCTCGGCCAATTCCTGTTTTGTCTGTGTTTTGCAGCACGTTGCAGTGAGACTTGCCAGTTAGGGGGCGATTGGAGAAGTGGGGGTGGTGGAGGGTGGTGAGCAGAGTGATTTGGAGGTTCCACTTGTGTTTGCGTGATGTCTGGCAAGTGATCACCCATTTAGCAGTGTCCTGCTTATGCGGGGCGGAGGAGGGATGATCCGTTTGTGCTGGCCATGCAGTTCGAGGTGTGTGCAAGCACAGTCGCAGCATAGTGCTGCAGTGGAACCAACTGGCTGCCAAGTCTCCAGCTCGCCGGTGAATCCGTGTGGAGGGACAATTTCTAGGGCGTGCTTATAGCATTACCCGTGTAGTCCCAGCATGGCGACCGTGGCATGATATTGCTGTAGAGTGAATGGCCCGTTCATATGTTCTGCTTGGACGTTGTAATGAGGGAGGGCTGGGATGCGCTCTTAGAGTGGGTGAAGCAGAATGGCGGTGGCATGCTAGGCAGCAGTGAATAATTCTGTGTCAGTTCCCTTACCTCTGGGATCCATCTTCATTAATGAGTGGTACACTTGTTAGGGCTATAAGAATTAACCATGTTGTGGATGTCCCTATATGCGCATGAACGTAGCCTTAGTCTCTTAGCCGTGCATGCGTGTTAGTCTATCATCAGTGTTAAGTGTCTTGTCCGTGCGCATGCGTTACCGAAGGTCGGGTATGTCTCAGGACAATTTTGAGTTGCGCATGCACCTCCGGCTGTGATTGCCAGAAAGGGGTGGTGTTTCCAGTTGTCATGTAGCCAGTAATGTCCGGAGGGTTCTAACAGGTGACTGTGCAAAATTTGGTGCAGATTGATGAAACTGTGTGGAATTGTATAGGGAACATACGCAATGCCACAAATCCACACATATTCACTTTTATGAATATTATAGGGTGGCGATAGCCGACCTATAGTTAAGGTGAGGAGGACTCCCATAGGCACACCCTCAAAATTCTATAGTTAATAACTTTTGATTTGAGTAACGGATTTGACAGAAATTTCTAACGTGATTAAGGACTTGCTGGCCCCACCAGACTGCAAAGTTTCATAGAAGATTCACAAAAAAAATTAAAAAGTTATTAAGAAGACTAAACACTTTTTTTCTTAAAAATTTCGGCCTACTTCCTATTAATTTTCCAATAGAGAAACAAGGTCAATTTTGGCCAAAGCGCACAGCCCACACCGCTCGACATATTTGACCAGGTCCAAAAAAACTTGGGCACAAAGCTTTGAATCGCTATCCGTGTGTGGTTTGGGGTTATTCCGTGCATTAGTTATTTAAATATTTGATGGAGAAGGGGGTGTCCCCTTCTCAAAAATAGATGGCTATATCTCAGGGATTTATCCGAAAGTTATTTTTTTTTAAATGAAACAGCCGCCATCTTGTCTTTCTCTCGATGCGAGAGATATTGGAGGTTATAGGAAAAGGAAACGCAGGAAAATAATTATTTGCAGGTCAAAAAATATGAAATGCCATCAGGCACCAAGTGTAATTTGGGAGTTGGAGGGGGTCTAGGGACTAAGTTTGCAACACAAAGCTTTCTGTAGCCTCAAATAGCCGACAGCTCAAAGCAAACAGCATCACATCACAGAAACAGCATGCATTGTGGGATGAGAGCAGGGAAGGTGAGCAGGCCATCTGGGGAGTGGGGGGATGAGTGAGGCACTTGGTGAGGGCCTGGAAAGCATTTTATTTCCAGTAGTTTTGACGATATTCACGGTTAATACCCAAGGTTACTGTTTTTTTAAAAAGAAAATCCTATGCTTTGTTAGAACCTGTTACTATTCCATGTATCATAAAGGATGGAGAGGGCTATTCTTATTCTAACTACATCATAAAAGGAAGTACAGTTGGCATTGATGGATGTGCAGTTCAGTTGTACAGAAGAACAACACCGGGTGCATGGATTTAAAACATACATTTCAGATGATAGACCTTTCAGGGCTTATGTCTTGAAATGCACTTCAGGCACCCATGTAGATGGAGAGCTGAGGCCCTTGCCTTATGCCCTCAGGCCACGTGGCTGTTGGGAGCCATTGCTTAATTGAGCATCCTGTGCATGCCTGACACACAAACTTGAAGACCGACCAAAGCTGCACAGCACTTGTGCTCACAAGCTCCCCGTTTTGGGCATTGTCCGCTGGGCATCACCCAACAATCCTGCCTATGTATGTATGTATGTATGTACCATTTCCTCTATTAAAGCTTTGAAACTGGACTCAACAAGGAATTTCTTCTTTACTCCCTTCTACTCGCTGATCAAGTCAGCTAGCTTGGCACCAGAGAACAGGCTAAGATAGAAGCCTTTGTGTGGGATCTATGAGATTTCATTGTATCCCAACTCACTGAATCCTGTTTCACCACATTTTATTAGAGTTTGCTCTACTGCAAAAACACAGGGGGAGACCCCCAGCACCTTCCCTCACCCATTTCCCTGTGTGCCCCTCCTATATGCCTAACCCAAACCTACCAACGCCTACATACTTCCAGTAAAAAACACAGTTCAAACAATGTGGTAAAAAACGGGATTTGGCCAGTTGGCATGCGATGGAAGTGTCTGATTATTCAGCCAACGGATGGCATTCCATGGCTGTGGTAGATCCTTCTTTATTTTATTGTTTACAATGTTAGCCATCTTTCCACTGAAAGTGAACATTTACTGGGAAAACAAGATTATTCTATCTCGCAGTATTTTCAGGAGTGTGGCCATAAAGCTCGGAGGATCTGGCAGCTTCCTTTTCTATTCAAGATATGTTCATATCCTCTGCAGTTTGTCTGGAGAATAGTTTCTACAGGGGCATTGCCCTGCTGCTTTCTGTAGACAATTTTGACTGTTTGCGTTAAATGAATTTTCCAGTGATCTTCAGTAACATTGATGCTTGTTGCTTTAGTCTAAACAACAACAGTACTTGTGATTTCTTCTTCAGGGATAGGATTGTTCTCCCTGAACTCAGGGCATCAGCTTCTTCAACCCCCTTCCCGCTCCCCCTCCGTCCGGTCCATTTCCTCATCACTAGCATCTTATGGGGACAGCCTTTTAGGACAGCTTGCAACAGAAATGGATCTTCATGTGTGCTCTGGGTTTAGACTGTCAACGTTCAGATTTTCCTTTGTTTTCAAGCTCATTGATGATTTGACCATTTGTTGATCATGGGGTTGGCAGCTGGTTTTATTCGGGGTCTGCTGTATATGTCAATGACTTTCAGCTTTAGAGCACTGTCTTTGACATGCTATGTTGTTCTTCCAGGTCTAGCACGAAGCTAGTGATATGTGATGGGCCTGGCTGTGTTATTTTATTCCAGCTTGTTCACTTTGGATTGTTACTGGGTGACCTCTCTGAAGAGCTGCACGTAGCCCAGTTGAGAGGTAAGTCTCTTTATTTGAGCCCGTAGAGTGACAGCTCGTCCTCTCACCAATTCCCCCAACTAATACAGAACTCCCAACCCCAACATTCCAGAACCAATCTACATCAAAACACTCTCCTTCTTGGGCTGTCAGCACCCCTTTTGTCACCACAATGATAGACACCAAAGGCTCAGGTTCTTTTATTTTCTACAGGGGTTTTCTCTTCTACATGGTCGGCATCCTGTCACTCTGAGAGGACCCTGAGATCTTCCTCTCTAGCACCTCTGAGCATTCCAGAGAAGTTGGGGTCTGTTGGCAAACTTTCCCAAAGTCAAACTTGGTCATAGGAATTACCACCAGTTGCTGGCATGTAATGAAATTGGCCTTCGGGCACTAATCTGTTATATTGTCCACCACACCAAAAAGAGAGAGCAATACATTTTGGGCCTCATTATGAGGTTGGAGGTAGCCTTGCCGGTAAGAGCAGCAATGCTACCTCCATACCGGCATGAAAGTCCGGCACCCGCAAATGGGCAATTACCGGGGTATTCCGACCCTGCCGGACCCGGTAATTGCCCTTTTGCGGGTGCCGGTAGATCCCCATTCTTATTTCAGCCCCATAGTGCTCAATGGGAATGGGGATGCCTGTAGCACAGGCACCGTTCATACCGGTGCCTGTGCTACAGGCATGCTGTGCTCGCGGGTGCCTTTCATTCCACCAGGACATACCTGGTGGAATGAAAGGCACGAGCGGCACAATTCAGAGTTTGCCAGTCCGGTAACAACGGTACCGGCAAGCATACCGGTACCGTTGTTACTGGACTGGCAACCTTGTAATGAGGCCCTTTATCTCTTAATATGAGGAATCCAAAAGCACCCACACTTGAAGGAAAGTCATGTTAGAATTGGACAAATGGGATCCCCTTTTTAGTCTGAAGGGCCTAACCTCACAAACCCACAGAGGGGTGGTTAACATCACTGAGCTACTCCCCAAGCTAATGGATGGTAGACCTTGAGGAGAAATATGGGGAATCCCTAGAACACCAAACTGGGTGTCCACTCTAAGGCAGAGGCAGTCACAGAGGGCTTCCCAACCACAATCCTACCCATGGGCAGGCCCACTAGCCCAAGGACACTAGAACCCCCATTGTTCATGCAGAGATACTGGTCCATGAAAGAGGTACAGCTGACCTCACTCTACCCTTAAATCTGTTATGGACAACCACAGGCAGCGTGGGATAGACCTAACCCTTAAAGAGGCTCCTTCCCATCTGGGAAACACACTGGGAGATCCATTCAATTTCTCTAGCCAGACCCAAACATCTAGTTTATGGGATGAAGACACTCCCTTTAAGGAAATCATTTTGCACCACTTCAGAGTTCCTGGCAAGCAAAGAAAGGCATTTTTTCCTTAGCACTTGTGGCTGGGATACCCTATAACAGTGTGATTCATGGTCTTGTGGTTATAAAGTCACACTTTAACAGAGAAGGATCTGCGCAACTGCTGAACAAAACAATCTCAGTCTTCCAACGTCATAGGGATTTCAGATTTTAAAATCCTCAGCGATGAAGGGGGCGCAAATACCACAGACACTTTCCCATGTTAACCGGAAACTCCCAATCCACGTGCTGAGAGAACAGGAGGACCCACACTCATGCAGGCAATGGAAGCAGGACTTCCAAGACTAGGGGGACTGACTTCATAACCAACCATGGCCCTGTGGAAATCCAAGATTGCCACAGGGCCGGCAGGCACTCGTATAACCTCCGGCCAGCCTCCTTCCAAGCAAATGATCACCCACTTGTGATCCAATCACAAAACAACACCTCTCTCAATACAAAGGTGTCCTTATGATTAATAATAACCACACAAGAGGAGGAGGGACTATAACATAAAGCGCAGCCAGATCAACCAAGCAGTGTTGGTTGTTGGAGTTGGGGGAAGGAGTTCGGTAGAGAGTAGTGAGGGGGGGGGGGGGAATACTGAGAGGAGATCTGGAGGTTGCAGGGGAGAGCTATAAGGAGGTTGAAGTAAGAGAGAGTTCTCATCTCAGGGCGAATATGTGGTGGAGAGTGGAGGAAAATAGGAGAGAAAGTTAGGAGTTTGGATAAGGAGAAAGTTACCACAGAGGAGGAAGAGGAGACAGCAGAGGGAAGCTTGAATGAGAGCTGCGTGTCATCAGCATAACCAGGGGCGGGCTGGCAAGGGGGACAAACGGGAAATTGCCCCCAGGCTGGCTGTGTTGCTGCCCAATGGGCCAGAGCTCCACAATGTAAAAATAATAATTGAAAAAGACTAAACCCCTCAGAATCTAGCCTGCCACAAAGGAACCGAGTGCTGCAGAGCCTGCTCTCATTCTTTGTAAATGGGATGAGGCATTCGTCGTGATGTCAGCAATGTTGTAGATGTGCCTGGATGGCCCGCACACATGGGCCTCCACAGTGAGTGAGAGGGAGAGGTGTCTAGGCTGCAGAGGCATGTTCATACCGCCCAATGCCAATGTATGCATTTAAATAACAGATTCCATGTCCCTGGGTGGTAATGTTGGCACAACTGCTTCCCATACACCATTGGTCTATTACAAGCCACAGCAGCTTATCACCACTCCTTATTTGCAGAGAAAGTAACGGTCCATCTATTATTAGAGTTTGTCCGTGGTTTGATTCTGTATGAATGCGTCCCCTGAGTTCTAGTGAATTTGTTGATCATTAGTGTGTTCATACAAAAAGAACACCCATGGATCTTACTTATATATTTATTTATTAGATTAATGGAGCGACCAAACCCGGGGGATCACAGCATTGGAACTGAGAATTGGTAAATGGCTGAGGTAATAAAGGTTTAGTCATAATTTGTTGAACAACCAGGTTTTTACCACATTTTTGAAGGTTTTGTAGGACTGTTAATTTCTAATAGATGATAGTAAAGAATTCCAAAGGGTGGGCGCTGTGCCACAGAAGCTGATGCCACCTGCTCTCTAGTTTCTGTAGCGAGGAATGCGTAGTGTGGTACTGGAAGCTGATCTTAATGAGCGCAGAGGATGTTACATGGTGATAATGTTGTTGAGGTATTTGGGAGCTTATTTGTATATACAGCGGTGTGCGATAGTAAGTGTTTTAAAGTCAATATCGGCTTTAATGGGTAGCCCGTGGACCTCTCATCTGGTTACGGAAATGTGTTCTGATCTGTTTAGGCCCAGAGCAGCATGCAGGGCTTTGTTCTGAAGCAGTTGGAGTTTAGACAAGTTAGTTGCAGTGGTACATATGAGTAGAACATTGCAATAGTCCAGTTTGCTGAGGATGAGTGGTCTGGTGAGTGTAAGGCAATTGCTGGGAGAGAGAAATTGTCTGTTCAGGCATATGAGTATGGAGTTAAAGGGCTGTGGCCGATGCTAGCGCATTAATATGTCTGGCCATGTACAGCTCTGCTTCAGGATGTACACCTAGGGTTTTAACATCCTTTAGGACGGTTATGTCAAAGCCATCGATGCAGCCATCGAATGCTGTATCTCTTGGTTTTTTAGTTGGAAGGATGAAACTACAATGAGCAACTTTGTTTTGTCGTTGTTCAGACAAAGATTGTGGGAAATCAACCAGTTTTGTATGATACTGTAAATTCTGTTTATAGTGACAGAGTCGCAGGTTTGATTGCCTGAGATAGGAATTAGGATTTGCGTGTCATCTGCAAAATTAGTGTAAATGATTCTGAGGGAGGCTAGCAAATCGAAGAGTGGCTTTGTGTAAGTGTTGTAGAGAAAGGGGGAGGGACAGGAGCCTTGGGGATGCCGAAGGGAACCAAGATGAGATCAGTGTCTGCTTCACTAATGAATATCCTTGAGGTGCAGTCACTGAGGAAGGATTTATTCCAGGTTGTGGCTTCAGGCGAAAAGAGGAAGTGAGAACTGAGGTGCTGGCAATGGGTGTCATTCTCCACAAGGTCAAATGCTGCAGAAAGATCCAAAAGTAGAAGAATGGCTAGATTCCCTGTGGCGCAGATGTTATCCATTTGGATTTCTAGTCTCGGGAGGATAGTTCAGTGCCAACGTGCTCGCCTTGGAAGCAAGACGACACGGAGCAACACAGGTTCGATCCCCGGGTCCGCGCTTAGAAACCTCTGGGTATTAAGCGCGTTATAAATAACCTATCATATCATATCAATCTATGTTTCGGCCTGAAGACAAATTGCCTAGCACCTAGCAGGCGTTGTTGTAGGTATGTTTGTACTTGGGAGTAGCATAGCTGGTCTAAAATACTGATGGGATGGGATTTAGTGGTTATAGAAATGGCTGTTGGACTGTTTTTGGTACTTACGTGTGGACACAGTTGATAAACACACATAGAAAGATGTAATGTTCAGGTATTAATTATTTGAAGACTGCAAAGTAAGTGGGACTTTCAGAGTTGGGCAGATTTTTTAATGCTGCTAAACAAAGTTACCAGCTCTAACCGTGGTACTTCTGGAAATCTGTCTTACTCAGAATCTACCACTGTCATGCCCACACATCCATGCACACGTGCTCACACCTCTCTGCAGCAAGTCCGTTGCCTCTGTTACAGAACTCACCCACGTAGATGCCCGGGATCTGGGGTTGCCACCTCTAAGTTCCCCCTCTGTCCGCTTCAGGGGTTCGCTCCCTCGGTGGGCAGAAGAGTGCTGGGGCACTGGAGAGGATACCACGGGAGGAGCCATCGTGTGTATCCAGCATGGCGATTCCCGTGGTGCCTGCACACGCAGAGAAGGAAAGGTGTCTCATGAGGAGCACCAGGGGCATGCCATGTGTCCAGGCGTGTCATTGCCAATTGCAGTCAGACACCAGCCACACCCCTGTTGCTAAGGACCAGCGTACCCGTTGCGCTGCATCAGTAACCAAATCATGTGACGCATCACGTGATCAACAGGCTCACGTGACTCACATGACAGAAGTTACAGGATAAAACAGACGCTACCCAGCAACAAAACGCTTCTCAGCTGTTTTCTTGCGGCGTGGGGCGTTACGATCAGGATTCCTGTTTACTTTGTCTTCTTTGTGTTTTTGACCTCTGGATCTTGCTCTACGGACTCCTGTTTGCCTTACCCTTTTGTGCTACACCTTGGGTTTGTTACTCCTGGTTCTGACCTCAGATTGCTTACGGATTGCTCATGGATTGTTCTTGGTTCCATACGCCAGCAGATCGACATTCTGGTTCTGACTTCGGATTGTTTACGGATTTCTTATGGTTTTCCCCTTTGAATCAGCTGACCCGGATTTGCCTTCCCGTGACACTCCATCAGTCACAGGCCTCAAGCTACAGGTGGTGCCAGCGTGGTGTAAGGGCGCTTTCTTCTACCTCCCAGTGCCCCTGTGTGTTGTATTGGCCCGCTGAGGGAACAGGTATTACCCCACAATTTAGGATACTCTATCTCCTGACTTCTGGTAGGTGTGTCTACTGTTTCCTACATATAACACATTGCTTATCTTTTTGCCATCACCTAACTTGCCCCTTTCCTTTGCAGCAGCCATCCGGAAGCCTTGTGTATCCTGTTTCTTCCACCTGTGGCCCTAATCTTCGAACAGCGAGTGTCTTTTGGTCTCGCTTTTGGCTGCTTAGGGACAGAGGTATCCTAGTTCCTCGCGACTCGCAAGTCTTGACAGACTGAGAAGCCCCCTGTCGCTTGGAACATGGATCCCTCAACTGGGGATCCGGTGGCTGCACTGGTCTACGTTCTGATATGGCTGCTTCAATTGCAGCCATTCACCAACACCTTGATACTTTTCAAAGCGAACGTCATGCTTTAACGGTTGACCAGGAATTTGGGGACCACACACATTCACCAAGTGCGCCCCAGGTTGTACTGCCCTTCACTACTCAGATCATTGTGCCCACTCCCTTTCCATTGGCAGCACCGAAAAAAATCGAGGGAGACCCCAGAAGGTTTCAGACCTTCCTGAATCAGTGCAAGCTGCATTTCTTATGTAAACCACAGTCCTTTCCTGATTCAACAACAAAAGCTGCACGTACACTCTCGCATTTGGGTGGTATTGCGACCACTTGTGCCAACCCCTTTTTAGAATGCGACAGTCCAGCACTTTATGATTTTGACCTGTTGGTAACAGAAATGACCAAAGTGTTCGACATAAGACACGAGGCCCAATCTAGAGATCTAGAGCTACTCAATTTAACACAAGAGAAATCCACTCTCATCGACTACATAACTCGGTACAATCAGTTAGCAGTAGAGACTGCTTGGCCTGAAGACAAAAAAGCAGTAGTCTTCTATAAAGGGTTAAACGATGCCATGAAAGATGCTTTGGCGGTAGTCCCATCCCTGCTGGTCCTCTTTAATGAACTAGTGGACCTAACCCTCCAGCTAGATGCTCTGAGAGGAGAGCAGAGTCAGGCTTCTCTTCAGCCCCACCAACCCCGACAGGATCTCAAGGAGAACCCATGCAAATAGGGGGGGTTTGTAGTCCAATCACGCCCACTGAAAGGGAACGCAGGAGGACAGCAAACGCCTGTTTCTACTGCAGCCTTAATGGACACTATGTCAAGGAATGCCCTAAACGCCCTCATCTCAAAACCCTGGGTTTTCAGAAAGCTCGTCCCTGAATATGGGGGCACGGACGAGCTACGATCAGACCCCAACACCAACCATACCTACACACACTGGAATGAAACCTATACTGATACAGGCCAGTTTGCTCTTTGCCCCCGATACCATACATTCAGTCCACCTTGTCATTGATTCTGGCACCACGGGGAACTATATTGACAATGCGTTAGCCCTCTCTCTCAATTTACCTTTACAGTCTAAGCCACGGCCCGAACCGGTGCAAGTAGTGGATGGTACGGCACTCATTTCAGGTCCTATCAAACAACAGACCGCTCCCTTGACCCTGGTAATCCAAAAAACCCATAAGGAAACTATAGTCTTTGATTTAATCACAACCCCCCCATTTTGGTCTGATCCTTGGGATACCTTGGTTGCGTCTCCATAACCCCGTGATTGATTGGGCCTCCGGCCAACTGAATCACCTTTCTGTCAGACCAAATGCCTTACTCAACTAGGAATGGTGGAGACGCCATCACAATTGCTAGGAGCAGTAGCCCGGCTTACTCTGGACGAACCACCCCTGATGGTTGTTGATCCACCCCAACACATGGTGGGTACTATCGTCTCTGGGTTGTCGACTGAATATCACGACTACCTGGATGTATTCGATAAGGGTTGCGCAGAGGCCTTGCCACCACACAGGCCTTACGATTGCCCTATTGATTTGGTACAAGACGCGGACATACCAAAGGGGAGGATATATTCATTATAACCTGTGGAGGAGAAAATACTTAAAGAATATATCCAAACGGCCTTAAAACCTGGTTATATCTGACAATCAGCATCACCTGCCGCTAGCCCAATATTCTTTGTACCAAAACGAGAAGGGGACCTTCATCCCTGTATTGCCTATCAATGTCTTAATGCCATTACCATTAAGAACAGGTACCCCGTACTCCTCATTGGACCCCTGCTCGACCGTTTGACACACGTCACCATATATACCAAGCTGGACCATCGAGGGGCCTACAACCTGATTAAGATCCGCCAAGGTGACGAATGGAAAACGGCATTCTGTATGCGGTATGGGCTTTACGAATATACGGTCATGCCGTCTGGTTTATGTAATGCCCCTGCAACGTTCCAGCGGTTTATGAATGACATATTTAGTGACATCATCGAAGCATACGTTGTTATTTACTTGGATGACATACTGGTGTTTTCACCCAATATACAGGATCACGTGAAACATGTCTGTGAAGTACTCTCCTGGTTACCGGCCCATTCCCTCTATGCCAAACCCGAGAAATGCCTATTCCATGTAAACAGTGCAGAATTCTTGGGGTTCCACATTTCGCCTGGAGGTCTATCCATGAACGAGTCCAAGATCTGTGCGGTATTGGACTGGCCTGTTCCCAACTCCTGCAAAGCCCTACAGTCATTCCTGGGCTTGGCCAATATCTACAGGCGGTTTATCTTTGGGTTCTCTGACATTTTGGCTCCTCTTACTGCTCTCACCAGTCTTCATGTACCCTTTATATGATCCACGAAATAGGAAGCCTTCGACAAATTAAAAACCGCTTTTACCTCGGCCCCGGTTCTCCAACACCCGAATCCCGATCTTCCTTTTATAGTATTTGTATTTGGTTTATTTATAAAGCGCAACCAGGCCCAGGGGCATACGGGCGCGTACATTTTTTGATCATGTTACATAAGAGTACAGTTACATTAGCAAGCAGTAGGCAACAGTTACAATAGTTGTGGTTACAAATAAATACATACTTTGGTATTACAGGTACAAGCATACATGTTGCAATTATGGCGGTGGGCCGAAGGTGAGACAGATACTGATATTATTTACAATATGTACAGTGGGTAGGCAGTAAATCTAAGCTGTAGGATGTTAAGCTGTCAATGTGTCCAGGTCATGAAGCCAACGTTTGGTGTTGCGTTTAAATAGGTTGAAGGAGGTTACAGACCTGATTGGAGCAGGTAGTGTGTTCCATAGCTTTGAGGCTTGTACAGGGAAACAAACTCCTCCTGAGTTATGGAGTTTGAATCTTGGTATAGACATAGGGCCTCATTACACGGTAGGCGGTGGACCAAGGTGCTATTAGCACCTTGGTCCATGCCGGTATAATACCGGCACTGCCTTGGAGGAAAGGGGAATTACCGCCCTATTCCAAGGTTGGCGGGGTGGTAATTCCCCCTTCCCCCATTGCCCTTCCCCATTCCCATTTTTGCCCCATAGGGCATAATGGGAATGGGAAGGTGCTAATTACGGTACCGCAAATTGCGTTACCGTAATTAGCACCCTGGTCCCTTTGCGGGTTGGTTTTTAACAGCTGCTAAAAAGCAGGCGTTAAAGTACCAACCCGCAAAGGGACCTCGTAGTAAGGCGGTAAGGGTTAACGGTCACCGGTACCATTACCAGTGACCGTTAACCCTTACCGCCTTCTGTGTAATGAGGCCCATAGTGTTAACTTGAGCTGTTCTAAGTGGTCTTGTAGATGTGTGTGGGGTAAGTTGGTTAGAGATGTAGGATGGTGCGAGGTTAGCCCTGGCTTTGTGGGTAAGGGCAAGAACTTTGAGGGATATTCTGTGCTCTATTGGGAGCCAATGCAGATTACGTATAGTCTCAGAGATATGCGACTTCTTAGGGATGTTGAGGGCTGCCCTAATGGCATTATTTTGAGTTACTTGTAGTTTGTGAATATTTTTGCGGCTAGTGCCTAAGTAGAGGGCATTACTATAATCTACTTTGGACAAGACTAACGTTCTAGCAAGAGTAATGCAGTTGGGAGTGGAGATAAACGGCCTACATGCGGTAATAAGTTTACATGTGTAGGTGGCTGAAGACGCTACTGCATTGGTTTGTTTGGTGAAGGATAATGTGGCATCGAGGTAGATACCAAGGGTTTTTGTATTATTAGAGACAGGGATGGGGTTACCATCAATAGTGAACGATTTGAAAGCAGTATTTAGTTTTTTTAGTTTAGCGTAAGTACCAAGGATAATCAACTCAGATGTTTCGTCATTGAGACAAAGTCCATGGTGTGCCATCCACGCTTGTATTACTGCGTATATTTCATTGAGGGTTTTGCTATCAGTTTCATAGTCGCCAGAGATAGGAATGAGTATCTGGGTGTCATCTGCATAATTAGTATACATGACACCCAGATAGTCAAGGGTATCGAAAAGGGGCTTCGTAAATACATTATAGAGCGTTGGGGACACGCAAGAGCCTTGCGGGTCACCACACGGGACTGGTGAGGATTCAGCCGAGTCAGTAGGAGAAAAGACTCTCATGGTTCTGTTAGCCAAGAAGGAGCTGATACAGGTAGTGGCTGCGTCAGAAAAGTGAGCTGCAGATTTCAGGTGGTGGCAAAGCGTTTGGTGGTTGACCAAGTCAAAAGCTGCTGACAGATCAAGCAATAAGAGCAGTGCTAGTTTGCCATTGTCTTTTAAAATTTGAATCTGAGTAGTGAGATCTATTAGGGCAGTTTCCGTGCCATGTCTACGTCGGAAGCCGGATTGCCTTAGTCCCAGAAGATTGTTTGTTTCTAGATAAGCCTGTATTTGCAGGTAGGCTGCTCTATCTAGTATCTTTAGTAAGAAGGGTACAGTTGTTATCGGCCTATAGTTGGTAGGGTTGGCTGGGTCAAGAGTGGGTTTTTTGATTATTGGGATGACCCAGGCGTCTTTTAAGTTATCAGGCACTACTCCCGCGTTGATAAGATTAGTAATGAATGGTGCCTGTTCATGAGCTGCTGCTTTGATAATCGGAGCAGGACAAGCGTCGCCTTGGCAATTCGATGGTTTAAGTTTCCTAATGATGTTTTCTACTTCCCAAATTGAGAGGAGTGAGAAACGAAATGGTTTACAGGTTGGCTCAAAGGTAGGTGACTTGTTAGGAAGTTGTTTGTGATCAGGGTCAGCGAGTAACAGGTCTTTTTTCGCATTGATTTTAGATTGTAAACGGGCTATTTTATCTAGAAGTGCCTTCTGGATGTTGCTGCACCATAGTGCATCTGTGACACATTTATCAATAGGGGCAGTCAGGGATTCTAATTCTTTTAGAATCTTAAAAAATTCTTTTGTGTTAGATTCTGCTTTTTCGATCCTTTTGTTATAGGTGTCTAGTGGAAGCCGATGCCTCCTCGTTTGCTATGGGAGCCGTCTTATCCCAGACATGCCCTAATTCTGGCCGGTTACATCCAGTGGCCTATAACTCCCGGAAGTTCAACATTACAGAAACACACTACACCATCACTGAGAAAGAATTACTGGCCATCAAAGAAGCATTTCAGGTTTGGAGACACTATCTATTAGGGGCCACGCATCAGACAGTTGTCTATTCCGATCATAGAAAACTACAGGACTTGGCCTCATTAAAATGCGTCAATAGCAGATAAGTTCGATGGCACTTATTCTTTGCTGCCTACGACTTTGTCATCAATCATAAACCAGGAACTACACACTGAAAGGCCAATGCTCTTTCTCGTTCCCCAGGGGGGGCGTTTCTCTCCCGTTTTTTCCAGAAACGGTCTTAGAGAAAAAACATGTAGTATGGCTATGCATCCCTCCTTCAAGTCTACTAGACACTATACATCAATGGACTAAATCACATCCCGAACAAATATCGGATTGGGGGTTAGTGGTACATGACGATCTTCCCTACTATCAGGATAAATTGTTTATTCCAATCACGGAATCACACAATTTAGCTCTACAGTGGTTCCACTGTGCTCCCATTAATGGCCACCCCAGACAAAGGCGCACTTTAGGTTTATTACAAGGCTGGTGTTGGTGGCCTTCGATGAGGGCAGACCTTAATGCTTTTTTTTTTTTTTAACTTCTTTTTATTGGTTTTACAACATAAAAGGAATGGGAGAGAACAGACAAAACAGAAACAAAAGTCACCCTCCCATTTTCCTTTCCCCCTTCCTCCCCCCCTCCCTCTCCCCAAAGGCTGCCGCAGTATGTTCGTGGTCCGTTGCCGCCTCGGGGCCGGCGCCGGCCGTTGTCAAGTTCGTAGCGGAGGGGCCGGTCTCCCGGTGGCCTCCCTCCTTTCCCTGGGAGTTTCCCTTGGTCTTGTCTTTGCATGTGTTTGCTGGTCTTTCCCAGTTGGAGTTGCACTGTTCAGAGTCCGCGCTGGTCACAACCTCGTCTCTTTCTTCCCGTTAGTTCTCTTCCTCTGAATTATGTAGTGCCTCCCGACGTGGGCGGTTCAATTTCTTCGTTTCCTGAGTCGCCTGGATCGCTATTGTCAGTCGTATCATCCTCGCCTCCGCTGCCAAACAGGTCTTGCACCAGGGAGTTCCATGCTTGTAGTCTGGCTCCGCTGTCGCTCTCTCCCCCTTGTGTAGCTCTCGCCCAGACTGCCGTCTCTGCTATTGCCCATTTTTGTAGGTCGGCCCACCATCCTTCCTTCGAGGGGCCTTCGCTCTTGTTCCATGCCATCGCTATGCGGCGTTTCGCTAGTATTGTCATTAAATCCTTCATTTTTGCCACGTGTGTCATCTGCCGGTGCCCCCTTGGGAACAGGCCCAATAGGTATGTTGCTGGCGTTCTTGCTGGCATCCGTATGTCTGCTGTCAACGCCTTTTCTCTCACCGTGTTCCAGAAGTCTGCTATTTGCGGGCACGACCAGAACATGTGCACCATGTCGGCCTGTTCGTCTCCGCACCGCGGGCAGCTCCGGGTTTGTCCTTCTCCCATCTTTGACATTCTCTTGGGGGTTAGATATGCTCTATGTACTATGTATATCTGCAGTTGTCTGAACCTGGCGTTTCTGGACACCTTTTTTGTGTACATGAGGACTTTGTTCCATTCCTCGTCTTCGAAGGGTTGTTGCAGTTCCTCTTCCCACTTCATCCGTGCTGTTAGTGTCTTTTTGTTGGTGTGTCCCAGTATTTGCTCATAGAGTCTGGACACCGTATGACCTCCTTCGGATATATCGTACCATGCCTCTAGTTCCCCTTCGGTGTCCTCAGGCTCTGGCATAGTGCTCCACCTCTTCTTTATTGTCCGAACTAGGCTATTGTGCAGGATGAATTGGCCCCTGTGTACATCTTGTTCGTCCATCAGGGTCTGGAATTCAGCCCACTGTCCGTCACGCCACAGGTCCCCAATTTGGGCCACACCTTTGTCTTCCCATTGTGCCCTGTACGTGGTCAGGCTGGCCACTCGGGTGTCCACCAGCCCCGCCAGTGGGATATGTCTTGAGCAGGGGTCTCGTATGCCCTGTGTCTTCCAGGCTCTTTTCCATAGTGTTCGGCCTAGTTGGACTATTTTGGGTAGGTCTTTGGCTTGGGCGGCATTGACCCATAATAATTCTCTCAGGTAATACCTCCGGAGTGTTGGCCCAATAATTATTGCATCTATTGAGGTCTCCTCGCCCAGCCATCGCACCACAAATTGGAGTTGTGCTGCCAAATAGTAATATTCAAAATCTGGGAGTTTGATGCCCCCCCACTCATAGCTTCTCTGTAGTGTGCTTAGTGCCACCCTGTTTCGCCCCCCTCCCCATAGGAAGGTTCTCGCCATAGTGTGTAGGCGCTTGAAGAAGGGCCTTGGTATGTTGTATGGGATGTTCGTGAAGTAATATAAGAGTCGGGGTAGGACTGTCATTTTTAGTAGTGCCGCCCGGCCTATCATGCCCAACGGTAGCGTCTGCCAGAATTTCATAGCCTTTTCAATTTTGTCTAAAGCTACTTGTGTGTTACCTGCGTGTGTTTCCATGGTGTCGTGATAGATGTCCACTCCCAGGTATTTGAAGGTGTTCGGGGCCCATGTGATGCCCAGAGGCGGTAATTGATCTGGCGGCACTGCGCGTAGGCCTGCCAGGGGAAACAGCACGGATTTTTCTCTGTTGACCACTATTCCAGATAACCTACCAAACGCGCGTAGCGCCTCTAGTAAGTCCTGCAGGTGGGTGCGTGGGTTCTGTATGTAAAGGAGTATATCGTCTGCGTATATGGATATCTGGTGTGTTTCCCCGTCTATCTCTATGCCCGTGTCTTTGTAATCCGTTCTTAGGAATACTGCGAACGGCTCCAGGGCCAGGATATATAACATTGGGGACAGGGGGCATCCCTGTTTTGTGCCTCGCTCTATGCCCCATTCCCTAGAAACTTGTCTACCCGTCTTGACTCTCGCTCTCGGGTCTTTGTATAGTAGTTCTATCCATCTTGTAAACCCTTGTCCAATCCCATAGTGGGTGAGCGTTCCCAGGAGCCAGTCCCATCCCACCGAATCGAATGCTTTGATTGCATCCAGTGAGGCTACAGCACACTCCCCTCCCTCCTGGTTTGTCCTTTCTATAACATAGTGGAGTCTGCGCAGGTTCCAGGACGTGTTCCGTTCTGGCACGTACCCTGTCTGGTCCGTGTGGATCAGGGTGGGTAGCACTCTTTTCAGGTGGTTGGCTAGTGCCGCCGTCAGGATCTTGGAGTCCTGGTTTATTAGGGAAATCGGTCTGTAGGAACCGCATTCAAGGGGGGGCTTGTCTGGTTTAAGGATCGGGATTATTATAGATTCTGACATACTACTCGGGAGTCTTCCTTTCTCGTATGCTTCTTCTAGTGTTTCTAGCAGTCTCGGGACTATGTCATTTTTATATTGTTTGTAAAATTCCCCCGGGAACCCATCTGGCCCCGGAGATTTCCCTGTCGGGAGCTGGGCGATTACCTCCGTTAGTTCCTCTACAGTGAGAGGGGCGTCTAATATTTGGGCCTGCTCCTCCGTCAATTGTGGGAGTCTAATTTCCGCGAGGGCTTCCTTCAGGTCCCCCTCCTCTGCCTCCTGGACCCTGGAGTATAAGTCCTCGTAAAACTGCGAGAACACCTCGTTTATTCCCTCTTGGGATCTTATCACCTCTCCCTTTCTGTTCTGAATTTCATTAATTGGCTCCCGCTTAGTCTCCTGCTTGGTTAGCCAGGCCAGGAGTCTGCTAGGCTTGTCCCCCTCAGCATGTAGTTTCTGTATATATTTCCCGTAGTCTAGCCGTCCCAATCTTTCCCAGGTCTCCACGCACTGTTGTCGCAGGGTGGTGAGGTTCTCTTGTTCCGCCCCCTTCTCCCCCGCTTGTCTCTCAGCCTTCTCGATTCTCCTTTCTAACTCATCTAGTTGTGCTAGGGTTTCTCGTCTGAGACCTCCCATTTTCCCCATCGCCTCCCCTCTGACTACCACCTTGAAGGCCTCCCAGACCGTTCCTGTGCTTTCCACACTACCCTCATTATGTTCAAAATAATCTTCTATTACGCTTTGGATGTGTTCCTGGAAGCCCGCGTCCAATAATGCCTCTGCCCTCAATCTCCATGTTGGTATAGGGGCTCTCCTGTGTGTGTGCGCCCATGTGATCGTCTGGGGGGCGTGGTCAGATAGGGTTCGCGCGTGTATGTATGCCTCAGTGAATTCCCCCAGTGTCTCCTTGCCCGTAAACAGGTAGTCTATCCGTGTGAATGTCTTGTGTGGGGCACTATAATGCGTGTATCCCCTCTCTTCCCCATGTACCTTCCTCCAGACGTCCCCGAGTCCGAGCTGGTCTAGTATCTGTTGTAGTGCTCTCGCTGGCGGCGCCGCTCTCTTGTGCTTATTGTCCGACCTGTCCAGCCGGGGGTCCAGTGTGCAATTATGGTCGCCTGCCCAAATCATCGTTGCATTCCTGTACGGGGCCAGCCGGGGCGGGAGCGTCCTGAAGAAGGCTGTAGCGTCGTGATTAGGGGCATAGGTGTTCACGAGGCATATCTCCCGATTTTCTAGCATCCCATGGACTACCAGGATTCTCCCTTCCGCGTCTTTCTCTTGGTGGATGAGCTGGAATGGGACGCCCGGGGCGACCCAGGTTATGACTCCTCTGGCGTAGTTGGAGTATGTTGCACTATACATCTGGCCTCCCCATTTTTTCTTTATTTTGGCCTGTTTTTCCGCCGTCAGGTGCGTCTCTTGCAACAGTGCAATGTGGGTCCTTGTTTTGTTTAACCAGGTATAAATCCTTAGCCTCTTGACGTATGCGTTCATCCCCCTGAAATTCCACGTGACAATTCTTAAGACATCTCGGTCCTTGTGGGGACTAGCGCTTGCGGCCTGTTCTTTCCCATGGGCTCGCTCAGTGTCTTATTCTCTCGGTGTGTTCCTGCCGGGGATCTGTGTCCCTTCTTCTGGCTGTTGAGTTTTGAATCGTCCGTTCGTTTTCTCTCTCGGGTCGTTTCTCTCTCTGTTGGCCGCTCTTTGTTGTGGGCGGTCTTGCCTCGTGCTTTCCGCCAGCTTTTTGTTTGTGGGTACTGTCCCCTGAATTTGTTTTCCTTGCCGATTCTTTGTGTGTGACAACTGTTAATTCCTCTTCCGCTCTCCTCCTTTCTTTGCGGGCTTTGCCTTAACTTCCCAACTGTTATAACTGTTAACCCAAATAACGTCAACAAACGCCCAGCCTCCCCTCCTCTGCTCGGGCTCCACCGCTTTCCAGGTGCCGCTTTTTCCTCCTCGGCCTTGCCTGTCGCGGCGTAGTGTCTTGAAACTGACACTATAAACATTGTTTTTACTGGGGCTTCTCTGTGGGTCTTGGCGGTTCCCCTTCCCCGAGTCTTGTGCTCCCTTTGTAAGTCTCTTTACTGTGGGCTTTTCAACTTGGTGGCTGTCGGTTGCTCCTTTTCGTTACTTCCCGGTAGGGCATCTCTACCGTCTTGTTCTTGCACCTGTAGCGTTGGGTGTACTTGTCGTGCCCGGTTCTAGTCTCTATTTTGCCGGGGGTGGTTTCTGTTTCGCTCGTTCCTCTCTGCCGACTGTGGAATCCCACGCTGGTCCATCCACTCCTGGGCGTCGGTCGTTGTCTTGAAGATCTGTGTTTTTCCGTCATGCAGTATTTTTAGTTTGGCTGGATACAGCAGCATGAATTTCACCCCTGCCGCTCGAAGGCGCTCTTTGGTCTGCCAGAACTGGGCTCTCTGCTTTTGCACAAGTACCGTATAGTCTGGATATATCGTTATCCTGGCCCCGTTCCTTGTGATGTTCCCTCCTTCTCTCGAGAAAGTCAGGATTTTTTCCCTGTCCTTAAAGTTCATAATTTTTGCGATCATTGGTCTTGGTGGTGCTCCTGGGCGCGGTCTTCTAGTCAGCGCCCGGTGTGCCCTTTCTACCACGAAGCCTTGGGATAGGGTCTCTGCTCCCACTTCTTGGATCAGGAGGTTCTCTATGTAGTTCGTGGGGTCCCTTCCTTCCTCCCCCTCTGGCAGCCCCACTATTCGTACGTTGTTGCGCCGGGCCCTGCCTTCTGCGTCTTCAGCTCTGCGTTCTAGTATATTAATTCTTTCCAGTGCTTCCGACATTTGTGTTCGCGAGGCGGACACTTCCACTGAGTTGCTCTGTGCTTGTTGTTCCACTGTTGTCATCCTTTCCGCCAGGTTTCTCGTATCTTGTCTAAGGAGTCCCACATCTACCATCACTGCGTCCAACTTGCCTTCTATCGACGTCTTTAACGCCCCTATGGCTTCCAGTATGCTGCTTTCCACTTGCCTGATCTCTCCTTGCGTGGCGTATGACTCCGGCGTGTCTTTCTCCCCAGCCTCTGGCTGCTGGTCGTCGTTCTTCCGGGTGAATGTCTCCATGACTGTTTGTCTCCCTCTGCCGCTTTTAGGCTTGTCTGGCATGTTAGTACCCACTGCTCTTGGCCTGTAGTTGGGCCCTGTTCAGTCTGGTTTCGTTTGTGCTTCAGTGGGTCCTTGCTCAATTCTCACACTCGCTTCCACTCTTTCCTGCGTGTGTTGCCTTTTTAATAAGCGATTTCTCTCTGTGTCTTTACCCTCGTTGTCCGTTTGCCGTGTCTCTCTCCGGTGTTCTCTTCCCTCTCGCTTTTGGGTGGTTGGAGTCTGTGCCTTGCGTGAGGCGGCTCATCCCCCAGTTTCTGCCTGTGTGGGGGGGGTCTGTTTGTGCTGGATGGATTTGTGGTTCGTAGTGACTGTTACGTTCTCTCCCCCGCTTGCTGGTTATCTGTGAGGCAGCTGGTTGGGGTGGTGTCCGGGTCTATGTGTAATTCTTTTGCTCTCCTCGTTACGACGGCGGCTACCTTCTTCTCTTATGTCGTCTCTGTTAGGTCTCGGCTCTCCTGACCTGCCCCGCGGTCTATCTCTTGTTCCCTGGGCCTGGTTCCTGTGTCTCGGCGTTACCTCCCTTCTCGGGATCTCCCGCTGCTTTGCCGGCTCTTCGCTGCTGCTAGTCACCTCTGCGTCGGCAGGGAAGGGCTCTTCTTCGGTCCGATCTGTGGGCCGCTTCCAGTCCGTGGGTCTCGACGCCTTCTTCCTTCCCCGTTTGGTGTCGCGCTGTTTCTGTAGTGCTGTCTCGGGCTTCTCTTACTGTTGCTGCCGTCGGTGCCTTGTCTCGCTGCCGGTCGGGTGATGCTCCGATCCTGCTTGGGCTGGGCGTTGATCTGCTGTCTCCCTCGGTTCCGCTCCGGACTGGCAGGTAAGGGCTCTTCTTCAGCGATCCGGTCTGTGGGCCGCCTCGTATTCTTCACTGCTTCTCCTATCGGGTTCCGCTGCTGCTACGCACCTCCGCGTTGGCAGGGGAGGGTTCTTCTGGGTCTAGTCCGTGGGCCGCCTCTCGTTCTCCGCTGTCTCTCCTCTCGAGGTCCCTCGTTGCACTGCTGAGTCTCCGTCGTTGCTGCTCACTCCCATGTCGGCCAGGAGAGGCTCTTCTGTGGTCCGGCCTATGGATCGCTCTTCGTTCTCCGTTTCTTCTCGTTGTGGGATCCCTCGTTGCTCTGCTGCTGCTCACCTCCGCTTCGACGTGAGGGAATCTGCCTCGGTTCGGTCTGTAGGCCGCTTTCGATCCGTTCTGCCTCGCCTTCCGGGTTCTCCGGTTATTCTGCTGGGCCTCCGCTGCTTCTACACTCCTCCGCGTCAGGGGAGGGCTCTCTTGGTCCGGTCCACGGGTCGTCTCCCAGTCTCCGCCGCCTCGTCTCTCGGGGTCCCACGTCGCTCCGTTGGCTCTCCGCCGTTGACGCTCACCTCCGCTCTTCTGAGGCTCGGTCTATGGGTCGCCCCTCGCCTCCGCTGCCTCACCGCTCAGGTTCTTTCGTTGTTCCGCTAGGCCTCCGCTGCTGCTGCTCGTCTCCGCATCGGCTGGGGAAAGCTGTTCTCCAGCCCCGGTCCGTGGGCCGCTTCCTGTTCTTGAGCCGCGCCGTCTTCACCTTCTCTGGGTCGGTGTCGCGCGGCTATCTCTGCAGTTGGCGTCTCGGATTTCTGCCACTCTGGTGGTACTTCGGTCCTGCCTGCGCTGGATGTTGATCGGCTATCTCGCCCGGTTCTACTCCTTCCCTTCGGCCTTCTTCGTGTGTTGAGACGCGGGTCTCTTTTTCAGCGTTGCGCACCCGCCATTTTGTTGGTGGTGCCGCGCGTCTCTCCCTCTTCTCGTTTTCGCTCTTCTGGCCTCCGTTTTTCCTCGGGTCTTCTCCCGTGTGTGCCTTGGGTCTTCCGACGCCTTTTCCTGGTGTTTGTTCGGGTTTTTTTTTCCTAATATACGCCTTTCTCAGGATCTTTGGTCGGATCTGGTGGGAGCCTCTCGGAGTCTGCTCACTCTCGCATGGCCGCCAAGCCACGCCCCCACAGACCTTAATGCTTATGTCAACACATGTTCTATTTGTGCTCAGTGCAGAAATAGGAAGGGAATTCCTCTTGTCCTACTCCAACCGCTACCTGTACCCCCGAGACCATGTCATACACTCACTATGGACTTTGTTACCGACCTACCCAAAATCAAGGGGTTTGACACCATTTGGGTGGTAGTTGACTCATTTACGAAAATGGCCTGTTTTGTCCCTTGTACAGGCATAACCTCAGCACCCAGATTGGCAGAGATGTTCTTTCGGGAGGTGTTTTGTTTTTTTGGGTTACCCACGGTCCTGGTTTCGGATCGCGGTACCCAATTCAGTTCCAAATTCTGGAAGGCCCTCACCAGTCTACTAGGAATAGATGCCCGTTACTCCTCTGCCTACCATCTGAAAACGGATGGGCAAACAGAGAGAGTGAATCAAGTAATGGAACAGTCTCTGCGATGTCTCACCCTGCAAAATCAGCAATCATGGTATCAACTCATACATCTGGCGGAATTCGCCTACAACAATGCACCACATTCTCCTCTGGGTACTTCCCCTTTCCATTCCCTGTATGGACAGAATCCTCGCACCCTGCCAATAGCAGACCTGTCTAGGCCGAATGTGCCCGCCGCCACTGCTTGTATCTGTGATATGTCCCTGATCCATGTGCAAACACTCACGCACCTCCTTGAGGCACAACAAAGCATGAGGGTGGCGGCTAATAAGAAACAAGCTCCTACACCATCCTATGTCCCGGGGGATAGGGTGTGGCTCTCCACTAGACATCTGCCACTGCCTGGCTCTTGTAAGCTCTTGCCGCATTTTGTGGGTCCGTACACAGTCCTACGTGTGGTGAATCCGATGGACTTTAGATTGTCGCTTCCTCCTGCTTGGAGGATACATCCTGTCTTTCACTCCTCCCTGCTTATGCCCTGCCCGTTTGCCTCTAGATTGTCTGTTACCCCTTCCCCAATGGTACGTGATGACTCTATGGAATATGCAGTAAATGCTATTTTGGGTTCCCGTGTTTCTAGGGATCGCCTGTACTACCTGGTAGATTGGGTGGCGTATGGCCCCGAGGAGAGGTCGTGGGAATTGGCGTCCGATGTCCATGCGCCCTTATTAGTGTCCCGATTCCACAGGGCGCACCCATCTTGCCCACGGGGTCATGGGCCCTTGTGGGGGGGAATTCTGCCACGCCCACACATCCATGCACACGTGCTCACACCTCCCTGCAGCAAGTCCCTAGCCTCTGTTACAGAACTCACCCACGTAGATGCCTGGGACCTGGAGTTGCCACCTCTAAGTTCCCCCTATGTCTGCTTCAGGGGTTCGCTCCCTCGTGGGCAGAAGAGTGCTGGGGCACTGGAGAGGATACCACGGGAGGAGCCATTGTGTGTATCCGGCATGGTGACTCCTGTGGCGCCTGCACACGCAGAGAAGGAAAGGTGTCTCATGTGGAGCACCAGGGGCACGCTATGTGTCCAGGCGCGTCATTGCCAATTGCAGTCAGACACTAGCCATGCCCCCCTGTTGCTAAGGACCAGCGTACCCGTTGCTCCGCGTCAGTCACCGAATCATGTGAAGCATCACGTGATCAACAGGCTCACGTGACAGAAGTTACGGGATAAAACAGACACTACCCAGCAACACAAGGCTTCTCAGCTGTTTTCTTATGGCGTGTGTCGTTACAATCTGGATTCCTGTTTACTTCGTCTTCTTTGTGCTTTTGACCTCTGGACCTCACTCTACGGACTCCTGTTTGCCATACCCTTTTGTGCTACGCCTTGGGATTGTTACTCCTGGTTCTGACCTCGGATTGCTTACGGGTTGCTCACGGATTGTTCTTGGTTCCATACGCCAGCAGATCGACATTCTGGTTCTGACTTCGGATTGTTTATGGACTTCTTACGGTTTTCCCCTTTGAATCAGCTGATCCGGATTTGCCTTCCTGTGACACTCCATCAGTCACAGGCCTCAAGCTACAGGTGGTGCCAGTGTGGTGTAAGGGCGCTTTCTTCTACCTCACAGTGCCCCTGTGTGTTGTATCGGCCCGCTGAGGCAACAGGTATTACCCCACCATTTAGAATACTCTATCTCCTGACTTCTGGTAGGTGTGCCTACTGTTTCCTACATATAACACATTGCTTATCTTGTTGCCATCACCTAACTTGCCCCTTTCCTTTGCAGCAGCCATCCGGAAGCCCTGGGTATCCTGTTTCTTCCACCTGTGACCCTAATCTTCGAACAGCGAGTGTCTTTTGGTTTCGCTGTTGGCTGCTTAGGGAAGGAGGTATCCTTGTTCCTCGCGACTCGCAAGTCTTGACAACCACCAGCAGAGGTGATCTTTCTGGAATACCTCCAATTCTATTTGGGAAATACCACCTCAGATGGTGGTAATGTAAAACATGTATTTACATTTGTTTTCAGCCATTGTCGGCATCAATGTAAAGGGAGAAATTGATTATGTACAGTACTGGCTCATTTCACTACTGTTAATTTTTCTTTATGCACATATGGGTTAAGTCTAGCCCTTTTATGCATTATATGGATAAGGTGGTGAGAGGAGTCAATTAGAGATGCCCACCTATTTACCGCCTCAACATGGCCATTTGTAAAAACCCTTTTCACTATGTAGAAGGGAAGCACCTGTGCTTCCGTTATGTATAGTAAAACGATTAAAAACATTTGGGGCCATTTTGGATTTTTTACCTCCACCATCAAGTTGGAGGTAAAGATAGGTGGATTTTTTACAAAACGTCTGCTTAAAATACCACCGGCGGTATTCCCATAGAATACCACTGAGAGTATATGCTCAAACCATGATTTGGGGGGTCAGTAAAATCCAGGGTATTTGCCAAATACTGACGGTTTTACTTTTACCACCCAACTCTGAATGCCCCCCTAAGTCTGTCATCGTTTTTCATGGTCTTGTCCCGAACACTCTTGTCCTATGTGACCAACAAAAGAGACACATGCAAATCAACACCAGATTCACATTTATAGATACAAAGTCACATGAACACAGATACATCCTTCCACCTATACTTTACACGTCACAAATACACTCAAACACATTAACCCAGTCACAGAAACTGAAAACAAACACACACTCCACAAATATGATAGGTCACTCTTGTTCGCTCTCCATCACCAGGCCCAAGGCGTATTCCAGTTGCAGTTCTCTCTGCTTCCGTTAGTTGAAATATGCAGCCGACTTTCCAAGAAAGTGCCACTTGGGAGCACAACAAAAAGCTGTGTCCCCTTGCCGTCTTTCGCTCTGCATTATTCAAATGCAGACCTCATAGCCACAATTACCAGCAAGACCTCGACTACGGCTTCTTGTCGTGTCTGGCAGATCAAGGTGGTCTACTGTCTAGTCAGACCACCTTGCCACTCACCACCTTCTGTTGCACTGTCTTATAAACTAGGACAATGGAAGGTGGTGAGTGGCAAGGAATAAGCTTGGTGTGATGGGCAATTAAAGGGTGTGAGTGGGAAGGACAGGAGAAGGTGTGTGCAAGGTAAGGGAAAGGGGATTAAATTAATAGTTAAAGGATGGAGCAAAGGGGGAATGGAGGTCAAAGTTAATTGTAAGAAACAGGGGATATTGAGAATGTGGGAAAGGGAAGGAGAGCAGAGGATGATTGCATTAGCAAAATAGGGTAAATAAGACAGAGGTAGACATCTGGAATGGTAGGTCAGCACGTTGACCTGCTGAGATCTATGTCTGACGTGCATGCAACTGCACCTGATTGTGGGATTAGAATGACCCCTTTTCTGTGTTCTGACCAAGTAATGCTTACTGGCTTTATGAGCATATGTTTCATTTACTACTTCTCTTATATTATTTAAGGTTGCTTTATCATGTGACTTGTTACTTTGAAAGCACACACCAGTACAGACAAAAATTATTACTATAGTTGATTTTCATTATAATTATACTCTTAGTCAGTTTCTAAGAGGTATTTGCCTCAGGATACAGACAATTAATATGCTTCCCCCTTGTAGATATATTGGTGCCTTGAAAACCTGATTTATTGAACAGGATACTAGTTTAATCCTTAAATAACAACTTTGCCAAAATCATTTGTTTTGTTTCTAATACTGAAGATGGAATAGGAGAAGATGAAGTCTCCCTTGCTTTCTGAATTGGAAACTGTGGAACTAGAAAGACAGGGCTCAAATCCCCACCTTCCACGCTTCATACATTGTGATCCTTAGCAAATCACTTTTGATCACTTGCCTTATTTTCCTTAACTAGCTGTAGAAAAAGCCTGACTCAGATGGGTTTATACTCTTTGGTGTTTGTCTATAAATAAGTGTAACAATGTATGTTAAACATATATTGAGAAGGCAGGCTGACACTTGTGGTTCTTATGTTGTGGGGGGTGGGTACACATGTTGCAGGTATGGGTTTTGTGTTGTGGGCTGAGGAGGCAGGAAGCCAGGCATGGGTATTTTGCCATGCCAGCTTATGTTTGGCAGAGCAAATCCAGACCCCCTTGTTCAGCAATGGCTCTGCTCTACCAATGAATTCTATAGCTTTGACACCTATTTACGTTGTTCTGAAACTAAAACTAAAGATGAGATGATATAGGATGGGAGGAGATGTAGCCTGTCGTCCAAACTACAAACTGTAACACATTGAAAACTGGGCTCAAATCTCACCTTTCCCATTTACCAATTATATTATACTGGTAAAATAATTGTAATATGTTTGGTAAGTGGGCGAATTCCAGGTGTCCGGATTTCTTAGAAACCACAATCATACCTGAAAAATATGTTGCATGAAAGGAAAGTAATGTCAATAATGTCTACTATATATACTTTAGAAAGTGTGCAAAGGGGAGAGATTGGTATTGACATCACTTGTTGTGGAAGTTGGGGTCGCTGCACTGTGGGTTTGGGCAATGCACTATCGGTCATAACAGTACACTTAGTTGCCAGTCCTCCCCTGAGCATAACACTGGAAGTGAGGAGCGATGGAGGAGAACATGTGGGCAAGAGGGGCAAAGTAGATGCTGAAGAGCCACAGCGAGAGGATAGTTCCTTGAGGGACGCCGCAGGTGGAGAGTGTGATAGGGGACAGAAAAGGGCCCAGATGAACCTGGGAAGGTCGGTCAGATAGGAAAGAGGTCAACCAATCCAATGCCAGGCCCATGATGACATGGACGTCACAGAGCCGATTTGTTAGGGGGACATGTCTGACCGTGTCAAAGGCAGAGGAAAGATCCAGAAGGATATGAATGGATGGAGAGTTGGAATCAAGATTTGTGAGCAAGTCTTCACGGGTGTTCAGTAGAGCAGTTTCCGTGCCTCTGGCTGCTTTGAAGCCAGACTGGTGGTTGTGAAGACAACCAACAGATTCAGTGTGTTGGATCAGTTGGGAGATGGCCAGCTTCTCCAGGAGTTTACCCGGGAAGGGGGTGATGGAGATAGCGCAGTAGGTACCTGGGGAGGTGGGGTCAGCAGAGGGCTTTTTGAGGAGAGGATGCACAAGGGAGTGCTTTAGGGGTAGCCGGAAATCAAGACTGGTGCAAGGGAGGCAATGTTGTCCTTGTTAGTTCTGTAGGAGCATGGGAGCACTTGTTTGTAGGAGACTTTCATAGAGAGAACTTGTCTAGAGACTTCATCCGGTGCTATAGGCAAGAAAGAGGGAAACAGAGAGGGGGCCAAGGGAGGCCTAGGATCTGGGAATGGAGGAGGATGGAAAGTGGAGGAGAGTGAGGACAAGATGTCCTGAGTTTTAGTTAAGAATTGGGAAGCCAGAGAAGTACAGAGGATCAGGGATGGCAAGGGAGAAGTGGAGACTGCTGTAGGATTGTCGAGTTCTTTGCCGATTTTAAACAGTTTGCCCATGTTGTTAGCTGCCCAGAGATGCGGGCTTGGTTGTGGGCCCTCTTCTTCGAGTAGATGGAGAGTCTGTAATGTCTTTGGAGCAGGCAGCAGGCCAGTCTGTCAGAGGATGTGCCTGATGCCCGCCACTTCCGCTCAGAAACTCTGGACTTGCGTTTCAGAGAGGCTAGATCGGAGTAATACCAGGTGTTGCGCTTGGAGGCAGGCTTCTTATGGATCCTCATGACATGGGCAAAGATGTCCGGGGTCCTGGTGATGGACAGGTGAAGATTAGCAAGGGCTGAGTCAGTGTGAGAGTCAGTGGCAGGAGCCGGAGGGGGAATGAAAGTGGTGGCAAAAGCAGAAACTGACACTAGCTTCATTGGCGAATGACAGAGAAGGAGACTGGCAGTGCAGGCAGAGGTTTTGCCCCGGGAGCTAAAAGATCCAGGTGAGAGGACAGGAGAGGATGGTCAGACCAGGATAGAGGTGTAGTGAGAGGGTTGGAGATTGGGATGTCAGATGAGAGGAAAGCATCCAAGTTATGACCGGCTGAATGCGTCGGGATTAATGGTGAGGGAAAGAAAGTCACAGAGGCTGCAGAAGAGTCCAGTGGCCGAGTCAGGAGAGTCATGGTGAATATTGAAGTCTCTGAGGAGGAGAAGCTGAGAGGTGGAGGAAAGAAGAGAAGAGGAGAGGTCAGACCACTTCAAGAAGAAGAGGGTGACCGGACCAGGGGTCCTGTAGATGGTGGAGAGAGTCAACAAGAGGGTGAGAGATAAACCAAGCCTGGTGACGAGGCATTTGAAGGAGGAGTAGGACTGAGTGGGAATGATAGTAGCAGGGAGCCATTCAGGGAAGATCCAAGCCACTCCTCCTCTAGGCCAGTTAGGCCTAGGCTTAGAGAGGATCTTATAGGCCTCAGAGAGGAGTGTGTCAAAAGCAGAGACAGTGCTGACAGTGAACCACATCTCATTGAGAGCGAGAACGTTGACATCAAAGTCTTCAAGAAGGAGACCGATATCAGAGGAATGTTAGACAGCAGAGCAAGAATTGAGGGTAGCTACATGAAGCTGGTTGCAGTATCCAGTCTTTATAACAACATTTCTATATAGAGATGCACATATACCGAAACATTTACAACGACAAACCTTAACGAAAATGTATGTGGCGGTGGTGGGGTAAAGGGTTAAATATTGTGGGGAAACGGTTGGGGTGGGTTTTAAGTGGTGGGAAACATGGGTTAGAGGGGGCTCCCCACCCCCAAAAAAATCCAGGAATTTCTGGAGACCCACAACGTCCTCATCTACCGTCAATCTGGCTTCTTCCCTCGATTTGGCACAGAATCTGCACTACTCGACCAAAAGAATCAACTGGATGGCATTCGTGATGCAGGCAAATTTGCTCTCCTCCTCCTACTCGACCTATCGGCCGCATTCGATCTCGACGACCACCACACCCTATGCCACCCCATCTCCACTGCTGCCAACTTCTTACCCAAAGCTACCAACTGTGTTGCGTCCTTTCTAGCTGACAGAACTGCCCAGGTTTTCGCCGACACTGCTGCTGCTCCCCCTTTCCCTGTCTCCTGCGGCATCCCCCAAGGCAGAGGCTTTTTACGTTTTGAAAAATGAAAGACCATGTCAAATTGAATACCCAGGTTAATTTCCTTTAAGGTCTATTAATATCTCATTTATTCTGAAAAGTTCTGCATTAAAATGTACCACATAAACCCATTATTTAGGGGGGTAAGGTGAGAGCAAGGAAAAAGAGATATGTAAGAGGTAGTTGTGGAGGGATAGGGATCAGTAGGGCTGTGAAAGAAGACCTAAGAATGGAAACGTTTAGCACTGTTTAAATCGCTCTTCAAATAAAACTACTTTTTATGTCCTGAGATAGGAGGTCTGAGGCAGGCAGGAAGAGTGTTAAACAGCGGGACAGGTAAGATGAGTGAGAATATAGGAAAAAGGAGAATTGCTGAAATAAATATAAGATGGGTAAGTCTTCTTATCACTTTGATTAACATATTCAGAATAACAGGGAAGATCACATTTAAGCAGTAATGTAACAATAAGGCTTGTATGAAGACAAAACATCCTTACAACCAAAGTAAACAAGTCAGATAGACTGTTTCAAAACAGAATATTGTTATGATTACAGAAATATTTTAAACTGAAGGTGACTGAGGTAATAATGTAAATTATGACTGTTAAATTGTTTGCTTTAGTATGGGTCATATCTTTATTACTTGTGCCAAACACATCTGTTGTATTACCTCCTAACATGCACATGATTTCAGAGCTATTCTACATAACGTTTTCCATAGCACAACAATTTTTTTCTTTTTTCTTATTTAGTACAACAAAGTTTGGATTCCTGATCCGGATGAAGTGTGGAAGTCTGCCGAGATATTAAAGGACTACAGAATTGGAGATAATGATCTTCTTCTGTGCTTGGAAGATGGAACTGTAAGCATGTAGTACTTTCTATTCCCCCTTGATGTCATAGTTCCCCTAAATATTTAACATAAAAAATTGGGGATGTTTAACCTTTACAGATGTGCTTAAAATAACTCTAGGTGTTCTAGCATGAATGCTAGAATATTTCCAATTTTCGTGGAACAATTACCACCTGGGAAAAATATGTCCCAGTTTGTAGTACTAGTGCTCCAAATTATTAAGCCAGTGGAAAAATAAATGTACTTGCTGCACACACTCTTATAAATGTGTTAGTTGCTGTAGGTCAATTATGTTTTTAATATTATTATCACCAGTAGTGTTTGGGTCATTATTTGCTAAATGACACTTCTACGAGAGTTCCTAGACGCTACTGTCCCAAATTTCTCGTGCGTCGCATGGTTCTATCTCATATGAAATAGATTATCACCTCAATGTGTGTCTACATAATATATCATAAATTGAACCTTTGTTGCGTCGTTTCTAGCTGACAGAACTGCCCAGGACTGCGGACAGGCATGATTTTTCAATGCTACTCTCAGTGGTAGGAAACAATCAAATGGGTGGCTGATTTTATTTTTGCCTGAAAGCTCCCCTTCACTTTGTACTTTGACCATGAGTTCACTGCGACACAGGTGTGCTGATGTATTTTCACCTTCTCTGAATGGGGATAGTAGGAGGAGGCTAGGAAAAGATTGCCTATCTATCTCATTCATAGTGACCTGAATTAAGGAGGTGGAACAGGAAGTGGCAGAGCCCAGCCATAGATCATCAGTATGGCTTTCTGATCTTTCTTAACTTTAAATGTATTCTAAGCAATCATCCATACTTATCAGGATATCTATTTCACATTAATGGATTGCTTTTTTTGCCACTATATTTGTGCCGTCATAAGATATGTTCTTTCCCGTGTTTCATATGTTTATCCTATCCAAAGTGCCATGACTTTCTCAGGTATGTACATCAAATAATGAAAAAAAGCGTAAGTGTACAAAGATAGTTTATTTACTCAACCTAGAAACATAGACATCAAGACAGGCTTCAGGCTTCTACTCATTGACTTACACAGAGGAAAACTTAGTTTGTTGAGCCATTCACCTATATTACACTCAAGATGCACAGCTTCTCGAGATCACAAGCTACACTTATGTATCTTAGGTGAGTGAGTGGGATCATTAATGTAGCACATGCTGCAAGATAAATTGCTTCTTGCCCTAGATGGGCTAATTAAAACATTTGAAAATTAAAAGACTGGCCCGGGAGGTTGCTCAAGGTGCTCAAGATGAAGCAACCATACTCAATGACCTATCCCTGCTGTTCTTGAATGTGTGAAAAGCTCTGAATAACCTAGCGTTCCCGAACAAGTATTGTTTAAAGATAACTGCGATATTCAGAACTGGTCCCTGCAAAGCTTTGCATGCAAAGAACAGATTGGATCTGCAGCGGTTTAATGCACAGAAAGGGGAAGGAAGGAGCGGGGGTGACAGCGGGGGTGACTAACTGGGCCTCATTATGAGTGTGCTGGTCTGGAAACAACGGTGCTGGTAATCCTACCGGCACCGTTGTTTCTGGAACGGCACCCGCCTGCGGGCTTCCGTGTTCCCCATTCCCATTGAGTCCTAAAGGGCTCAATGGGAATTACAAAATTACCGGCTCCTTATTTCCCGGCCGCTGGACTCAGGATATCTCAGTGGCACCGGGAAGTCAGGCGCCAGTAATTCATTACGGGTCTGGTGGCAACCTGCCGGTTTTAAGGCACGGTTACCGCCGGACCCATAATGATTCGTGTCTGAATAGGAAGACCAGGATTTCTTTCATTCATAATCTAGTAGGATTTCTGAAGCATGTTTGCTGCCACTCATACTTTTCTCTATTGCTCTACATACTTTCAAGAACAATCAAAACACTTACCGGCAACGCTGTATTAGCCCTACATAGAACGTGCATATTTGACCACATGGAAAGGCACAGATGGAAATTTTAATTTTATGAGCAGGAGCTAACAGCAGCTCTGGGTTATCAAGCATTACCCTGTAAGCCAAGATATCTCTGGAGAACAAGGAGCTCGAAGATGGTGTTCTGCAAATCTAACCTGCACATGAAATATAAACTATAACTTGATGCCCATTGTATACCACCCACTACATTTTAAATGCATTTAGATGTGTCCTAAGGCTCCTTTATACACATTACCAAACACACAAGAGTTAATGTCACACTTGTATGTTTGTGTGGCATCAGTTGCCATGGGAGTTAAAAGTAGCTGCTGGTAGCTGTTTGTGACACACTAACTAGGCTCTTGTAGGCTTCAGCCGGAGCTAAATATCTCCAAGCAGTACTGATCCCTGAAATAAATAAATCCAGTGTGACCATACAATTTCCGAGGAGTCGATTCAGGTTATCTCCTTGTTTCACTTACAGCTCTATTTTCAAATATAGAATCCTAATTATGGTGGGTACTCCATACTAAGAAATAGTAACTGTTTCACCTGAACCAAACTCAAAAAATGAATAACTGTTTATGCAGTAAATGGGGATTGTTATGACTGCATTGATTGAATTAATTTCTACTGCTTTTTTTATCTTCAATAGGCAATTGATTATTCAGTTGAAGAGTCAAAAAAAGTCCTGCCGCCGCTGCGAAACCCTGATATACTTGTAGGTGAAAATGACCTTACAGCACTCAGTTACCTTCATGAACCTGCCGTGCTGCACAATCTCAAAGTTCGCTTTGTGGAGTCCAAACTTATCTATACGTATAGTGGTAAGAAAGATTGGGATGACCAATCACAAGTTTCACATACATACCATGCTGTTGAGTTCAAAATCCGAACATCAAAATTGACTTTTGTACCTTTTGTACCTTTCATACCTTTTAAATGCAAATATATATATATATATATATATATTTAAAAAACGTTTAACAGAAAATTGGTACAGTGCTTAGCAAATAATTAAGTTATTTTATTATTATCCTAAATGTACTTTTCATACAGGAAATGGGCAATATATATTGCTGGAAGTAATTCTGTCGCCTTACCACCAAAATGCACCTATCTCGGCATACCGCTGGTGATGTTTCTGGCAAAATCCCGATGGAGTCCTATGGAAACTAACATGGCCGAAGCATCACTTGTAATCCGGTGGAAATAGGTGGTACCGATTATTCTGTTTGGTGGTATCTCTTTCGGCTTTACTGCCAAGATACCACCAAACTTGTAATGAGGCCGAAAGTAAAATAGAGAACATCATTGACAGGACATGATATGATATGGTATTTGTAACGCGCCTATACACAAGTGTTTCAAGGCGCGACGAGGCAGGGACGGAGGGAAACAAGGGGAAGACAGACAAACGATCCTACTAGGCCAGGTGTCATTCAGATCGCGCAAGTGCAGAAGTAAGGGGAAAAGGAGAAAGTGCAAGGGGAGGAGGTGGGGGGGAAAGTGCAATACAAGGTAAGTAGCGTAATAAAATAATAAATAATAAATAATAAATAATAAATAATAAATAAAAGGGCCAGCTGGTGGCAAGTGCGAGGTAAGTGCAGAGCAAGTGCTGGGAAGGGGGCTGTAGGGATGCAGTGACAGTCCCACAGTGCAGGGGGAGCCAGGGAGGCAGTGCAAGTGGAGAGTGGCTGGGCCCTGGACCGAGGTCGCTAAGAGTGGCCAAGATGCAGGTTTAGTGCAGAGTTCAGTGGGGAGTTAAGCAGGTTTAGCAGGGGAGAGGGAGAGAGAAGGCAGAAGCGAAGAGGAAGGTTTTGAGGTGGTTCCGGAACCGGAGATGGTTCTCCTCAAGTTTCAGGGAGGCAGGAAGGCTGTTCCAGAGGGAGGCCCCTGCTGCAGAGAGAGATCTACCCCCAGCTCGTTGCTTCGAGAAGCGGCTGACCATGAGGGAGTTGGAGACGGATGAGCGAAGGGCTCGTGAAGGAAGATATTTAGGAAGAGAGAGTTGAAGGTATTTAGGCCCCAGGCCCCAGACATGAGGGTGGGCTAATTGTCCTCTGCAGTGCCTAGTGACAGGCCTGCTGCCTCTTGCTCTGTACTATGACCTGGCACTGTACGTACAAAGTTGTTGTTTAATTAAGACATGAGGGTGGGCTAATTGTCCTCTGCAGTGCCTAGTGACAGGCCTGCTGCCTCTTGCTCTGTACTATGACCTGGCACTGTACGTACAAAGTTGTTGTTTAATTAATGTGATATCATAGATAATAATCTTATGAATCGAAGGCGAAGTCAAGCAACAAACATCTAAGCAAGGCCTAATTAACTGTATCCTACATTAGGAATTGTCTGGGAAACCAGGCTCACAAATCGATGTTGTGTGATGACAAACAGAGGTGTCTTTATTCCTGGTCATGTGAGCCAAAGAAAAACAGCAACCTGCAACGAACGGGACCTAACCGCACTGATCTGCTCTGCCCTCCAGACCTCTTACCTTTTTTTAGGTCAGGCAAGAGAACATTCTAGAAGCTACTACTAGGGTTTCTCAGCACACTTATACTGCCTTGCCCCAAAACAACTTTATGTCCACTTTGCTTATGATGACATGTAACGAGTTACGGTTATCCAATTTAAATCAAAGTTCATTGGACCTCCACTCCCATGATGCCTTTCAGCTGTTTATGAGTAGGGTTATTGTTTGTACCAGTCCAGGCTGGTTTATTTAACCATGTGGGCCAGCACTTTTCAGTTCAGTCACTAGAGCACATGCTCAAATGAGTTCACTGAAAATCAAGCAATTTCACAGCCAAAGTGGAATTTTAGAGTCATGTTGCATATCTGGCTCTTTGATATTGCCAGAAATATTATGAGTGATTATAATGCGAGCATAGGTATATCAAAATCCTTGTAACCAATCTATGTGCCTTATTACTTGGCCCTCAGCCTTACACTATATGATGCAAACTGAAAACACTTACATTAGTATCCCATGATATGGAATTTTATACTTGGGATAGTTTGGATTTTACTATCCACTTTCATAACCAGTTTTCCTTAAAAGGAAAATGATCCTGCATCAATGCAAAACTTGAACTCGGTACAGGAAAGACGACTTAGTGGCAATGACAAGAGGGCCTTTGCTGACACATTAAAGGGCTCTTGCAATGTTTGAGGTCTTCATTGGTCACCTCAAATGGGAGATCATCCACCTTATTTTGTTCAGTTTGGGAGAGAATGCTCAATCGCAAATTTCTCAGCTACATCCTGAATGTGCACATGACATCCAAAGTGTCGACCTAGCCTGAAATTGGCTCAGCCTGCATCACCACGCAGTGGGGTGGAGACGCAGTACAACCAGCGGAATTTAATTTAGGGAAACCACTATCCCAATCTGATCACAGTGACAATAGGTAATTGCAGGTGTCTTCACTCCTAAGTAGGATAGACCAGTGGGAGGAGCAAGGCACCTATCTGTGGAACAAGCAGTGTGACATAGGTGCAGCTTTAAGGAGTTGGTGAGCGAGTTGCAGAGGTTGCTGGAGACAGAGCAGGGAGAGGTGGAGGAAGGAGGTCAAAGAAGGAGTTTTTAAGAATTGAGTTGGAGGGTGGAGAAAAAAGAAGGGGGGCAGCATAGTATAGGCATAGAGGAACATCAAGGAGGAAGGTGGCTGGAAGCTGAGAGAGGAGATGGAGAAAATACCAAAGTAAAACACTGAGAGAAGACCAATTTGGAGGAACATCAAAGATGGAGATGATATTCAGGAGTCAGCTGGAGAGGAGACTGCAAAAGGATGATTATTAGTCTCTTGGTGGAAGCTCTGGGGTTTTGCCAACCACTACCGTGCCCCAGCCTCTACTCTTCTGCGGGCTTAACCTGTGACTGCAATGGACGGAGAGACCAGGCAGCAGGGGCCTTCCCAGAACACATGGTAAGAAGCAGAGGACCAGAGTTCATTAAACAAAAAGGAGACAAAAAGTGTGAGGAAACACTTAAAACCCACAGGACTGTTAGTAAGTGTAAAATTGATCATCTTATATTACCAAAGAGAAAATGCAGATTCGGATTCAGAAGATAAGACTCAAACTGTTTAACACAAGGCGAAGACCTCCTTTTGTTGTTGGAGCTTTATGTTGCATTTACCTTGTTTGGTCAAAACCTAAAAATGGCCATAATAAACCTTGCCTCGTGTTGATCCTACTTTGCTTTGTGACAGAGGGCCACCAATATCTTTGTATCCCTGCATGGGGTGGGGCAGACAAAGGCGAAGAGAGCTGCTTTGCCTGTGAGCTCCATCATACTGAACTCTTCCGAGAGGAACACATACACCATGAGGTATGGAGGGAGTACAAGTGTGACTAAATATGGCGAACAAAACTGGGGAGAGGAGATTATTTCTTCCGCATCACTCCCCAAGACCTGGGGATGAACAGTGATGAAGGTGCTGAGTCGCCCTGGTGCTTTGACGAATCGAGAGTATTCACTTCTTCTCCCCGGGGGAAGCCCCCCTTTGAGGGTAGGGAGGTGAGCCCGCTCAGCAAGACCCTCCCTAGGGGTCTGGGCAAGTGAGGCTTCAATGGCAGGGACTCTCCACCCTAAGTGGACAAGGACTCTAAGTCCCACAAGGAACTCCCTATGCAAGCCACCTTATCTGCATATATGGGACTGCCTCCAGTAATGAATAATGTGGCTTCCTTTTGTTTGGTACTAGGCAATGCTGGATCAACCAGGACGCCTGAAGGAAAAGGGAATATCCCTTTCAGAGCGAACTTGAATGTAAGAAGGATGAGTGGATCGGAAAGGAGTAGGGGGAGTGATGTGCAGGGGAAGCCCTGTGGCGTAGCTATGCCTTGGAGGCGCATAGCAGAGTGGAGCCGTGGACCCCACAGCAATTCGAGAAGCAGAGAGCGCCAGAGCAAGACGCCGGGGACCCGGCAACCTGAACAGTGGAAAAGCTGCTGTCAGGACCTTGCTTGAAGGACCGTCCAACCTGATGGTGTTACCAAGGAAACACAGTGGAGGGCATAAGGCTCATATAACTAGGCCGACACCAGTATAAAATCTTAGAAACTAAAGGTCCATTAAACTATATGACATCTCAACCTGACAGACATCATAAACCACAAATATACCACATACATCTACTAAAGGAATCGAAGGTAGACCCTAGCATGGCAACCATGGTCATTATGCCGCCCTCCAAGGAGTAGCTAGAGATGGAAAATCATTTCCCAGTCATTACGCCTCTCCAAACAGGAAGACCTTAGTGACTTACTAGGACAGTTCCCCAAAGTGTTTTCCAAGCAACTTGGTAGAGTCACTAACCTCTTTCATTATGTCCAAACACTGGCAGGGAAACCAATAAACCTAAAACCATTCAGAATTCCTAAGGCCAGGAGGAAAATTATTGAGGAGAAAATAGAGGAGATGATCAAGGCTGATATCATTGAGCCCTCTGAGAGTCCCTGTTCCTACCCCATTCTCCTGGTCGCAAATCTCAACCAATCCTGGAGCTTCTGTATTGACTTTAGGAGGCTAAATTCGATTTCCACCTTAGATAATTATCCCATGCCACGGATAGATCAATTAATTAAAAAGTTGGATAGTGCTAAATACATTTCCACACTTGTCCTCACAAAAGGGTATTGGCAGGTACCCCTAAACCCAGGAGATAGGGAGAAAACAGCCTTTTCCACACCCCAGGCTTATTTCACTTTAAGGTTCTTCCCTTCGGCCTACATGGAGCTCCTGCCACATTTCAGTGGCTCATGGATACAATCTTGAAACATTTTACTGCTTTCTGTGGGACCTATCTGGACGATATAGCAGTCCACAGTAACAGCTGGCCGGAGCACTCACAACATCTATATGTCATCAGCCATGCTTTCAGGAAAGCAGGCTTGAAGGCTATCTCAAGAAAGTGCCGTTTAGCCCAGTCAGCCGTTAAATATCTTGGTTATTTTGTCAGGATTGGCCTTATCCAACCCCTGACTGGTAAAGGCAAAGTGGTGAAACAAACGCCAACCCCTAAATCGAAAAAAGAGATCTTCCTGGGATTAAACGGATACCACCGATGGTTTATCCTGAATAATTCCACCATGACAGCTAATCTCACTGAAAAACTTAAAAACTGACAACCTTAAAAGTTGACCTGGGATAAAGAACATCAAGATAGCTTTGAGGGCATAAAATGCATCCTCTGTCAGCAGCCAATACTCAAAATAATGCACTTTAACAAGTAATTCATACTGCAAACTGATGCTTCCAAAGTCGGCTTGGGGGCAGTCATTTCTCGCATGCCATACGACAGCAGGAAGTTCTTTTCCCGAGAATAGTCATATGCCACAGTAGAGCTCGAGGCCCTGGTGATCAAGTGGGCCATAGTACATTTGAGATATTACCTGACTGGGAGGAAGTTTGAGTTGATCACCAACCATTGACCCTAAACCTGGATGAGTTATGAGCTTTAGAAAAGACACTAACCCTAGAGTCATGCGATCGTTCCTAGACTACAAACCTTTTGCTTTATGGTGGAGCACAGAAAAGAAAAAGTAGACTTTTCAGCAGATTCCCTCTCAGAATAGTTGGGAAGCCACACACTTAAAGGGAAGGGTATGTGACGAGTCAAGAGTATTCGCTCCTTTTCCGCGGGGGCAGCCACCCCCTTTGAGGCTTGCGAGGTGAGCCCGCTCTGCAAGACCCTCCCTAGCCATCTGGGCAAATGGGACCTGACTGGGAGTTACCCCTCGTTAGGGGACAAGAACTCTCGTTTCCACAAAGAACTCCCTATGCAAGCCACCTTATATGCATATATAGGACTACCTGCAGTAATGAATAACATGCCCTCCTTTTGTTTGGCTCCAGGCAATGCTGGATCAACCAGGACACCTGAAAGAAAAGAGAATATCCCGTTAAGAGCAAACTTGTATGTAAAAAGGACAAGTGGATCGGAGAGGAGGAGAGAGAGCCATATGCAGAGGAAGCCCTCTGATGTAGCTACACCTTGGAGTTGGCGTAGCACAGTGGAGCTGTGGAGCCTGCTGCAATCTGAGAAGCGGAGAATGCCAGACCAAGATGCCAGAGACCCAACAGCCAAAATAGCGGAAAAACTGCTGGCATCACCACAGAAGCACTCTTATGTGCCTGGGCGTCTTCTAACTACGCTGACACCAATGGAAGTAGGAGACCTGAAACCTCCTGTCAGCAGGCATACGGTGAGCACAGCAACCTATGGAGATGCTGAGAGCGGGACTATTGTGAATCCCACAGCAGGGAGACGAGGATCCAAAGAAGCAGACCTGTGCGAGTGCCAAACCCCAAAACGCCACCCATGATGAACAAAGGTACCAAGGTGGGATGGAGAAGGGGGAGGCCACCGGGTGAACATACCTTAAATGAAGGAAGTTCTGAAAACTGCGATATTGATGTTGGGATATTAAAGAAGCATAACTGCATATATCACGAGACACCAAGGAACGTGAGTGAAGATATTAAGTATGAGGCTTTGAGAAAGCTGGAAAGAGTATCCTGGGAAGGATGGAAGAAGTTACCAAAGTTAACAGTTGAAGAATGTGGGAATCCCTTAATGAGAGGCTGAAAAGTACTATGAGTCAAGAGAACATATTGCACCAATGGCTCAGGGAAAGAGCATAGCAGAGAGACCCCAGGAGTGGTGGTGCCTAACTCATGATAAAGATATATCAAACCCCAGAAGGGTGGAGTGGAAAAAGAGTGAGATACTCCAACAAAATGGAGGGACTGTAAGAGATTATCTTAACAAAAACATAGGGAAACTTCTGAGAATACTGATAGGATTTAAACCGTCTGGCACACCATGACCCATGAGCCGTTGGCAAGAACCACAGGAGCTCATCAATCAGACACTGAGAACTAGAAGAGACCATTTTAATGAACTTGTTTCTAGAGAATGACACTTTTGTATCTGATATGTATATATATGAACTAAGAGAACCCTGAAGTAAAGCCCCAAAACAGACATTCAAAGGAAGCAGCCAGGATAGAGACGTTATTTTGGCAAACTGTAGTTATTAGGATTAGTTGTAGGGTCAGGTTGATTGAATTCTGAGCAGAAGGCATTTTTGATTTGGACTTCTTGATGATAGACGAGCACCTTCTTTAGTTAGTTTGGTTAGCTAGTAAACATCCCTGTAGCAATGGGGTAAGGTAGGCTTTTTCTTTATTATTTTGAATAAAAATGAAGAAATGTCCAATACATCTCCAACTCCTTCTTCTGACCCATCACAGTGCAATGAGGTGCCCTCACTTGATAGGGGGTGGATCAGTGGTGTGTGAGAGGCCCCCAGGCTATCTCCATGGGGTACTGGGGGAAACTCTAGGGCCAGCTGAGCATAAAGGTCATCTACCCCGGGTACCATAGACTCGGCCGGTGCCATCTTGGTGTGGGCTTGTAAAGGAACTATTTAACCTGGCAGAATAGGGCTCATCATAGGGGCTATCTAAAGCTTTGCCTGTGTAGCGGGCTAGGAGAGCAATGGGCCCAGATGCAAACAAATGAGAAAGTTAATCGTGCTGCGCTGTGTTTAGTAGTTGCCCAGGCTTTTAATTGTGCAATGACTAAGATGTCTATCCATGGAGATTGGGGTAACTCGTAGATTAACACTTGATTTCTGGAGGATTCTTTCCTTCGGGCCGGATGAGCGGAGGCGCAAAGAAGAACATCTTTCCACCTCTTTGTGAGTAAGGACATTTTAAAGTAGGTGATATGGAGAAAAGTAACATGGAGTTGTCATTCCAAGGAGGAGGGATTGCTGTGGAGCTTGACCAGGATGCTGCCAGGGAACTGTAGTCTGAACTGCTTACCAAGGGTGACCTACGCTTGCCTAGCCACACTTACATATTACAGGAAATTAATGCTAGCATTGGTAAGATTAGACAGGAGTTGTATAGTATTGGCGTCCGAGTGAATGATGATGAGAAAGTCATTCAGGACTTTCACATGAATCTTTATCAGTCACAAATGAAAATAGCTGCCTCTCGGACGTTGGGGGAAATGACATCTGACAAAATAGAGGCCTTTAAAACAGACTAAGGCAGTACAATCTATATTTCAAGGGTGTGAAGAAGGTGGCCAAATGCAATGATTTGGAAGCTTGAATGCTGCGGCTTCTGGAACCTGTGAGGGGTCAGAAATGAGAGGCAGACACAAAGTTGTGGTATTCTCAAAGTATGACATTTTTATTAAACAGAAATGGGTTGCAAAAACACCCTATCCCAAAGAAGAATTTCCCTACCTAGAAAACTAAAACTAAAGTTCAGTCTGTGTCAAGTAGTTAGTAACTTAAAAGCTATCCTTGTGTCCAAAACATTTTTATCTGATCCTCACACTAGAAACTAAACAACAAAGGTTGAAAGGGAATGTCTTTCACTTGATGTTAACAATAAGTGTTAAAAATCAAAATATAAGGATAAATCCAACACAAAGTGTTTTCCAAGGAGAAACCCTTGGATCCAGAGGCTGGTGCCCTTCCCCTGGATTTGTAGGTAGGATGACAAAAGTGACATATGACATATCTAAGACATGATATGTAAACGCTTGTCTGAATGGATGACAACAGTGACCTGTTGCCGTTGTTGTGAAACTTTTTCTAACATTATGTTTTTTAATTAAACTTTGTTTTACTTATATGATTACTCGTGTGATGCTCTTTAGCTAGTTGAATAATCTCTAGCATTTAATAGGTTTCCCCCCTTTGAGCATCTAAAGGGTGGGTCAGCTTGGTTCTAATTCCCCTCTTCTATATTGATCCCGCTTTCTAGAACCAGGACCCTCATCAACAACAAAGATCACCCATTTATTTTCTCTGGTATACTCCCCTGCCAGGAATCCTTTTATGAGGTTTCAGATCCCTTGCATACTCCCCTACCAGGTATCTCCCCCCAAATGTTAGCTGCCTGGTGTACTATTCTTTCCAGGACTTATTAGTTTCACTGTTCTTTTCACTATTTCACAGTAGCATATATTTTGAGGTGCTCAATATATATTTGCCTATGTTAACACTTACTTCAGCTTTCCCCAACATTGGCATCTCATTCACCTGTTTTTGTTTGGGGTTTGTTGCTTCACTTTGTCTTGTCAGTATTCAAATATTCTTCTAATTGGATATTGAATTGATATAGGGTTTTGTCTGCATTCAAAGATCTGTTGAGCATTGTCCATATTAGCAATCGCATTCAATTCATTAACTTGGTTGCATGGTTGCATGTGTGTTGGTATGCCCCAGGGTCCCCAACGACTTCGGGTAGACTCACCGGTGGTTCAGAGTGTCTCCGACTCTTGATGTGCATCTGCGTTGAAGCATCCTCCCTATGTCGGCTTCTTACACAGTGCAGACATTTCCCCCAGCCTTTCCTGCAGCTCTATGTTTACTCGCCAACTTTCCTCTTTGGCCTGGACTGGAGAACACTGTCTCTTGGCACTACTGTACCTCCAGGAGCGCCACTGCAGCTCCCAGTGCTTCCCCTGCCCTTCAGGAGTGTCTGCTACACCTCTTCTTTCTTCACGCCACGCTGGTAAGTGTGACTCATGTTCACGAGCCGCAGCATGGATTTGCACATTTTCTCTCCCTCTGCTTTCTCCTGCACGTGTCACACCCTGCCTCACCTGTTTGTCCTTTGAAGTCTTCTTTCTAAGAGGTCTTTCTTTCTTTCTGGACGTTCGGGACTTGTACATGTACGGACGGGTATCCTCTGTCTCCAGTGTGTAGACCGGACACTAGCCTTGGTGAGATGGTAAGCGTTCATTATTCCAGGAAGATCAGGTGAGTAATGGTCTTAAGTCCAAGATGGGTCTAGGAACCAGGGAGGAGTCGATGTACTCGCACAGTGCAGAAGGCAGAATGCGAGTACAGAAGCAGCAGGACCGAAGGCCCGGGAAGGAAGAGGGACGAGCGGATCCTCAGGCGAAAGTGCGAGGAGCAGCACAAATTGATACCAGGACGGATATGTAGGAACTGCTAACTAGAAAGGGAGTAGCACGGGAGTAGATTAAAAAGTTAGGTACGCACTTGCCGGATACTCGGAAAGGTAGCGTTGAGACGCGCAGAGCCGCGGGGCGTGTCTGTTTTCTAGGAAGTGGCAGGTCTTGCAGAAACACTAGACAGCAGCTTCTCAATGGTGTCGGCCATGTTGGTAGAATAGTGGGAACTACATTGCGGTGCTTGATGGACCATGAAGTCCAAAAAGGGCGGAAACGGCGAATCATGACTGCACAGTTCTCTGCCATATTCCCTGTATCATTAGTGCAGATGCAATTTTTAAATGCCCTGCGCTCTTTTGGTGCAGCAAAACTACTAGCCTGCACGTTAGGCTTTGGGTTTCTCTAAGTTTGCACAAACTCTTTCCTCCTCCTCTTCTTCGTCTCAGTACCTGAGGATTTATGGGAGTTGAAGTCCATAGAAGTTGTTGGATTTCTTGAATGGTGTTGTTGAAAAGTTTCATATAAAGACACATCAGAAATAGGTGATGTTATGAGTTGTGAAGGTTTGAGTCATAGATGGAGTTTTGTCTAGAGTGACATAGAGGAATGTTTTTTTGATTTTCACAATAAGGGGGATTTTTGAGGTGACAACCAGTCATTGGGCCTCATTCCGAGTAGGGCGGTAAGGGTTAACGGTCACCGGTAACAAGACCGGTGCCGTTAAACCCTTACCGCCCTACTACGAGTTCCCTTTGTGGGTCCTTCCTTAACACCTGCTTTTATCAGGCATTAAGGATGGGACCCGCAAAGGCACGTTAGTGCTAATAACGGTACCGTAATTTACGGTACCGTTATTAGCGCATTCCCCATTCCCATTGAGCCCTATGGAAAGGCTTTGTTTTAAAATAAAAGTGTAGGAAGAAGTTGAAACTTGCACTTTCAGTGCACTGCACTGGACGTGCCCTTAAACAGCAAGTGCATGGTTTTGGGGTTTGTATTGTGCATGGGAGGGGGTGTGGCAATGGGTTTTGTGGGGAGCAGTGCCGGCCAGTAGGGAACATAGCTCCACTACTTCTTTTCGTACACTTCGACCACTGGTCGGGAGGGTGGGGATTGACAGCACTAGATATAAAGAAGACAGCAAGAGGAGACCCTTTTAAATCTAACTTTCAAGGTCTTTTCATTTGTCGTGCAAGTAGCCTGAGGAAGGGGAAACAAGATGGGGAAGAGTTGTTAAAGGCAAGCATGGAATTGGAAAAGGCACATAAAACATGTGGTTCAGTAAAAAACTATAGACAATTGGAATTAGCGAGAATGTAACTAAATGCAGTACAGCTGAACAAAGATGAGGTCATGTGAAGGAGGGTGAATCATAGATTTTTATGTATGGGGAATAGACTGAATACATTCCTGGTGTATCGTTTAAAGCTAAAATAACAGCAAATTAAATCTCACAGGTTACGGGCACATGGGACAATATTGATAGAAGGGAAGACATAAAAGGGAAGCTGTTCTGCACAGCTCCCTATACTAGAGAACATTGTGACCAAGAGGCAGTTAAATCATTTCTAGATAGGATTACTCAGTATCAATGTTAATGGAGACAGAGGATGAACGGCAGGAAACACCAATTATTACTGAGGAGATGGTTTTGGCAATCACAAACCCTAAATTAAATGAGGCCACAGATCAAGATGGGTAATTCCCTAACCCTATCAAATGTTTCAGAAACAATGACTGGGCCCTTTGGTATTGCTCTTTAATTATATTAAGGTGCAGAGACCGGTGTTGCCAACAATGGGAGAGTCCGTACCAATTGTGTTCCCCAAAAGAGGCAGGGATCTCCTGTCTTGCGGTTCATAAAGGCACATCGCTCTTGTAAATATAGATGGGAACATTCTCTTTTGTGTAATAGCAGACAGTCTGGAACCCTGGTGTTTGAGCGGGTGGAATTTAGCTTTTTGAAAGGGAGTACTTGAGAAAGTAGCAATCCAGCATGGGGTTTTGAAAGACACCATGACCACATAAGATTACCCAGAGGTCAAGTAGGCATTAGCGAGTGTTAGTCTACAATGCTTCCTCTTTCAAGGGGCACAAGGCAGCAGTGCCTTCTGTAGTTGCTGCTTTTTGCTCTAGTGGTCAAACCACTGGAGCCGGAGATCCAAGATGAGAGTAAAATTCTGGGCATAGTATATGCTGGAAGAACGTTCAAGGAGTCCTGGTTTGTGGACAATATTATTTTATTTATAACCCATCCTGAGCAGTCGATTTCTGCATTGGTGGGCCTGCTTGACTCCTTCCAGGCTGTTTCACGTTTTAAGATAAACCTGTATAAGTCTGAACTGGTGAACCTCAAGGCTAAACCCATCCCAACTTGAAAAGATAACAGTGCTGTTGACTTTGAAAATGACCTCCAATACATTAAAATACCTGGGGATTAATTTGGGACATTAAGTGGCAGGTCTTTATTCTGCAAATTACCCCACTCTGTTCACTAAGATAAGAAAGGATCTAGTGGGGGAGTGCTAGCTACCTCATGGTTTGGGAGGCTGGTATCTATACAGATTAATATCCTGTGAAGACTACTTTATATGTTCCAGACTTTGTCAATTTTGGTTTCCATGAGGGGTTTATCAACATTACAGAATTATATGATGTCCTTTATATGAAAGAGATCATGACTGGCCTTGAGTGGCTAAGAAGACACTATTCGTCCCATGTTTGCATGGTGGCCTCTCATGTCTGAATGTTTTACAATACTTCTAGAGGTCTTGCTAGGTCCTTCCCAGTCATTGCGGCTTCGTTCTGGAATACATTACCGGTTGCCATCAGTTCCTTGCCCAATCTACAGTCATTCAAAAAGGCACTGAAAACGTATCTGTTCAGATAATCCTTTGTCCTCCCGTGTTCCTGACTACGAAGTCCTAATGATGAATTGGTGAACTCCATGCATCTGTCTCATCTTATTTATTTTGTCTTGGTGTGTTTATGTGACGCCATGTGAGCTGTCTGTGCGGTATAAATAAATAAAGAATAAAATAAATAAATACATTTTACGCTGCACAGTTGCGTGTGTTAAGGGAATGGCTGAATCCCAGATCCACTAAACTATGGACGTTTCTGGAAGGCAGTGTAGTGGGATGTCCACTGCTTCATTTAGTCGGGGGCATGTATGGAGGATAGGCCTTTTGCCATTTTTGAACTACCTTCTATAAGAACCACTATTTGTTATGTGACCGATTAACAGTAAAAAATAAAGCTTGCTTCTTTTCCTGTAACATTTATTTCCTAAACATGGGAACTCACACTTTACACCTGCATACAGGGGGAACGACTTTCCTAGCTGGCTTACAGCAGATGTGACTTTAATATGTTACTAAACCGTGACATTAAATCATGGTTTGTTGTTGTAAGGATGATGTTAGTATAGCAGAGAGGGAGTGGTTCCGTTATTCCTAGATTAGAAATTGGACCCTTGAGTAAGATATTAAAAAGGCAGTTATCAGGCTTTCTTCCTGCTTCAAATGGTTATTGTTCTCAATACACGGGTCTAGGGGGGCTCACATCTAAATTATAGGTGGTACTGATGGCACCTATGGAATTTACTGATCTAGCAAATGTCAGAGCCCGGCATAAACACCTAGGAGCAGATTGGGATTTTGGAAAATGGAGGAGGATCTAGCCTAAAGCAGCCTAAAGTGTTCCACATGCACACATCACAAGGAGCAATACCAGAAGGTGATATTTTGATGGCATAGAAGCCCTAAAACATTTTGTATGTGGAGAATAAGGCTTATTATGGAGGAGATGCAGTGCTGCAGGAATATCATTACATATATGGGGGCAATGTCATAAACTCCACAGATTCTGGGGGGGGTGTACTACGTGATGAGCGCAGTAGGATTACTGTAAAGCTCTTACCTAGGGATCTGGATATCTGTCTATTGAGTATCCACGGTATCACTACAAAATACCAGAAAAAATACTGAATACATTTACTGCACATTTGCGGGAAATTAAAATGTCAAGACAATGTTATACTGCACAAGGAGAGCGGTGGTTGCAGGGGTGTCGCCCGCTTCCCTTATACCGATAAGCGATTCATTGGTTGCAGAGGGGCCCCCTGCAGTCTCGAGACCGGGATTGTGCCATTGTACCATAGATGTGAGATATGTGATCACTTAGTGTCTACATTTTTGCATTCAGAATTTCCATTTGCAGAATTTTTGGGAACGCAGTGATCACATAGATCCAGTATCCAGAGTCAAGAGTTTTTCCATTAGCAAAGAAAACCAGAGAGGTCATGTCGAGGGGACTCTAAGCACCTGGGTTTGTAATTGTGGGATTTGGGAGATCAGGGAGAGTTCCTGATAGACTGCATGCTAAAATTTGGTCAATTCTTAACAGTCACCACTGATGTAAATTGTTATACTAACAAGGACACTGGATATTTTGAACAGACAAGAGATGCACCAGGCGCATGTGCCTCATATATTGATCAGTCCAGAATTTAAATGTAAATGTGCCATTTGATTGAAAATGGCTCATCAGCTACAGGCTATCATTGATCATTTTGGCACACAGGCTTAAGTCGGGCAACATTTTTTCTAGTGTTCTCAATTGGCCACTGACACGATAGGGCTTATTACCACTACAGCAAATGAATTGGAATGTATTCTTCATTTTAGAAGTAAAAATAACATTTAACTGCTAAAATGAATTGTTCATGTATGAAATTAGTTTCTATGTGTAATTCTGGCATACCTTTATGCAGGAATTATTTTGGTTGCCATCAATCCGTACAAAGAACTGCCAATCTATGGAGATGCCATTATCCATGCATACAGTGGCCAAAATATGGGCGATATGGATCCACATATATTTGCTGTGGCAGAGGAGGCCTACAAGCAGATGGCAAGGTACTGTCTCTAGAACAATAAACAATGAATGTTCCTAAAAGCGGTTTCTTGTTATTAAGCATATAATGTACTGTTTTCTCTGCATTCCCCCCATACTTAACCCTCACTATTATAACAGATGCACAACCAGAGAGTCTCTCTGGGCCCCTCGCTCGAGAGACATCAACTAGTCTATATAACACATGAACAATTACTCCTGACAATTCAAGGGTTGATAAACACATGCAGTTGGATCTGCAGTTAAAAAATCCTTTCATGTAAATATTACGCTCATTATATGTAATGTAACTGGTAATTTTGTTCATTGCATATTTACAGAAATTACAGGTACCAGATCTATGAAATTCCAAAGCAGGGGCCAGCCGGTTCCATGTGATCTACCGCAATTATTTCTAAAAAAAATATCGATTTTGCTTCTTTATATGGGGGGTCCCACCCAAACCCCCCTGCTTCCCTGTGTTTGTTACCCCACCCTGATCCCTCCCCCACGTCTTTTAACCCTTTACCCCCACCCCTTTATATTTACCTTTCGTTATTTCTTTCAGTTATAATTCATTTGTTAGCATCATTTCGGTAACATCACTGGATACCGGGGCAGCCATGTGCTGATAAGTCTGTCGGACTGTATTTTCAGAAAGCTGGGACTAATGACATTGCCCACGCTTTGGGCTCTTGTGAGTATCATGTGGGGCTTGCCTGTAATGTCATTTTATAAAAAAAAATGTTTATTTATAAATCAGCGCATAGGTGAACATATACATCAACAATTGAATGGCACCCCTCGTTATGCATGTAAATTGATATTTCCCTTGTCCATCCCTCGTTAGCCCCGGATGGGTCTTATCCCCCAGTCTCATTGGGTCGGGCCAGGCGATGAATACTTTCTGGTTAAGTGCAGGGCTCGCGAGACTAAGCGTGGTTTATAGGTCAGGGCCGGATAGTTCTGGTCATAGTCTAACAGCAGTGTCCAAATGTTCATAAAGCGATGGAGAAAACCCACTTTAGCTGCCGTGACCTTTTCGGCTATTATAATGTTGCAGGTTTTAATCCACCAGAGGGTCCATCAGGGGGCCTTCCGTGGACTTCCATGTGCGTGCCACAGTGATTTTAGCTGCTAGAAGGAGTTGGGTTATCAGGCTGCATTCTTTCCTGATCTTCGGTAAGAACATTAGATTGGGATCCCCAGGAGGACATGTTCGGGGGGCCAGTGGAATTGTCACTTGAGCAATCTCTTTTATTGTGGCAAGACAATGGGACCAGAATTCTCTTACCTTAGGGAATGTCAACCACATGTGGAAATAGGATCCTGGGAGGCCGCAAAGGCGCCAGTAGTGCGGGTCTAGAGTCCGCTGGAAGTGGTGAAGACAGAGAGAGGGGAAGTACCAGCGTAGAAGCAGTTTGTGGGCGCATTCCCGATTAGTGATGCAGGGAGAGGCCGTGCACGTTCTCGACCAGATGTCCATCCAGGTGTGCTCCTCTATGGCGTGACTCAGGTCCGCCTCCCACTGAGACTTATAGGAGGGCTTAATGAGGAAGGGATCCTCCTGCAGTAGTTTATAGAGGGCCGAGATCTTCCCTCGAGCTGGCAGGTCATTAACGGTGAGCTCTAGTGGGGCAGGGGCTTGTGTCGCTGCTGCTCGTGTCTGTGGGTGGGAGCACCAGTGCCGCATTGGGCATAGGTGAACCTGTCTGTTTCCGCAAGTTAGAAGGTTATCGTGCATTGTTCGAATGTGCGAGGGGAGTCCCCATCAAAGAGCTGCCCCAGTGACTCAAGACCTCCCGCCACCCAATTCCTAAAGTTTGTTGGGGGGGAGCCCTGGGGGAAGGCTGGGTTAAAGAAGATTGGGGAGAATGTGCTCCAGTCCCCCGGGATAGCTTTGTATCTGCGGGCCCAATCCCACGCTCACATCGATTGTTTAGTGGAAGTCAGCATTTGTGGCCAAATTTGGTGCAGTGGGGATCAACGGGAGAAAGCGGAGGGGGAGAGAGAGACGGGACTGTTCGATCTCCACCCATTTCGGGTGCCCCAAGCCGATACCCCATGCCTGGAAGTGGGCCAGCTGTGCTGCTATTTGATATTTACGGAAGTCTGGGACCCCCAATCCTCCCAATTTTGAGCTGGCTATCAAGGTTCTTTAGGGGATGCACGCTTTCTTGCCCCTCCAGATGAAGTCGATCATTTTCCTTTCCAGGCACTGCAGAGGGGAGAGCGGGATTGAGGTGGGTAGGGAGGAGCAGGTGTAAAGGAACCGTCGGAGGAGGTTCATTTTGCAGGCCGTAATGCGGCCCAAAAGGGAGATCTCTTGCGACAGCCAGCGGTTGAGGTCCTTTTCCATCTCCTCAAAGAGGGGGGGAAGTTTGCCTGATACACTTTTGCCGGATGGGCAGGGATCTGGACCCCCCGGTATGGGATCGATTTGACATTCCACTGGAATGGGCTTTGTTTCTCTGCGGCTTCCCTTTCTCCTGGGCCCAGTCCCACTCCGAGTGCCATTGATTTCCCGAAATTGATGGCGAAGCCTGCTACCCTCCCGAATCCTCGGATTTCGGCCAATGCCGCCTTCATGGAAGCCTGAACGTCAGTTATGGTCAGCAACACATCATCAGCATAAAGAGCATTGTGCTGGGCAGGGCCTATCTGAGGGCCTGTAATCCGAGGGTTTCGGCGGATGCGTTGGGCCAGGGGTTGCATGGCCAAGCTGAAGAGTAGAGGGGACAGAGGGCATCCTTGTCTTGTTCCACATGTAAGAGGGATCGGGTCTGACAAAAGGCCATTGACTCTCAGGCGGGTATTGGGGGATTGGTAATTAGCTAGGACCATTTTCTGAAATGTCAGACCAAAACTGAAGGCTTCGAGGGCGAGGCGTAAATAAGTCCAATCCATTTTGTCAAAAGCTTTGGTTGCATCCAGGGCAAACAAGGCAAGTTGTTGCACCTTCTGATAGGGCTCTGCGATATTGTCTCTTGTTGACCTGTGGGTTATAAACCCCGTCTGGTCCAGGTCTATAATGCTGGGGAGGATGGGTGCAAGACGATTGGCCAGAATCTTGGAGTATATGTTGGCATCCAGGTTTAATAATGAGATGGGTGTATACAAACTATTGTCCTTGGGGTCTTTTCCAGGCTTGAGGATAAGGACCGTGATGGACTCCTGCATAATAGGGGTGATGCTTCCGTTGGCAGAAAATGAATTGAAGAGCCGAGTTAAGGGGGCCACCAGTTGAGGACGGAAGAGTTTGTAGAATCGGGTGGAAAACCCATCTGGGCTCGGGGCTCTGGATTTCAGGCTTTTTATGGCTTCCTCGACTTCCTCGCTCATAATGGGCACTTCGGGACCTTCCCTTGCCGCGGGCATGAGGTGAGGGAGAGCTGCCTCTCGAATATAAAACTGTTGTTCATTTAGGTTCCTTGGGACTGCCGTCATTATCTCCGATTGGTGGGCCACTGCCAGTCGGAGCTTCTCGCATTCCGCTAATTGGAGCACGCCCTGAGAGTCGCGAAGGCCCAGGATGGTATTTCTGTTCTTTGCTTTGGCCAGTTTGTTCATCAGCATCTTATTAGCTTTGTTATTATGGACGTAATACCATTGCTTTGTTCTGGTCAGTAGATGCGCCATGACATCGGTGTAATGCGCCTCTAGCTTCTTTCTTGCCACCTGTAGAGCACTATAAGATTTCAGGAACCAGCCCTTCCGCTTGTGAGTGGCTTCTGCATCCTGGATTTCCAATTCCAGGATGGCGCGGGTTGCCTGTTTTCGCTTGTGGAAGGCTGTGCCTTTGGCGATCAAATACCCTCTGAGCACCGCCTTCATGGCGTCCTAGGTGTTGGCTGGGGAGGTATCCTCGTTGGGATTTTCCATAAAGAAGTTTTTTATTGTCCTGGCAATGGAGTCCCTCACTGCCATGTCACTCAGGATAGGGTCATACAGGTTCCATTGGCAGCGAGGGGAGGGGTCCGGATTGTGAGCTCGCAAGGTCAATGAGACTGGGGCATGGTCTGAGAGGATCCGGGGGCCAATGGTGATGTCATCCGTGAAGGTCAATTCGAGAGAAAGTATGGTGTACTTTTGAATAGAAGGTGACATTTTTCTCTTCTGGGAACATCACCCTCCAGGTGTCAACTACATCCAGAGTCCGAAAAAGATGGAGCAGGTCTTTTGCCAGTTTTAGGTCCCTGGATGAAGGGGGGTGCGATTTGTCTTTGAGTGGGTCTGGGGCCCAGTTAAAGTCTCCCCCAATGACAACTTGTCCCTCTGTGAATGGGAGCAGGGACTCCTCCAAATCTCGGTAGAACCCACCCTGATGCTCGTTCGGAGCGTAAGCTGAGAAAAGGGTATAGAGTTGGTCGAAGATGATACATTTGATTGCAATGACGCGACCCTCTTGGCATCGTAGCAAGTCTAGAATCTGCAGTTTCAGCTCTTTTGCAAAGAGGATGTCGGTGCCTCCCTTCTTGGTGCCATTAGAAGCCAAGAATTGTAGCGGAAAAAGTCTGCTGCGGAGGTGGGAGAATTCTGCTGGCATCAGGTGAGTCTGTTGCAGGAAAGCTATTGAGGTTCCCTCATCCTGTAGCCGTTGCAGGATGGATTTCCTTTTCAGTGGGGGGAGTTTAAGCCCCTGACATTTAGGGTGGTGAACTTCAGTTTATGATGTGGGGCTGGCTCTCGAGGCTCCCTGGCCCCAGGAGGAGGGGTTGTGGCGGGAGCAAGTCAGCCATGGTCGCGAGGGGGAAGCTGATTTGGGTTTTTCTGAGGCTGGGGATTTTCAAATAGTCTCCAAAGGGAGAAACAATCTTCTAACATTGGCCTCCGACGGGGGGCCAGAACCATAACTGGGGGACCGATTTTAACTTATCGGTACATCCTTTAGCCACCCAGGCCAACTTCAGCCAGGGGGGGTTGAATTTCACTCCAAGGGTAAAGCGATGACATCCGGCTTGGAGTTGGGTACGGACCGAATGGGGCCCACAGCAGGATTAAGTAAGCAAAACTCCAATGCTATATGTTCCTTGAGTCTTCCGCTGATCTTCATTTAGGTTTGCGGCTTTTCTGCACTCCTGTTTAGGGAGCACGCCTTGGCTTGGGGGAAGCTGTGCCCGGATCGGGAATCTTTCGGCTGGGGGAGGAGGACCCTGTATCCCCTGGGTAACTGGGGCGCAGGATTGATGATGCATCGTCGAGATGGTTGATGGTCCACGGGGTGCCATTATGTGAGAATTCTAATGCCATTGGGAACAGCCACTGATAGCGTATCTGTTGATCTTGGAGGAAGAGCGTGAGAGGGCACAGCACTCTGCGCTTCTGCAGGGTCAAGGGGGAGAGATCCTGGAAAATGTGGAGAGGGGAGCCCTGGAACGATAGATCATCGCGTGAGCGACCTATTGCCGAGGTGGCTTCTTTGGTGGTATAAAAGTGGACTCTCATGATTACATCCGCAGGGGAGTCCTAATCTGTGCCTCGTCGTGGGCGCAGTCTGTGGGTGCGATTGAGTAGGAGCTGAGCTTCGTCCAGGTTCGGTAGCAGCGATTGGAAGAAGTTGCCTACGTACTCAGGTAGCGTCTTGTCAGGGATTGAAGAGGGAACACCTCGGATGCGCAGGTTATTGCGACAAGCGCGATTTTCCAGATCTTCCTGCTTGAATTTGAGGATCTCGGTTCTGTCCATTAGGGTCTGGATTGTACGTTGCACTTCTGCCAGTGAGTTAGAGTGTTCTTGAGCTAGATCTTCAGATTCCCCCATCCTGTGTTCGATGTCACTGACCCTTTGCTCTGTTTGTTCTAATTTTGCAATAAGTTCTGACATGCAGGATCTAAACTCTGCTTTGATATCGGACATGAAGGCTTGGAGATCTTCTTTGGTTGCGAGGGTCCCTCTGTCATCTGGCGCTTTTTGGGGCGTGAGTTTTGTAGGGTCTGCTTTCTTCCCTTTTTCTGTTGCTAGCAGCATGGTGGAAATGTCAGCTGATTTCAGAGATTTGGCCATAGTTCCAGGGTGGGAGGCAACTCCCAGCGAGCTTTGCACAAGGTTACAAATGTCGGCTGGCGGGTAAAATGCTAGTTGACCCGTAGTAAGTCCCAAGCTAAGGGACCACGCCGACCAAGAATGGTAGTAGCGGGAGAGTATAGTTGGCCGGGCACCCCAGGAAGTGGGCAGACCTAGGGGGGGCGAGAGGGGGTCCCAAGCGTATGATGGCCGTTGGTGCTCTACTCACCATTTGCTGCAAGCTCCCGGAGTGAAGGTGGAGGGGTTGGGCCTCTCTGTTCTGTTGATGGTAGAGGGTGGGCTGGGACACCCCAGGAAGCTGAGAGAGGTGTCGATGCCAGCCAGGGCTGCTGTGGAAGTTCTGGAGGTCCAGGGTTCCGGGGGAGGAGTAGTTGAGGTTCTGGAGGGAGGGGGTGGCAGGTCTCGTGGGCCCTGACATAACAGACCCTGTCCCACCGAGGCAAGGGATTCCGGCGGGCGCCTGGTTGTGGTTGGGCGGCTCTTAGCGGAGTCTGGAGGGCACCGGGCCAGAGGCAGATGGAATGCTCCTGCGCTTAGTTGAATGGAAGGGGAGAGGTCCCCAAGTGGCCCCCGTGGGGGGTGGTGTCACTGCCTTGGACCCAGAGTCCTGGTCCCAGCGAGTGGATCCCTCAGACCCGCGCGAGCCATGCAGCAGGGGGGAGGGGCCTCACGCCGCGTGGGCTGAGCAAGGGCTCCGTGGAGGCGGTGACTGATCCTGCTGGAATGGTGTGAGGGCTCTGCTCTGTCTGGGCCTCCGACAGCGGTGGAAGCCGTCGGGTGCCCCCGGCGGTTCCCAACACGCAGGAGGTGGACTGGCCATATCAGGGGCTTCCGTTCACTCAGGCCCCTTCCTGGGCACAAGGATTACTGCCGGTGATAGATGGGGCTCCCCTCCAGGGGGTCGCTATGTGCCCACAGGTCTGCCACTCCCGCATCCAAGGGGAGAGTTCAGCCGCCTCTCTGGCGGGGTTTGCTGCAGTGCGGGTGAAGGGAGGAGTGCTCCAGGGCCCAACTTCAGAGAGGCGGGGGGTTATCGCTGGTGCGCTCCGCGGGTTGCGACCTCGTTCCAGGAGGGACAGATGAGCCCTGGCGGAGATGGCAGGTGAGTCAGGGGGTACCCGGTGGTCGGAGGCAGACTGGAGGCGCTGGTGCGGGGGCGCTGCCCCAGGGAGGTGGATGCTCGTGGGCCGGGTCCAGGCCAGGCCCAGCCAGCCTCAGTCTGTGCCGCGGCTAAGGCACAGCCCATGGAGCTGGAGTCGTCAGGCTCTGCAGGCAAGCCTGGAAGGAATCCAGTCATCAGGGGCAGCCCCAGAGCCGACGAGGGCTGCTAGAAGGTCGCAGGGACTGGGCCAAAGCGGCGCGCCCGCATTTTGGAAGTGTCTGATGGTCGCTGTCGGCAGGCCCCCCTGCCGCGTTTTCAGAGATCTCGTCTGCGTTATAAGCTCAGATTGCCGTGATCAGGGCTTCCCACATTCCGCAACCCAGAACCTTCGGTCACAAAGATAGATCATAGCTGGAACTTAAGATATGCAATTATTGCTGCGGTCACCATGCAGAGGCCATTAGAAGAGCTTCCACAAAGCTGGCGTTCCAGGCCACCTGTATTGTCATTTTTAAGGTCATCGTCCAATGTCAGAATATTCCAGTTTTTATTTATTTATTTATTTCATGTGTTGTTAGCTCCCAGACCCGGAGATATCACAGCACTAGGAAGGATACAGTAAGGAAGGCAGAGTAACCGAGAAATGTTCTTGTTTACCTTGAACCAGCATTACTAACACCTTGTGGAATTCACTCATGATATGCTGAATGTTGTAAATTGTCTTTTGGTTTCTTAGTGAAAATTCATCATTATCCCTAATACATTCACAATACAATGATAACAAAAGGTACTTGACTCTTGATTTCTTGAGGTAGTCGCCCAGATAGACACTCTGTTTGTGCATTTGTTGTATTCAAGAGGTGTGTGGGGGAAACATACCCAACTAGTCTCTAACGTGACTCGTGACCACTTTATGTAATACCAACTATTTGGCGGGGATATTAGGCATTTCCCAACCCTTTAAATTACCTCACTATTATAATAGGATTTTTCACAGTTCAATTCTGGGGATATTCTTAGCTGTTAGACCTTTATCTCTTTCGTTTGGACCGTGATCTATGCTCCCTGGGCAAGTAAGGGCATATTGTGTAAAATATATGACATTATTGTTGAATGTATGCTTCTGGTACCTTCCCCAATCTGATTTCTTTCTGAAAGAACCAAGATCAAAAAGAGGAATTGCCACAAGAGCTAACAATTCCTTTACAAATCATCTGCTACTATCCCTGTTGCCTGGCTAAACTCTCCTGGCTTTGGAAACGTCCAACGACCCACAGCTTGTATATGGGGCTGGGATTAGGGATGCCCACCCTCAGTAATGGCTTCCACAACCTTTGGGCTCTTTGGATTGAGTTTTTATATTTAGTTCCAAACTATAAAGGCCGTTCTGGCCTTCACCACTTCAATGACCCATTTAGACCCATACCTATGGTTGTCAGGAGCCAAGTGGGAATGAAGGATGCTATGCAACATTGTGTTGCCCATGGATTTTTAGTTGTTTCCTTTTAATTTCCCGATATTTGCGCTCTGAAACACTTGGGTATGAGCGTGATATAAATAAAATATCAATATCAAAATCAATATAAACCTCAAGAAAAAATGTTTGTTCACTTTAAGGTATTTGTAGAACGGGGGTTGGGGGTTTGTGGGTCTAGATTGGAACCAACCTTGATCTGATAATGGGATTCCTTGGTTTATGTTGTTGCGGCAAGGTCATAGGTTGTGGTTGAGGTGTAGCCCACACCTCTTTTGTTTGGTAGAAAGTTGAAGATAACCTGGGTACCTTGCCTTAGTGAATAGATGAAAAAACGTTGTATTTTCCACACAGGTTTGTGTTTTGTTGGAAAGCGCTGGTGTGTTTATTTACTTGAATGGCACCCAGACATGGTGTGGGTGGGATTCTTAATGTCCCATGTGGTCAGCCGACACGTGTTTCGACCCGAAGGTCTTTCTCAGGCAAGGTCTGTTCGGTCCGGCGCCCTGTTTTATAGTCTTGGTCCTGTATATAGAGGGCCCAAAAGGAGCCACTGTATACAGGACCAAGAATATAAAACAGGGCCCCATAGGGGGCGCCGGACCAAACAGACCTAGCCTTAAGAAAGACTTTTGGGATGAAACACTTGTCGGCTGACCACATGGGACATTAAGAATCCCACCCTCACCATGTCTGCGTGCAGTTCAAGTAAATAAACAGAACTGCCGCCAAGCAGCGCTCTCCAACAAAACACAAACCTGTGTGGAAAATACAAAGTTTTTTCATCTATTCACTAAGGCAATCTACCCAGGTTATCTTCAACTTTCACTTTAAGGTATGTATTGAATTAGCTATGTAATATGTACAGGGCAGTTGGCATTGATCGGAAACCTCGTAGTATCTTGTTTTCAGGAATGTATGGTTTTGGCATGTTACACTGCCAACAATCACTGCTTCCCCCTACCAGAATAGTAGATATAAAATGTGTTATTGAAAGACAGATTTGACTAGTTGCAGTTCACGTTGCTTGCTGTGTCGTGAAATATATTTGCTGACATACTTAAATACTATTTTAACTCATAGGAACCTTGGAAGGTATGTCACATGTGATTTACCATGGATGTATGATGTTGATGGGTCTATTAAATGTTGTATTAATGCTTGCTTTATTAGCTGGGGTCTATTAAATGTGTGTATTAATGCATGTTGTATTAGCTGATAATACCTACAGAAGTGGGCAGTACCTGTTGGAAGCAGCCCACTGCCCTAAATTAACAAGGTATTATCACAATTAACAGCTGTCCCAAATGGCCAGGTGGTTTGTTTTAGTTTCGGAAAACGTAATTGCACTTCACAAGTAGTGTGTCCAGTGCGTAAACAGATTTACCGGAATGAGAAAAGACGAAAAATGGCTGCCAATGGAAAGTAAGTGTGTTCACAAAAAAGAACAGAGTTTTCTCATGCAGCGCGAATGATTGTTCGGAAGTAGGGACGATCGTCCCAGACCCCCAAGCGCTTTCGGATGAGGCAGATGCTTGGAAGTGTGCAATAGCGGCCTGGGGAGGCTACAGGGGGAAGCGGGGGTGTTGGCAGCGGCCATAGTGCAGGGAAGGTGGTGCATGCTTCGTCTTCAGGGTACATTGGGAGTCAAACTGCATCTTAGATAATAGCAGCCATATTGAAATCCAGGTCTAGTTTCGTGCTGCAGCCATGGCCATGAGCCTCAGTCAAACACACAGACACACACACATAGGAATGAGTATATGCATGCGGGAATAGGCTTGGGCACTGGTGAGAAAGGCCAGAGCAGCAGAGATTCATAGGCCCTTCATTGTCTCATGTTGCCAGCATTCGTATCACAGAAGGAGTGTGCCTTTCAAGGCCACGAGGAGGTTGAGAGCTCTTTGTGAAAAGTGATCCCATGAGAAGGACGCACAAGCCTCTTATCTTCCCAGTCTCAGCTCTAAGTAATAGTGCCCAGATGCCCATGTCTCAAGACCCCTAGCATTCCAAGGTACCAGTCAGTGCCAGATCACCAACCATAAAACTATTAGACTCTCAAGCGATAAGAAAAGATCAGAAAGCAGGGACGAGTTCACTTCGGCATAGGTCATGTGATTTGTGCTGCGAGGTGCTGGGACGGGAAAAACAACAAATCTAAAACAAGGGTGGGGAGTTTTAGACAGGCGCCAATGTGTCTGCAATCAAGCTGTAGTTAGATACAATGACCTCAAAGTATCCTCTTAGCCCTTGTCTGCAGTACCAGGTGCACATTAGGTTAGAGATGCATTGTTTTTTTTCGCCTAACAACCAATTAATTGTAGCTTCATGCCTGATGTTGCGCAAGGAGGAGCCAATGTGGAAGAAGATTGACAGAAGGGGCTGGGATCAATGGTCTGACATCCCTTATGGTGCAGATAGCCTATGTATAGGGTCTCACCAACCAGCCATTTGAATTTGTACATTATGTAATTTACGCCACTTATGACACTGTGTGCCTTCATAATGTGTTGCTCGTACTGATGTTGCCAGAATGTTACACGGCAGCTGAGTGCTTTGCTGGTGCATTTCTATTTTTGTGGAATTAAAACCTTGTTCTCCTTTTAAGAGGTGCACTGGGCCTTTTTCCCCAGTGGGTTGCATTTTTTCTGGTGTGAGCGTTGAGGGGTTTCTCTACATTATTGGTGGCCCAGATGTGATCCCTGTGACACCTGCGAAGACAGAGGCTTGGAGGCAGCATCTCTGGAGGGGCCGCGGCCACCGGCAGTGAGAAGTCCCAAGCACGCAAACCGTAGTTTTGTACAGGAGTCGTTTTAACATAATTCCTGTCTGCTTTTTGGAGCGGGGCACGGCTCCTAGGAGAGTGCAGGCCATAATTTGGACTCCGTGACGGAGGAGCTCAGGTGAGCATGCAGATGTAAGTACACCTCTTGCAAGTAACAACAATGTGGGCTAGTTTTTGTATTGACTCCACTGGAGTATATGTACTGTGCATTGCCATTGTACAAGGACAAGCCTCAGGATACACTAACCCAACATATGTGTCGCCACCTGCCATCGCACCACCCCCATATCGACCAACACCTAACATTGTCACTCCTCAGGACAGTAAGTCACAGAAGGAGTTAGAGAAGACGTTAGAGGCAACCCAAGCAGAGTTGGCATGATTAAGGTCAATGAAGGAAGGGGAGAGCAAACCGAGTTGTGGATTGGATGAGTGGAGGACTGGGGACATTTTATTTAGACTGGACAGCACTGCTATCAAGGATGTGCGTGTTGATAAGCACGCTAGTGGCGATCGAGGGGTGGTAAGCACAGGTTATGGGGCGGTGAGGTTGGAAAGGGACCCACATCAAGAGGTGCAAGAAGGAGAATGGGACAGTGTGGAAGAGTTTGAGAATGAGGAAGATGAGGCACAAGGGGTTCTGCAAATGACACCAAGGGTAGAAAGTTGGTGGGAAGAGCGATTGAGGAGCAGATTTGGACGGGTATCAGTGGCAAGGAAAAAGGCAAGTGATGGATGGAGAGCAAGTCGAGCAGCGGGCATGCAATTGCCATTGTTGCATAAGGGACCTAGACGAGCGCATTATGTGCCGTGGGCTCAGATGGATAAGAAAAATCTGATCAAACCACTCCCGCCCCTTACTGTCGAGGGCGGAGAAGTCGATATATCATATGCATTTGAAAAACAAACAGCAGGAATACCTTTGGCGGTGGGAGACATGAAAGGTTTACTTGTTGTAATTGTGGGGGATCAGGCGGGGGACATGTGGGTGAAGGCAGGCTACCCAGGAGTGAAACTACATGACGACTCGCCTGATGGGTCACCAGCCAACATTATAAGGGTGTAAGTGTGGGAGGCACTGCGACAGGCGTACCCTGACACACCGGACTTGCAGTCCATAATGCAGTACACTACGGGGGACGATGAAGATACCGCTCAGGACATGTGGAGAGCGGAGATGTGTGACCAGTGGGACTGATCAGCTCCTCTTTTCTATTTTGTTATTAAGAGGGGATTACCCAAGGAAGTTCAGAAAGCACTCGATAAAATAGCGGGCATCAAGGCGAAGGGGTGGACTGAGATTCAGACTATAATTATACACCACTGTAAAAGGATTAAAGAACGAGAAAAGGAAACGGCTCAAAGGTTGCAGGCAGAGGAAACTAAACAAAAAAAAATGCTAAAATAGTAGTGGAAGGGGCGGTGATGTGAAGTACAGAGACAGACCCAGCAGTGCAAGCTGCAGCTTGTGCATACGTGAGGATAGCAGTGTTTTGGCCCGGCTGAGGGCAGGGCCAGTGGGGCAGCGGACCTCAACATCAGTACCCTGAATGGGAACAAGGAGATCAGTAGCGAGAGAGGGGAGGGCTCCCAGGGAGTAGAGGGTGCAGAGGGGTTTCAGTGGGATGGGGCCTAGGGCTGGTATGGGATTGTCTCAGTGCTGGAGCTGTGGGAAGTGGGGACATTTTGCAGGAGAGTGTAGAAGCAGAAAAGGAGCGGGGTACAACCCATGAAATCAACCTGCCCCTGCACCACAACAGCATTGTGCCATCCTACCCCCGGTGTTCAACTCCATACCCTATGAGATACATCAGGCCTATACCCAGTTACCACCTAGACCCCCACAGATACAAGCACAAGCACAGCCTAATGCGCAGCCACAAGCGTCCCAGCAGAACACCCTGTACAGAGGCCAAATGTCATCCTCCATTGCAGTGACAAATGGCATGGTAGTACCGTATCGAGGGATCAGCGTCACGGGAGGAGATCCTTTCACGTTCCACAGAAAGTTCTTGCATACCCAGTCTTGTCCAAGACAACCCACCCTGACGAGGAACCCTTGGAGAGTGCTGAGATAGGTAATAAGCAATTGATCTTTATGGTTGACACAGGTGCCACTAAATCATGCATCAGTGAGGGAAACTTCCCACTATCAGGTGAAACTCTCAAAAAGCAAAGATTCTCTGGGGCTGTTGCCACGGTTCCCTATACAGAAGAGTTAGCAATCAAAATAGGAGGAAAAGTGGTGCGTGCATCCTTATTGTGCTCAGAGTCTTCACCGATAAATGTGTTGGCGCAGGAATTATTGAGTAAATTGAACATGACCATCTCCTTCAAAGATCATGGGGTGGTTTGCGCCACCCAGGCATGTGCACCTTGAGTGCGATGAGCATAATACAGGCCCGGGGTGGATAGGACGTGGTTCGCAGCAACCCCGTGGATCTAGATATGTTTGTGCACGGATCACGGTTCTACTTGATGTGGTGCCCCAGATTGGTAAGGCATGTTGGCAGGTGCCATCCGATTTCATCTTTTGACCTGTGGTGACCCCAGAGCTTGTGGCAAGAACAATACTCTCTCTAGATTTCAAGGGCCTGGTTGTGTCAGCTAAAATGATTGTTGTGGTGGGCACAGACTCTTGACAGGTGCGAGTTGCGCACTGTATTGTGCATTGACCCAATGGTACCCCTCAAAGAAGTAACAGATGCAGAATTGTTTGAAGATCGGGTTGACGATGGGGAGATTGTGTTAGTGATTTGTATCCCCTGTGACATTATGGTGCAATACAGAAAGGTGCAGTGCTCCCTAATGGCCCCCTTCAACGACAGTGACTTAGAGCAGGTGCCAGAAAGATTATGGACAACTAATGCTCACAATGTAAAGGCTCTTGCAGTGGGTGGCACCGGTCTGAATAACACTCAAGCCAAGCGCGGTGTTACCCCGAGCTAAACAGTACCCGTTGCCCAAAGAGGCAGAAGAGGGCATATGGGACACTATTGTGGCACTTCTGAATCAAGGAATAGTAGTGCTATCCATCTCCCCATGCAACACAGCTATCTATCTGATTAAAACGACAAAAGGGGGATTTGGAGGATGATACATGACCTTGGCCCTCTAAATGACATTGTCCAAGCAGAATTTCCCATAGTTCCGAAGCCCGCAACAATCCTGTGCAGCATCCCTAAAGATGCCAATCACTTCACCGTGGTGGACCTTAAAAAACACCTTCTTCTTCTTCATACACCTGTGCCTCGATTCATAGTACCGCACCGCGTTCACACATGGGGGATACATTTCGAGCACACAAGACTGCCTCATGGGTACGGTGAGTCCTCCAGCATCTTCAATATTGCATGCTGACTTAGGGACCAATCAAGTGCCCATTACCATCATTCAGTACGTTGATGATTTGTTAGTATGTAGCAACAGTGAGCAGCAGTGCCGGAAAGACTCTATCACCCTTCTGCAGCTGCTGGCTTACAAGGGATACAAGGTCGATAAGGCGAAGCTGCAATACTGCCTTCAAGAAGTACTCTATTTGGGCCAGTTGATATCTGTCCACAGCAAGACAATTATACCCGATTGTGCCGCCTCAGTGCGTAGCACTCCCCAGCCTAAAACTGTCCATGAAATGCAGAAGGTTTTACTGTTGTGCAAACTACTGGCGAGCATGGATTTTAGATTACGCTGCATACACAAGGCCCTTTTTGCAGGGCTTCAAGGAGGCTCACAAAAAAGACCATAAGCTTACATGGACGGAAGACATACCCAATAACTTCAATGATCTGAAGGAGGCCATTTCCACTGCCCTAGTGCTAACCACGCCTCACTACACCCAAGAGTTTTATGTGTTTTTCTATTCAAATGGCCAACTGATGACTGCACTACCGACGCATAAAAAGCATGATGGGCCACAAGCTATTGGCCTACTACAGTGCTCTGCTAAATTCTGTGATGCAAGGTCAATTCCCAGTGTGAACAAGCACTTGCTGCAGCTGCGTTTGCAATTGACAAAAGCTCCACAATTGTCATGGGGTGCTCTGTAACAATGTACGTGGAACACAGTGTTCGCCATCTTGGAGGGTTCCAAATTAACTTTGACTACAGAGCGGGTGTCCGCATATGAGATCATCCTGCCCAGTGCAAACATTCACATAGTGAGGTGTAAAACAGTGAATCTCCCCACGTTTTTAACAGAATCATGCACGGACAAGGTCTTGCAAGGCACAAGTGAGTAACATTTGAGGGGGAGGAAGTCGAAATCCCCAAAGCGAGGGGCAGCCCACTCAAAGGGGGTGAGGGGAGAGTGCTTTTTGTTGATGGGTCAGCAACTATTGACCAGGGAGCAGGTTTGAGGCATACTGGAGCGGCAGTGGTCCGCCTAGTAGATGGGTTCTATGAGATTGGTGCAAGAAAAGGCTACCCATGCATTGCTCTGCCCAAGCAGCAGAATTTATAGCGCTCCATTGAGGCACCTTGGCCGTCTTAAGGATACCACATCACCATCTATTCTGATTCGGCCTACGTCATCACCATGTTGTATGTAGGACTTGCACGTTGGAAGACGAGGTGTTTAGGAGGGTTGACATGTCCTCGGTACAGCTTGCAGCACTGTTGGATAAATTGATTGATGCGCTGTCCCAACCCTCCTTGATGGTGGTGGTGAAATGCACCACCCATACGAACGACAGAGGCAAGGTCTCACTGAATAACTCTGCCACGGACTCGGCAGCCAAGCAAGCAGCGTATTTACCGGTGCCAAGTGTTTCTGAGTACCCAGTAATAGTGCAGAGCAGAGATCAGCAGCCAGACTCCTACAATTCCTTACCGATTGTACAACTAATTGAGTTGCAGGGACGGGCCCCACGGGAAGAGAAGGATCTGTGGGTGAAGAGGGGATGTAAACAATCCCCTACAGATTTATTGCGGCAACAACAGATATGGGGCAAATCAGTAATGCTGCACGAATTGCAGCTGGTCGCATCCATCCCAAGTGTCAAAACAGCATATCACTGAAGATATTCAAGAGGACTGGTTTGTCCACAAACTGCAGGAGGCAAGCACTAAATTGGTTATTAACTGCAGTACTTGTCAGACCTACAGACTGGTCTCACCCTGTGCACTATCTGAGGTACACTGCCCCGCCCCACTGGGCCATTCTGTGAGTTGCATATCAACTACATAATGGGTCTTGCTACCTAATAGTAGTTGTGTGTCCTTTCTCACGGTGGGTGGAGGCTGGTCTCTCAGAACTCGTCAACACCAGAGTTGCTCTCGTAGAGTAGTCGACGAGTTCTCCTGACCAGTGTACCCCTCTGGGTGATAAAACATGCAGAGGAGTCTATTAGCAGGAAGAAGGGAACACCAGCAGAGGGTTGGAGAAGTCTTCCTTGGGTAGACCACCATATGTCGTTCGTGATCAAATAACAGCGGTGAAGGCCAGCCATAACTATAACAAGGAAATAACAGGCAATACATACCCCGAAAATGAATTAGGAATGAACTGAAAGGAGACACAGACTTACTAGATAATGAGCAAACGGAACTCAGGAAAAGAGAGTTAAACCCAGGAGACAATGGTTACTGTGTATCGGCGTCCCTGCGGAAACAAAGGCAGGACCCGTCAATTCCCAGAAACAGTAACAAGGAAGATATGGAGAAATATGGACCGGACTTAACAGAGGAGAAGCATATCCAGAAGTGTCCAGTTGTTGGCAGCTAAGAAGCAGAGGCTGCCCCGACGGCATGCGGTCGCCTAAACCAGGGTGACCCAGTCTCTAGTTCCAGGTGGGGTCACCGGACCCGCCGGCAAGCGGACGTCTGAAGGAAGGCAACACACACCAGCAGTCTCAAGTCTCTGTGTGTTAAACTAAGAGCTACCAACAACCAGATTTGAGGACAGTATCCTGGCACCAAAATCCAAAACGTAATCCAATTCAATCCAGATAGAGTTCCAAGCAGTCAAAGAGACGGTTTATGTAAAACAAGACGTGATCCAGGCAGCGGTCAAAAAACAATCTAGATCAAGGCTATGACATGGCAAACAACACACAATACGTGAAACAAATGTAATCCAAAGGCAGTCCGAGGTTGGAAACGTAGAGGAATAACAACAAGGGGCTAGACGTAAGCAAACCAGTGGAACAAGAAAAAAGGTTGTCAACGAAGAAATCCAGAATCAGGAAACATAGGAACAAAACATACTTCCATAAGACCGTAATCAGAAGCACAGGTTTCAGAAATAGTAGTGCTCTTATTGGATATCAAGGACACGTGATCGGTAACAAACGTGTGACGCATAGCTTGAGCGTACCGAGGAAGCCAATCTCCATGGCAACCTCCAACGCTCAATCAGCCGCGACCGCCCATTAATGAACACCTGTGATCGGGAGCCATTGAACATAGAAGCGGTGTTTCTTTTAGGATCACAATGTTGATGCGTGACAGCCATACCACCCCTTGATGGCGTAACAGCCTCACAATTTTTGCGAACATGAGAACGTGTAATGAAATGAGCAGAACATTTCCTGACATCATCCTTGTGCACACCCTGATACAAAATGTGCAACCATGTTTTTGGTCAGAGAGGTCTTTCCTCATTGGGCCGTGTGCAAAGTATTAAGGTATAACAACAGCATTCACCTTTTCAAAGAGCTCTTCAAAGAGATCACAGCACTATTAGGTATTAAGCATCGAATGTGTACAATTTTCCACCCTCAGGCCAACGGGGCTGTGGAGAGGATAAATAGTCTCCTAAAAAGCAAATTATACAAGCTTTATTTATTTTTATGTATTTATTGAGCATTTTTAAGGTGCTTATACATCAAGTAAATTGTGTTTCAAAGCTCCCACAGGGCAACGGGAGTGAACATGGGAATGGAAGGCAAATATAATAGCAATGAAGAGAAAGCAAGAGGAGTTCCTATCACGCATTGTGAGCATTCAGAACATGCAAGCGCAGAAAGAGAGAAGGGATGAGGGAGGGGGTAAGTGCTAGTAGTTCCATGGAGGGAAGTGCTAGGGAGTTAGTTGCTAGCAGCTGTTAAGTGCCTGGCAGAGATCACTTGGTAAGAGTGGTCAGCTGCCAATCCAATACAATACGTGCAGCCCTGTGAGACAGCACAGGCCAGTGGGCGCCAAAAGGCAAGTGCTGGGAGTGCGTGGAGGCTGAAGGCGATTGGGGGGGGGCAGGCCCATGGTCACCAATCTCAGCGACTGTGGGGTTTAGCAAGGGAGTGAGAGGGGGAAGGAACAGGTGAAAATGAAAGTCTCGAAGGGCTTCTGGAATTTGAGGAGATCTGGCTCATGATGGAGAGGAAGGGAGGGAGCCAGCTGAGAAAGAGATTGGCCACTAGCTCGCTGATTAGAGAGGTGCTTGACACGCAGAGAGTTGGCGCCGGAGGAGCGTAAAGATCTGGGGGGAGAGTAGTTGGTGAGAGCCAGTTGCACATAGCATAGTCCTCAGACAGCCTTCTGGATGATGCAGAGGAATTTGAATTTGATCCCTGCGGAAACCGGGACCCAGTGGAGAGATTTTAGGGCTGGAGAGATGCGGTCCCTGGGCTTGAGGCCAAGGGTAAGGCCTGCAGCCCTATGCTGGATAAGCTGGAGGGGACGTAGAGAGGAAGAGAGTAGATTAAGGAAGAGGTTGTTGCAGTAGTCTAGCCTAGAGAGTACCAGAGCTCTAGAGACATTGAGCTTCTGAGGGAAAGTGAGGAAAGGAAAGATTCCTTTGAGGAGGTGGAGTTGAACGTGGTTCTTCTTGGCAGGGTCCTGGATGTGAGGGAGGAGGGAAAGAAAGGATTCGAAGATGACTCCAAGGTTTCTGGCTTCAGATGAAGGAGAAGGAGGAGAGCCCATAGAGGGTGGCGAGAGTGAAGGGAAGAAAGACGGAGCAGGAGTCCCAATGGGAAGGATCTCAGTCTTGCTGGCGTTGAGGCACAGGTCATTGGAGGCACAGGCAGCTAGGCAGTCAGGAATAATGGAGGAAGTAAGGAGAGGATCAGAGGGAAGTTTGAAGAAGAGTTGTGTGTCATCTGCATAACACTGGAAGTAATGGGAGAAAACGGAAATTAGGTGGTTAAGTGGAGCAAGATGGATGTTAAAGAGCCAGGGAGAAAGGTTGGAGCCCTGGGGAATGTCACAGGTGGAGATAGAGGTGGGAGAGGAGAAAGGGCTCAGGATAACCTTGGAGGGTCGGTCATTGAGGAAGGAGGTCAGCCAGTCTAGTGCCCCCTCTGAGATACCAAGAGTATCGTGCAGTCGTTTTATGAGGATGGAGTGGTTGACCATATCAAATGCAGAGAAGAGATCAAGTAGAACAGCTCTAGAGTTAGTCAAGAGATGCAAGCAGTTCTTCACAGGTGTTCATGAATGAGAGCAATTTCCATGCCTCTGGATGCTCGGTTGTGTAGGCAACCAACAAGCTCCACGTTGAAGAAACACTGTGTGCACTGCTTGCCTCTTGCTCTGTTTAGTATACATACACAACCCTGTAAGGATCACAAGGTGGTAACGGGGTGGCGTATTCACATCTCCAATCAGTAGAGCATCTGATGCTCACAGAGCTGCATCTATTCTAGGGGATGAGTTTCAAAGCTGCTTGTGTGCCTTAATGAAAGCCAAAATATGTATCTTTCAACAGATTGCGCCACTAAGGACAGAAGAGACGACCAGCACTGTATCTGATTCTCTGCCTACTTTGCCTCCTCTCCAGCTCTTCCCTGGTGACCGTGCCTTTGTTAAGAACTTTGTACACCAGTGGAGCGAGCCTGGATATAACGGCCCCTTTGAGGTCATGTATGCTACTCCCCCTGCAGTGAAAGTTTGCGAGTAACGGTACTGGGTGCATCTGTCTGACATTCGCAAAGCACCTCAGGCCACACCACACTCCCCAGTTAAACCTTAACAGCGCAATCTGGATACTGCATTCTGACCCTCTCCTGCTAGTAGTATTACTGAAAAAAATGGAAAAAAGTGTAAATACATATTCACTGCTTCTTTAGTCCCAAGGTGTTTTTAATTTTATTTTTTGAAGGTCCTACATCCAAACTACCTCTGTGATGCAAAAAACAGCTGCTATGCACTATTTTGCACAAAAGAGCTTTCTCGCTCTCTTTCTCAATTATCTACTTTGCAATGGATGTATACAGGCCTAACAACTCTATTTATAAACAGCAACATCCACGTTTTCAAGGATATTCTCTCATAACTGTGTTCTCCACGTATATGTGTGTTATGCACTGGGTAGCTGGTATATTTACTGTTTCTATGTTTGGTTTAGGAATATATGTAGGATGTAGTTTTATATGGGGTGGACGTATAAAAGGGAGCGGTAAGAAATGCAAACATTACTAATGGATCTTCTACTAATGGCTCTTTGGGTTCCTTATCACCTGACAATGTTATAAATATAACTGAAATTAATAATACTGCGCTGCGGTCCATGATACACAGCCTAATGCATCTGTTAATGATACACTTGTCATCCAGCAATGCATGGGGAGCCTACAAATCTACTCATGTTGTCATTATTTCCTGTGCTTTCCAGCCTAATTGCAAATGATAGTGTATTTGTGTTTATTTTATTTGTATTGCGCACCTGGCCCTGGGGCATCTGGGCGCATGTTTTACATAGGTACATAGGGTTCCATAAGAAAAACACAGAAATACATAGTTACATAAGCAAACAAGATTGTTCATAGGTTACATCGTAATAGCAGGTCAATACACAGTATTGAGTTGATGTAAAATTTAGACCACGTGTACATAATGATTATACCGCAGTTACATTTGATGGCTGGGAGTGTACAACAGGAAGAGCACATACAGAATAACAGTAGCAGGTAGATACAGGTACATAGGTGTAACTGTGTGAATTATGCAATGCAAGGAAAGGTAAGTCCAGTGAGGAGACGTGGAAGAGAGGAGAGCCCTCCATCACAACCGGCCGATAGGAGATGTACTTTATGAATGTTAACTGTCATGGTCCAGCTCATGAAGCCAAAGTTTAGTTTTTTTCTTAAATTGTTGAAAGGAGGATTCGGATCTCAGGTAAGAAGGTAGTGCGTACCAAAGTTTGGCAGCCACAACCGGAAAACTGGAACCGCCAGCTTTTTGGAGCTTAAATCTAGGAATAGTGTCTCTTCTAGTGTCTCACATTTTGTTGGCACGAATTGTTAGAAGGGCCAAATATGATCAGTATCGAGGACTTGGGTTAGGCATAATAGCCATCGTGAGTTAAGTAATAGTTGCTATGCATACATGAGCTAAGTGGGGAAAAAGAAGGTAAATGGGAGCTGCTATATCTGTTCCTTGATGCCAAATGTGTCGGAATCCCCCAAGGTATTAATGCCACAGGAAACTCTGATTGTGGAGGCTCAATGTGTTACGCTCACCTGGCTCCCACAGGGGTGTCGAGCGGAACTGGACAGCCACGGTCTCCACCAACGTGATGCGTAGTGCAGAGATGACTGACTGGACCGGCCCACCCAGCTTCGTCTGCTTGACCCGTAGAAGTAGTCTCCTAAAGACGGGGAAAGGGAATTAGCCACCCGTGGATTTGAGTATTAACACCTCACTGCGTCCCCACTTATCACTTCTGACATTCCCTTTCACAAAGCTCACCTTATAGTTTTGTATGATGAGCTCTCCATCCTGCAAAGAATGCAGGGGCATGTTGATGGCCAGTTACTTCACTGGCTTGAGGATATTGGAAGAGTCCTGGACAAATCTTGGCTCCAAACCTCTGGGCGAAAGGCCGTAAGTATATAGTTCTAATGAGTTAAAAATGTCCGATTAATCGCTCTTGTCCAATTCCTTGTTTCTTTTGCAGCTTAGACCCAAAAGATGATCGTCTTGTGGCAGCTGAAAGCGTTCAGGTAAGAGTCTGTGTTTTGTAACACTGTCCGGTAAATGATGCCAAGGTTTAACTCGCTGCTTTCTCTTTTCTTGCAGGTGCAGCGCAGGAAGATTTGGCGTGCTGGTGGATAATACCTGCTGCGGTAAAATCAGGTAAGCATATGGTGGCAAGAGATTGTCTTTGTTCCCTTGGCTCACCTTGTTGTTTTCTTGTCCCCCTTCGGTGCTGGAATGCGGCAACCAGGTGATGGAGACAGCACCAGATCGTAGAGATGCTGCGAGGAACGGTGAGTATGGCGCGGTGTTGATGCTGGCAATGCGATGCGTTTAAAATGAAGTCTGTTTCTGGTTCGAAGATGCGCTGAATCTGAAATCAGGAAAGAAATCAAGTAAAGTTCTTGTTCTAACCTTTCTTCTTCTTTCCCTTCTTTCTAGGCGCTCTGGACTCGAGGCGGGCATGGCAGGATGCTGGATGCTGACTGCAGACACGGTGAGCGTTACGCTGCTGGATGCAGAATAACGCAAAGCATGTGCTGCTCTTCGGGCGTGGTTTAAATAGCCTTCAAAGTAGTCCCAGTTAAGTATTCCTCCACAGCCACTGCCGAGTAACAAAATAGTCCCTAAGATAAAATAGTCCCTTCAAGCCTCACATGGGCTTGGATGCTTGGATCCCTTGCAGCATGGTCTGCATCAGCTAAGTTTTAACATATGAGCCTGGCGCCTATGGCGCCAGGACTGATGTCCCATATGAGCCTGGCGCCATAGGCGCCAGGACTGTACCCAGATAGCCCCTAACAGGGGTTGCTGGGTTTGCTCCAGGTAACATGATGCCTGCTTCCGGGGTTGATGGACTTGGTCTGGATGCCCGGGGTAGGCATCATGACACAATGTTTACTCCAGCTGACCTTGTGCAGATATTGAAGCACTTTCCAGGCATGAAAAGGGTAACTCGAAGTAATGGATCCTGAACAACTGCAATGTGTTCAACACCCCAAAAGTGAGTGGTGCCTACCAAGACCGCACCTAACATTTTAAGGCATGGGGTTCGTGGCAAGCAGGTGACAAGAAACTACGATGAGCTGCATGGCAGCCAGACTCATAGGATTCGGAGAAGAGTTGATCAAAAAAGTGAATTTGGAGACCACTAGGGGGCGTGGGAGAAGATGGATGCATAGGCACGCAGCTCCCGCTCCTACCAGCAAAAAGGCAATGACATTGAGAGGATCTACACAACAAATGTTAGCTGAAACGCACCCAAAGAAAGATGAAACTCAGAAAAGTTGATTGAGCTGTGAAGAAAGGGGAGGATGTGGACTGAACAAGAGATACAGACAACACAGCATCTGAGAGGCCCGCCTGGTTCTCTAACAGAGGGTCGGCCCGATATCAGCAACCTGTTGCCGGAGCTAGACCCTGACTCGAGTGCGCAGCAGAACCACAGATGGCGAGATAGATGTGCCGCCAACCCCTGGAGGAGCGGAGCAGACCACAGGGGCGTACATCATTAGAGCCCACATCGTACGCAGACCCCAGAGAGGGATTTCAGCGGAGCAGTCAGCAGATTGGTGAGGTCAGATCCTGGAAAGAACTAGGGCAAGTGCGGAGAGTGGATCGGATGGACATAGAAGAGCCTGCGGTGGAGCTGAAGGAGTGACCGCACAGGGGAGAAAGTGACAGCAATCTCTTGTGCGGTGGGGCTGCTCCTCGCAGCAAGGCGACCAAAACAGGGTCCAGGTGGGGAGCCGGAACCAGAAAGGAGACTCCGGCGGACAATACAGGTAGGCTCAGACCCCCATCCCCTTAAGCCCAGAGATACATGGTGGGGGTGGTGACCTTTGTGCTAAGCCCCGGTGAGCAAAGCAACCAGGGGAGGCCCAGAACGAACTAAGAGCCACCTCCCTCGAGAGGCGCAGGCACTTCCGACAAGGGAGCTTGTACCCATAACGGAGGTAGTGACAGCCTACCCCCCCTCCCACCGAGGACGATAAAAGATAGTTTGGAAGCAGTCGCTCACCAGACATCCGCCTGATTCCTAGTGTGTGACGCATGTGCTCCACACCCACGATGGGGGACAGCGGCCGACAGGAGCAAGACGTCGGTGGGGGAGGGGTGACATAGGAGGGGTCCAAGGATCTTGCTATAGAGGCGCAGAGGAGTCCATCAGTAAAGGAGCCCACCTCGCCAGGAAGGTAAGAAAGGACAAATAAACACAGCGGTAGCTGAGGGAGACCCCCAATCGGGACCCCACACAGCCAAGTGAACCGTCAAGCCGGTGAAAAGGCTTGTGAGGAGACGAAGGCGTCAGAACAGTGAACAGTCCAATGAGTGCAAAATTGTAGTGGCCCCACAAACTACGAGCCCCGCCAAGCATGGGCCGAGCAGAAGGAGTACAGGGGTACTAGCTGGGGTCCTGTCGGAGGGAAAACCACTGGACACCCGCAGACAATAACAAGTGCGGGACAATCAGGAGAGGACAACACATATACTACATAGCCTAAGGAGGCATAGAAAGGCCCTGGTACTTTGTGTGGCAATATAGGTGGCCGGAAACAGACTGGTCATCCGGGGGTGAAGACACTAACAAGGAGGAAAGAGTGAGAATCTAGCACGGCTGGGGACAAGTGGTGAGGAACGAGATCCCTAGAAGGGAGCTCTAGAGAATAAATAGGGGCGGTAGGCTGAAGACACAGAGAGACAGGAAAGTGAGATTAAGACAACAGGAAAAGTAATGAAGACACCTGCATGGAACGGCAATAAAGTGTTGGATGGTACGTCGCCACATACAGAGGGAGAAGGAGAGGTGGCAAAGAAGCCCCCAGGCGAGAAAAAGAAACCTGAAATGGACATATCCATGTCCTCAACAAAAGAAGACTCGAGACATATCCTATCTGAAATGAAAGCACTCACAGGGGAAATACAAGCATCGCTAACGGACCTATCCAGCAGAATGACAACAGTGGAAAGCAAAGTTGAAGGACTTGAGCACAACCAACTCAATGCGGATATGGTCGAAATGAGACTGGGTGCCAGGATGACAGAGCTGGAACTCTGAGAGGAAGAAGTTATGCTCAAAATGGATGACTTGGAAAATAAAGATAGACGCAACAACTTGAGGATATTGGGACTGAAGGAATCAGCAAGAGAAGCCCAGAGACAAATAGAGGAGAAAATCCAAGCTTTGGTGAATCAACTGTTCGAAGCAGAGGGGGGGGGGGGGCAGTGCAGCTTGAGAGAGCCCACAGAGGAGGCAAGCCCTATGGGAATGGTCCTCGATCCATAGTGGTCAAGTTCCTGAGCTCCAAAGATAGAAAGGATGTTCTGAATAGGGCCAAACAACAACGTGAAATAGACTTCGAAGGCTCCAAAATCATGGTATACCAAGACCTTTAGAAATTTACTCTTGCCAGACGTAGAGCTTGCAGACCCCTTACGAAGTGGTTGAACGAAAAGGAGATCAGGTATAGATGGGGCTACCCCTTCTCATTGCAATTTGAAGTAGAGGGGGTGGATTACAGAATAACGTCGGCTGAAGAAGCGGAACAGGCCTTGTGTCATCTTACGGCAGATGTTGAGGCCATACCGAGAAGTCCACAAGGACCATCCACAAGCGGAGAAAGTGTGAGACCTGCACAAGGCCCGCAAAGGAGAAGAGGAGGACCAGCAAGGAGGAAATACATGAGTGTAGAGGGACGGTCTCCTCGCAAAGTGCCTACGACGATGGAACAGCAATCCGAACGAGACTCCCGAGAACGGACTGTTTGATGGCTGAAGAAGAAGCAACAGAAAGGGTAGACTGACATAAATATGCAAACATTCACTGGAGGGAGCTACTAGAACTTGCTCCAAAGTGGCCCTCTGTAAGAGAGAGAGGGTGTCTCAGAAACTCATACTTTACATAACAAGTTGGGGGTGTTAACAGTTATAAAGTTAATTTGTGAATTTGTTAAAGGGGATAGCTCAAGGGTGGCAAACACTGATATTAATATTAAAAGCTTACATGCAAGGAGAGAGGAAAATAGGGATGAGTCCTGAACCAAGAAAGGATGGAACTGGGAAGTAGTGGTGTACATCCACAATAGGAAGGGCCTAGTCGTGGGCACACTGAATGCGAAAGGTCTCAACTCCCCTACAAATAGATCTCTGGTAGTAAGGGAATTCTGCAAAGCCTCACTAGACGTTCTTTCCTTGAAGAAACAAGTTTGATAAGTCCAGAGGAGCGGCCGCTGCGAGGTGGGGGAATAGGACAGACCCATTGGGCATCAGGAGTCACCAAGAAGATAGGAGTCGGCATAGTCCTGCATAAACAGTGCAAACTACAAGAGTGTGTAACAACGAAGCTACTGGGGGACAGACTGCTGATATTGCAGGGCATTCTGGACAGAGCAAAGGTACTGTTGGCGGCAATATATGTTCCCAATCAAGGGCAATTCCTCCTTAAAGCATTCAATACAATACAAAGTATCGAAGCAAACCTGTATATACTAGGAGGGTATTTAAACTCCTGGGCAAATGAAACCTGGGATAGAAAGGCACAGGGAGACGGACCGAAAAGAAAAGAGGGGAGGGAAAACTAGGGTACCTGGGTAAGACGCACAAGATGCAAGGTCTGGTAGACACATGGAGGAGTCAACACCCGCGGGAGGAGGGTTATACCTTTTTTTGCTGCCACACCAAACATATACTAGAATTGATTACCTAATAAAGAACAAGATGCGAGTATAACGAAAAGTGCCATTAAATCAATGGGGTGGATAGACCATGATATGGTGACCATGACCCTGGAGGTAGAGGGGCTGCACAGGCCAGATAGTATGTGATGTTGTAACAAATCAATCTGGGGGGACCCGCTCTTTGCAGACCAATTAGCCAAGGCAATAACGGAATATGTTTAACTTGATGATACTGGGGAAGTGTGACCGGGGATGGTTTGGGATGCAGGGAAGGCAACCTGGAGAGGCCTCTTGATTAGAGAGGGGGCAAGAAAGAAGAGGCAGAGGAGACTGAGGGAAGAAAGACTGAGGAGAGAGATAATGGAGGGTGAGGAAATGATGCACACCACTGAAGGAAACATAGACGAGATCAGGTAGGGGATGCTGGCGAAGTGGGCGGAATTAAAAGCACTGGGGATGGGGGAAACCGAATGGAATCTGAGATATCTTAAACAGAAATATTATGAAAAAGGGGATAAGGCAGACACATTACTGGCGGCAAGGCTTACAGCACAGAGAGCAGAAAGATGGGTGGTTAAGCTGGGAGGCCCTGAGGGGGGAGACTGTATTACACCAAAAGATATTGCAGAAGGTTTTGCTCGATAGTACGAAACCCTGTATAGTTCTGAAGCGTCTGGAGAGGAAAACGCAATGGGGGAATACCTGAAGGAAATAACTATGCCCACATGCCCGGAGATAGAGCACCTAGAGAGGCCCATCACCGTGGAAGAGATACCTGGGAGGACAAATACTCCCTAGGGTTCTATAAAAAATGGTTCTACATGAATTCATCGCCGGACTTTTCATCACAGGGTTTTTTGCCGCAGGTTTCTTTTTGAAAAAAACATCAAATTTATTTATTTATTTTTTGGGGGGGTTACCCCTACAAATCCCCCTTACTTTCTTTTTTTTAATCACGAACACCCACACCCATTTTTAAAAATGTTACCCCCCAAAAAATTCGCTGATTTTTTTTTCTTAAAAAAAAACGCGGCAAAAAACACTGCGATGACAAGTCCGGCGATGAAATGACGGTATACCTAAAAAAATATGCAGGGACCTTGTCACTGCATATGTTGAAACTATACAACCATATTCTAGATACAGGGGAAGCACCCCCAATGTTTACTAAGGCTGTAATATTGGTGATCCCAAAGGAGGGGAGGGATCCGGCCCAATGTGCATCTTATCGTCCCATCTCTCTCCTGAATGTGGATGAGAAAATATTGACGAGGATCCTAGTGACATGATTTGAAGAGAAATTATCCCGCTTGGTACTTCCGGACCAAATGGGGTTCATCGCAGGTAGGCAGGGCCCGGATGCGATTCGTAAGACACTAGACCTCATAGAACATATGAAGGGGAACCCGGAGGGCCAGGTGCTACTAAGTTTGGATGCAGAAAAGGCCTTCGATAGGGTGGAGTGGGGATTCCTCTTTGCTGTGTTGAGAAAGATAGGAGTGGGAGAAAGAATGTGTTGCGCCATAGGGGCAATCTACTCGGGACCCATGGCACGAGTGGTGGTGAATGGGACAAAGTCAAGGGATTTCGGGCTAAGTAGGGGTACCTTATCTCGCATACTATTTGCACTACAATGGAACCGTTAGGAGAGATTAGGGGAGAAAGTACGCAAGGACGACCAGATAAGGGGAATTCATGTGGGGGCAGATAATCATAAGGTAAGCATGCATGCTGATGACATATTATTTTACCTCTCGGAGGTGGAAGGGTCGATGCGGAGGACGCTTGAGGTACTGGGAGACTATGGGAAGGTATCAGGCTTTAGAGTGAATGCCTTAGTGTCTTGTATTGTGGTATAGTAGCAGTCATGTGACATTTTGTCACTGCAATCAATTTCTTGCGGAAGAGGCAATAGTTCAGCCCGATTTAATGAGCAACATCTCTTAATTTGGATATGCGGTGCATGCTCTACTATAAATGCTTGGCCTCTCAGTGTACCCTTGTGGCACCCGAGTAAATGTAAACGAGCGTCCTCCTAGGGTGAACGTGAACAAATATCTACTGTTAACATGTACAGGAATACTGAAAAAGGCATTCCTTAAATCCACAACACTAAAATGAGTAGCTGAGGCTGAAATCATGGTCAATATTGTAGTAACATCAGGTACAATCGGAAACTGTGGGGCAACAACCTTATTCATAGCGCGTAAGTCAATAATAAAGCAAAAAGGAATCACATTATCCCCTTTCTTATACGCAGGTAGAATCGGACTATAACACACGATCCCTGCAATTTCCTCTATCACACCAATGTGTACAAAATCAGAAATAATACTCTTCAAAGCCTGCTTACCTTCAACCGAAATCTTATATTGCGGAATACGCTGTAACTTAACTCCTGGTTTCAATACAATTGTAACTGGTTCAATTTGTAAAATGCCAACATCATTGTCATTAACTGCCCATAGACATGTCGGAACCTTATTCAATCTGGGTGGTAAAGGTCTAGACAAAAACTGTGGAAGGGAAGTTTGTTGAGGCGAAATCGTTAAATACACTCCAATCCGGAGAACAGTAAATTACAGAATTCAATTCATTCAACAAATTCAATCCCAACAAATTTTCGCCACAATTTGTCATCAAAAGAAATGGACATGAATCAGTAAATGGCCCCAGTGAAATCAGTACCAGCTGAGAGACCGACTAACCACTGGCGTACCAGAGAACCCTACAGAAATGTTACTCTGCCCTTAGAGGGGAATATCTGGAACCCGTGAATGATCAATAGAACACCGATGTGCTCCTGTATCGATCAAAAATAATGCTCCCTATTCCCCACCTTCATTTCAACATAGGGCCCTTTCTGATCGACGGGAATAGGTACCAGTTCCAGACCCGGCTTCGGGCTGTCCTAACGGAACGGAAGAGTATATCATCAAATGCAAGATCCTCGGAGAAAATAGACACTGGAAAGATTATCGAATATGTTCCCACTATTAACACTATGTTGCTGAATATCCTGTGAAGGTGACTGTTGATTCTGAGCAAACTGACTTCTACCAGGATCCTCTATCCCAGGACGGCCTCTGGATCTCTGCAGAAGGATCGGGCATTATGCTAGCCAATTACCTTCTTGTCTGCAATAGGCACATTGGTTCATGTGCCCAGGACCCAGTTGCATATTAGTCTGTGGTGTAAATTGGCCTCTAAACTGCATATTCCCACCTCTGGCTCCACTGATCTGCTGCAACAGTACTCTAGTTTTCAAGTCTCCCTTCTTCTTTTCCACTCTTTCCTTTTCTGAATTAACTCTATTTTCATAGTACTGAGCCATATGTAATACTTCAGATTGTGATTTTGCTTGCCAAGCGCTTTTAGAAGTCATTATCTGTGATTGAATTTCAGGTAATAATATGTGTACAAACTTGTCTACAAATAGCCTTTTCCCTGACTCTGTACTCAAGTCTTGACCACTAATCTCTGAAAACACTTGCTCAAATCTGTTAAAATACTCAGTTGCACCCTCTGACTTCAATTGTACACAAGCCGTAAACGTGTCCCATATGATTGGGACATTGACAAACTGTGAGACATGGTGTGCTTCAATAATAGTAGCTGGGGTGCCTGCTGCAGCATTAGCTGGAATTTCTACTTTCGGAACAAATGTCGGAGGAACCGCCCTCATCAGCAATTGTAAGGCAGGCAATTCTGAACGCATATTAAGCAACAAAGCTAAATCAAGGGACAAAGTAGTCAAAGCAGTATCGGGTAAGAATGCTCTTTTATGAATGACCATCAAATCTGCGAGACAACAAACCTTTCTCTTCAAAAATTCATCTTGTAGATACTCTACCATCACCTGTAACACTTTCCTTTGCATTGCCGGAGCATACTGACTAAACGTGCTATGCACTTCAATGAGAGAAATTGAAACATCTAAGAGCGTCTCTTGTGCAAACGCGCATTTCTTCACTCATTGGTTTCAATGAAGGAAGAAATTGCTTCTGCACCTATGAGGCTTCCAGTCTATTACCATCTAATTCATCTTCCTGTAACCGATCTAGCTCCCTTTTAAATACCTTCTCAACATGCTCAAGTACTTTCTCTGCAGTGTCCCTTGAGCGGGCAAGAACATTCAAATCCCTCAACCCCTGTGGGACATTCATGTCGGTCAAATAACTCCAAATATCAGCCAAATGCGTTCCCATCCCCTCTATCAAAATAGTCTGTTCGGGAATACTTTCTTGGACAGAAATCGCAACTAAAAGAGCTGATTCTTCACCCTCTTCTATGTATCTCTTAGCCCATGTATACAATTCTCTTTTTCTACCTTTAGATGCTGTACCACATGCCACTATTCTTGAATTAGCTCCTGCCCCCTTCAACCACTACAAGTGGAGCAGAACCACTTCGAAAAGAAAGTTCAGACAAATCTTGTTCAATAGGTAGCGGAGACACTACCGCTGGTGGTGGAGACGGAATTAAGGAACGGCAACTGTCAGTAAGGGTGGAGATGCAGGAGGAGGAACAACAACAGAAAGAGGAACAACAGCAGCAGGAGGAGGAGGAACTACAACGAGAGGAGGCGCAACAGCAGGGGGAGGCACATAAGGAGTAGGTGCAGTTGCAACAGTTCTATGTTCATTCAACAGTTTGTTAATCAGTTCATCTGAGGCATGAACATCCTGAGACGGGTATATCTTCTGCACATCAAGTGAAAAAGCCCTATTCATTCTTCTAATAGATTCAGACTGCTTCTGTTGCTCTTACAGTAATGCTTTTTCAGCAGTAGTCATGTGCCTACGTGCATGCTTTTCTTTACTTCTGAGTTGCTGTATAGCTTCCTTTCTCCAATCTTTAATTGCATCAAATGCTGCAGGCCTAGCCTTTTTCTTTAACAATATAGATTCTAAATACTCTAAACGGGCAATTTCAAAACTACCATGAACTGGCCACTGAAGATTGGAAACATGTCTAGTTTGTCTGTGCCAAATATTAAATACGATACTATTTAGGGAGTACTTACAGTACATTAAACAAGCCGGCGACCCAACGGGTGTCCTCGGTTGGCCTCGTCCCAAAGATTGCCTATCTCTGTGGAATAATACCCTGAAACAGGAGGACAATTTCCCAGGCATGTCAGATTACTGGTGTTACCTGGCGTTGTCTGGCGTTGTTTGTACTCGCGAGTGCAAATCTGCAACCAATATCAGGATTCTTAGGAATCTGGAACGACTCACCTGATTTCAAAACAAAGGAGGTCCGATCGGATTACAAAGGATCATTGTGGTTGGTGATTTTGGCAAAATGCCCGCCTCAATATGAGGACCCTCGTCAAGAAGTCCTCTCGAACCGCTTGCTCACCGTCCAGGGATCGGATCGTGCAGTACTGTCGAGGTGTTGCGTCTCATACAAGTGAAGGGGCCCTTTCACTCTCCTATCCCGGTCCGATAGCCGCATCTCCTGTTCAGCGAGGTGACATCAATCTTGAGGGTCCCTATTCGGGCACCATCGGAAAGACCAAAGGAAATATCGAGGCTTAGTACCACCAAAATGAAATACGCCAATCACAAGTTAAGAGTTATAAGCATACTTTTTAATCAAAGTACATGTAGTTATAATAAGTTGCAAAAAGGGTTCATGCCCAGTTCACATGACAAATATGACTATATTGTTTTTAGGTTTAAGATGTGTTTCTATACGTAGAGAACAATGGTGGCAAACTTTGTTCTGTTCGGCCATGAAGATCTTTCCTTGTTCTTGAGCTTAAAGTAAGTCCAGTTTCAAGAAACAAATTCAATGGGTTTCTGCAAAGGCACACAATTTTAGTTGTATAACATTCAGTTCCAGTGTTTGTATAAGGATGTAGCTATTGGTGCAGACAACACTTGAATTGAGGTTCAATTGGACTCCAAGGTCTCTTAGCACAGGACAAACATTCTGCTCTCAGCAGCCTCATTGTTGACATAGTTCAAAGTTCATTTAGCTCTGCTGCAGCTGAAAACACAATTTACCATTTTAGGACAGAAAGCAGGAGTTAGAATCAAACTGGCGGATGGTTCTAAAATGGCGGAAAAGTCAACTCTATTTAAGTCTGTTTAAGCACAGTTTTCAGTACAAATGCAAATGCGCTTAGGCCAATGTTCATAATCAGACGGTATTATGCGAGCATAGTTTGACAGGAGGAGTTACGACTTGGCCATCGCAATTGAGCCACATATGGGCCCCACCGGTACGTGACCGTATACTGGGTCATGAGAGGTTCCAGAGCTGGCAGGATTTGGGTTTGGAGAGAATAGGCCTGGTCTTAAAGGGGGACAAATTCATAGACATAGGGAAGCTAGAAGAGACCCTGAATATAGGTAGAATCCCTCTGTTCCAATATCTACAACTCAAAGGTGTACTAATGTCAGAAGACTGGAAGGAAAAACTGCAAAGAGAGTTAACATGCACAGAGAAGATATTAGACACAGAAAGGGGAACGCGGGGACTTATCTCCAAAATGTACCGGTCGCTATTGGAGGCTCAGGGGGGAGTAATTGACACCCATAAGAAGAAGTGGGAGCGAGATCTGGGAATGGAAATGGAGGGGAGACAATGGGAAAGATTATGTATAAATTCACACCGTACATCTGTGGCATGCCAATACAAATACACAGACTCAAACTCCTATACAGGTGGCAGTGGGACCCGTGAGGATATCCAAGATGTTCCCAGGGGCAGACCCTCACTGCTGGAGGAAATGTGGACAATAGGCAGATTACTGGCACATGTGGTTGGGATGTGAAAGGGCGCAGCAATACTGGAAGGAAGTACTGGGATGGATAAAGGGCCTGGAGGGAGTGGAAAGGATGGTGGACCCCCTGTTGGTACTATTTGGAATGGAACTGGTAGAAGGGGAATGGGTGAAACTCCCACACGTGCCACATTATTTACTACTGGCGGCCAGAGCATGCCTCCGGGGGGATGGAAGAGAAAGGGACTCCCAAGTGATTGAGAATGGGCCTTAAAGGCCCTGGATCAGTATAGAATGGAGGAAATAACAAGACAAATACATGGTCTTTCCCCAATGAGAGCAATGGCATGGGCACCATTTCTAGAAAGGTAAGACCCGGAGAGTCGGCGGAGGGAGCTGGGAAGGGAGGATACAGGTGAAAGGGGAGAAGAAGTAGAACAGTAGAGCCCACAGACGTACACAACTGTAAATCAAATACTCCACTTTTGATAAAATGCCCTATACGGGTTGAGCAATCCTATCAGGGAAGGGTGGGATGACGATGAATGGAGAAAAGGGGATCGAATCTTAAGCAAATGCCCAACGCTGGGCCCTGAAGTGGAGGTATGGACCCCATTGCTAACTAGGTGGGGAGGACTCACAGCAAAAGACAACATGGAAAGAATTAGCAGGCGAAAAACAACTCCAGAGACATTTTTGGAGTTGCCACCCCGAGACTATAGACGATGAACAGGAAGTGAGGGGAGGTGGTTGTGGGGGGGGTGGGGCGGATGGGGGAAAGTTTAATGTTCCAGTTTGAAAGGGAGAAAATACTAAATTCTGATTGATGACGCTTTAATTGAAAAGCTACTTATTGATCATGCATGTTGTACTACTGTAAGTACATCAATAAAACCAATTTGCAAAAAAAGATTTTTTGGTGTGCAGGGGTAATGTAATGAACAAATAGCAAAACTAACGTGGGTCGAGGCAAGTGAGAAACCAGTGAAAGTGCAAAAGCAGGAAGAATATGAACTGTCTTTTTGGAATGACAGGAGTGTATTTGTTGGGACCAATAGTAGGTGCAACATTATATATCCCAGATCTCAACAAAGGGACAGCAGTCATGATGGATAACTATTCATGATGGTGTACGGCCAGCAGGTATTTCTGTCTGCCATCATGGAGGGGTACCTGATTGCTTGCCTCGTTGCACTCAGCACTTCTGATGGTCCCTGAAGAACACTTAATAGTGGGACCAGGTGACGTGTCAGTTCCAACATCTACACCAGCGTCCGACAACCCCACCACAGTGCCACTGCAGAAGCTCATATTCCGTATTTTGCCAGAGAAGGAGAAGAAAGAAAAATTGCAAAGAAGGAGAAGGTTGAATTATCTATCGCAGGATTACTCACAATGACTGAAATTAATACCAAATCAGTACCAACTTACAGGGTCGGACTGGGACAAGAAATAGCCCCAGTCACCCAAAAAAAAGTGGCCGACCCCTCGCCTCAAAAAAGTAGCCCACCCCTCGCCTCACGGCCCTTGACCTCAGAAGATGTAATTTGACTCCACCCCAAAGTGACAGCCAGGGAAGCCATAAAACACGACCTTTCACCCCTTGATAAAACAGGAAGTGGCATCAAATAGCATTGTTCCTAAGTACACTAGGAAAAATATGGTTATGATTTCACTAATGTGATATACATTTCATACAAGACGGATCACCATTTGTATCATTAATATCTGTGTGTATAGATCCATATTGTCATATTACTGTGAATCCAAGCAGACGTCCAAGGCCAAATGATAATGTTATTGTATAGCACTTAGGCTGAAGCTTTTTTTTATAGAACAAATATGCACACAATATCACCTAACCTGTGTTGGGACTCATTTATCAACCTAAGAAGGATGAAAGGCTTTTTGTAAAAAATTTAAAAAAGTTGAAAAAAAAATCTTTTTTCTCCAACTTTTTTTTTCTCCAAACCGGCCCATGTGTGTCCAGAAACCGGCCCCCAAACCCCAGGGACGATTTCGGCCCGGCCACGGTCTGAAAGGCCGAGGGGCCAATCCGTCCCTGCTGACTTAACAGCAAAGAAGAAACTTTCTTCGCATTGTTGCTGCTTCCAGAAGTGCAGACCGTTGTAAGTGCCAAATGGCTTCAAATTGTGCGTTGCAAAGTGATCTAGCTGGCCAATGACGCTGAAAAAGGCATCAACGCGATCAAGAGGAAAATGTGTGCAATTCGACTGATGACGTTGCAGAATAGTCACGTGCTGGATCACCTCACGGCCGTGGAGGGAGGGGACTGCAAGAAAATTGGCGTTTCATGTTGCACCTACTAACCTCCTAATGACACAGAAAATGGGTCCTTCACCAACATAATAGGGGCCCTGCATGTCTTCAGTACTCACATGCAAACGGAAGCTGGCATACAGGAGAGTGATTGGTTTGACAACCTTTTTTCGTGGGCACTATCCTGGATGGGGGCTATCATGAAGATGTTGGTACCTGTGATTGTGTTTGTGTCGGTGGGGGTTTGTGTCAGTGATCTTCTGTACCTGCCAGCTGGGGCTTTGGTGCTGTGCCAAAGCAGTTCCTAGTAGTGCAAGGATGATGGTATCAATTGGGGTACAGGAGACACCTTGCGGTACAAATTTTATCACAGTACAAACTGATGACCCAGACAAGTCATGTATGGTTGCAATAGAGCAATGTCTTCACCCACCAGTCACCACCACAGTTCGCCCATCCGAACCTGAGAATTACACAGAACACTGGGTAAATTTAGTAGGGGATGGAGGTTGTATATATATGACATGCACTCCCAAACAATACACACAAGCAGGGGAAAGTTTGCGCTCCATATGCGAGGCACGGGTACCAAAGGAAGGATCACCTCCATATTTGCAGGCTGAAAGATTGAAAAGGGAAAGGGTGATACAGGGGGACGAGAAGTGTGTTTGGGAGTTTGTGAATGTAGTATTTAATGAAAGGGGGCAATGCTGGGAAGGAGGGATGATCGTCCCAGACCCCCAACCGCTTTCACATGAGGCAGAAGCCTGGAAGTGTGCAGTAGAGGCTTGGGGAGGTTGCGGGGGCGAGGGGGTGTTGGCAGGAGCCATAATGCAGGGAGGGTGGTGCATGCTTCGGCTTCAGGGTACATTGGGAGTCAAACACCCTCTTAGATAATAGCAGTCATATTGGAATTGAGGCTAGGCATGAGATCCGACCTTTCCCGTCCCAGCTCTAAGAAATAGCGCCCAGATGCCCCTGTCCCAAGAACCCAAACATTCCAAAGTACCATCAGTCCCAGACCACCAACCATAAAACTGTTAGACCTTCAATTTATCAGAAAAGATCAGAAAGCAGGAACCAGTTGCCTTCCCCATAAGTCAAATGGTTTGTGCTGCGCAGTGCCGGGAGAGGCAAAACAACAACTCTAAAATGAGGGTGGGGAGCTTTGGATTGACACCAATGTGTCTGGAATCAAGCTGTAGTCTGTTAGATACAATGACCTTGAAGTATTGTAAGGAAGGCATGGGATCAACAGTAAGACAGCCACAAGTGACCAAGGTCAAGGGTGCTTATTGAACTTCAAAAAGGGTAATATAAATGCCTATCTAAACCTAAATCTACAGATGTCAGCAATCTACAACCATCAAATTATAATAATGCAGTCCTACTGGTGTCTTGTCAAAATTAAAGGGCCAAAACTATAAAACCTATTGCCAATCCTTAGCTCTAAATACAAATAGTATGGGGAATAATGTTATGGAAAAGAAAGAAGTGTTCAAAATGATATGTCAGATTTTCAGGCTTTTGGCCTCCCTTCCCCACGTTTTCAGCACAGGATAAGGCGGTTCACTCAAGAATAGCACAGTCTCTGGCTTCTTTAGCTCAAGGTAACAGTTCAATAGTCAGCATCAGGGCCTTCGGAGCGTAGGTCTCCTTGCTTCTCAAAGTCTCTTCAATCAAAGGGCCTGATGCAACCAAATAAACAACAAGTTATTTTCCTCTTCAGATTTTCACAAGTATTCACATCAGGTGAATCACTCTCCATCCCGGTTCCCCCTCAGCTGGGCTCAGATTCTTTTAGCATAAAATTCTGCACAGACTTCCCTCTGCCGGGCTCGAGCCTGTCTTTCACCTTTCACTTTATCACACAATGTTGGTAGATTATTCTTTTTCAGGTGACTCATGGTTCACCTTGAATCCTCCTCAGCTGGGCTCAAATCCCTTTAACACAGTTGTTCTCCCTCAGCTGGGCTCAGACCAATGTCATTTTTACATCAAGTATCGAAGATTTTCGAATGTGCACAGGGTTTGGCTTGACCTTTTGCAGGGCCACTTTGATTTCACAATTCGCTTTCTTTCAATGTTCACACCCTTTCGGTTGGATACCTAACAGAGACTTTCAAATGAGCACCAACGTGATGCCGGACCACTCTGTCTACGTTATCGTATCTTGGCTTCAAAGTTTATTCATTCATCTGCTGTTTTAATAATCTTCTTCATACAATGTTCCCGCTTGCAACTCTGGTTTCCACACAGACCGGTTTGGTATCAGTCTCCCCAACTCATCGGCTTTGGTGACTTCACTGGTGCTGCTTTGTTACAGGAGCCAAGGCCAGTACCACAGCGGCAAATGCCTCTCCCCGCCTTGACTATTGACGCGTGAGAGCTCCGGGTACCTCCAAGACACAATATTCTCTGTAAATATTGTGATTTGATATATACTAGCTAACCGTATTCTGTAACTATGTAACCAAGCTGAAGGGCCTTGATACCTGAGGGTTAAGTGCGCTATAGAAATAAAAAATGAAACTGAACTAAACAATACAGGATTGTTCAGCTTTAATTCCAGGTCTTACGTTTCCTATTCTCGCAGGCTCATGAAAGATATAGTCTTTTGGTGAAAAGGTCAAGGGCACTTCCCTCCTTGCAATCCTCTTTGGTCTTGCTGTCTTCCGCCTGGTATTAAACTGCCATCTTGGAACTGATGCTTCCTTGTATGTTGTGCCTTGCTAATTGTGTGCTTTTGTGCTCCGCCTTTTATCCTTGTGGGGAAGTGTGATGGAATTCAGGTATGTGTAATTATCATTAATTGCCTGACCCTGCCTGACCATTGTATTGGGACATGTCAGGTATACGGCTCGGTTTTAGTCCGTTTTTGCTCATAGTGAGTTGTCTGTGGGAATGCGTTTGTGGTGGAAAAGCGGGGGGGGGGGGTTTGAGTCCCTACATATCCTACCTGGTAGAATGGGGTAAACGCGTCGCGTTATCTGGGGTCCCACTTCCATTCCCAAAGACCCCCTCATCCAGGTGATCCTCCCGCACTGGTTCACCCCCAGGAACTGGATCCAAAAGCGATGGCCGTGTCCTGGTCACCTGAATGACAGATCCCCGGGGACTAGCTGGTGAGACACCTTCAGGTTTTTTACAGTATCCTCTTAGCCCTTGTCTGCAGTACCAGGTGCACATTAGGTTAGAGATAGAGCATGTATTGCTTTTCTTCACCTAGTAACCAATTAATTGTAGCTACATGCCTGATGACGCGCAAGGAGGATCCCACATGGAAGAAGATGGACAGAAGGGACTCGGACCAATGGCCTGGCATCTATTATTAAGCAGATAGCCTATGTATAGGGTCTCGCCAACCAGTTATTTGGATTTGTTCATTATGTACTTTACTTACCTGATGACACTGTGTGCCTTCATAATGTGTTGCTCGTACTGATTTTGCTCGAACGTTCCGTGGCAGCAGAGTGTTTTGCTGGTGCATTTCTATTTTTGTTGAAATAAAACCTTGCTTTCCTTCCAAGAGGGGTGCTGCGCCTTTTTCCCTAATGGGTTGCATTTTTCCTAGCGTTGAGGGGTGCTACACACAAAGAGGAGACAAAATATAAATGCGAGATCACCCTTGTTGTCTGTAGGTAGCACTTTGCTCTAAGGCAACAGTTGTCGCTTGTCGGAACTCTGGCCTAAGAATGGGAGCATGCCTAGGGACATGAGAGAGAGCAAGGTCCAGGGGCGGCAGTTGGAAGTTGGTTGGAGAAATGCTGGGAGCTGAAGTTGGGTTGATTTGAATGGATGGCTAACAGCCCGCTTATCACCAAAAATGAACATTACAGAAATTGAACAGGTTCTGCCAGTTTCAGACTTATAACACACAAGGTGCAGAATACCCAAACAGAATTTTTGACAAATTCACAGATCAATATTCACATTAGAAGCTACAGAAAACAACTAAATGCATATAGTGGGATTGATTGGAGCAGCACAAGAACAATTGCAGTGGCAGCAAACAGATCTAATTGTCCCTAATAGCACCTCTCTCTGATCCTAGAGAGTGATGATGAGCCGCCTATCTATGAAATGGATAGAACAAGAAGGACCCACACAACCTCACTTGTGGTGTGAATGTTGTCAGTCTCTCAACCAGTCCGCATCTTCATCAGGAAGGACACAGTGAATATTTTTTTAGGGTACTTGTGTGTTCAAAGCCAACTTGGGAGTGCTGCTTCTTCTGTTTTACAATAGCTTGTATTCAAAAGTAACATGTGAATCACTTTCATTCACATGCAAGTGCTGCTTCTGCTTCTTTGTACTAACTTTGCTTCTACGTTAGCGCTACTCACTCACCGGGTGCCTGCTTCCAATACGCAAGTAGGGACAGAGAGCCCCAGGGTTATTAACAACCTGTGAACTCACCAGATCATATGTACGTCTCTGTTCCCTTCGCCACTCAGAGGACTTCTGCTGTTGTGGCTCCTCGTGGCCCGGCAACTGCTTTGGTAAGTCTGCCTTTGTGCACGCCACTTCCAATTAGAGCTCCTCCTGCTCCTGAGGCTCTCAGCTCAACGAACGCCAGCCACTGGAGACACTCTCGAGGCCCTCAAGTGCATGCCAGCCACCTGAGACAGCATCCTGCACACTTCCTGCTGTGCAGCCTCTGCAGACCAGGTCACAAGGGGGAACGCTTTCCTCCTGCATGCTTCTTGCTATGCAACCTCTGCCCTTCCGATTTCTGGGGGCACAGACACTTTCAGGACTGGCAACTGATAGCCACCCAGCAATGGTCCTAGCGTCTTCTCTCTCCTCCAGCATCTGCCTGGGCTATCAGTATGAACCATGCTGCTTCTGCTTCTGACTTCTTTGACTCTCTACCAACAACGGCAACTCTCTGGCATGCACCTGAGGGGCCTTTTAAGCTTTTCTGTTTCCCTCAGGTGTGGGCCATCTGCACCAATGAACTGACCGCTCCTGTAATATTGTGCCTTTTCAGCCCTCTTCTTCATCCCATTACTAAGGGGATTATGGGACTTGAAGTCCCAAAGGGAAACATTAGGTTTTCTTAATTCTGTTGTTTTACAATAAGCCATTAGAAGATGGAAGCTTCTGGGAAAGTTGAACAAGGGGGTCTTCCATTCCTCCTGACCTGCTTCCCCCTCATGTAATCCTCCCGCAGAGCACCACCCCCATGTTCGCCATCAAAAAGTGTCTGCCTTTCCCTGGCCACAAGAGAAGGGTCCCAGGCCAGGTTTTCTGGGGGGGATTATTGCTGATTCATTACAGCACCCACCTTCTGGAACTCGATTCCGGTGACAGCTCGAAAGGCCACCACAATTGTTCAATTTCGCGAATCCCTCACAACATGACTTTTTCAACAGAACCTGACCAAGAACTAACTGCAATGCGTTCACACACCAACATACAGACCCAACTCACAGTACTGCGCTACTGTTAAAAGATGCCAGCCCAAATGCTGGCTACCCACACTCTGTATAGCAATCCGCTGCTCTCGAGCTAGATCTGCGCTTTAAACAATAAAATGAAAAATCAAATCGTAAGGGAGGAAGGAAGCTAACGTGTTTTCTTGACAGAGTACCACCTGTAGGCCACCACGGTGGTTGTCTTACAGTGACCCGTCTTGAAGGTGTGGGCTGCTTCTGTGGCTCTGATTCCTATGTGCAGCACAGCATAAGGAATCCTCAAGAGATGCAAGAAACAAGGTGGACGAAAACATGGAAATTACCAGAGCAGATAATGCGCTCATTTTATTTTATATTATTGCATATAGTGCAACCTTAGTTCAAGAGCAGCAGAGCGCTTTACAAAGTCCGGGTGCAAGCATTAGGCCTGGCATTTCATTCAGTAGACTACTGGAGGCAGTGCAGCATTTTTATTCCACGGACAAGTATTGTTGAAAGGCCACGTTTTTAGTGTTTTGTGAAACTGGGGGTTGGTGGGGGAATTTCGAGACTCTACCGGAATTGAGTTCAAGATGGTTGGAACATGGCAGAAGATCGACTGCTTGCATGTCTTCTCTTTATGGTTAGATTAGGCTCGAACCTTGTGATGGTTTTTGCTTTGTGCGCCCGAGAGTTGCCACCTGTGTTCCACACCATTTGGTTGGCTTGAGCCTCTCCCCCTGGTGCTAATAAGGAATAAAATAGTCCAACGTTCACACAAGTGGCATCTCAGGCAAAGTTCTATTAAGAATGTCGGGTGCAGTTATTGCATTGCTAAGCACAGTTTGGAGGAAATCTAAACTTAAATGCATACGTGTTAAAGTCCACATCAGTCGGGTTGTGCATCTAAAAATCTGCATTGCATGAGCTCGCCAAAGCAGGTGTCGCTGTGGTTTGTCCCTTTTCTAGCAGGAAAACCATTTGCCATTTTGTGTATATCTTCACTTCTTGAAAAAGACAAAAACATTATGTGGGCAACATAGAAAACGACTCGTATTGAAAATGTATTCATAATTCTGAATTCAAGAAGTGCCAGAAATCAAGAAATAAAGCAGGCAGGATTGCCATTACCTCGCCTGGGACAATTTCATCTCTACCACTACAAACCATTCATGGCTGGTTAAACTATTTCTGGGTTTATTACTAATTCCCAAAACAAAGTTGGAAGAATGAGTCAGGACACAAGTGAGTTTATTCTTACAAAGGAGACCGCTGGGGCACACATACGTGCCCAACTCACTGCATCAAGTTCTCAACCGCTTTTGTCAAGTGTTCTGGAACTGTGCTTCCAGAACACTTGACATGGTGATAATATGATCATAACAATGAAAGACAAGAAAGAAAACGACAGTGGGGAAGGAATTTCGGAGGCGGGGGAGGGTTAGGAAATATGGCGAGGGACCGTGGGGGGGAAAGGAAATCCTAAAACATATTGCAAGAAACACACAGGTCAAAAATGCATTAACTCATCTCTGATGAAAAGGATGCAATTCAATAATATATGAAATCATTTCTAGTGTTTGGGAAAATTCTTCTCTGTGCAGGTCGTCCGGTATCCTCTGGAGGATGTGAAAACTGTTGCATATTTCCATCTCCCACATCCTCCACATTGGGGTGAACAACGTCATCAGTAACACCCTCATCCGTGCGAACAATGTCATCACAGGACCAAACTTTGCCATCTTCCAGCACTATGGTTTTCTTTCCCACCCTTCCAATCCGTTGAGCTTTTTTTTCAAAATTAGGAACACTCTTTCGCCACTCTCGGATGCTCCCGATCTCTCACTAGCTCTCCTTCCTTCAATACTACTTCACTGTTAGCTCTCACCCGATCCTAATGCTCTTTGAACTACTTCTGTTGTTCTCTTACTCTCCTGAGGATTTCATCCACATCGAGCTTCTTGACGCTCTTCCCTATTAACCACGAGGGACTCAGCCTCCCACAATGCACTCTCCCTCTCATCATGACAAATGATTCAATTTCGGTCGCTGTATGTGGAGTCATTGTGTATGCATTTCATTATTCTCTCAGTGTCTCCTTCCATGCTAATGAGTTTGCTACAGCTAACTGTATCATTCTTTTCATGAAACCATTCATGCTCTCGACAAGACAATCGATGCATATATGCAGTGCCTCTATATTGAATTCCCCGATCTTTTAAGAATGTTTGCATGTTCTCGGAAATGAACTGCGCTCCACTGTCAGTTACTAGTTATTCTGGATCACGTTTTCTGTCAAATACCGTTTCTAGAAATGTCTCAATTTTTCCTGTTGTCACATTTTCCTCCATGACGCACCACTCCACCCACTTCATTGTGTAATCAATAAGAACTACTATAAACACCTTCCACTGCTCAAGGCCCTCAAAAGGACCTACTATGTCTATTGCTAATTTTTTCCATATCGACTCCCGAACTTGAACAGGTTGCAGGGGTGTTACGTCTGTTTTCTTTGATTTGTCATTAACAGCACAAGCCTGACATGACTTCACCAGACCCTCTGCCTCGCTCCACATTCCAGGCCACCAATAATTCTCTCTCACTCTTCTCTTTGTGAGATTCCTCCTTAGGTGTCCTCCATGTGCCAAATTAAGGTTTCTGTTTGTCATGGACTTTGGTGGAATTATGCAGTCACCTCTAAGCATGTATTATATGTGCTCTGTGATCTCATCACGGATCTGGTCATATTCTGGAAGAGCATTTCCTATACTCTCGCATCCTTCACGTATGGCACCCCTCAACATTTGTTGTTCAGGATCTTCAGATCCTTCATTCAGCTATTCCTCTTTTCCAAATCCTTCCTGAATCTGTGAATTCGGTCTCTTCTATTCCACACTGACCTGCTCCTCCAGGCCACTGGATTTGAGAAAAAACAATCAGCAATGACATTCCCTTTTCCTGGTGTACATATCACTCTGGCATTGTATTGCATGATCTCTAACATCCATCTGCGAATCCTTGGTGACACTAGGTGTGGGTTCTTAGAATTCATTATGCAGATAAGAAGTTTGTGATCCGTCTTTAAAATCCATGGCATGCCCCAAATGAGTGTCCTGAAATGTTCTAGTGCCCATTCTACGCCTAGAGCTTCCTTTTCAATAGTGGAATAGTTTAATTCTGCCTCCTTTAGCACTTAGGAGGCAAAGGCAATGGTAACGTCTCTACCATCTTCAATTTGTTCAAGTACTCCTCCCAGTCCTACATTACTGGCTTATACTGTTATAATGATGGTAGCTGCTCATTGTAAGAGTCAGTGCTTTGCTGATATTACTCTTTAATATCTCCCACTCGTTTTGGCAGTGTTGAGGCCACTCAAATGTTACACACTTGGTAATGAGTGCCATCATGTGATGTGTGATGTGTTTTCTCTGTGAAGCATACAACAAACCTTGAGTAATATCCAAGGAAAGATCTGAGTTGGTCCTTGTTGGCGGGGATAGTCATGGTCGTCATCATTTCCACAAGTTCCTTCTTTGGTTTTATTCCTTCACTATTTATTATGTGTCTTCATTATGTCACCTCTTGCACTTTAATTTTACACTTCTCTATCTTTAGCGTTAGTCCTTATTCTCTAATTACTTGCAGGACACTTAAATGCTTGGCATTTTGCTCCTCTTTAGTGCGCGTCGCTATCAAAATGTCAGAAGTAGACCCCTTCTAGACCTCCAAACAATTGCTGCATAAGTCTTTGAAAAACTGCAGCTGCTGATGCCAAACAAAAGGCATGCATTTGTATCTAAATAAACCCAAGGGAGTCACAAAAGATGTCAAATGTTTTGACTCTTCATCTAGCACTGCTTGTACGCAGATTTCAAATCCAAAGTTGTGAAATACTTGCCAGGCTTCATTGTCATTAAGAGCTCATTGATGTTTGGTAGCGGATGTTGGTCAAACCAGATCTTATTATTGAGGTCTCTCAGGTCTACGCCCATGTGTATCGAGCCGTCTGCCTTCTGCACTATAACAATAGGAGATAACCAATATGAGCACTCATTTCGTTCTATGATGTCTTCTCTGCAGAGTCCCCTCAATTCTTTCTGAAGTGCATCTTTGGTGCCAACAGGAATGTTCCTCACCTTGTGTACTATTGGTTTTGGTCCTCTTCTTAGCACTATGCAGTGTTTAAATCCTTGGAGTGTTCCAACTGTATCATTAAAAACTTGTAGGAATTGTTCAACCAAACTCTCCTTGGAGGAAAGCTCTTGTGTTGTGATGCTCAATAGTGACTTCTCTTCTCCTGGATGAATCCTGGATGAATCCTCATTCACAACGCAGCCTGTTCAGCCCATCCTAGCACAGACAATGCTTTCTGAGGTACAAATAACTAGCAATACATTTCTCTTTCTCTAAACTTGAGGTGTACCCACTTAAACCCTAATATGTTGATGGGAGTTTCACCATAACCAGTTGCTCTCACATTGCAGTATTTCAATTCTTGGGTGGAACAACCCAACTCATTCTGAAACGTAAGGACATCCACAATTGGTATAAGGTGATCCCATGTCTATCATCACTTCAAGCGGTACTTTATTCACTTCAACCATTTCCCAAGGTCCTCTTTTTTTTAGGTGCCTTGAGTGATAGGATGCATATCGAATCTTCTTGAGGATCATTGATAGTGAGAAGGCTGCTGGGTCCCCCTATTGGTTCAAGTACTCTTATGATGTATTGGTTCAAGTACTCTTATGATGTGATGTCATTTAGGTCTGGGGTTTTTGCACAATCTTCCAAAATGTCCTAACATGCCACATTTATAACACTCCGCATTGGCAGCTGGACACTCCCTTTCAATATTCCGGTGTCTACTGCGTCCACACTTGTAGCTTTTTGACTGAGGGTGTTCGCTCTTCTCAGATCTGTCATGTTATGGTTGCTATGTTTTTCTTCACTGGGGCAACAATCGCCCCGTTGTTGTCATCCTCATACTCTTCTTTTCTTTTATTGGCGGCCCCTTCCTCTTGTTGTACACCATTCATGCACTTCTTTCCTAATTCAAGTGTCCTAGCCAGATAAATTCCTTGATCCAATGTCAAAATTGCCAGAGTCACTGCTGGATTTGTTGATCTGAGGTGTGTAGTATTGAGGTCTGAGTTGTGTAGTTCTGAGGCCTGAGGTGTGTAGTACTAGTTGATCTTTGATGTCTTCATCTAGAACTCCAGTGAACTTGCAAGAGGCAATGAGTCCCCTAAATGTCGCTATATAATTATCCACAGATTCCTCTTTATTTAGGTTCCTCAAAAAAAAGAAAAATCTCTCCAGAGCAACATTTGTTTTGTTCCCGAAGTGCTTCTCTAGTTTTGCCAGTGCTGATTCATCCTTTCTAGCTGGTCCTGAGGAACTGCTGGCTTCTTCCCCCTCGCCCTCCCCCCTTTCTGGGTAAGCTATTTCAGGCAAGGTGCAAAAAATCCTCAAAGCCTCAACACCAATACAATTGAGTAAAAATGCTTCTTTCAAGTTGTCATTAAACTTTCCTCCACCCAGGGCACGTGGTATACTTGAAAAGAGTCCACCCATTACTCCCAAGGTATGGTAGGTTCTCCTGGAGTGACCAGGAATGCACATGGGGCAGGCGTGTTTTGCATTGCTTTTGATGTTCAGTATGGGTAGTCACTGTTCACCACCCTTTGTTCCTTGAACAGTTTCCTTCAATTATTCTTTCTTGGTAAGTCTGACTTTGCTCTGATGCAAAACTGAATTTTCTTTGTTTTTTTATATTACACTCCGTTGTGGATAGTATTCCTGTATTATTGTTTTTGTTCAAGTGATTTGCTGTGTGCGCTGTTCTTTATATCTTCACTGTGTACCTTTCCTAGCAGACACACGCTACACGGAAAAGCGTTGCCATGGTACCCATGCAAACAAATGGGGAACTTAGCACGTCGGAGGGTACTTTTTTCTAATACTGCAAATCAGCAGCAGTGCTTGCGGTGATCCCGTGGCGTTGGTCGCGCGCTCCTGTTTACTTTTGTGATTGGGGGTAGTGGTCTTTTCTAGCCCTCCTTTTTGCTGTGGTGGTGGGGAAGCAAAACACTCTCCCGGGGCGGCCGATCGATGTTCCCCCTTCACTCACAGGTAAGGTTATGTGGGGCAGCTCGCCTTCCTTGGGGTCTCCCCTGCACTGTGGACAGCTTCCTCGTCGCAAAATTGTTGTGAATAAGAGGCACACTTGTAGAGGGACACAAGTGAGTTTATTCTTACAAAGAAGACCTCTGGGCCACACATACGTGCCAAGCTCACCACATCAAGTTTTCAACCACTTTTGTCAAGTGTTCTCGAACCAGAGTTCCAGAACACTTGACATGGTGACAATGTGATATACCACTGCCAAGTGGCCCCATGCCATGTGTGACATCTTCATACAGCCTTTCCTTTTCGCTACTAGCACTTTGCATCTGGGGACTTGAAGACCACTTACAGAAGCATTAAACTAACAATCCCAGAATACAAAGTGCTGTTTACATGCCAGATAGGAGGTGTCCAGCTAGCTCAGGCCCAGGCATTCTAATACTTGTAATGCTCAATAATATGAAAGGAAATACAACTCCACGTGCTGCACGAGAAAATGTACAAGGGCCAAAAAGCCAGGACTGGCATTAGCATCTAATCTATGAAAGAAAGCCAACTGAGAGTGTTGTTTCTGTACATTTCTGATAATAGTGTAAAGTAAGGCGCGCGATGTTTAGTGAGTTAGAAAACTAGTTTTCACAGTCTTCAGAATGCCCTTTTCACCTGTTACCTCTCACGCAGATTACTATTATTTGAAAGAAGATAACATGTTTCCTATTGATAATCAAGGGAGTCCATGCAATGAGACAAAATGCGCATTTTGTGAGAAACCACGTCCAGTGCACTGAGACTTGCATTCGTCTACACTGACTTGATAAAATAAGTACCATTGAGTTACATAATGATAACAACTGTTATTTACAATGCTATGAAATAGAACAATAGAGCTTTATAAGTGCTGTTTAAAACCAAGTCTCAAGACCGCAATCGTCATATGACAAGAGGCAGAAAGAGGAAGTACACTGTTCTGGTGATCACATGTATTTACTTTAATTTATTGTGCATTTGTAAGTCTGTCTCATGGCTGTGCCCTTCCTGGCCCCATGTCAGCAGTGACTTCATAAGAGCGATTGTTGACTCTTGCCGCCAACATGTCAGCAAAGACTTGACAAGAGACATCAAGGTATAGCGCTCATTAATCCCTCACCCCACTCCCTATACATTTTGGGGGGCAGGCTCGCCACACTACTTTCCTGTCCTTCTCATCATTCCAAACAGCTGCAGCCGTCGCCTAGTAACCAGATAAAGACCTTCGGAATCAAGAAGTGGAATTCCTTGGTGTTCCAGTAGCTTTGCCAGACTGGACGGTCCCTGACACTAAGGGCGGAAATCCGAGGAGGACTGGGTAAGAGACTGGGTTATATCGTGGTGAAAGGGGAAGAGAAGGGGATAAGACCGACTGCGATGGAGGAAGGGGTCCCACCAAATGTGCAGTTCCTTCCATCTCCACAATCAAACAGTACGGTCTGGACATCTTGAGGTACAGGGTCCAAGCCGAAGGGGGACTTCATTTTGAAAAATACTGGTGCCAATATGGAAGCTTATCTATTTGAGGGTTTTAGTTGGTAATGGGTTTAACGGTGAACCTAAAGCCTGGACATTTACCCGTAAGAGTAATTTTTATTGTTGATTGATTGTGAAGAAGTATGCCCAGCTAATTTAAAGTGAGCAAGTGCTCTGTAGGGTTGGGGATAATAGTTTGGAGCGGTTGTAAAGGAGCCACGGATTTGTGGGATGTCATTTTTGAAGAATTCGGGCAGCTGCCTGCAGATGAAGAGGGGGAGAGAGTTGGTATGAATGCATTGAGCGTGTGTGCGTGTCTGTGGGAGTTATTGGGCAGTGCTCAGTATTTATTTATGCATGTTGGTTGAGCTGAGTGTTCTGAAGATATACCGTTGTTTAAGGTTTTTCTGACACTGCACCAATAAACAGTGGTAACAAAATGGCAAATCTCGTTGTGAAGGCTGGAGGTAGTCTGTTATTTTTGTTTTATGCTTTTTTTTCTGAACAATACAGTAATTGGCATTTGGCAGTGAGAGATGTTAAACATTTGGTTGTAGGATTTCGGTTGGCACCATGATGTTGAAGTGTTAGGGGAGAATTCTCTGTAAAGGCTAATTTCCCAAACCTAGTGAGTCCCCCAGCAGCTTTGCTGGATTTTTGGGGTTTATTTTTTTCTCCTGCTAAGAGTGAGACTCTTTTCCTCCCACTCTTAGACATGATTTGAGGTGTTCCTTTGACTTTGTATGTGTTCTATGGGCTATGGGGTCCTGTACCCCATAGGGCTTCATGTGTTTTTGGTATGTGGGTTACACAGCACCCTCCGTGCCGTAACCTAGGGGTGTCGTAGCGACCCCCAAACATAGACTCCATGCCCTGGGACTGACTACCATCTCCCAGGGCATGTAAAGTCACCATTGGCTTTGCTAGTCTCACATTGTGAACAGAACCAGTTCAAACCATCCTATTGTGGACGTACTGGTCGGGGCAATTCGATTGCCCCGGGGTCTGTTGTTCAAGGGGGCACTGTCCAGTTCCCCCCGACCAAGTTTTGGCTGGTGGCAGTGGATACTACTTTTTATATTCGACCGCGAATATATTCCTATGGGATTTTCCCATTGTTCGTGGCTACCACTTTTTTATATAGCCTCGAACATACCGCCGGTTTATTAAATTAATATTAATTCACCGGTTGGTAATTTTTGCCGAAACTTGATTCCAAAATGGCGTTTGTGTTCGCTTCTGTGACTCCAACCCAAGTCAAGCCCTTTGTTCCACTTTTTGGCAGGCTTCTCCACAGAAGCCTCCAAAAGTGGTGCCACTCTGTCTGGGTACCACAGGGGGTGTGGGAGGGGGTTTAGGCAGCCTGGACTGAGTTGCCTCAGCAACTCAAGTCGCACTCTTGTGTGATTGGCCCAAGTGGTGAGCCGCCCTGCTCACCACTTTGCATGTTTGATTGACAGCTAGGCTGAATGAATGGGGGTTTTCTGCTTAAAAGCAGGGCTTTGGGGACTGGAATTTCAGAAGTCGCCACAGGACCTAAAGAATCCGAGGAGGGAGAAGCCGAGCCGACCTGCAACAACGACACCACCGGTGGAGCCCTGCGGAACCGTCTCACCACTTTTCCCGACGACAGAGGAGATCTCCAGCCCAGAGAGTCTTCTTCCTTTGACTGGTGGGGATAACCAGTTTGCCTCTCTTTTCGTCTTCCTGGACCATCTCGTGGCTGCCTAGCACCCCAGCAACCGGAATACCATGGATCACCACTAAAGCGAAGAAAAGGGTGGTACCTTGTAACCGGGAAACTCTGCGGCTGGTTTCTTCCCTGGCAGCGCAACGACCTTCAGCTTTCCTCCACGTCGAGACCTCCTCTTCCTCTGGACGAAACACCGACTTGCACCCGCTCCCAGGAACAACTGCCCCCGTTGGAGCGTTCTTCCCACTTTCAGGTACTGTGTCCCGCCTGGCTTCCCTTGCGACAGATCGTTCGGGGTGACAGTAAATCCTCGACTTTCTAACCTGGGCTAGCCTGGGACCTGTTAACTAACTTTTCCTGACTTGATCTCAATCTTTTGTGAACTTTCTACAAAAACTCTTTGGGCATCACCTCACTGTGTGATCCTGGACACATTTCGCTTGCTCTCTCTAAGAGTGGGTCTGGCATTTGAACTTCCTTGCTCCCCAGTAGACATTGCCTAACCTGCCTCACTGTGGTTCTTTGAAAAGTATTGAAATTTGTGTGCTTTCATAACTCTGCCTTTTTCCCTCCCTTCTTAATAACTTATTAGAGTGCCATCTTATGTTAAGCGCTCACCTCTGTCTGAAAATAAGTGGTGTTTCTCATTAAGACTTGTCTAATAAGTAATTAGGGTTGTATATATATATAATAGCAACTGTGTGTTGAATTTATTTACCTCTCTTTGTGCTAGTATAATTTACAAGTGTGTCTTTGAATAAATAATTATATACTTTTACACCAAAGCTCTGGTCAGTGTTTGCTTGTGCTACTGTGTCTCTGGACCTATTGTGTATACTCTATATACTGCCTAACTCATCTTGAGAGAAGTCTGACTGCTCAGCCACAGCTACCAGGTAAATCTGGGTGGTACAGGCTGCTACCAATTGGGTTTACTGCCAACCACCTGTAGTCCTAAATCTTTTGCAGTGGTCCCTAAGGGAACTGCACAGGTGTCTGCCTAACATGAAGGAAGGGGAAAGCCAGCCCAAGAAGCTGTGTCTGAAATGGAAAAATGTGAGAGGATAGGAACCAGTGAATGGCCAGACTGTGACATAGGCACTTAGCAAGTTATCTGGGAGGATGGTGAGCATGGGGTTGAGCACGTGCCCTTCTGAATGGGTGGGTACCACAGCAGTCATCCACCCTGATGCTCAGCCATTAGAATTGAATTTAGAGGAGTGCACTGTACCGGAATGAATATCAAAACATTTCACAGCGGTCTGCCACATTCAGCTCCCCAGACGTTTTGTACTATGACTCCCATGATCCCTCAAGATTGTTACGCTGACTAGGGCTGATGGGAGTTGTAGTCCAAAGCATCTGCCAATGGTTGAAGACCCCTGATTAAGGGTAACACCCTTGCAGTCAGTGTCAGTTGATTGCGAAGGTCTGCAATGTGAACGACTGCCAATTTTTCAAAACAGACACGTACTTAAAAATATATTTTTTTCGGTTTGTTTCAAAAGAATGCGTTTTTTTAAAAAAAAAATCCTAGTAATTTTCCTCTCACCAGGAGCTGCTTGGCTTGATTATTGTGAGATTTACTAGCTCATACTTTAGTGTGTATTTGGAATCCCATTCTCTGCGACCATAATAAATCGTAGGTAACAGTTTTCGTTTTTGCACACATCATGTACTCCGCTCCTCGGAGACATGCCTTTTGATGTTGGTATTTTATTTGTATCGCAAGTGTTTCAGAGCGCGACAAGGCAAGGGAAGGGGACAAGGGAGAACAAAAACAATGATCTTCACCCGAGAGGTTTCGGAACGAAAATGCATTATTTTTACTTTGTAAGTTTACATTTGTCATGCAATTGAAACCTCACAGTTTGCCTTATTTTTTTAATTTAACTGCGCACACCTTAATCTGCTTTTCTAGAATATTGCAAAGAAAATAGTGACTTGCACTGCAAATACCCACATGTGTAGGCAGAAGCGCATTGTCTTGCTTAAGAGTTTTATTTCCCTTTCTGGATGCATGCGTTCAGTCTTTAAGGCTCCCCAGAAGCAAACATCCACACCTGCAAATAGCTGAGAAAGTGTTAATCGTGAGTGAAATAGCCCTTGAATTTCAAACCGTGAGAAATATGTTCTTTTAGAGTGATAAACGAAATGTTATTGCTACCCTTTTCAGCACTAAACATGCTTTCTAATAACTTTGTAATACAAAGACTCGAATAAGACTGTGGTATCAGAACATTATGATCCCTGTAGCTCAAGGGCAAGGAGTGCAGTTGGGTCTTTAGGTGGCACTATTTTTCCAAGGCACAGAGGGTTCAGTGTTTGTTTTGATTGTTTTGATTGTGCACTTCCTTTGTTAAACGTAAAACGTGTTATGAACCTAAAGAAGCAAAGTGAATATATACATGTAAGGGTGTCCTGAAAGTATGCATTGTATATAGTTAAATTCTTCCCCAAAATGTGCATTTTTCAGAAGATAATCTGGGGGAAATGTGTTTTTCACGACTTCCAAATGTCTGCAGACTTTACCCCTCTCAGCTGTGGTTCTCAATGAAATAACACCTAAATGATTTCTCTTTTTTTATAGGAATAACAGGAATCAGTCCATCATTGTCAGTGGGGAGTCAGGTGCTGGAAAGACTGTTTCTGCCAGATATGCTATGAGATACTTTGCTACAGTCAGTAAATCCAGCAGCAAAGCAAACGTGGAAGATAAAGTACTTGCAACAAATCCAATAACAGAAGTAGGTACCTCTTTCACTACTGTAGTGCATGAAGGATATGTGACCAGTTGCCTAGGCAAACAAAAGCCAACTTTCCCAAACTCTAGGATGTCCTCAAAGCATGGTGCGAATACAGTCTTCAAATCTTACGAAGTCAAGAAAAAGAAAAAGAAAAAAACTAGCCACGTGTACAAGAAATTTGCTTAAAATGCAGGGGTATATGTAATCTCATTGTCCGGTTGGAAGAAATGGATAGTATAAATTCAGGGAAGACACAAAGAGAAAGAATATTGACCTGGACAATGATTTCAAATCTCTTATACAATGAGACCAATCCATTTGAGAGGGGATAGTAGGATTGAGAGACAGAAGAGGGAAGGAGATCATGCAAAATATATTTGCAATCTTATGAAGTGAAGGAGAGTGGAAATCAAGCTGGTAATTGGATGGTGGTGAACCAGGAATCTAATGGGATTGGGGGCCTCAGAGTTCTGAGCTGTCATGTAACTTGCCTGTGATCTGAATGTGTCATATCTGACACCTTGTTTCAGATATGTGTCACCTGTGCTGTCGTTCACATGCAAACTGTGGCTCAATTATGCAGGAACCTCAGTTTCATAATTCAAGACGGGGAATTTTTTCTCAATCTTTAACCACCCAAAAAGCAGGCACTACATAATTCAACAGCGGGGCACATGTGGAAACCTGAGTTCTTGCACTGTTGAATAATGTAGCCATCGCACCCGAGATGGGAGTGAGGCGGGCCGATAACAGCCCGCCTCACTCGGGCCACAGCAAGTGCGCTGGGCCATTTACTCCATAGGTATTCACACCCCAGAACTGGAGCACAAAGCTCTTGTCCAGCAGATAAGTGGGAGAATAGATGTGGGTAGGGAAATGGTTCTAATGTCATTGGGGCAGGGGGTAAAGGGGGATGTTGGAGGCAACAGGGAGAGGCTCCCCGTTGCTGGCCCACAATCAAGATGGCGTGACCTGGGGAAGGGCCTTGGGTGGCTAGAAAGAGCGGGTGGTACACAGTGTATTCTCGCCTGCTCTTCCAGCCACCTGAGTAGTTATGGGCCCTTGCCAGGGTGCAAATGTAAGTAGAAAAGCCTTTTGTATAAGGAAAAAGTGTGGATCTCTTGCATTTCTCCTGTCGGTGAAAAACACATTCACTTTCTCAATTGGGAATGCATGTTTGCTCTGCATCTGCAAATGAGCAGTCTTTCATAGCAATTTCTCAAAGATGCAGAATATAGACCCTAGTAAGCTTTACCTGCATGCCAAACATACTAAAGTGACAAATCATCAGTGTTGTGTGGCGCGTCAAACATAGGAGACCAACAAGAAGACATGGTTCAGCCATAAGAGTTTTATATTTACTAAAGGAAAGACTGCCTCCACCTTCCCAACAACTTTGATGATGGTGTTCCTACAGCTTCAAAAGAAAATAAACGGGCACTCATCAGGATCTTATTACAACTCCTTTGTCAAAAACCTAATGTATCCTATCATCTGATCCTATCATCCTATCACTAATAGCAAAAGAAACATAAATGTAGCCTTGAAAAGTGTCTTCCCCTTTCTTGGCTTGTGGTGGCCTTTTCCTGACCCCCACCCAACTCTGTCTTCAGCTTTCTTTCTCTTTCACGCCTCAGCCTGCTGCTACAGGTCAAATGAGTCCTTGAAATCTTTCTCTTTTCCTAGCAAAGGAGGACCTCCACATAAATGTCCATGGCAGTTCAAAGCATTTGTTCCTCAATTGAAATACTGTTGTGATTGACTTTCCTTCTTTCTTCCTGCATCTTGCTTGCATGAGGTGTATGGCAAGGTGTGCTGCTGTGTGTGGAATGTTAGCAGAATGTTTGTGTGTGAACATAGTTCCACCCAGGGCAGTTGAAAGATGTAGCCTGGGTGGTGGGAGCCAGTGGGTTCCTGTCTGTACTTCCTAATCTCCTAATGTACCCGATGAGATCTGATGAATTAAGCTACCTGAATAAAGTAACCTTGAAGAATACCGGCAGCTTGACAGTGTATCCTTTAAGCCTAATCCTGCAAGATCCTTTCATAACATTTTGGCAACGAGGCCTGGTCTTGGTGAGGACCTCGGTAAAGGACCCTGGAGTGGACAGGTACCTGTGAGACCCTGGGAGAGGAGAGAGGAGACTGCTTCGTGGGGTGCAGAGCAGGAGGAAGTTGAGAGACCAAGGTAATGGAAAGGGAACCCACCGCCCCCACCATGATTAGCCCCACCACCCAGGGAGAAGCAAAGGACTGGGTAGAAAGGGACCTGGTAGACATCCAGGGGTCAGTAGGAGCGGCGGTCTGGCAGGCAGTCTGGAGAAGTAATGCTGGCGGAGACTGTAGTTTCAAAGACGGTGACTATGAGGAGCCCTGGAAGACACCCTGGGATAACAACAGTGGTACAGATTGCTATGGAGCGAGTGGCATCAAGGTGACAGGCAGAGGGACTGCCCTGCCAGGCAGATGTGGGGAGAAGCACTGTCTTGGCCAGGATGCAGAGAATAATGACAGTTCCAGGGCACGTTAAGTGCGCCATTGATTCCTTGGGGGCGTTGGATAACAGTGTTTGTTATTTACCCTGGGCTCATCATGGAGTGTTTCTGTCTGTTGAGTGCTACCATTGGGTGTGCGCCGTCGACCCACAAGCGTAACGTGCATTGCCAGCTGGGATGACGGTTGACGGAGCGGATCTCCGGACGACTCTACACTCTTGAGAGAGTGGTGATGTCAGCGATGCTGCTGTGGGAGTTGGCAATCAGCTGGAATCTTGTGACTGCACGGATTGGTGGCAGTCTGTGTGACGTAAATGGGTACGCAGAAGGAGCTGGTGTTCGTGTTAGAACATGAACGTGTCATCAGAGCTTTGGAGGTCGTTGGTACGCTGATAGTTGTGAGTAAAGCACCCACCAGCATGCTACGGCGTGACCAGGAAGCAAGCCTCACTTTGTCTGCAGGCTGTTGAGAGACAATGAGGCATTTCGTGGGAGGCGGCACAATGTTCTGCACGTCAATCCGTGCCAAAGGAGTGAGGTCTTGCTTGCAGGTACCGTTTGTTAAGTCTTGCCTCCGCGGCCCTGCGCGCGGGGAGAAAGAACGTGTAGGCCGTGTGAGGCGGCCGCAATGCCGCAGCTCCAACGGGAGTGAAAAGAGTCTTGCCCGGAACTGCTCCCTGTCCTCGGGGGCGGGCCTTTTATTCAGACACCCTGCGTCATCGCGTTGCGGGACATAGGGCGGATACAACATTCCTCCTTTATTTCAACTTAATTTAACATTAAAACAAAACATGTCCAATAAGCAGACAATAAACTACGAAACCCTGGGGTCCTCCCCTCTTACAGTCTGAATGGGGCCGGCTACCACACATAGTCTTTGAGCCGAGCGGGCGGCTTGGTGGCAGTTCTTGACCTATATCGCGCCCCTCTGGGGCTCAGCCCCACTGTCTCACTGGGTGCCTCACCTTCCATGTCTGGCTCACTCATGTCCGGCTCGCTCCACTGCTCCCACGTCCTGTCGGCCACTTCTACCTCCTCCTGGAGGTGAGCGGGGTCTCCTTCGTTCGACTGGGATTCGTCATCTTCTTGGTGACATGCGCCATCAGTCCACAGGTTGCGTGGCACCGCCTTGAACCACGACGAGTTTCGTGTCACCTGTCAGGGTCCTCTCTTTACCGTTACCATGGTCCCTTGTTTCTCACTGACAGTCCATGGGAGCGATTCGTAGCGGGAGTCCAGTTTGGACCTTGTCTGGTTCCGCAGCATGACCACCTGGTCGCCCACCTGGTGGTCGGACGGTCTCGACCTCCTCTTGGCACTCATGTGTGCGTTGGCACTTGTTCTCCTTCTTTCAGTGCGCTCCTTGTCAAATCCGTCTGGGGTCCTGCTGGGGTGATGGGGGATAGAGGACTTTATTACAGTGCCAAACAAGAGGTCTGCCGGCGGAACACCCGTCGAGCTGTGAGGGGTGACCCGGTAGTTCCATAGAAAATGGTACAGGTCGACTTTCCACGGGCTGGCATTTGCTTTCGACACTCTCAGCACTTTGTTGAGTGTCCTCATGAACCGTTCAACATCAACATTCGCCTGGGGCCATCTCGGCATGATTTGGTGGTACCTTATGTTTAGTTCCTGCAGGTACAGTTTGAATTCCTCCCCTTGGAATGGGGCGCCATTGTCGCTCTTGATTGTGGTGGGCAGTCCATGTGTTGCAAACATCTTCTCCATGGCAGGGATGAGCACCTCTGCTGCCGTGGATTCAACAACCTCGACTTCGGGATATCGGGAGTGATTGTCAATGGCCACCAGGAGGTAGAGGCCTGCTTGTAGTGTACAGAAGTCGATGCTGATAGCATCCCATCTGCCAAGACCACGTTCCGCTGACTGTATTGGTTCTGGATCCGGTGGAGCTCCAGTTATCTGACAGGGTAAACAGGTGTTGATTAGTCTTTCGACCTTCTCGTCTATCTGTGGAAACCACACTCAGTGCTGGATTCGAGCTTTTGTCCGAGCCATCCCTTGGTGGCCTTCATGGGCTAATGCCACGATTCTGTCCTGGATGCTCGGCGGGATGACAATGCGATTAGCCCTGAGCAGCAGTCCTTGCTCTGTGATCGACAGGTCCTGTATATTGATGAATTTCCCCTGAGAAACGCCTTTGCTTCCACTGTCCTGTTGTGGGTGTTCTTCAAGAAGGACTTCCAATCGCCTGAGATGATGGCATCCTTCACCAGGTCGCAGCACAGGTCCTTGTGTGTTTCCAACTCAATGTCCTCGATACTGACGGCCTTTGGTCTCATAGCCCGCACAACCTGGCATATGTGCTCCTCGGTCTCTTCGGCTATCTGGACTTCTTGTGGAGTCGCCGCTCGAGGGTGTCTTGAGAGGAAGTCCGCCGGGTTTCCACTTCCTGGCTGATAAGCCAGTTCAAAGTTGTACTGCTGGAGATGGAACAGCCATTTGGTTATTCTATCCGGCGGGTGAGAGGATGTGCCCATGAAGATGGGTAACAGGGGTTTGTGATCTGTAACTGCCGTGAATCTTCGTCCATAGAGATAGAGGTGAAAATGACGACACCCCCATAGTACAGCAATCGCCTCTTTCTCAATGTGCGAGTATCGCTGCTCTGTCATTGTGAGAGCTCTTGACGCGTATGCAATGGGCCTTTCTCCCCTTCTTTGGTGACCTGTATGAAGATGACCCCTAAGCCGACAGGGCTCGCGTCCACAAATAGCTCCGTTGGGAGCTCGGTGTCGTAGTACGCCATCTTTGTGTCGACGGATAGCGATTCTTTGATGTTTTCAAACGCCTCCTGACACTCTTGCCCCCATTCCCACTTTGTGTTCAGTTTGGTAAGCTCTCGCAGAGGTTCAGAGAGAGTGGCCAGATTGCGGATAAACCTCCCACAGTACGTGGCCATCCCCAGGAAGCTTCGCACTTCAGTAGGTGTCATTGGCGGGCTCGCGGCCTGTATGTCGGCAACCTTCTGGGGGTCCGGGGAAATGCCAGTGCTGCTGAATTTGTAGCCAAAAAAAGTTATTTCCGTCTTGAAAAATTCACATTTCTCTCTGTGGATGGTTAACCCAGCGTCTTCTAGCCTGCCCAGTAGCGTCTTTAGTCTCCTAAGATGTTCTTCCCTGTCCTGAGCATGGATAAGGATATCGTCGCTCACATTGAGGACACCTGGTATGTCCCGGATGACCTCCTGAAGTGTCTGTTGAAAGACTTTGGCAGCCGATGAGATCCCAAAGCTTAGACGCTTATATCTTCGTAAACCCAGGTGTGTCGAGAAAGTGGTTATATATCGAGAGTCTCTGTGAAGCTTTAGCTGGTGGTATCCTGCTTTCAGATCAACCTTGGAAAAGACTCGCAACACGGTGAGATCGACCACGATTTCGTCGAGCGCAGTTGTGATGTGGCGCTCCCGCTTCATTGCGGTATTCGGAAGACGCATGTCTATGCAAATCCGGACTTTCCCGGGTTGTTTGGGCTTTTTTGTGACCACCATCAGAGAGACCCAGGGTGTTGGCCCAGTCACCTCCTCTATTATGCCGGCTTCTTCCAGCGCTTTAAGTTCTTTCTCTACTTGCTCACGCATGTGGAACGGGGTCCTCCTGTGTCTTACGGCCTTTGGCTGGACAGGCTCGTCTTTGTGGAGCCTGATTGTCTTTCCTTTTAAACACTCTATCTAGTTCAGCAGATTGGGATAATGTTCCAGGATCTTCTCGACCTCTTGCACTTCATTCATTTGACAGACGAACTTGACTAACCCCAGGTCTTCAGCCGCGTTCCCACTCAGAAGGCATTCAATCCCCGCATCTACGACATAGAATTCTGACGGTAGACTGTTTTCACCGTAGCTAAGAGTGGTGCGGAATCTGCCAACCACCGGTAGGGGCTTCCTGCAGCCACACGCAAACTGCAAAGTGTCTGTGTTCTTCAGATCTGGTTGTGGTTGCAGTGTCTTGAACATGCTTGTGGGCATGACATTTACAGAGGCTCCTGTGTCTATGTTCATCCACACTTGCTGGTTTTGGAGAGTGACCAGGCATTTGCGCCTCCGGAGACCCTTTTTCTGTGTCACCTGTCCATGATCCAGGGCTGATACCAGGTAGACTTTCCTCCCTTTCTTCCATTGTCCCTTTCCGGATTCATGTTGGATCCCTGTGACATCATCCCCTTCTTCCTCGGTCGATGAGTTTGCGGTTTCGACTCGCCTTGCATTGGCTTGCTTCTTCTTCTTTGTCCCACTCTTCTCTTGGGGATTGTACGGGGGCGGCAGAGGGATGCCCGATGAGCGGCATACTTTGGCATAGTGATCCTTTCTGCCACATGCCCCCCATGTTGTTCCTTGCGCGGGGCAGTTTCGCCGTCCATGTCGCGGTCAACCACACCATCCACACTCCGTAGGACCCGGGACTCGTGGTTGCCACCTAGCTTGTGCGTAGTTGCCGCCAGCCTCATCTCTAGTGAATTGTCTATTGGTGACATGGGACACCATGGCTGTCCTGAGGGCGGGCTGTAGTTTTTGCAGAGTCGCCCCCATGTTGGCGGCCCTGGTATGTGCCAGTTCTCTTTGACAACCCAATTCGAGGATACGTGTTAGAGAGATGCCCTTCTCACTTAGTACCATCCGTGTCAGTTTCTCCGATTGGATGCCGTTGATGAGTTGCCTCCGGATTTCTTTCTCGACATCTGTGAACTCACACGATATTGCCAGCTTTCTAAGTCGTGTATGGTAGGCATCCAAGGTCTCCTCTTCTGCCTGAATGGTGGTGCAGAATATGAAGGTTTCATAGTCAGGGTTGAGTTGTGGGAGGAAGTGAGCAGTCAGGGCATCTTTTGCTTGTTGGTAGACGTCCTGGCCATCATCAATGGTTAGCGAATTAAATATGCGTAGTACCTCGTCCGCCACATTTAACAGCAGGTGCGACCTCATCTTCCTGGCAGTGGTTCTATCCTTGCAATCCATCGCCATTTTGAATTTTTGGATCCATAGCTGCCATCGGGGGCCGACTGATGATGGGTCCGTAAACGGGTCAAAGGGCTGGATCATTGCGGAAGAGGTACCTTGTGGACGAGCCTGTGGTGATGATATCGACAGATTGGCCGTAAGTCTTGAAGGCGTGCCGGGCCTGGGGGTGGACGTGCCGGTTGCCATGGCAGGGCCTCACATGTGTCGTGCAGGGGTTCATTCGCCTCACCTTGATGCTGGTCCTTAGGTGATTCTGCCCCTCCGTGGTTGAAAAACAACAGTCTCCCGCCGTGATAGATGGGCAGCTACGTCGATTCAGGCGCCCACCACGTGCAGTGGTCTTGATCCCACGAGCATGGAGCAGGAGTGGGGCCTCCCACGTTATGCTGTGGCGCCTCGGACCCCTTTTAGGCAATGAATGGTTGTCGCCCATTAAAATGGGAGTTCATGAGGGGTGTGGCCCTTTCAGACAGCAGTGGCCCGTGTTGAGGATGAGCACACTTGGTATGGACCACAGGTGCAGGATCAATGGGGGGGTTTTGTGTGCCCCTCCCCACCGGGTGTCCAAAAATGTCCTGTGTTGCCGTGGGTCAGCAACAGCTGGCAGAGCGCCGAGCGCGTGTGCTTGGTTCTGTTCCCCTCGTCGCCATTGTTAAATCCTGCCTCCGCGGCCCTGCGCGCGGGGAGACAGAACGTTCAGGCCGTGTGAGGCGGCCGCAATGTCGCAGCTCCAACGGGAGCGAAAAGAATACACGCCACACTCAGAGCATTATCTTGCCCGGAACTGCTCCCCGTCCTCGGGGGCGGGGCTTTTATTCAGGCGCCCTGCGTCACTGCGTTGCGGGACGCAGGGCGGATACAACACCGTTGATGAGCGGCTATGAAGGTTAACAGCTGCTCAGTGAAGTAAGTTCGGCAACGGTGAATAAGTGAAAAGCAGGTCGCTCTGAGGGAACGCCATCAGTTTCTCTCTTGGAGGTTCCGTTGTGGAGCGGCTATAAAGGTTAACAGCTGCTTCTTAGTGAAGTAAGTTCGGCACCGGGGAATAAGTGAAAAGGAGTTTGCCATGCTGGTGCGGGAAGCGCCATTATACTGTTTTCCGTTTTGATTTTGTACATCATTTTCATGGAAACACTTAAGCAGAGTCAAGTATATTAAGGCATGTTCTTGGACGCTATGCTGTTATGGTCTGAAGTGTCCTTTACCCATGTTTGTAATATTAATGGAAAGGTCATTCCCCTGCATGTTTGTGGGTAGGTGGTAATTGACGTGAGCGAAGCATTCCAGTGAGTCGGACAACGTCCACTGTAATAGAAGGTTGCTGCCGGGATACTTGATGATGATTCATTTAGATTAGTTGACAAATGACTGAAATGGAGGGTATTGAATTTTTAGGTGATGAGTTTAACCTTTTGAGGCTTTGCAGGAAGGTTACGTTGTGAAGCTGCAACATGGACTTTTAGAATCATATTGTGGTGATGATCATTACATTCTTAAGTGTAACATTTTTGAGATTTCAGGATGTATTGGGTTACATTCTTTAGGTATGCGACACGGAATTTAAAGTGGTTGTGTTTGCATGTTTGTTAATTGGGTGAGTAGTGATAACTGATGTTATGATGTTGCATTTAAAGTGGTTATTGGTGATGCTGTCGGACATGCTAGTTTTAACTTTTTGAGGATTTGTAGGATGTTAGGTTGCATTCTTCAAGTAAGCAACATGGACTCTTAGACTTGATATTTACAACTATATCAGTTAATCTTTTTTTTGGTGGGAGACCATTTTGGTTGGTGTTTAGTCATGTACATGTTTAGTTTAGGTGTGGGTAGGGTGCTGCTCACACTGAAGAGTAATTGTATGACATGTCATAGTGTTACACTGAGTGAGAGTTTACGGATCCAGTTAAAGCGACTGCAGCGCTAGGTTGGCTGGTGTGAGAGACTCTGGTGCAGAGTTTGTGGTGATGCATGGTGTGTATGCAGCCACGGAAGTTTGATGTGCTTAGTGACCAGTGGTGGGCTGGCCAAGAGACTCTGGAGCAGAGTTTGTGGTGATGCGTGGTGTGTATGCAGCCACGGGAACTTGATGTGTTTGGTGACCAGTAGTGGGCTGGTCAAGAGACTCTGGTGCAGAGAATGGTGATGCATGGTGAGTGTTAGGCAGAAACCTGTGCAGTTCCCTCTGGGACCACTGCGAAAGATTTAAGACTACAGGTGTTTGGCAGTAAACCCACTTGGTAGCAGTCTGTACCACACAGATTCACTTGGTAGGTGTGGCTGAGCAGTCAGACTTCCCTCAAGAAGAGTTAGGCAGTATACAGAGTATTCACAATAGCTCAAGGGAACACAGTAGAACACTGACCAGAGCTTGGTGTAAAAGAGATATAATTATTTATTTAAAACCACATCTAGAAAAACCCACAGTCACTAATAGTAAGCAATTCAAAAACACGGTCACTAAAAGATATACACTCCCTTAGAAGAATATTAGAGAAATCTTAAGTAAAGCCCCACTTATTTTCAGACTTTGGTGAGCGCTTAACGCAGATGGCACTCTAATAATTCGTTTTAAAAGGGAGGGAAAAGCAGCGAATAAATTGAAACAGGTCCCAACATTTTTACAAGAACACAGCAAGAGAGGAAGGCAAAGTAAAACAGTGAAGTTTCAATAGGCTGGATCCACTTTGAGAGGATCAAACGAAATGTGTCCAAGGTCACACAGTTGCAGTGCAAAAAGGTCTTGAAAAGGTTCAAAAAGGAATTGGACCACAGAAAGGGACCAGTTAGAAGGTCAAGGCGGCCAGAAGGTTAAGGGGTTATTATTACCTTGTAGAAATCTTTAGAAAGGGAGGCCTGGCGGATACGGTACTTTAAAGTGGTGAGAAACCTAACCTAACCCTGGTAAAAATACCAAGGAGGGCCTTAGCCACAGCCGGAGCTGTAACAGTCCTCATAGGAATTGCCTCAGGGTACCTAGTAGCATGGTCTACTACAACAAGTATAAACCTGTTGCCTGAGGAAGTTGGAGGATCAAGGGGACCAACAATGCCAATCCCTACTCTCTCAAATGGGACTCCCACTACAGGGAGAGGCACTAAAGGTGCCACTTTTCTTGGAGCCAACCTTGCCAGAAGTCTGGCAGGTGTGGAAGCTCCTGCAGTATTTGTGTACTTCAGCCCCCATCTTTGGCCAATAAAAGTAGAGTGAGAGCCTTTCCTTAGTCTTCTTGAAACTCAAGTGACCAGCCAAAGGAATCTCATGGGCTAACTGCAAGAACTGTGGTTTGTTCTCTTGGGGTACTACAAGTCGTTTGTTGTCCCCAGGTGCAGACTCGGTTGGTTCACTGTAGAAGAGGCCATCTTCCCAGTGTAACCTATATTTCCCAGGTTCTTGCCCTTCAGCCTGAGCATCTGCCTGGTGGCGAAGACCTTCCAGAGTTGGACATTCTCTCTGTCCCTTACTGAAGTCTGCCCTGTTGGGTCCACCTTCTGGCAGTAAAGACTGCAGCTCAGGATGGTCAACCGGATCCAGATCTCCAATGAGTTCCTGGCCTTCCACTAGCTCTTCTTCAGAGTCTAGTTCAACCACACAGGGTTGTACCTCCCTCTCAGCCTCAGCTGGAGGGGGAGTTACTGGTGTAACTTTGGACAACCTAGGGGAAGTCCTTGTTGGCTGCACTGGAGTGCTGGCTGTGAGGTTCTTTTTAGAAGTTTTAGGTTTCCCTTTTTCTTCTAGTTTCTTAGAGACAGCAGCTGGCATCTCCAGTGGAGCAGGAGTGATCTCTTTATTCATCATCACCTTGGGAGTACCTCTCATGGTTCTCTCCCTTGCAGGTCTGGTGAGCTCCTGTAACCTTTTACTAGGAGGTCTGGGGGTATGCGACACTACTCCAAGAGTTTTCAAGTCATTACCCAGCAGAACCCTTCCTGGCACCTCACTTTGTATGCTGACGGGTATCTTCACAGTCATGTCATTACACTGGATGAGAACTGGTAATTGGGGAAGCATCTGCACAGGCCCTCCAGCTAACTTGGTGAGGCGTTTGGGTGCCTTGGCAACATCCTCAGCCTGAAAAAACGATTTGTCCACCACAGTTAAGTTATGCTGGCCCCAGTGTCCCTAATGGCAGGAGTCTCCTGACCATTCACCTGGACACTGTCCTTATAATACTCTTTAGTACTATCTGGGATAGAATTATAGACATCTAAGTTCTGTTGTTCCCATAGACCCAGAGACACTAAAGAAACACTGGCTGAGACTCCAATGGGTTCATAAGCCAGTAATAGAAAGTGTCCACTTGCCATTTGTACTTCCTCCTCTGGAGCGAAGGCTAAGGAGACAAGCTGGACCGCTGAAGGTTTACCCTTACATCTGGGATCTCATTTCACATGGTCAGTAGAGCCACAAACAAAGCATTTACCAAATGCTTTCTGGAATGGTGGCTTGTTTTGACCTCCTTCTGGTTTGGCACCAGGAGGTACACTAGCCTGATTTGGTTTCCCTCGTGGCTTACCCTTTTGGCTTTGTTTGGGGCCCTCTTTGGAATTGGAATTATTAGAATTCTCTTTGGAGTCCTTTTTTGGCTGTTTTCCCTCATCCTTTTTCTGAGTAGCCCCAGAATCCTTGTGAGTGGCCCTGTTGGCAACCCACAGGTCAGCAGCCTTAGCTAACTTCCTGGAATCTAATTCCTTTGAATCAGCCAAGTGTTGTCTGAGCTCAGGAGAGCAGGCATCATAAATTGACTCCAACATTACAAGATTCTTCATTCCTTCATAAGTGTTAACTCTGTAACCCTTAATCCATCCCTCTACGTTTTTCAAACTTTCACTCACCCAGGTAGCCCAAGGGGTACCATCATGCTTTTTGAGGGTCCTAAACCTCTTAAGGTACTGGGAAGGGGTCTTCCCAAATCTAGCTATCAAAGCTAATTTCACACATTCATAATCCTTCTTATCCACCTCCCCCAACTCCATTGCCACATCAGTTGCAGCAGGGGGAAGCCTAGAGAACATCCAGGGAAGTAACTCATCCCATGTGATGTCCTGGAGCCCATGATTATACTCAAACATTTTTAACCAATCCAACACATACAACCTAGGTTCATACATACCCACTAATTCCTTAGGCATCCGGGGTATTTTGGGACTGGAACTCCTAGAGCAGAGGTCGCCCAACAGTCGATCGCGGGCGACTAGTAGCTCGCCTGAGCCTCTTCAGTCACCCGCGCTGGAAATCCTGAAAAAGAAACACTTTTTTAATTTAATTAATTCAATTTTGTGTTTTTGCAGTTATTTGCCTTGATCAGGATCCGAACCCTGGTCGTCCCATTCGTGGGCGGGGAGCTTGGCTGCTGTGCCACATGGAGCTGCTTGCAAATACCCTGACAGATGTCAGTATCATGTTCTGCTTCTGCAGGCCGCCTGTAGTACCAGAGTTGGCCTTGTGCGCCCCCGACACTGTCTTGCTTAAGCAAGCTGCTCTTGTTTGCCAGAGATGTCAGAGGGGTTGGGGCAGAATCAGGATCATTGTGACCACGCAATGAAAATATCACAGTAGCACTGCTGCTCACCTGGAAATGTTCAAAATAATATTTGAAAAATTGTGCAATTTCTTTCAAGTGGCATCTTTCCAAACTCCACACTGTACATTTCCACTTTAAATCACTTCCATGACACAGGTAGACCCACTTTTAGTACATTAAGTGATCCATAGACACGCTGTACAATAGAAGCCTACCAGGGTAGCTCAGCAGGTTGACAGACCGATGCTGAGATGTTATATATTCAAAACAAAATGCCGTATCATATCATAAGTGTTTCAAGGCGCGACGAGGCAAGGGAGGGGTAACAGAGAGAAGACAGACAGTGATCCTACTAGGCCAGGTGTCATTCAGATCACGCAAGTGCATGTGAAGGGGGAAGGAGGAAAGTGCGGGGCGAGGGGAAGGGGACAGTGCAGTACATGGGATAATAAATAACAATCAGTAGCGTCCAGCCAGCTGGTGGCAAGTGCAAGGGTAGTGCAGACATCAGGTGTCAAGTGATAGTGGTGGAACTGTAGGGGTACAGAACAGTCCAAGTGCGGGGGGTTGCCAGGAAGGCAGTGCAGGTGTGCGACTGGGAGGGGGGCTGGGCTTGAGAGCAGGGGTGGTTGCCAGGTGACCAGTGCAGGTGACCAGTGCAGTTTCAGTATCGGCCATGAAGTCAGCAGCGGAGAGGAGGAGAAAAGGCAGAAGCAAAGAGAGAGGTTTTGAGGTGCTTCCGGAACCAGAGATGATTCTCCTCAAGTTTCAGGGAGACAGGGAGGCTGTTCCAGAGAGAGACCCCGGCCGAGGAAAGAGATCTACCACCAACTCGTTGCTTGGACAAGCGACTGACCCTGAGGGAGTTGGAGGCGGATGAGGGAAGAGCTCGAGAAGGAAGATATTTTGGAAGAGAGAGCTAAAGGTATTGAGGCTGCAGGCCCCAGCTCCCAGAAGGCCTTGTGGACCAAACAGAGTGCTTTGAACTTAATCCTCGCAGCCACTGGGAGCCAGTGCAGAGATTTCAGTCCTGGAGAGATACGATCCCTGGGTTTGAGGCCAAGGACAAGTCTCACAGTCCTGTTCTGGATGAGTTGCAGAGGGTGAAGAGTAGAAGCAGACAGATTTAGAAAGAGGCTGTTGCAATAGTCCAGCCTAGAGAGAACCAGAGCTCTGGAGACATTAAGCACCTGGGGGAAGGAGAGGACAGGAGAGGAAAGGAAGAATGCCTCTGAGGAGGTGCAGCTGCTAGTGTGACTTCTTAAAGATGTCAGAGATGTAAGGAGAGAAGGAGAATGTGGAGTCGAAGATGACCCCGAGGTTTTTAGCCTCACAGGTGGAAGCAGGAGGAGGGCCAAGGGAGGCCGGCCAAAGAGTGACAGGAAACGAGGGAGCAGGTGGTCCAATAAGGAAAATCTCGATCTTACTGGCATTAAGGCAGAGATCATTGGCGGCACACCACTCCTGGGTGGAGGACAGGCAGTCAGAGATGCGGGAGGGAGAAGAGGTGGCTGAGGGTAGCCTGAAAATGAGCTGAGTGTCGTCCGCGTAGCACTGGAATCATAGAAAAAGTGCTATAAAATGTGTTTGGCCAGGGTATGGGTTGGGCTGGTTGCTTGCTTATATTCAGGATGGAGGTGGGGATATTTCTGCCCCTGTAGTGAAAATCAAAAGTTGGCACCCATGAACCCACAGTTTCATTTCCTAAAAACTGCTGTCAGCACAACAGAAGCATTTATTTGTGATGAACCAGTTTGACAAGCATATAACATCTTTATAAATATAACCTGTGCTAAAACACAGAGGGGCACACAAATAACAGAGTATGTGTGGTGTCTGACAAAAAAAACATTTCAACGAAAACTAGTGAACACAAGCAGCATTTTTCAATTTGGAAATTACTTTTTTTTTTATGGAAATGTGAAATGCACATTTGGAAAACAATAGTGTGCATAGCATGTAGAAAGCCTGCATAAAACGCAAAGGAAGGGCACAAAAATTACAGGATATTTGTCTGGTAGTCCAACAACTATCTGTCTTTTTGAGACAGCTACTAATAAATAATAATGCAACAAAGAGGTTTTTGAAGTTCTTAATATAATCGTGAAGGCATATGTTATTCCATCTGTTTATAGAGAGGAAATAATTGGGCCAAAACAATATTGGAAAACATTCAGAGGTTTATAAATACCCCCACCCCGATATCGCCCGCTAGTAGCTCTCCACTGTTGGCCTCCACTACAAGTAGCTCTAGCTAACGTAAAGGTTGGAGACCCCTGTCCTAGAGGAACCAGAGGAGAGAGAAGCATTTTCCACAGACAACTTTTTCATTTCTAGTTCATGATTAAGCTCTATTTCTCTGAGTCTTAACTCAGCTTGCTTCTGCTCAGCCTGGGCCTTCATTCTTCTGAACTCTAGTTCTTGGTTTCTTTCAGATTGAGCAATAAAACATTTGTACTCTAATTCAAGCTTCATTTTTTCAAGCTCAAAATAAGCAGGGTTACATGTAGGACCTGGTATAGGCCCAGTAGGTACAGTAGGTAAGGCAGACAGAGGCTCAGAGTGGCTAACTTCATTAGGTTCACTTTCCTCTTCTGACTCATTATCAAGACTTTGATTCAGATCAATACCATCACTGTTTTCTACATTTGCTGGGGGGGTAGATTCCTCTGTACCACCCAGACTTTGGTTTTCTAACAATCTTTCTATAAGTTCCATTTTCTTGCCCTTGTCAGAGAGATTCTTATGTCTACACAATACTTTTAAGCAATCAGCAGTTTTGGCAGACAATGATTCTAGGGTATAACTCTCCATAGCAGACATAGTTTAGAAAATCAGCTTTTTAGTGCTAAGCTCTGTGGTTAGTTGCCCTAAAGTGTTCGACAAACACTCTAAAGTGTATACTCAATGCAAATCCCACCGCTGCCACCAGTGTTAGGCAGAAACCTATGCAGTTCCCTCTGGGACCACTGCAAAATATTTAAGTCTACAGGTGTTTGGCAGTAAACCCACTTGGTAGCAGTCTGTACCACACAGATTCACTTGGTAGGTGTGGCTGAGCAGTCAGACTTCCCTCAAGAAGAGTTAGGCAGTATACAGAGTATTCACAATAGCTCAAGGGAACACAGTAGAACACTGACCAGAGCTTGGTGTAAAAGAGATATAATTATTTATTTAAAACCACATCTAGAAAAACCCACAGTCACTAATAGTAAGCAATTCAAAAACACGGTCACTAAAAGATATACACTCCCTTAGAAGAATATTAGAGAAATCTTAAGTAAAGCCCCACTTATTTTCAGACTTCGGTGAGCGCTTAACGCAGATGGCACTCTAATAATTTGTTTTAAAAGGGAGGGAAAAGCAGCGAATAAATTGAAACAGGTCCCAACATTTTTACAAGAACACAGCAAGAGAGGAAGGCAAAGTAAAACAGTGAAGTTTCAATAGGCTGGATCCACTTTGAGAGGATCAAACGAAATGTGTCCAAGGTCACACAGTTGCAGTGCAAAAAGGTCTTGAAAAGGTTCAAAAAGGAATTGGACCACAGAAAGGGACCAGTTAGAAGGTCAAGGCGGCCAGAAGGTTAAGGGGTTATTATTACCTTGTAGAAATCTTTAGAAAGGGAGGCCTGGCGGATACGGTACTTTAAAGTGGTGAGAATACTCCAGCGGGGGCAGTTGTTCCTGGCAGCGGATGCAAGTCGGTGCTTCGTACGGGGGAAGAGAGGATCTTGTCGGGGAGGAAGACAGGAGTCCGTTGCACTGCCAGGGAAGAAACCAGCCGCAGAGTTTCTCAGGTAAAAGGAGCAGTCCTTTGGTTCGCGGTCCAGTGGTAAGTGGCTATCCGGTTGCCGGGGTGCTTGGCACGGGCAATTCGACCACAAGCCGGTCCGGGTTGCGAAGAGAAGAAGGTAAACTGGTTGTGCCCACCAGACAGGGGAAGAAGCCTCTCCAGCCGGGAGATCTTCTCTGTCGTCGGGAAGTGGTGAGTCGGTTCCGCAGGGCTCCACCGGTGGTGTCGTTGTGGTAGGTCGGCTCAGCTTTTCCTTCGTCGGATTCTCAGGTCCTGTGGCGACTTCTGAAGTTCCAGTCCCTAAAGCCCTGCTTTTATACAGCACACCCCCATTCACTCAGCCTAGCTGTCAATCAAACATGCTAAGTGGTGAGCCGGCCAGCTCACCACTTGGGCCAATCACACAAGAGTGCGACTTGAGTTACCAAGGTAACTCAGTGCAGGGTGCCTAAACCCCCTCCCACCCCCCCTGTGGTACCCAGACAGAGTGGCACCACTTTTGGAGGCTTCTGTGGAGAAGCCCGCCAAAAAGTGGAAGAAAGGGCTCGACTTGGGATTGAGTCACAGAAGAGAACACAAACGCCATTTTAGAATCAAGTCCTGGCAAAAAATACCAACCGGCGAATTAATATTAAATAAATAAACCGGCGGTATGTTCGAGGCTATGAGAATTAAATAATAAAGTTGGTAGCCTCGAACAATGGGAAAATCCCATAGGGATATATTCGCGGTCGAATATAAAAAGTAGTATCCACTGCTACCAGCCAAAACTCGATCAGGGGGACAGAGACGTGCCCCCTCGACTAACAGACCCCGGGGCAATCGAATTGCCCCAACCAGTACGTCCACAATATGATGGTTTGTACTGGTTTCTGTTAATAATTTGGGACTAGTAAAGCCAATGGTGACTTTACATGCCCTGGGAGACAGTAGTCAGTCCCAGGGTATGGAATCTATGGTGGGGTGTCACTATGACACCCCTGTGTCACTGCACGGAGGGTGCTGTGTAACACACATAGTAAAAACACATGAGACCCTATGGAGTAAAGGACCCCATTGCCCTTAAAACACATTAACAGTCAAAGGAACACCATAAATCATGTCCAAGAGTGGGGGAAAAAGAGTCCCACTCTTGGCAGGAGAAAAAACAAACTCCAGAAATCCAGCAAAGCTGCTGGGGGACTCACTAGGTTAGGAAATTCAGCCTAAAGAGAGAATTCTTCCTAACACTCGCCCCCCCCCCCCAGACTAAGGGACAGGAGGATTTAATCCACTCCTGGATGAATCTCATACCTCTAGTCGATGACATACATCCTAGAGAGACCATCAGCATTTTGGTGGTGACACCCTGACCTGTGCTCAATGGTGAAATCAAACCCTTGCAGGCAGATTGACCATCTCAATAGTTTCGGGTTTTCCCCTTTCATTTGCATTAACCATCTCAAGGGTTGGTGGTCCGACTGATTGGCAAAAGTAGAACCATACAGGTATGGCCTAAACTTCTTCAGAGCCCACACAATAGCAAAACACTCTCGTTCAATGGTTGCCCACCTTGTTTCAGGATCCTTCAATTTTCTACTGATGAAGCAAATGGGGTGCTCCCTACCTTTCCCATCCAGTTGACTGAGGACTGCACCTATTCCTACATTTGAAGCATCTGTTTTCACAATGAAAGTTTGGTGATAGTCAGGAGCTCTGAGTACTGGGGCTTGGCAAAGAGCCTTTTTCAGGGTTTCAAAGGCCTGATTGGATTCCTCATTCCACCTAACCTTTTTAGGGAATTTAGGAGAGGAGATGACATTCAGTGGAGAAGCTATGGACCCATAGTTCTCAATGAAATTCATGTAACAACCAGTGAGACCTAAGAAGGCTCTCACCTGGGTCTGAGTAGTAGGTGTTGTCCAATTTTGCACAGCTTCAATCTTACTGGGCAAAGGCCTTATTTCGCCACCTCCTACCTCATGTCCAAGGTAGACCACTTTACTCTGTCCAATCTGGCATTTACTTGCCTTTATGGTCAGATTGGCCTTTCCAAGAGCCTGCAAAACATATCTCAGGTGGTCCACATGTTCTTCCCAGGAATTGCTGAACACTGCTATGTCATCCAAGTATGCCATGCAGAAGTCCTCCATCCCATTCAGAACCTGGTTTACCATCCTTTGAAAAGTAGCAGGTGCATTTTTCAATCCAAAAGGCATACCCTTAAACTGGTATAAGCCAACTGGGGTAGAAAATGCAGTTTTCTCCTTGGCATGGTCTGTCAGGGCTATTTGCCAATAGCCTGACGTCAAGTCAAATGTGCTGAGGAACTTGGCTGCACCAAGTCTATCCACCAACACATCTGTCCTTGGCAAAGGGGGGGCATCAGTCTTAGTGACTGCATTAAGAGCTCTGTAATCCACACAGAATCTAAGTTCTTTAGATCCTGCCTTTGGTACTAACACAACTGGGCTAGACCATAGACTAGTAGAGGGCTCTATTACCCCGAGATCAAGCATCTTGTTGACCTCATTTTTTATGTGGGTTCTTACATTTTCTGACATTCGATATCCTCTGCTTTTGACTGGCAGGCAGTCACCAGTGAGTATGTCATGCTGTCCCCAAGGGGTCAAGCCTGGTGAAAGTGAGAACAGAGAGGCAAACTGATTTAACATAGATTTGCACTCTTCCTGTTGTTCAGGTGTCAGATTTGAAGAGAGATGTACTCCTTCAATCTTTTCATCTAAAGGTAAGCCTCTGAGGAGATCAGGAAGAGCTTCACTCTCTTCTTCTTCCTCTGATGATGCTAGAAGCAAAGCTCCTACATCAGGTCTGGAGACATACGCTTTTAGTCGGTTGGTGTGGAAGACTGTTGGAGCCTCCTTGGGGTTGCCCAAGTCCACCAGATAGTTGACCTCTCCATGTTTACCCACAACTTTGAAGGGTCCCATCCATTTGTCTTGCAAGGCCCTCTGCCTTGTTGGAATCATAACGAGAACTAGCTGGTCCTGAGTAAACTCGACCATGTTAGCCTTTTGGTCATGCCAGTGCTTGACCAATGCTTGTCCAGCTTTTAAGTTATCACTTGCTTCTGCCATCATTTGTGACATTCTCCTTTGGAGACCTATCACATAGTCAGTCACTCTGACTGGCATAGTCAGTCACTCTGACTGGCTTGGGGGAAGGAGCACTCTCCAACCCCTCCTTGATCAGGGCCAATGGACCTCTGACCGGATGACCATAAAGAAGTTCAAAGGGAGAATAACCTACTCCCTCCTGAGGGACTTCTCTATAAGCAAAAAGAAGGCTTGGCAGTAGAAGGTCCCACTTTCTTTTAAGGGGGTCCTCTAAAGCACCTATCATGCTCTTCATGGTTCTGTTGAACCTTTCAACCAGCCCATTTGTCTGAGGGTGGTATGCGGTTGAGAACTTGTAAGTAACTCTGCAGGTTTTCCACATTGCTTTCATGTAGTGGGACATAAAATGTGACCCCCTGTCAGAGATTACTTCCTAAGGAAACCTAACCCTGGTAAAAATACCAAGGAGGGCCTTAGCCACAGCCGGAGCTGTAACAGTCCTCATAGGAATTGCCTCAGGGTACCTAGTAGCATGGTCTACTACAACAAGTATAAACCTGTTGCCTGAGGAAGTTGGAGGATCAAGGGGACCAACAATGCCAATCCCTACTCTCTCAAATGGGACTCCCACTACAGGGAGAGGCACTAAAGGTGCCACTTTTCTTGGAGCCAACCTTGCCAGAAGTCTGGCAGGTGTGGAAGCTCCTGCAGTATTTGTGTACTTCAGCCCCCATCTTTGGCCAATAAAAGTAGAGTGAGAGCCTTTCCTTAGTCTTCTTGAAACTCAAGTGACCAGCCAAAGGAATCTCATGGGCTAACTGCAAGAACTGTGGTCTGTTCTCTTGGGGTACTACAAGTCGTTTGTTGTCCCCAGGTGCAGACTCGGTTGGTTCACTGTAGAAGAGGCCATCTTCCCAGTGTAACCTATATTTCCCAGGTTCTTGCCCTTCAGCCTGAGCATCTGCCTGGTGGCGAAGACCTTCCAGAGTTGGACATTCTCTCTGTCCCTTACTGAAGTCTGCCCTGTTGGGTTCACCTTCTGGCAGTAAAGACTGCAGCTCAGGATGGTCAACCGGATCCAGATCTCCAATGAGTTCCTGGCCTTCCACTAGCTCTTCTTCAGGGTCTAGTTCAACCACACAGGGTTGTACCTCCCTCTCAGCCTCAGCTGGAGGGGGAGTTACTGGTGTAACTTTGGACAACCTAGGGGAAGTCCTTGTTGGCTGCACTGGAGTGCTGGCTGTGAGGTTCTTTTTAGAAGTTTTAGGTTTCCCTTTTTCTTCTAGTTTCTTAGAGACAGCAGCTGGCATCTCCAGTGGAGCAGGAGTGATCTCTTTATTCATCATCTCCTTGGGAGTACCTCTCATGGTTCTCTCCCTTGCAGGTCTGGTGAGCTCCTGTAACCTTTTACTAGGAGGTCTGGGGGTATGCGACACTACTCCAAGAGTTTTCAAGTCATTACCCAGCAGAACCCTTCCTGGCACCTCACTTTGTATGCTGACAGGTATCTTCACAGTCATGTCATTACACTGGATGAGAACTGGTAATTGGGGAAGCATCTGCACAGGCCCTCCAGCTAACTTGGTGAGGCGTTTGGGTGCCTTGGCAACATCCTCAGCCTGAAAAAACGATTTGTCCACCACAGTTAAGTTATGCTGGCCCCAGTGTCCCTAATGGCAGGAGTCTCCTGACCATTCACCTGGACACTGTCCTTATAATACTCTTTAGTACTATCTGGGATAGAATTATAGACATCTAAGTTCTGTTGTTCCCATAGACCCAGAGACACTAAAGAAACACTGGCTGAGACTCCAATGGGTTCATAAGCCAGTAATAGAAAGTGTCCACTTGCCATTTGTACTTCCTCCTCTGGAGCGAAGGCTAAGGAGACAAGCTGGACCGCTGAAGGTTTACCCTTACATCTGGGATCTCCTTTCACATGGTCAGTAGAGCCACAAACAAAGCATTTACCAAATGCTTTCTGGAATGGTGGCTTGTTTTGACCTCCTTCTGGTTTGGCACCAGGAGGTACACTAGCCTGATTTGGTTTCCCTCGTGGCTTACCCTTTTGGCTTTGTTTGGGGCCCTCTTTGGAATTGGAATTATTAGAATTCTCTTTGGAGTCCTTTTTTGGCTGTTTTCCCTCATCCTTTTTCTGAGTAGCCCCAGAATCCTTGTGAGTGGCCCTGTTGGCAACCCACAGGTCAGCAGCCTTAGCTAACTTCCTGGAATCTAATTCCTTTGAATCAGCCAAGTGCTGTCTGAGCTCAGGAGAGCAGGCATCATAAATTGACTCCAACATTACAAGATTCTTCATTCCTTCATAAGTGTTAACTCTGTAACCCTTAATCCATCCCTCTACGTTTTTCAAACTTTCACTCACCCAGGTAGCCCAAGGGGTACCATCATGCTTTTTGAGGGTCCTAAACCTCTTAAGGTACTGGGAAGGGGTCTTCCCAAATCTAGCTATCAAAGCTAATTTCACACATTCATAATCCTTCTTATCCACCTCCCCCAACTCCATTGCCACATCAGTTGCAGCAGGGGGAAGCCTAGAGAACATCCAGGGAAGTAACTCATCCCATGTGATGTCCTGGAGCCCATGATTATACTCAAACATTTTTAACCAATCCAACACATACAACCTAGGTTCATACATACCCACTAATTCCTTAGGCATCCGGGGTATTTTGGGACTGGAACTCCTAGAGGAACCAGAGGAGAGAGAAGCATTTTCCACAGACAACTTTTTCATTTCTAGTTCATGATTAAGCTCTATTTCTCTGAGTCTTAACTCAGCTTGCTTCTGCTCAGCCTGGGCCTTCATTCTTCTGAACTCTAGTTCTTGGTTTCTTTCAGATTGAGCAATAAAACATTTGTACTCTAATTCAAGCTTCATTTTTTCAAGCTCAAAATAAGCAGGGTTACATGTAGGACCTGGTATAGGCCCAGTAGGTACAGTAGGTAAGGCAGACAGAGGCTCAGAGTGGCTAACTTCATTAGGTTCACTTTCCTCTTCTTACTCATTATCAAGACTTTGATTCAGATCAATACCATCACTGTTTTCTACATTTGCTGGGGGGGTAGATTCCTCTGTACCACCCAGACTTTGGTTTTCTAACAATCTTTCTATAAGTTCTATTTTCTTGCCCTTGTCAGAGAGATTCTTATGTCTACACAATACTTTTAAGCAATCAGCAGTTTTGGCAGACAATGATTCTAGGGTATAACTCTCCATAGCAGACATAGTTTAGAAAATCAGCTTTTTAGTGCTAAGCTCTGTGGTTAGTTGTCCTAAAGTGTTCGACAAACACTCTAAAGTGTATACTCAATGCAAATCCCACCGCTGCCACCAGTGTTAGGCAGAAACCTATGCAGTTCCCTCTGGGACCACTGCAAAATATTTAAGTCTACAGGTGTTTGGCAGTAAACCCACTTGGTAGCAGTCTGTACCACACAGATTCACTTGGTAGGTGTGGCTGAGCAGTCAGACTTCCCTCAAGAAGAGTTAGGCAGTATACAGAGTATTCACAATAGCTCAAGGGAACACAGTAGAACACTGACCAGAGCTTGGTGTAAAAGAGATATAATTATTTATTTAAAACCACATCTAGAAAAACCCACAGTCACTAATAGTAAGCAATTCAAAAACACGGTCACTAAAAGATATACACTCCCTTAGAAGAATATTAGAGAAATCTTAAGTAAAGCCCCACTTATTTTCAGACTTCGGTGAGCGCTTAACGCAGATGGCACTCTAATAATTCGTTTTAAAAGGGAGGGAAAAGCAGCGAATAAATTGAAACAGGTCCCAACATTTTTACAAGAACACAGCAAGAGAGGAAGGCAAAGTAAAACAGTGAAGTTTCAATAGGCTGGATCCACTTTGAGAGGATCAAACGAAATGTGTCCAAGGTCACACAGTTGCAGTGCAAAAAGGTCTTGAAAAGGTTCAAAAGGGAATTGGACCACAGAAAGGGACCAGTTAGAAGGTCAAGGCGGCCAGAAGGTTAAGGGGTTATTATTACCTTGTAGAAATCTTTTGAAAGGGAGGCCTGGCGGACACAGTACCTTAAAGTGGTGAGAATACTCCAGTGGGGCCAGTTGTTCCAGGCAGCGGATGCAAGTCGGTGCTTCGTTCGTGGGAAGAGAGGATCTCATCGGGGAGGAAGACAGGAGTCCGTTGCACTGCCAGGGAAGAAACCAGCCGCAGAGTTTCTCAGGTAAAAGGAGCGGTCCTTTGGTTCGCGGTCCAGTGGTAAGTGGCTATCCGGTTGCCGGGGTGCTTGGCACGGGCAATTCGACCACAAGCCGGTCCGGGGTGCGAAGAGAAGAAGGTAAACTGGTTGTGCCCACCAGTCAGGGGAAGAAGCCTCTCCAGCCGGGAGATCTTCTCTGTCGTCGGGAAGTGGTGAGTCGGTTCCGCAGGGCTCCACCGGTGGTGTCGTCGTGGTAGGTCGGCTCAGCTTCTCCCTCGTCAGATTCTCAGGTCCTGTGGCGACTTCTGAAGTTCCAGTCCCCAAAGCCCTGCTTTTATGCAGCACACCCCCATTCACTGAGCCTAGCTGTCAATCAAACATGCTAAGTGGTGAGCCGGCCGGCTCACCACTTGGGCCAATCACACAAGAGTGCGACTTGAGTTACCAAGGTAACTCAGTCCAGGGTGCCTAAACCCCCTCGCACACCCCCTGTGGTACCCAGACAGAGTGGTACCACTTTTGGAGACTTCTGTGGGGAAGCCCGCCAAAAAGTGGAACAAAGGGCTCGACTTGGGTTGGAGTCACATAAGAGAACACAAACGCCATTTTAGAATCGAGTCCTGGCAGAAAATACCAACCAGAGAATTAATATTAAATAAATAAACCGGCGGTATGTTCGAGGCTATGAGAATTAAATAATTAAAGTTGGTAGCCTCGAACAATGGGAAAATCCCATAGGGATATATTTGCGGACGAATATAAAAAGTAGTATCCACTTCCACCAGCCAAAACTCGATCAGGGGGGGCGGAGACGTGCCCCCTCGACTAACAGACCGCGGGGAAATCGAATTGCCCCGACCAGTATGTCCACAATATGATGGTTTGTACTGGTTTCTGTTAATAATTTGGGACTAGTAAAGCCAATGGTGACTTTACATGCCCTGGGAGACAGTAGTCAGTCCCAGGGTATGGAGTCTATGGTGGGGTGTCACTATGACACCCCTGTGTCACTGCACGGAGGGTGCTGTGTAACACACATAGTAAAAACACATGAGATCCTATGGAGTAAAGGACCCCATAGCCCATAAAACACATTAACAGTCAAAGGAACACCATAAATCATGTCCAAGAGTGGGGGAAAAAGAGTCTCACTCTTGGCAGGAGAAAAAAACAAACTCCAGAAATTCAGCAAAGCTGCCTGGGGACTCACTAGGTTAGGAAATTCAGCCTAAAGATAGAATTCTCCCTAACAGTGAGCATGCAGCCATGGGAGTTTGATGTGTTTAGTGACCAGTGGTGGGCTAGTTAAGAATGCTCTGGTTCAGGTTCCAGCATCCAGTGGGGCAGTTGGCCATTAGATGTAGAGTTTCTCAGCAGTTCATGTTTCTGTAGGTGGGGTTAGTGTGGAGTTGTTAGGGTGTGTTTGTTACGCATACACTGGTTGTGTGCCAGCACCCCACCTAGGGTTTTGTTATCTGGTCATTTATTTATTTAATGCTTTTTCTGGAATCATCCTGGATTACCTTTTGGGTGGTTCTGGGAATGTCTGGACAACCCCAACATCTTTGTAGCAGTGCCCAGCCAGTCCGGTTTAGTGCTTGGTTTTGAGGGCTCAGGCTGTCTGGCCAACACTTTGGGGCTGTTGTTTTGTGAGTTGGTTGACCGGTGTGTATTTATCGCCACACAAGTTGGTTGCTGGTCTGTGTGTGTGTGTGAGAATGGGTCAAGTGAGAATGTGCGTTTTAGGTGTTGTGGGTTTTAGGTGTTGTGGAAGGTATGCTCCTGATCCTTTTAGCCTTGGTCCTATGGTCTGTCTCAGTAGGTTAGAGATGTTTTCTTGCAGTGGTGTAACGGGCCACATGCCAGCCCATATAGGTGGCCGTTTGTGCTCAGGTGTGGCAGCCGTGAGGTTCGCCAGTGGCATTGGTGGACGAAAGGTGTTTAGTTTTCCAGGATGTTTCGGGTTTAGTAGTTTGGTAGCTTAGAGGGGCAGGTAGCGCTCCAGTGTGGCAGGCTGGTGATCCGCCTTTGGCAGTGGTGGGTGGAAGGTGTCTGAGTTGTTGTTGAGATGGTAGTGTCTGGTTGCAATGTTGGTGCGGTGCCATTACATGGAGGTTTGTTACGCCAGGTTGATCAGCCATCCACATGGTTTAACTATTTGTTCTGGTGCCAGAGGTTCCACAGTTGTGACGTTGAGTGTGGTGCTGTCTAATTGTGATGTGTGTTTGTTTTGTGGTAACTGAAGGAGGTGTTGAGACGTTCTTTGATGGTGAGGTGTGCTGAGACATTCTTGGATTATGAGATGTGCTTGTTGTGGTAATTGAAGGAGGTGATTGCCTTACCTTCTTTCTTCCTTCATCTTGTTTGCATGAGGTGTATGGCAAGGTTATGATGTTATGTGTGGAATGTTAGCAGAATGTTTGCAATGTTTGTGTGTGAATGTAGTTACACCCAGGGAAGTTGTAAGATGTAGCCTGGGTGGTGGGAGCCATTAGGGTTCCTGTCTGTACTTCCTAATCTCCTAATGTACCTGATGAGATGTGATGAATTAAGCTACCCGAATAAAGTAACCTTGAAGAATACTGGCAGCCTGACAGTGTATCCTTTAAGTGTAATCCTGCAAGATCCTGTCATAACATTCCTGGTCTTGTAAACCAGCTACTTGCTTTGCACAACAGGTTCTGACATAGGCGTCTGTTTCATGTTCAACCCTCCAAGGTGTTTGAGTCCCTCCTATATGATTGTTTCTCTTAGCCAGGCATGACCTTTTGGCTCTACAGCCTGTCTCATTTGGATACTGTTCTCACTGCTCCGGGGTAGTTGGTTTCTCAACCCAGTGTGGGCTATCCGACCACTCGGGCCTTCTGTGTTTCTTGTTGTTCTCCCCCCGAACCCTCATAGGGTATCTTGCATTTCATCCCGACTTGGGCTTTTTGGCCTACTAGGCAGTCTGGACTTCGTATCACTCTCACCCTCTCGTGGGGTATATTGTGGCTCAACCTGGGCTATTCGGCCTCAGACTCTCTTTACTGCTTTTCACTCTCACCCTCTCGTGGGGTATATTGTGGCACAGCCCACCTTGGGCTATTCAGCCTACCAGGCCTTTGGGACTTTGTAGTACTCGCACCCACTTGTGGGTCATCACGGTGCCTCACTGCCCGCCTCCCGCTCCTTTCAGTCACGTACATAGTTCTGTGCAACTGTTTCTCAGCCTGCTACGGAACCGCAGAGACAACATCTTCCTGCTTCGGTCTTCTACTTCGGTTCCTTCGGTATATGACCGACAGGACTTTGGCATTGGAGCTGCTGCACACCAGTTAGGCGAGTCTGTGGCGGCTCCATCTCCTGCTCCCATGGCAGTCCTTGGCCTGTTTGGGTCCTCACCTTCCTGGACTCTGCAGCATTCTGCAGGCTCTGAGGTTCTGCTGCCCAACGCGCCGTTTCCATGGTCCTGCCTCCAGGTTCATTCATCTTTCCTGTGCTCCACGCAGGCTTCTAGTTTGTGCCCTCAGGCTGGCTCTGTCCCTCTCTGTAGGAGCCTCAGCTGATTTATGTTTCTCCCTGGGGTAAGAGAGGAGATCCCATTGGATCCGTGCTACAGGTATGGAGGTGGAGAGAATGTTGTCCGAAGCCAAGCCAGCCACTTAAAAAGGGCCCTGCACAGTACTACATTGTTCAATCTGCATATAAACAACAAATACTTGGGACTCTGTTTTCAAGGGAGGTGTGGTGAAATCTTTACCTCTGGATTCCTTCTCCCCTAAAAGGATGGGGTATGGTCACCTCCAGTGAGATCCTGCTTGCCCAATACCCTTGAGGGTGCTGAGCGATGTGGGCTCACTTCCCTATTCCCAAATAGGCTGGCTCCCCCTTGAGGAGAAGGGACAAATTCCCTGAATGTGTCACAGTTCTTGTTCTTGCTTCCCAAAACCCTGCATGGAGATTTGAATAGGAGCCACACTTTTAGGAATGCCCTAAGGAATTTAGCCATATTACACATCATCACTAAACTTGCCAAATGAAACAGGTAAGATAGTCACTTGGTCAACACAAGTCAACCCCTCTGGTGGTCAGACCACAGTCACAGTATTTAACAAAACTAGCCAACTCTGAGAGACCCCACACCCATTCCATTGGAACTGATGTGCAAGTGAGATGCATGAATTGCGTCTCTTCTGAATTTTTTGCAGCAACCTTCATAAGCCCTACACAGTTTGCAGACTTTTCAAGAACCCACTTAACTGTCTTCAATGAAAAATTCAGCAAGACCCTAGATATCCCCCTCCGTATCACGAAGGAACTCAAGCCTGCTACAAAAATTAACCACTGGTTTGACAATGAGATGGCACTACTCAAGAGCCCAAATAACGTCTTTGAGAGGCTTTGACGAAAACGACAAAATCTGGAATGTATACAAGTTTGTCAGAGACATTAGAATGCATACTGTGCCGCTAGCAGAAGGAAGAATAACTTCCTTTTGCGGGGCTCTTTAAGATCTACTATGAAACGATATCTCCTTCAGAATGCGCTTCCTCCTGGGTAGCCACCCAATCATCAACAGCCTCCCTTCCTCTATTCTTCTGGGATGAGGTAACAGCTATACAAGCCTCCATCTCAGGGCAAATCTGATCCTCAGTCGCCCCTCGAACCAAACAAAAAGGTGGAGGTTGCACGCTTAACTTTCAGTCCAATCTCCATTGCAGATTCCTTCGCATTGGTAAAGTAAAGCAAATAAAGGAATCACAAAACAGCCCTTCCCCTGCCTTGCTCAGACCTTCAAGGGTAATATTGATTCCTTCACACCAGTGATCACTAATCTAATCAACAGCTCTTTTGTACAGGTTTCATCTTCCGTTCCCTAAATAAAACCTGCATCACACCCTCCCATAAAATCTACAGATTATCCTAAATTTGTATCTAACTACTGCTCCATCGCCAATACTCCATTCATTGGACAGATTCCGGAAAGGGTAGTTAATCAACCATTGCAAGCCTATAGCTAATAGTATCTGCACGTGCGTGATCACCAGTCAGGTTTAGGCAAGCTAGGGGAAGAGGAACAGCTCTAATCTATGTGAGGGACACACTTCTGTAATCGTTTGACAACAACAGCGCAGCCATTCTTATCCATCTGGACATTGAAGTGGCCTTAGACATTGTCAACTACTCGATTCTATTGAATCGTCTCCACAACTCCTTCAGAATCAAAGGTTTAGCAAAAATGTTCTCCTTTTTCTCCAACCGGGAACCTCAAGTTAGGTCTGGCACGTCTTACCCAAGGGGCACTATAATGATATATTCCGTCAACTTGGTTATTCAACACATACCGCAAACCATTAGCCAATCTCATTTCCCCCTTTTCTTCCACCCTCTAAACTTACTATCATTACACCCACATGACTTTTAGCCTCATCATTCCCACCATTGATGAACCACACATCTCCTCGTGCCTCCTTCCACTGTATGACTGGATGACTAACAACTGCATCTCTATCAATCCATCAAAAAGAGAAATCATCTTATTTAGCTCCACCATCCCACCAGACTTGCTGTTTTCCTGGTCACTCTCATTAGGTGTTTGGCATCCACTGTCAAACTCTGCCAACAACTAAAGGATAATCTTTGACGGTAGGTTGTCAGTCCCACATCAGCTACAGGTGCTTAAATACATTTTCCACTTCCTGAACACAATGCAAGTAATGCAGATGACAACACCTGTGGTTAGATCCAGGCTGACCTATTAAAATAGTCGCTCCCTTGGGCTTCCCAAATTCCACTGTCATCAGCTTCAGATTATCCAGAATAAGGAAGTCAGTTGACATGTCATCTCAAAACCCACAACCACTTCACTCCAGTTCTGATTTCTCTCCATTGACTTCCTGTTGCTGCTTGCATTAACTCCAAGGTACTTCGCCTCGTTCACAAAGCCTTTTGGGACTCTTGTCTGATATACCATTAGCGGAAGATCAGACCTATTGTCCGCCAAGGCCTCTTAGATCTTTCACCTCTAAAATCACTGCTGCTACTCCATTAAAAAAAAAGAATATTGGAAACACTGGATGCTGCAGGCGCCACACTACGAGATACCCTCCTGGCTGCCCAAAGAATGGAAGAAACCCACTTGTGCTTGAGGAAGAAACTTAAGACTCATCTCTTTGGGCACTGCTCCTGCCCTTCTGTCTTCTTCCTCCTTCCTATTCAGCGTCCCTATGCATCCCACTTGCATTCTGTTTCTTTAAAACCCGTCCTGGTCCTGCCACTCGTCGGGCTCTTGCACTTCTTGGGGTTTCATTCACACACTATTTGTTTGAACCTGTTATTTGGCACTTTCCCACTTCCCTCCCCTATTGCACTTGTCCTTCCTCCCTCACTTGTGGCAATTTACTCATCACCTTAATATGCACCTAGATTTTAAATTGCTTCCAAGGCATGTGAAAGATTTTTGTCCGTTTCCTGCTCTCTTACCTTGGGGCGGGGGGTTGCCACGAAATGGCTGAAACCGCAGTTGACACATTACAAATACAAATTATTGATAGATGAATGCCACATATTTAGAATGAGCTAAGGAAGATCCAAATATGGTCTCTGCTTATAGCAGGAAAACAGGTCTTTCAGTTACAACTCGGTATTCATTAAATGATATCCTGATATGAGGGATTTCGGGGAATGTTTTCTGCATTAGTTCAGCACAGATAAAATCCAAAGTGGATCAAACAATGGATTATGCATTACTTACTACAGTCAGTGTGCATTTTACTTCAGAAAATTCTGAGAAATGTGGTCAATCACCTTGCACAAGAAATATCTGGAGTGCAAACTGTTGCACATTGTAATATAACAGTGCAGAGTGCAAACCCTCAAAGACATCAAGCAATATGCAGCTAATGCCATAACCAAGCCCAAACTCAATCATTTGACACATTGCAGTCTGTGGATTCCTGCAGTCTGTATTCACTTCAGATGGCTGTTAAAGCTGGCAGAACAATTACTATGTGCATCCTGTGAGGAAGTCAGTAAGCAGACCTTGTCACGAGGGGATGGGAACTCCTCTCAGTTTTGGGTGGGAGGCTTACCAGGGTGGAAGCCAGGTTAGCTTAGCTTGGCAACTTTATTTGGAAAATATCCATCAACATAAAAACTTTACAGCATTTGTTATCTTAAAACCTTAAAAACATATATAATCACAACCCATCTAAAAACATCAGAGTGCTCTAGATATTCTTCTAAATGCTGATTTAACAATTTAAAATGTCATACATAGGGCCTGATTCACATACGGTCTTCCAATGGGACTGCACCATTATAAAATACTTTTCATCGCTATGATTCATAAACAGGGACATTGCCTCCCTATATGACCTAATATTATTTTTGATAAAACGAGGCCCAAGCCATCTTCTAAAATCTGTAAAAAAAAATGTACAAAATAATAAAAAAGGCACCTTATCCTCTTCTTTGCCTGAACGGCAGGAACACAGTTCATCAGAACCCAAACAATTCATTAAAGCTTTCAAGGGGAACATATTTGATCTTATCAGTGCTGGTCTTCTGCACTTGGAGGACTTAATTTTGCTTATCAAATTTTATTAAGCGTTAGCCCTAAACCTTTACACGCTTTACTGTATAGCTTTAATGACTGTCGTTATTTTATTCTAGACAGAATCCTACCCCATTTTAGTTTTTGCTGCTCTTTCTTTAGGAAGGGCCATGCCTTTGCAATTTAATCATATTGCTAAAAACAGCGGCCTCCCCCAAACTCCACCTCTTCATCAGATCAATCCCACTTGAATGCCAGCAAAACCTTTGTTGTGCGGGGGAAGTCATCATCCCCATGAGTGCGTTGCCTATATTTCTGTTCATGGAGGGGTCTTGCTGGATCTTCAAAATTAGTTTGAGAAACCTTCTTTGTGCTTGGGAGGTCACGCTAAGGACACCTAACTCAAGGCTCAGAGGATCACCAGGGATACTAGGCAATAACCTTGCCACTTTCCTCAAGAATCTGGTCTGCAGAACCCCCAAAGTTGCACAGTGGGAAAAGCCCCAGATCCATAAGGCTGACATCTGTGTTTTTGCTTCAGGCACTAATAGGCATTTGTCCAATCTTCCCCCCCTATAACAATTAATTAATTCATTCATTTTGGCATTTGTATTGTGCCTTTCACCATAATTATGATCCCCGCGCGCTTGTTGGTTGAACGCCCTCGGAGGGGCCGCAGTCCAAAATTGGGAGAATTGGAAGGTGCTATTATGTGTGTGTGAATTTGAGCCATTAAAGTTATGTGGGGGTGGCCAAGACCCTGTTTGTCACCCATGTCTGAATGGCTAATGGATGGGCGCAGCAGAGGTAAACTATCAACTAAACAGGGTGGATTGTGTTTAAGGTCATAGAGAATTATGTCGGAAGCTACAGTTCGAATGTTTGTTGTTAAAGGTAGCTTCATTCTTATGGCAGATGTGTTGTGCAATAGTGTTTGTGTTATATGTGAGTGCGGGGTGTGGTGCGGTGTGCAAAGGGAGAAATGTATTAGCTGTACAAACAACAATGGGTTCAAACAACATCCATGGTTCCGTCTATGTACAAAGAGCAGTGCTACTTATCACCTTGATTCAAAAAGAGATCAGGGCCTAAAATGCCCAGGAAGACTAAATGAGTACAGAATTAGTAAAACGCATAGATTTAAAAGAGGGGCAGGGCCAAAAATACGTGAACAGACAAGGAGTAATTGATTTTTAGAAAACACCTTATGCAATATATGGCCACCTTACACAATTAGGCCAAAAGGCAAAAAAAGGCTACATCACACAACTAGGCAAAACGCAGAATATGGCTACCGTGCACAATTAGGCTAAATGTAGATTATGACTACCCAACACAATTAGGTTAAATGCAGAGTGTGGTTTCCTTAAACAATTAGGCTAAATGCAGAAAATGCCTACTTTACACATTTAGGCTAAATGCAGAAATGGCTGCCTTATACGATTAGGCCAAAACTCAGAATAAGGATATACCATAAAACTAGGCCAAAAGCAGAACATGGCTACCCCGCACAACTAGACTAAACGCTGAATGTGGCTACCCCATACAACTAGGCTAAATGCAGAATATGACTACCTTACACAATTAGGCTAAATGCAGAAAGTGGCTACCTTACACAATTAGACTAAATGCATGTAGCTATATGATGTTAGGTAATAAGAGTGGAGGGGTTTTACTGGAGTACAGTAATGGCTGTACTCCCCACCCACACCGCGCTTACTTTATCCGTGCTGTAGGTTGTCTGCATCAGGCGTTGTAGGCGAACACGGGCAAACACAGAGTGGAGCTGCTTAGGATGGCGTTGCCCTTTCTTTACCTCAGGGCCTTAGCTGCTGGCTGCCCAGGCAAGGCTGCCCTGGGAGGGCCGGTAAGGAAGGGTGTTTCCTGGTCATGTGACCAAGGATGCAGGCCAGTCGGAGGGAGTGAAAAGCAGGCAGGGCCCTTTGGATTACTAACAGCAAGCAAGGGAAACCACTAACAAAGGCCAGGCACCCCATCACAAAAAACGATTTGGAAATTCCACTAAAAACACAGACAAACCCCCAAAAAGGCTGGAAACTTCTTACCAGTTGCTTGCTGTACAGGATGCCTATGGATTATGTGGGGAATCCTGCAGAACCCCCCTTAATACCCTGCCTCGAGAATCCCTCAGGTGACCAGGAGAGGGCAGGCGCTTTCTGATCCCAATCCTGGGGGTGGTGTACTGTGGGAGGATCACCTGGTGGAGAGAGGGCCCTGGTTAGTGAGATTTTGTGAGATGAGACATAGTATTTGTCCTCTGACAGGGATGCTCATACCACCATTCCAGAAGAAGTTATAGCTTATTGTTGTTCTAATGATTTTCAGCCTTTAGTTAAAACTAGGGTGGTAAAACCTGAGATTATAACATTGTCACAAGGCCTACTTACAGGCCGTGAAAGGGAAGGGAGGGAGTCCACCCCAAACATTCCCTGGTGCTTGTGCGAGCATGTACAGACCTCCTCCCATCTCCTCCTTAGCTATGATGATGAAAGCGAACACTGATGGGGAAAGACCGCAGCGGGAGGCAGCAGAGGGAAGCCACCACGCAGCATAAGTTCACACTTCCTCGCAGCACAGAGCCAGAAGCCTAACACCGACCATGCTAGAAAACTGTGTAGCAAAGTCTCCAGAAATCTATGCACCTTTCAGGAAAAGAGGCCCTATTAATGAGGCTCCCACCAGCTCACCAGAAATATTAAGATTGAAAAGGCCCATTAGAAGGCCTTATGGAACAGGGACTCCAGTTCCTCAGGAACTCTTGCACTGACCTTGCAAGCGATGCTTCCGGAAATGAAGCGGGGCTTACAAGCCCCTTTTGAAGCCTCCCTAAACACTCCCCCTTGATGCAGGTAGGTGATTGGACATGGTGAGTGGCCAATCCTGGGAGGGCTGGGTTATTTAAGGAGGTGTGTGTGAGTGTGTAGGTGTGGGTTAGTTGGGTGAGGACAGGAGACGGAGGAGGACGTCCAAGAGACCAGAGGAGGTGAGAGAGACTGGAGTGCAGAGGCTATTGTTGAGGAGGTCTGTGGAGTGTTGGTGTGAGAGAGAGGAGAGTGAGAGTATTAGAGGTAGAATAGGAGTAGTGTTGAAGTGAGATAGTAGTGGAAGTAGCAGTAGAAGTTGCTAGGAGTAAAAGTAGTAGGTGATGGGAATAACGAGGGAAGAATACAAGTGGTAGAGTGGTAGTCGGTAATACAGGGGTGAGCAGGGCACCATATCCCTGGGTTCTGTAATAGCGAGAACGGTATGCAGGGCACCATATCCACGAGTGTCTTGGAGAAGTAAAGGTAGTAGAGAGATAGTGGTAGAAGGGAACTAGGAACAGTAATAGAGCTGGAAGAGCGACAGTGAGTGGGAGAGTAGGAGCAGCCATTGGCATTAAGTGAGATAGACATTATAACGAAGGGAATAGCAAGAGGGGGGAAGTAGTGTGAGAGGAAGGAGGAAAAAGCAACCAAGGTAGAGGAGTAGATGGAGATATAATTAGTAGTAAGAAAAGGAGTGGGAAAAGGAAGTAAGATCAAAGGGTGGAGGTGGAAAGGCAGAGTGTGAGATTGGAAGGATAGTGAGAAGGTGGTAGGATAACAGTTAGAAGGTTCAGTATAGTAAACGGTCAGGAGTGAGAGGCTGTGAAAGGTGTGAGTGTGACACTGGGTGAAAGAAGGCACCATTCCCTATTCCCGGAGCGACTAACCAATGATATGGGAGGGAATGTTAGAAGTTCCCTACGGATACAGATAGCCAGAGTTTTAGGGAAAATACCTATAGTCGTGGTTAGAAGAACATGTAGGTGTTAGTGATCGATAGTGACTAACAGCCCGGTAGGGATGTTTGGGGCTGGGATGTGGGTTCCATGCCCAGGAAGGTGAGAGAGGAAAGGGCCGGCCCCAGCACCAACGTTCCCAGCCCATTAGGCCCTGAGCAACTCAAAGAGGAAAATAAACCAGCCATTCTGACAATTAAATTTAATAAACACTCTTGAAACTTGACTTTAGGAGTCAGTGGGGTTATTTGTGATAGGAGACCCCGTCACACACATCTAAACCTATTACATCAAAAGAACAAACCTTTTTTTTTATCCCTAAACTCAAATTCCCTCCTCAATATCTAAAGTACATTAATAGGAATAGTGGGGGTGTTTTCTTTTCTATACAATCTGTCTCTAATAAAATTGAAACCCACAAACCCTCTTCTAAAAATACAAAGGCAATTAAAACTACCCTTAAAAGTGTAAAAAGAGTGGAAATAACTAACTTCACTGAAGTGAACTACATGCCCCATAATACCATAGGGACTGAGACAAAGAAGAGGGCTCAGGAGGCATGTTAAAGTGAAGGACAGACAAGTAGGCCTAACAGTCTTTGCCAAGGTCAGGTAGTTAATATGAATAGCCTGCAACTGAACCTAACCCCACCTAAGAGGTTTAAAAGGCTGCAGCATGAAGGAGCAGAGGGAAGGAGCTGGAGCAGAAGCTGGAAGGCTAGTAGTAGTAGCAGAAGAAGAAGCGCATGAGGCTGGCAGTTCAAGAGGAAGTGTGATCGCTTAAGGGATGAGAAAAGAGCAGATTTCACCTACAGGTTCTGAGTTGGTCCTGTGTTCACAAACCCTGTCTGGCTATGGCTGCACTGAGAGAGACGTGGTGAGATTGAAGGTCTTCCCCGGTGCGCATAGTAATTGTAATTGCTGAGCTGAAATTGTTCTCCAATCCGAGGCGCATGTGCAGAAGCAAGCCGAAGGTCCGAGGAGTGAAGGAGACTCCCCGTGGTTGAGGCCGGATCGGAGACACCCTTGCTGCAGAGAGGTGTGGAGCCCAAGAGCGCCTGAAGTAGTAGTAGAAAGAAGAAAAGTCGGGAAGTGGAAGCAGCCCGCAACCACAGTGTTACTCTAGCCGGTGAGTAAAGCTCTGTGTTCAGATTCACTGAAAAGCTCTTGCCGGTAACTGTTACGAGCTCAATTTCCACTTGGATGATAGCAGAAGCGAGTGGAAGTTAGTTGTTAGTTGCTGTGAGAAGTCCTAGGACAAAAGGAAATGAATCACAGGCTCACCTAAAGCAAATGGAAGTGCTTGCATAAACAAAAACGTTTTCCATTTCCATTGTTGAACTTTATAACCATACCGCAGTGGTCGAATGTGTCTCCAATTGAGAAGGGGAATCCTTTGTTAAATTACTCGGCAAAGTTTAAAAGAAATTTCTCAAACTGTTACAAGGGATATTTTAACAAAGAGAAGTCGCGCGTGAATAATTATGATTCCTGATCAAAGTCACAGTATCATGAAAGGAAATGCAAGTCTTTACAGTTCCTCAACAGTGAAAATCTCCATCGAAGAGTGGTTGTGTGTACCTAAATTATTTTTTCTTGTGAAGATTAAACCATGTAACATTCAGAGCAAGTATTTTATAAATATAGAAGTTGCTGAAGTAAAGAGAACAACACGCATTACCCAAGCCAGTAGGAACATCCTTTATATAGTGAAACCAGCCCTATAAAAATCTATCCACATGTATTTTGAAGTTATTGAAGCTGTTAAAGGTCCAGTGTCCTCTGATATAAGTGTGACAATGTTATTCAGAGCTCCAAGAGTGGCAATACAGCTTTGGAGTAGCTGCCGGAACCGAGAAGGCGTGCATAAAGCTGGGGAAGGGACGTTGGTGCTTTTAAGAAAATTAAGTTAACAATCTGTAATGCTGAGACTGTTGAAGCTGAGAAAGAAGCAGTCTGGGAGCAGAGGCGGATTATACCGGCAGCAGTAAGACAGGCAGAAGAAGCAAAGAGGCTGTCCTTTCCTTATGACCTACAAAAGAAGATGGCCTTGCCTACCTGTGGAGGTCGAAGAGTCTTGTCTCTAAATTGCCTAAGGTAGCAAGTTGAAGCAGATCTATCAGAACTTTGGTTGTCTATACTGCTGTCAGAGAATGTTGTATTGAAAGTGGTTGAAGCAGTAGCAAACAGTAACAGTAGTAGAAGGGAGTTGTCGAGAGGAAAGCAACACCCTAAGAAGAAGCATCCTGACAAAGTATATTAAAGACGCTGCAGAGATTCTTAACATATGGACAGTTGTTGATGTACAAGTAGTCCTTTTGTCCTTGAACTGTTACCGGAATTTCCTGGAAGAAGGCTATCCAGGATTACCATTGTTTATTTAAACTTTGTTTTATTAGCATTTTCATAATAGAACAAACGGGCATGAAACCTTTTCAGCAAAGATGAAAAATTATACTTATAACAGGCCCGGTGACCCCCCCCACCCGCTCCCCCCGCGAACCCACCCCCCCCAAACAAACTTAAACCCCTTTACGCCTGCTTCTTGTAAGGAGACGCTTAGAGAGCTCAATGTATCTGGAGCTTGAGAAAGAGTCTGAGCGTTGACTGTATGTGTGGCTGTGTAATGTCCGCCGTCTCCCGGGGCGTGGGCGCCCGTTCCTTCCGTGACTCTACCCTGTGGATCAGTTAACGTCCCATCCCCATGTCTGCTGTACCCCGTACCAGTTGGCTTGGAATGTACTCAGACCATTGTTCATCATTGCCGTGAGTTTATCCATCAGGAACATGTTTTTAACTTTTTTTAACCAGTCCTCCTTTGAGGGGGTCTCCGGGCTTTTCCATTTCTGGGCCAGGACCACCCTTCCCGCCCTCAGCATTGTTTCCCACATTCTTGGGTATCTGGCTATGTCCGTGTCCTCAGGGGGGAGGCCCAGTAGCATTGTTAGAGGGTTTAGGGGGAGCAGTTCCTCCGAGACTTCCGCGATCCAGCCTCTAACCTCCACCCAATACGCCTGTGCTTTCGGGCAGTGCCACCACATGTGCCCTCTTGTACCGACCTGGTCGCAACCCCTCGGGCATGCGGGGGACACTCCCGTAAACATCTTTGACAATTTTGCGGGATCTCTATGCCACCCCTGAAGGATCTTGAGGTTGTGTTCCATGTCCGCTGTGAATAAGTTCCCATGGAAGGCTATTTTAAATATCCTTGCCCAGGCGTCTTCAGAGATCTCCTCCCCCGCCAGGTCCCTCCAGAAGGCGCGGAATCTCCTTCTTTCCCCCAGGTTAACAGTGTTCAGTATTCTGTACATCCCCGAGATCGCCCCCTTCCTGGTGGTCGCTGTATCCAGGAATTTCTCAAAGGGGGTCAGCTGTCTTTTCAAATTCTGTCCCCAGGATTGGTCGCCAAGGATTCCCTTCAGGCGGAGACATTCAAATATGGTGAGGGACCCCTGCCCCAGGGCCTCTCTCAATTCCTCATAGGGCAGAAACTCTCCTTCCCAAAACACTTGCCCCGCCCACTCCAGCGCCGAGTCGGACCATGACTGTGTGTTGCGGAACCCCCTGCTACCCAGTTTGAGGGGGTGACCCCAAAGCGAGGACATCGGTGACGGCCATGTCGTTAAGTGGGCCGTCTGGGGGCCTTCCTTCCAGATCGCCCAGAGGACTCCCAAAGTTGGGTGTGATTTGAGTCTGTTCGGAATGAATTTGCTTGGGGCCCAAAGGAGGTCCCGAACCTTAAGCGGGTAAGCGTCCATGTCCTCTAGGTACGACCAGTATGTGCCCATCCCCTCTTTCATATGTTCCAAAAGTACGCGTAGCTGGGCAGCGCGGAAGTAGAGTTGAAAGTCTGGCAGCCCAAATCCTCCCTCCTCCTGCAGCAAGGTCAGGACGGCCTTTGCGGTTCTCGGGGTCCTACCCTGCCATATAAATTCCCGCACCGCGTTCTGGAGGACCCTGAAGGTTTGGTTGGGGACTTTAGTCGGGAGGGCGGTAAAGAGGTATAGCAAGCGCGGGAGTATGTTCATCTTCACCGCCGTCATCCGGCCATACCATGACAGAATCATTGCCCCCCACCTCCTAAGATCAGCAGTGACTCTTGATACTACGGGATCATAATTGGCCTGGACGAGGTTGGACAGATCCCGGGTGAGAAGGACTCCCAGGTATCTAATGGAGACCTTCCCTATTGATATCCCCTCCAGGCTGACCAGCGGATCCAAGACCGGGTCCAGGGATCTCATGGGGAGCAGAACTGATTTAGAAGCATTAATCTTAAGGCCCGAGAGGCGACCAAAGGCTGCCATCAGGGACAGGAGGGGGGAAGCGAGGACACCGGGTCCACCAGGTAGGCCAGGATATCGTCCGCGAACAGGGAGAGTTTGAATTCCACTTCGCCTCGCCTTATCCCCCTTATGTCCGGGTGAGCTCTGACTGCAATGGCCAGGGGTTCCATGGAGAGGACGTAGATCAAAGGGGACAGTGGGCAACCCTGCCTTGTTCCCCGCGAGAGGGGGAATGGTTCTGACAACTTGCCGTTCACGTGGACCCTAGCCCTTGGGGCCCTATATAACGCCGCCACCCATTCTCTAATGTGTGACCCAAAGCCCATTTTCCGGAGGGTGAGTTCCATGAATCTCCACTCCACCCTGTCGAACGCCTTTTCCGAATCGAGGGACAGGACGCTTGCGTCTAGGTCAGACACCTGGGCGTTGTGAAGTAGATCAATAGTTTTACGGATGTTATCTGAGCCCTGTCTTCCCCTGATGAACCCCACCTGGTCACCATGGATCAGTTTCGGCAGGATCCCCTCCACCCGCCCCCCTATCACCTTGGCCAGGATTTTTACGTCAATATTCAAAAAAGAAATTGGGCGGTAGGAGGAACACTCCTCTAGGTTCTCCTAGTACTCATAGTGGTTCTCCTCAAAGAGGGTCCCTGCCCTCTTTGGGGAGAACCACTATGATTGCCTCCATCATGGAGTCCGGGAGGGAACCCCACTCCAGCACCGCGTTGATCACCTTCACCAAGTGGGGGGAAAGGGTCGAGCGGAACCTTTTATAGAAGTAGACCGAGTAACCGTCCTCCCCCGGGGAAGTGCCCACTTTCATACCTCGGATCGCCCGTTCCACCTCGTCCTCCGTCACCGGTTCCTCCAACCCCTCCGCCATCTCGCTGGACAGGGCTGGGATCTGTAAAGAGTTTAGGAACCCCTCAATCTCCGCCTCACCCCCATTGTATTCCGAAGAGTATAACTTCTCGTAGTATCGGCCTCTCCAATGTGGGGCGTATCGTGGCCCACCACACCCACCTCGTTCTTCACTGCCTTCACCAATCTACTTCTCCGAACCTCCCTCAGTTTCCAAGCCAAGATCTTGTCCGCCCTGTCTCCCTTTTCGTAATACTTTTGTTTGACCAGTTGGAGACTTCTCTCTGTCTTGTGGAGGAGGAGATCCCTCAGCTGGAGCCTGTGGTCGGCCAGAGCGGCCACCTGAGCACGGTCCAAGGGGGCCGTGGGAGGGCCCCCCGGTTGGAGTTGGGCAATCTTCGCCCTCAAAACCCTTTCCTGGGTCTCCCTTTCCCTTTTTTTCTGGGCTCCCATTTTGATCAGGACTCCCCGAAGGGTAGCCTTGAAGGCGTCCCATAAGGTATGCGAACCTACCTCCCCATTGTCGTTGATTTCGAAAAAGTCTGTGATGGCCTCAAGAACCTCCTGGGCTAGGACCTTGTCTTTCAACAAGGAGTCATTGCACTTCCACCTCCTCCTGCGATCGCTTAGCCCTCCCCTCGCTACAGTGATGCGGACCAGATCATGGTCGGACCAGGGGACCGGGTCAATCCTGTAGCCCGAAATGAATGGGTGCAGGATCTCGTCTGTCAGGATGTAATCTATCCTGGAAAAAGACGTGTGGACCGCTGAATAATATGTGAAAGAGGGGGCGTCTGTTCTGGGGGTCGGAATCGTGTCCACCAGGCCCAGTTCTGAGTTGACCCTTTGGAAGTTACGAGCCATGATCTCGTCTGCCGCTATGGAGGGCTGGGGTCTTGCACGTTTCCTATCTCGGACTGGGTCCAGGACCATGTTGAAGTCTCCCCCCACCACTACCGTTCCCTGGACGAAATGCTTGAGTTTATCGCTCACCTCCTCCCAGAATTGTGCTTGGCCCTCGTTGGGGCCGTAGATAACGGCAAGGGTGAGTGGGGCCCCCTGCAGGGATCCTCGCACTAGCAGATAGCGGCCCCCTGGGTCTTTCAACGTGGCCTCGTTCTCGAAACCCACGTTCCTCGCTACTAAAATAGCGACCCTCCTCTTTTTGCCTTTGTGGGAAGCGCTGAAGACCTCCCCGATCCCTCCTCCCCGCATCTTGGGCTCCTTCCCCCGTGGCCAGTGAGTCTCTTGCACAAAGAGAAAATCAAGGTTTGTCCGTCTAAATTCCCTGCAAACCAGGGATCTTTTCGTAGGGGTGTTCAGGCCTCGTACGTTAAGGGAGCCCACCCCCAGGGCGGGCAGACTATCAGCCATGATCTAGAATTTCCTCTCTCTCGGTCAACTTCTACCCATAGCTCTTCCCTGCATGCTCCCATTGGATAGTATTTTGTTCCCCTGCGCCCCCTTCCCCTGCCCCTCGGGTGGGCCTAGAACGAAACCCCAACTGCCCCCCCTCCCCAATCCCCAACTGAACAACCCCAACTTTTGTGTATCCCCACCCCGGCGTCCAGCCAATTAGTTCCGCCGTCACTGGCTTTTGGCCAAACAACCAGCCTGCCCCCCTCGGCCAGGAAATCCACGTAAGATGCTCATTCCCTTGAGCCCCCCAGTAGCCCCCCCTCAGCTGCGTCCCGCGTGTGAACCCATCATACTTGCTGTTCAGTAGGACGATGTAAATGGTGAAATCACAGGATCTGCGCCCATCTGTCAAGGACCCGATCGGACGTCCCCGTTTCAGTCCTCTGAGTCATTCCGTTCTCCATCTTTCGCTGGGGAAGGGGTGTTCATTTTCCTGTATTTCCTCGCGCCGGTGCGCTTTCTTCTTTCACGGGACGGTCCAGGGCCGTTAGGTCTGCCATGCTCCGGCCCCGTTGGGCCCCTCCAGGGGTTCGAGTCCACTGTGTATTCCTGAATAGCCCCCCTTATATCCTCTTCCTTGGTCAGGGTCGAGCGTTGGCCCATGTATTCAAAAGTTAGGGAGAACGGGTAGCCCCATCTATAGCGTATGCCCTTTTCCTTGAGTAGTTGCGTGAGGGGGCGACACATTCTACGCTTAGCCAGCGTGTAGGCCGAGAGGTCCTGGTATATGGAGACCTGTGCGTTATTGTAGGTGATTTCTCTGGCCTTTCTGGCCTCCTCCAGCACTTTAATTTTCTCCGTGTAGTAGTGGAACCGGACCAAAATCGATCTCGCCCTGCCCCCCGCTCTGTGTACCCTGTCGAAGGTGGGTTCGGTTGTCATCTCTTCTGCGAACAAGAGGGTGATGATCTCACGCACCACTCGGGTGATGTCCCTCTCCGTTTCCCCTTCTGTCTCGGGCACACCAAAAATTCTGAGGTTGTTTCTCCTCTCCCTGTTCTCGAAATCGTCCATCTGCCGAGCTCTTTCCTCGTCCCTCTTCTCCAGGGCCGTCAGCCTCATGTATGTTTGTACGTCCTGGGCTGCTGAAGACGATTGGTTGGTCTCGACCTGCAACAATCTGTCCTCAACCTTGTCCACCCTTTGGTCCATTTTCTCAAATTTCTGGGCTATGTCGGACCGCATGTCCCTGATTTCCTGTAAAATCGAGGCAAAGCCCCTTTCCATTGCAGCCGAGGATGGGGTAGCACCCTCCGAATGGGTCATGGTCCTCTTGAGGCTCGTGCCCCCGCTGCCCCTTGCGGTGTCCTGGAAGCGGTATCCCTGTAGGGCTTCCCTCCAGCTCATCTGACGCTTCCCTGTGCTCTGCAGGCCAATGCTCCGCGGTCCCGAACGGGGTAGGGGGCCGCCCACACCGCTTTGGGGGGGAGCGTGCTGGGGAAGAGGGGGCACGGTCCGGTCACCCCTCGCCCCGTTTGGGGTTTTCCCCGATGCCCCCTGGGGAGTATCGTAGTCTGGGGGGGCGGGCACACGCCCCGCCTGTCCGCCGGCGGGGGCCTCACACCCTGGACAAGTTCGTCATGCCCGATTTGGGCCTCCTCCGGTCTCTCTGAGAGGGGGTGATGGCGCCTGGAGGGCCCCTGTGGCCTGGACAGGCGGGTTGTTCTCGTTGGGTGGGGGGGAGAGGGTCCGATGCCCCCAGCCAGTGGGCACTAGATATGGAGATGGGGAGAGGCGGGTCCACCCCCGGGCGGGCACACGCCCCACCTGCGACCGGCGGGGGCCTCACACCCCGGTATCCCCCACGTCGAGGTGCGCTGGCTTTGTGTCTCCAAGAAAAGGGGGGGGCGGGGCGTCCAAGCAGACAGGGGGGGGGAAGGTGCCTCAACTCCCGCACCCGACCCTGTTCTCCAGAAGGTAGGGGGGTGGGGGAGCCACCTCCGGGCGGGTACACGCCCCACCCTCTGCAGGTGGGGGCCTCGCTCCCGGGTAGTTCCAGGGGCCTGTGGCCCAGTCTCTGTATCCGGGGGGGGGGCAGCGCATTCCGCTGATGTTTTGCGGCCCCCACCGACGCCCTCCAGGGGTCTCGGGCACCTCGCGGCCCAACCGCCACGTCACTCCACAGGGCCGCGCCGGCCTGCGATCGAAGTCCCCTGAGGGGGGGGGGGCAGATCTGTGTTGTGCTGTCCACGTGGGTCAAGGGGGGGCACCGGGCCCCGGACCCTCTGTGTCGGGCCCTCGGGTGCCACGGGAGTCCCCGTCCTTCACCTCGCTGGGGGATCCTCATGTGGTGCTGTCCGGGTCGAGGGGAGGGGCGGAGGGCGGGGGGGTCCCGCCCCCCGGGCTGCCGCGTTGTCTCCTGGCCCCCAAGGGGCCGGTCCCCGTCCAGGCCGGTCCTCCGCTCCCGTCGAGGAGGTCGGCCGCGGGGAGGGGGCAGGCCAAGTCGAGGGACCAGAAGGGCGCGAGCGAGGAGTGCCTCTCCTCTGGTGCTCCGCTGCCGCCCAGGCCGCGCCCAGCAAATCGCTCAGGAGGCCCGGGTCCCGAACTACGGCTATCCGGGGACCCCGAGCGCTGCTCTTTCGTCTGGTGGGTGCCCGGGGGGGTCCCCAGGCGGATCCGTCGAGGTGGGCCTGCCAGGGGGGTCGGGGGGGGCGAAATCCCCTGCGGTAACCCAGTCAAGGCGGGAGCTGTGCACTCAGGCAGCCATTGCCTGTGCGCCCCCTGGTGGCCTCCCCAGGATTACCATTGTTGATGTTTTCTTCGCTGAAATTGGAATGGGAACTTTTCAACAGAACGACTAAGAATTTTTACCAGTGGATTTTTGTTTGGGTGAACTTTTGTTTGTTTTGGGATTCTCAAGAACTGATTCAAAACTTTGTTTTTCTTTATGAACACTTGAAGAGATGGATTTTGGATAATCCTTGGGAAAGGATCTACCCAGGACAGGTGAAGGTCATCCAAGTCACTGGCTGTTTGGAACCGCTTGTTTATATTGTTTATGATTTACGTTGAATGTTTTGTTGTTTAGCTTGAGGGCCAGTTTTGTGTATGCTGGGAGAACTTCCCGTAGAACCGAGACTAGGTAGGGAACTCCCTGGTAGAGTAGTCTTGGTTAAGTTTTCTTTGCAGTTTTTATTATGAATACATGTCAGACGCTGAGAAAACTACAAGCAGTTGTCTGCCTCGCATTGCTGACCCCTCACAATTACTAACGGCAAGCAAGGGAAACAACTAACAAAGGACAGGCACCCTAGCACAAAAAAACGATTTGGAAATCCCACTAAAAGACAGACAAACACACCGCAAAAGACCCTGATAATAGAAGCAAAGTAGCCCCTTATAGCTTGGTGCAGCCTGCTTGGCAACCTTTTTTAAATATACACCCCCAACCTCCTTTGTTCGCAAACTCCAGCCCTAAGTATCTGTAAGCATTAGCAATCTTTATATTTTCTTTATTAATAAACCAGCTGCACGTTGGCCCACCCTTTCCAAAGATCATAATCTTTGTTTTTGTCAGATTTAGTTTCAAACCATGGTTGTTAAAATATGAATTTGCATACAGCACACTCTGCTGTAGGCCTCCTGGAGAAAGATCTAATAAAGAAGCATCATCCGCATACAGTACAGTTCTGAATTTAATTCCGTTTAGTAAAGGGGGGATGAGCCTAACTGCAGAGTTATGTGGATTAAAATCTAACAAGAACAAGATAAAGAAGCGAGGCAAGTGCACAGCCTTGTTTACCGTCCCCCCATCCTCTCCCCTATTTGTTGGAAAGTCGTTTGAGTAATCATTTGATTTGGAGCAGCGGGCAGCAGCAGAAGTGTCCTTGTGAAGCAGTTGAATTAACTGAAGGAGGCTTTGAGGTATACCAATACGGTCAAGCATTTTTCCATAAGAGTTTGATCAATTGAATCGAAAGCCTTAGATGGGACTAGAAAGGCAGCATATACCCCACCACTCCTCACTTTGGTATATTTTTCTACAGTAGTATTCAAGTAAGGCATTGGTCCATTTTAGAAAATTCCTTCGTAAAACCAGCCTAACTATCCGACAGAACGTTATTTTGACAGTGCCCATTCTTCCAACCTTGAGACAAGACAACGTGCAAAAATCTATGTCAAGGCATCCTGGAGAGAAATCATGCGATAACAATTAGGGCCAGCTATCAATCCTTTTTTTAAACAGAGGAACCACTAACCTTCTCTTCAAGGATAGTGGCCTGGTATGGGCATGGCCTATTGGATTAAATACTTGCACCAAGACTGGAACCCACCAGTCCCTAAACCATATAAACAATTCAGGTCTTAAGCCATCAGGGCCAGCTGCTTTTCCATTTCTTTTAGGCGAGAAGCAATTTCATCTTGGGGGAAGAGAAAACTTTCAGAGGTCACTATAACCCATGATTTGTGTGGAGGCGATAAGGTCCCTGCATTACATAAAACCATCGGAAAATGCGCTATCCGTGCTGGCGGTGGAATAGCCCCCCACATTGCCCTCCTCATTCTCATAGACCCTTGAAAGCAGTTTCCAAATTTTTTTCTCAAACTGCCTTCTCCAGCACCACCCATTGTTGCTCTATACATTTATTGTTCTTTACTTTAAGCAGTTTCCTATATGCTTCGTTCTTAGCATATAACTGCCCTGCGTTCAAAGCCCCCTCCATTATTTCCATATTCAGGCTCTCTTTAAGGAACCTGTATTCCATGTCAAAACAGAGGGCATCCTTTTTACTAATGGCTTTTTCCTTCCTAGGGAAAATGAGGTTGCATACTGCTTTACTATCGATGTTGCTGAGAAGGTGTCCAAAAAAATAAAACAACCTCCCCAGAAACAAAGCTACTGAAGAGGGTATCACCTAAATACAGGGCTTCCACATCACCACGGATACTTGAGACCTTGTCTTTGTCCACCCTCTGTATCGGGGAAAAAGTAACTAAACCAATCTGCTTTTGTTGAGCGGGTTTGTGATAGTGCTCCAACATCCATACCAGCACCCACTGGGTGTGGTTACCCTCATCCCACTCATAAAAGGAAAAGCAATCCACTAAACAACAATCGGTAACCAATTTCAGTTTGTAAATTGGCATGGGAGGAATGTCCCCCTTGCATCTCCTAGGTAGTTCCCAGAGGGAATGTTGGCACGTTAAGTTAACTATAATACAGCCTTCGATATCTTGCCCAGCATTTAAACTATTTCTCTTGGGTATTCTGCATGTTTCTGCATGTTTCTTCAATTAATGTCAGTGTTTTAGGCCCCACCAGTGCGTTCTGCAATTTAGCATCACGGTCTCCTTTTATTATAACACTGGCATCCACCTCTCAAGACAGTATTACAGAAAGAGGGCCTTCACCCCCAGATCCCTAACTAGATCCTTTGACCCAGACCCTGCTTCTTCATCCTTCTCTTTTTTCTGCGCCCTGATGCCTGCTGGCTCTGGTGGATTACAAACAAATAAATAAATAAATCCCCTAACATTTCACCATAGGACAGATGTATACATTTGCCACCACCAAATTTGCGGGGGGGGGCGGCGGTGGGGGGCAGGGTAGCACTATTAACCATAGAGAATATAAATATCTCAGGGTTTGTAACATTCAGTCTGACTGCCTGTAGAGGTAAAGACCTTTGCAGCATTGTCTCTAGAGCCTTCCTCCAATGTCCCTTAGGGACTATCCAGCGGTAACTGGGAACACAGTAACGTTTTTAAACCTTTACTTCAGGCCGGAGACCTCTGCTAGCCATGTTTCCTGGAGACAGATTGTTTTGAACGAACTTAGCCACTGAACCCATTCAACATCATCCAACTTATTTTTTACTCCAGCATTATTCTAGCTAATCATTCTTACACCTTTATCTTCTGCCTACGCCCTGTTCAAAAACACTCCCTGAATAACTGTAATTATTATTATTGTAATTAAGCTGCACAGGTGGGGTAGGGGAAATGCACTGGTACACGCTCTCACTGGCGTGACTAGATAGGGTCTCTGCATTGCTGTTTAATCTTTCTACTTAATACTTGTTCCAGTTCTGACCTAGAACAATCAATAACCGAAGACTAAGGTAACAGCCATACTTTGCCAGGGCAGCGCAATGTTGATCATACTCCCCTCAGAGGGGGCATAGTGTCAATTGGGAGGGCCCAATTCCTGTCCTCTCCCCAAGTGCCTGTCTTTACATGGGGCGCCAGCTTGCATCACCCCATACTTTGTGGCATAGATGCTAGCCAAGATACCTCTCTTTTTTTCTAGAACTGCCAGAAAAGCTACACACTGCATGCAAGTCAAGCCCAGCTGCAGAGAGGGAGAGACCCCCAAAAGGAGAGCCATTGCTCTTAGCTTTTTCAGGTCCTACGCAATCCACGTACCGCTTTAACCTGGAGAGGGAGAATCAATCAACAATGAGCTAGAGCTCCTTACCAGCTTTGGCCAACCTCAGCATGCAAGGAATTGATTATTATTATTGTTATTATTATTATTAGGGTATTTACTGAGCGCAGACCTGGCTTCGGGAAGCAATGGAGCACTTCACAATCATAAGGGGAAGTACACAGGGAGGGAACCAGAGAAAAAGGGAGCAGTGATCTGACATGGGAGGGCGAGAATAGGCAAGTTGCAGCAAGGGGTCTACAAGCAACCAGAGGAGAAGACAGTGGGCAGCAGATCACTGAGTTTCGGGTAGGGTGGGGCATGCAGAGTGTGTGGACCTAGGTGTTAGGGAGGATCAATTCCTTGAAGAGCTCTTTTTGTGAACTGTAGAAGTGATGGGGCAAGTCTGGAAGCAAAGGTGCGGAGTCTGTCCTTGACCACCAGGTCTAGGAGGCTTGAATTCTAGCTCAAACAGACTATGCTTTCATTGCGGGCCACCATTCCTGCAACATGGCGGCTCTGCACATGCAGGAGGGGCGGGGCTTAACCCCCATTATGTAATGGTGATCCCTCTTGGTTTGGGAAGACAGGGCCATATTTGTCACTGTTGGAGAACCAATTATCGGATAGGGAGGGGGATTAAGAGAGGCATGAAGAGCCAGAAGTTGTGGGTTGTTCAGGTGAGGGCGGAGGAGGAAGAGTTGGAAGACCAAGAGACAAGCAGGAGGAAGTATGGTGCATTGGAGTGTGGAGGGGACTTTTTTGGAAAACGTGAGATATTGGATGGTGAAAGCAAGTGGTACTGTTAGGTGAGTGTGCATACATGTGAAGCAAATGAGATTGTTAGAGGGAATATAGGGAGTGAGTGGAAAGTGATTGTGAGAATGAAAGGAGGGTGACTCAGGAGAAGGTGAGGTTGAGTTGTAGTGCGGAGGAGGGAGTATTAGTGTGGGGAAGAGAGTAGTAGTAGTGAGGAGAGCAGAAACATCAAAGAGTGGAGGCAGTCATAGGAGGAGTGTGAGACATTGGAGGAACAGAAGAAGAAAGCACAGGTAGTAGACGCTTTGAAGGTGGGTGCAGTTGGGAGTCGGAGAGTACAGAGAGGGAGATGAACAACAGGGCATGAGAGGAAGATGACTACATGGGGCAGAGTGTCTGAAGGCACATCCCCAAATCCTCAGGTAGAGACTAACTGGTAGTGTAGGGAGAGTTTAGGAAGTCTATGAGGTAGTCTAAACAGACATCTAGAGAAAAGACAGTAGGGGTCAATATTACATATCCACTAAGAAGGGTACTATGGATGACTTGTTTAGAATGGGAAATACTGTTGCTAGATGAAGGAGAGAGGATGGCTCTAGCACCCTGCTGAGTCACACAACAAAAACCTTTAAACTATCTCTAGGAGTAGGTGTATTCTTTGGCCCAGGTATCTAAGAAATAATAGGTAAATAATGCAGTTGTTTGACAAAGTTGAGGCTGAGAGGTTTATTGTAACCTGAGGTGTAGAGAGAGACACACAATTCAATCAATCTGGGCAGGTATGGCCTACAAAGTTCAAGAATGTCAAGAGTAGAGAGTAGAGGTAGGTACACATTTAAAAGCATGGTGTTATGTATTATTCATATTACGAAGCTGGTAATGTCATTTTTGGGTGTAATCTATTATGTAGGAGCAAAATACAGTTGGGATATGGTGGGAGAGTAGCTGGTGGGAAGGGTAAGGTCAAGATGGTGAAAGGACTTCAAAAGGATTGCCAGCAGGGAAGCAAATTATGACAATCTTGTTGGGGTAGTTAATAAAGGTCCCACGAGTAAAGAGACATTTGAATTGCGTGCGCCATATTGGGCACTGGGGTGATGGCGATGTTCTAAATTGGCACAAATGTATGTGCATGTGATAAATGTAACTTTTAGGGGTATTTTCATAAAATGATACATTTTTAGATTTGTACGCGCTCAGCAATATAATGACAACTTTTATGATATGATGCATGGAGTGCAACTCAGCCTTAATGAGAAGCAAAGCGTTAAACATGCGCATGCAAGATAGAAGGTTATGAATGGAGATTGTGATGAGGGGACGCAGTAATATATAACTCACACATGCATGAACATACACACACAGGAAGCTTTTTGGGATAGTTTGGAGATATGGGGGATATTATGAATAAATGATTGTGTGCTGTGGGCCCCCTCATTGTGGGGAGTTTGTGTGAATCACCGAAGCTTGGATCTGCAAGATGAAACTTTGAATGGCCAGGAAGCTGGTATTTCAAGATTGAAAGCTGAGAGGGAGCAGCAGCCTCAGTCAGTTTTGACAAAGCCTGTTTTATGGCATGTTGCTATTATGGAAGAGAGATGTAATTTCTGTAAGTTCATGGGAGCCTGTTATTGAATGAGTGAGGGATTTTGGCCACCTGGCAGGGCTGGGTTTAAGGGCCGGAAAATTAACCCGATGCAAGCATTGCTTGCATGGAAGGTGCACCAATAGATCATAGATTTTCAATTGAGTTGTAAGGGCGTGGGTTGGCACCATGTGGGTTGGAATGGTAAGTCACATAGTTTAGAATGAAGCATGGAGACCAGCAAGTTTGGCCGATAAAACCAGCGACAGTAGATCAAAAGGAAGTGTGTTTGTTCCCCTCCTCTTCACATCAATGGAATTCCTGTTGAATTTGCCATGTGCATCACAGGTAGGGGTAAAGGATTCCAACCAGTTGAAACCTGTAATAACTGAAACTGTTTGTAAGTTGTGTAAATTGTGTATCTAGGAGATGTGGCTATGGCCAAATCTGGAAGGACCCCAGAGAGGGGTGTAGTGTACATATGAAACATGTTGTTATAAGTTTAAAGAAGACAGTGCTTAGATGAATGTATCCAATGAGAAGTGTAGGTACTGAAGGGAATATGGTTACATTGTATACGTTTGACCAATCATATGTGGGGGGGTGACATTGTAACAAATCCTGTGGGAGTGTTTTAACTGTTGCAAATTGTATAAAATGTGTGTTCAGGGACACTCTGGTTAGTTTAACTCTTTGATGTCATCTAGCCCCTCCCATCCATTTGTACAATAAGCTTGCTTACAATAAACTTACGGACAAACGTGGACTGGCTCTTTAAGTGGTGAGCCTACTTTGCATTAAGGTGATCAAAGGCCCACTCCTACATTCTGAGGCACAGGCACAGAGAGCTCAGTTTTATCCTCATGAATGTGTAACTAATTTGAAAACATGCCCTTTTTTTACTGTCAATAGTAAAGCTGGTATGTGGCCATTGAACACACTAAGAAAAATGACGGTGACCATGGAGAGCAGTTTTCCTCAGGGGTATAAATTGTCTAAGGACAAAATGCACTTCTTTAATACATGTTTGCACAGGGTCAAAAAATGTAACTACTAATTTGATAACTATATTGTAATTTTAATTAAATGTAAACAAATGTCTTTTAGGCCATTGGAAATGCCAAGACCACAAGGAATGACAACAGCAGTCGGTTTGGAAAATATATGGAGATCAGTTTTGACAGGCGATACCAAATTATTGGTGCTAACATGCGAACTTATTTGCTCGAAAAATCAAGAGTTGTTTTTCAAGTAAGTAAAACTGAATCATAAATGAAAATGTTAAAAAGGAGTATTGATTTGTGTAAACACAATACGTCTTGTGGTAATCTGACGAGGCAATGAGTTTAAAAAAAAATTCTATTTCAGTTTACAAAATGCAGTCCGTTCTTTGCAATATTTGCAAAAGCAAGCCGATAGTTTGGGGTTGTGCAAAGTCATGGTGCTTCTCTTCACCATCAGCTCATCGCTTCACCAAAACCATTATTCGCACCCAGGAAAGAGCGCTCAGCCAATCAGGTGGCTGGAACAGTGGGCGAGAATACACAATCCCCGACTGCTGTCCCAGTTTTATTCTTTTTTTTTTCATTGTGAGAGTGTGAGAAACCTGAAGGTGTCACACCCGCTAGTCCCCGGGGATATGTCATCCAGGTGGCCAGAACGCGGCCATCGCTTTTGGATCCAGTCCCTGGGTGCGGACCAGTGCAGCAGGATCACCTGGATGAGTGGTCTTCGGGGAGTGGAAGTTGGATACCGGATGTTGAGACGCTGTATCCCCTTCCCTGTAACACCTTTAGCCCAGGATACTTAGGAACTCAACCCCCCACTCCCTTTCCAACATGAACAGTTTCTCACGGACAGCTCACTGTGAGAGAAAATGGCCTAACACCCGAAATGTTATAACCTTTAAAAATCTAATTTGTATCTGCAAATATTCTTTCTTCACAGTGCATCACTTAGCTTTATATTGTTGAAACAATCACAAATCTTCCTGCTTTCTTCAAGTCTCTTTTTTCTCAGTTGAGCTCATTGATTCTTCTCCTGTAACTCTAGGCCTAACTCAGGACACAAAAATAACAGGACCTACTCCAAGGACAATTCCAAATGAAAGGCAGTTTAGAATGTTCTGCCTTGCCATTAGTTTCTCCTTCCTCCAATCAGGAATCCGGCTCCTTCCACAATTTTGGCTTGGGTTAACCTCTGCACTCTGGATCACCATGTTAAGGCCTAAACATATCTACTAAATTAAATACAGGGAAAAATATGTATGTAATGTAAATAAATACAGGAAAATGTCTGAAATGAAATATTACTGACCAAATCTACCAGGGAACCTGACATATACCTGACGTCTCCCGATACAGTGGTCAGGCAGGGTGCTCATTGGAAAGTGTCTGTTAGGCATCCAACTGAAAAGTGGCAAATGTTTAAAGGAAAGGAATTGTGAAATCGAAGTGGTCCTGCAGTGGGTCAAGCAAATCCTGTGCACATTCGAAAGTTTTTGATAGTTGATGTAAATTGAAATTGATCCGAGCCCAGCCCAGGGAGACTAATTGTGTTAAAAGGGATCTAAGCCCGGCTGAGGGGGATTCGGGGTGAACCGTGAGCCACCCGAAAAAGAATATCCTACGAACATTGTGTTAAGAGGATTTGAGCCCGGATGAGGGGGATCCAAGGTGACAATGTCATGTCCAATCTTCTATCCAACGCAGGAGCTGCTGAGCCCCACATTCCCACTAAGATTTTGCGCTCTTAACTGAACTAAACAGCTAAGTTCCAGACACCCTGTGGGGAAAGGGGAAAGTGGAGAAAATAACGAACTCAGGCATTGGATCCTCGATCTTCATCCGGTCTCTGCATAGATGAGAATTTATACAACATTCAATGCACTTCTTACTTACTTAATAAAAACACTAATATTTAAATAACAACAAAACTCTTTACCTGAAATTCCTCTGCATATGCCCAGAGGAAATGTAATTTCTTTTTGTAATTGAGTTCTTTTGGCACTTCAATTAAACCCTACTGAAGATGCTGAATAAACACCAGAACCCATATTGGGTAAAAACACTTGGAATTCCAAAGGATTTACACCTTCTCACTAAACTAAAGTTTTTAGACTCCTCCTATTTAAGATTCTTGATGCAGCAAACATAGAATGAGTTCACAGGGTTTTAACACACTACAGTATTCCTTTGACAACTTTGTGAATGTTCAAAAAGGGTTTGTAGTGAACTCTCCTTGTTGGAATTCAATGTGTGGTTCAGTATGCGCCATTACACAAACTAAACTTGAATTCAACTCGATATGAAATAAAGAATGTTACATTTACTAAGTATTATTCTCAACAAAGTGATGCCTTCATGAATTGTTTTAAAATTGAAATGATGACTTCTTTCTGCAGCAACAAATAAAGTTCTGTGTCTGCGTCTACTCCAAGCACTTCACAACTTTTTCATCAGAACCAAGTCTTTCTGAATTGCTCTTAAAATGAAATGATAAATTCTTTCAGCAGTTAAAAATAAAGTTTTGTGTCTTTGTTTTCTCAAAACACTTCAAAATGGTTTTCAGCAGAATCAAAACAACTTGTGCTGACTCTACCTTCAGTCGCCGCGCACATTAATTAAAAGAATAATAGGAAATGAAACTTCAGTCTCTCAGGAATCGCCGCGCCATCAGGAAACAAGATTTATTATTGAACACGCTGCGATGGAAAAAACAAACATGCGCTCGCTTACCTCGTTTCCTTGCAACACCGAAAAAATGAAGCTGCAGACCTCACCTTCCTGTCACGAAGCACGCTTATCACTGCAGACCAGAGTGGAACTCTTCATAAAAGAAAATCTTGCTGAGCGCGAAAACGTAATACCTTACACACGGAAGGCACAGCACTTGACAAGGAAACCCCTAGAAGTAAGCAAAGATATTAAAATTGGATAACGGACACGCGCGCAACTTCCTCACTCTCTCTTCAAAATCGTACGTGCGCGATCGCCTCCTACAGCCACATAATAGTCACGAAAAGTTAACACCTAACTACCCAGAGAATAATTCTTAGAAAAAATACAATTTGCCAAAACTGAAAATTTACTGATTACTGCACAGCACAAAGATTAAAACTGCTTCAAAAGGTACTTAGCTTTATGATTTCGATTTTTTGGAGATCTCATCACAATCTTCTTTACTTGCTGAAGTTCTTTTCATAACTGTTGCTTCTTGACTCCATATGAAGTGTCTTCAGGAAACAAATGTCTTTCTAACTGAATCTTAGGCCTCAGATTTAAGAGGAAACAAAAAACATGACCTACTCAGAAGGTTTTTAAAAATGCAAGACAGTTTAGAATGTTGGGATCTGATCATTGTTCTCCTGTCACCCAATCAAGACTCTAGTTTGGGCTCTCCATCTTGGCTTGGGCTCCCGCCTGCTTTCTGAGAACAGAGGTTAAGGCCCAAATCAATTCAAGAATAAAAATAACAAATAATTTAACATGACACCTTAAGTAAATCAAATAAAATGATGGGGCTATATATGATGTTTATTTTCAGTCTATTTACACAGGGACCTGACAGTACCCCCTCTCCAAGCCCTCCCTTCAGGACCTGGCTTGAAAGGATTCCTCCTATGAAATCTAGAGACCAAAATAGGAGCATGGACATCACAAGCTAGTTCCCAAGAACGTTCTTCAGGTCCAAACCATTTCCAGTCAATCAAGTACTGAAACCTTCCATGACTTATCCTAGAGTCCAAGTTTGCTCTAACCTCAAATTCTTCAGATTGATCTTCAACTAACACTGGACTGGGAGGAACACCTAATCTGGTACCGGAAAGGAATGGTTTTAACTGGCTAATGTGAAAAGTTGGATGCACCTTAAGACTTGCATGTAATTTCAACCCATAACAGATTCCACAATAAAAGGTCCAACAAATCGTGGACTAATCTTGTTCCGGCCCTTAATTCTCAAATTCTTAGTAGACAACCAGAGCTTATCCCCAACATGAAAATCTGGACCTGACTTACGACTAGCGTCTGCAAATCTTTCATAACTTGCCTTACTCAACTGAAGTGCCTTTACTGCATGTACCAAATTCTCCTTCATGGCGTGCAATCTCATCTCCACTGCTGGACTACCAATCTCCCTCTCAACCTGTTCCCTTAGAAAACGAGGATGAAACCCTCGACTACAGAAAAAAGGTGACATGGAAGCAGAATCCTTCATAGAATTATTGTAAGCAATCTCTGCTATCCAAATGAGATCCACCCAACTATCCCCAGCTTGTAAATAGTACCTTAAATACTTTTCCAACTCTTGATTTACTCGTTCTTCCTGCCCATTAGTCTCAGGATGGTATCCAGATGTTAACCTTACATCAACTCCAAGACTCCTGCAAAAGGCTCTCCAAAATTTTGAAATAAACTGGGACTCTCTATCAGAAATTGCCCTGGCTAGGTAATCCATGCAGACGAACAATACCTTGAGAAAAATGTTGTCAATTTTTCTGCAGTAACCTCCCCTTTATCTGGGATAAAATGACCCTCCTTAGTAAGTAAATCCACAACTACCAGAATTGCAGAACAACCCTGAACCTTCGGAAGATCTACTATAAAATCCATGGAGATCGTATGCCACGGATGAGGTGGAATCGGAAGAGGTTCTAAAAGACCCATGGGTTTTCCCACTTGAGATTTGGCTCTAGCACAGATCTCACAAGTTTTGACAAAATTCCAAATGTCTACTCCCATAGTATTTCACCAAAATTCTCTCCTGACCAATTCTAGAGTTTTCCTAAACCCTGGATGTCCTGAAAGTTTAGATTCATTACAATGGACCAAAATCTTTTCACAAAGCTTCTCAGAAAGAAGATATAATCTGGTGTCAAAATAAGGCAAACCATCCTTGATTCTTCTAACCGGATCCTGTTTCACCCATTCATTCATTTGATCTGGAGTCATGCAGTCTTGAATTTCCTTAGATAAACTTCCTTCTTCTGAAACTCCAGCCACAATGAAACGTTCAGAAGGAATTAAAGGTTGTTGATTTATCTCCTTCTCTTTTTCACACCCTGGAAACTGGCGAGATAAAGCATCTGCCTTTCCATTTAATCTTCCAGGTTTAAACGTGACAACAAAATCATAATCAGAAAAGAACAATGACCATCTTAATCATGTGGGTGTTAAAGTTTTAGCTGACTTTAAGAATCAAATATTCTATGGTCTGTCAAGACAGTCACTGTGTCTTGCTCCCTTCAAATAGTGACGCCACTCCACAAAGGCAGATTTAATAGCCAGAAGCTCGCAATCCATAATGGTATAATTTACTTCTGCTCAAGAAAACTTCTTTGAGAAATAAGCAACTGGATGCAACTGTCCAGTAGTTTCATGTCTTTGTGATAAAACCGCTCCCATAGCCAGATTGGAAGCATCCGCTTCAACAAAAAAGGGCTTTTAAGGATCAGGGTGCAACAACACGGGTCCAGTAGTGAAGCGATCTTTCAAAACCTGAAAAGCATTTTCAGCTTCTGAACTCCAAACTAATTTTTCTCCCTTTCTCAAAAGTTTTGTAAGGGGAGTTATAATCTGAGAAAATCCGTCAATAAATCTTCTATAAAAATTAGCAAAGCCCAAAAACCTCTGCACCTCCTTTACCTTAGATGGAGAAGGCTAATCCTTAACTGCCTGAATCTTCTTTGAATCCATCTCAAGACCTCTAGGAGAAATCACAAAACCAAGGTATTTCGCAGTTGTATTATGAAATTGGCTCTTTTCCAATTTTGCGAACAGATGATTTTCTCTCAATTTCTTTAGCATTGATTTGACATGATTTTGATATTGTTCGAGGTTTTGTGAATAGATCAGAATGTCATCAATATAGACAACAACAAAAATGTCTAAAAACTTTCAAAGTACTTCATTAATAAAAAACTGGAACGAAGCAGGAGCATTACACAATTCGAATGGCATCACTAAATATTCAAACAGTCCATACCTAGTCTTGAAGGCTGTTTTCCACTCATCTCCTTCCTTAACTCGAACAAAATGGTAAGCACCTCTAAGGTCTAATTTGGAGAAGATTTCTGCATTCTGGATCTGATCTAACATAACAGAAATCAAAGGAAGTGGGTATCTATTTGTAATGATTACTTTATTGATAGCTCTGTAATCAATACAAGTTCCAAGGGTACCCTCATTTTTTGGTAAAAAAAATAACGGAGATGCTACTGGGGACTGCAAATGCCTGATGAAGCCCTTTGCTAGGTTTTCCTCTAGATACTCCTTAGGGTAATCATTCTCCTTTTCAGTAAGAGCATAAACCCTACTACAAGGTAAATTGGCACCTGGTGCCAGTTCAATCTTACAGTCAAATGGCCTATTTGGAGAAAGACCACCAGCCACCAATTCATCAAAGACATCACTAAATTCTTTGTAACAACCAGGTAACTCTGCCATAACTGCTCCAATAGTGTGAGAATGTAAAAGAGCCCCTACCTCCCCTAAACTCCTCACAACTATTTTGTCTGTAATCTGCACATTTTCAAGTGGCTGGAATTCAAAACAATGTTCTTTACAAAAATTGGAATTTAATTCAATTACCCGTCCTCCCCAATTAATCAAAGGATTATGATGTGTACGCCAAGGCATACCTAAAATAATCTTAAATTGTGGTGCATCAATAACCTCAAAAATTAACTCCTCTCCATGATTACCTGCCATGATCATCAACAACGGTGATGTTTCATGTGTAATAGGCCCAGAAGTTAATTCCGAACCATCCACAGAACTGACATGTTCGAACAAAACCTTCTTCAACAAAGGAATACCTAAACTCCTTGCCACTCCCCAGTCCATGGAATTCCCTGTGGCCCCCGAAACACTAACCACGGGACCACTACCCACCAATTTCCTCTAAAAAATCAAGGATACATTAATGGTTATATGTGGAACTGCCGCCTGAAGGGTACTGGCAACTTGATGATTCTTGCCATCAGAAGTGGAAATCTTCTTCGGGGTGTAAGGGCAATTTCCATGAAAATGTCCACTCCTTCCACAATAAAGACAGAGATTGTTTGTCCTTCGCCTCTCCTTCTCCTCCTTAGAAAGAAGCCCTCTAACTCTTCCGGAAACCTCAGAATTCCTAGACCTGAAGTCCCTGTTCACAAACTCCAACTTTGGTCTATCTAATCGAGGGGTAGGTCTATTCTCCTGTCTATTTTCCCCCCTCCTATGCTACAATCTTCTTTCATTTAAACGAAAATCTAACTGCACAACCAACTTCATCAAGGCCTCACAAAAAGTTGGTCTATTAACCACTCCTGCCAAAGCGTCCTTTAAATCATCCCTCAAGCCTCTGTAAAATAAGGATGCTCTCTTCTCTTCAGGCCAATGACTCTCCACTACTAAAGTTTAGAACTGACTTATATAGCTTACTAACTCTCGATTACCCTGTTTTAATTCAAGTAATTCACCATCCACTTGCAAAGACTCCTGACGTTTATCAAGTAGTTTACTAAATTCCTCCTTAAATAACCTAAAATCATACAATGTTGAATCTCTTTGTTTTACCAACAATCCTGCCCAACTTGCAGCTTCCTCAGAAAGGTAAGAAATCATAAATGTAATCTTAGAGGTATGAGAGGAGAACACTTTCGGTCTACTTAAAAAATGTAATTCACATTGAGTGAAGTTTGAAACTTTCTAGACTCACCAGGAAAACGTTCCGGTGGTGCCAAAGGCACTGGTAAAATCAAAGATTTTAGACCTCTTATTGCTCCCAAATCAGTCTCTGTTCTCAAACCGGGATCTTCCCTTTCCAAAGTTGGAGGTTCTAAACTCTGTTCTCCTCTCTTTTTAACTAAACTTTCCTCAGTAATTTCCTGCATGTCTGTCACTTTTATATTTAACTCCTCAACCTTTTTATTTAAAAGAACATTTTCATTAAGTGACACCCTCAATTCTTCCCTCAACTCCTTTATCAAATTCCCCAAGGCTTCCATATTTATTCTGGGAATGGGTCTCAGCAGCTCAGGCGTAGTTAATTACTTGGGCCTTTCATTCTGTCATGTCCAATCTTCTATCCAACGCAGGAGCTGCTGAGCCCCACATTCCCACTAAGATGTTGCTCTCTTAACTGAACTAAACAGCTAAGTTCGAGACACCCTGGGGGGAAAGGGGAAAGTGGAGAAAATAACAAACTCAGACACTGGATCCTCAATCTTCATCCGGTCTCTGCATAGATGACAATTTATACAACATTCAATGCACTTCTTACTTAATAAAAACACTAATATTTAAATAAAAACAAAACTCTTTACCTGAAATTCCTCTGCATATGCCCAGAGGAAATGTAATTTCTTTTTGTAATTGAGTTCTTTTGGCACTTCAATTAAACCCTACTCAAGATGCTGAACAAACACCAGAACCCATATTGGGTAAAAACACTTGGAGTTCCAAAGGATTTACACCTTCTCACTAAATTAAAGTTTTTAGACTGCTCCTATTTAAGATTCTGGAAGCAGCAAACATAGAATGAGTTCACAGGGTTTTAACACTCTACAGTATTCCTTTGACAACTTTGTGAATGTTCAAAAAGGGTTTGTAGTGAACTCTCCTTTCTGGAATTCAATGTGTGGTTCAGTATGGGCCATTACTCAAACTTGAATTCAACTCGATATGAAATAAAGAATGTTCCATTTACTAAGTATTATTCTCAACGAAGTGATGCCTTCCTGAATCGTTTTAAAATTGAAATGATGACTTCTTTCTGCAGCAACAAATAAAGTTCTGTGTCTGCGTCTACTCCAAACAATTCAAAACTTTTTCATTAGAACCAAGTCTTTCTGAAATGCTTTTAAAATGAAATGATACATTCTTTCAGTAGTTAAAAATAAAGTTTTGTGTCTTTGTATTCTCCAAGCACTTCAAAATGGTTTTCAACAGATTCAAAACAACTTGTGCTGACTCTACCTTCAGTCGCCGCGCACATTAGTTAAAAGAATAACAGGAAACAAAACTTCAGTCTGTCAGGAATCGCCACGCCATCAGGAAACAAGATTTATTATTAAACGCGCCGCGATGGAAAAAACAAACATGCGCTCGCTCACCTCGTTTCCTTGCAACACTGAAAAATGAAGCTCCAGACTTCACATTCCTGTCACGAAGCACGCGTATCACCGCGGACCGGACTGGAACTCTTCATCAAAGAAAATCTTGCTGAGCGCGAAAACGTAATACCTTAAACACGGAAGGCACGGCACTCGACAAGGAAACCCCTAGCGGTAAGCAAAGATATTAAAATTGGATAACTCACACGCACGCAACTTCCTCACTCTCTCTTCAAAATTGTACGTGCGCGATCGCCTCCTACAGCCACATAATAGTCACGAAAAGTTAACCCCTATCTACCCAGAGAATAATTCTTAGAAAAAATACAATTTGCCAAAACTGAAAATTTACTGATTACTGCGCAGCACAAAGATTATAACTGCTTCAAAAGGTACTTAGCTTTATGATTTCGATTTTTTTGGAGATCTCATCGCAAATTCTTCTTTACTTGCTTTCTTTTCATAACTGTTGCTTCTTGACTCCATATGAAGTGTCTTCAGGAAACAAATGTCTTTCTAACTGAATCTTAGGCCTCATATTTAAAAGGAAACAAAAAACATGACCTACTCAGAAGGTTTCTAAATTGAAAGGCAGTTTAGAATGTTGGGATCTGATCATTGTTCTCCTGTCACCCAATAAAGACTCTAGCTTGAGCCCACCATCTTGTCTTGGGCTCCCGTCTGCTTTCTGAGAACAGAGGTTAAGGCCCAAATCAATTCAAGAATAAGAATAACAAATAATTGAACATGACACATTAAGTAATTAAAATAAAAAGATGTGGCTATTTATGATGTTTATTTTCAGTCTAACTGCACAGGGACCTGACAGACGAACATTGTGTTAAAGGGACCTGAGTCTGGCTGAGGGGGATCCGTGGTGAATAGCGAATCACCTAAATTTGAGTACTTGCGAAAATCTGAAAGAAGAAAAGAGCTTACCATTTATGTGGTCACATCAGGCCCTCTGAATGAAGAGTCTTTGATAAGCAAAGATACTTGAGCACAGAAGGCCCTGATGCTAATGATTGAACTGCATCCTCATGCTAAAGAAGCCATAGACTGTGCTGCGCTCGAGTGAGCTGCCTTTTCCCATGCGGAAAATGTGGGGAAGGGAGGCCAACAGCCTGAACATCCTGACATATCATTGTCACTTCTTTCCTTTTCGTAACACTGTTTCCCACACTATTTGTATTTAGAGGTAAGGATTGGCAATAGTTTTATCAGTATAGGTCCTTTTATTTTGACAAGACACCACTAGGACTGCATTATTGTTATTTGATGGTTGTAGCTTGCTCCCATCTGTAGATTTAGGATTAGATAGGCGTTTTCAAACCCTTTTGGAGTTCAATAAACACCCTTGAACTGTGGTCACTTGTGTCTATCTTACTGTAGATACCATGCCTTCCTTACAGGAGGCAACAGGGATCCTCTCCCTGTTGCATCCCCAACCCCTCCACTTACCTGCAGGACCGGAGCATCTTTTTTTATTTTTCAATAGGCAATCGGCTGCACTAGCAGCGTCGATCTCCCGATGAAAAATTGTGAAAGCCAGTTGCACCCCAGACGAACCCTCGGGTACGAATGGCTTTATGCTCTGCCATTCGGGCGGACATGACCTTTAATAGCCTACAGCCCGAGCTGATGTTCTTGCTTTGCTCAGGCCTGCTTTAGATCGGGCTGGTGGGCCGTAAAAGGCCATGTCTGCCCTCCTAGCAGGACATGAAAGCCATGTTCTGGACACTTTCCAAATGATCCATATTATTAGGTTACTCAAGAAGCTTTGACCCACCAGACTTTGCCAACTATCCTCTGATTTCTGATATCTCGTGTGTGAGTGAACATCTCTTGAACGAGTGAACACCTCTTAAGTATGCTCCCCTCCAAATATAAAACCACATACTACATGATGTCCACTATGGGTATTGTTCTGGCTGCAGTACTGAACATTATTTTCTGTCCATCAAGAAGACCTTTTGCAAATTGATGACAGACAGGATCTCTGCAGCTCAGATCTTCTTTGACCTTTTCTCTGCTTTCCTCACCGCCAATCATGATACACTCCGCAGATGGTAGCCAATCAGACACCATTCCCTTGCTTGGCTCTCAATAACATACCACAAAGATATGTATGGGATGCTTCATCTCCACCATCATCTCTTCTTGCCTCCAACTCTATTGATCAGCAAGGCTTCTCTCTGTTTCCTCCTCTTTTATGGTTAGTTACACTTTTGCCTCCTTTATGAACCACTTTGGTTTCAAAATTGACTTGAAGTTTGATGATCAACAACATTGCTAAGTTTATCCTTTGCAAACATGGATCACACTCAGGAATGTTCCCTGTGTGTAACTTGCTGGTAGACTAGCAGCAATTGTCCTTTAGAGCCTTTTCCAGCGTATCTATTCAAACCCATTCTATCGAATACATTCCTGCACAGATTATAACTCTATACTATTTATTTTGCAGCAAGAGTACTCTGTAGTGTCTGTCGTGTGTTTCACATAATTACTGCTGTGACAACACTTCGTTGGCGTCTTCAAAACCAGAGTACTCGGTCTAAGGCCTTATGTCTGTTAGGCAAGATTGTATGCAGTACCCTGTGGGAGACTGCACCAGCATTGTCTTCTTGGCAATAGTTAACACAACCTTTGGTATAAGCATGTAGTACACAAGTTGGTAGAGTACCTGAGCAGCCAGGCTTATCACAAGAGGGGTCAATGTGAGCGGTAAGATTGTAACAGAGTTTTACAGTGACAGTTATTCAAATAAACACTCGCAAGGTCTCTTGATGAAACAAGTATTTATTAATTTAACAGTCAGTTGTATAAGCTTTCTTTACAAGGGAGCAAAAACATGTAAGACTTAAAATATACTTCAAAACACACTCTTAGTTTCTCTTAATCAGTAGATACCCATTGGGGATGGCGCACAGACAATTCCTACATCCTGAGGTGACTTAAATAGCTAGGACACGTGGACATTGATTTATCACTGGTACATTTATAGCAATACTGAGTTTGGTGTAAAAGAATAGGTTTGGGAATAAAACAAAGGTTAACAAATATTCTTAAACAGGTAAGTACTTTTGAACACCCCAATGCAAAGTAAATTAACCCTTTGCCAGCAACACAAGTTATAGAATGTGTGACATTTTGGAGGGACAGATTAAAGCGCAAAGTCAGAGGAAAGAAGAGTCTGTAGGGGAGCCAGGACAGCCAATGTCACTTGAGCACAGTCTAGGGGAGCTGGAGATCTTCTTGCAGGTAAGTAAATGTCTTGCGCAATGTTTTTAGAAATGTTTGTAGAAATGAAATCACTGTAGGGCCATAAGCTTGGAGGCTTGTGAGGGGCAAAGCTGCAAGCAACTCTGCAAAAGGGCAACCAAGACTAGCCTCAACTAAGAACTAGCAAGGCTACACAACAAGAGGTAAGTACCCCTTAGTTTACAGTACCTTAGGTTTGAAGATATTGGTTCCAGCTGGCTTCTGTTCCAGTAGTAGTATGGCAGATCCTGTTTCTGGGCCTCAGTCGTGGAATCAAGAGGGAGGACGTCTGGGGACTCCCACACTGCGATTTGAAGGTCAGCGGCAGCAATGGGCAAACTGCAAATCAGCAGCACTTCACGGGTTCAGCTCCTCGAGACTCTCGCAAATAGCACCACCGTGGTTCTCAGATACCTTAATGGACTTTCCTCGCATCTGGGGTACAGCACTCTGGTGAGGTGGCTCAGGCTTGGTCAGTCCTGCTTCATGGGAGTCCAGAGGATCTTCCTGGAGCTCGGGTCTGACTTAAAAACGAGACACTCGAATCTGGTGTTCCTCTTCCTGGCAATCCGTTCCTGCAGCAGCAATGGAAGTACAGCCAGCTCTGAGCGGATGTCCAGAAAAGTTTGCTTTGGGGTTGATTGGCCCCACCAACCCAAGGGGAGAAGTCGTCCTTGCAGTGCTTCTCTAGTCGATGTGAATTCAGAGCTTTAGCACAGCAGCAGGGTTTCCCCGGGCAAACCAACGGATCAGGAGTTGCAGCATGCGTATCTTCCAAGTTCTTCTTTGGATTCCTTTGTCCAGACTAGGTATGTAACGGTATAATGGTATACCGTTAAAGATACCGTGAACCACTTAATTGAACAATAATAACCGTCACATTGTTTATACCGTTCATACCGTTAAGTGTGCTTTTCAATCTGATTTGTAAAGGCTGCAGTAAGCAAGTGCTGCGCAGACTTGGTCTTGCACTGTTGGATCTGCCGTCTGCCAAGTAGTTTCAGTTGGAGCAGTTTTTAATGCCATTCCATAAACCACACGTGCCTGACACAAAATCAATATGTTAGCAATAGGAAGAATAGATACAGTGCCAAGAAGGAAAAGGGTTTACTTTGGGGTGGCGGCTTTGGGGTTTATATATTTATAATGGTTAATGTTCTCTAAACATATGGCAATGGGGGATTTCCCTGGTTCTATCATTGAATTTACATATAATAAGTCACACTGCGAAATTCACTCATCTGTCGGTATTCCCTGCTGCCATACCAAAGGGTAACATGTCTGTGATTTCTGAAAACCTTTTGGCCCGCAAGTAAATTAAAGGCTGTAACGTAAAGAGAGAGTGCGTTGTGTGTGTGTGTGTGTGTGTGTGTGTGTATGCGCACAAGCGTATACTACCATCAGCCTCCATTGATCTGTGGCATGCAGGTTATCAAGATGGCAACATGTTCATCTTCACCAGTAGCCAGTAGGGGAGCAAAAAGTCTAAATGACTACTTAAGAAAAGCTATTTAGTTTGCTTTGCCAGTTGCAGCAGGGCCCCCTCCCCCTCTCCACACGTGTGTTTGTGTTTGATGGAAGCAAGTAATTTCAGTGGAAAGTATGTTGAAAAGCCCAATTCTGGCCCTGGGTGCATGGTTTTGTTTGTGATGATAAATCTGTCAATGTATGACCTTTTAGAAAATATTTGTTAAGATTAGTTAACTCCACCTGCTATACCGCGATAACCATGATATGCCGTCATTGGGCAAGAAGGTTATCATACCGTCATAAAACTAATACCGTGACACCCCTAGTCCAGACTCTGCCTTCCAAGCAAAAGACCTCGCCTTTTATGTTGGTTTCTCCCATTAATTTGCAACCTAGCTGTCACTCACACAGCAGGGTGGCTGTCACTCACACAGCAGGGTGGCTGCCCTAGTCATTTCATTGAATCTGTAGCATTGAAATGCCACAGCATCGAAACCAAAGCATTGTTTACCCATGCATCGACAGGCTATCTATTACATGTAAAAGTGCTTTTCCACAGAGGCGTTGCTAGGGGGGGGCTAAGGGGGCTATAGCCCCTGGTCTTTTGGTTGTAGCCCCGGATAGAATCTCAGGAGCTACAACCAAAAGGCTAGCTAGCCCCCAGTCCCAACAGTTCCGACATTAACGTAGCCCCGGGTCTTTTCCAGACCTAGCAACTCCCCTGCTTTTCCATCTAAACCAGTTCATCGAAAATATAAATGAACTGGTTTCAATAGAAATGCACTTTTACATGTAAAAGATAGCATTTCAATGCATTTTCTTTTAACGTTAAAACGTCATATGGAGCTGTCCAGTCCTGAAATTTCGGCACTGGCTACCTCCTTGTACCCCCCACATGCCTCCCAAGCCCAGCCCTAACCCTAAGGTACTAAGGTAACACTTAATCTAACCCTAGCCCCAACCCTAACCCTAATGTAACCCTTAATCTAGCCCTAACCGTAGCCTCAACCCTAACCCTAGCCTCATCCCTAGCCCCAACCCTAGCCCTAATGCAACCCTAACCCTAGCCCCAACCCTAAGCCTAGCCCTAACCCTAATGTAACCCCAACCCTAACCCTAATGTAACCCTTAATCTAACCCTAACCGTAGCCTCAACCCTAACCCTAGCCTCATCCCCTAGCCCCAACCCTAACCCTAATGCAACCCTTAATCTAACCCTAGCCCTAACCCAACCCTTAATCTAACATTAGCCCCAACCCTAACCCTAATGTAACCCTTAATCTAACCCTAGCCCCAACCCTAACCCTAGTGTAACCCTACTGCAAAAAAACAAATATTATTCATTTTGATACTACCATCGAATTATAGTCCACGAAAGGGTACTTCGATGGTTACGCTTTTCGTTGCATATAATTCGATGGTGTGGTGTTAGATGAAATTACATTCGATGGAATGACTAGATACCCCTTCAAGGACAGACAGCCAGCAAGCCAGCCAATCACCTTTGGGTGCATTTCTGTCACCTAGGAGATTAAGCACAATGAGTTTCGGTAACCTCCCTCGCTTCCTGCCCTGCCAGACACGGTGGAGCCAGAGGTGGGCTTCAGCAGTGAACCCTGCCAAAGACAAAACGAACAAAGGGACAAAGCCTGGTTTGGCGCGCACAGTAAATATCACGAAGGACTTTTCCAACAAGAAATGGCAAAAACAAAAGACCGGGGCCATGTTGACAAAATGGGCACCCATGGGTGCTTTATTGGGGCTGAAATTGCAGCCCGCGATAAAAACACACAATGGTAGGAAAAAGTAAACCACTGCCACCAGCCATTAATTGTAGAAAGGGTAACATAAAAATGTTACATGAGAAACTAGACAAAGGGGATATTAAGTAACCCCTCCAGCTACCCTATTGTAAGATAGTGTGTGCTGGGTCCAGAAAGTTACAAATGTAAGTCAATTTCACTTCACTGCTCTTGGAAACAGTAGTCTAACCAAGAGAAGGTATTTAAACCTTTGGGAAATGTGAAAGACTTCCCTGTGTCACTGCACTGAAGTGTTGTAAAAAGTGATGCCTATGGAGTTTGTCAAACTCCAAAGGCAAAGAGAATACAGATTCCAAATCAGATAACAACACAGGGGTGAGTGAGAAAAAGGGCTCACTCATTCCAAGGTTAAAATTAAAAAGTCCCAAAGTCCAGCAAAAGAGCTGGGGGTCTCTAAGAAGGGAGGATTTAGACACTAAAATGAAAATTCTCCCTAACAATGTCACACATGCAAGGCTATCTGCCGATACTGGGTCATCACACCATCAGAACAATTTAACAAAAACCGAAAACAGCATATTCTTCTTGTGTTGTGTTCAAACACCTGCATTTTAGATACAAAGACGAGGGTGGTCTGACACTGCTTTGGAACTCTCTCTCATTCTACAGCTCTGACAACATCTGTTACGCTTCTGAAGCAAATTTAATCACACTTCTTGAGGCATGCGTTTGTTGTCCAGATGCTTTGCTAACTCTCCTTGGCTTCAACTTCCCCATAATTAATCATGGTAAAGCGTGCTGGCACTTTAGAAATCTGACATTATTTTACATACAGTGAATGATTCCAGCACTGCAGCCCCCGGCGAGCCTATACATCAACTGCACATTTCCTTGTTATATGACGGCCAGCTCCAAGCAGGCATTGAGCACTGCATTTGCTCTCAATATAGCCAATCATGCACTCATTGTCAATTCACTCTTTCAGCTATTAACCTCATATTTGCAAACTTACTAGGGCATTGCAAGTGGAATGTAATAATTGTCTGAAGTGACACAGACAAGCTTTATTTAAACAATATACACAAATGTATATTATACACGTACAATGTTCAAAGTTCCTTAATCTTCAACCATAAGTGCCTTCTGTCTAAGTATTGTTATAGGGTCACCTTTTTGGCATGACACCCTGAAATAAGCAAGGGCTTTTAAGTTGTGTGTCACTCAGGACCACCCTCCACCAGCTTGGCAAAGAACAGCCCCATGCCTGTGGCACTGGTCTGTTGAATGTTTAAATGAGGTGCTGTTTTATTCAACTTCTTCACTTGAGAAAGCATTTCAATGAGAGGATGACTAATGATAATACAGATGCAGTCTGTTGTTTTTTTGGCAAAATAGTGTGATGAACGTTTAAATCATAGAGCCAGCTTCTGTCAAGAGAGCATTGAATGACATTATACCGAATTGTTGTTTCAGTGTTTTTCTGAAATTGTGCAGAATGTTGAGAAAATATGCAAAAATATATTCAGGGCTTCTTAAAAGATAGTGAGCTCTAGAATTAATTTCAAAGTTTACAAAAATGAAAAGAATGTACATTTATTTTCTAGAGGCATACTAATTACATATAAGCACAGATTGTTATTTCGGGATATTTGTCGGTACAACCTCTTCTGTTGGCGACCTAGGTTAACTTTTGTTTACTTTTCAGCCATGTCACATCCTGTGTGGTACTTGTTGGAGGAACCAATCCCCTACCTCCTTGGTTAGTCACAAGAATGAGATGAGCAGCCACTCAAGAATTGCGCCACACTTGTCTGTACAGACCTCAAAAGAAAGCCCTTTATTACTTGCTTACACGTGTTTCGGCTACTCAAGAGCCTTTCTCAAAACAAAATAGGGCATTGACAGGGTACACATCATATTCTATTTAAATAATTATTTTTCAGTGTTCATATATTGTACCCAAAATGGTTCAGGAAAGATGGAGGGTTTTATAAGATTAATTTACATGTATGTGAGAGGTGAATAATGAACATTACAATTACATTTCACCGCAATACATTTGTTAGGTCAGTGTGCACACCCAATTCACAATACATACAAAAAGAAATAAATGATAATAATCAATGAGAATAAAAAGAAACAAAAAAATAATAAATATAAAATAACAAACAGAGAAACAAAGAAGAATTATTTTAGTATAATTAATCTTGAATAAGTCCAAAATTTGATTTATAGTTTCAGTTCAAGCATCCTCATTTAACATGAGTTCTCATTTATTACTTGCAATCTGTTATATCATGTATTAAAGTCTACAGTATATTATTCCTAGTGGATTGAAGGCATCTTCCATTCGACACTTAGCAATAAGTGCACGTGTGCGGGCAAAATAGGTGAATAGAAAATCCTTACCCGTCTTTTTCCATAAGTCCCGGGTAAATCCCTATATACAAAACAATGCAGAAAAAAGATTTCCAATCCAATTGTATGTTTAACATTGAATTTTTCATACACCTTTTTTTATATGGTATGTTGTATCATGTGCTCATAGTATTCCCCTTCTTTTTAATATTTTTATCTCTCTAACGTGAAAACAAAGTGCGGTCCTGTTTACTAGCGCACAGCTTCCCGGCTTATAACTCACATAGATTGTGTTTCATTTTAGTTTACGGATTATCGTATTGTATCCCTCCGCATTAGTTTTGTGCAATCCCGTTTTATAAGTAAGTGCACCTTGTTTATAATGATTCTGATTTTTCTACATTCAGTTCTGCATAATCCTCATTAGAAGATTGCCCCCGGTCTAAATGGACGCCCATATGCATACTTCAGACGCCCGAATGCGGGCATACAAAGACGTCTCCTTCCCCTCGTTCGGGACATACCGCTGTTAGCTTACCTTGAGCTTGTTATCATTCAGTCTCCTGGCGTCAGCCTCACACAGTAATGGGCCGTCGCAGGGATCCTCCATGTAGTGTATAGCGTCACCTAAGTTACAGGGGTCATCCTTCCTCTGTTTTTACATCGATTTTCACGGCGGCCATATTAGAACGGTTAAAAAATGTGAACCATCTATTCACTTTGACATTACCTGTTCGTAACAATGTACCGTTTTCATAGATCACCCATTCTCTTTCAATTTAGTGTAATTTAATTCTTTCATGGACATGAAGGCTTGATTATAGGCCAAATTAGAAAGATTTTTATGAACTAAATATTTTTAGGCGGTAAAATTAAAAAATATATTCAGTTGGTGTTCTAATCCATCGTATGTACTTACTTGTTACATAATCTTGCAATAATTGATCATATTTGTGCAATATTCTCGTTGGTGCATCCTTTAATAACAAATGTCCTTTATCTATCAGAGGTTCAACTTCGGTACACAGGTTTATTATGTGTTAGTGCCGAATGTACTTGCCTACTACCCCCCTTTAGTTCATACTTCTGCTCATTACTGTCGGGACCTCCCTGATGATCTAGTTGAGTGTTTTTTAACATTCATACCATTATTAATTGAATGTTGTGTACAAATATATCATTGTTATTGAGTTGACTCGGTTTTCCAAATACCCTTACATACATTATTATGTATCAGGTTATAGTTAAGTGCAGGGTCAGTTATTATAAAATAAAGAGACATCCACATTTCTGCCCATTCCCACCTACTACCAGAGTACTTGCTAGAAGATAGCTTGCAATTTTACATATTAGTGCAGTTCACAAACAATAACAACATCCTCCAGTAATGTTCCCCACACAAAAGTATCATATTCAGATGATATCCTTTTATATGATATTTATGTCCATTCAAATTCAGAGAAAATTTCCAATCTCATTATCATGATTTAGACCAAATTCTATTGTCCTAAATTTACATATCAATCTTGCTTCCATGTGTCTTAGCCTTTCTTCCAGGTTTCCACCTCTCTTTCCCATTTTAACCTTCTGTAGTCCAATAAACCTCCGTTTTTTTTATCTTCCATCTGGTGTTTGAGCTGCCAGTGTTGTGCCAGCGGTAGTGATGCATCCTGGCTTCCAATTGTTGAAAAATGTTCCCTTATACGAATCCTTGTTTCCCTAATCGTACTCCCAATAGAAATCTTTTTACAGGGACATATTATTGCATATGCTGTATATTTTGAGTGACAGTTTATATTCTCTTTGATTTTCATTTTTGTCCCTCTTGAGTCTACAAATTCCATTGTCATATCATGTGCAAGTTACATGTGCCACATTTACGGAAACCTGACACCTTTGTATCCAACCATGTTCTGGTAGGTTCAGGTTTCACATTTGGTAGAAGTGAAGGGCTCAAAGTCATTTTCAATGTTTTAGCCTTCCGATATGTCATTCTAGGTCTTTACCCAATATATCCCGTTAGGTGAGGATCAATTTGTAGAAGATGCCAATTTTTATTTAAAGTTTTCCTCAGTACCGCAATATTGGAACTGTATGTCGTAATAAAATTAATCTCCATGGGCTCAGTGTTGATCATTACATCTTTTGGCATCAGAGTCTGCTCCCAGGTCACTTTGGCTACCTTTTGTTTTGCTGCTTTAATGCATTGCCTTGAATAACCTCTCTGTTCAAAACGGTCCCGCAATAATTCACATTCTGTCTTGAAGTCATTAGCGTTTGTACAGTTTCTCCGAGCTCTAATGAATTCCCCTTTCGGGACATTCCATTTTTCAGGTTTGTGGTGGCAACTTCCCGCATGAAGGGTTGAATTCACCTCAGTTTCTTAACGAAAAGTTTGCGTTGCCAATCTATTATTCTGCACAAAAATGGTCAGATCCAGAAAGTTTATGGACATCTTGTCATCATGGCCCACAAATTCAATGCCAAGGTCATTGTCATTTAATCTGACTCTGAATTCATTCAGATCCAAACTTGTTCCATCCCAAATTATCAAAACATCATCAATGAAACGGACCCATAGAATCATATGTTGTGTGAATGCTTCATCCATGTATACTGTTTTCTCTTCAAACATTCCCATAAAAAGGTTTGCCAATGCCGGTGCGTACTTTGTGCCCATAGCAATCCCTTTCTTCTGCTGATAGTACTTATTGCCAAACAAGAAAATATTATTTTCTAATGTTACTGGCAACATCTCCTTAAGCATTTGTATGTATTGGTAATGTGATGCCGAGTCCTGTCTGAATTCAAAATCAATAGTTTGTATAGCTGCTTGATGTTCAATAATAGCGTACAGTGCGCGGACATCCCAGGTTGCAAGTCGGTATGATGATTTCCAAGAGGGGAAGGAGACGTCTTTGTATGCCCGCATTCGGGTGTTTGAAGTATGCATATGGGAGTCCATTTAGACCGGGGGCAATCTTCTAATGAGGATTATGCAGACTGAATGTAGAAAAATCAGAATCATTATAAACAAGCTGCACTTACTTATAAAACGGGATTGCACAAAACTAATGCGGAGGGATACAATACGATAATCCGTAAACTAAAATGAAACACAATCTATGTGAGTTATAAGTCGGGAAGCTGTGCGCTAGTAAACAGGACCGCACTTTGTTTTCACGTTAGAGAGATAAACATATAAAAAAGAAGGGGAATACTATGAGCACGGGATACAACATACCATATAAAAAAAGGCATATGAAAAATTCAATGTTAAACATACAATTGGATTGGAAATCTTTTTTCTGCATTGTTTTGTATATAGGGATTTACCCGGGACTTATGGAAAAAGACGGGTAAGGATTTTCTATTCACCTATTTTGCCCGCACACGTGCACTTATTGCTAAGTGTCGAATGGAAGATGCCTTCAATCCACTAGGAATAATATACTGTAGACTTTAATACATGATATAACAGATTGCAAGTAATAAATGAGAACTCATGTTAAATGAGGATGCTTGAACTGAAACTATAAATCAAATTTTGGACTTATTCAAGATTAATTATACTAAAATAATTCTTCTTTGTTTCTCTGTTTGTTATTTTATATTTATTATTTTTTGTTTCTTTTTATTCTCATTGATTATTCTCATTTATTTCTTTTTGTATGTATTGTGACTTGGGTGTGCACACTGACCTAACAAATGTATTGCGGTGAAATGCAATTGTAATGTTCATTATTGGCCTCTCACATACATGTAAATTAATCTCATAAACGCTCCATCTTTCCTGAACCATTTTGGGTACAATATATGAACACTGAAAAATAATTATGTAAATCGAATATGATGTGTACCCTGTCAATGCCCTATTTTGTTTTGAGAAAGGCTCTTGAGTAGCCGAAACACGTGTAAACAAGTAATAAAGGGCTTTCTTTTGAGGTCTGTACCAGACAAGTGTGGCGCAATTCTTGAGTGGCTGCTCATCTCATTCTAATAACATATAAGGCCTGTAGAAGACTCCAGCCTTTACTAAAATTCAGTTCTGGATTTAAGCATATTTAAGGTGAATTCCCGATTTGTCCTGAGGGTGGAAGCTCTGTGAACTTACATTTGGAAATGGGGTTGCAGAGGCGTTTGCAGATATCTGGAGCAGTAATCTGTCAGGATGCTCACATTTCCAGTGCTCCTCGTGCTTGCAATAGTGACGGGCATTACCACTAGTCGCAAACGTGTTCTGAAAAGCTTATGTACCCTGAGGATCAGGGGTACCACCAATCGGTCCTCTCCCCCTACCCCTTCCTCCCCTAGGGTCTCTTCTATTCATTAGCACACCAACATTTACATTTGTATCACACACCTACCCACACCCATGTAAACCTTACAAATGCAGAGCTATAAGTTTACACTCCGATAAGACATGCTTTTGTTCTTGACACGAGAGAGACAGTAATTCGCCACCACCACTAATTCTGTGAAGGGCTTAGTCTGCACCCTACACAAATGGTTTTCAGCTACAACAAAGAAGGTGCCACATATTTTTGGCAGTGACCATCAGGCTGTTTAAATACAACCTTTAATTGATCAAGATAATCTCCTGGAGACACATTTATATTCTGTTTAAAATTGTTTATTTTGGCCCAATCCACTTTATTTAGGCCGACCACATGAATTTTAACTATCACATTCTTCCTTGAGCTATCTCCAACCCCAGCCGTGGGCCTTCTGCTGGCCGACCAATTTCTTGGGTTAAACTTGGCACCCCTCTGTGGGCATGATCATTCTCATCAACTGGTTCCTGTCTGTCCAGGAAGGATTATAACAAGGCACACCCGTTTTAATGCCTAATTTACCCCCTCATGTTCCTCTTTCCGTTTCCTAGGTCTGGTGCGCTGCCTTGAAATTTAAATAACATGGCTTTAGTGCAGGCCAAGAAGAGATGGCAACTCCATGGCTGGCTCTCCATCAAAGTCCCTTTAGAGGTTTCAATAAGCCTCTTACCGAGACTCCCATTACTGTCTCGTCTGGACATGACAAACCGGAATCCTGATGGCACCAATTGTGAAAGCAGTCAATACAATCCACACACAATAACCACAGCAGTATCAACAGGGTTAGATTTCTAACCCTGTTGATTTTGCAACAGGGATTCTCTGCAAGAAAACTTGCAGAGAATCCCTGTTGCAAAATATGTCCCCAAACATAGATTTCTCTCGGTGTTATGGGGTTTTACACAATGAAAATCATGCATAAAACAGTAAGATTCATGTAGTCAGTTAAATGTAAGGGATGCACTTATTAAAAGAGCATTATCCGACCTTGAGAGTCATGACTAATAGCACCATGTGTTGTCTGTATAATTATGTGCTTCCTGCCCATTTGGCACTGTCTCTTCTTGCAACAGATTGCTCTATCATACGTCATGAATTGCAGTTTTGCAAGTCCAACCCAAGTACATGTATTCAAATTTCCAGGCAAGAACAAACCTCGCATTCATGTGTAACACGTCACTTAATTGCTATCACTGGGCATGCCTATGCCCCTGGCAGAGACATATGCTACAATCTCACAGCCTTCTGGTTTTCCCAAATCTTGCCAACCAATCATGGTTCCTTGCGTTCTGGCTGTGTCATATCTCTAATCATGACTGCATTATGGCTCTTCTCAGTACAGCTGCATGCTCAGTGTTGATAAGAGTATAAAATATTGTCGGCATCAACAGCAGTAAAAACCTCTGTCTGAAATGTAGTGTGGTGAATTAAGGTCTTTCTTCGACTCACACAAACAACATATCTCTGAAACCCTGTGAGGGCAAAGGGATAGAATGTCGGCGGCCTGACTGTGCACTTTGGAGAAGCAATGGCTAGTCGAGCCGGCAACATGCAGCAAGACGTGCTGCCAGCATGGAGAGAGGAGAAACACTTATCAGCTACAAGGAGTAGGCTTCAGCCTCCTCGCAATGAACTAGCAGCACACCTGAAATAGCACAGTGGTAGAACTATTAACTCCCATGTAGAAAACCAGAGTACAAGCCCGCATTAATGACCATGGGTAAATTGAATTTAAAATAATGAAATAACATCTACAAAACCATAAATACATGGTGAAATAAAATAAAACTTTATTTCACAGAACAAGTGAAACACAGAGCCATTACTACCACCTACCCAGGAGGAGCAAACCGTAGAAAAATAATTATTATTATGGTACTTATTGAGCACAGACCTAGCTTCGCGAAGCAATGGGGCGCTTTAAAGATGTATATATAACAATAGAGATGCATAACAGAGCACTTTTCAGAAGTACCAACAGAACAGATATACAGCAGAGGGTAGGATACAGAGGGGCACAGAAGAGGGGTACAGCTGTACAGAGGGGTGGAAGGGAAGAGGGGCGGACTTGATGGCCTAGGTGTTGAGCAGGATGAGACTCCTTGAAGAGGTGGGTCTTGAGTTATTTTCTGAATTGTCAGAGCATGGGGGCGAGTCTGACGCTGCTGGGGAGGAGGTTCCATTGTCTTTGGGCGTAGGCAGAGAAGGCTGGTTCTTTTAGCAGCATTGGATTTCAAGTCTGCACGTGTCCTGGCTTCTGGTGGTGCACTGTCCGCCGGAGATGCTGAGTTTCTTCACAAGGTAGCTGGGTGACTTGAGGGCAGCTGCCTTATAGATGATGGAGCAAGACTTGCGCAGTGGGAGCAAATGGAGGTCTATGAGGGCTGGGGTGATGTGGTCGTATCTGCGTAGACCCTTGATGAGGCTTGCAGCCGCATGTCGGACACTTCTCAGGGGCACAAGGGAGGACTCGAGGCCTTTGAACAGGGCTTTGCACCTATCCAAGTGGGATCTAAAGCTTTCCAGAGGCAGGGGTTGACTTTCGGCTGGAGGGAGAGCTGATACCAAGCTATCTGAGTTTTTTTTAGCTATGTGTGTCTTGAAGGAGAGGTGTTTGTTGATGTGGAACCCGAGGGACTTGGCGCATGAGGTGAGCTCAGGTGTGAAGCCCTCAGGGTTCATGGTTCATAGCCAGGTCTGTATGTCTGGGTGTTCGGTGTTGTTGGTGAGGATTAGAAATTCAGTCTTGGAGGCAGAGGCATTTCTGGGGGTAGGGGGCTGAGGGAGCTATAGCCTTGGCACATTTGGTTGTAGCCTTGGATAGAAGCTCAGGGACTACAACCAAAAGGCTAGCTAGCCCAGAGTCGCGACAGCCCCAACATTAGCGTAGCCCCAATCTTTTTCAGACCTAGCAACACCCCTGCTTGGAGGGGTTTAGCTTCAAGTATGCACTGGACATCCAAGACTGGATCAGCAAGAGGCAGGTTTTGAGCCTGTGGATGTCCTGCATTGGGTCGATCATGAGGTGTAGCTGTGTGTCGGCATATTGGTGGATGTGGATGTTGTGTATGGCTAGTAGGGCTTCCAGTGGCTCCATGTATATATTGAAGATCACTGGGGAGAGGGTGGAACCCTGCAGGACTCCACAGGTGACGGGTAGCATTGGCACTCTAGAGGAGTCCATCTGAGCAAACTGCTGGCTATTGGTGAGGTAGGACTTGAATCGGTGTAGGACAAGGTTGCTGATCCCAATGTGCAATGTAGGGTGTCTGTGACCGTCTGGTGGTCTACTGTGTTGAAAGCAGCAGAGCGGTTGAGTAGAACCAGGAGGCAGGGTTGCCGTCATCAAGGATGTTGAGGGCATCGTTGACTACCTGGATGGTTGCTGTCTCCATTGCTGCATCTCGGTCCGAACCCATATTGGTAGGTTTGGAGTAGATTGTTGGTGTCGATGTGTTGCTGCAGTTGCATGGCTACCGGTTTCTGTTTGCAGGTGCATTGTTTCCTAGGCACGTGTCAGTCAATTGAGGCTGAGAGGGTGGAGTTGCGTGCTTCCAGTAGAGAGTCACAGTTTGGTTGGGAATGTTGTGAAGTGGAGGTTGGCGAGGTCTTCCACAACGGTTTCCTCCTGGAAGTTCTTGAAGGACCTGAAGGTTTGTCTGATGGGTTTCTGCTGGGAGTGCTTGACTGGGGTGATGTGCAGGATGGTGAAAGGCAGGGCAGGGTGGTCGGAGCGGTCAAGGGGGAAAGGAGAGCTGTAGTGGAGGGAAGGCAGTGTGCTGATAAGGTCGAGGATTTTACCTTTATTGTGCATTGGGTCTTTTATGCGCTTTGTGAGGCTGAGGGTGTCGAGAAGGCCAAGGAGAACTTCCTTCATCGGTTTGGTGGCCTTGTTGCCTGGGAGGTGTAAGTCACCTAGTAAAATGTTGTTGGTGTGCATGAGGGACATAGTGGGGACCAGGTCGGTAAAGCTTCTGATGAAGGCAGTATTGGTCTGTAAATTTATATGGAAGGTGTCTGTATCTATTGAGAAGAGCACGAAGTGAGGGAAGAGGACTTCGAAGGAGCCAATGTTGTCGAAGTCAAGTCTGGTTCAGGGCCATGAGGTCTTGTGGTTGACTGCGAGGCCTCCACCTGTCTTGTTCGGCCGGTCTCTGTGTTGGATCATGTAGCCATCAGGGACAAGGACTTCTAGGATGTGGGTGGAGATGGGTGTCAACCAGGTCTCAGTGATGAAGATGGTGTCACGGTTGTGTGCAGTGATGAGGTTGGTGATGTCTGCTGCATGGGTGATAGCTGAGCGGAAGTTGATGAGTGTCAACATCCCTGTTCTGGATGGTGAAGCAGTGCTGATGGGCTTGATGCCGATGTTGGTGAGGTTGCTGCATTGTGGAGTCCATGCCTTTAGAGGAGGGGCGATGTCGTTTACGTTGGTGTTACCTGGTGATGGTGGGGAGGACCTGTGAGGATGGAGGGAGAAAATGCATGTGTGCGCATGCTTACCTGTTGTCAGAGCAGTGGTTCGGGCCCCAGGTCCTCCCGTCCATACAGGAATTGCCCTTTTCTTCATATGCCGTTCACTTGGGACGCCCAGGCGAGAGAAGCCCTTGATCTAAGAGTTAAGAGCAGAAAGGAAGAGGCAGGGCTAAGAATGTGGGCGGGGCTTAGGCCATGTGACCTAGATCCACTTGACCCTTATATAGGACAGTTAATTGGAACTCTTACTTGATTCCACTGATATTCAGACTGACCAATAGGGAGGAGCTACTTTGGGAGACCTATGATGTAAGCACTACTTCCACCAGTGGTGAAGCCGGACAGTTCAGCCAATCAGTTGTTGGCTAACAGAGAAAGGACTGTATAAAAGGAGAGCCAGTTCAGTTGCAATTTGTCTCAGCTGGGGACTGGTTCCCTGCCTTGCTGGTTTGGGGAAAACAGTGGAGAAGAAGCCTGAAGCAGCGGAAGGAAGGCTGCCTTGTGCCTCGTAGCCACTCTGCTGTGCTGAAGAGGGAAAACCCGAGTGAACCTAGCTTAGCCTAGAGGGGGGAAAGAGGCCCGTACCCCTCTGGTCCAGGATCCCAGAGGAGCTGGAAGAAAGGCAGCTGTGATAGCCTATGGAATGGTCTAGGCAAAATTCCCCAGTGAAGGAGGGACTGTGGGCAGCCTGACTACTCCTGGAAGGGAAGAAGCGAGAAAGGGTGAGTCCAGTTTGAAGGAGTCTGGTAAGAGACTCACAGCCTTGCTCTGAGTGAAGATACCCCATGAGAGTGGATGAGAGGGAAGATACCCCTAGAGAGGGGAATAAAAGCCAAAAGACCTCATTAGAAGGAGAGAGAGTGAAGATACCCCAAGAGAGGGGGAGAGAGCACCCTGGAACAGGCGTAAAAGAGAGAAACAAGAGAGAAATACCCCAGTGGCGTTTAAGGGAGTGTGGAGCCCTAGAAGGGGAAAGAAACATTCTAGAGTGGGGTAAACAAGTGAAAATGGCACCCAAGGTGTCAGGAGAAAGGAAAACTGAAAGAGCTCAAGTAAGATTATTTGGGACTATGTTTGGAACCTTTAACCATGATAGTGGCACTTGAAGAACTTTCCATCCAGGGGAGAAAACCTGGAACCGAAGCAGTCAAGCATCTTTTTAGTTGGTGAACCCTTTATAATTATGTGTTAGTTTCTATAAATGTAGTAGGGTAGTATTGGGCTAGGGACTTTGTTTTGATTCATACTGACAAGTGGACCCTTTCCTTGAACATTCAAGTTTTAAAATAGGGAAGTAACCAGTTGGAGTCCATTTTCAATATTTCAGTTTGTTTTTTTCTTTGAAGCTGGCTGAAGTGAGACTAATTGTAAGAAAAGATAATAACGATCCATGAACATGACGCAGAGCCCAACCCTACTTCTGGCTTGCCACAGTAGGCAGTCAATCAAATTGCTTATTCAGATATGGAATACATCAAACATTATTGATTAAATAATCAGCATAAAAACATGCATTTCAACCACCTGTACAAATATAGCAATGTAAAATTCATATGAAAAAAACTTAAAACCCATGTTCCTAACTGCCTACAAAAAAGCCTTGAGACATATCAGTAAACCAAACAGTTGTAGTTCATTGTCATTGTTAAGATGGATTTTCAGAATCGGCCATGTGGACAAATTCAGAGAGGCCACCTTATTCTGTTAAACAGGAAAATAAACTAATGAATGTCTAGCCAAACACTATCCAAGATGGTGTGACTGAGCAGGAGGTCTAGACTTAGGAGATTGTGGGGTGGTGAAGGGTTCAGTAGGGCACACACAGGGCACTATTAATAATTTAGGTTAGGCAGAATGTATAAACAAACAGTAATATTGATTAGGCCTTGAACAAGCTCTTATCAATTAAAACCAAAGGTAAGTAAACTGCTAAACATATACTATTAACAGATGTACATCTACCTTGGGGTGTTCTTGCAAAACGGCACCAACACTTTACTTTTCACAGTTTTAGATCAGTTTGATAGAACAATTTAATATGGTAAAGCACATGAAGAAAACAATGGCAAGTCATAAACCAGTTAGAAAACAAGCAAGTAGTTCAAAGAGTTGAAGAGAACATTACACAGACTTATAAAAGTAAGACCATATACTTAAAGGTTCTTCCCTTGTTAAAAGAGATGAGGCGTAGTGCCCTAAGAATCACAGGTCCCCAAATTAACCCTTTGCAGGGAGCTAGGAGTCTTTTAAGAAGGCTGACAAAGTTTTAGCAAAGCCAACACGTGGCTGTAAGTGTCAAGTGGTGAAGAACAAACCACTCAAAGGTCTTAGGAGGTCCTCGCCCAATCCCCCCATTTTAGGAGAACCACAGGGGGATTCTTGGCTAGAACTACAACAATCATATTCAAGTAATGGAGAGGTAGGGTTAGGGTTTTGCGGTCGTTAAAGCCTATAGAGGGAGGGGTATGATATGATATGGCATTTATAACGCACCTATGCACAAGTGTTTCGAGGCGCAATGTAGAAACAAGTATGTTAACTCACCACTGTACTCCAATTCTATCAGAAATCGCTTCTGAGGCTTTAAATCTGCTGTTTCCACTTACTTCTGGCTTGGTTTCATTGTAGGGGATTTAGGTGTCACTGGAGCTGAGGTCACTTTCTGTGTCTAGATTGCGGTCCGGCTAGTCCACCGTCCTGCCCTCTGACGAGACAGTTCCTGAGACTAGACAGTTGGATGACCCTTGCTCGATGAAGAGACCACCATGATGCTTACAACCTCAGAGGACCCTGAGGACCTTTGTGGTGGAAACAAAGAAGCTGGTCCAATGAGGCACCTCTTTGTGTTGGAGAGCTACAACTGAGGTGGAAGGCCTCTTGTCTCACTAGTCAATGGTTTGTGGAGACTCAAGTCCAAATTTGGAATAGTGACCGGCGCAGCAAAGTAGCCCAGGCAAGAGCTGGTCAGTCTAAAGGGTGGGCCTTGGAAACTTCCGAACTGCAGGATACTTGAGCAGGGATTGAGACTGATTGTTCCCACCAGTCCAGGGGTTGAAGCACTGATGAAGGCCTTCAGGAGATGAGGCATAGGGGCAGGGCTTCGTCAGGATGGTTGCTGAAGGCAATGCCGGTTGGCTGCAACAATGATCCGCGGGTCCTCAGCAAGATTCTCCTCTTCAAAGAGGCCATAGCTGCAACGAAGATCTGAAGGCTTTATGCTGTAACATTCAAAAGTGCATGTGAGAAAGAAAAAAAAGATGGGCAAATACCTGCTATCACCAGCCCGTCCTAGACACATCATGCAAGTAACAATCAAGTCAATAAAAACAACCTGTACGGTGATGTGTGGTGTTTAAAAAAAAAAAAAGAATTTCGTAATGCGGCAGCGTGTTCCTAAACTCATAGTCATAGGCACTGATCAGTTCCTTCCAAAATAGATGAGCCAAGCAAAGTAAGTAAAGAAAAAAGGCTTTCTCTGACACGAGACATTCCAAAATGTGTTGATGGATCCCCAGACCTGCTATCCTTGAGATAAGCCAGGATTTTGACACCCCATCAGTTGTGTTGGTTGCTCATCTTCACAGAGCACGACTTTGCCATCACCTTTAAGCATTGGAGTGAAGATTAGAAGGTGGATGCCATATCCAGTCAGGTGGCAGGTGTTCAGAAGGCTAGTCATTAAGGAACCTATTGCTTTAATGTGAGCGGAACACTTTTTGTAGCAGAAGGCACAGAAGTAGCTAGATATTGGTGGCAGCAGATCCAGCAGAATATGTCCCCTAGCTAGATGCAAGTATGGGCGTGTGAAGATCCATGGTCTATCTCATGTGGATGGGAGCATGTGTGTGTGCCGACAGAAGACTTATGTGTCGAGGTTTGTCACGACTGTCTCTGCTCTCTCAGGTCATACAGGTTATCCAAAGATGTTGCAGCTGGTGCTCTGAGGATTTTGGTAGGAAACCATGCGTATCAACACAGTGAATTCTTATTAAAACTCGTGAGGTGTTTACTTGCTCGAAATTACTTCCACTGCCTATTCTGCCTCGACTGTGGCATACCTTAACTCTGAACTTCATTGTGGACTTGCCAAAGGATATGGGGTGTACTGCCATCCTGGTGGTGGTAGATTTGTTCACCATGGCTGGGCACTTCATTCCTCTTAAAGGGGTCAATACAGCGACTAGTCTAGCTGAAAGCGTTCTGCAGGGTGTGGTTCATCTCCACGATCTCTGCACCCAAGTAATTTCAAATACACTGTATCAGTTTGTGACACAATCTTGGCCGACCTTTTGCAGAGTATTGGGAATGGGAGTTAGGCTGTCATCAGGTTATCATCCTCAAACTAATGGCCAGAGGGAGTGAGTAAATCAAAAGTTGGAGAAATACTTCAGTTATTGCCTGAAATCAGGGAGGAATTGGGTAGATCGCCTATGGTTAGCCAAGTTTAGTTATAACTATTCTTCTATTATATATATTATATACTATTATATTTTTAAGTCACCATTCTTTTGCAAGTTAGGGTACAATCCACACATCCTCTGAGGTACTGGGTTGGAGGAATCTGCTTATCCAGTGTTTGAAGAGAGGTTTAAGATTATCTGCAGAAAACTTATAAAAAGCACATTTAAGTTAAGGAAGTTGTGTCACAAGACATGTAAAGATCGTACTCGCAGGAAAGAGGACAAGTTTCTTGTGGGAGAAAAGGTTTGGCTGTCTACTAAGCAACTTAAATTTAAGGGAAGGAACAGATTAAGTCCCTAATTTGTTTGTCCTTTTGTGATAAAGAAGTTTGGTTAATCTTGTGGCTCTGCAGGTTAAAATAACCTTGCAGACTGAAGATCCATCCCACCTTTCATATCAGTTTGCTGAAGCCTTGCCCAGAAAGGACAAGATTGGGGAAAAAGACCCTTAATCTGTACATACAAAAGGAAGATCTGATGAGTACGAGGTTAGGGCCATTTTCAAATCCAGGATAGATTCAGGGCCCATTGGTCAAGAAGACGTTATGCAGTGCTTATTTACAGCGTCAGTGGTTGTTTTACTTCAGGACGGTAGGGCGATTTCTGGAGAGTTTGGATGTAGTAGTTTGTGGAGTGGTTGTAATTTCCTTAACCTATTTCTCTTGTAGTCATAGATGACCATCCCAAATGAAGATGGAAGTGGGAGGTTGGAGAGCTGGTTGGCTGGAACTTTTTGAGGCAGTATAGACATGGGTTTTAACATTCTGAAACTGCCTTTCATCCACTGACTATTGAACCAACAGCACTTTTATTTGAAACTCTGAAACTCTGAACGTAAGCCTTTTTGGTCTTTTTGAAGCCTAAATGAAACTTCATGGTGGCAAGAGAAAACTCTGAGGGACAAGTAGCCGAGATTACCAGTGGGAGACAGACTGATTTTGTGCTGAAATAGCTAAATATAAAACCCTTGTCAACATCCCGTTCTGAATAAGATTGCTACAGCAAGCAGATGGCTGTTTTGTCGCCCCCAGGCTCTTAGCCGATTCCCGGGGGGAGAACAGCCCCTGCTACAACTCAGCATAGCTACCTTCTGGAGCAGACAAAAAAGGGGGCAGATTTGTGGAGTCATAGCTCGATCTCTGTTAATGGGGTGGATCTTACATTTTGAGTGTGAACATTGAGAGGAGGAATCCCTTTTCGAGACGTCATCTATTGTAAGTGTGTGGTTTGAGAGTGCCCACATCGCCCAGCCAGGGTCTCGCAGTGTGGCAGTGCACAAGCAGATTTAAAGAGAGCGCATATGCCTTTGTCCACCATGCTTCAGTAGTCTTGCAGGGAAGATGGCTCACAAGGAACACCAGCATGACCCATGGGAGCAATAGTGAGTTGCTTCTGACTCCTGGAGGAGTGTAGCAGCAGTCCCTTTAAGGAGGGAAAGAGATAATGTAGGTAGAGACTGTGTGGATCTCTTAAGACACCACAGGCATTGAGTGGTATGTTGAACTTCTAAATAGTTACGGTTGGTCAAGGAAAGTTAGATATGAATTAATAAACAACACCTAGCACTTTACAGAGGGATAGAAAGAGAGAGAGAGAGAGAGAGAGAGAGAGAGAGAGAGATAGAGAGAGAGAGAGAGATCTTAGGAAAGTTTCTTAAGAAACTAAGCTACGGAGTGGACTCTGTGGTGAAGGTCAAGGGACTCTTGGATTGGAATCTACCTCCTAGTTGTTTGCAAAGGTGACCAGATCTAGAGAAGTATTTTGGAGGACCTGGAAGGAACCTGGGAATGCTGAAAAAGAAAATAATTATTACCAGTTGTGTGTGTGTTTGCAGATCTCTATATGAAGTAAAAGTAAAAAGGAAAGGGAGAGCAGGGGTCCTGCTGTTGCTAGTTTATCAATTACCCCTTTCCCTCTCAGATGGTCATATATGCAGCTGGAGTTAGAGCACTTGCTGGCAGGACAGCCAGGTGGGGCCTGTTGGGGTTTGGCAGCTTCTGCTGGGAATTAGAAGCTGACAGATAGTCAAGGGAAGGTTACAATACTTAGTTGACTGGTAAGGGTTTTAGCATGAGGAAAGATCTTGAGAACCTGTAAGTGATGTCCACGCTCCTTTTCTAATTGCAAAGTTTCCCATGGCAAATTTCTCCAAAGTTGGCCCTGAGATGTGGCCTGTGGGGAGGGGTGTACTGTCAGGGCATGTAGAGGGCAAGGCACGGCATTGATTTACAAGGTTGGTTGTTGTTTTATTTACTAGGAGCACACTACAACAGAATTTCCTTAAGTAGGCCTTTCCCAACACAAGAGGATGGGAGAGTGGAAATCTAGACAGAATAAACAGTTGATTTCATATGGCTGTTTAGAATTCAAATCAAGCTTCAGTTGAAGCCTTTTGTTCCTATCAGACCAGACATCAGCTCCTTGAAACGTGTGTCAATGTAAATTCAGCCCAACAAAGGTCATTTAGTATAGCTAAGCACCCCTCGAAGGGTGCAGGTGCTTGGAATCACAGTCGGAGCACAATGTTTGGGGAAATAAGCAATAGAGTTAACATATGCACATGGAACTTTAACAGTATTTGCCAGTATCTCCCATGCTACAGCCCTGAGATGTTCTTCAGAGAGCCGGTGAAGAATTTGTGATAATAAGCTTAAACACTTCACATTTTGGAGCTCTGAGATTCTTTCCAAAGCGTCTGCAGTTATTTGCCAATGCAGAATCAGAGAGCTGTAGGCACCAGCAGACATCAGAGATAGTATCTAAATGCCACAGGGTCATGTCTCTTAGGCACAGCTCTGCAACACTGATTATTGACATGAAGGGGTTTATTCAACAACTCACTCTCTGAACAGAGCGTTAAAGAGGGCCAAGAAGCTCAGTCTAAACAAAGTGAAGTAGTCAAGGCCAAGGGCTGTATAAATAGTGTCAGCTCTAGATTCCTGCAATCCCTGATAAATTTGTATCAGGAATTCATGTATAGTAGAACATTGTCTGTAACTACTGTGACAGTCACCTCAGGTGAAACCATTGAGGGGGCAGGGGAGCTCTGAAGCCAGGAGAAAACACCAGCTATGTGACTCCCCTCCCCATACCCAAGAAGTGGTATAATGGAGTTATCTGAGAGCTCCACCAGTCTCCCCTCAGGTGACTCCTCATGTGCCATAGTCACCACTTCAATGAATAATCAGTAGTATGTCCCACTAGGAAAGGTATCTTATGCAGAATAAGGAAAAGTGCAGTGAGTGCTTTCAGGGGTGAGGGGGGACAACAGTACTGTGGGAAGAAACTCTAAGAAAATCAGCCTAAAGGAGTCTGACAAGGTCAGAGTCACAACCCTGTTAGAGGGGAGAAGACACCCATCTCAACTGGGCTGACACCTCAGGGCCTTGCAAGAGCAGCAAAGGTATTTTGGGAGAGAAAGGGGTAAACAGGCGGCATTTGAAAAGTGATTGGTGATTAGGGCTCCCTAACTGAGCTAGGTAGACGAGAAGGGTGGTTTGATTGACGTTTTTAGCAGTATTTTGCTAATCTATATTGGTTTCTTGCCACCTGAGTTTGTCATTTAATACTCTTAGTCAGTGTGGTGTTTGTGGTTTCTGATACTTTTTTTAGGGGGTGTCATCCACTGGGGTGATATTGCCATGGATAAAGGGGTGTGGTTGGTTGAGGTTTCTGTAATGTTCTCGTGTTGGTGTCAATTGACTAGAGTTCAGTGGTCATCTCAAGCTCATGTTAGTTGAAGATCCAGGTTTTTAGATATTTCCTAAAGGTCAGGTGCTCTTCTGTGTGCAGGTGTTTGGCCATAGAGAGAAGTAAGATCCACCTTATCCTTTCGGTTGACGCTTGGCACTTTTACTAATGCATCATGGCTGGATGAAAGTGTTCTCAATGGTAGACAGTGTGTGAGTTTACATCTGATGGATCAGGGCCCCTGTGGTCGAAGACACTGGTGACAATGCACAGAGCCATCACATAATCCCACGCCGCTGAAAGCTCCCATCCACAGGATTAAGAAGGGGAACTCTTGTGTTGGACTGGCTCTGTTGAGTCCTCTGATCTTTTTGGGGTCTTCTTTGGGTTTATCTGACTTCAGGGCCATATGTTCAGTTCCTTTACCTGCCTCCTGTCAGGTTTCGTGGGATTTGGATGAATGAGGTGAAATGAGGATATGATTAACATAAAGTATGGTTTGGGCCTTAACTTTCTGTGCAGAGTGTGGAGAGCTTCCCAAGTCAAAATGGAGAATTCCAAAAGGATCAGTGATTGGCCAGAAGTAAAAGAAAGGCATTGTTGGAACATTCTAAACCGCCTTTCATTGTCAGAAGCCCAGCTGGAAGGTCTTATGTTTGAAGCTCTTAAGTTTTAGAAAACTTTAGTTAGGCCCTTGTGCCTAATATTAGTTATTTGGACCAGGAAAGTGTTGGAGATTTAAAAAGAAACTTAGAAAACGTTCCGGTGAAAGAAAGAAGCAAGCTAAGTGATTTCATTATCTTTTATGGAATTTTATGATTATCAAGCAGGAGTTAAATATCAAAACTATTAATTAACTTGTTCCTGTTTTTCTTAGTTTTTGTTTATATAGTAGTTCTTTTTGTTCTTTCAAGAATTTATTTTTGAACTTCTAGAACTGTATTTAAATTAATTGAACTGCGTCACAATTTTTTTTTTGCACCTGGCAAATTGGAGTGTGGAGGTCTGTTATTCATTTTAGCGTCGTGTGTTTTTTCGGCCGTATAGAAGTTTATTGAGCACTGTACCTTTTGTCGGTAACAGTGCTTTTCTTAGCGTCGGACTAGCGTTAGAAATCTTACACTGTCTGCGCAAGTGACAGTGTGGTAGCCACGCGACTCCGAGGCGTTATGTTTAATTTACTAACATTCTAACCTGGCGCGTGATCTTCACTGGGCTGCCTCTTCAAGGATTAGTCTCCGGAACTGAGGAATTTCTCCTTTCATGTTTGAGCAATTCATATTAAGAAGAGTGGAAGACTATTCCTTTACGCATGCGCCCAAGCCAGTTTCATTTTTGAACTCAATTCCTTGTTCATGTGCGTTTCCATTTTAGAAGGAGTAAACAATATCTTCACGCATGCGCATATTCTGGTAAAAGGAACGCTTCTTTTACGAGCGATCTTCTTTGCAAGCAAAAGATCCAATTAATGAACACTTTTACACATTCAGAAAACAAACAATTTTAAATTGAATAGTTAGAGTGTCATTCTTGGAATTTGTGTTGAAGCTAGACACCAATACAAACTACATGTATAATATTTCCAGCGGGTTGTTTGGGTAAAAGACAGTTGAACTGCTTGAAGACAAACTCATTAAACTGAGAGAGATTAGCAGTTTTCTTTTGCAAAACCGAATTGAAGAAATCAGTAAGAGCATCTAAGACTCTATTTTTATGTTTTCTTCAGTAGAATTCATACACGTCCTCTACGTTATTCACAGAGGATAATCAGGTATGGTGGCGTGTTTATTTACTTAAATTTATAAAGAGAAGTCAGAGCCAAGGAATTCAAAGGTTAGTGACTAAAGTGAATTGTTGTTATTTTCACCAACAGGTTGGCAGATAAAGAAGCTGAGCAAAACCTGAAGTTTATTATTTTGTCCCATTTTCCCCCTTTCCCTTGGGGGTGCTCTCAACTGAACTGTTTGATACCAGTTAAGAGGTTAGCATCCAAAGGGGACTGCGGGGGTTCAGGAGCTTCCGGGGACAACATCAGATTTGAGAAAGCCTGACAGTATGAAAGGCCAGAAAAAATAGTCCTCCTAAACTGTCATGAACCCCGAGTTCTCAATGGAAGCGTTAAGTGTTTTAGTGAGGGAATTACAGGAGGAATTAAAGGTGGCATATCAAGAGAATAAAAAATTAGGACAACGAGTAGATGAGTTAAGTGAAAAGGTGGCACAGACGCAGGGAATTGGGAGAGAAGAATTTCCCCCTGAATTGGTAAGGGCTGGTGAGGAGAGAGGTGTGGGTAGAGGTGATGGGGCAGAGGGAGGTTTTAGGGCATTAGTTATGCCAGTACCTTTGGCAGCTCCAGAGCGTTACTATGGAGATTCAAGTAAATATCAGACATTTGTAACCCAATGTGAGTTGCACTTTCTTAGTAGGCCCGAACTATTTCCTTCTGATGCTTCCAGAGTTACTTTTATGATGTCTTATTTATCTGGAGAGGCTTCTACTTGGGCAGGTTTATTGGTCAGGCAAAAGAGTTCATCTTTAAAAAATGTTTCTCTTTTTATGGAAGAATTTAAGAAAATGTTTGATAAAAGACAAATGTCCTTAGAAGTTGATGGGGAATTATTAGATTTGCGTCAAGGAAACAGAGACTTGGTCACATATATCACACAGTTTAGGTCTCTGGTTTTAGAATCCCAGTGGCCAGCAGAGAAGAGGTCTTCTCTTTTTTATAGAGGTCTCAAGGAGGAATTGAAGGATGCCTTGTCCAGTGTAGCCCAACGCCCTTCTTCTTGTGAGGAATTGATTGATTTAGTGGTTCAGTTGGACTATCGTATAAGTGAAAGAAAAGCAGAAAGGCGTCGTTGTACTCAGGGGGAGGTGAGGTCAGTCATTAGAGGAGATCGTTCAAGGCTTGAGGTGGGTAGTAAAGAAGTGAGACCAAGGTTAAATGATCAACAAAGTAGAATAAAAGGTCCTTTATCAAAGGAGGAAAAGACTAGGAGGCGTGAGAATAATTTGTGTTTATATTGTGGTAGGGGCGGTCATTTTTTAGGAAATTGTCCCTTTACACCCAAAAAATTTTCATCAGCCGGAGGAAAAGGACAGCAAGTTGCAAATACAGTTCAGTCAGCGGTTCCACACATAACTGTAAATGTATCCTTGTATTTGAAGGAGGAAAGGAAAGGGTATGGACCGGTAGTGATTGATTCAGGAGCCACCGGGAACTTTATGGATTGGGGAGTAGCTAAGGCATTGGGAATACCACTTGTGAGGAAGGAAGTTGTGGAACAGGTTCGGGCTGTAGATGGAACTTCTCTTTCATCAGGTCCTATAACTCATGAAACTGGTGTTTTGGTTATGGAATTACTTGGAGGTCATAGAGAAGAAATTTCATTTGATTTAATTGATACACCAATTTTGAAAATAATTTTAGGCATGCCATGGCTAACCTTGCATAATCCTCAAATTGATTGGAGTAGGCGAGTGGTAGAATTACAGTCTAGTTTCTGTTTAGAAAATTGCCTTTTGAAAGGTAATCCTGGGAGGGAAGAAACACAAGGTTTGGTTTCCTTTTTTCTGACTGATGCAGGTATTACAGGACATAATATAGGAGCGGTGTTAGGACATCTTCCGGAGTGTTATCAAGGGTACAAGGAGGTTTTTGATGAAAAGGAGGCAGGAGAATTACCTCCACATAGGAGTTTTGACTGTAAAATTGATTTGGAGCCCGGGGCGGTTTTACCAAGTAGTCGAGTGTATGCATTAACTGAAAAGGAGAATGATTATCTTAAAGAGTACCTTGCAGAAAATTTGGCTAAGGGTTTTATTCGTCATTCTCAATCTCCAGCCGCATCTCCATTATTTTTTGTACCAAAACCAGATGGGTCTCTCAGAACATGCATTGATTATAGAGCTGTGAATAGGATTACGATCAAAAACAAGTATCCTCTCCCTCTAATTTCGGAAATCTTGAATCAGGTCCAGGGAGCCACAATTTTTTCCAAACTAGATTTACGTGGTGCCTATCATCTGGTGAGAGTCCAGGAGGGTGATGAGTGGAAAACGGCATTCAAAACCCGATTTGGGCTTTATGAGTACTTGGTAATGCCTTTCGGTTTATGTAATGCACCAGCTGCTTTTCAATTCTTTATGGATGAAATTTTAAGAGATTTTTTAGACATATTCGTAGTAGTATATATTGATGATATTTTGATTTATTCTCAGGATTAAGAGTCTCATAAAATTCATGTGGGAAAGGTTCTACAAAGACTCAGAGAGAATCATTTGTTTGCTAAATTAGAAAAATCCCAGTTTCTGTCATGATCTCTGCTTCCAAAAGGTCAGGGTTTTCCCAACTCCCTTGGAAGCAGATCCATAACCCAGGTTCTGAGTGCCAACCAGTCCCAATTGGGACCTTTTGGACCCAGTCCTGGCGCCAGTGGCACCAGGCTCATAAATATGCCCAGTCCCAGCGCTGGAAGCGCCGGGCTCATAATGCTTGGGTGGACTTACCTGCAGCAGACCATGCTGCTTACTTGCCTGCCAGTTGAGCCTCTGATCCTCTTCTGTTTGGAACTACTTTTCCTGTTGGGTGGGGCTGGAGCCACTCCCTAGATTTAGAACACTGGAACTCTTCTGGAAGGCAGGAACTCTTTTCTTACCAGGAACTCTTTTCTTACTTAGGCGTGGCTGTGGAAGGAGACACCTAAGCACTACAGGAGGCTATTTAAACCACACCCGGTGGATGAATCTTGCTTTGCGTTATTCTGCACCCTCTGCAGCAGGACGCTCATCGTGTCTTCTGCATCCAGTCCTGGGCCTAAGGAAAAAGGCTTACCATCCTGAATCCAGTCTTCAGCAACACCTATAAAGACAAGAAAGAACGGGTTAGCATTCCGGCATCTGAAAGGCAAAGGCTTACCTACTCTTCGTGCGCTCCGGAGGTCTTCATACTGCATTCCGGCATCTGAAAGACAAAAGCTTACCAACTCTTCGCACGCTCCGGAGGCCTTCGGCGCTGCATCCGCATCTGAAAGACAAAACAAGGTGCGTTTAAAGACATTGGGGAACTTTAATACTCACGTGCCATTACTCCTTTCCACATCTAATCCAGTGGGTATTCCGGCACCCTGCAGCCGCTCCGAACTCGTACCTGCAAAATAAAAAGACAGTTAGAGCGCATCGTGAAACAGGCAACAAGCGCTTACTCACGTGCTTCCAGGCGCTTCTATTCATCACACGGGCTCCATCTTCAACTCACTTCAGCCCGTCATCCGCCATCGCCGGAACCCTGCAAAACAAGAGACATCATTACTAAAGACTTTAAAAAGACATTTGAATGACTCGAAACTTACCGTTCGTGCAGTAAACGACGGACAGCAGTCCTCTGAAGTCAAGAGGCCTGTGCTACCTATCCAGTGAAGAAACTGGCTACAGCACCCTGCCCCGAGGCAGATGGAGAGCTTGGCATTCACTTACCTAAGGTGAGAGCGTTAACCTTTGGGGGTCTACAGGAGAGGAGAAGAGGAAAGAGATAGGGACACCCCAATAACCCCAGTTCATTAACCCCATATTTTCTATCTGCAGACATCTTACTCTACACGTCAGGCATACAGTGCACAGAGGTCCAGCCCAAAGAGCCAACCGGGTGCTACACATCACCTTTGAAGATACGGTAGTCGCCCAGTCAAGACCGGCGCCTCTGCGAGAATCAGGTGAGCGTTACAGAACGCAAAGCCTACCGCAAAACTCTCGCCCAGGCGCTATGGAAACCTCGGATACTGACCCCCTAGCCCGGTTACTTGGGGAACTAAGGGCAGAAGTGCATGCAACTCGTCAGGAAACGAATGCTCTAAGAAGGGAACTAATTATTTCCAAGGAGAGAACAGACAATCTTGCTAGACAAGTGCTACAGTCACAAGCCGGACAGACCCCGTTACCCGCATCAGGGGCAAATCTTCCTTCAACATCCTCTATGAATCCAGTGCAGATCAACCTACCTGGGAATGTACCTCTGGCCCCGCCCGAGCGATTTTCTGGTGACCCAAAGAGGTTTGCAGTATTTATCAATCAGTGCCGGTTGCACTTCTTATGCCGGCCAGCAGCCTTTCCAACTGATCAAGCTAAAGTAGCTTTTGTACTTTCGTACCTTAGTGGCAATGCGGCAGACTGGTCGATCCCTCTAGTTCATCAAGATGATCCGGTTCTCCATGATTTTCAAGCCTTTCAGCTTAGTATGGAAAAACTGTTCGCAAGACATTCACAGGGGCAGGCCTTGGACAATGAGCTTCTTTCGTTGCGACAGGGTAATCAAGACCTTTTGGCTTATATTGCATCTTTCAATAGACTAATAGTGGAAACTCAATGGCCTGAGGACAAAAGGATTACGCTGTTTTATAGAGGTCTACGTGGAGAGCTCAAAGACGTTTTAGCCCAAGTAGTGAATCCCCCACAAGACTGTTGGGATTACATAGACTTGGTCGTTCAAATAGATCACAGGCTGCAGAACAGGAAGGCCGATCGTTCCAAGTTTGATGCTCGAGTATTTTCCAAACCGCCAACTCCTTCCAAAGGAGTAGACTCCGGGGAACCCATGCAAATAGGGGGTCTGAAAGGTCCTCTAACACAACGGGAGCGGGAAAAGAGGAAACAGTTGCAATTATGCCTATATTGCGGAAACTCAGGGCACTTTCTTCGAGACTGTCCGGTGAAACCTGCCAAGAAGGCAGTAGGAGCTGCAGTTACCAAAGTTACAAACTCTGAGCAGGGAAACGACCTCGCCCGACAAGAATAGAGGTCCTCTTGCCGAGCGTAAAAACCAGTTCCGTGACCTCGCATTTCGTGATACCTATGGTCCTCATTAGCCCTGATAATCCGGATCGATTACATGCAATTGAAGCTTACGTCGACAGCGGTGCCATCGGCAATTATGTGGATCATGAAATGGTTTTGAGGATGAATCTAACTCTTTGTCCCAAGGCTGTAAAGGACGTCATTACTACGGTGGATGGTACGGAGATAGCCTCCGGGCCAGTAACGCATACAACTCAAGAAGTGACGCTAGTAAGTCAAGATGGACACCATGAGAAGATCGTGTTCGATGTGATCAAGGCCCCTCAGTTTCAGATTATTCTAGGAATACCTTGGTTAGAGAAACACAATCATCTGATCGATTGGCGAGCAAGAACGGTCCAGTTTCCAGAATGTGTCTCTACTTGTCACCCTCCACCTGGTGTTGCACTGGCCGCAATTTCTTCAGAGACTCCCCAGTTACCTCCCGAATACCTAGAATACCAAGATGTTTTCCGGAAGGATCAGGCTAACTCTCTACCTCCTCATAGGTCTTATGACTGCCAGATAGACCTGATACCTGGATCTACTCCTCCTTGTAGTAGAATTTATGCCCTCACCGAGCCTGAGAACCTTCACCTTCGACAATACCTGGATCAATACCTGGCAAATGGGTTTATTCGTCCTTCCAAGTCCCCTGCTTCTTCAGCTTTGTTCTTCGTTCCAAAAAAGGAAGGAGACCTTAGAACTTGTATCGATTATCGCTCCCTGAACCAGATCACCGTTAAGAATAGATATCCGTTACCTTTGATCCCTGAACTCCTGGACCAAGTCAGAAAAGCATGCATATATACAAAGCTGGATCTTAGAGGAGCTTACCACTTGGTACGAGTAAAAGAGGGCGATGAATGGAAGACGGCCTTCCGCACCAAGTATGGGCTATTTGAATATCAGGTCATGCCCTTCGGACTTTGCAATGCCCCGGCCGCCTTTCAATATTTTATGAACGATGTCCTCAGAGAGCTCATAGATGTATGTGTTGTTGTTTACATTGACGACATCCTCGTTTATTCTTCATCGGAATCTGAACATCGGAAACACGTGAAAATGGTCCTCGAAAGATTGCGTCAACACAAACTTTTCGCTAAGTTGGAAAAATGTGTTTTCAACGTGACTGAAGTTGAATTCTTGGGATTCATATTATCACCTGGCGGAGTGCGTATGGATTCAAAGAAGGTCGATGCAGTTCTCAAATGGCCATCACCATCCTCCGTAAAAGGTGTGCAAAGCATGTTAGGCTTCGCTAACTTTTACCGCAGGTTTATCCCCGAGTTCTCTCGAATAGTCCAGCCCATCACTGCCTTGTTAAAGAAAAACAAACGTTTTGAATGGTCTACCGAGGCGGAACAAGCTTTCCAGGATTTGAAGACTAAATTTATCTCTGCACCAATCTTAAAACACCCTCGCCCCGAACTCCCCTACATCGTGGAAACTGATGCTTCAAGCCTTGCCATGGGGGCAGTTCTATCACAAAAGGACCCGGTAACCAATCAGTTGCATCCCGTGGCATTTTGGTCCCGCAAATTCTCGCCTCCTGAAGTCAATTACACGATTACTGACAAGGAACTTCTGGCTATCAAGTCTGCCTTTAAGGCTTGGCGGCATTATCTGCTGGGGGCCCGACACACCGTTACTGTGATTACGGATCACCGAAACCTGCAATATTTGAAAACCGCAAAAGCCCAATCCTCTAGACAACTCCGTTGGGCATTATTCTTTGCCGAGTTTGACTTCATAATTACCTATCGACCTGGTACAAAGAACGGTAAAGCCGATGCCCTTTCTCGGATGGGAGTGGAAGAACACTTGATCAACCCTAAACCTGTACCAATCATTCCCGAACAAAGAATTCTGGGTGTAATCGCCACAGAATCCATAGAGGAAGTTAAGGATAAAGCCAGGCAACTTGTAACTCCAGCAGATATACAGAATTAGCATCTGCAGGGAAAGGACTTTGCAGTAAAGGACAACTTATTGTATTTCCAAGAACGATTATACCTACCCAGCACAGATTTACAGAAAAAAGTAATCTCTTGTTATCACGACTCTTTAATGGAAGGTCATCCCGGTATAGCCAAGACCTCAGAAAAGATCAAGCGCTACTTCTGGTGGCCGTCTTGGAAAAAAGATATCAGAGACTTTATAATGTCCTGTGGAGTATGCGCCCAAAACAAGAGTCAAAAGGAAAGACCAGCAGGCCTCTTACGCCCTATTGACATCCCACCTCGCCCTTGGCATACGCTTTCTATGGACTTCATCACCGATCTACCTCCATGCTCCGGATACAATACGATTCTAGTAATCGTGGACTTATTCTCCAAGATGGCGCATTTCATTCCGCTCAAAGGCTTGCCAACAGCAGCAACTCTGGCCCGAGAATTTCTCGAAAACATCGTCCGACTGCACGGTTTTCCTTCGGTTCTAATTTCGGATCGAGGTAGTCAATTTATTTCTCATTTTTGGCGAAGTTGCTGTCGGTCGGCTCAAATTGATGTGAGACTATCGACCAGTCACCACCCTCAGACCGACGGACAAACCGAGAGGACCAATCAAACTCTGGAACAGTATTTACGCTGCATGCTGCAACAAACTGAAAAAACTTGGAAAGATATCCTTTGGATAGCCGAGTATGCCTACAATAACTCTGTCCATTCGGGAACTGGGAAAACCCTGTTTTTTCTTTTGTACGGCAGTCACCCTCGAACCTCGGAGTTGGATCCCCTCCAAGATCTTGAAACACCAGCAGTAGACTACCTGCATTCTACAATCACCCAAGCCTTTAAGGAAGCTGTTTCTCACCTTCAAAGGGCTAAAGAACAATACAAGAAAGGAGCAGATCAACATCGGAAGGAAGCCCCTCACTATCAAGTAGGGGATCAAGTCTGGTTATCCACCAAATATCTATCTCTAAAAGGGCCACGCACATTCAACCCAAGATACCTTGGTCCCTATTCCATCACTACCATAGTAAACCCAGTAGCGGTCAAGTTGGACTTGCCCCCGCACATGAAGATACATCCGGTCTTCCACGTCTCTCTATTAAAACCCGTGCAACCTCAAACCCGACTAAACAAATCTCCAAAACCTATCCTAGTGGATGGAGAACTCGAGTTTGAAGTCAAAAGCATTCTGGACTCCAAGATCTCCAAATCTAAACTATTCTACCTAATTGACTGGAAAGGCTACGGCCCCCAAGAGAGATCCTGGGAACCTGCTGAATATGTCCACGCTCCTCGCCTAATCAAAAGATTTCACCGAACATTTCCTGACAAGCCAAAACCCCCGGAGAAGCCCGGTTTGGGAGGGGCCTTGAGGGGGGGTACTGTCATGATCTCTGCTTCCAAAAGGTCAGGGTTTTCCCAACTCCCTTGGAAGCAGATCCATAACCCAGGTTCTGAGTGCCAACCAGTCCCAATTGGGACCTTTTGGACCCAGTCCTGGCGCCAGTGGCACCAGGCTCATAAATATGCCCAGTCCCAGCGCTGGAAGCGCCGGGCTCATAATGCTTGGGTGGACTTACCTGCAGCAGACCATGCTGCTTACTTGCCTGCCAGTTGAGCCTCTGATCCTCTTCTGTTTGGAACTACTTTTCCTGTTGGGTGGGGCTGGAGCCACTCCCTAGATTTAGAACACTGGAACTCTTCTGGAAGGCAGGAACTCTTTTCTTACCAGGAACTCTTTTCTTACTTAGGCGTGGCTGTGGAAGGAGACACCTAAGCACTACAGGAGGCTATTTAAACCACACCCGGTGGATGAATCTTGCTTTGCGTTATTCTGCACCCTCTGCAGCAGGACGCTCATCGTGTCTTCTGCATCCAGTCCTGGGCCTAAGGAAAAAGGCTTACCATCCTGAATCCAGTCTTCAGCAACACCTATAAAGACAAGAAAGAACAGGTTAGCATTCCGGCATCTGAAAGGCAAAGGCTTACCTACTCTTCGTGCGCGCCGGAGGTCTTCATACTGCATTCCGGCATCTGAAAGACAAAAGCTTACCAACTCTTCGCACGCTCCGGAGGCCTTCGGCGCTGCATCCGCATCTGAAAGACAAAACAAGGTGCGTTTAAAGACATTGGGGAACTTTAATACTCACGTGCCATTACTCCTTTCCACATCTAATCCAGTGGGTATTCCGGCACCCTGCAGCCGCTCCGAACTCGTACCTGCAAAATAAAAAGACAGTTAGAGCGCATCGTGAAACAGGCAACAAGCGCTTACTCACGTGCTTCCAGGCGCTTCTATTCATCACACGGGCTCCATCTTCAACTCACTTCATCCCGCCATCCGCCATCGCCGGAACCCTTCAAAACAAGAGACATCATTACTAAAGACTTTAAAAAGACATTTGAATGACTCGAAACTTACCGTTCGTGCAGTAAACGACGGACAGCAGTCCTCTGAAGTCAAGAGGCCTGTGCTACCTATCCAGTGAAGAAACTGGCTACAGCACCCTGCCCCGAGGCAGATGGAGAGCTTGGCATTCACTTACCTAAGGTGAGAGCGTTAACCTTTGGGGGTCTACAGGAGAGGAGAAGAGGAAAGAGATAGGGACACCCCAATAACCCCAGTTCATTAACCCCATATTTTCTATCTGCAGACATCTTACTCTACACGTCAGGCATACAGTGCACAGAGGTCCAACCCAAAGAGCCAACCGGGTGCTACACATCACCTTTGAAGATACGGTAGTCGCCCAGTCAAGACCGGCGCCTCTGCGAGAATCAGGTGAGCGTTACAGTTTCATACTAATTCTGTGGAATTTTTAGGATACATTGTTTCTCCCAAGGGATTGGAGATGAATCCGAACAAAGTTCAAGCCATCACGGATTGGCCAGCACCAACGAAAGTAAAAGAAATTCAAAGCTTTTTAGGTTTTGCAAATTTTTACAGAAGATTTATTGAAGGATTTTCTCGGTTGATTACTCCCATAACAAAACTCTTAAAGAAAGGTGTCAAATTTGTGTGGTCGACAGAGGCAGAGGAGGCATTTCAAGAATTAAAGAAAAGGTTCAGTTCGGCCCCTATTTTAATTCATCCAGATCCATCTCAGCCTTTTTATGTAGAAGCGGATGCATCGAATCTTGCCATGGGGGCTGTTCTTTCTCAGAGACATCGAGAGACAGGACAACTTCATCCAGTGGCTTACTATTCTAAAAAAATTTCTATGGCAGAACAAAATTATACCATCTCAGATCGAGAATTATTGGCAATCAAGTTCGCTTTTGAAGAGTGGAGGCATTTTTTAAAAGGAGCAAGACATACTGTGACTGTGTTAACAGACCATAGAAATCTGCTTTTTTTGAAATCAGCTAAGACTCTCACACCAAGGCAGCTAAGATGGTCATTGTTCTTTGCTGATTATGATTTTGTAGTGACATTTAAACCAGGTAGGCTTAATGGAAAGGCTGATGCTTTATCACGTCAATTTCCTGGAAGTGAGATGGAATCAGAAAAGGAGAGGATATCCATTATCGATCCATGCTGTTTTATTTCTGCCGGAATACAGAAAATTGAGGATGTTAAGGAAGAAGTTTGAAAGTCCATGTCAATTGCACAAATGGAGGAATGGGTTCGAAAGGATCCGGTTCGAAAAATTGAAAAAGGATTGCCGTTTTTTGAAAATAAACTTTACTTACCTATTTTGGAATTGCGAGAGAGAGTAATAAGAGACTGTCATGAATCTATGCTGTCCGGACACCCAGGTTTTAGAAAGACGCTGGAATTGGTCAGGAGAAGCTTCTGGTGGGAAAAAATGCGTCAGGACATCTTAAATTTTGTAAAAACCTGTGCTATTTGCGCTCAAATGAAGAATCAAACCGGAAAACCAGTCGGGTTGTTGGAGCCGTTGCCTATTCCACCACGTCCTTGGCATACAATCTCCCTGGACTTCATTACAGATCTTCCTTGTGACAAGGGTTGTACATCTATTCTAGTTGTGGTGGACCTCTTGTCAAAAGAGGCTCACTTTGTTCCAATGGAGGGAGAGGTTACTGCAGACGTTTTGGCCAAAGTCTTTTTGCGAGAAATAGTTAGACTGCATGGTCTTCCTAATCAAATTATCTCAGATAGAGGTCCTCAATTCATTTCTAGATTTTGGAGGGTTTTTTGTAAGGATTTGGGTGTGGAAGTCAGTTTATCATCAGGTTATCATCCCGAGACCAATGGACAAGTAGAAAGGGTAAATCAAGAACTGGAGAAATATCTGAGGTGTTATCTACAGGCAGGGGAAGAATGGGTGGATTTGATTTGGCTTGCCGAATTTGCTTATAATAATTGTGCTAAAGATTCAACTAACATGTCTCCGTTTTACCTTGGAAGAGGTTTTCACCCACGGTTTTTAAGTTTTGAAATTACTGAAGAGTCAGAGAATCCTGGAGTTGAGGTTCGATTAAAAACTATGAGAAAGAATTTGGAAAGAGCAAAAAGGGTACTTTTCGATAGTAAACAGAAGTACAAAAGATTTGCAGATCAAAAAAGGAGGTTGGGTCCTAAATATGAGGTTGGTGACTTGGTTTGGCTTTCGACTAGACATTTGAGAATTAAGGGCAAAAACAAATTTACTCCACGTTTTGTAGGTCCATTTAAAGTAGAAAAGGTGATCAATCCAGTGTCAGTACGGTTAAAATTACCTACTTCCTTGAAAATTCATCCCACCTTTCACATTAGTCTATTAAAACCTGTTATTCAGGGGACTAGAGTTGTACATCCACCTTCACCAGTTCAGTTAGAGAATTCATCTGAAGAGTTTGTAGTGAAAAGAATTGTAGATTCCAGGAGGTTAAGAGGGAAACTACAATATTTAATAGACTGGGAAGGTTTCGGACCTGAGGAACGTACATGGGAGGATGAGGTGAATGTGCATGCACCACAATTAGTCGCAAAATTTCATAGAAAGTATCCTTCTAAAGTTGGCCCTGGGACAGGGCATTAAGGGGGGGTACTGTCAGGTTTCGTGGGATTTGGATGAATGAGGTGAAATGAGGATATGATTAACATAAAGTATGGTTTGGGCCTTAACTTTCTGTGCAGAGTGTGGAGAGCTTCCCAAGTCAAAATGGAGAATTCCAAAAGGATCAGTGATTGGCCAGAAGTAAAAGAAAGGCATTGTTGGAACATTCTAAACCGCCTTTCATTGTCAGAAGCCCAGCTGGAAGGTCTTATGTTTGAAGCTCTTAAATTTTAGAAAACTTTAGTTAGGCCCTTGTGCCTAATATTAGTTATTTGGACCAGGAAAGTGTTGGAGATTTAAAAAGAAACTTAGAAAACGTTCCGGTGAAAGAAAGAAGCAAGCTAAGTGATTTTATTATCTTTTATGGAATTTTATGATTATCAAGCAGGAGTTAAATATCAAAACTATTAATTAACTTGTTCCTGTTTTTCTTAGTTTTTGTTTATATAGTAGTTCTTTTTGTTCTTTCAAGAATTTATTTTTGAACTTCTAGAACTGTATTTAAATTAATTGAACTGCGTCACAATTTTTTTTGCACCTGGCAAATTGGAGTGTGGAGGTCTGTTATTCATTTTAGCGTCGTGTGTTTTTTCGGCCGTATAGAAGTTTATTGAGCACTGTACCTTTTGTCGGTAACAGTGCTTTTCTTAGCGTCGGACTAGCGTTAGAAATCTTACACTGTCTGCGCAAGTGACAGTGTGGTAGCCACGCGACTCCGAGGCGTTATGTTTAATTTACTAACATTCTAACCTGGCGCGTGATCTTCACTGGGCTGCCTCTTCAAGGATTAGTCTCCGGAACTGAGGAATTTCTCCTTTCATGTTTGAGCAATTCATATTAAGAAGAGTGGAAGACTATTCCTTTACGCATGCGCCCAAGCCAGTTTCATTTTTGAACTCAATTCCTTGTTCATGTGCGTTTCCATTTTAGAAGGAGTAAACAATATCTTCACGCATGCGCATATTCTGGTAAAAGGAACGCTTCTTTTACGAGCGATCTTCTTTGCAAGCAAAAGATCCAATTAATGAACACTTTTACACATTCAGAAAACAAACAATTTTAAATTGAATAGTTAGAGTGTCATTCTTGGAATTTGTGTTGAAGCTAGACACCAATACAAACTACATGTATAATATTTCCAGCGGGTTGTTTGGGTAAAAGACAGTTGAACTGCTTGAAGACAAACTCATTAAACTGAGAGAGATTAGCAGTTTTCTTTTGCAAAACCGAATTGAAGAAATCAGTAAGAGCATCTAAGACTCTATTTTTATGTTTTCTTCAGTAGAATTCATACACGTCCTCTACGTTATTCACAGAGGATAATCAGGTATGGTGGCGTGTTTATTTACTTAAATTTATAAAGAGAAGTCAGAGCCAAGGAATTCAAAGGTTAGTGACTAAAGTGAATTGTTGTTATTTTCACCAACAGGTTGGCAGATAAAGAAGCTGAGCAAAACCTGAAGTTTATTATTTTGTCCCATTTTCCCCCTTTCCCTTAGGGGTGCTCTCAACTGAACTGTTTGATACCAGTTAAGAGGTTAGCATCCAAAGGGGACTGCGGGGGTTCAGCAGCTTCCGGGGACAACATCAGATTTGAGAAAGCCTGACACCTCCAAAGGAATACATTGGTCCATTGTTTCCTTTGGGCCCATAGACTTAACATTGGGACTTTCTAAGGCCTGTGTATCTTTTGAAAAGTCCAGTTGGGAAAGGTGTGAACATTTTATGGTCCTATCAGACCACTTTCTGTATTTGTATCCATGTTCTGCAAAGGTGTTTTAAATGTTTACTTGCATGTATAGTTTGTAGGTAATTCCAATGCACAGTTTCTTATATGCATAATACAATTCTACAGATCTATTGTGTGGATCTTTTCTTATTGTGTCATAATCTACTGTACCTTTAAACCAATTCACATCTTCCTTTTGTTCCTGGGGCCTTCTGTATGTTTAGGGTTCTGGGGTGTTCTGGTGGTTTAGAATAGTCTGTGTTTCTTTGGAGCTTGTAAGGGTCTTTATCTCATGGATGGCATTTAATTTATTTTCTCAAAACAACCCTGTTCACAGAACTTCCATGCATCCAATACCTCTGCTCACCTGGTCTTCTTTCACCCCTAGTTTTATGTTTGGGGAGTCAAAGATGAGTTGCTTCGGTTACATTGCAGGTTCTCAATTTATTTTGCTATTGTCTGAAGAATTACCTAATTAGGACTGCGTGTAACGAGTTAGTATTATTAGAAAGTGCATTTTTATAGGATAAATTCATGATTTTGCTAGGACAATTGTTCAATGAGCAGCTCGAAGGATTATGCCAATGCAGAGGAAATCAGTGAATCAGGTCACGATTGGCACCGTTAATGGCTGTAATGTGGTTTCCTTTGATACTGTCCCATATTACACATCATCAGGTTGGGGTTCCTATGGAAGCTGGAAATACCAAACCACAACAAAAGATGTGTGATGGTAGCAGTGCCTGCCACAAAATAGCAGACTGCTTGCTACACATCCAGGAAAAGATGACAGTGACCCATTGCATATGGACTCATTGCATCAAATACAGAGATCATACAGTTTCTTTTCTCATAGTCGCTCACACCCCTAGCCTAAGAAGCATGCCCGTAAGCTAGGAATATTATTTGGCAAGTTGTTCTAAAATGCAGTATGTGAGTACTCCTACCAAAGTATCCTACACACCACGCAGGCTCCTGTGGGAATCCCTATCAAACATGCAGCCTCCTCTTTGATTTGAAATTCTCAGAATTCATCTTTAATTCCCTTCATTGGCTGCCAGTAAAGCAAAAAATGGATTTGATGGTCCACTGTCTTGCCCACGCGGCCTTCCTCGGCTCAGCACGAGGATACTCAACAAAGCATTACCAAGCCAACCAAACACCTAAGTTAGGCTTCCTTAATATGGTTGGTAACAAACCCATCCAAACATAGTATTTTTGGTGATAGACCTCTCCACTCTTATGCCCCCTGCCTATGAACCACCAAAATTGGAATCCAACTGGGTGAGGTTCCACAGTGAACTTAAAGTACTGAATAGGTTTTATATGTTATTTACCCCATGCAATACATTCTATGTACCCCACGCCATGAATCTCCCATGGGATTCCTTCTCATAATAAGGTGGTCTTTTAAAAATAGAATGTATATAAAATAGCACGGTTTCCCAATGTCCGTTTTCTGAATTGTAGACAGCTAATATGTTCTATAGTGATTCTTTTGATAACTGCAAGGGCATGTTTAGCAGACAGGATAGCATTCCATGAACTGTAATTCAAGCTTCCATGCCAAGTCTTTGTCTTATGTTATTGTGTTGTATGTTGTGAATTGAATGCCAGCTAAAGAATGTATGTTAATGATGTTCTTAGAACCTTGTTTGATTAATGTTTGTTCATTCACATTGATGCCTGTAATAGGTTAAAAAGGCATAAAAAAGCATATTCACTTTTGTTTTTTTGTATCTTTTTTATTTACCATAGTCTGAAAATGAGAGGAATTACCATATATTCTATCAGCTTTGTGCATGTGCTTCGCTACAAGAATTTAAGAATCTTCACCTAGGTAGGTTTTGTGATTTATAGGTATCTGCTTATTAATTTATGATGTAATGTGCAACTTTTAAAATGACTTACTTTTCATATGCAGTGAATGCCAATCAATTTAATTATACCAAACTGGGTGGCAACATAAATATTGAAGGGGTCGACGACAAAGCTGATATGAAAGAAACTCAAAAGACTTTTAGACTTCTAGGTAAGTTTGTAAAACATTTAGTACATGTTGCAAAATGTTATATTGCATTTGATGCCAGTGTTTGAATTCTCATAGCAACAAGTAATGTTTAAAAAGTTGTAATTACAATTTGGCCACTACTGTTCAAGATAGCACAGCTACAATAAGGATTTCGGAAACAGGGTATGAATCAAAGTTCGTTTTGTTTTGCTGCATATTGCTATGGGATACCATGCTTGCTGACACACTCAAGCAAATGATGGTGAGTGAGAATGTTGCTCACAATAAGGGGCAGTTTAGAGGCAAGACTTACTATAACTTTGATAAATCCCAGACTCATTAAACCTTTTGTAAGGTCCTGACGTTTTGTCATCGGTACCCAGAACTTTTCAGGTCTTGGTAAAAAAACAAATTAACACAGCTCTTCATACAGCTCAGAGTCACCCAGCTTTGGTTAATATATAGATTCCCCTTCATACACCATTTACATGTAGCAGAACTTTGCTCCTGAACTGTGGTTCCGGAAGGATGTGGCCATCCACATCCTGGACAACAAAAAGGGCTAGTCCAGGACATGGATGAACACATCCTTGGCATTTCAGTGTTTAATACCCAATAGATCATGTTCTTATTAGCCAAGTGGAGCCTAGGTTTCGGGTCTTGTACCTGGTGCAAAATGGTAGAAATTATTAAGTCTAAATAATATAAATTTACAGGAATATAAATCTGACTTACCATTTGAACAATGTTTGGAAGATTTAGCAAAGTTTCTGTATTTTCTTAGGTGTTGAGCATAATTGTAATACTTTGTAAGGCCATTGCTGCCAATCCGCACTCTGAAACCCATGTGCAGACAGCAGGCCCCAGTCTTCCAACCATGTTGGTGCACATATCCATTACACATTTAAGTGCTGGGCATGCACCAACCCTCAGATGTGCCTAGAGTAGACATGTTCAACCCGCCACTTACCTTTGTGAACTAAAGGACCTTTGTACAGGCACCGGTGACCGCAGGATACCACAAGCAGTATGCTCACCCATCTTATGGCCACAAGTGTTTGTAAGTCAAGGTCATAGTCTTTCATTTGCACATTCTTGCACTTGGATACAGAGGGATAAACTGCTGCATCTGTTTGCCCATTTGGACTCGATGCAAAGATCTTTTTACACTAAATATCCATGTTCCTTTGGCTTTTCCCAGTCATTATCAACCTTACTTTCCTTATATGTTATGATTGTGCTAGACTCGTAACCCAAGAACCAATAACATTCATGGGCCAGATCAAGGCTACGCAGTTATGCACTACGCAATCAGACAAAGAAGGCACCTGCCTGCTAACTCTACGCACCTGGTAATGTAAGCGCGGAACTAGATACCGGGGGCCGTCTTGCAGTTAATCTGCTAATCACACCTACCATCATATGAATATAGCAGAACTACCCACCAGCAATCTATCTAGCAGAACCAACAACCCACGCACTAATAGCACTTACAAACTTGATCACTGCCCTGCAAATATGCACCACGCTATCAAAGCAGCAAATGGTCTTGCTTGCTAATCCTACATACCTAGAAATCCATGTGGAGAATTATAAAGCAAGGAACATGCTACACGTATGCTTAGCTAACCACAACTTTCGGAGAATATCTTACCAGAGATTCTATCTAGCAATTTGCCGACCGTGGACGCTGCCAGCACCTATGCAATAACAAGTGGAGTTTCTGTGACAGAGCTGCCTGTCACTACCCATCAATCTTTGCCAAAATGATCTGACCCGTCAAGAAACAAGGAGCTACCATGCCCACGACATGCACTGGAAGCTGAACAGGAACAAGGTTCCCCTGGAACACACACAGACACTCAAGCACACCACTATGCCTACACTTGCCTCTTCACCAACAAACAACAAAACGCAGCTACACCCCTCAAATAATTTGGCCTAGCTGTACATACTGACACACTTCCACATTCGCCACACCAGTCTTTAGAATGCATCTGCACCCTTCACAATTTCAGCTGAGCTGCACACCTAATCTTACTCTCAAGCAATCCAGCACCGCCAGAATGCAGACAGCATTGTCCATTGGTGTTGCTGCACACATTCTACTGACCTTACACAACCACCGCGTTACACCTAGCTGTAGTATGAAACTACAGACCACTGATTGCACTCTGGCTGCACACATACCGAGTGAACCCAAGCATGTTGTTCCACACTACTCTCTCTACTGACCTGCTCTGCAGTCGCCGAGGGCGTTCAACCCACAGCGCTTTTAACTCATAACAATGGTAAAAGGTGCTATACAAATGCAAAATAACATAACATAATATGTTATCAATAATTGTTTCACTAAGGTAGCTATTGTCATAAAGTCTTCTTAGGGTAGAGGGTGTGGTGGCCACAAATACCAGGCACTGCCACCTGTTACATAATGCTGACACGGGGGGAGCACTGCAGGGAAGATATCCCGGCCAACCTCACCTTCCCCCAACCTCTTGGTATGGGCTTGTCACATTGAACAGGAGCATGCCCATTTTCATCTGAGAGGCCCCAAGCCTGAGTAATACATTTAAAACACAAGCACCTCTCTGGTAGAACCATTCCCAAAAATCGTCCCAGAAAGGAGTTAAGGGACCCCATCACATTTTTTTTTTAAAACTTCTTTTTGTTGTTTCATTAACAAAGAAAAACAAGTATGGTTCAACAATGAAATAAGCCCCCCGCCTCCAAGCCCCCGTCACAGCCCCAGTAGTCCTCCCCTCCATCCATTTCCCAACCGATCTTTCAGTTGAAGATGTCCAACAGTTTAAGTCTTTGGGGGCACCATTGTTCCCTGAATTCCCCTTTCAAGTATTCCAAGGATTCCCTCCAATCTGCATAAAAGATTTCCAGTTTGTTGTCGGCAGCGTATGTTGCCCATTCCAATGAGACAATGTCCCACATTTTCCTCAGCCATTACTGCTCTATAGGGACCGTAGGGCCTTTCCACTTCTGCACGATGAGGGACATTGCAGCCAATGTAAATATCACTTTCGCCTTGGTGCGCCCCCGCCTTTCCACCTCGTTCTCCCGCCCGCTTATCCCCAATAAGATCTCCCGGGGATCCTGATGAGCTCCCTCTCCCAGAGCCTGAGCAAGCGCCCGCATGATTACTCTCCAAAACGGTTGTATAATGGGGCAATCCCACCATACGTGCGTGGCCGTGCCTATTTCCCCTCCAGCACTCCCCTGAGGTAGCAGGATACATAGCGTGGAGTCGGGCAGGAGTGTAATGCCATCCATACATATATTTGTACCAGCTTTCCCGCAGCTGGATCGCTTTTGCGACCTTAGGGATCTGTCACCACAGTCTCTCCCAGTCCTTCTGCTCCATTCGAACCCCAGAGTACCGCCCCCAGTCCTCCATGTAGGCCCAACTGACACTCGGGCGGGTTCTCTCTAACTGCTTGTACAAATCTGAAATTAACCCCCTAGAACCCTCATGGGTTGTTAGAAACCTTTCAAAGTGGGTTAAATCTCTAGTCGTGGCCCTCCTAACCTCCAGAGACATAACCCAATGCCTAATTTGGAAATACCAAAGCCTCTTCCGCTCCCCCAGACCGAACTCCCGTTTGCATTCCTCAAATGTTTTCACCCCCTCCCCAGTGACCATGTCCTTCAAACTTCTACACCCCCTCTGCTCCCATGCTAGGAATGCCCCCCTCTCCAGTCCCAGTGAGATGTCCCCATTATTAAAAAGAGGAGTGAACGGCGAAGGGAAAGTTGTGATCCCCCGCTTCTCTACTGCCTGATCCCAACTGTCAACCACACTTTTAGTGATGGCACTCAAATAAAGGTGGGGAGGTCTCAGCCCACGTGGGAGCCACATAACCTCCCCTAGATGGTGTCGGGCAACTCCCCTATCCATCTTCACCCAATGCTTCAGATAATCCTTCGAAAACCACTCCTTGATTACCCTAAACTGTGACGCTTCAACGTAGCGGCGAAAGTCGGGGAAAGCAAGACCCCCCTCTCCCTAGATGCCATAAGTAACTGCCTGGACAGACGCAATCTCTTCCCACCCCAAACAAATTCTCTGGTCAACCGGTCCAGGCTCCTGAAGAAACTTTCGGACACCCTCAAGGGGATAGCCTGAAAAAGATAAAGTACTCGAGGGAGGATCACCATTCTAAGGACTGCCCCCCTACCCAACCAGCAGATGGGCAGGGCTCCCCATTTCCGTAAATCTTTTTTTTTTTTTTTAAACTTCCGTTTTTATTGGCATTTTAAATTTTACAAACAGGCAAAACAAAGAAAAAGAACAGTGGATCCCCCTCCCTCCCCACCCCTGGATCCCCCCCCTTCCCCGTGTCCAGTTCAATGTGTTCATCTAGGGAGACTCACGGGGATGCCGCCGTCTCCCTTGTCGCAGAGTTGTTGCGATGCATAACCACTACATCAGTTGGCTGGCTCCTGCCATTCCCCAGGTCCTGGGGCCCCAAGTTTGGTTGACCTTCAAAAGGGAGTCCATCCCCTCGTCTCCAGGGTGGGGGGTCTCTCGAAGGGTTCAGTGCACATCCCATCCCCAGGATTGCTGGACACCCGACCAGTCCGTGAGGAATGAGCTAGTTTTGTTATTTACCATGGCCGTCAATTTGTCCATCAAAAACATATTTTTGACCTTTTTCAGCCAGTCCTCCTTCGAGGGAGCCTCCGGGCTTTTCCATTTTTGGGCCAGAGCCACTCTTCCAGCCCTTAACATAGTTTCCCACATCCTAGGGTATCGATGCACCTCTGTGTCCTCTGGGGGGAGGCCCAACAGCATCGTCAGGGGATTAAGTGGTATACGGACCTCAGTCACTTCCTCCATCCAATCCCTCACTTGCTCCCAATATGTTTGGACCTTCGCACAGTGCCACCACATGTGGCCTCTGGTCCCAGTCTCCCCACACCCTCTCGGGCACCTTGGTGACACTCCCGGGAACATCTTGGATAGTTTTGCGGGGTCTCTGTGCCATCCCTGCAGTATCTTAAAATTATGTTCCATGTCAGCGGTGAAAAGATTTCCATGAAATACAATTTTAAATATCCTGGCCCAATCATCCTCAGAGATTTCGGCACCTGCCAGACCTTCCCAGAACAAGCGAAAACTCCTCCTGCCCTGAAGGTTGTACGAGTTAAGGACCCTGTACAAACTTGAAACCGCCCCTTTCCTGGAGGCCGCCAAATCGAGGAGCTTCTCAAAGGGGGTCAACTGTCTTCGCAGATTGGTGCCCCAAGATGGGTCACAGAGGATGCCCTTCAGGCGAAGGTATTCGAAGATAGATATTGAGTCACGACCCAGTGCCTCCCTGAGCTCCTCATAAGGTAAGAATTCACCGTCCCTGAACATTTGCCCCACCCATTCCATCCCCCTATCTGACCAGATCTGGGAGTGTCTGAACCCTCTTCCTCCCAGGTTGATGGGGTGTCCCCAGAGGGATGACATTGGAGACGGCCATGTGGTGAGGTGAGCGGTCTGAGGGCCTTCCTTCCAAATGTCCCATAGAACTCCCAGGGTCGGGTGAGCCCGTAGACGCCCTGGTATTTCCCTGCGAGGCGTCCACAGGAGGTCACGGACTTTGTGGGGATGGGCGTCCATGTCCTCCAGGTAGGACCAGTACGTTCTCAGCCCCTCCTTCATGTGCTCCAGGAAGACACGCAGTTGGGCAGCACAGAAGTAGAGATGAAAGTCTGGCAGCCCAAATCCCCCCTCCTCCCTTGGTAGGGTCAGGACGGCCCTCCCAATTCTCGGGGTTTTGCCTTGCCACACGAAGTCACGGACCCCCGATTGTAGGTCTTTGAAGTTCTGTGCCGGGACCCTGGTCGGGAGAGCTGTGAATAGGTACAGGAGTCGTGGCAGGACATTCATTTTGACAGCCGTCATTCGGCCATACCACGAGAGAATCATTTTACCCCATCTCCTCAAATCCGCGGTGATCTCTGCAATCATGGGACCGTAGTTGGCGGGGCCCAGATTCGACATATCTCTGGGGAGGAGAACCCCCAAGTACCGTATAGCGACCTTCTCCACCTTGATCCCCTGGAACCTATTCTGGGGGTCGAGCACCGGGTCTATTCTTCGCATCGGGAGCAGGACTGATTTTGCAGTATTTATTTTTAGGCCCGAGAATCGACCAAATGCTGACACCAGGGCCAGGAGGGGGGGGAGGGAAGAACCCGGATCCACTAGGTAGGCCAAAATGTCATCCGCAAACAGGGAAAGCTTAAATTCTATCTCTCCCCTTCTTATTCCCTTAATGTTCGGGTGCGCTCTGACCGCAATTGCCAGGGCCTCCATGGTGAGGACATAGATCAGGGGGGAGAGTGGACACCCCTACCTTGTTCCTCGGGAGAGGGGGAATGACCCAGACAGTGTCCCGTTTACCTGAACCCTCGCTGTCAGGGCTCTATAGAGTGCAGTTACCCAGCTCATGATGTGGGTCCCAAAGCCCATTCTTTGAAGGAGAAGCTCCATATAGCGCCACTCGACCCGGTCGAAGGCCTTCTCCGAGTCCAGTGAGAGGACGCAAGCGTCCAGTTCCGATGATTGGGCAAAGTGGAGCAAGTCTAGGGTCTTGCGGATGTTATCCGAGCCCTGCCTCCCGCTTATGAAGCCCACCTGGTCCCCATGAATTAGCTTCGGCATTATGCCTTCCAGCCTTTTCCCCACCACCTTGGCCAGGATCTTCACATCTACATTTAACAATGATATGGGCCGATAGGAGGAGCATTCCGAGGGGTCCTTCCCCTCCTTGGGCAAGACTGCTATCACGGCTCCCATCATAGACTCGGGGAGTATGCCCCCGTCCAGCACTTCATTAAAGACCCTCACTAAGTATGGGACCAAAGAGGACCGGAACTTTTTGTAAAAGAAAACTGTGAAGCCATCTTCCCCGGGGGAGGTTCCCACCCTCATCCCAGAGATCACCTTGTCCACCTCATCCTCTGTGACCGGGCCCTCTAACCCTTCTGCCATTTCCCTTGAAAGGGATGGAATCTGTATTGAGTCAAGGAAGGTTTCTATCTGGGCATCATCTCCATCAAATTCTGAGGAGTAGAGAGCTGTGTAATATTGGCGGAAAGCCTCACCGATATGGGGGGAGTCGTTGCCAAGAAGCCCCTGGGTGTCCCTTACCTCCCTCACCCTTCTATTCCTCTGGACCTCCCTCAACTTCCAGGCTAGGATCTGGTCCGCCCTATCCCCCTTCTCATAGTATTTTTGTTTAGTTAGTTGGAGGCACCTTTCTGTCTTATGTAGGAGCAGGTCTTTAAGCTGTAGCCTGCAGTCTTCGAGGGCGGCCACCTGTTCTCCCGCTAATGGGCGCCCCGGAGAGCTCGCCGGTTGGAGGCGGGATATCCTATCTCTCAGAGCCTTCTCCTGTATCCCCCTCTCCCTTTTCTTTTGGGCCCCAAGTTTTATAAGGACCCCCCTCAGGGTAGCCTTGAAGGCATCCCACAGCGTGTGAGTGGCGACCTCCCCGTTGTCATTTAGATCAAAGAACTCTGTTATGGAGTCCAAGACCTCCTGAGAGAGGGCCTCATCCTTTAACAGAGCGTTGTTGCACTTCCAGCGCCCTCTGTGTTCCCTGCACCACCCCATCGCTATTGTGACTTTAACCAAATCGTGGTCAGACCAGGGTACGGGGTCTATTCTGTAGCCTGACACATAGAGGCTGAGTGATTCCTCTACCAGGACGTAGTCTATTCGGGAGAAAGAGTTGTGTATAGCTGAGTAATAGGTGAAGGAAGGGATTCCCCCTCTGGGGAGAGGAATTGTATCAGATAGGCCCAGTTCCACGTTTACCCTCTGAAAAGATTGTGCCATAGCTTCTTCTGCAGCTCTGGGAGTAAGGGGGTCTACCCTTTTCCTATCCATAGTCGGGTCGAGGACCATGTTGAAGTCCCCCCCTACCACTAGCGGGCCTTGCACGAATAGTCTGATCCTGTCTCTCACCGTTTCCCAAAATAAGGCCTGTCCTTCGTTGGGGCCATATACTACAGCCAGAGTGAGGGGGGAGCCCCGTAGGGTGCCCCGGACCAGCAGGTATCTTCCCTCCGGGTCTTTTAGGATATCCGCCTTCTCGAACCCTGCATCTCTAGCTACCAAGATGGCCACCCCTCTCTTTTTGGTCCTATGGGAAGCGTGAAAGACCTCCTCGATTCCCCCCCCCCGCAACCGGGGCTCCTTTCCCCTTGCCCAGTGTGTTTCCTGTACAAACAGAAGGTCCAGTTTAGCCCTCCTAAACTCCCTGCAGATTAGGGATCTCTTCGATGGGGTATTCAAGCCCCGAACATTCAGGGTGCCCACCCCCAGGGCCGGCAGACCATCAGCCATTGTCTATGAATTCCATTCTAACGGATGGGTGCCTCGCAACAATTCTCATCTCTAACTCCCCATGAATTGACTTATGGACACTTTTGACGTGTTTCCCCAACTGACCCCCAAGCCCCTTCCCAAACAAACATCCCCCAACTTGTTTCCATCCCCCCACCCCCTGCCCCGGCGTCCAGCCAGATAGTTCAGCCATCACTGGCGCTTTGGCCGGACCACCAGCCTGCCCCTCTCGGCCAGGCCATCGTTGACAAGCACAATATTATGAGCCCCCCCCCCTTGATCCCCTCCCCGATTTTGCTCACCCAACTTGCTTTGCATGGGGATTCTAGTTTCCACCTCTTCTCCTATCTTTCGCCGGACTTCTCACCCTCAAGTACACCCATGTCCTCCGGGATCTCCAGAGGCCACGTTCACACTGGGACTGCCCGGCCACTGCCCCTCAGAGGCGTTCTGCTGCCCTTCATTCCTTGGGGAGGGCGTATTCATTCTCCTGAATTTCCTCGCTCCTGACTTTTTCCGTCTTTCTCTCGGCGGGTCTGGGTCTCCAGCTCCGACCCTGGCCGGCCCCCGTGGCTCCCGACGGGGCGCTGGATCCGAGACATAGTCCTGGATAGCCCCCTTGATATCTTCCTCCGAAATCAATGTCGTTCTCTGGCCCAGGTACTCGAATGTTAGGGAGAAGGGGAAGCCCCATCTGTATCGCACTCCTTTTTCCTTCAGCAACTGCGTGAGGGGGCGGCACATCCTCCGTTTGGCCAGGGTGTATGCTGAGAGGTCCTGGAAGATGGAGATCTGAGAGTTGTTGTATGTGATCTCCTGGGCCTTTCTGGAGGCCTCCAACACCCGTGTCTTCTCCAGGTAGTAATGGAACCGCACCAGAATCGACCGGGGGCCCCCTGCTCGGCCTCCTGCTCTATGTACCCGATCGAATATGAGTTCAGTAGTCATCTCTTCTTCGAAGAGGAGAGCAATTATGTTATGAACCACACGGGTCAGCTCCCTCTCTGTTTCCCCCTCCGACTCCGGGACCCCAAAGATCCTGAGGTTGTTTCTCCGCTCCCTGTTCTCGAAATCGTCCATCTGTCTTGACCTCTCCTCCTCCCTTTTTTCCAGGGCAGCTAGCCTCATGTTTACTTCTACTTCAAGGGTGGCCGCAGAAGATTGGTTGGATTCGACCTGAAGGAGTCTGTCCTCAACTTTATCGACCCGGTGGTCCATTTTTTCAAACTTTTGGGCAATGTCCGCCCGCATATCTCGGATCATCCCCGCTCCATTGCGGCCGTGGAGGGTGCTGGGGGTTCCAGATGGGCCATTCCCTCTCCGTGGGGTGGTTCTATAACGGGGGGTACCGGATCTCGGTACCGATATTTTTGCAGGTTCTGCTGCCAGTCCATTAGGTTGGCCCCCCGGGCACTCCGTCAGAAGGGTTACCTCACTTCCCAGTGGGCTCACCTCGTTGGACCGTTGGTTTCCCTCCGGCGGTGGGGCCCCACTGTCCTGCTGCGCGCCTTTATTCAGTCTTGGCGGTTGTCCCCGGGCAGGCACTCGCCCCACCAGCGTCAGGCGGGGGCCTCACTTCCCGGGTCGTCACCGCAGCGCCTCCGGTGCACCTCGATTATATTTCCAGAAGGTTGATACCCCTCTAGAGTGGGGGGGGGGTGCTATTGCCTCCGCTGGGTGGAATGCTGCTGTCTTTTCGTTAGGGGTCACTCCTGGCAAGGTATGCCGTCCCCACCCCTTCCAAGCGGTCTTTCTGGGCCTTGATTGATCCAATCGCCCCACCAGCCTCGGGCGGGGGCCCCACACCCAGGGCGGCCACCGCAGTACGTCCCGTGCACCTCGGTTTTATTTTTGTCACTCGGTATTCCCCCTCTGGAATGGGTGGGGGGTGCTTTTGCTTCTGCAGGGTGGTGTGCTGGTGTCGTTTCGTTGGGGTCCTCTCCTCCCCCCCCCCCTCCTGGGAGGTCTGGTTGCTCCTTGTGAGTTGCCCCCGGGCGGGCACACGCCCCGCCTGCCCACAGCGGGGGCCACACACCCGGGGGGATGAAAGTGGGTCCCGCCGAGCCCCTCAGGAGCCCAATGGGGTAGGGGGAGGGGCGCGTTATGCTATCACTAGGCGGCGGCCTCTGGCGTCCTGCCCACGGCCTGCGCCGGGTCCTGCTGGCGGTGGAGGGGAGCGCGGGGGGGGGGTTCAGCGGATCCGCCCCCCCTCCGTGTCTCGTACCTGTCAGGCCGCGGCTTTCCTTGGTGCTCCTGTTGTGGCGGGAGTCCCCTCACCCCGAGGCGTCCCGGCTCGCGCCTCCTGAAGGGGGAGGCGAAGGCCAGCGCCGATGGGTCCGCTCGCTCCTCCTCAGGCTGTGTTCGCGGCCTCCTGCGACGAACCCGCCACAGCCGCCGCGCTCGCGGATCTCCGTCGTTCGGCGGTCCTTGGATCCCGTTGTTTCGCCCCGCGGGGGTACTGGGGGGTCTCCACTCCGGTCGACCCGCTTGCGCTCCGTGGGGGGGTCTCGGGGGGGGCTCAGACCCCGTATCGACCCGGCCTTAGGAGGAGCTCGCAGATCAGGCTGCCATTGCCTGTGCGCCCCCTGGTGGCCTCCCCGTAAATCTTTTTTAATTGTTAGGAGAATCGGCTCGTAATTTTCTCCATACCAGCCCGCCAACGAGGGGGTTATCTTTACTCCCAAATACCGCAACCCAGACGGGCTCCACTTGAACGGGGACATCTCCCTCGTCTCCCTCGCCTCTTGCACCCCCAGAGACAAATTCATCAATTCCGAAGTTAACACGCAAGCCTGAGATTTCGCCGAAGGTGGTTAGTAGTGCCATGCATACTTTAAGGGACTCCTTCGGGTTAGTTAGTGTAAGCAACATATTGGCGAAGGCCGCTACTTTGTGTTGGCTCCCTCCAATAGGAATACCCCTAATATCTTCTGCCTGACGGAGTGCCAGAAGGAGTGGCTCCAGATAGATAGCGTAGAGTAAAGGGGAGAGGGAGGGAACACCCCTGCTTCGTACCCCTCTGAAGCCTAAAAGACTGGGACATCTCCCCATTAACCAGGATGCGTGACGTGCGGTTCTTATAATTAGCGGCGACCAGGTTTATGAAACCCTCCCCCAGTCCCATCTTCCTCATCACCTGAAATAAGAACGACCACTCCACCCGGTCAAACGCCTTTTGGGCATCAAGTGCTAAAAGGACCGCCAGAGTGGCCATCTTACAAGATTTCTCCACCAGGTGAGCGACCCTCCTTATGTTGTCGGCAGTTTGCCGTCCCATCACAAAGCCCGACTGATCTTGGTGAATTAGCGAAGGTAGGTGTTTTTCCAGGCGCCTTGCCAAGATCTTCGTGAACATTTTTGCCTCTGTGTTGATGAGGGCAATGGGATGATAGGAGGTGCATTCCTCCGGATCTTTTCCTGCTTTATGAATAAGAGTAATTTTAGACTCTTCCATCGTCAGGGTGATTCCGCCTTCGGCGCCGAATGAATTAAATAGCTGCGTTAAATGCGGGACCAAAAGATGGGAGAATGGTTTGTAGAAGGAAGCGGGATAGCCGTCGGGCCCGGGAGCCTTGTTTCGGGGAAGGGTTACTATTGTTGCCCTCACCTCGCCCTCCGAAATGGGTCAGCCCAGCTCCTCGCCCTCCTCTCTGGACAGTTGCAGGAGTGGTAAGTTCCTTAAGAACTCTTTCTGTGGGAGTGGGACTGGGTGTTGAGAAGAGTAAAGAGTTTCGTAGAACTCCACCAACCTCCCCTTTATTTCATCAACTCGGGTTAGCCTCCTACCCCCCTGATCTTTAATAGCCGTTATTACTTTCTGTTCCCTCTGACCCCTCAGGAGGCGAGCTAGAAATGAGCTTGCCTTATTGGCCTTAGCATAACATTTTTGTCGAACCCTCAACATAGCTTCTTCCGCCTTCTTGGTTCTTAGGATCCCGAGCTGGCCCTCCGCAAGCCTGTACTCCCTGTATACTTTCCTCATGGGGGTTTCCCGCATCCGGGTTCTAGCAGACTCGACCTCCCTCTTGAGCTGAGCCTCCAGACCCCTTAACGTTTTATTTCACTCTGCCTTTAATGCAATGAGTTCCCCCCTCAGAGTAGCCTTAAAGGAGTCCCATCTTGTGCTCAGACTCGTATCCGTGCAGGTGTTCCTTACAAAAAAATCCTGAATCCTGCCCACCAGTTCCTTACTTATCACAGGATCCCTCAGGAGCTCCCCCGGGAATTTCCATACCCCCGGCCTTCGCCTTCCAAGCCTCAGATTCATTTGCACAACCTTATGATCGGCTATTCCCAGAGGACCCGCCTCCACCGCCTCTACCGCTCCAATTAGACTGGCAGATACCCAAATATAATCAATACGGGACTGGGTCCTGTGAGCATCCGAAAGGAAGGTGAAACCTTGCTCGTCTCCCCGTAGCACCTGCCAAACATCCCGCAAGCCGGCCTCTTCCCACCTCTCCCTCAATAGAGGAGAAGCTACCACTCCCCCCTCCCCTTTCGTGACGGGAATGGTCCCGACTCCTATACCAAGCCAAATTAAAGTCCCCCATCAGAAACACTTGACCCCCCACGAAATTCTCCAGGACGCTCAAGGTATCCCGCAGGAACTGATCCTGGCCCACATTGGGGGCATATACCGATGCAATAGTGTAGCAGGAACCCATTATTGTCCCCCTCACCATAATATACCTTCCATTACTATCTCTGAGAATCTCTTGGAGCCTAAAATCGACCCCCCTTTCCAAAGGCTAGGGCAAAGCCCCCCTCTTCGTAGAGCCAGAAGCAAACCATATCTGCGGGAAACCCTTTAGGCGAAGCCGGCCTTGATCTTGCCGCCTTAAATGGGTTTCCTGCAATGCCAACACATCCGGCTTGTGGGATCTAGTAAATTGCTCCAGTTTCGTACGCTTGAGGGGGGAGTTAAGCCCCCTCACATTATGTGTTAGCCACTGAAAAACATCGTTTGAACATGTGGCGTCCCTTTCAACCAGCCCTTCGGGACTCCCCTGTAACACCCCGGCCAACATCCCCCCTTCCTTCCTGGTATGGGGCTCAGGCTTCCTCCCCACCCCTCGACCCCCGTTGGCCCCCATCCACTATCCACTCGAGACTTACCTCCCCCATTGTCTGCTGTGACCACCCCCCGCACTGCCCTCTCCCTTCCCACTCCACCCCAACTTGAATTGGGGACGTAGATCCGCTCCATATGATCTCCCAAACTCCCCATAGAGGGTGCCGCATGCCTGCTGTCCTGTTCTAAACCCGCGGAGCAGCCCCTCCCGGCACTCGGCCCCCCTCGTGTCCCCTCTCCCTTTGGGAGAACCCCTCCCCATACGAACACGCTGCCATCTGAACCCCGCTGGCAGACACCCCTCAACCCCCCACCCCTCCCCCCGCCCTCCGGACCCCAACTTGGAGGGCGGTCCGAAACCCCCCTCTCCCCTCCCTGGACTCACTTGTCCTTGCGTGTTCCAAGAAGTGCACTACCGCCCCCCCTCCCAGATCAGTAAACAGCCTATTCCCCACCACCCTCGTTTTAGAAGCTGCCCGTACTCGACGCTGCAAAATTATCCCAAGCCAGGTTCTTTGTGTCCTCAGTGTCCTTAGGGCCTGATAAGTCAAGGGGGAACTTGCGCTGCACCTGCTCTTACCAGGGTCCCCCCTCCTCTGAACCCGTCATCATCCAGGGGACTGACTCCACTGTGAGGCACCCGCTCGAGGGCCTTACCAAGTCCAGGCTGGCCAGGGGCCCAACGACCAGCCCCTCCGGCACCCCGACTCCTGAGGCTGAGCCGTGTTCACCACAGCGCCGCTGCGCTGACCCTCCTCCCTCCACGGGCAGGCTCTGCTGTCTCTTCCTCACACCCCGGGCCGGGGGTGACCCGTGCCGAAAAACACCTTGTCGCCCGGGCCCGCCCGTTCCAGGCGGCGGGGCCTGGTGGACCAACAGGAAGAAAGCCTTCCTCTCGCCTCCCGCGGCGCACCCGCTCCTCACCTACACGGGGGGTCACCACGCCCAAGGCACAGCCCTCCGGCTCCTCCGCTCCCCGATCCCGGATTGCCGGGGATCAGAGCCTCCACCGCTGGCGGGGCTGTCCGGGCTCCAGGAGGCGCCAATCCGGAGGACCGCTCAAGTCTCCTCTCCGCAGGCTGCATCTGTCCCCGGGGGGCTCCGAGCCGCCCCGCACTGCAACGGCTGCTGTCGTGTCCCCGGGGCGGCCCTCCGAGTGGGATGTCTTCCCCAACGTCCTTAGCACTGCTGGTCGGGCAGAGGGTGCTCGTCACCGCGGCCAAGCAGCACTCTCCTGCATCGGCCAACAGGACAGCCGGCACCGCACACAAACTGGGGCCGCGGCACCTAGGAACATTAGCCGCTTGGCCCCATCACCAGCCCCCAACTTCCACAGCTGCCTTGCGCCCCTAGTGGTGGTGGGTCCCGAACACAGGCCTCAGGGTGCGGGAGCTGCCGTCGGCACGTCTAGTCGATGCCGGCGGCCATCTTGGAATCCCCCCATCACAATTGATGTGTTTTTGCATGGCATTGCTAAGCCCAGATTGTGAAATACAGGGACCACGGAAGAAGAGTTTGCCAAGTCTAGCCCACAAAAAGAAAACTATATCAGATGCATTAGAACCTGGCAAACACATGATCCTTTGTAAATAATACTGCTCCACACATTTGTACTGCATGTGTGTGTCTATGCAACTGCGCACTAGGAAACATTTATTTGACTGTCTTGCATATGCGGCCAAGCAATGCCTCTGGTGAATACGGGTTGTGAAGCTCCTGCTGTTCGCCAAGTGGAATCCCAAAATGGCAGCTGGGTGTAAACAAAGCTTGTGCTGCATCTCCTTGGCAGTGAGGGGTGGTGCAACAAAGAAGGCATGGTTTCAGGTGCTGTCAATCCAAATCCACAGGAGCGGAGTGCTGAATCCCACAGACTGTCAGTAGATTAACACCTACTCCTTCGGCAGTTGTGATTGAGGAAGATGCTTCCGAAGAATTTCTGGTTAAAAGAATTCTGGACTCTAGAAGAGTAAGAGGAAAGCTACAGTATCTCATTGATTGGGAGGGCTTTGGTCCTGAAAAGCGCACTTGGGAGAAAGCTAGTGATGTACATGCTCCTCGTTTGGTAGAAAGATTCCATAAAAAATTTCCATTGAAGAGTGGCCCAGGGTCTGGGCGTTAGGAGGGGGGTACTGTCAGGTTGGAGTGACATATTCTTTACATACAGTATCATATACTCACTTACATTGGGTCAGGGGAGACACATATTTAGTATAGAAAGGCTTTAGGAAGTTATTATGGGTTATATTTTTTATACAGCCAGTTTTGCCCTTAACCTTCATTGCAGTCTATGGAGATTGCCCCAAGCCAAGATGGAGGTTCTCAGTCTAAATTCTGATTGGCTGGAGATTGTTTATAGGGAGGACAATGAACATTCTAAACTGCCTTTCATCGTCCTTTCCCAGCTGAGAGGTCGTGTGCCTTGTTGCTCCTGCTAAACTTTGTCAAGGGTGACAAGTTTCTAGCGGTTGAGCGGAAGATCTGAAAGTATAACAGGAGTCATGTTTGGAGTTTGGTGGAGACACAGGACAGGAGTCAGAAACTTCCATTTATTCTGAGAAAAGAAGTTTTCAAGTCTTATTCAAGATAAGTGACTTTCCAGATTTGTTGAACTTGTAAAAAGGTTATATTTATCTAAGGGATTGAAATCAAATCTGTATCTAAAAGGATTGAAGCGCGTACGTTTGTTTTTATCGCTACATGTCAAATCAAACTAGCACGAGAGTTTTTTGTCCGTTACTTTTCGCCCGCGCGTGTGTCTCTGCGCGTGAGAGTGAAGCGCGAGCGTGTACTTTGGACTCGCGTTTACTGTTTGTTTACGCAAGGGTTTTTTTCCGCGTGATAATATAAGCGCGTTTGTATGTTGCGCGTGTACGTATTTATTCGTGAGTTAGACATTAGCGCGAGTGCGTTTTACCCGCGAATTGAGTCGTCAGCGCGTGTGCGTGTTTCCCGCGACTTGGAGGAAAGCGCGTGTAATTTTTATCGCGTCTTGGATTTCAGCGTGAGTGCGTTTTACCCGCGAATTGAATCGTCAGCGCGTGTTTCCCGCGACTTGGAGGAAAGCGTGTGAAATTTATATCGTATCTTGGACTTTAGCGCGAGTGCGTTTTTACGCGTGTGCGTATTTCCCGCGATTTGGAGAAAAAGCGCGTGATTTTTTCTTCCCGCGGTTTCTGGCTTTCCACGTGAAGATTCCAGCGCAAGTTAAATTCGTTCCTGAGAAAAAAGACTCTCTACAAAGAAAATATTAAAAACAAATACAAGAACTTAAAAGAACTTCATAAATCTTACTTGAAGACCTTGTTCAAGAATCTTTGATTTGAGCAGACTAACTACAAAGTTAATTTACATTCATGGACCTACTGAGAAGGCTGAATTATCTATAAGATTTTTGGTCCACAAGTAAGGAAGTCTTGTCTGCTTTTCACTTCTCTGGGCATTCTGAAGAGAAGAACCAGGTATGGTTTTTAAACTATTTTGATTAAGGATTTAGAGTTTAAGGTTAGTATAGTAACCCATGAGTAATGAGGTATATTGCATGTTTATGTTTTAACTACAGGTGAAAAACCAGCGAGTTGATAGCTTCCAGCCTGGTGTTTGTTTCTTTGTCCCTTCCCCTTTTCCCCTGAAAGTGAGGTAAACTGAGCAGTTATATTTATGTCAGCTCAGAGTGCCACATTTTGGGTGGATTGTCGGGGGTTCAGCAGCTTCTGCAGACACCAGGTTCTCAGCATGACAGTATGAAAGGCCAATTATAAAAAAAAGTGTCTGCCCGAGCTGTTATGAACCCCGACGAGACAACCATGGAGGCATTGGGAGTAATTGTTAGGGAAATGAGAGAAGAGTTACGGGTGGCTCATCAAGAGTATTCAAGTCTTTGTCAAAGAATGGATGAGTTAAATTTAAAGGTAACACAAATACAAGAAAGAGAAGGTGAAGTTTCGGAAGGTGCAGGAAACCCACCTGAGTTGGTAAGAGTAGGAGAAGAACAAGAACCTAGGCTTCCCAGGGGGGCAGAGAGAGGTTTAGGAACTTTAGTTATGCCTGTTCCTTTGGCAGCCCCAGAACGTTTCTTAGGAGATTCTAGAAAGTTTCAAATCTTTCAGACTCAGTGTGAATTGCATTTTCTAAGTCGTCCAGAGTTGTTTTCCACAGATGCTTCAAAGGTAACATTCATCTTATCATATTTATCTGGAGAAGCTTCTGCGTGGGGAAGTCTTTTGGTTAGTCAAAAGAATTTGGCTTTGAATAATTATTCCCTTTTCCAGACAGAATTTAAGAAAATGTTTGATAAGAGACAGTTATCTCTAGAGGTTGATGGAGAATTACTGGAACTGCGTCAGGGAGGAAAGGAGTTGATTTCTTATATCACTCAATTTAGAACTTTAATTTTAGAAAGTAAATGGCCAGAGGAGAAGAGGGCTTCCTTATTTTATAGGGGCTTAAAGGATGAGTTAAAAGATGCTCTGGCTGGAGTTTTGGAGCGGCCAAATACTTTAGATGCCTTAATTGATTTGGTGGTACAGTTGGATTTTCGTTTAACAGAAAGACGTTCTGAGCGTAGACGTACTCAGGGAGAGGTTAGGTTTCCGGGAAGAATGGATAGGCCTAAAGTTGAGGTGGTGAACAGAGAAGTGAAGTCAAAGATAATTGACCAGCAGAGCCGGGTGAGAGGTCCATTGTCCAAGGAAGAGAAGGCAAGAAGAAGGGAGAATAATTTGTGCTTATACTGTGGTAGGAGTGGTCATTTTCTTGAAACCTGTCCTTTTACCCCCAAGAAGATCTCCAAATCTTCAGGCAGAGTACAACAAGTGGCAAACACAATACAGACAGCGGTTCCTCACATAACGGTGAACGTATCCTTGATGTTTGAAAAGGTATTTTTAGGTTCTGGGCCAATTATTATTGATTCAGGAGCTACGGGTAATTTTATGGATAGAGGATTAGCTAAAACTCTAGGTGTTCCTATTGTTGCTAAGAAAGAAATGGAGCAGGTCAGAGCAGTTGATGGGACATCTGTTTCTTCAGGTCCAATCACTCATAATACAGAGTTACTTGAGATGGAGATGACTGGAGGTCATAAAGAAAATATCTCTTTTGAGTTAATTGACGCTCCAATCTTGAAAATTATTTTGGGTATGCCCTGGCTTACACTTCATAATCCCAGAATTGATTGGAGTGCAAGAATTATATCCTTAGAATCAACCTTTTGTCAGGAACATTGTCTTTCAGGAAAATCTTTTGAAGAGAAAGAAAAAGTTGTGAATTCCGTTTCATTCTCGCTTGCAGAAAGAGGGGCAATAGGTTTTGACATTGGAGCAGTTGTGGGTGAACTTCCAGCTTGTTATCAGGATTTTTGGGATGTTTTTGATGAAAAGGAAGCTGGTGAGTTGCCTCCTCATAGGCCTTTTGACTGCAAGATAGAGTTGGAGCCTGGAGCTATTTTACCAAGCAGTAGGGTTTATGCCTTAACTGAAAAAGAGAATGATTATTTGAAAGAATATTTAAAGGAAAATTTGGCTAAGGGATTTATTCGGCACTCTCAATCGCCGGCAGCCTCGCCATTGTTCTTTGTGCCTAAAGCTGATGGTTCTCTCAGAACTTGTATAGATTACAGGGCAGTAAATAGAATGACAGTGAAAAATCGGTATCCTCTCCCTCTCATTTCAGAAATGTTAAATCAAATCCAAGGTGCAACCATATTTTCTAAGTTGGATTTACATGGAGCTTATCATCTTGTAAGGGTCCAAGAGGGGGATGAGTGGAAGACGGCATTTAAAACCAGATTTGGCCTGTACGAGTACCAAGTGATGCCTTTCGGTCTTTGCAATGCCCCAGCGGCTTTTCAATTTTTTATCGATGAGGTTCTTCGGGAATTTCTTGATGTTTTTGTTATCGTCTATATTGACGACATTTTGATTTTTTCACAGAATTTGGAGAAACACAAAATTCACGTTCGACAGGTCTTGAGGAAATTGAGAGAGAATAATCTTTTCGCTAAATTGGAGAAGAGTCAGTTCCATACGGATTCGGTAGAATTTTTAGGATTTGTGATTACTCCATGTGGTCTGAAAATGAATCCAAAAAAGGTGGAAGCCGTTCGTGATTGGCCTACTCCAACTAAGGTGAAGGAGATCCAGAGCTTTTTGGGATTTGCCAATTTTTACCGAAGATTCATTGAAGGCTTCTCCAGTTTAGTAGCTCCAATTACTCAACTTTTAAGAAAAGGAGTTCCATTTGTTTGGTAAGCTAAGGCTGATGAGGCTTTTCATATTTTGAAGGAGAAATTCATTACCTCTCCTATTTTGATTCATCCTGATACTTCCAAACCATTTTTTGTAGAGGCTGATGCTTCCAATGTGACAATGGGAGCAGTGTTGTCTCAGAGGCATAATGTTACAGGACAATTGCATCCAGTGGCTTACTTTTCTAAGAGATTTTCACCTGCAGAGGAAAATTATACCATTTCAGACCGAGAGCTTCTTGCTATCAAAGCAGCATTTGAAGAATGGCGACATTTTTTAAAAGGAGCACGTCACACTGTGACTGTATTAACTGACCACCGAAATTTACTCTTTTTGAAGACAGCAAAAACTCTGACACCTCGACAACTTAGGTGGTCATTATTTTTTGCGGATTATGACTTTATAGTTACTTTTAAGCCAGGTAATCAAAATAAAAAGGCAGATGCTCTGTCATGGCAGTTTCCAGAAAGTGAGGTTAAGTCGGTTTGTGAGCCTCTTCCATTGATCACTCCAGAACGTTTTGTTCTTGCTGGGGTTGAAAAGGAGAACGAAATCTTCAAGAAAGTAAGGGAATCCATTTCTGAGACACAACTTGAAGATTGGGTTCGTTTGGATCCAGCTCGCAAAATTAAAGATGGTTTACCTTATTTAGATGACAGACTCTACTTACCATCAATTGAACTTAGAGAAAAAATGTTGAAGGAGTGTCACGAATCAGTCTTGGCAGGACATCCAGGGTATCGGAAGACTCTTGAGTTGATCAGAAGACATTTTTGGTGGGAACGAATTCGACAAGATACCCTCAATTTTGTTAAGACCTGTGAAATTTGTGCTAGATCTAAGAATCTCATCGGAAAGCCTTCTGGGTTATTGGAGCCGTTACCAGTTCCACCGCGGCCTTGGTACTCGGTGTCTTTAGATTTCATCACGGATCTTCCACAAGATAAAGGTTGTACTTCGGTATTGGTTGTAGTTGATTTACTCACCAAAGAAGCACATTTCATTCCAATGAAGGGAGAGGTTACCGCTGATAGTTTAGCTCATAGTTTCTTGCAAGAAGTGGTAAGATTACATGGAATTCCCAGTCAGGTCATCACAGATAGAGGTTCTCAATTTATTTCTAAGTTTTGGAGAGCTTTTTGTAAGAGATTGGGAGTGGAGGTATGTTTATCATCAGGTTACCATCCAGAAACCAATGGGCAGGTAGAAAGGATAAATCAGGAGTTGGAAAAATATTTGAGGTGTTATCTGCAGACAGGTGAAGAGTGGGTAGATTTGTTGTGGGTTGCAGAATTCGCATATAACAACTGTAGTTAGGATGCCACCTCTATGTCTCCGTTTTATTCGGGACATGGTTTTCATCCTCGTTTTCTTAGTATTGAGATTAATAATGATTCTAGAAACCCAGAAGTCGAAAGGAGACTAGAAGTTATGAAAAGAAATTTGGAAAAGGCAAAAGGGGTGTTGGTGGAGAGTAAACAAAAATACAAAGAGTTTGCTGGCCATAAAAGGAAGATTAGCCCTCAATATAGTGAGGGAGATTTGGTGTGGTTATCAACCAAGTTTTTGAGAATTAAAGGAAGAAATAAGTTTTGTCCTCGTTTCGTAGGACCGTTTGTTGTTGAAAAGGTGATTAATCCAGTGGCTGTTCGTCTTAAATTACCCACTCATATGAAAACTCATCCAACTTTCCATGTTAGTTTGTTAAAACCTGTGGTTAAAGGAACTAGATTAACACCTACTCCTTCGGCAGTTGTGATTGAGGAAGATGCTTCCGAAGAATTTCTGGTTAAAAGAATTCTGGACTCTAGAAGAGTAAGAGGAAAGCTACAGTATCTCATTGATTGGGAGGGCTTTGGTCCTGAAAAGCGCACTTGGGAGAAAGCTAGTGATGTACATGCTCCTCGTTTGGTAGAAAGATTCCATAAAAAGTTTCCATTGAAGAGTGGCCCAGGGTCTGGGCGTTAGGAGGGGGGTACTGTCAGGTTGGAGTGACATATTCTTTACATACAGTATCATATACTCACTTACATTGGGTCAGGGGAGACACATATTTAGTATAGAAAGGTTTTAGGAAGTTGTTATGGGTTATATTTTTTATACAGCCAATTTTGCCCTTAACCTTCATTGCAGTCTATGGAGATTGCCCCAAGCCAAGATGGAGGTTCTCAGTCTAAATTCTGATTGGCTGGAGATTGTTTATAGGGAGGACAATGAACATTCTAAACTGCCTTTCATCGTCCTTGCCCAGCTGAGAGGTCGTGTGCCTTGTTGCTCCTGCTAAACTTTGTCAAGGGTGACAAGTTTCTAGCGGTTGAGCGGAAGATCTGAAAGTATAACAGGAGTCATGTTTGGAGTTTGGTGGAGACACAGGACAGGAGTCAGAAACTTCAATTTATTCTGAGAAAAGAAGTTTTCAAGTCTTATTCAAGATAAGTGACTTTCCAGATTTGTTGAACTTGTAAAAAGGTTATATTTATCTAAGGGATTGAAATCAAATCTGTATCTAAAAGGATTGAAGCGCGTACGTTTGTTTTTATCGCTACATGTCAAATCAAACTAGCACGAGAGTTTTTTGTCCGTTACTTTTCACCCGCGCGTGTGTCTCTGCGCGTGAGAGTGAAGCGCGAGCGTGTACTTTGGACTCGCGTTTACTGTTCGTTTACGCAAGGGTTTTTTCCGCGTGATAATATAAGCGCGTTTGTATGTTGCGCGTGTACGTATTTATTCGTGAGTTAGACATTAGCGCAAGTGCGTTTTACCCGCGAATTGAGTCGTCAGCGCGTGTGCGTGTTTCCCGCGACTTGGAGGAAAGCGCGTGTAGTTTTTATCGCGTCTTGGATTTTAGCGCGAGTGCGTTTTACCCGCGAATTGAATCGTCTGCGCGTGTGCGTGTTTCCCGCGACTTGGAGGAAAGCGCGTGTAATTTTTATCGCGTCTTGGATTTCAGCGCGAGTGCGTTTTACCCGCGAATTGAATCGTCAGCGCGTGTGCGTGTTTCCCGCGACTTGGAGGAAAGCGTGTGAAATTTATATTGCGTCTTGGACTTTAGCGCGAGTGCGTTTTTATGCGTGTGCGTATTTCCCGCGATTTGGAGAAAAAGCGCGTGATTTTTTCTTCCTGCGGTTTCTGGCTTTCCACGTGAAGATTCCAGCGCAAGTTAAATTCGTTCCCGAGAAAAAAGACTCTTTACAAAGAAAATATTAAAAACAAATACAAGAACTTAAAAGAACTTCATAAATCTTACTTGAAGACCTTGTTCAAGAATCTTTGATTTGAGCAGACTAACTACAAAGTTAATTTACATTCATGGACCTACTGAGAAGGCTGAATTATCTATAAGATTTTTGGTCCACAAGTAAGGAAGTCTTGTCTGCTTTTCACTTCTCTGGGCATTCTGAAGAGAAGAACCAGGTATGGTTTTTAAACTATTTTGATTAAGGATTTAGAGTTTAAGGTTAGTATAGTAACCCATGAGTAATGAGGTATATTGCATGTTTATGTTATAACTACAGGTGAAGAACCAGCGAGTTGATAGCTTCCAGCCTGGTGTTTGTTTCTTTGTCTCTTCCCCCTTTCCACTGAAAGTGAGGTAAACTGAGCAGTTATATTTATGTCAGCTCAGAGTGCCACATTTTGGGTGGATTGTCGGGGGTTCAGCAGCTTCTGCAGACACCAGGTTCTCAGCATAGAAAGGGTTCCCGTTGACAGCTGAATAATACACAGCTGAAAATCTAAACACCCAAAGGAAAAAGGGGAAGTATATTAAAAAAAACAGATTCCAGTCTTCAAATTCCGTGGAAATCTGCAGAGGGCAAGAACACACAAAGATTTATTATTACAGCTATTTTCTAGTTTGACCCCACCAATTCCCCTCTCCCTTCCCAAATAAACCACTAGTACCTTTGTCCCCCCTCTATTTGCCTTGAGAATGACTTGGGAAGACTGGGAAGTAACTCTGAGATCGCCACCTGCCTTGTGATTCAAATCTGGAGTTTGTCCTAGAAAGTTTAGCTCTGATGTATTTCCTTATTTCCAGTCTTACCAATTTAAGAGTTTGCTAATCCCTTTTTAACTCTGTGAAATTGTCCTTGTATCCTGCTAAACTGCTAGATAATGTAATAATCTAAACTCTTAATACACAGCTGTCTTCTAGAATTCCTTATTATTTACAGACCTATTTACTTAACACTAATTGTAACTAGTGTGAAGGCATCGCGAAACAGACACAGATAATAGGTCAAGTTTTGTCTACTGTAAGGAATTCATGGTGACAACAGTAAAGACAGACACAAGTGATCACAGTTCAAGGGTGTTTATTAAACTGTATAAATAGGTGAAAAAAAAGCATAATCTAAACCTAAATCTAAAATGGAAGCAAGCTACGACCATCAAATTATAATAAGCCAGTCCTAGTGGCGTCTTGTCAAATAAATAAAAAAAACTATTGCCAAACCTTACTACTAAATTTACAAAATAGTGTGGATTAATGTTCACCAGAAGAAGAAAGCAGTGTTCACAAAACGATGAGTCAGGATGGTATAACTGGGGTCTCCCTTCCCCCGTTTTTAGCACGGGAGAAGGCCAGACTCTTGAGCACAGTACACTCATGGGCTTCTTCAACACGAGCTTACAGTTTGTTTCCAAATGATCAGTGCCCTCTGGGGCCAAGTCTCTTTTACACCAGATCTCTTGCCTAAGAGAGCCTGATGCACTACAAACAAAAAGTTCCTCTCAGTAATCTTCCTGTCGGGTGATTTCCCTTCACCCGTGCACCCCCCTCAACCGGGCTCCAATCCTTTTTGCAACGTGGACCTCCCTCAGTCGGATTCACCACAGCCTTAAGATGTCAGAACTTGTAACATTCAAGAGTCTCAATGTCTTTTTAAACAAGCGGTCATTGTGGACATCCATCAGCCGGGTTCACATTTTCCAGTTTAACACAGTTCACTTAGTTGTAACACCTTGCACGATTCATTTCCCTTAGCTTTTTCCAGCACCCAGTCAGACTTTCTCTTAGCCCCAGTCAGGCTTCACACATTCACCGTTCATATAGCATTTCCCTCAGCCGGGCGCAAATGCCCGTTTTACAGTGTCAAACTTTGGTAATGGGTTAAGGACTTTCGATTGTACAAGGGTTTTTGGCTCAACCCTTGTATGACCACCTTAACTTTATTCCGGCCTTTCCTACGGCCTCTTTTTACTATAATGTTCGCAGGCAATGGGGACCAGCTAGATCTTTCGAATGGACACCCATGTCGTGCCGGACCACTCTGCAGCTGGTCTCTCCCTGAGCTTTAAAGGTTCGCTTAGCACACAAGTTCTTTGTCCAGAGCAAGTTGCTGTCCGATTTACTATTGGTTCTCCCTCTGATTTCACCGGCTGTGCTCAGACCTCCTTGTCGTTCCTTGTCTCTGGAGTCAGTGATGGTACCTCAGAAGTAAGTGCACTGCCCTACCTCGGTTATCAGTGTGGGAGGGTCCTATGCATCACAGACATCTTTTACATCACACGTCAGCTGTAGCTTCTGGGCTTATGATTCCTTTCACTGAGGCTTCATGAGTTTGGGTCGAAAAGGGCAAGGGCACTTCCCTGCTTGTTGTCCTTTCCGGTTATGCTGCCTTTCTTCTCTGTTTGAATTGCCGTCCTGGAATAGCTGCTTTCTCGTGCGTTTGTCCTTACTCAAAGTGTACTCTCTTGCTCCGCCTTTTATCCCTGCAGGGAAGGGAAAGGGCTGTCAGGTGTGTGTAGTTATTGTCAGTTGCCTGACTCTGCCTGACCCTTGTGTTGGCACAAGTCAGGTAAAAGGCTCTGGTGGTAGTCAGTTGTCTTTCACAGTGTAAGAAAGTGTTTGTGTCGGAAAGGGGGGAGGGGAGGTGGAGCTTCTAAGTATCTTACGGGGTAGGACAGGGAAAAGGTGTTATAAGGAAGGGGTACCACGTCTCACCCGTTGGTGTCCCACTTCCACTCCCCGAAGTCCCCTCATCCAGGTGATCCTCCCCCACTGGTCCACGTCCAGGAACTGGATCCAATAGCGATGGCTGTGTCCTCGCCACAAGGGACTAGCGGGTGAGACACCTTCAAATTTCTCACACTACCAAGTTTTATTAACTCAAAATGCAGGATGGACTAAGGTCTAACTTACCCTAAGCTAAGGTGGGATTGCCCTACCTAAAGAAACTAAGGATATTCTGTGTCAGGAAGTTCAGAGCAAATGTCTATCTGTGTCCAAAACGTATACTTGCCCTCACTTCTAACTGTATACAATGTTTAGTGATGTCAGCATCAAAATGAATAGAGTTCAAAGTAAAGTGCAGAGCTTCTTTCAGCTCTTGGCTTGTAATCAGCTTCCACTTCCCCAAGTTCAAAACAGTTCACAATGCATAGGGGTACCATTTCCCACAAGTTCAAATCTTCCAGCTTTTCAAAAACAACACATTTCCTTGGGACACTTCCCAGCTCTTATGATATCGGTATTTTTCTCTAGTTCACATAGACTGTTCAGTTTCTTAACTTAAACATCACATAAAGGTGTATTGTAGTATAAACACAAGATTCTTCATGGGTGCTTTCAGTGGCTTTTACATACAGGGGTGCATTCGGTCTAGGCACAGTGATCAGACCACACGGTCCACCCATTACAGGTCACGTTACTGATAACCCCTACGGGTGGCTTTCCTTCACCATTATGCCGCTGCTTCTACTTGGCTGTGATGCTTGATTTATTTACCTGTGTCACACTCAGCAGACAATGTATCATGGATTAATTGGCCACATTGCCCTTGGTTAATTCTCCTGTGTCGCACTCTCCTGACACTATAACATGGCTGGGTTGGCCACAATACTTATTACTCTTTCTTGCCTTCTCCTGGCTCTTGCCAATGTGTATCTCCTCATAGCATACAGTGCCTTGAATTCTCCTCTTTCACTTTGGCCAATGCTTGGTTCTCATATAATGTAGTTCTCTGTATTAGGCAGATTCCCAAGCTTTCTTTCATTCAGGTTAATGTTCAAGATTGCTCAAAACTTTCCTTCACTCTGTCCGGTATTCAGAAGTGTTTCTAATTGCTTTCACTTTATTCGGCATTCAAAAGTTGTTTGCTTTCGATTCCAAGATGGTAGCCGGCAGAGGTGAACGTATGTGAGTGTCTCTCTCCCCTCCGGCCCGCAACAGCAGCTGTCAAAAAAGCAACGTGGCAAAGGACTACAGTGATTCCCCTCCATAACAAACTGCACATTAAACCGAGGGATCAGTATGAGAGTAGCACGATCGCACAAAGAGATCAACAGCTCCAGTGGACGTGAGTGTCAAGCAGGCCTTGCCGTAAGGAAGCATGCACTAAGACGCAGTGCCCCGACGCAGGGAAGGAAGAGACAACCCCAGGCCGGGGTGAGGTAAGGGACGGCCCCTAGGAGCTGGAAGAGGGTGCCCACAGCAATGAGCTGGGTCAGGGGGGCAGGGGGAGGGCAAAGACTGAGCGGGAACGAGCAATCGTCCAGAGGAAACATTGGAGGACTCTCCCCCCTGCCCCCTTCCATGTATAAGGCACTCCATAGTGGAAGAGAAGGAGTACACAGAGCAAAGCTCCAACAGCAAAGCCTGGGGGATCACAGGACCAGGAAACCGAGCAGAAGCAGATGGGAACCCCGCCCTATAGTATGGCAACTTGGCAGGGAGGACAAGGCCACATAGCCTGGAGGAAAGAAGAAAGGGATTGTGAACCACGTGAATCGAATAAGGCCACAAAACAAAAGGCCCGGGAAAGCCAGAAAGGGGTCGAAGTAACGGAGGAGAGGCCGCCCTCAAAGGAGCAGGTTGGAGAAACCAGAAAGCAGATAAAATAGACTGACCTAAAGGGCCCAGATCCGAAGGTGCCGGTGGAATATATAACAATAACTAGTGTCTCCCAGAAACGGAAAGAAGGCGGTGAGCAGAACTGTAAGTGAGGGAAGCCGTGGGGGGAGACCCCAACACCAGTGCAGAATTGGCACACGAGATTATGCAGCAGGGGAACATTGAGGGGGAACCCCAGCGGTGTCCATATGTCCAAAACAAGAGGGAAGGCGGTATCGGCAATCCAACAGACCCCACAAGCAACAGGCATTAAACAGTTGTGGGGCTCGGAGAAGACATCGCACACCGGAAGGGAGGGGGACCAGTCAAAGCCCATTAACGCTGGGAACCAGAGAAGAAGGAGCAATGGCGCAATGTAAAGAGGACATGCAGAGCTGGATTAAAGAATTCCAAGACCAATTTATGGTCTCCTTCAAAACACAATTTGCGACTCTGAAAGAAGAAATGAAGCCGTCATAAGAGGAGCTGAGAATCGATGTAGCTAAGCTGGAAGAAAGAACGGACACACTGGAAATGTTGGTGCAAAACATGGAGGAGGACATATAAAAGAATGAGGAAACCTTGGAGCACCTTTCACGCATATCACATCTTGAGATCCAGTGTGAGGACCTGGAAAACCACTCACAGAGATTGAACATCTGGATAAAAAACCTCCCAGAAACAGTGGAGGACAAGGATCTGAAAGGTACAGCCCAGCAGCTCTTGCGGGAAAACTGGCAACCGACAAGGGAGAACTAGCCCAGGTGGACCAAGTGCATTGAGTGGGCCCAGAGAGAACAGGAGACCGGGCTCACGCCCAAGAGACGTATTGGTGGCAATAACATCATATGGCCAGAAAGAACAGATTCTGTGGAAAGCGAGGATGGCATGTCAGGTGTGAATAAATGGAGAAGAAGTCCAACTATATCAAGACCTTGCATGATCTACACTTCAAAAAAGGAGGCAAATGGCCCCTATGGTGAAATTCTTGGCGATGAAGCAAATGAGGTATAAATGGATGTTTCCCTTTGGTCTGCTCTTCTCATGGGAAGGACTACAGCATAGGATTACGACCTGTGCAGAGGAAGAACAGATTTTAAATTTACAAGGAGAACTCGAAGAGGGCAGTGAGGAACAACAGAGGGGAGGAACAGGACACAAAAAACAGTGGGAGTGGGAAACTGTGATGAAAAAGGGCAAAGGTGGAAAAAATATGTGAAGGAGAGGCGAGAGGCCGAGATCGAGAACATCAGATATAAGGTGGATAAGAGCAAGAGAGAAAGCGGAGATATGATGCTCCCCGGTGAAGGGGGTAAGACTATAACACGTTATCATAAGTTTGCGGCCCAAGGGGCTGGGAAGGGAGTATGCAACTTGGAATTCTTAGTGGGGTTTAGTATTCCCCACAATTACTTCTCTGGGATGGTGTCAGGAACTGGAGATTGTGGAAGCGCTGGAGGCTATGATCAGCGCGCGCTCCAGTCCTCACCCAAGATGGCCGCTGTACCTTTAAGAGGCTGGCTCCTCCCACAAGCCGATGCGTTGTATCTGTTAGTCAACGCTCGGTTCGTGTGGTGGAGTTTCTTCTGTGGATCCTTCCGTGCCTACAGTGAACTTACTGACCACCTTGAATCCTACCTTAGTCTCCCTCCTCCTTCCTGCCCGTGCCTCTTTTGTCTGTTTGTTCCGTTTTGCTCTCTGCCTTATCTTCTTTTCCCTTCTACTCATGGTGTCTCGGCGCCGCCTGGTTCTGTGCCTTTGCCCTTAGTTTGTCTTTCTTAGCTCCTGTTCCATTTGCTACTCTGCCTTTCCTTTAATATTTCATTTTGAACTGTAGGCGCCGGTATTCCATACTCCCACCGGCGCTGCCTTTGCCTTTCACTTGTTGGGTCCCTGTTGCTCAGACTACACCCTGGGAACCTTTTTCTCTTGCATTATTGGACTATATCCGTATACATTTCTATTTCCTTTCAGTCCGCCTTTCACAACCTGCTCAGGATATTCTTTTCGTCCTAATCCCATTTATTTCCATCTTCCGTCACTTATCACGTGGTGTTGTCTTTTCTCCTTATAATCCTTTATTCATCTCAGCATTCTATTTGGAGAACTTCTGGTGTTCTCTTCCATTTATACTCCCTACAGTCTGGACAATTGTGGAATCAGACATCTATTCAACCAGCATTCCTTTTTGTTGTGGAGCAAACAACGCCTTCATTGACGATTGAGGGGAACCGACTGTCCCCCATCTGAGCTGTAACGCTCACCTGATTCTCGCAGAGGCGCCGGTCTTGACTGGGCGACTACCGTATCTTCAAAGGTGATGTGTAGCACCCGGTTGGCTCTTTGGGCTGGACCTCTGTGCACTGTATGCCTGACGTGTAGAGTAAGATGTCTGCAGATAGAAAATATGGGGTTAATGAACTGGGGTTATTGGGGTGTCCCTATCTCTTTCCTCTTCTCCTCTCCTGTAGACCCCAAAGGTTAACGCTCTCACCTTAGGTAAGTGAATGCCGAGCTCTCCATCTGCCTCGGGGCAGGGTGCTGTAGCCAATTTCTTCACTGGATAGGTAGCGCAGGCCTCTTGACTTCAGAGGACTGCTGTCCGTCGTTTACTGCACGAACGGTAAGTTTCGAGTCATTCAAATGACTTTTTAAAGTCTTTAGTAATGATGTCTCTTGTTTTGCAGGGTTCCGGCGATGGCGGATGACGGGCTGAAGTGAGTTGAAGATGGAGCCCGTGTGATGAATAGAAGCGCCTGGAAGCACGTGAGTAAGCGCTTGTTGCCTGCTTCACGATGTGCTCTAACTGTCTTTTTATTTTGCAGGTACGAGTTCGGAGCGGCTGCAGGGTGCCGGAATACCCACTGGATTAGATGTGGAAAGGAGTAATGGCACGTGAGTATTAAAGTTCCCCAATGTCTTTAAACGCACCTTGTTTTGTCTTTCAGATGCGGATGCAGCGCCGAAGGCCTCCGGAGCGTGCGAAGAGTTGGTAAGCTTTTGTCTTTCAGATGCCGGAATGCAGTATGAAGACCTCCGGAGCGCACGAAGAGTAGGTAAGCCTTTGCCTTTCCGATGGCGGAATGCTAACCTGTTCTTTCTTGTCTTTATAGGTGTTGCTGAAGACTGGATTCAGGATGGTAAGCCTTTGCCTTTCAGATGCCGGAATGCTAACCTGTTCTTTCTTGTCTTTATAGGTGTTGCTGAAGACTGGATTCAGGATGGTAAGCCTTTTTCCTTAGGCCCAGGACTGGATGCAGAAGACACGATGAGCGTCCTGCTGCAGAGGATGCAGAATAACGCAAAGCAAGATTCATCCACCGGGTGTGGTTTAAATAGCCTCCTGTAGTGCTTAGGTGTCTCCTTCCACAGCCACGCCTAAGTAAGAAAAGAGTTCCTGGTAAGAAAAGAGTTCCTGCCTTCCAGAAGAGTTCCAGTGTTCTAAATCTAGGGAGTGGCTCCAGCCCCACCCAACAGGAAAAGTAGTTCCAAACAGAAGAGGATCAGAGGCTCAACTGGCAGGCAAGTAAGCAGCATGGTCTGCTGCAGGTAAGTCCACCCAAGCATTATGAGCCCGGCACTTCCAGCGCTGGGACTGGGCATATTTATGAGCCTGGTGCCACTGGCGCCAGGACTGGGTCCAAAAGGTCCCAATTGGGACTGGTTGGCACTCGGAACCTGGGTTATGGATCTGCTTCCAAGGGAGTTGGGAAAACCCTGACCTTTTGGAAGCAGAGATCATGACATGAGCCCATTCGGGAACAGGGTTTTTTCTGCATTCGTGCTTTTTCCCTGGAAATTAGGACTGGCCCTCTGGGGATCCCCGAGGTCAGGGTTACATCTCTGCCAAGTTGGCCTCCGGAGGGGCCAGACCCTACCTACACGATAAGAAGGTCCGAACTCGAAAGGACAAAACTCACTCAAGGAGAAGGGATCAGAAGCAGCCAGAGGCCAACCCTAAAGAATCCTTCCCAGAACAATCAGGTGAGGAGTTGGGGGAGGAAGCCTCGGTTCTTGACAGCATACAACGCCCAATAACCATCATGGCCTCACTAGAGCAGTATCAGGAGTTGGTAGCTGCTTTACAGAACCTTACTTTGGAGGTGCAGGCTTTACGGACAGAGAACGTAGCCCTACGACAGCAGGTAGTGTTACACCTGGATGATCGTGGAGACCTGCCTACTATGCCCCTTTCCTTTGGCAAATATGATGGTCACCCGGGAGGTCTGAAGGAATTTCTGATTGCCTGCACGGTGTATTTCGCCTTCCGACCTCACACCTATGAGACTGCCAGATCTAAGGTGGGGTTCATCATAGCCAATCTGATCGGAAACGCCCTCGCATGGGCCACACCCTTGGTTACCAGAGACTATCCCGTTTTGAGCGACTATGATCGTTTTACAGAAGTTTTTGGTGAAAGATTTGATAGACCAGAATTATTCTATTCTTCTCTGGAAGCAATACTTGATGTCCAATAGGGAAAGACGGACATACAGACCTATCTCTCCCGTTTCCAGAGGCTGGCAGCCAAGGCAGATTGGCCTGATTCCGCTCAGCAAACAATCTACAGACGGGGTCTTCGTGAAGAAATCAAGGACGAGCTAGCCAGAGTGGCTCGTCCGGCGTCCTTTCAGGAATTGGTGACTTTATCACTTCAGATCGAGTTCCGTCTCCAAGAAAGAAGATCCGAAAGAAGAAGAACCAGAGGCTTCCCGCAACAGTCCAGTCAACCATCCCCTGCTCCTCTACCTCGAGCTAACCCTAGTACAGATGAACCTATGCAGATTGGGGTGGCTCGCGGTCCCTTGACGCAAGAAGAAAGAAGAAGAAGAAGAGAGGCAGGATTATGTATGTACTGCGGCTCCTCGAAGCATTTATTGAGAGACTGTCCTGAAGTCCCACCTCGACGACAGGGAAACTTCCACCCCCGATCCGTAGCAAGGGAGGTTTCGGGGGAAGTAACAAGCACCCTTGCTACTACACAAGAGCAGTGAGCACCCCGGAAGATAATAGCCTAATGGTGTTTCGGGTCAACCTGTGGTTGACCGAGGATTCCCCCACAGAGGTGTTCGCCATGCTAGATTGCGGAGCTGTTGGAAATTTCATTGACTCTAAGTGGGCGACAGAGCATCTAATCTCCACTATACCCAAGGCCTCCCCGATTCCAGTAGAAGGGGTCGATGGTAGGCCCCTGTCATCCGGACCCATAACGCTGGAGACCATTCCATTAAAGATGAGGCTAGGCCAACATGAAGAGTTTTTGGTGTTTGACCAGATCCGTGCTGCTCATTTTCCGTTGGTTATAGGGATTCCTTGGTTAAGGAGACACAACCCTCACATCGATTGGACTGCCAACAGGGTCTCTTTCAATTCGACCTTCTGTGAGTCCCACTGTATGAACCTGTCTGCGGCTCCTAACACCCTAGAACACAGCCGGCGTGGGGTTCTGGAACCTGTCACTGTGGCCTCAGTTCCCGTACATTATCAAGACTTCTCAGAGGTGTTTATGGACACCATTCCCAGACAACTACCGCCTCATAGACCTGAGGATTGCTGTATTGACTTAATCCCGGAGGCGGTAGTACCCTTTGGAAGAATGTACCCCTTGTCGCTACCAGAGAGGAAGGCTTTAAGAGAGTACCTCGACGCTAATTTACAGAACGGCTTAATCCAAGAGTCCAAGTCCGCCTGTGGGGCTTCCTCATTCTTCATTCCAAAAAAGGACTCGACAGAGCTTCGCCCGTGTATCGACTACAGGGGTCTAAACAAGATTACCATCCGGGATAGATATCCCATGCCCCTTATCTGGGATATCTTGGAGGCAGTACAGGGGGCGGTGTACTTTACTAAGCTTGACCTAAGAGGTGCCTATCACCTCTTGAGAATCAGGCAAGGTAACGAGTGGAAGACGGCGTTCCGCACCCCCTTCGGACTCTTTGAATACTGTGTGATGCCCTTCGGTCTCGTAAACGCACCAGCCATCTTCCAGAGGTACATGGACAAGGTATTTGCCGACATGTTGTTTTTGTCGGTAGTAGTGTACCTGGACGACATCCTAATCTTTTCCAAGTCTTTATCTGAGCACCGATCATTGGTCAGACTAGTTCTACAGCGTCTGCAGTCCAATCATTTACTGGAAAAGCCAGAGAAGTGTTCATTTGAATCCACAACTGTGTCCTACTTGGGTTTCATACTGTCCAAAGATGGTATTGAGATGGATGCTAATAAAGTAAAGGCCATTAGGGATTGGAAGGAACCTACCAATGTCAAGGAACTGCAAGGTTTTCTAGGATTGGCTAACATTTACAGGAGGTTTATTCCCAACTTCTCCAAGAAGGTACTCCCTCTAACCTCCTTATTGAAGAAGGGCGTGAGGTTCATATTCGGAGATGAACCCCAAAAAGCTTTCAGTTTCCTAAAGGAATGTTTTTCTACAGCACCCATCCTGGTCCAACCGGATCAGGCCAAGCCTTTCATTCTGGAAACGGATGCTTCTGCAGGGGCTGTAGGGGCAGTCTTACTCCAAAGGACTAAAGACGGCTATGAACATCCGTTGCGTACTACTCCAAGACACTGACTAGTAGTGAGTGCAACTACTCTGTAATCGAAAAGGAGCTGTTGGCCATAAAATTGTCCTGCCAAGAATGGAGACATCTCCTACAGGGAGCCACACATCAATTCACCATTAGAACAGACCACCGTAACCTTCGGGTTTTGCAACAGTTGGAATGTTCTAACGCCAGACACGCCAGATGGGCGTATTTTTTCTTACAATACGACTTTATGATTACTTACATACCTGGCACAGAAAACAGGAAGGCGGACGCCTTGTCCAGAAGCCTAGGAGAGTCATCTAGTTCCTATAAGGAACACAAACTGGTTTTTCCGCGTCTCACAGTCCTAGCTTCTACAGTTTCGTTCCTTCAAGACCTAATCCCACAGTATCAGAGGTGTTCCGAACTTCCGTTATCTGTTAACCAGGAAAAGGATGGATTGTTCTATCATGAAGGAGCTCTCTACATTCCTACTAAGGAGTTGCAAAGGCTGATACTTTCTTGGTGTCATGATACCCCTTTAGGAAGACCTTTGATCTTATCCAGAGAGGATTCTGGTGGCCTACCTTAAGAAGAGATGTAGACCAGTATGTGTCTGCTTGTTCGGTATGCGCTTCCAACAAGAACCGAACAGGAAGGCCACTGGGGTTGTTGCAACAACACTCACTATCAGACCACCCTTGGGAACATATATCCACAGATTTTATCGTGGATCTCCCTCCATCATATGGTATGACCACAATCATGGTGACCATCGACTCCTTTAGCAAGCTAGCGCATTTCTCTGCCTTCAAGCAAATCCCTTCAGCCTCTGAGATGGCCGCAACTTTTCTCCAGGACATTGTTTGTCTTCATGGTTTACCTAAGACCATTGTTTCTGACAGGGGACCCCAATTCACCTCGAAGTTTTGGTCCTCCCTTTGCCAAGCTCTCGGGATTCACAAGGCTCTTTCCTCAGGATATCATCCACAGAGCAACGGCCAAACGGAAAGACTTAATGCCAACTTAGAACGATATCTTAGGTGTTTTTGCAGTCCACAACAGGAAGAGTGGTATCGCTTCCTCCCACAAGCGGAATTCGCTTACAACAATTCCCTTCATACCTCGATCCAGATGAGCCCTTTCTATTGTACGTATGGATACCATCCTCAACACCTACCCTGGCTCAGTCCTCCTTCTACCAAGATCCCTGCTCTAGATTCGATTCTACAAGACCTACAGAAGGTGCACAAGCTCGCTAAGGAAGTACGCCAAGCGAGTCAACTAGCGCAGAAGAAGTGGGCTGACAAGGGTCGTCACGCCCATCCCAGCTGGAAGGTCGGACAATTGGTCTGGTTATCCACCAGGTTTCTACCTAGATGGGCTCATAGGGGGAAGTTCTCCTCTCGTTTTCTTGGACCTTTTTCCATTTTGCAACTAATCAATCCGGTTGCATGTAAGCTCCAGCTGCCAGACTATTTTAGGAAGGTGCATCCGGTCTTTCACGTATCCCTTCTCAAAGAATATAAGGAGGATCCCTTCAAGAGACCTGTGAACCGCTCACGTGCCCGAGTGACCCTGACACCCGAAGAATATGAAGTGTCTCATTTGGTGGATTCCCGTTACCGCAAAGGGCGGTTATACTACTTGGTTCATTGGAAAAACTATACAGTAGAAGAGAGGACATGGGAACCTGTGAGCCATATACATGCCCCGCGTCTGGTGCAGAAGTTCCATCGACTTAATCCGGGCAAACCTGGGGGTGCCCCGAGAAAGAAGGGGTATACTGTCTGGAACTGGAGATTGTGGAAGCGCTGGAGGCTAGGATCAGCGCGCGCTCCAGTCCTCACCCAAGATGGCCGCCGTACCTTTAAGAGGCTGGCCCCTCCCACAAGCCGATGCGTTGTATCTGTTAGTCAACGCTCGGTTCGTGTGGTGGAGTTTCTTCTGTGGATCCTTCCGTGCCTACAGTGAACTTACTGACCACCTTGAATCCTACCTTAGTCTCCCTCCTCCTTCCTGCCCGTGCCTCTTTTGTCTGTTTGTTCCGTTTTGCTCTCCGCCTTATCTTCCTTTCCCTTCCACTCACGGTGTCTCGGCGCCGCCTGGTTCTGTGCCTTTGCCCTTAGTTTGTCTTTCTTAGCTCCCGTTCCATTCGCTACTCTGCCTTTCCTTTAATATTTCATTTTGAACTGTAGGCGCCGGTATTCCATACTTCCACCGGCGCTGCCTTTGCCTTTCACTTGTTGGGTCCCTGTTGCTCAGACTACACCCTGGGAACCTTTTTCTCTTGCATTATTGGACTATATCCGTATACATTTCTATTTCCTTTCAGTCCGCCTTTCACAACCTGCTCAGGATATTCTTTTCGTCCTAATCCCATTTATTTCCATCTTCTGTCACTTATCACGTGGTGTTGCCTTTTCTCCTTATAATCCTTTACTCATCTCAGCATTCTATTTGGAGAACTTCTGGTGTTCTCTTCCATTTATACTCCCTACAGTCTGGACAATTGTGGAATCAGACCTCTATTCAACCAGCATTCCTTTTTGTTGTGGAACAAACTACGCCTTCATTGTCGATTGAGAGGAACCGACTGTCCCCCATCTGAGCCCATTCGGGAACAGGGTTTTTTCTGCATTCGTGCTTTTTCCCTGGAAATTAGGACTGGCCCTCTGGGGATCCCCGAGGTCAGGGTTACATCTCTGCCAAGGTGGCCTCCGGAGGGGCCAGACCCTACCTACACGATAAGAAGGTCCGAACTCCAAAGGACAAAACTCCCTCAAGGAGAAGGGATCAGAAGAAGCCAGAGGCCAACCCTAAAGAATCCTTCCCAGAAGAATCAGGTGAGGAGTTGGGGGAGTAAGCCTCGGTTCTTGACAGATGGTATGAGGGCCAGGTATGGCGGACACATCATCCAAACAGTGATAGGAACCTGGGCCCTCCTCAGGGGAAGAGAGATATGGGAAGATGGGCTTCTAAGTTGGGGATTCAGGTTGACAGTTGGGGATTGAGGGGAGGGGAACGGAGAGGGGAGGCAATTGGGGGGAAGAAATGGAAATACATGGGGTAAGGAACTGAGTTACGGGGAGAGGGAGAGCTGGGTTTCCAGATGAAGGTTCTTAAGGTGTTAGCGCATAATGTAAGGGGTCTCAATACCCCCATTAAGAGGAAAAAAGTGGAAAACATCCTATGGGAGGGGAGGGGTAAATTAGACATTTGTCTTGTTTGTGTATTTGACACATATATGCAAACAAGACAAATGGAAACTCCAAATTCAAGGATATACTCAAATATATCAGGCAAACGCGGGGGAAAAGAGAGCGTAAGTGTTGATAGCACTGATAGGCTGGGAGCACAAGTGAAGGACACCATGTCAGACAAGATGGGGAGGTACTTGTTTCTGAATGCAGCCATTGGAGGCCAAACGATCACGCTGGGCTCGGTGTATGCTTCAAATATGGGACAGGATGGGTTTTTGCGGGAAGTACTATCGAAGATAGAGAGCTGTCATGATGCCTAACACCAGGCATCAGGACCAAGGCCCTCAACTCCGGGAGCAGGCATCCAGACATTTGTTTAAACCTCAGCAGCCCCTGCTAGGGGCTGTCTGGGTTCAGTCCTGGCGCCAGGCTCATCATAGAAATCAGTCCTGGCACCATAGGCGCCAGGCTCATAGACTTTACTTACCTGATGCAGACCATGCTGCAAAAGAGTCCAAGCCTACATGAGGCCTGGATGGGACTATTTTGTTGCAGGGACTATTTTTTACTCGGGCGTGGCTCTAGGGAACTTCTTACCTGGAACTACTTTGGAGGCTATTTAAACCAGACCCGAACAGCAGCACATGCTTCGCGTTATTCTGCATCCAGCAGCGTGACGCTCACCGTGCCTGCAGCCAACATCCAGTCTTCTGCCACGCCCGCGTGCCTGCAGCCAGCATCCAGTCTTCTGCCACTCCTGCCTCGATTCCGGCGCTCCTAGAATAAAGAAGAAGAAAAGGACAAGGTTAGAAAACAAACTTATTTCAAATTCCTCACCTAATTCCGGAACCATTTCATCTCCGGACCTGGAAAGTACATCAGTCCTGCACGCGTCGCTTCGCCAGCTCCAGCACGGCGCCATACTCACCAGTTCTCACAGCATCTTTCGATCCGCCACTGTCTCCATCATTTCTTCGCCGTAATCCGGCACCTAGGGGACACAAGAAAAAACAAGGTGAGCCAAGGGAATCAACAAATACAACCTCTTACCACCGGCGGTATTATTCCATAACTCTCCAAATTTTCATATGCCGCATCTGTAAAGAGGGAGAAAAACACCACGTTAACGCATGCAATAGTTACCGGACAGCGTTGGGTAACACAGACTCTTACCTGAACGCCAGCAGCAGCTACGAGACCTTCTTTTCACGAACTCAGTTGCGACTTAAGGAAGGAAGGGGACAAGAGTGAACATCGGGCACATTGAACTCTTTGAACTTGATACTTACCAATCCCGCCAGGGACTTCAGAGTCAATACTTACCAGAACTGTCCCAAAGCCTTCAAACCAGTGAAGTAACTGGTATCTACGCGCCCCTGCAAGACACGCAGGATGGAGAGCTCATCTTTTACGAACATAAGGTGAGGTTACTAAGGGCATATCGGAGGTGATTAGTGGGGGAGAGCGAGAACAGTTGGGAGGCTATCACTAAAACCCACAGGTGGTTAATCCCTGTCTCCACTTGCAGGAAAATACTTCTTCGGGTCCAGCAGACAAGACTAGGCGGGCCAGTCCAGACAGTCATCTCTGCACTACGCATCACGTTGAAGGAGACCGCAGCTCTCCGGGTCCGATCGACACCCCTGTGGGGTCCAGGTGAGCGTAACAGAACTTTGCCAAAGGGGATATCATATTAGTGGGGGATCCCAACATGGCATGGGTTCTCTGACAGGATGGGAGTGGAAGTACAGTACAGGGAGCGCAGGCCCCATCTAAGGCTCTATGGTGGAAGATGGCTACACCTGCTCTCCATGATGTCTGAAGGGTAGTAAGAGGGCCAGAGCAGCGATTTACCTACTAATCACATGTACACTCCTCCTTGTCTCGGATAGACTATATCTGGACTTCAACCGGGTTGTTAGGGAAAGTAAGAGACCAAGAGCTAGGATCTATCTCTGTCAGACCGTGCCCCGGTGTGGATGAGCATCACTGTGGGAAATATGAAGGGGGCGCTATGGGAAATGGTAGTTCCCCACAGATCTCTTACACAATCCGGTCCAGGTTGAATCCATTAGAGAGAAGATCGAGCAATATTTTAGGGATAATGAAACAGTGGACGTGCCACAGGAAATGGTATGGGACGCATTCATGGCGGTAACGAGGGGGCACTTGATGGCACTTAAAGCATGGAGGGACAAACAGAGACGGCGGTGGGAAGAGGAACTAGAGGGGAAGCTTAGAGACATACCGGTGGAAATGTAAAAAACCCAAACAGTAAACTAAGAAGGGCACTGAGACACGTCCAGGGTCAATTGGAGACACTCAGAACAAAGAGGGCCGAGAAGGTGCTACTATATTTGAAACAATGGCACTATGTATGTGAAAGCCAGCGAAGCTGATAGGCACCTGGCCAGACAGCTAAAGGAAAAGAGGGGTACTCAGACAATGATATAACTTCGAAGTAGCTAAGGGCAGGATAACACGACAAATGAGAACATGGGGGAAATTTTTAGGGAATATTACAAGACGCTATACACATCAGATAGCCCATCAGAAGACAAACAAGAGGAATATCTAGCAAAACTCTCACTCCCGCAGATGTCGGAAGAAGAAATGGAATTTCTAGCAGAGTAAATACAGGAGCAAGAGGTAAAGAAGGCCATTAAAGAGTTACCAAAAAATAAGGCCCTGGCCCCGGATGTATACCCAGCAAGCTTTTATAAAATATTTCGGGATATCCTGGCCCACACTCTCAGGAAACAATTTAACACATTTAAGATAAAGGGTGCCATCACGCCATCAATGAATGAAGCTAAACTGGTGGTGTTCCATAAGCAGGGCAATGACCCAATACTGGCAGGATCATATTGTCCAATAGTGCTAATAAACTTGGATGCAGATTTAGATACAAAGATATTGGCAGATAGGCTAATACACTTGTTGCCGAAATTAATATCGCAGGACCAATCGGGTTTTATATCATCCAGGCAAACGTTCGCGAATTTGCCTCCTAATAGAGAAGACGGGAGTGACCCAAAATCCTGCGATACTAGTGTTGGTGGACATGAAAAAAGCATTTGACAGGATCGAATGGTCCTTGTTGTTCCACATATTGAAACACATGGGGTTTGGTATGAGATTCTTTCAAATGGTGCGGGCTAATTATAACTCGCCAACAATTTGCATACCCCTCAATGGAGTAGTCTCAGGAAAAGTAACATTTGGGTGGGGCACTAAACAAGGCTGCCCACTATCCCTGCTGCTATATTCTATGTACCTGAAACCCCTATTGATCAGGATGCGGGAGCTGCACCCGGTGACAGGAATCAAAATGGCCGGAGCGGCACATACGGCAATAGCATTCGCAGACAATATGTTGGTGGCTTTGTCGGACCCGGAACATTTGTTGCCTTTACTAATTAAGGAACTGGAAACATTTGGGACGATAATATGGATAAAAAATAAATAGGCAGAAATCAGAAATACTGAACCTATCGGTGGACCCCGACGTGATGGACAGGCTAGGGGGCGAGAATGCAAATAGTAAAGGCGGAAAAGAGTATAGCATACTTAGGCGTAACCCTCACAAAAAAGATAGAGCGAATGTATGGGGAAATAGAACTGATTGTATTTATTTATTTGTTCATTTAAATAGCGCACCAAACCCAAGGGTATCTGGGCGCATAAAATGGAATGGCATCCCCTTACAATAACATGGTGGGGGAGAATGACAACAGTAAAGATGGTGGTACTACCAAAACTTTTTTACTACATTCAGGCAGTACCTGTCAGGATCCCAAAGACTTTATTTAGATCCCTCAATAAGGCCATATTGTTGTATATCTGGAAGAAAAGACCCCTGAAGGCGAGAGTCCCCAAATAGCACGATACTCCCCGCAATGAGAGGCAATAATGGACTCTCCCAAAATGGGAATAAGGCTAGGACCAAGTGCGGGTGAGCTTAATGGAAGTTTTATCTAAGTCAAATAGGGCATGCAAAGAACTCTGCAAACTCCAAGAGTGCTCTGCCTGACAATCGCAAAGACAGGCGTTTATATTTACAAAAAGTGTCATAAGAACCTACACACTATAGGGGGCACATGTTCAGGGGGATTGGGTAGCGTCGACTAACTATATGTGCAGCTGCGATGTGTCGCTTCGTGGTTGGTGGACAACGCCGGGTGCCAACGTGGGGTGGGTAGGTCAGCTGGGCTCATCCAGGAGGTGCTGCCAGGCCAGGCGTGGTCAGTGTCATTGATGGACTTCTTTCTTGGCTTTCTGCCCTAATGGCCATGCACACCCCATTCATTCAATACTGCAATGTCAGTTGTCCTGTAAATCCTACAATAGGTTATTCTACAGGTTAATACAACACAGGAGGAATGCACATTGGGTGGAATACTTTGACGATACATCAATACATGGTTACTGTTTTCCTGTTGACTAGGTATCATGGGTCATGGGGTCGGGTCTCGGCACGGGGTGAGCTGTCTGAGTTTTAGGTCTCTTTAGAAGTAATGACAGATGCTTTTACACAATGTTGGCGCAATATTAGGTGTCTTATTTTACAAGCGCCATTAATCTGGGGTGAACTGGTGGGCCATGGGACCTATGAGGGGGCACCTCTGGCCTTTGGTTATGGCCAGGTTTTAATGCTAGGTTGTAAATAATTCAGGTGGCTGGCCGTGGCCATGTGAGCTGCGGGGGAACATGAATGCTTGAAGCGGCTCCAGCCAAATTGGGGGAGGTGAGGCGGTGTAGCTCGGGCCTTTGCTTTTTCTGGCAGGCTTCAATGGGAAGGGATGGGAAGTGACCTTGGATATGCCCACGATGATACTCTTCTCGTATGCTGCAGATTATATTGAAGACAAAGGGATTTGTATAATGTATAATGCTTATTGATTGGTTGACAGCAGTAATACATGTTAAACTCATACATTCACATTTGATTGCATTTTATGTATCTCTTTTAGCAATTTATATGAGCTCACAATACTGTCGCGCTTGTGTTCCTTTGCACTCTAGCCGCATCAGTTTAGTCATGGCATAAGGACTTGGTATTGCTCTATTTACATTACCCCTAGAGAAGCACATAATAGGAGGCCAGGGGCACTGGGTGTTTGTACATAACTGAGGAGGTTTGGGTATCCTGAACATTTTGTCAAATAATAACACATTCTTCTATTCTTACAGTGTTTGTAGATTTTGACAAGGGGGCCGTGCAGAAGGGATATCATTGTGATGCAATATATATATATATATATAACAGTTTCTTGGTATAGGATTGAGGCTTTTGTTTCGTCGGGGACGATTTACAGTTATTTTCCAAGCCGGCCCCGCTACCCGGGTCATGCTGGGGATAATGATGCACTGCGGAAAGTGAATGATAGTGTTTGCTCTAGCACTAGCTCATGTCCGACTGTTTGTGGGAACGGCCTTTCAGCGGATCTGCCAGGGAGCGGAGGCAACAGGGGTAGGCGAGGACTCTCTGAAGGTGGGGGGCCATGCTGCAGCGCACGAGGAATCATGTCTTAAGATGGCATTCTGGTTTTCAAAATGGTTTCCCGGAACTAGCCCAATACAGTACGTTTGGTTAATGTGTCAGCCAGTGGTCCACCCACCAACTGGGCCCTGGTGGCAGGGGGGCCCCTGACGAGTCATGGACATCACAAGGAGGGGACTGCAGGGGAGGGGGGTCCCTTGGACCTGTCCTCCCATACATTTCCCCCCTTTCGTTACTTAAGTAACAAATACTGTAACTCCCCCAACCTCTGGCGTTCCTTTTCATCAGCCACTGCCTCGTCCCACGCTGGGGTGCTCTTTATGGGCATCCAAGTCCTACACACACCCCTCAGGCTTTCCCCCCTTCTAGCATATTCGTCTGGTGTACAAGTCATGTATATACAGTCCCTATCCCCCTCCAAATCCGCCCACACCTCCTCATACCATTCACGTTCCCGGGGCTCTCTAATTGTTGTGTGCCATAATCGGTCCACTATATCCCCACTGTGGTATATTGGCACCATCTGGTATTTGGGCCCACCCTCTTCTCCTGTTTGCACCTGAGCTTCCTGCATAGCTTGTACTGCACCTCGAGCATTGCCTATTTTCACCATCATCAAAGTACCATTTGATACTGCGTTTGCACAACATCGAAGGCCCATCTGGCACACGCAAAAAAATATAAGTAAAAAGACCACTGTGGGCATTAGTAGTTTGACAGTCATCCCCAACCATGATGGGACCCAGGAGAAGAGGTTGTCGAACCACGTGCTTGCTTCTGCCCCACCTTTGTTTTTCATTCTTTCTCCTAGGTTATGTACTGCTGCGATCACGTGGGACAATGTACCATTATCTGCGTCTTCAGAAGGTACAAAGGTGCAACAGGCACTTCCAATTTTTCGGCAAACACCTCCGTCCATCGCTATTAATAGGTCTAAGACATACCTATTTTGCATTGTCATTAGCCGCAGGGCTCTCAGCTCTATCTTGATCACGTTGAAACCTTCTTCAGTGTCGTTTGCTAACTGGATCAGCTCCCAGTGGGTTATTTGGAGCCACTTAGCATTTGCCCGTGCCTGGATACTTGGAATGAGTGAGGCAAAGAAAGTCTCTGCAGAGCTAAACAATCGATCTGTCTGGGATCTGCGCCAGTAGTTCTGAAGATGCTTTGGATATGTAATTGGACGATCGTCTGTTTCGGGAGAGCATTTCTTCCTTATTGCCAGAGGACAGGACATACATTTGCGGCTCTTCCGTCGGTTGGGCCTTGCTTTCACGAGGAGCATCTTACACTTTCTTGCCCCCACCGATGTGGCTCTCTGGTATCACCATTAGAGCAGAATGTAGTGTGGCCAGTGAGCAAATGCCGCTCCATGATTGTGGGAGATGCAAGTATGCCTGGCTGCCACACACCCAGTAAGTGTCCATGAGTGCTGCTGTCCCCTTCCTCATGTCTGGGATGGTGAGAGTCCTGTTGCAGTTTTTGTTTACCCCCATTACGGTTTTTCCTTCTCCCTGGAAACACAGTTCATATGTTATTTCTTTCTGCAGTTTGAACGGTTTTTCGATGGCAGTCACCCAGGTTAGCTTTGTGATATGCTCCTTCCAGACTGGTGTACACGTTTTTTCGATCCACTGCAGCTTTTCAGGTGACACTCCTCGTAGCGCCTCAGCTTTACATGTCACTTCTTCATCTTTCCATTTGTTGTCTGTAAATAATGTCCCTTTTATTATAAAAAAACGGTTCTTTCAGGCATATTACTCCTTCCACTTTCGGGTAGCATGTTTTCTCATTCTGTAGCATGTTAAAAGTTATTTTGTGTGCCTGGAAGGTGTTCTTAATTCTGCACAGCGAAAGATGAAGGAGGCATTGGGCATTTATAAGAGGCAATTCTTTTGATAGCAGCACCTTGGGTGTTCCTGAGGCGCGGGGGATAAGGGAGCAGACATAGCAACTCCCATTTGTTGTTTGCTTGGCAGTTGCACTCATGTCTGCATACCATTTATTAGTCTGGTGAGGGTGTCTTGGGTCTTCCATTTTATCTAAACCCAGACCATAATACTTGTCATACTTCCTATTCCCCACCTCTCTTTTCCTTCTACTATTTCTAAGGTATCTCCCAACTTCATGGGCGAGGTGTAATCTAGACCCCCCTTTTCTCACACACCCCTCTTCCCATTCATCATACAGAGATGCAAACTTTTCTGCCATCTCTTCGTTTTCTTCTTTTATTCTATGATGTAATGTACTGTCTGCTGTAGGGGTGGTTACATGTGTGGGCAGGGTAGTGGGGGTATTGTAAAGCCATGATATGACAGAAGGGTTGTGGTCATTTAAGCTGTGGGCATTGTAGTCAGAGACATTTGGCAGGGGAGTTGTGCTAGCATTCATTTTAACACTGCTTTCCTTGGATGGGGTGATTGTTTCGGGCAGTTCTGTGTTATAGCCCCATACAAGATGGAATCCGTCCCATACCAAAAAATCACCTTCTTTTACCCTTTCAGTTGTTTTGGTTTCATTTGTCATATTACTTCCGTCCCCCGTCCCCCCCTCTCATTCATCTCAATAGAGATGAATGCTACGAACCAATAAGTACTTAGGCCAAACAGTATCCCAAAAAATAATACGATGCACACAGACAATCCACATTCATACGAATATCTACAACGTTTTACTATAACATCTCTACATCTAGACACTCTATTGCTATCCGTTGCGGGCTGCCCGTTTGTTGCCATGGTTGTTCCTATTTAAAACATAAAAGTGCATTAAGTATATACATGTAAACATTTTGTTTTGTACTGTATGTACCAGAGGATTATAGGGAGAGAGAGAGAGGGAGGGGGTGGGACGGGCGCAGAAAGAAAGAGAGAAAGAGAGAGAGACATTTTCTCATTTATATTTGATCACTTTTTTCGTATTTCAATCATTAATGTTACCAAGTTATCTTTTTCTTTTACCTGTAAGTGAATTTGTTTGTTAGCATATTAATATACCGTTTACACTTCCTTTTACCTGTACCTTTTCATTCAACATTTTCATTGTTATTGTTTGCTGTTGTCTGTGCCTCCTCATTCACTTCCTCCTGAACATTATTGTACGCCCTCAGTACATCTGTTAAATGTATCCAGTACCGGAGTCCTTTGACCTTGACAGCGGTGGGCATACAAAAAAACGACCTCGTATGGGCCATGGAACCTTGGGGCATCCCACCTACGCACAAAACTTCTAACATAAATGAAATCCCCTGGCATTAGTTGTCCCGCGAGGTTCTGTTCCACAAATGACACAGCTGTGTTCCCTTCTTCCCTTGTAAATGGCGGTGAGAGTTGTCTTGAGATTGCGCGCGCTGCCCTAGTCAGTTTTTTCAGGTAATCAGTAAACTCCTCTCCTAATATGGTGGCGCTTCTGTGTGCATCTGAGTGTCTGCGCAGCGGAGAATGTGCTGTGTGCATTCGTCTTCCCGTCACAATCTCGTGCGGGCACAAGTGGTGGTCCTTACTCGGCTGATTCCTCAGCTCGAATAGTGCAAGGGGTAAACAATACACCCAATTTTTTTTGAGTGAGAAACATAGTTTGGACAATCTCCCTTTTAACAGGCCGTTGATCTTCTCAACAACGCCGTTACTTTGAGGGTGATAAATCGAGCAAAGCTTACGTTTAATCCCCAACAATGCAGTTACTTCTTTGAATAGCTCGTTTACAAAATGAGTGCCATTGTCTGAGCGAATCACGTCGCAAATTCCCCAGCGCGGGAACACCTCTCTCACTAGGAACTTTGCGGCGCATTTAGCATCAGGGCGTGCACATGGACCAGCTTCGACCCACCTGGAGAACGGACATACAACTACTATCATGTAGCGTGCCCCATTACACCTTTCCCCCATGTCTGCATAATCAATATGCAGTTCTCGGAAGGGCCCTCTAGGTTTTGGAATTATCCCTCTGAGTGTCCGTAAGGTCATCCCATAGTTGTATATCTGGCAGGTTGTGCACTCCATTGCTAATCTTGATATATGTTCTTGGAGCCCAGGCACAAACCAATCTTCCTGTATCTCTGCTGTTATATGTTGTTTGGCATTGTGTGCTGGAAAGTGTAATTGCTGGAACGCTAGCTCCACCAGTTTAATGGGCATCACTACTTTACCTGTGTTATTTTGGTGCCACAATAAGTCTGTTGCCGACTGGCTGCAACCCCTTTTTTCCCACAAGGCTTTTTCCTCATTACTCGCTCCTTCCTGCAACTCTAGTATTTGCGATATGGGCATGGCATTGTACCCTTCTGGTAGTTCCTCACTTGCTTGTTGTTGCAATAGGTACTCACCTGCAGTTTCTTTTTCAAAATATGACGCCTCCTTGGCGTCAGCGTCCACTGCCGCGTTTCCCAAAGATACAATGTCTGTGTTAGACGTATAGGCTTGGCACTTGACGATTGCCACCATTGTAGGTTCTTTCAGTGCCTCAATTAATTCCTTTAACAGTTTGGCATGTTGTACTGGAGTCCAATCTGCCCTGTGAAACCCTCTCCGCCCCCACCGGGCCAGGCCACCGTGTATGGTGGTAGTCATATAGAATGAATCTGTGTATATCGTTACTGTGCATCCCTTGGCTGCACGTAATGCTTCAATTAGGGGGATAAGTTCTGCTGCTTGAGCTGAAAAGTGCGATGGCAGGCGATATTGTACTAGCACCTCATACTCACCTTCTTCTAATCTCACTACCGCCATTCCCACATGTTTTTCCCCTGTATCCATGTCAATTGATGCTGATCCATCTACAAAGTACACCTCTCCTTCGGTTAGGGCATTTTCACTTACCACCGGGCCCTCTCCCTTTTCTCCTGTGTAAGTTGCACAATTGTGCTCTTGCATGTCTTCTAATATACATGGTTCTGTGATGAATGTCGCTGGGTTTACTGTTCTGCACCTGACTATGTGGATGTTGGCGCTGGACAATATTATCTATAGGGGGTTGCCCGCTGTGTTGTCAGTGTGCTTTTTGATCTCTCCAGTATTGCGAACAGGGAGTGTTCCACAAATAATGTAACAGAGCACCCCATTACTATAGTGGCGCTTTTCTCAATGGCGAACGCGGCGGCAGCGAGAGACTTCTCGCACACGAAGTGACCTTGCATTACTGTATCTAGCGTGCCACTGTAGTAAGCCAATGGCTTGTGTCCCAGAGATGTCTTTTGGGTCAACACAGCTGTCATAAGAGTCCCTTTGCAGTGGGAGAACAGGTAAAATTCGCGCTCATAGTCCGGATTGGCGAGTACTGGAGCACTTGAAATTAACTGTTTCAGTGACGCAAAGGAGTCACTCATTTCTTTTGACCACTTTATTTCTCTGTTCTCCCGCTGGGCCTCTTTGAGTGCTTGCAGTAAGGGCCTGGTGTATTCTGCGTAATCTAGTATCCATGCTTTGCAATAGTTGAACATTCCTAGAAACGTTTGCATCTCTTTTACCGTGTTTGGCTCTCTTACTGATGTGATCGCTTCTACTCTGTCAGGTATTATCTTTTTGCCATCCTTTGATATCAGCTGTCCCAGGTATAATACTTCAGGTTGACAATATTGTAGTCTTCCTCTGTCCACTTTGTAGCCTTTGTGGGCCAGCAGTGTTAAGAGGGTAACTGAGTCCTTCCTGCACTCATCCTCATTCTGTGTGCAAATGAGCAGGTCATCTACGTACTGAATGATTGTGCTTTCAGCTGTCAGGTTTCCCAAGTCTTCGTGGAGGATGCGATTGAATATGCTGGGACTCTCACAGTAACCCTGTGGCAACCTGCAATGTTCATATCTCTTCCCCCCCTAGTGTGAATGCTGTCAAGTATATGCTTTCTTCTGCCAAGGGAATGGAGAAAAATGCTTTTTTCAAATCAACTACTGTGAAATGTGATGTGTTTTTTGGGATACTGCAAAGTATCGATGCAGGGTTCGGGACTAGAGGAAACTCTTTTTGTGTGACGTCTTTTTAGTGGGCGTAGATCCTGGATCATCCTCCATGCCCCTCCCTTTGCTTTCTTGATCGGGTAAATGCAAGTATTACATGTGGAATTTGAGGGTATTATTATTCCCTGGGCCAATAAGGCACTTATTGTTTCCTTTATCCCTTCCTCAGCTTTGCGGGACAATGGGTACTGTTTGACTCGGGGCAGGATTGCTCCCGGTTTAAGCTTTATTGTGACTGGGGTAACTCCGTGCAACAACCCTACATCATGGGGACCTGTAGTCCACAAGTTGCTTGGCACTAGTTTCATGTCATCATCAAAAAAGGAAGGCGGTGCTCCTACCACTGCCATCAACTGTACAAGCACTTGTCTCACTTGTATCAACATATCACATGGTATTGCTATCTCCATTATTATCTCACTGTCACTTTCTGAGTCAGAAAAGAGATCCTCATCTGACAGATCACGTAAGGCAATGTCAGCATTGATGCACAACACAGTGCGCCATTCACATCCATCTATGTCCATGCCGATTACTGCAATTCTTTTGGCTGATATCTGTACAGCATGCAAATCTAGAGATATTACTGAACCTGGTGCAATGTCTGGGCGTACTATTGGGCGGAAGATGAATTCTGTTGGCACCCGCCATTCTAGGTTTTTTAGCTCGGGTACTACTCGGGCTAGTGTTTTCAATCCTTCAATTAACACATTTGGATTTACCGGCATGCCACGTATCTCTGGTGCTGTTGCTCGCGCATGTGCCACCAGCATTACACGCAACGGGCATATTCCTGGGGTGGAGCAAACTATTACTCTTTCCGTGAATTATATAGTCATATTGAGCTTGCTGAGAAGGTCCCTTCCGAGCAAGCTTATCGGTGACTGTTCATAGTAGAGTAGGGGTGTCCTCACTGTTTTACCCCCCACTGTCACATCCAAATCTTCTGTCTAAGGAACTTCAACGACAGCCCCAGAGAACCCCTGCGTCTCCAACCTTTGGTTAGATAGCGGAAACCGGCCTTCACGTATGCATGATTTTTCGCCTCCCAATCCACCATAGATATGAATTGCTTGTCTCCTCTGCGCCCCTACTAATGGTTCCTCCGCTGCAGTGTAGGTGGTAGATAGAACGGGACACGCAAGTGTTCCCTGTGGGCTGTCCTATGCTGGTTGCCTCATGGCTCCCCCTTGAGTAAAGACATTGCCTGACAATACTGCCACACCACTGTAGGGGGCTGGGGCAGGTGCCTCGTTCGCAACTGTTGCGAAAGGGTTTCCTGGTGTGTATTGCATAGGTTCGTCGTTCTGTGGGTGGCCCTGTGCTCTATTGGGTTGAACTAGTCTTTGGTCTACGTACCCTTGCTCTTGTTGCCTCTGCTGTCTTCCCATTGGAAGGCCGTATGGGCTCCCTGAGTGGGGGTTACCGTATTGTTCCATCGCCTGAAATCCGTTGTTTGGTCTGTTCCTGCATTTTCGGGAGAAGTGTCCCAAACTCCTGCAATTCCAGCAGCTCCCCTGTGCACCTCTGGGACCTTGCCCCACATATCCTCCATTACTACCGTACCCCTGCCCACCCCCTCTCTGACCCCTGTACCCACATTGTCCCCCTCGAGGGGCCCAATCTTGCCACTGCGGACCTCTGTACGGCTCCTGTCCGTTCCACTGTGGTTGCCCCGCTCCTGCCCAATTCGCTGCCATCTTCCCCTGTATTGCTACCAGCCCCTCCTCCTCCTCTTCTCCCTCCCTGTTATGTGGGAGCGCGGCTACTGCTGCAGTGACCTTCACCAGTTTTGTTTGTACTAACTTGGCCTCGTCTGCCAATCTTTTTTGTGCTATTTCTTTCTCACGCTCTTTTATTCCTTTGCAGTGGTGGACTATTATACTCTGTATTTCGGGCCACCCCTTCGCCTCAATTCCTGCAATTTTGTAAAGCGCTTTTTGTCCCTCTTTAGGCAGCCCTCTCTTTATTATGAAATAAAATAATGATGTTGACTGATACCAGGGTGGGCCCGTTTCCACTCTCCACATCTCCTGTATCCGGAAAATGTAATCCATAGCATCTTCCCCATCATTCATCATACATTGCATAACTGACTGTGAGTCTGGGGTGTCTGGAAACGTTTCTCTTAATGCGTCCCACACTCGTGCACGCACTGTGTTGAAGGAGGCACCATCATGCCGGTCACAACCTAGTGTTATCCCCGGGAAACCAGCTTTTGCCCACACTCTATCTGCTTGGTCCCCAACTGCTGATACTAGCAGACTTTTCACATCACCTACCGCCAAGGGTACTCCAGCTGTGTGCTTCTCGAATGCATATATCCACTTACTTGCCCCTCCCGACAGCGGTGGTAACAACTTTAACAAATTGACCTTATCCATCTGAGCCCAGGGTATGTAATTTAGCCTCCCTCCTCCCCTGTGTATCAATGGGAGTTGTAACTTTCCCTTTGTTACTTTGCTTGTACTTACCTTCGTTCCTTTCTTTCCTAATGGAGCCATTCTCCCCAATCTATTCCTTAATCGTCCTGTCCATTCCTCATCCATTGTTCTCCCTAAAGATGCACCATCCATCCTCCTACTTTCTCCTCCCATTGCCGCACTTAATCTCCCACCTTCTTCTTCATCGTCCTCCACATCACACCATAAGTCCTCTCTATCCCCTGTGGCCATTATTTCATCATCAGCATGTTCACTCACCTCATCTAGTTCTATTATTCGCGTGGGCTCTTCTTGTATTCTGAACAATATTTCCCCCTTCTTCCACCCCTCCTCAATCGACTTGTCATGGCCCTGTGCCCTTGGCGTTTGCTCTGACCGGGCAACATTAGTCCCACTCTGCTCACAAATGTTCTTAATTCTTCATAATTCTTCTCTTGCTAATGAGAGCCTGGAGTCTAAATCCTCTGTTAACTTTTCTATATCTACTGTGGGTGTACTTACCTGTCCACGCTGTCTATGGCTCTCATACGGTGGGGGTGCAGTCGGGCCATGGGTCGTTGTAGCTGTAGTTGGGGGCACATATGTGGGGTCACTATACCCCTCTGCGGGCACCGGTTTATTAAGTATAGGGTACAACTGTGTTACTTCACCTGGTTTTCCTTCCTCTATCATCTCTTTATCATCTTTAGGTATCAGTAATGGGTTATCGGTGGTTGATGGCAAATTGGTCCCAAACTCCTTCTTTTTGAGAGGGGGCACTTCTTCAAACAATCTCCAAAGATCTAATATCTCCTTCCTATTGTGGAACTGCTTCCCCTTATATTTAATAAAAATGCAGGTTGCTACCATATCTAGAACATTTTTGTCAAACGATCCCCCTTCTGGCCATATCTGGGGCAGCCCTTCTCCCTTTAACTCTGTGACCCACTGGTCGTGGTATTTTCTGATGTGTTCAGCATACCCAGGTAAACTCTTACAAATATGGGCCAGGGGTGTTTCTGCCCCCATCTATGTGCTTGGCTTATATATCACTATATATACGTACGTATAAAAACCTGTGCGTTTCCAACACCTGGGCAATATGGGAGTGGGTGTGTAAAGCTTATACTTTAAATAACTTATGGGACACATACAAGAGCAAACCACCTTTTGCACACTACCAATATCTTCAGCACAAATATTCAAAAGAAACAGTTTAATTCATTGTGCTTCCCACCTTAGAATGTCTCCTGGTCACACTTACCATGACCACACCATAATCATACACATTTTACCATTCACTAAAATCATCATAACATAGCTACGTTTTGACATATATAATGCATATACAACGATAGTCAACACTATTGACAGTTAACCTTTAATCTTTTTCCTCCCTCCCTAGTTGGCCCCTTCTTTCTTTGTTTGATATGAGGTCACCCTTTTGCTTGAATCTTTTTTATTTTTGCTCAGTATTAACCTATTTTTATTCATAGGCCCAGAAAGAATGAAAGAATAGCAGTTACTAATATATTCACCTTGTCTCCCTTTTTTACCAGACACCTTTATCTTATTCTCCACTTGTTCATATATTTCCAGTACTAGTCAAGATAGCACTATGCGGTGCCGCCTTCTACCCCCTTGCAGAGCTAGGTTCCCGTCTCTTTATCTCTTTTCACCTTTTGATCCTAATGGCCATATGCAAAGAGAAAGTAAAGAAAATGTAGAATAGTTTTTAGTGGTCCCAAAAGTGTCCCCTTTTAAATGACTTCGTTATTTATCCTGCTCCCTTCCCCTACTCCCTTTACGGTCACTCGCACTTAATACTCACGTGCCCGTCTTGAACCGAGAGTCTCCGAACTGGGTCTGTCTGGGCGGCGCTGCCACACGCTCAACGGCCAGCCCCAGCTCCGGCGAGCGGTACTCAAAGGGGATTTTTGAAACGGGATCCCGTACCCTTTCTCTATTGAGTGCGCACTTCTAAGTGTACCAGTTGCCGTAGGCGGGTAGCTTTCCGGAGCAGGCGCACCGTGCGTCTCCCTTTTCGACCAGAGATTTTCATGCCAGAGGGGACGGAAGGGATATATTAAGAGATGTAATCTCCGCATTCGGGGTCATCACTGCACTGAAGGCGAGCGTCCCCAAATAGCACGACCCTCCCCGCAATGAGAGGCAATAATGGACTCTCCCAAAATGGGAATAAGGCTAGGACCAAGTGCGGGTGAGCTTAATGGAAGTTTTATCTAAGTCAAATAGGGCATGCAAAGAACTCTGCAAACTCCGAGAGCGCTCTGCCTGACAATCGCAAAGACAGGCGTTTATATTTACAAAAAGTGTCATAAGAACCTACACACTATAGGGGGCACATGTTCATGGGGATTGGGTGGCGTCGACTAACTATATGTGCAGCTGTGATGTGTCGCTTCGTGGTTGGTGGACAACGCCGGGTACCAACGTGGGGTGGGTAGGTCAGCTGGGCTCATCCGGGAGGTGCTCCCAGGCCAGGCGTGGTCAGTGCCATTGATGGACGTCTTTCTTGGCTTTCTGCCCTAATGGCCATGCACACCCCATTCATTCAATTCTGCAATGTCAGTTGTCCTGTAAATCCTACAAAAGGTTATTCTACAGGTTAATACAACACAGGAGGAATGCACATTGGGTGGAATACTTTGACGATACATCAATACATGGTTACTGTTTTCCTGTTGACTAGGTATCATGGGTCATGGGGTCGGGTCTCAGGGCACGGGGTGAGCTGTCCGAGTTTTAGGTCTCGTTAGAAGTAATGACAGATGCTTTTACACAATGTTGGTGCAATATTAGGTGTCTTATTTTACAAGCGCCAGTAATCTGGGGTGAACTGGTGGGCCATGGGACCTATGAGGGGGCACCTCTGGCCTTTGGTTATGGCCAGGTTTTAATGCTAGGTTGTAAATAATTCAGGTGGCTGGCCGTGGCCATGTGAACTGCGGGGGAACATGAATGCTTGAAGAGGCTCCAGATGAATTGGGGGAGGTGAGGCGGTGTAGCTCGGGCCTTTGCTTTCTCTGGCAGGCTTCAATGGGAAGGGAGGGGAAGTGACCTTGGCTATGCCCACGATGATACTCTTCTCGTATGCTGCAGATTATATTGAAGACAAAGGGATCCGTATAATGTATAATGCTTATTGATTTTCTAAAGGGTTACACGTCTACATCGTTTGCACCTTTACATAGTCATTTCAAATATGTTAACTATACCAACGTTTCTATTAATCACTACAGGGTGAGTATTTGCAAAATTAGCAGCTCTTGCATTATATGGTAAACACGATACGTGAGGTAGCATTAGGGTTGATGGAGCACGCAGGAACAACAGACCAATATGGTTGACAGCAGTAATACATGTTAAACTCATACGTTCACATTTGATTGCATTCTATGTATCTCTTTAAGCAATTTACATGAGCTCACAATACTGTCACGCTTGTGTTCCTTTGCACTCTAGCAGCATCAGTTTAGTCATGGCAAAATGACTTGGTATTGCTCTATTTACATTACCCCTAGAGAAGCACATAATAGGAGGCCAGGGGCACTTGGTGTTTGTACATAACTGAGGAGGTTTGGGTATCCTGACCATTTTGTCAAATAATAACACAATCTTCTATTCTTACAGTGTTTGTAGATTTTGACAAGGGGGTTGTGCAGAAGGGATATCATTGTGATGCATTATATGTATATATATATATGTATGTGTATATATATATATATATATATATATATTTCTGAGGCTTGTGGAATCTGCTTAGATCATATGCTGTGCATAGGCCGACATCTAGTGGAAGCTGCGGAGTATTACAGTTTGTTTTTCGAAATTCGAAAATGGGCGTCGACACAGGCGTGCCAGTAATACTATCCCTAGTGTGACGTCCACTGTACCCAAGATCCCTCACGCGTCTAGGATCCTCAGATTGTTTTTTTCCGCCATACTGGTCGGAAGCATCTTGCGGAGTCCCCTGGCCTTAGCCATACTTTTGCTAATAATTGAAATTTATAATTCTTTATTGACATCCTTCCCCACCCCAACGTCGACCCTCGCCACTCGACGATGGCTGGAGAAGACATCGACCGTCGGCTGCCGCACGACGGATCTGGGCCTCGGAAGGCCGCTGGCCTCGGCCCGGGCCTAGTAGGCCGCTGGCCTCGGCCCTGCAAGTAGGGAGAGTGGGGAGTGGTACATACTCTTCACTCTTGGTATACAGGTACACCTTATCTTATATATTTCCTACACTTACCAGCCCGCTGCCTTTAGGTGCGTATGGAGGGTACCCCTTTCCAATTCTGCCCCAAGTGCAACCGCAAATACCCTTGGGTCGACAGGCACGCCTCGTGCAATCTCTGCTTGCCGAGGGACCACCCCGAAGCGAACTGCAGAGCGTGTAGTAGGTTTAAACCTAAGACACTTAAGGACCGTTCGACTAAGCGTTGGGCCCACCACGCCAGGCAGGCGGCCATGGCAGCGGAGGGCGCCTTCAGCGATGGCAGCGACGCCGTACTTTCGGACGGCGAGGGCATTACGGCGTCGAAAGACAGCCGAGCGCAGGTCCCCGACCTCGGAAGGTCGTCCGGCAGGGCGGCTATGGGGAAGACCCCCGGCGACGCAAGCGCTACACACCCTACACACACTAAGCACACTAAGTCCAACCGAACCTCGACGACGTCGACTTCTCGGAAAAAGGCACAAATAGAACGGTCCGACTCGGTGTCCTCTGGGCGCTCTCGATCGAGATCGCCTCATGACGCAAGGCAATCATCCACTCTTGCCAAGAGTGCCTCGCTCCCTAGACTAACGGAAGTTCGATCGTCGGAGGACGAAGACGACTTCCACCCCCAGGCCGCGCTCCAAGAGACGGAGCCCGCAGTTAACACCAGCGAGGCCCCACGCTCGAAAAACACAGATACCTCTCCCGATCCTCGACGCCAGGCGTCGAAAGTCTCCGGGGCCTCCAAGGGACAGGGAAAACATTTTTCCACGCACGGGGAGGGGGGGAAACAGCGGAAAGCCCTTCCACCCCTGTACGACCATCCTTCCCCCCTAAGCAGACAGACAAATACAAGTCTACTGAGAGATCAACATCCAGCAAGGGTACCCTTGATAAGTCCCCTAAAATGCCTACTAAAGTCATCCCCTGTTCCAAAGAATGGTCCAGTGAAGACATAGACAGGGTCATGTCAAGGATGTCTTCCTTGGCTGATTTCTACGACAAGAATCCAGAACATTTCCTCTCGTATGACCCTCAGGGGGCCACACCCTCAGGTTCCACTGATCCTATCCCCCTAAGTAAAAAGGCCCGGTTCGAAAGACCTGAACCCTTTGAGGTGCAGCCTTACTCTACTCCATTCCCTGAGGGGGACCAGGAGTTTGAAATTATGGAGGAACAAACCGGGACGGAATACTATGCGGATGATGGGGATCAGGAGGAGGGAGAAGATGAGCAGGAAATTTACAGAGTAGATTCCCCGGTAGAGAACGAAGCCCCAGTTACCGACTCGCCAGTCGATAACCAGCCCCTCCTTAATGAGGTTCTCGCTCGCGCGGCAGAACATTTTCACATCGACACCCACGATGTACAGGAGGAAAGGGACTTCGCAGAAGAGTTGGTGGGAGAGAGGAGGCCGGTCGCTCAGACCATCCCTATCCTTAAATCCATCCAACGAAGAATAGATCCGTCCCTGGTGAACCCAAACCTCACCAGAGCAGTCAACCCCAGGGTCGAAAAGCTTTTCCGGGCAGCCCAGTCTGACCCTCTCTATATAAGAGGACATCTTAAACCAGACTCCCTAGTTGTTACCAACACTCGGAAGAGGGCTGGAACACCCTTATCTTCATCAGAAGCTCCTCCCGACAAGGAGAGCAAGAAACTTTACGGGTTTGGCAGGAAGGTAGCCTCAACGTCCGCCTACCAAGCAAGGATTGCTAACTCCACCACCCTGTTGGCCAGCTACAACTGCCATCAATGGGAAGAGGTCGCGGCGCTCATAGCCTCTGCTCCTGAACCGTTAAAGGGCCAATTGGTTCGGATCTCGGCAGAAGGGAGAGCCGTGTCTGGTTGCATATTAAAAGCAACTTTCGACGCCGCGGACAACGCAGGAAGATTGATAGCAGAAGGTACTGTTATCAAAAGACATGCCTGGTTACGGCAGTCGGGGTTCAAAACAGAAACTCAGGCTTCATTAATAGACAAGCCGGTGGAACCCGAACTATTGTCTGGGAAAGCGGTCGAAGACGCACTGAAAAACGCCAAGGACGAATACGAGACACTGAAATCCCTTGGCCAACTAACCAACAAACCCCCTAACCAGAGGGGGAATAGTAATTTTCGTCGCCCACGCGGCCAAAATTCACAAAGAGGCAACTATGCCCAGGGACAGGGTACACAGTGGAACAACAGCCAGCAGTCTACCCAAAGTTACGGCAGGGGTAACAAAAGAGGGCGTGGAAGAGGCAGAGGCAGCCCCAACAAAGGAGGTGGCACGCCTCCACCAAAGCAGTGACGCTCAGTTCAGGGTCCCTTCTCACGCAACCCCAGTAGGGGGACGCATTTCCAACTTCACCCAGGCTTGGGAAGGGATCACCTCAGACAGATGGGTGCTGTCAACAGTGTCCACAGGATATTGTATAGAATTACTGCAGCGTCCCCGGAACCATCCTCCACGACAAAGAGTACACTCCTTAGAACATCAGAAGATCCTTCTCGAGGAGATCGCCATTCTGCTAGAAAAGGACGCGATAGAACTCGTCCCAGGACACCAGGTAAACAGGGGTATCTATTCAACTTACTTCCTTGTGCCAAAGAAAGATTTGACTATGCGCCCAGTACTGGACTTACGGCCTGCCAACAAGTATGTCAAGCCCCAAAAATTCCGTATGACCACGCTACAAGAGGTAATCCCCCTCCTAAAAAAGGGGGATTACATGGCAACCTTGGATATGAAAGATGCTTATTTTCATATTTCCATGCTCCCGGCGCACAGAAAGTACTTGCGCTTCAAGGTGGACAGTCGCCACTACCAATTCAAGGTACTGCCCTTCGGGATAGCTTCAGCACCAAGGGTATTCACCAAGGTACTGGCGGTGGCAGCTGCACACCTACGCAGGGAAGCAATCCCAGTGTACCCTTATCTGGACGACTGGCTCATAACAGGGGAAACCCCAGGAATTTGCAGGACAAACATTCAAAGGACTATCGACCTCCTCGACGAATTAGGCTTCTCAATCAACGAGAAGAAGTCAAGCCTAGTGCCAAGCACCTCAAAACAGTTCCTAGGAGCAATCCTAGATACTCAGAAAGGGTTGACCTTCCCTTCGGAAGAGAGAATTCGCAATATACTACTGCAAATTCCACATTATCAGTCCGGTCAACAAATAACGGTACGCAAAGCAATGCGGTTACTGGGCATGATGGCATCATGCATTTACCTGGTCCCCCACGCGCGACTGCGCATGCGTCCTATGCAGGAATGGTTGGCGAAACAGTGGTCTCAGGCAAATGGTCAGTGGGACGATCTAGTGGTCGTTTCGCCAACACTTGTACAGAGCCTACACTGGTGGACAAAAGAGAATCTCGCAAGGGGAAAACCCTTTTACGATCCCGAAGTACAGGCAGTGGTGACTACAGATGCATGCCTGACTGGGTGGGGAGCTCACCATCTCCACCACACAGCTCAGGGTCTCTGGTCTCACTCAGTAGCCAAGAACCACATCAACCTGCTAGAGCTTCTGGCAGTATTCAGAGCGCTTCGGGCGTTCGAGCCCCATCTAATAAACCTGTCGGTGCAGATCCGGACAGACAGCACGACAGCCATGTTCTATCTGAACAAGCAAGGAGGGACTCGTTCGCCAAATCTGTCCAAGCTTGCCCAGAAAATCTGGATATGGGCACTCAGACAGAACATCTTCCTGTCATCGCAACATGTTCCAGGGGAGCTCAATTCCCTAGCGGATGCTCTAAGCAGAGACTCCCTCCCAGAAGAACACGAATGGGTCCTTCACAGAGAGATCGTAGAAGATCTCTTCTCTCAGTGGGGTTTCGCCACAAACGAAAACAAACAATGCCCAGGATTTGCATCCAGGTTCCCCCAGCCAGACTCCCAAGGGAACGCCCTGTGGATGAACTGGTCAGGGATGTTTGCGTACGCTTTTCCACCAACTACTCTCATCAGGAAGGTAGTGTACAAGATGAACAAGGAATCGATGACGCTCATCCTAGTTGCTCCCATGTGGGCGAGACAACCATGGTTTCCGCACCTACGCAGGATGGCGGTGTGCGAGCCCATCAAACTTCCAGCCTGGTACAACCCACTGTCCCAGCAACAAGGTCAAACAGTGCACCAGCAACCCAACTCAATGAACCTGGCAGCATGGCTCCTGAGGTCATAGAGTTTGGACATCTCAATTTACCACAGAGGTGTATGGACATCTTAAAAGAATCCAGGAAACCAAACACAAGGCACTGTTACTTTGACAAGTGGAAGAGATTCGTTATTTGGTGCCAGAATAAACATATCAACCCGGTTGATTGCACTCCTTCCAACATTGTGACATACATGCTCCACCTGCTGGATGCAGGATTGGTTTTTAACTCTCTGAAAGTACACCTGGCTGCCCTCTCGGCTTACACCACATCCCATAACAAGGTGTCGTGGTGGAAAGTACCAGTAGTTAAAGCCTTCATGGAAGGAGTAAAGAGACTTCACCCTCCTATTTCTAACCCACCGCCAGGATGGGACCTTAATGTGGTGCTAGCTAAGCTCATGGGCCCCCCTTTCAAACCCATGCATAAAAGTAGTCTCAAACACCTGACTTATAAAACTGCCTTCTTAGTAGCCATTACCTCTATAAGAAGGGTCAGTGAAATTCAGGCTCTGTCAGTGCAGGATCCTTTCTTTACTATCCACAAAGACAAACTGGTTTTACGCACACACCCTAGGTTCTCACCTAAATTTATATCTAAATTCCATGTAAACCAGTCCATCGAGCTTCCGGCTTTCTTCCAGAACCCGCAAAGCTCGGCTGAGGTGAAACTACACACCCTAGATGTGCGTAGGGCGGTCCTCTACTATGTAAATAAAACCAGACCGCTAAGGAAAACAGATCAACTGTTTGTGTCCGTAGCTACAGGCAGAGAGGGAGATCGCGTCTCTAAAGGCGCTATCTCGAAGTGGATTATCAACTGTATACAGCTGTGTTACTCTCTTTCTGAAAAAACTCTGCCTTTTACGCCAAGAGCCCACTCTACTAGAGGCATTGGGGCCACTCTGGCTTTCATTGCAAATGTTCCCCTCGACACCATTTGCAAAGCAGCTACTTGGAGCTCTATTCACACTTTTACTCAGCATTACTGCATTGACACTCATTCCAAGACAGATACACAAGTGGGACAAGCGGTTCTGAGACACCTGTTTGCTCATGACTCTTCTCACATCCCACCTCCTTCTTCTGGTACTGCTCGCTAATCTATGCACAGCATGTGATCTAAGCAGATTCCACAAGCCTCAGAAGGGATACATTACTCACCGTAATCGTATTTCTGATGCTTGTATCTGCTTAGATTCACATGCGACCCACCCTTCCTCCCCTCCGAGAGAAGACGCATGATTGCTTGTAGTCTTACCTTTCTGTCTATCTGCTTGGATTATCTGTACTCACGCTACTCCTCATGCTTCCTCATGTCAGAAAAAATACAATCTGAGGATCCTAGACGCGTGAGGGATCTTGGGTACAGTGGACGTCACACTAGGGATAGTATTACTGGCACGCCTGTGTCGACGCCCATTTTCGAATTTCGAAAAACAAACTGTAATACTCCGCAGCTTCCACTAGATGTCGGCCTATGCACAGCATGTGAATCTAAGCAGATACAAGCATCAGAAATACGATTACGGTGAGTAATGTATCCCATATATTTATATATATACAGTTTCTTGGTATAGGATTGAGGCTTTTGTTTCGTCGGGGACGATTTACAGTTATTTTCCAAACCGGCCCTGCTACCTGGGTCACGCTGGGGATAATGATGCACTGCGGAAGGTGAATGATACAGTGTTTGCTCTAGCACTAGCTCATGTCCGACTGTTCGTGGGAACGGGCTTTCATCGGATCTTCCAGGGAGCGGAGGCAACAGGGGTAGGCAAGGACTCTCTGAAGGTGGGGGCCATGCTGCAGCGCACGAGGAATCATGTCTTAAGATGGCGTTCTGGTTTTCAAAATGGTTTCCCGGGCCTAGCCTAATACAGTACGTTTGGTTAATGTGTCAGCCAGTGGTCCACCCACCACCTGGGCCCTGGTGGCAGGGGGGCCCCTGACGAGTCATGGACGTCACAAAGAGGGGACTGCAGGGGAGGGGGGGTCCCTTGGACCTGTCCTCCCATACACCCCCTAGGGTAACAATGTCCACATTAACGGCTCCAAAGGACAGGGGGGCTTAGCTTTCCCCCATTTTTATAATTATTATGAGGCGGACCAGCTGTGGGTCATTAGGGAATGGTTAGCAGATGGTCTTCATAAAGTATGGACACGACTTGACAGGGCGGTATTGGGATCTTCCATCTCAGGACTCATGTGGCTGAATAAACAAAATAGACACCCTAATGTTAGGATTAGTGAGATAATTGGGGTATGGGTGGAAGTATGGGACTCAGCAATTGAACGTGGGGTGCTAACGCTGAAACCATCTCCATTTCACCCAATGTTTGGGAACCCGGAATTTCAGCCAGGGATGGAAAAGGGAGCATTCAGAAAGTGGGACAGGGTGGGTTGCCAAATGATACGGAATATGTACCAGGGACAGACCCTTATGTCTTTTGAGGAATGTGTTCAGGATATAGGCCTGACAGAGAGTGACCGGTTTAAATATAACCAATTGAAACACTGGTTAACTACCCCAGCTATCAAGGAGGCAGCTACAAGACAGTTGACATCTTTGGAAAAATATATAACGACTCACATGGGTTCAAAAGGTTTGGTGTCAAATCTCTATAGCTATTTGAACGACCAAGAGGAGCTCATTCAATGGAGCTACATGAGGAAACGGGGAAAAAACTCTAGGGGAGATCATTCCAAGAAGATAGTGGGAGTACCTGTGGGGAGCAATCCCAAAACTAACTCGCTCCATTCAGGTAAGGGAAATGTGGAGTAAAGTGCTCTTACAATGTCACTATACGCCAGAAAGGATCCATGTAATGCTCCCCCATGCATCAGATCAATGTTGGAGGGGATGCAAGGTGGTGGGGGACTGGATACACATTTGGTGGAACTGCCCAGTGTTGCAACCGTTCTTGGTGGGGGTGAAGAATCAAATGCAAGAGATGTTCCAGGGAGTGGAGCTGATGGGGGATAAGATGTGGATGTGTCGAAAACACTCGGAAAGATGCAAAAACAGTTATTCATGATCCTGCGAATAGCAGCGTGGCTGGTGATAGCGCAACAGTGGAAACAACAGTCAGCATCCACAATCCAGGACAAAAAGTCTGGAGTTTTGTAGCACTGGAATGGGTAACATATGGGATCTAGGGAGATCAGGATGCATTCAAATGGTATCAGGTAATAATACCCCCAACAAAAATATCGCCGTAAATATGGCCGTTTGGTTCGCCATAGGCGACATTTTTATTGGGGATATCATGTGGGAGCGGGGGTTGCGGGGGTGTCCCCCTCACATAAAAAAATGATGCTGGGGTTGCGGGGGGTGTCCCCCGCAGGGCTCATTGTGAATTTCGGCGCAAAAATATGGCGATATTTTTGTATTGTGATATTTTTGCGGCAGAATTATCACATGGAACCATTCAAACAGGAATGGGGTTCATTATTGACTTATTTACAAAGTGACTATATGGCACAATGGTGCCTGCAGAAGATCAGAATTTTGGACATATTGTGAACCTTTCGGGACTCAAGCCAATAAAGAGACAGCCCTCACTTCTGGCGGGGAGTGGAGGGGTGGCAGAGTTGATGTTGGGATGTTTTAATAGTTTCTTCCTTTGTTTTTCTTTTGTGTAGCACATCAAGGAAACAAATAAAAACATGTTAAATAAAAAAGTACTTTTCTTTCACTTCTTTCGGTATTCAAAAGTACTTGGCTTTCACTTTGTTCTGAATTCACAAGTGTTTATATTTCATTTCATTTCATTCGGCTTTCATAGAAATAGTATTTAGAGTTGCTTTCACTTTGTTCAGTATTCAAAAGTACTTTGCTTTCACTTTGTTTGGCATTCACAAGTGCTTATATTTACTTTCGCTTAATTCGGCATGCATAGAAATGCTTGATTCCATTTAAATCAGTGTTTATTGCCTGCTTTACATATTCGCCTACCAAACCCGGTGTTCCCCCCATCTTGGTTCACTCACCGGCCGGAGCTTACGGCTTTGTGGCTAGGTCCTCGGCCTCCACAGGTTCTCTTTCCCATGCAGTGCCTCACTTCTTTCCCAGCTGCTCTATGTGGCTCCGCTCACCCAGCGATGCTCCTCCTGCAGCTCTCGAGACTTTCACGACCGCTTTGCTATGTCACGCTGGTCTCCCTCTTTCGGTCTGTCAGTGGCCTCCAGCATCATTCAGCTCTGCTTCCACTGCATAAACTCTGCATCCTTTCTCGGGTCTCCAGCGCTCTGCTTGCCACACCGCTGAGCCGGAGAGGTTTGCATCCAGCAGTTGGTAGCCCTCCTTCCACATCTGCCTCCATTTCCACAAGGCTGGTGGGTTTTTAAGTTCTCGCCACCATGATTAGTCCAGAAAAGACTAGACCGCTCACTATTGAAACGGTACTCCGGTCTTGCTCTTGTTGTCCTCCTCCTCATCTCAGTACATTGCTGGGGGGGAGGGGGAGGAGGAGGGAGGGAGAGGGCGGGGGGTGTGGGTGTGTGTGTGTGTGTGTGTGTGTGTGTGTGTTAGTTAATGTACTTAGGAAGTGAAGCACAGGGAAAGGGCTGACAGCCTACAAAGGCTTGAGGGATAGAGGGTTTGTTATGAAAGGGAAATGGGGGATACCATGTCTCACCTAAGGACGTTCTGTTCTCTCGCCCCAAGTCTCCTCCACCCAGGTGATCGTCCCTCGCATATCCGCCCCCAGGGTCAGGATCCAAAAGCAACGGGCCACCCAAGAGGAGGATACAGGGGGAAAAGAAGTGAGGAAGACCTTAGGTTCCTCACACTACTCTATAATAACTCTGCACAGGCTTAGATTGATCTCATTAGATTCAATGAATAATTCAAGATGCTCTCCCTTTGAGTCTGGCAACTACAAGTGGGTGAAGTGTATGTGCAGGTTCAGCGCTAATTCCAAAGTGCTCCTTCATTGCTTGTTGCTATGCAGCAAAGAGACACTACTCAAACATATAGTGCATAAAAAGAAGTGTGCGACGAGACGCTGTTCTCTAGCACAATGTGCATGCACTCTGCCCTTTCAGATTTTGCATATCTTCTCCCTAGAGAGAGATAATATTCATTTTGGCTTGTGTGCATTCAGAAAGAAATTGGATGCGGATGCCATCAGTTCCTTTTTAACACTGATGTGTTGCCGGCCGAACCACATCCGCTGACTTCCTACTTCAAATAGATGTTGTCTATATGTTTCTGCGCTACTCGAAGGAAGGTGAGTTCTGAGCTTGCAACACTCGCTATTTATCCTAACAGTCTCTAATGTTATCTAACTTCAGATTCAATGAGGCTCCACAGAGATAATCGCTAATGTTTAGCTACTTTGAAGGCATCTTGGAGTAAGACACAGACAACAGATTCTGACCGAATAAAAATACTTTATTAACGTAAGTCAGGATGGGGAAAGGCCTATCTTGTTCTATACTATGGTGGGCTTTCCCTACCAAAACAAAACTAAGGAAAGTCAATGAGTCCAACTTAGGAATCTGTCTGTGTCCAAAACCTATACTTGCCCTCACATCTAATCTATACAAAGTGTAAGGAATGCAGCAACCAACAAAACAGTGTTCAATATAAAGTTCAGAGCTCTGTTCAGCTCACAACTTTCTTTTAGCTCCCTTGCCCAAGTATAAAACAGTTCTAATAAAAAGTCTCAGGATTGCCTTAGGTTCAGGATGATTTAAAGTTAACCAATACTCAAGGTTCCCTTCCCCAAGTTCAAAACCACAGTTCCAAACACAGAATATCTTGAGACTTTGTCCTTATGTCAAGAAGCAGGGTAAACCTCAGGGTTCCCTTCCCCAAGATTCACTTTCAATGTCTTATTAGTATTTTGTTAGTTATCTGGAAGATCTGAGCCACACTCGAGGCCTCTAAATAGTGTTGGTCTCTGTACAAAAATATATTGACTGTATGTTGCAGTTCATCCATCCAGAGTTCCAACGATATTTTATTATTTACTATTTCTCCTACTCTGTTGTTTAATATACTTTTCTTTGAGTCACTTGGTAAAGTTCAATTCCAGAGTTCCATTCTCCTTGGAGTTCCATATATAGTAGATTCATTTGTATTGCTAAGATTCTGTTCACTTTACAGTTCAATGTGCATTAGTTTCTTTATTTCAAAGTTCGATGGACTTGTAGTTTCAACATATGTGAATTTGACTTGCCTTCAAAGTTGCCGTCACTTTTCAGCTTAGCACATGTACATTTTAAAGCTTCATTCTTTAGTTTTCTTCACAAGTAATAGTTCTGATTATTTATTAAGTTTACTTACAGTTCAGTATTCAGTAAGTATGAAGATGTGTGGAATTCAATAATGGTTAGAGATTTCATTCCATTCATTTCTTTGACACGTGTATCTTTGTAAATTACCTTTTATCACGTACCCAGCACTCGGAGACATTCGAAAATGTAATTTTATATACATGCAACCACTCAGCTACAATGTATTTTCAATAGTTAATGAGGATTTAGTTCAGAAACCTTCGAAAACATGTTATATCATGCACACGACCACTGAGATACAAAGTAATCCTCAGCGTAACGTCAATCATTTGCATACCAGGTTTCCTTTCTCATAGAAAATCACTGGTTGCTCCTTTGGGGGTTCCCGCAGCACATCTCTCTTGGCCTTCTATTCACTGTCTCAAGGCTCCACCTCCAGCCCCTCAGGCACTCCCCAGGAGAATAAGCACTTCAAACACCTGAAAAAGGGGCTACCTACTTACACGGCTCCCCTTGTGTTCAGTGTTCACTTCCACTGAACTCCAGCTCCTGGGCCGCACTCACATGAACCGTCAGTGTGCTGCACCCATACAGCTCCTCGCTGCTTCTCTTGGCCTCTCTGCTGCTGTTTCACTGTCACCGCCACTGCCTCTCTCTCTGACATCATTTGATTGGGCTTTTGCATTGGGCACCTGCAGTCTTTTAACAGGCTGCAACTGAGAATGTTTAATCATCCCTGTCTGACCCTCATTAAGATGACATGCCTGACCTATCCAACTCTCAGTAGGTCTCTTCCTCGTCCCAGAATCAGAGTGGTAAAAGCACCTTATCTTCATTACTCCTAGTTGCATCTTCTTAGTCCCAATACTGCTAATGGTTATACATGAGGAAGTCTGGGAAGGTGATTCACAATAACTCATGAAACGGGGGAATGGTTGTGTTGATCGTCAGTAGGCAAAGGGGGATACCATGCCTCCCCCAAGGACATCCTACTCCCAGTCCCCAAAGACCCTCCACCCAGGTGATCCTCCTTCACTTGTCCACCCCCAGGGCCAGGATCCAAAAGTGATGGCCTTTTCTTGGCCAACTGCAAAGAGGGCTCATGGGGAATAGGAGTGAGAATACCCTTAGGATTCCCACACTACTCAATAATTCATCCAAAAATTAAACAAACTGTTCAGGACATGCTGCACCCCACCGTCATATACCATTGACCGGTCTCCTACTTTAACTTTCTTCTTCCTGAACTTCGGATCCTAAATCAGCCTGAAATAAGATTTAACAAATCGGGACCTTGTTGCTTGACAACTACAATGAAAGGCAGTTTAGAATGCCTGGCTGAATTCCAAAAGCTTTCAGTTCCATTTCCACCATGATGGCTTGGGAGACTTTCTGTTTTCTGAAGTACTTTAGTTAAGGCCCAAACCAACAAGGAAATCGTTTTTAGATTTGTTTTTATGTTCTTTTCCCCAATAGGCTAAGCTGTCGCCCACTAACTCTTTGAGTGTGCCTTACTGTGAGAAACCTGAAGATGCTCTTACATCTACTCCCCAGGGATCTTCTGTTCAGGAGGCCAGGGAAGAGTCATCGCTTTTGGATCCCAATCCTGGGGGTGAATAAGCGATGGAGGATCACCTGTGTGGAGGGTCCGTCAGGATTGGAGAAAGGGTACCTGAAGGCGAGACATGGTATCCCCCTTGCCTAGTAATAACCTACCCTTCCCTCCCTTAGCCTTTATGGGCTATTCTCAGTCTCAGTCTATTGTCCCCTAAGATGTTCCTTTAAGTACTGAGAAGAAGAGGCCACTAGGAGTAATGCAGATTTCCTATCGCAAGTACCACTCTGGTACTGTAACGAAGAAGAGAGGTCAGGCATGTCACACTAATGGGCTTGAACAAGTTCAGGCAATTGAAAATACCTTGTTTCACCTGCAGCCGCTTGTGAATGCAAAAGAGTATAAAAGCTGCAAGTCAGAAATGTCAAGAGAGCGGTACGAGTGGTGCAGGTGGAGCAGAGCGAGGAGAAGACCAGGAAGTGGCCCTGCTGAGGGGCGAGAAGCAGAGCATCCCGGGAGTCTTGCCGAGCAGAAAAAACAGGACCAGGAGCCCTGTCTGAGAGAAAGCAGAGAGCCGGCATCACGGAGAAGTGGAGGCAGAGCCAGAGGCTGGCGTACCTGGAAGTAAGCAGTCGGCAAACTGGAGAGTTGCTTTTCCCAGGTAGAAGGGAAAGCCCCTAGTTGAGCACAGTAACCCGGTAAGGCTCTAGAAGGGCTCTGGGGCTCCCGGCATTCCCAAGGGCTGTTAAGCCCATACCAAGTGAAACTTATCATTATTGAATACCGAGCTCTGTGAAAGGGGCTGTTGAGCCCGTACAAAGCAAAACGTATTAGTGTTGAATGCTGAACTCTGTGAAAGGGGCTGATGAGCCTGTAAAAAGTGAAACACATTATTATTGAATGCCAAACTCTGTGAAAGGGACTGTTCAACCCTTACAAAGTGAAATGTACAACTCTTGAATGGCCAACTCTGTGAAAGGGGCTGTTGAGCCTGTACCAAGTGAAACTAAACTCACACAAAGCTGCATATATATTGAATGTGGAACCACAGGAAGAGTGTGCTATAACTGAAACCAAGTGAATGACAACAAACCTGTTAGGAAAAGCTGTGAAGTAATAACAACCATGAGGGCATCTAGGGGAAAACAAGAGCCCCATTATCAGCAAACAATTGCAAAGTTATATGAAAAATCCTGCAGTGGAATAAAAGCGTGTTCTGATAAACACTATTGAGCAATAGCATTGGGGAAACCTATGGTTGTATAACTTGTAATGGTTGGGCTGCGTGGTCTGTCAACTGCACCTACACCAGGAAGTTTCCTAGTGCAGATATTTTCAAAATCAAGACGTTTTTTAAAAAATGTATTTTATTTTCAAAACCAAACAAAACACACATTACAACTGTTTCAATACGTAAAAAGCATCGTTAAACCATCACATTTTCCATTATAACGCCCCAGCCCCCCCCCCTCAAACTAGAGCCGGCTCTCTCGTGTCGTCTACAGGAGCATTATCAGGTAGCACAATACTTAAGCGCTCATCATCCAAATCCTCTGTTTCGTTATTACTCTGGTGAGGGTTTGCCATAGAGGCCACCAATTGCCGCCAGGCCAGCAGGGGCCCTACTTCCTCCTCGCCCCCCTGGTGGCCGCTTCAAACCAAACTACAGATTCAGCTTCCGCCCATTTTAGGAGGTCCGCCCACCATAAATCCACCCTAGGTCTGTGGGCCGCCTTCCAGCACATAGCAATCCTGCGCTTGGCCAGGACGTAGGCCAAGTCCTTGCTTATGTGTTTTAAATGTCGGGGTCTAGGGAAAAACCTTCGCATGCATGACCAGGCTGATTCCACATCCAACACCACTCCCCCACCAGCCAGTTTCGTTTTAACCTCATCCCAAAACCTGTACACCTCCGGGCAAGCCCAAAACATGTGTAGCAGCCCCGCATCCACCTCCCCACACCTGGGGCATTGCTGCGTAGCTGATCCCCCAAAACTTGCCATTTTCCCGGGAGTCAGATAAGCCCTGTGGGTAACATACAATTGAAGTTATTGGAATCTCGCATTCCGGGACACCTTTTTATGGTACTTCTGGGCCCTCTCCCATTGCCCGTCTGTCATGGGTCCTCCTACCTCCTCTTCCCAATCCTGTCTCAATTGGAGCAGCTCTTTCCCTGCCCTTGCTCGCAGGAGCTCGTATATCCTCGATATTTCGTGCCCGCCCTCCGAAACATCATACATAGTTTCCAGGGAGGCATCCCGATCCTCAGCTAGCACTGTCTCGGGCCATCTGTCTCTAACCTTTTTCACAAGCCTAGCCTAGGTTATATATTGGCCTACGTGCACCCCTGTATCTTCTTGCAACCTCTGAAAGTCCAATGCCTCCCCTTCCTGCCATATGTCCCTGAGGGTGGCCAAGCCTACCGGTTCCCAGTATCTACGGACCGATTCAAGTAGTTGAGTCGTTCCGGCACAGCGCCACCAATAGGGCTTGCCGAATTCCCCATCATCCTCCATGTTCTGTGCTAGACCTACCAGCCCAGCCGCAGTAGCCGCCCCCTTCCCACCAGTTTGTCCCTACGCAACTACACCACTTCCCTCAGAATGTATGGGGCTGAGTCTCCTCGCAGAAGCCTGGTTTCTGCCGAGTCTTCAATCGAAAGCCACCTGGCCACATACAGCAGCTGCCCCGCCAGATAATAGAGTTCAAAATTTGGCAGGCCTATACCCCCCTTGTCATACGGGTTCTGAAGCTTCCACAGGGCCACCCTGTTCCTGGAGTTACCCCATACAAAACTCCTACACACGCTATGGAGTTTCACAAATAGGCTCCTGGGTATCAAAAACGGGACATTCACGAAAAAATGCAAGAGTCTGGGCAGGACCACCATCTTGAGCAAGGCCGCTCTCCCCATCATAGTCAGGGGCAATCTAGACCAGAACACCATGCGGTTCTTGACCCCCTCTATTGCTTTCTCCGTATTATGTTTGTGCTCCGCCTCAATCTTGTGGTAAATATTTACTCCCAAATACCTAAATGTCTCAATCTGCCATGGTATTGGCAGGATAGGCAGCCTCTGTAACGGGACATTCCTGTACCTGCCCAAGGGAAACAGACTAAACTTTCTAGGGTTTCACCGATATGCCCGAGAGGGTAGCGTACCGTTGCATCACCTCCAACACATACTGCAGGTTTTCTTCCGGATAACGCAAATAGAGGTGCATGTCATCCGCATATAGTGATACCAGGTGCCTACCACCTTCTGTGCTAATGCCCACCTACCCATATTGTTGCCGCAGGCATATTGCCAACGGCTCTAATGCTAGTTTGTACAACATGGGTGACCAGTGGCATCCCTGTCTGGTCCCCCTGCTGAGTTGCCAAGTATCTGAGACTGTGGACCCCGTTTTGACTCTCGCCCTCGGGGTGCTGTAAAACAACTGGACCCACCTAAGGTATCCAGGTCCCATTCCGTATCCCCTCAGGACCGCTTTCAGCCAAGGCCACCGTACCGAGTCAAAGGCTTTGACCGCGTCTAGTGACACTATAGCCAACTCGCCCGTATCTTCCTCAGTTTGGTCAATAATGTGGTGTAGCCTCCTATGGTTATCCGTGATATTCCTTACCCGACACATAGCGCATCTGATCTGGGTGGATCAGCTTCCCAATCACCCTCTTCAACCTATTAGCCAGTATTTTGTTGTCCTGGTTGAGCATGGACAACGGTCTGTAAGACCCGCACTCCACGGCTGGCCTGCCTGGTTTTAAGAGTGGGATGATCACAGCCTCGCAGAGGGACAATGGAAGTTCCCCCTGCTCATATGCCTCATTGAACATGGCCAGCAGTGGCTGAAGCAGCTCCTGCCTGTATGTCTTGTAAAACTCACTAGGCAACCCGTCTGAACCGGGCGCCTTGCATGTGGGCAGATTCAGAATCACCAACTCCAGCTCATCCGAGGTGACAGGTGCGTCTAACTCCGCGCGTTCTAGGTCGTCCAGGGTGGGCAGCTCTATGTCCTCTAATGTGTCTCGTATGTCTTGACACATATCCTCCCCTGTGTCCTCATACAATTGTCTGTAAAACATAAGGAATTCCTCGTTTACCCCTTCTTGGGTGTTGCAGATGCAGCCTCCCTCACCCCTAATCTCACTGATCACTGAGCGGGGGGGGGTCTCACTCTTATACAGCCAGGCCATCAATCTGCCCGGCTTGTCGCCCCCTGCGTGGATCCTCGCTGTGTATTTCCTGTAATTGAGTCTACACAGCCTATCCCAGAGTGCACTGCAGGACAACTGTAGATCTTTTATCTTGGTTCTGTTATCATGGGCAGTGTTCTCGCAACGTGTGAGTCCCTCCAGCTCCCTTTCTGTTTCTCGAAGTTCCCTTTCGATACCCCCCTGGAGCCCTTTAGATTTGGAAATGGCTACCCCATGCACCACCACCTTAAACGCTTCCCACAGTGTTCCCACAGAGCGTACGCTACCCGTATTTATATCGAAATATTCCTCGATGGCATCCCTCAGACCCTCCCGGAACCCCTCATCCTGCAGAGCCTCGGTCCTGAGTCTCCATGTTGGGATCCGCGATCTTGGGGGCTGATGTCTCCACTCTACTACCAAGGGCGAGTGGTCAGATAATACTCGGGCCTTATATTCCACTCCCACTATGTCTCCCACTATCTTGGCCGCTACAAACACATAATCTAGCCTCGTGTACAAATCATGTGGCGCTGCGTAGTGTGAATATTGCCTATCCATAGGGTGCAACCTTCTCCACACATCCTCTAAGCCTAAGTCTTTCAGTAAAGTCCCCAGCGCTTTAGCCGCCGGTGACGTTTTCCCTGCCTTGTCTACTGACCTATCCATTCTGGGATTCAGGGTACAGTTAAAGTCCCCCCCCCCCACACCACCGTACCCCCTGCCAGGGGGCCAAGTTTGCTCTAAAGGGTCCTAAAATAAGCCGCTGTGTCGTTATTAAGGGCGTACAAATTTATAATGTGCACTTCCCTGTTTTCCAGGAGACCCGTTACCACCACCATTCTGCCCTCCGGGTCTGTCGTAGAGCCAAGCACCTGGAACGGCACATGCGCTGCCACCCAAGTGATAACCCCTCTAGCCTACGCCGAGTATGCAGCACCCACAACATTGCCCTTCCATTTCCTCCTGACCACCTCCAGCTTCTCCCTAGTGAGATGAGTCTCCTGCAGCAGGGCTGTGTCTATACGCATCCTCTTTAAGTACAGCATCACTTTATTTCGTTTCAAATAGCTGTTAAGGCCCCGTACATTCCAGGTCACAATTTTGAGGTTACCCCATGCCATCTGTTCGGACTGTTCCCATCCTAACCCTACCCTTAATGCTCCCCTTGTTAATCCGTTTTCCGGCTCTTTGGCTCGTTACCCCTTCCCTCCCGCCCAACTTCCCTCTAACCCAATGCCCAGCTCCCAAATGCCCAACTACAAACCACTGTACACCCTTACAATCCTCCCCCCTCCCTCCCCAACTTCGGCCCCAACCCCCACAAATGCCCAGCTCCATTCCTGGATCTCAGGCCCTCCCGCGTTTGGCTCTGCCCTGGAATCCCAGGCCCAGAGCCCAGCAGGGTGTCACCGGACTACCAGTGACCTACCTAAACTACTCGGTAGGGGTGAGTAGCTCGGGCTCCGTGTTGCTCCCCTACTAATATGCAAATTTCCCGGTATCCCCGGATCTTAAGTATAACTGTTGCGCCAGGCGTATACACCAGCCATTTATATGCAATGCTACATTCAAGTCCCAATGTCACTTGATACAGCGCTCGGGGAGCCCCAACCACACGCTACTTATCTTTGCCAACATTCTCCTGGATGTCCGGTTCCTGGGGGCAGCTCTGCAAGTCCAGCCATCCCATAGCGTCCCCTGGAGTGTGAAAGAACAGGGCTCTGCTCCCGTGGAATACCTTCAGTTTAGCCGGGTAGAGCAGCATGTATTAATGGCCGGCTTCCCGCAATCTCCTCTTCACCGACACAAAATCCATTCGGCTCCGCTGTACTTGCAAGGTGTAGTCAGAGTATGCTGTTATAAGCGCAGCCCCCCTCTGGATCGTGCCTCCCTTTCGAAAGTGTTCCAGGATTTTTTCGCGGTCTCAGTAGTTTGAGATCTTAGCAATCACCGGCCTAGGGGGATTCCCCGGCGGCGGATTCCTTATCAGGGCCCTGTGCGCTCTTTCTACAGTGAACCCCTGGGATAGGGCTCCCCCGGGTATCTCCTGTTGTAGCATGGACTCGATAGACTCGGTGGTGTTAGTTCCTTCAGCACCTTCCGGCAATCCAACAATGCAGATGTTGTTCCTTCAGGCACGTCCCTCCGCCTCCTCTGCCCTGTTCTCCAGATTGCCAACCCTCTGCACCAAGGCATGAAGTTCTGATCGATGGGCCGCACAGGCCGCCGTGTTTGGGGCCACTTCTTTTTCTAGGGCCCCTGTGCGCTCAGCCAGAGACCGCACATCCTGCCGGAGGAGGTTCATGTCTTCTTGCACTGCTCCTACCTTGAGCTCAAGTGCAGCTTCCAGTTTATCCATTGCTAGGCCCAGTTTGGTCTCCCAGGCCTCCTTCAGATCTGCAATTGCCTCCAGTACTTCTTGGTTGCCTGTGGGGCTAGGGCCCATTTTGGGGGACTTTTCTATCTTCCTGGCCTCTTCCACACTTGTTGGTGTTCTGGCAAAGTCATCTAGTGTGGGTTGTTTGACTCTCAGTCTGGGGGGTTTATTAGACATCTTGGTGCACCGGGATCGTGAGGGCATACCCCACCGCGTGCAGTCTTCTTTTAGGCGCACTAAGTTCCCCCGAAATTGCCAGGGCCAGGCCCAACCGTTCCCTGGGTATCCCGTTGGCCCAGCGCAACACCAGTGTGGGCTATGTCCACCCACGCGCGCTTGTGTCTGCAGCCTTCATTCACAGGGTCCAGGCTCCGGCCCTGACCTGTCTTCCAGTGCCAGTGCGGCCCCTCCGGCCCATGCTCTGTCCACTCGAAAGTCTATCTGGTGCCCCAGAGTTTCCCTTACCAGAACCGTGTCGTGGTGGCCCGTGGGACTGCTGGATTCACCTTGTGTAGGGGCTCAGGCCCATATCCGTCTTGGCCGTGCAGTACAGTACCGTTCTGTGCTCAGCTCGTAGCTCCACCGGCCTCGGGACGCTCTGGGTTTGTCGCCGGGTCCGGACTCCCCGGCTTCCTGTACTTCGGCCGTGCCCTCGCTGGTGGCCTCCAGGCAGCGGCTCATATGACCCGCCGAGGGTCGGAACCCACCTCACTGTCCGGGCTTGCCTAAGCCCACTGGAGCCCGCCGCGGCCGCGCCAGGGATGCCCCGACTCTTCCTGCTGCTTCCCTGCTGGCCGGAGCCAGTCTTCGCCACTTCTCTCACGGGGGTCGCGCCTCCACTCGAGAGCTACGAGCCAGCCGCAAGCTTCCTAGAGATCTCGATCTTGCTGCAGGGCCGCCGGGCTTGTATTACCAGCCAGTCCGCTCCTATCAGCTGCTCCAAAAGGTGCCTGCACCCATCCAGCACCGAACCCTCGTTCCCGCTGGAGGGAACGGGTCGCAGCGCCGGGCTCCCGTATTCACCGCCAGCGAACGCTGCGGTCACTTTTATGGCCCTTTGTCCTGGGCCGCCATCTTGTTCTCGTCTCAGCCGCGGGCACCCCGCTCTTCTTTTTCGGCCGAGGCTTCCCGCCTCGGCATTCAATCACACCGCTTCCGCGCTCGGGACACTCCTCAGATGTTCATAAGCGCTTGGCTGTGTCGCCGGCATGCAAGGTCCATTGGAAACTTCGGTTTCTGCAAGGATCAGTGTCGGATCCCAGGAGCTCTCCACGGACACGTCCTCCTATGTGGCCATTTAGCCACGCCCCCCCTTCAAAATCAAGACTTGGAGCACAAGGAGGACATGTGGTTGTTGGTTGTGTGACCTGTGATGGTTGGACCGTGTGGTCTGATGACTACGCCTAGACCAAAAGCCACTAAAAATTAAAAGCAGAAAAGAGGAGTGAATCCTTGGTGAAGATTACAGTATTGTGTGAACTTTATTGCCTTCATCTTGGGGAAGGGATTCCAAAGACCATCGAGTTGTTTGAACTTTGTTGCCTTTCTCTTGGGGAAGGGAATCCCAATACTACATTGTTGTTTGAACTGTATTACCCTTTTGAACTCTGGGAAGGGAGACCCGAAAACAGCCAGTAATGTGAACTGTGATATTGGGGAATCTGAAGAAGAACTTGATCGATATTTAGGGAAACAGGGTTATGTTGGAACTATATTGAACTTGAATCAAAAACTCTACCAATTGTGGAACATTTACTTTGGAACACTTATATTTGGTTGAGAGCATTTCCCCCACTAGTTATGTTGTTGTTGTGAGGACAGCATAGGCTTTTGACACAGACAGACTTTTATTTTGTACCTATAAGACATGGACTTTCCTTAGATTTCTTTAGGCAGGGAAATTCCACCATAACAAAGGGTAAGTTAGGCGTTACACCATCCGGAACATTAATAAGGCTTGGTTTAAAGGTACTTTTGTTGTCTGTCGTCTCTCTAGATAGCATGGCTGTCTCACACTTACCCTGTGCCCTAACCTCATGACCTGACTCATGGTCTCCATAACAATCACCTCTTTACCATTCTAATTCAAAGCCCTATAAAAATCTGAGTGCTTTTAAATGAGGGCGATCCCCACAGGCATGACCACCCCACAGCATAAACCGCTGCCACCTGGACAACAATGTGGTTGTTTGGAGGCAGACATGGTGCTTTGGAGAGAGTTGCGGTGAAGACAGAAGGCAATTGAGGTGAGATAGGAGAAAGGAGGCTGGAGAGCGTTGGCCAGAAGGAACACGAAAAAGGAGGTAGAGAACAGTGAGGAGGTGGTGAGACGGAACATGAGAAGGAGTGAAGTGGCTTGACAGGAGCTGAGGAAGGGGGAAGAAATAGAAAGGAAGTTGGAGGTGACATCCAGGGGGATGAGGAGGTGTGCCTTTAGGACGAGGTCGGAGGTTGCATCAGGGAGAAGAGGGGTGAGTGTGGAAGGACGGAGGTTGGAAGAGAAAACCAGAGAAAAATGAGTGGAGCAGACACATCCTAAAACTGAGAGGTGTGAGTGAAGGTACGACAACATGGAAAAGTGTTGATGAGATGGGTTTGAGAGGGAAAGGAGATAGGACAAGAGATGCAGGAAAGGCCTCCTTAAGTACAGGTCCATTGCCACTAGTTGAGTAGGTAGACTTAGAGCCAGGACCCTAAGACAGGAAGGAGAAGTCACACTGGGCCAACCTTTGGAGAATCTCATGTGGCCAGCCTCTGGTAGGAAGCTTTGGGGCTACTCCCAGTTCTTACCGCCCTATTTTTTTCTTTTTTCTTAAGACAGCTTTATTCCGAAATATTCCATAAAAGCATCACAGATACACACGCTTTATTTAGAAATATTCCATAAAAGCATCACAGATGCACCAAGATAAAAGACACATCATTACATATCATATACCATTAATAAATGCATGCATACAATTCATAATCTAAAAGAACAATAATACACATACCAAATGTTCAGCTAAATTCACATGGTCCATAGTTACATAATTATATATGATAGCTTGTGTGAGGGTGCAGAAGTAAGGCTTGGACACAATGGTGGCATTTTTTGGGGTAGAAACCTTTATTATATGAAAAATGATTGGAAAAATGCCTCTCTGTCCCTAAAACTAAGAGGGGTTTCCCTGCCTCTATGAAAACTAAGGAAATTGTCAGAATGTCCAAAACTATAAAGTCGGTTTCTGTTGCGTCTCAAAAAGCCTACCTTTATCCCTAACACTAATGACTTAAACCAACTGTGAAAGAATGATCTCTCCCCAAAGTAAAATGTTATTTGCCATTCCAACCAATATGGAAGTTCCCAGTCTTTCGGGTAAAAAAAGTGGTAAAAATGAAGACATTTTCACAAATGTGGAACTCCAAGCTGAGGCTCGTAATTCTTACTCTCGGATTCCCTTATTGTAATGTTCTTTGCAGATCTAACCAGCAGAAAAGTTCCCAGTCTCTCTGGCAATCAAAAGTGGAAAAAATAAAGAAATGTTCAAAACTACGGCTCCAAGGTTAGGGTTGTAATCCTTCCCCTAGATGTCTTCTTGTAGTGTCTCTCCTTCTGGGGCCACTCAGGCCTGTATTCTCTTTGTCAGTGGTCATTAGATAATTTACAAGGATATGCTCCTTCTATTTCTACTGTTTATCCTACAAACTTGGCACACTCTTTTTACCAAGCGTAGGAATCGATATTTCATTTACTTATTTTGAGTGTGGGGGTCTGAGACTCATAGTGTTCAAAATGGCTTGGTTTACTCCCCTGCCAAGCAACTGTCCTCTCCTGGAGTCCCTTCTCTGGGTATTTATAACTGCTTGGTTCAATCTCCTGCCAAGCTGTCATCTTCAATAACTTCTCACTTGGGTGCAGGTTCCAGACTTGCAACATTCAAACCGGCTTAATATACTCTCCTGCCAAGTGTTTGCCCTCTCACGGACTTTCCCTCTTTCAATGTGAGTCCATGCTCTCAATATTCTGATTGGCTTTGTTTCTGTTTCACATATCAGTGCGGGTGCTAGACTTGCACGTATTTCACAGGGTCCCAGACCCCCTTGTTTCAGCTTCTGCCATTCACCACATGCTCCCCCCAACTTCTAGCACCTCTCGGGTAATCTGCATACCTGTTTGCTTATTACTGGCAGGTACCAGCGTTTCCTGAGCAGCTGTTGCATCGCTTGAGGCTCCGGTAGTGTTTGGGACTCCGTAGCAGTCTGCAATGGCGCCCTAGTGGTCTGCAGCGTCTCTGCAGACGTCTGCTTCTCCCCGGCAGTGCATTCTCTCTCATGGATGCTTTGCTGGTGCGCTGGATGCCCAAAGGCTTTTCTCAGCAGCAGCCATAGCAGCCCCTATTTCCTGGACCGCGTTCAGGTTCTCATTCGCTTGCGGCTTCCCTCCTGCTGGCTCTTGTTTGCTTGCCCGCTGCACGGCTCACCGGCTTCCTGCTTGGAGGACAGTTCTCCCTTTGCATTTCAGCTGTGGTGTGTTTTGGGCTAGTCACATTCGTTGAGAAGCTGGGGCGCTCACTCTGTTTCTCCAAAGTGATCTTTGGACTCCTGATCTTCTTTGTCTCAGTACATAAAAAGGAGTCAAAAGTAGCATACTTTGCATTTTCTAATGTTTCAATCTTACCAAGTATATTGGGTTTTGCAATACTTGAAGTGTGCCATATGCAGTATACTTTATATTTTCTCTTGTTTTAATGTTGTCAAGTATATTAGATTGGGTAACTTGACAAAAGCAGACATCCCTATCCAAATAAGGGAAACAAGGATTTAACATTGGGAAAGGTTTATGTGTACTGAGGCGGGGCAATACCACTTTCTCTGCTTGGTTGTCCCCAATCCCAAAAGGGGGTTCCTCCCCCATTGAAACCTCGCTCGGTGCACTGCCCACAGGGGGACAATTATACTGTGGACGCACCGCCCTGACCCCATGGGGAAGGTTTCACACTAGGGGAGAATTAACAACATCCTCAGATCGTCACACTTCCCTTTTAATTTATGCACATTTCATAATTTAAAACTGACGGATAAAACAAATACGCCAAAGTTTAAATAGATTACTGTTCTAACTTGATTTGTGGTTTAGAATATATATAAGCATAAGTTTGCATGCCGATACTAAATAGGATGCAGCGCCAGGAATTGTATCTAGTTTTGTTGAATCACGACAAAGCGCCACTGCACCACCTTCTATGACAACTTTGTTTTTTTTAAAAAGAGACTAACCATCGTCTTCTTAATTGGATACATTTAGGACACCAGAGTAGAAGGTGCCTTATGTCTTTAGTGGGGCATTGGCACAATGGGCAAGATATTGTAGGATCAGACTTCCGATTTCTCTGAAACTTTGCTAATGGTAAGATACCCAAGCGCTGTTTCAATTATGGCTGAATCTGTGACAAAGATTCTTAGGTATTTTGATAACTTACAAAACAGAAATCTTGTTTCACCGTCAAGTATTCAGTGAATGATGGTTGCGCGCATCCTTTAACGAGCATGACCTCTAATACCCATTGATGTATTTAACTCTATAGATAAGAGTGTATTTAATATCTCCCTGTTTATCCCACAGACCCTGAATGCCTATAGCATATAAAATAGCACGCAAGGAAAGTAATTCTTTTAATATAAAAATGGTCTCCTACGGTACAAAATGTAATGTTGGTCATGTCTCATGTCCCAAATCACAGCTCCATACAGCACTACTGAGGTTACCTGGGCACTATATACCTCCAAGCTGGGTGCTATGTCATGTCCTTCATAATGTTTAGAGAAAGACAGAGTAACACCTGCCCCTCTATTTAACATGATTGCACTTTGAGTCTGTGGGCCCTACAAGCCCTTGCGGCTAAACCAGGCACCCATATAGTCATAACACAATCTATCCAGTATCCCTTATAAATAATAGTTATCCTCTTCATCTTGGTCATATGAGAGGCCATGATTTTAGTTTCATTGCTATTGCAGAAAACATTTCTTTATAGATAGCTTAAAAAGGTAATAAAGCTTTTTTAACCAAATGGGTGTTGTTGAGGTGTCATCCGCAAAAAATAGAAGTGGCAGCTTTTCACAGTCAAGTTTAGGGGCATCGGCGGAGTATGTGAAAAGTTTAGTCACAAATAATGAGAAAAGTACTGGCGAAAGGACACATCATTGGTGCACTACTTGATTTACCACAAAGGCATCTGTGTATTCCCCATTGGGGCCACGCCTGACAAATGCAGTGTTCCCTTGATATAATTTAACAATAGCTCTTAAAATCTCTGGGGCCATCTTTAGTTCCTTCGAAGCCAGCCATAATTTCCTACAATCTATACAATATAAAATTGAATTCTGATTTTAAATCTACAAAGAGATTCGACACAAATCTGCATAGAATGATGCCGGGAACTTTGGCGCCAGCTTCGGGGAGTCCTGGCTCCCCCTCACTAGTTCAGCTATGATTCCTTGTATATATATAGATTGAACAGAAGGGGGGCCAGTGCACAACCCTGCCTGACTCCCAGAGCCACCTCAAAATATGTAGTGTGTTCGCGGCCCAGATTGTACCGTACACAGGACTTAGTTTTGGAATTTAGGGCTGATATGACGCCTATCAGGTGCTCTGGTACTTTCCGTTCTCCCAGGACCTTCCATAGTTATTCGGGACACAGAATCAAATGCTGTCCATGAATAGGAAATACAGACGCCTTTTTAGTAAGACAGTGGGCCTCATTATGGGTAAACCTGCCGATGCTATCGCTTGGTTGCGCCGGACCCGTAATAAATTACCAGCGACATCAGGCTGTTCAAAGTCCGGCAGCCGGGAATTCATGCACCAGTAATTTCGTTAATCTCCCTAGGACTCTATGGGTGTGGGTACATGGAAGCACAGGCACCGTTGTTAACGGTGCCGGAGCTTCCGTGACGGCTTTACCTGGCATGACCGCTGTGCCCGGCAGAATCAGACCTGTCGGGCACCGTGGCTCGGCAAGGCAAACCTGTAGTTTGCCGGGCCGGATACAAGCCCAGTGTATTTTTGGATAATTAGATGTAACATGAGGCACTGGTCTATGGTACCCAGTCTCTTTTGGAAACCTGCCTGATGGATGCTTATTATCCGTTTATGGGCCACCCATGTCTGGAGATTCTTTAAAATTATTTTTCCAGTTTCCCAGCCCCATCCAAGAAGGATACAGGTCTAAAATTGGCCAGGCTGTCCCTACCTCCCTTCTTGTATACCGGGATAATGACTGCCCTGCACCATGAGTCTGGGATCTTGCCTGTATCTAACACTGCCCTAAAGACCTGGAGTAGTATAGCTGTCCAGGTGTTAGGCTTGTCCATATAAAGGTCCAATGGAATTAGGTATGGGCTGGCTGCCTTCCCATTTTTGGAAGCGACTAGAACTTCCTCTACCTCCTGTAGAGTGATACATAACCTGTTGATACTGGATTTGCCTTCAGTGGCCAATGGGTGAGTTGAAGGAGGGGTCTACTGCATAAAGAGTGCAGTAGTGTGACCTCCAGCTATCTCCACCCATGCTATCTGGCTTTTGGGGGTCCCCTTTAAGATCATTATCAGCGACCAATTTCCAGAACATAACATTGTTTCTCGACTGCCAGGTGTTATGCAATCCCTCCCATTTCCCTTTTAGATATTTGGTCTTTCTATCGTAGAGTAGGTTTTTGTAATGGGTTCTCAGTGAACGGAAGCTGGGGACGATCAATCCCCAAGGGATCTCTTAGGCATTTTTCTATATCTCTCTTTGCCTCTCTACAGGGCCCATCAAACACCCTCCACCCCATAACAGGTTTACTCTTAAATTTCCCTCCAGTTCCTGTTACATATGGTTGCACATTTGTTTTCAACATTTTAAATTCATCCAGAACCCCAGTGGGTTTAGTTTCTGGGTTCCAAATTACCTTGACATTGGCTAGGATCGAAATATATATACTTTGATTCAACTCAGGGTTTAGGATCTTAGCCTATTTCAGCAGGCTTCGCACAAGGTCTTTGTCCCTGTTGGGACCCTTCATAGTGGCTTTCCTCCCAGCATCTTAGTTTTCCAGTTTTAGATGCATGGCTAGTGGATGGTGGTCACTTTCAGACCTATCGATTACACCGTACTCACCTGACCGGGCCCAGGCTGATACTGAAATTAATATGTAGTCAATTAAGGAGGAACCGTTCGTTGCAAAGAAGGTTTTTTTGGCTGGATGGTCTGTAGCAAACCTCCTGTTACAGGTAGGGTCAAGGCTGTGCAAGATTGTCAGTGTTGGCTGCCAAGGGGTGCAGTGAAGTTGGGCCAGGCTCCATCAGGTCAGGAATATCCCAGGCTTCATCTTGGTCCGCCCACAGACCTTCGAGCAACTTGATCAGCGCCAGTTGTAAATTGAAATCACCCATTATCATTAAAAAGAGTGATTTTGGCCCACCACTTTGTTGGCGGCTAGCACCTTCTGGACTGATTCAATACAGGTCATTCCTGTTAAGCCTGAGGGTCTGTTATAGATGTTGATTGGGCATAATGTTTCTGCAGGACTGAATTTAATATACAACATAAGAACATCCGGGGACAGGGTGTCTGCCCTCTTCACCTCCCAGCCCATAGAGCAGTTGATCCAGATCAACAGCCCTCCGCCCCCTCCTTCGTGGCCGGGCTACAAAAGAACTGGTAACCGTTGAGCATAACTGGATCCACGGTCCACGCCTCCTGCAAGGCAATTATATTAAAACCACTGATAAAACCAGTCCACATCGGATCGGCCAGTTGCCTATTTACTCCAGCTATGTTCCAGGAGAGCCTCAGGACCTGGTTGCCTCCTGTTAAGCACCCACCTTGATCGTGTCAGTTGAATTCCTCAGAATTTAGTTGGCTCAGGGTCGGGGGTTGATGATAGCCAGCAGGCACTCGCTGGCAGATCTCCCTTGGTCTTCCCCCACAGGTAAGTAACGGCTCAGGGCCGAAGTCTGTCTAGGTAAAGTGAGGCCCCTGAGGGGGTCCTCCTCTGTTACTGCTGCAGACATGCTAGTGCGGCAAGGGGTGATGATTTGAGGGCCACAGTTGGCAGATTGAAAGGACAAAGCCCATAGACAGTAGGGTACCTGTGCATGTAGTTAATAGTGAGCCTACCGTTGGGGGACTAGTTTAATTAAAGCCCAATTCTAGACACTGTTCCGCTTGGGTAGATTAATTCAGGCTATGTATCTACTACGAATTGAAGATAGTTGCAGAATGGTCCCCCATATAGATAACAGTGTGGTACGGTTAAAAAATGGGCTGTCGGATCTTGGTGCAAGTTGTTCCAGTCTCACTGATCTGGAAAGTAAAGAGTTTACTTGTGCCTCATTGTGGTATTTGCCGACTCCAATTGGACGCTCTTTATAGGGATGTAGATTCTGGTTTGTGCCAGGTAAGTTTAAAGAACAGCCCTCTGTAGAGAGGTGTTGCGGCCTGGGGAAAGAAATCACGCCATCTGCGTCCAGATTAGACTCACATCCTCCCTCTATGGTGCTTCGATTCTGCTGGGAACTGGGAGGGTCTAAGTTGAGGTAAGTGAACTGAGTTGTTCACGATCCTTGGAGAATCACCTGCCTCACTGTTCCATCCCTCTGGGCCATTATAATAGACCTTTGATGAAAGCTCTGGGGAGGAGGATCACAGTGAGGGAGAGGTATCTTTGTCGGTCTTAGTGGCACCCCAGGCAATACCACCGAGGATTCCATCTCGTGTGGTGGGGTATCCACGTCGGTCGCCCTAGTGGTAGATGCCTGGCCGTGGACCTGTCTCTGTGGTTGCCCACAGGGAGTACCAGCACACATCAACTGTTCCAATCTTAGGGTCTCGATCGCATCTTCCTCTGTAGCAGCCTCAATGTGCAAGAAGCTGTTCGAGGGGCAGTGATATGATTGTTTTTTCCTATCAAGACGGAGAGGTGCACTCTTTGAAGAACAGGGGACAGGACCTCCATCTGAATCACGCTGAGATGCGCATGTTCCCCCCGTTGAGCCCCTGTTCGCCCCTCACTCCCCCGTCACCAGGTGGGGCCCAAAGCCCAGGGTCATTGGGTTGACTATTGCATTGACTATTGGCCATAGTGGCTTCTGCCACCTTTACAAATATATGTTTAATAGATTGCTGGTTTGCTGCCATCTTTGTGCAGAGCAAAAATAAGGCCTCGATTTTAGCCAAAATGAAGGGGGTTGAGTCGAATGATAAATCATCTGCTTTGATATTAGCAGTCCTGCTCGGGGTAATCGAGAATGTCAAAGATGTCAGGGATGTTGCCATGACCGCAAAACCCCTGGCCGTATAGGGAACCTCCTGGGTTGGGTTTGCGGCCATCGTGTTAGTCGTCAGTGCTATACTAGCTCCAGTTGCTAGCACTGCGTTTGTCATGGCTGAGGTCATGTCAGCGGTCATAGAATTCCTTTTTAGGTTCTCACACATGCGCAGAAGCGATCCATTGTTGTCAAATGATGACTGTGATCTAGGTTATCTGCAGAGTCAATAACAGGAGATATAGCCCCATCAGTCACACCCTCTATCACACCTGGCATGCCCAGGGTGGGAAAGGGACCAAGCAGGTTTGGTAGAGAAAATAAAGAGGGCAGAGGAATCTTGACAATACCCTGCAATCCTCCTTTGTGCCCCTGTAGGACCATCTTTTTTTTCTCTCTTCGATCGGAGAGCTGGTGTCATCTGGGTTTTGCAGGAGATCTGGGTCTTTTCCCCACCTGGGGGCCCTCACTTCATAGGCCCTGCCTGCGTGGTTGTTTCATTGTCACCCTAACTACAAAGGACAAGAGGTAGGTGATAAACAGCTTGTATTGTAGGTACAGTAGCTGTTGTTGTTGTTGAGGATATACCATTGTGAAGCATTTGCACCCCGCAGTGCAAATGATGAAATTTGGTGGCGGGGAGCTGCCTACGTTAAATTGTAAACGTAACGGTTACCCACCATCAAATTACATTCAGGAACAAATTGAGCTGTGACTTTAATGAAAGGAGCAAAAGACTTTGCTTTTACTCCTTCCATTAACGTTACAGCTCTATGGAACGATTTACTGTTGAAGTTAGTTAAGTTACGTGCATACAGTACAATTACTGATTATGACACTTGTTCATCTACATCTTGGTTTTTGCACACATGTGTTTTCAACGGTACACTTGGGTGCTAAAAGAATCTGTTTATACCCATTAAATATGTATTTTAGGTAGCAACCTGAGCACATATTGACCTTATAATTATGTTCTAGGTGTAACCTCTGTCCTAGTCTATTGTGCTTGAAACCTACTGCATTGTGAAAACTAGGACCCTCTCCCACTATGCAGGACTCCCAAATCTAGTTGTAGCCTCCATCGTTGTTATATGGTGAAACCTTGTATATTGTGAAACCTAGGCCTCTCTGCCACTATACAGGACTCTCAAAACGAGGCATTGAGCCATACTGCAAATGTTAGCAGCGAGATATATAACCCACTAACCCAAAAAGCTCAAATTTGTGCATACTTAACTCACACAAAAATCCACACAATCACCTCTTGCACAGCAAACCGCACGGACTTCACCACACCGCAACAACAAACAACACATAAGCCGCACCAACAGCACACAAGGACTAACATTGACCCGATACTCGCACCTAAGCTCAGCGCACGATGGAAACCAAACTGAAGCTGCCAACAGGACAACACTTCTCTCACTATCCTACTCCCTCTTCACCCTACTAACCCCCCCGCCTTCTCATTTGCAGATCCGCCTGAGCGCCTGGGGACCAATTCTGTTGGCGACGGTGCACGGTACAAATACCTTTAACATTTAACATACCTACGCACAAGAACTCTTGGAGACTCAGTTTGTTCCTGAATGTAATTTGATGGTGGCGAATCGTTTCATTTTCAATTTAACGTACTCAGCTCCCCGCCACCAAATGTTCATCAATTGCACTGCAGGGTGCAAATGTAAAGGGCAAAAGGCGGCGTACAAGCACGTACACCGCCTTTTGCCTTCACATTTGCACTACGCAGTGCAAAGTAAGTAAACACTGCATGGCAAGCAGAGCTCACATTTACAATTAAACCCTCCCCTACATGCTTGTAAGTCTGGGAGAGTTACATTTCAATTGTGAACACTGCTTACCATGCACACACGGTAAGCCGTATTCACAAATACAATCAAACCATCTCCAACATGTTTATTTGTAATTGCACATGCTTCATGCCAGGCTTACATGGCAGGGAGCATGTACAATGGATCCCTACTGGGTCCCCCCTGCTTTATGCTTTTGCATAAAACAGGCTGGCGGACCCCATTTGGATCTCCAGCATTTGCATCAGCATGAAAATCCATACCGGCACAAATGCTGTACCATTTGTATGGTGGAGAGGAAGGAGGTGGCACAAACTCAAGTTGTGTTCTGCGCCTCCTTCCCGACATACAAATGCTTGAAAATAAGCTGTGACATTAATGAAAGGCGTAAAAGACTTTGCTTTTACTCCTTCCATTAACGTTACAGCTCTATGGAACAATTGACTGTTGAAGTTAGTTAAGTTACGTGCATACAATACAATTATGATTTTGACACTTTTTCATCTACAATCTTTGGTTTTTGCACACGTGTTTTCAACGGTTCACTTGGGTGCTAAAATAATCTGTTTTTACCCATTAAATATGTATTTCAGTTTGCAACCTGTGCACATATTGACCTTATAATTATGTTCAGTTTGACTTTCTTTAGGTTTGAAGGAGGACTTCCAAATGGATGTTTTTAAAGTGTTGGCGGCCATTCTGCATTTAGGCAATGTTAACATCAAAAAAGTCGGTGATGAAAGGTCTTCTGTCAATGTAAGAGCATCTTCACTTGCAAGTTATTCTCGGCCAGTTAAAACACGTTGTCTGCAAAGTAATGTTGCTCCTGTATTTTACTACGAGTATTGTTATTTATAATCTAACAAAGATGTATTACATAATGGAGATTTTCCAAACCTTTAGTGTAATATTGCCTTGATGTTATTAAAGACGCAGAGATTGCAATTGGTTATTTATAACACGCTTAATACCCAGAGGTTTCTAAGCGCGGAACCGGGGATTGAACCTGCCCTGCTTCTTGTCGTCTTGCTTTCAAGGCAAGCGCATTGCCCCTCTTTTATTAACAGCTCATGTAGGAAGATAAGATAAAAGCAATACCACAACAATATAAAGAACACTGAAATTCCCAGAATTATATATGAATTTGTAGTCCGTAAATATACAGAAATCAAGTGACTCTCCCCTCCAAAATGCTGGATATAAAAGATACTATCTCAGCTCTGCCTCTTCCTCTTTCTTTTACCTCTTTCAAAAGTTACTGAAACAGTCAAGATCCTTTCAACTTGGCCAGATGCATGATTGCCTGAGATACAGAGCAATCTATACTGTTCCCTCCCTCAGAGCATGATGATTTTATCTCTGCAGCTGAAGAGAAGGGGACCAGTTCAGTTGAGAGCACCTAAAGAAAGCAAATATACAAAGGTTGCAATGAACATGGCAGTATAAAACGTTACTCCCAGCTCCTAGCCAGTATGATCTGAAAGGAAAAACTAGCTTGCGGCACTTATGCAAGGTCATGCTGCATGGCGGGATAATGCTTACATCTATATTTTTAATAGAATCAAGACTTTCCTAAACTCAATATCTGGAAAATCTCTGCCAAGTCTGGAGGCAAGCATTGTTTGCTCAAAGCTTATCACCAACAATGTGGGCTATGCAATTGGCTTCAAGTATACGTCTTTGAATACCGATTCACCTAAACACTTTGCTGCTCTCATGAGATCTTTGAGGCGGATCCCTACTTGAAATTCTTTATAAGCCTTTGCTCCTCAGGTTGAGTGAGCATCAAACTGTAGGCGGTCAACATTCTGCTTGATTAATTATCCAGCCAACCCATCTTGCCAAGGTTAGGGAAGTAAGGAACAAGTTACTTACCTGTAACTCCTTTTCTCCAGCATGGGTCTTACATGATATGATATGATTTGGTATTTATAACACACCTGTACACAAGTGTTTCTAGGCGCCACAAGACAGGGAGGGGAGACAGAGGGAAGACAAGGCAAACAATCCACTAGGCCTTGTGTCATTAGGATCATGCAAGTGTGACAATGAAAAGTGCAAGGGAAGGGAGAGGGGGTGAAGTGCATGGGAGAGGGAAGGGGGAAAGTGCGGTCAGGGCAGCAAGACTCTGAGTAAGTGCAGCCAGAACAGCATGGCTCTGGAAAGTGTATGGAGGCAGGGAACTGTAGGAGTTGCAGTTACAGCCCCTAAGTGCGAGGTAGGCCAGGAGGCAGTGCAAGAATGACTGGTCATGGAGGAGCCTGGTACCCAGTGTGGATCTGAGGGTACCAAGCAACCAGTCAGGGCAGTGGACAGGTAGGTTAGCAAGGAAGCGGGAGAGAGAAGGCAGAGGAGAAAAGGAAGGTCTTGAGCAGCTTACGGAACTTCAGGTGGTCCAGCTCAAGTAGGAGAGAGGCAGGGAGGCCGTTCCAGAGGGAGGCACCTGCAGAGGGGAGAGATCTACCCCCCCACTTTCTCCTTGGAGGACCGTCTGACCCTCAGAGAGTTAGCGGTAGCTGATCAAAGGGCTCTAGAAGGAAGGTATTTAGGCAGAGAGAGTTACATATAGTACGGACCCCAACCCCAGAAAGCCTTGTGGACGATACATAGCGTCTTAAACTTGATCCTTGCAGCCACCAGGAGCCAGTGGAGAGATTTCAGGGCTGCAGAGATGTGGTCCCTGGGCTTGAGGCCAAGGATAAGTCTTGCAGCCCTGTTCTGGATTAGTTTCAGGGGGTGAAGAGTAGAGGCAGGCATATTGAGAAAGAGGCTGTTGCAGTAGTCCAGCCTGGAGAGAACCAGAGCTCTGGACACAGTGAGCTTCTGGGGGAAAGTGAGAAAAGGTAGAATACCTCTGAGGAGGTGAAGCTGGAAGTGGGCCTTCTTGGCAAGGTCTGTGATGCGAGGCGAGAAGGAGAGAGTGGAGTCGAAGATCACACCAAGGTTTTTTTGCCTCACAGGAAGTTGAGGGTAGTGTCACGCTCACCTTGTATCCACAGAGACACCACCCAACTGGACTGGATTGCTTCCGATTTGGGTTCACCTCCCCCGGGGACTCGTTCAGCCGTGGGTCTATTCTGGAAGACAGGAGTCCTGTTTTAGCCACAATCTCCTTCTCTCGGGGCCCACCTCCCAAGTGCCCCCCTTACAAACCTCTTAGAGTCTTCCTCACCTTATATCTCGATAAGATGTGCTCTCTATCCTGCTGTTCTGTGCAGGGGCGCGTCGTGGCTGGGCACCTTACTTTCAAGTTACTTCACTGTGTGGGCCGGGAGTCCAGTCCTGCTGCGACTCTGCTCTTGAGGTAAGTCTATAATTCTTAAAGAGTGTGTGTTTCCGTAATAGTAGTTGCCCTGTTAATCTCCTCCTTTTCTTGTAGGTGCAGAAAGGATGATGGAGATGTTGAGCTGATGGAGAGGGCGATGCTGAGAAAGTGAGTGAAAGCGCAAAGCGCGGCGCTATGAGCGTCTTTGGAATTTTGCTAACCTGTGCTGTTCTTCCCTTGCAGGTCGCCGAGAAGTTCCTGGAAGAAGTGCGATCAGATGGAAGTGGAACGCAGAGTGGAAGATGTCCGGACCGGTGACGAATACCAGGAGAGTTTCGGTAGTTAAGCGCGAGTCTGAAAGGCATTGGAATCGGAACACGAACGCTTACTGAATTGTCCTCTTCTCTCTCCCTCCCTAGGATGTTGCTTGCTGGTGAGGACAGGTTTCGGAGAAGACTCCGGAGCGATCAAGGAGCTGGATTGCTGAACAGGTAAGGAAGAATAATGGTGTTCTTCTTCTCTCCCCAGAGGCAGGCCTGGAATGCTGCGAGCAGGTCTTGGTGAACGTCACGCTGCGTGTGCAGAACAGCGCGAAGCACGTGCTTCAGCTCGGGTGTGGTTTAAATAGCCTACAGGTATCCCAGGTGCCTCCAGGGCGGACCACGCCCTAGATGCTACACTGCATGGTTCAGTTCCGAACTGAACCTTGTGGGGGCAGTCATGTTGGTCCATTCCCCAATGGGAACTCCATCTGCCATATGAGCCTGGCGCCAGGACAGCCGAGAGGGGCTTGATTGGGCCCTTGGGGCCTTGCAGGAACACTGTGGCGAGGCCCAGAGACCCAGAGTCTCCAGGCCAGGGGCTATGGCCGTGACAGGTAGAGGGCCCTAGGAGGGTGGCCAGATTGATAGAGGGAAAGCGGCAGCAGAGTTCCCAATGAGAAAGATCTCAGTCTTACTGGCATTGAGGCAGAGATCGTTGAAGGTGCACCATTCCTAAATCGCAGATAGACAGTCAGGAATGTGTGAGGAAGGAGAGGGGGCCGAGGGAAGCCTGAAAGAGAGTTGAGTGTCATCTGAATAACAGTGAAAGTTAGTAGAATAGGTAGAAACCAGATGGGACAGAGGGGCCAGATAGACATTGAATAGCCAGGGTGAGAGGATAGAACCCTGGGGGACACCACATGTGGAGAGAGAAGTGGTGGAGAGAAAAAACCCAAGTTGGACCTGGTAGGGTCGGTCCAGGAGGAAGGAGGTCAGTCACGCCAGGGCCTGATCTGTGATGCGCAGGTTCTCACTGAGTCAATTGATCAAGGTGGCATGATTGAAGGAAGGGGGAGAACTGGAGTCAAGATTAGAAAGCATATAATCACGGGTGTTCAGGAGAGCAGTTTCTGTGCCTGTGGCTGCTCTGAAGCCAGACTGATCGTCATGGAGACAACCAACAGATTTAGTGTGGAGTGTAAGCTGGGAGATGGACAGCTCTTCCAGGAGTTTGCCCAGGAAAGGAGTGATAAAAATCGGTCGATAGTTTGACAGAAAAGGAGGATCAGCAGAAGGCTTTTTTTAGGAGGGGGTGCACAAGGGAGAGAAGGGAAAGGTCCATTGGCGAAAGAGTGATTGCAGAAATCGGCCAAGGCTGGAGCGAGGGTGTCAATGTGGTCCTTAATAGTTCTGGAAGAGCAGGGGAGCACATGTTTGGACGACACTTTCATAGATCAGACTTATCTAGAAAAATCGGCCGGTGTAATCGGAGATAGGGAGGAAAGAGAAAGAGGACAGGGAGGGGTGGCCAAAGGGGGCCTGAGAGCTAGATGGAGAGAGAGAGAAGAGGAAAGCAAGGACATGATGTCCTGGGTTTTCGTGGTGAAATGCGTTTTGCCCCAAATCGTTCGTAGAAATTTGGTCGAATGGTAGGTTTCACCAAATTCGAAGCCAAATATACCGAACATGAAGCAAGGGTGTTGCGGTGGGGTCCACCGCTTCCCATGTTCGATATTTTTGGCTTCGGGGATTGCAGGGGTGTCCCCCGCTTTCTCAACATTGGACGTGGGGGACCCAAAAAAAAAAAGAAGAAAAAAGAAAAAGTAACCCTGCGGCCTCAGACCCGACCTGCGCTAGAGGGACAGAACAGATGCTGCAGGGTACAGGAGAGGAGGCAGACGGAGAAAAGGTAAGTAGGGGGGATTTGTGGGTATACTAGTGGTTTCCTTTCTACTGAGGTAAATAAATATTTGCGGTGAAAATGACTATGGGCAATTCTGCCACAAATCTTTTTACCTCTGTCAAACAACCCAAATCCGTGAAATGAGATGCCAGAACCGTACAGAGGGCCTGGGAGGGAACAGGAGAGGTGGAGACTGCAGTAGGATTGGCCAGCTCCTTGCATATTTTAGAAAGTTTGGCCGTGTTGTTCGAGGCCACCGAGACGTTGGCTTGAATATGGACCCGCTTCTTGGAGAAGACAGAGAGTCTACGTTGCCTTTGGAGCAGACAGCAGGCCAGTTTGTCAGAGGAAGCGCCCAAAGCCCTCCACTTCCTCTCAGTCACCCTGCACTTGTTTTCAGGGCAGCGAGGTCAGAGTCATACCAAGAGTTGCACTTGGAGGTAGGCTTCAGGCGGATCCTCACGACCGGGACAAGGGTGTCCAAGATGTTGGAGATCAAAAGATGCAGGTTAGAGAGGGCTGTGTCAGAGTGTGAGTCAGCCGAAGGATTAGGAGGAGCAGAGAAAGGCAGCCAGTGACACTTGCTTCATGGGCCAAAAGACCGTGAAGGAAGGTGGTAGTGCTGGGATGGGCTTTGGCTGGGGGACAAGTAGTTTCAGGTGGGGAGAGCAGAAAGTGGTCAGTTCAAGATAGAGGAGTAGAGAAGGGGATGTCTGAGGAGATGAGAATATCCAAAGTGTGTCTGGCAGAGTGTGTCAAACCAGAGGGTAGAATGGAAAGGGAGAGAGAGTCACAAAGGTTGCGGAAGAGCCCAGAGGAGGGGTTGGAGACATCCAGGTGGATATTGAGGTCTCTGTATAGAGAAGTTGAGCAGTAGAGTCAAGCAGAGAAGAGGAGAGGTCAGCCCATTCTGAGAGGAAGAGGGCGACCTGGCCCAGTGGCCTGTGGGTGGTGGCCACAGTCAGAGAGAGGCCAGGAAAGATAGCGAGCCTGCAGACCAGGCATTCAAAGGAGGAACAAAGGAGGAATAGGCCGTGCTTCTGTCATTCTCAGGAAATATCAGGGCCACTCCAACTTTGGGCCGGTTGGTGCTGGCCTCAGAGAGGGTCTTGTAGCCTTCAGGGAGGAAAGTGTCAAACCATTTGACAGAGCTGGCCGTGAACTGTGTGTCGGTGAGGGCGAGGACATCCAGGTCAAGGTCTTCGAGGAGATAGCAGATGTTTGACAGTGCAGCAAGAGTTGAGAGTAGCAGGTTGCCACATTTGAAAGACTTACTGGGTGGGGTACAGACGTGAAGAGCACCTAGCGGAAGTGTCAGAGCGGCCCGAGAGTTGGCAGAGGCAGTGGGCGGAGGTGGCATAGGGGCCAGAGAGAAGGTAGAGGATGATGGAGATGGCAGAGGAGCCAGAGAGGAGTTAGATGGCGTAGGGGCCAGGGAGGAGGTAGAGGAGGCAGATGTATGTGGCCGAGGCACCAGAGAGAAGGTAGAAGGAGAGATAGGAGAAGGGAGGAGAAGGGAGGAAGTTGATAAGATGCAGGAGGCGCCTATCGAGAAGGAGGAGGTTGGGCTGAGAGTCCTGGACCATGACGGTACCATTTAGAAAGACATTGATGGTGGCTTTGGAGGAATGGAAGAAGGCCAAGAGGTCCTCCCATCGGGTGCCACTGTTAATGGGAGAAGAGGAGAAAGGAGAGAGAACAGAGACCATATGAGGGGTCCATAGGTCTGTAGAGGGAACGACATAGAGGATGTCTTTGAGAGTCTGTCTGGAGGATGCACTGATGTGGGCATCAGCGATAAGAAGGCCTGGGTTGGAGACTATGGTATCCCTCTTGAACGTTTTCCTTTCAGTCTTAGTGTGAGGCATAGGATACGAGATAGAGTAGCCGTTAGAGAAGATGGTAGAGATCGTAGAGATCAAGGGCACCATAGGGGGTGCTAGGCGGAAATAAGAGGAAGTAAGAGAGAGGAGCACAAGCAGGCATGCAGTACAAGGACATAGCAAGGCATAAGAACAAGTGGGGGTGCAAGTAGCACAGATGAATCAGCAGTATTCTCATGCTCATAATTCACATACTCATGAATATTTCCTGTCGTCAGGCGGGGAATCCTCTGTAATATTAAAGCAGTTTTGCTTCAAAGCTGAAAACTGCTTGTCACTTCTACAGCCTATTTCTGTCACTTTGGGTCATACTGACCCAGCCAATGAAATTCGTCCTCCTAAGCTCCACCCCTGGTGGCTGTTTTCAGATTTGGTCATGAATGTAAAGTGGCAAAGAGAGCCAAGAAGACCCAGAGAGGGGAAGAAGGGAGGGTCTGCATGTGAATCCATGTAAGACCCATGCTAGAGAGCAGGAGTTAACGGTAAGTAACTTGTTTCTTCTCCAGCATGGGGTCTTAAATGGATTCACATGCTAATTAATACGATTACACAGCAATGCACATACACAATCATGGGAGATGGCAAGGTTCCACAGAAGTGTAGCCTGTGGCCCTATAGGGTCCGGCTAGTTGGGCTGCATGCTGGCCTTCTAAGGGAACACACAGGAAAGCAAGACACAGACACCAGTGTAGTGTAGTAATAAAGGTTTTTTTATTAAATGTGTAGTGTGTGTGTTTTACTTTATGTGTATGTGTCTGGGAGAAACCATCCAGCCCACCATGCGGTTGGATGGAATGTCAAGAAAAAGGAACAATACAAATAAATTCCCTTGCCCAAGAATGGGCTGGGCAGGGGAGAGAGAAGAATCCCAAAGGACATTTGAAAGGACAGTTGAGAAAAGGAGAGAGGAAGGAGAGACACTTAACTGTGGGGTTGCTGCCTCGAGCGGCCCCCTGGGGCATAAACCTTTGATAAGCACTGGGGGTGCATGGGACTCCCAGCAGGGACTATGACCAAGGGGGCTTAGCTGCTATGTCAGGAGCAGCTCGGCCACCCCTGGGCAGTGGTGCCTATCGGCCCGCGGGGGGGCCAGACCGAACGGGCCACAGAGACATTTATGGCCTCGACTTCGTGGCGGTGGCTGCCCGGGCCCATCAAGAACAGCCGAGCCAGGACGGTGTGTGGGGGGGCAGCCGAAATGGCTGCCCAGCCTTGCCCCCAAAGGCACACCTCGTGGGCAGCAAGGTGGGCCTGTTAACGAAAAATCCTGCCAGGCTGCGTATTTCAGGACATGGCCATTGCTTTTGGATCCAGTTCCTGGGGGTGGACCAGTGCGGGAGGATCACCTGGGTGAGAGGTCTTCAGGGACTGGGAGTGGTACACTGGATGGTGAGACGCGGCATCCCCTTCCTTATAACACCTTTACCCTATCCTACCAGGTAGGATATTTAGGAACTCTACCCCTCCCCCCTTTACAACACGAACACTTTCACACAGACAGCCCGCTATGAGAGAAAGCAGACTAACACCCGAGCCGTATACCTAACGTCTCCCAATACAATGGTCAGGCGAGGTCAGGCAATTACTGACCATTCCCCACATGGATAAAAGGCAGAGCACGAGAACACACTTTGAGTGAGGCAAAGCACAGGAGGAAACAGCAGGTTTGAAACGGCAGCTGAACGAGAGAAGAAAGACAGCAAAACAGATGGGGGGGAAGTTCCCTTGACCTTTTCGACAAGGGACTGTTACTTTCCTGTACCCTTGAGAATAGAAAGCATAAGATCAGGAAACCGGACTAAAGAATCCTGCATTTTGTGTCAGAAATACCCGGGGCCCTCCCGCGTCAATAATCAAGGCGGGAGAAGCACAAGCCGCCAAGATACCAACCTTGGCTCCAAGAACAAAGCAGCATCAGTCAAATCAACACAGCCGGTGAGTTGGGGAGATAGATACAAGACCAATCTGTGTTGAAGCCAACGTTGGAAGCAGCAACATTGTATGGCAAGCGCTGGAACAAACATTGTTAAAACACGTGTGATAAAGGACGCAAGTAAGGTTAAACTACTGATGAGTGATTGAACTTTCAAAGCAAGATATTAATACCTTTGACAGAGTGGTCCGGCTCCGTGTGGGTGCTCAATCGAACGTTTCTGTTTGGTATCCAGCTGAGAAGTGGCTAAAGGGAGAAAAAGGTTATATCAAGAAGAGAACAAGTAATTGTAAATCAAAGTGGTCCTGCGATAGGTTGAGCAAAAATCTAGCGCACAATCGAAAGTCTTTGATTTTTGAAGTAAAGAAAGCTTGGAAAAGTAGATAAAGTTGGTCCGAGTCCGGCACCGGGAGATCAATTGAAAGCTTTGTGTTAAAGAGGGTCTGATGACCCGGGGTGAACAGTGAATCTCCAGCAAAGGTTTTGTGTTAAAGTCGATCTTAGCCCGGCGGTGGGGGACCCAGGGTGAATCAAAAAACCTGAGTAGTTGTATATGTGAAATCCAAAGAAGAAAGGCACTTTAATGTTTGTCGTGTTACATCAGGCTATCTGAAATAAGAGACTTTGAATGGCAAAGAGATTTTGGTACAGAAGGCCCTGATGTTAAGATTTTGAACTGCATCCTCGTGCTAGAGGAGCCAAGCTCGAGTGTGCTGCCTTGTCCCATGCTGAAAATGTGGGGAAGGGAAGCCAACGGCTTGAACATCCTGATATGTCATTCCTTGAACACTTTTATTTTTTAATAACATTTTTTCCCACACTACTTGTATTTAGAAGTAAGGATTGGCAATATGTTTATTAGTATAGGCCCTTTTATTTTGACAGACTCGACTAGGACTGCGTTATTAGTATTTGATGGTCGTAGCTTGCTCCCATCTTTAGAATTAGGATTAGATAGGCGTTTTTCAATCCAAATTGAAGTTCAATAAACACCCTTGAACTCTGATCACTTGTGTCTGTCTTACTGTTTGATACCATGCCTTCCTTAAACCACCCACAGAGGCCATCTTCTGGCATCACTCTTCATGTGGATGGTACCTGAGTTTAGGAAGAGGATTGGTTGCGGCAAGCTCGTCCTTAGGGTCCCTGGGACGCCTCCAAGGAAGGGTGAGCTGACGTAGCTGGTCCCGCTTAGATGGAGTTCACACCAGGGGAATCCTAGGGTGTAGGTGCTAAGAATAAGGGTGCTGGGGCCTGATGAGCAGGGGTCTGAAAAGGAACTCACGGCAAGAGATGAGGGCAAATGGACCACCAATGACGGGCTTGACGGAAAGACGGATTGAGGTTGATCTGGTTGGTCAATGAACCTGTGAATTGTTGCCATCTGGAATCCAGAAACTCTTGAAGGGGTCTCCTCTGCAGGCTGCAAAAAGGAACCAGTTGGATGCACAAGGACATCTTCTCTAGCAGGGACTCGATGAATCGGACTGTTGCAACGTGAACTGCCAATTACTGATGAACCTTCCCTAAGAAGGCTTTTATTCTTTCTTATGAAGGCGTTGCTAGACACGACAGTGTGTTGTGGCGGGCCCCCAGAAATAGTGCGTTCTGAGATGATAGCATGCAGGATTTGGGACAGTTTATCGAGAATCCCATAGAAGTTAGGACTTGGATGGTCTCTGTCATGTGCTGAACTGCCAGCGCTTGAGAGCGGGATTAGATCAGCCAATTGTTCAGATAGGGATAGAAAAAGATTCCCCCGCGCCGAAGGTGCGCTGCTACCAGAGCCAAGCAATTGGTGAACACTTTCGGGGAAGATTTTAGGCCAAATGGCAGGGCCTTGGACTGGTAATGTCTTCCCTGAACTATAAAATGCATGAACATCCTGTGCCTGCGATGAATGGGGATGTGGAAGTAAGCATCCTCCAAGTCAAGGGTCACCAGGAAATCCCACTTCTTCTAGCTTGCTGAGCACATGCTGCAATGTGGCCACCCTGAACTTTTGGGACTTGAGGAATTTGTTGAGGTGTCTTAAGTCCAGAATGGGTCTCCATCGTCCTGACTTCTTTCGGACAAGAAAGTATCTGGAGGAAACTCCGGAGTCCCGGAGGCGCAGAGGACAGGTTGTATTGCCCCATTTTTAACATGTCAAGAACCTCCTTTAGTAGCTGCAGTACACGCTGCTCTTTTCTGGAGACGGGAGGAATGCAAGGGAATGTGTCTTGGAATTACAGGGTCTGACCCTGTTGGGTGATATTGAGCACCCATTTGTCTGTTGAGATTTTGCACCACTTGTTGGCAAACTGCGACAACCGGCATCCAACGGGGGTGCTGAAATGAGGGCACAGGCCCTGGACCGGGTCAGGCTTGTTTTGGTGTCTGCCTTCTGGCTCGGGGATCCTCCTCTGTAGGCTTGGGAATGTCCCCTAAAGACCTGCTGGGTGGTGGAACGAGAGGGTTGATGATCGGGTTAGGTGAACCCTTTCGATGATCTCAAGACCTTCCCCTTGGATGATCGAAAGGACTGCCTCAGCGGGAGAATGCCCAATGAGGGTGCTGTTTCCGTGCCCATTTTTAGGGAGGATAATGATTCTTGTTTGCCTATTACTATGACAAGCGTAAATATGACCACAGAAGAAGTGGTTTGTAGAAATTATCATGCAGGTCCATTAGGTGTATCACTGACCGAGAATCAATCTGGATTTGACGTCAATCTAACTTTGGCTTTATCCAGGGTGATGCAGTTAACCGTGAAATGCATGTAGACTTGTATTGCTAAGGCCCTTGCACAGGTCCATTGGAATAGAAAGGGTTTGGATGCTGGATCTCCCTGTGTTGTGAGCTGGCAATCCATTAAAGAGAAGATCATTTTCTATCTCAATGTAAAAAAAGTTTGGATGTCAGCCGATAGGTAGATTCCTTCTACATAATGCTAATCCAGGCACCTATTGAAAGGACTGACTTTCAGTGCCAAACCGATTTAAATGGAAATCAGGCCCCTCCCAACCGGATGGATATAGCCACTTAAACAGAACTGGTTGAAATGATTTGTGAGGTGACTGGCATGAGTAAACTCACCGAAATCCCAATCAATCTAACCTGATTTTTCCCATGTACTTTATTGGTGCTTGCACCTCTAGATTCATCATGTCTTGCTACGGTGGCTCTGCAAAGATCATAGTCTCTAAGACTCCCTTACATAGGCCAGATGCTTACACTTGTGGGAGGAATATCCGTATTTAAAAGTCCACAATGCCAGAGATATCACATATACACCAAAGAGCGCCCATTATGGGCCATAGGAACATTATTCTAACCAACGCGGATAAACTGGAGAGGAATGAGTTTAGAGGAGCCTTAAACAACAAGGTTTTGTCCTGGCTTCACATGAGAGTGGGCCATTGTTGCATTAGGCTGCAAGACTTCTTCGGAGGATGCAAATCCCAGACTGGTGTTCAATGAGTAATACGGACTGTAGTGTCATTGGCTGTGGCCAGAGTAATTTGCCAGCATTTTTGAGTTGCTTTAAAAAGCTGAAGAACTTATCATCTGCCTCCAATTTAAGACTGGTGCTTAACTGACATGTTGAGTCTTTCGTTTTTCTCTTCCTTGGAGAATTCTTCTTCTTTTGAGGTGGTGGCTGATGCCCTAGGGTGGACACTTGTACTGTTGTAATTCTTGCCCATCTGAATGCTGAGATTTGTTAATTTATGGTGTTTTTCTTTGTTATTGAATGTGTGGTATTGTTTGTCCAGTGCTCTGTGGCATATGGGCGAGTGGTGCTTTCTACAAATTAAACTAAACTAAACTTTTTCTAAATGATTTTCACTATTGAATGGCATGTCCACCACCTTCGTATGCACATCAGGGCGGACGTTGGTGGCCTTGAGCCAACCGTTTCGGCAGAAGGTCACTCCATTACCCATCTGCCGGAAGCCCGAATCTGCGATGTCCAGGGCGACGGTGATAGCATGGTTAGAGGCAACTTCCCCATCGTGGAACAAAGCAAGGGCTAATGCCTTCTTGTCATCCGGTTGAAAGTCAAGTATGGGTCCCAATTTGTACCAAAGTTCTCTATCATACCTCGAGAGAATGGCCAACGCGTTGGTGGATTTTTCTTTTTTTTACAAATCTGTTTGTTTTATACAGAAAAAACAATACATAACAAGATATGACTTATGCATAATACAGTTAAGGATCAACTTGATTTTCTTGCTGGTCTGAGAGCGCACCTTCCCAGGCGTCGGTGCGGAGAGTCTGTGGGAGAACATAAAAGATCCTACTGTTCAAACGTATCATCAAGTTAGTCCCTATCTTCCCATTTCCCCCATACCTTTGTGAATTTTCGGGGATTACCCCAGGCTCTGTATACCCTTCTTTCGAGGTCCATACAACGGTCCATTTCCGCCACCCATTGTTTAGTCTGGGGCACTCCGCTGAACCCCATGCAGCTGCTATCAGTATTTTAATCAGCCCTAGGGCTACGGCCAGAAAGGTTTTCTCATAGCTGTTAAAGTCTGTGCTTTCCCATATTCCCAATAGTGCCAGTTTGGGTTCCAAGGGGATCAGGGCCCTCATTATGGTGGACAGTTCCTGGATGCAATTGGCCCAAAAGGTTCTAATTTGTGAACATTCCCAGAGTGTGTGGTAGTAAGCGCCTCCTTCCCTTCTGCATCTGAGGCAGGCATCACTATCGATCCTCCCCCATCTAGTGAGCATTGTGCGAGAGTAATATACCCTGTGGAGGATTTTAAATTGTATTAGTCGCAATCGTGCGCGCTATTCCAACCTCTCTCGGGAACTTCAAGGCCTCTACCCATTCTTCATGTTCGATCCTACCCAAGTCTTGTTCCAATTGCACTGCAGGTTGGTGAGGTCTTCGGCCCCAAACACTGTGAGTATCTGATATAAGGTGGATGTTACCTTAGTGGGATTACCTGCCTCGAATAAGTTAGCCTCGAGTGTGGAAGTTGCTTGGAATGTCGCCCGGGGAAGGGAACTGGGCTGATATGATGTGGGATATTTGCCTATATCTGAACCCCTCTGCTGTGGACAGGCAGTACTGCAGTTGTTGTTCCCGGAACGGCCTAGGCCTGCCGTCCTTTGTAACGTCTGCCAGGTTGTCTATCCCTTTCCTTGCCCAGCTTTTCAGGTACCCTTCTTTCAACAGTTCCCCAAGGAGTGCGTTATGCCAAATGTGTTGTGCGAGGGTCGGTCTATGTCTTGGTGAGCCTCTGCCCAAACCTGACAAGTATGTTTCATTGGCCCGGGTAGGGTTGCGAGTTATTGCTTCCCCCCCCATATAGGGCTTGCCTGGGTGTCCTCCCTCCCAGTCGTCGCCTCTCTGCCGCAATGTGTGGGAGAGATTGGTCCCCATGTAGTCAGTCATTTACCGACCCCAGCTGTGCTGCGCAGTAGTATCTACGCAGATTAGGTAGGCCTATACCTCCCTCCCATATAGACCTCTGCAGCGTCTTCAGTGGCACCTGGGGTTGTTTCCTTCACCACAGGAGCCCCCTCAAGGATCCATTAATATCAATGAAAGTCTTTTTGGGATTGGGAGCAGGGCGTTCTGCAGGACATATAGACATTTGGGCAGGGCCAGCATTTTGAACAGGGCCGCCTTGCCCAGAAGGGTCAGTGGGAGGGATTGCCAGTGGGTGGTGTCTGATGCAAACCTATTCATCGCCAAGGTTAGGTTGAGCTGGGTGTAATCTCCTAATTGAGGGCTGAAATGGAGTCCTAGGTATTTAAAGCCTGCTGTAACCACTGTGTATGGGCATTCATGAGGGGGCCATGTTGTTCCGCCCTGTATTGGAAAAAGAACCCACTTTTGCCAGTTGATTTTAAGCCCAGAAAATGTTTGGTATTCTTGCAATATTCCTGTCACGATTGGGCACGAGACCTTGGGGTTGCTCATGTAGATTAAGAGGTCATCCACGTAAAGCGATACCCTGTTTTCTCCCCCCCACGGCCATTTGAATCCCACCCTGTTTGGACTTTCTCTTAGCCGTATTTCAAGTGATTCTATCGCGAGAATGAAAAGCAGTAGCGAGAAGGGGCAGCCCTGTCGCGTGCCTCTTTCCAGTGCAAAGTTCCAGGATGTGGTCCCATTTACCCTTACTGCGGCTACAGGGGAGGTGTATAATAGCCGGACCCAGGCCAGGAAGTTCTCGCCGAATCCCATTCTGCTCATCATTTCCCAGAGGGACTCCCATCTCACGGAATCGAACGCCTTCTCAAAGTCTATGGCGAGTAGCGCCAACTCATCCGGTATCGTGGTAGCTAAATCAATGGCTAGCTGCGCCCTGCAAATATTCATTCTAGGGGGTTTGGAGGGCATAAAACCGACGTGGTCCGGGTGCATCAGTGAGCCTATCACAGGCATTAGGCGGTTGGCTAGAATTCAGGCCAGGACCTTGGCCTCCCCGTTTATTAGGGAGATTGGCCTGTATGACGCGCAATATTCCGGGGATTTGTCTGGTTTTGGGAGGACAACTATGTATGCCTGTTTGAGGTCGGGTGGGAGGTCCCCGTCTGTCTTGCATTGTAAAAAGAGGCGATGTAAATGGCCATTAATCCTCTCCCTCAGTCGCTTCCATACCTCTATCGGAAACCCGCTGGACCCAAGTGTCTTCCCGGGCAGTAGCTGGGTGACTGCCTCGGAAACCTCCTCTTCTGATATGTCAGCTTCCAATCCGGAAGCCTGCTGAGCCGATAGTCTCGGGATAGGCACTTGTTCAAGTACCGCCTCGTCCCAGTCTTGCTGGTCTCTACTTCCCACGCTGTATAGCGTTTCATAATATTGCGCGAAGGCCTCAGCTATCTCTGTGTCCCCGGTGATTTCTTCCCTGTGGGTGTTGCGTAGGGCTCGGACATGCCTTGGCCCTCCTTCCCTCCTTTCCAGCCAGGCCAGCGTTTTCCCCCTTTATCCCCCATTTCGTGAATCCAGCTCTGACTTGCCTGGTGGGCTTCTTTAGCGTTATACAGCGCAATGTTGAGTAGTGACTGTTGCGCTGTGACGAGCGCCTGCTTGGCCTCCTGTGCCCCAGAGGAGAGGAACTCCACCTCTGTTTGTTGGACCACCCTCTCAGCCTTCTCTACCGTCTCCCTGTGCTGTCTCCATTTGGCTGCGACCACTGACAGGGCCTCACCCCGTAGCGTCGCCTTGTACCCTTCCCAAAGCATGATTGGGCTGTCTACCATTCCTGCATTTATCTCAAAGTATTCATCAGTCTTGGCTGCAAGGCCTTCTATGAATTTGGGTTCTCCCAGGTAATAAGTATTAAGGCGCCCCGGCCCTTGGGGCTTTGCCCTCCCTTTCTTTAGTTTGGTGATCAGGGGGGGAGTGGTCTGAGATCCCTCTCACTAGGAATTTAGCGGACAGCAGCCAGTGCATCATGTTGGCGGGGAAAAACAAGTAGTCAATGGGTGACATCGAGGCGTTGGCCCCAGAGAGAAAAGAGTACCCCTTTCAGTGGGATGTAGCCACCTCCAGGTGTCTAGCCACCCCAGGGCTTCAGTGAAGGCGTGCAATTTAGTGGATGTCGACGGGCTTCTTGGGCCTATGTTGGATCTGTCGAGGCCTCGGTCCATTACTTCTTTGAAGTCCCCTCCTAATATCCAGGTGTCAGCGTGGCATTGAGTCGTGAGTCCTTGCAGTTCTGTCAGGGGATCCATAGAAAGTTGGGGAGCATAAACTGCTACCATTACCAGGGTATTGCCTCCTAGTTCTCCCTTAGCCAGTATGTATCGCCCCCTTGGGTCAGATCTCACCTCCGTCAGCTGGAATGGGTCCCTTTTGTGCAAGAGTACGAGTGCTCCCCTTGAGCCCCGGGAAAAGCCTGCATGGAAAGACACCTTGTAGTTGGATCTAAGGAAAAACCTGCATTCTGTCCCTGCTAAGTGGGTCTCTGTGAGGGGGGGTGCCTGTTAAGGTATTGGAAGATTAGTCTCCTCTTAACTCCAGAACATAACCCGTTCAAGTGCCAGGTCATCACTGTGATCTTCCCTTCAAGAGCCATCATCCCAGGGAAATCCCATTTCTGCCTGTGTGGTGCCTCCTCCTCCCACTTTGCTCCGGTCATCCACCAGCCCTTTTCTGTCGCCTAAGGGTGCCAGTGCGTGCTGCGTAGAATCGTAACTCTAGAAGAAACATGATCAACCCAACTGTGGTATCTGAACTACCCCCTTACCCTCCTTGTACCCCTCCCCAACTAGAAAAACCTGTATCCCTAACTCCGCTCCAACTGGGTGCGAAAAACTAAGTCAACCGGTTGCAGGGTGGTCGCTGCAGCGGATTGCACAAGCCATCGCCTCCGATTCCGAGGCTGCTGAAGTCGCCTGCTCCTGTGCCACCTGCAAGGGTGCTTTTGGGATCTGTGGGCCCCGGGTCATCCCTTACCCTCTCCCCGGGCTCAGATTCAGTGGGAGGTGCTGGTTCTGGTGATTGCGGTTCTCTCAGTGCTGGAGACCGACCCCGGTTTGGTCCTCCACAGGGTCACCCACTGGGTGTACGATGTTCTGGCTGCGACAGGACGTACGTTCCTTTTCGAGCTACAACCATGCCTCTTTTGGGTTATGAAAGAGGTGCACCGTGCCATCATAATGTACTTTGAGTTGTGCCGGGAAAAAGAGCGCGTACTTAATGTCTAGTGAGTGCAGCTTCTTTTTAATGGATTCAAAGGATTGGCAGGCTTTTTTAACTTCCTTGGTATAGTCCGGGAAGAACCTGATTCGGTAGCCATTGTACGAAATGGGGCCAGCGGCGTGTGCCATCTGTAGCAGGGAATAGTGTCACGGTAATAGTGAGGGGGGGGCCCCGGGGACGGGGCGGTCCGTTGGCATCCTGTGCGCACTTTCTACCGAAAAGAATTTGGAAAGTTTCTTAGGGGCAAAGAGTTCCGTTAGCCATTGCTCCAAGAAGAGCTCCATATTGGGTCCCTCCTCTTTTTCCGGTACTCAGAGAATGCGGATATTCAGCCTGGCTCTCCCCTCGCTGTCTTCTTCCCGGTTCTCGAGTTGCGTGAGTTTCTGGGTAACCATCACTAGTTGTTTTTCCATTTTCTTAAAGGCGTCCTCTGAGTCTGAGATGCGTTGCTCCGCTTCCCTAACTCTTGAGCTCATGTTCCTCATGTCCTGTCTAATGAGGGTCACCTCCGACAAGAGTCTACCCATTTTCTCTTCCATAGAGGATCTGGATTCGTTTATGGCCTTCATTATGTCACAGAGCGTAATTTGAGAGTCTGTTGGCCCCACTTCCATGTCCTCTGTTCCACTAGTGCTTGCCCCTGCTGTTTGAGAGGCCCCCACTGTATTTTGATCCATCTTACATTGGAGACCAGCCTTCTTGACCATGTCCTTCCTCATAGTGTTGTGTGGGTAGTCCGCTGCTCAGCAGGCTTCGGATCGAAGGTCTTATAAAGGTGGGGGCTTGGGCTTTATGGCAGTGGAATGTTTGATCCGTATAGCACTCGGTTGGGCTCAGCGCCTCTTCTTGCTCCTTTGTGATCCGCCTTGTCTGAATGGGGTGAGCCTGGCCCGTTTGTGAGGGGAGTGTGTCTTTTTGCGGCTTGTGGTGCCGGACGTCCAGTGCATCGGAGCCAGGTTCCCCGGTTCTTGTCCCCCCGGCCTGTCTCTGATTCCTAGTTTAAGTTCCTGAACGCCCCCACTGTTGGGCTGGGGTCTGTTGAGAGGGCCTCTTCCCATGTGGCCCCTTGTCGCCCTGCACAATTCCTATGACTCGCTGGCCGGGGGAATCCTCAGGACCGTGTGCTGGGCTGTATGCCCACCTATGCAGTGGCTGGTAGGCTTTAGGGTGCCCTTTGCTGGTGTTGAGTAGTTAGACTGGGGGGAGTTTGTGCCCCTGATCCTGTGGGCTCCGGGGTTTAATGCCCTGTCGTCCTGGTCATCGGTCTGTTGCTGGGGGGGTCTCCCCAAATGTTATGCAGGCTCCTCCACCTTCAGTTCTGCACTGCAGGGTGTGTGGGCGCCGGAGTTGAAGGCGCAGGCCTGCCTTCCGCTCCCTGTTACGGGGCTCTGACCGGTGCTGCAGGCAAGGGCTGCCGTGGTAGTAGTTAGACTAGAGGGAGTCTGCGCTCCTGGGGGGGGTCCCCCCCGAGTGTGCCATCCTCCACCTTCAGTTCTTCACCACGGGGTGCGTGAACGCCGGAGTTGAAGGCACGGCCCGCCTCCCGCTCCCTGTTATGGGCACTGACCCACACAGCAGACAAAGGTTGCCTTGGTCCTATGGGCGCTTAGGCCCCGATCTGTGCTCCTCTGCAGGTCGTAGCGATGGGCTTGCGGGGGGCGGGTGAGGGAGGAATGGGGGGGTGATGCTCCACCGAGCTGTCTTGGGTGCAGCCGCGTACGGCAGCAGGAAAGGGCGTCCCCAGTTCCCGTCCCCTCACCTGATCACCGCGGTGGGCCATGCAAGGCTGTGTACCGGCTGCGCCTCTCGTAGTCTCGCCAGCTTGGGGGATGAGCGGCAGTCCCGGGATCTCCGCTCTGCTCTGCTGGGTCCCGCTTGGGTGGCTTCTGTGGGTGCAACACCCTGTACCCCTGTGGCGGGAGGGAGGATCCACCTCGATGCTTGTAGCCGGTTGGGCAATCCTGGGCGTCGGAGGCTCCCAGCCTCGGTGCAGGGCCAAGCGGGAGAAGATGGCACCCATCACCCTTCCACTCTTTAGGCGGTCCGTTGAGAGGGTTCCCGACTCCAATTTCCTTTGGGAATGCAGCCATCGCAAGTACAGTGCTTCTGCAGTCCGGGGCTATCTTTTTTGAGTGCGGTCTTGGCAAGGAGTCAGGATAGAATTGCAGGATATTCGCCGCGGCTCAGGAGCTATGGCGGCTCACATCCTGAAGGTTCCACTGCGCAACTGCGCCCTGCGTTGGTGGCTTTGATGCTGCAGTTGTGATAATGCATTTCCCAGTCGCATTCAGCTTCATACCCTCCTCATCGGAAGGAACCATAAAAGAGGGAGATGCATTAAAGAACCCTTTCCCTGCTGCTGCAGAGACCACAGAGTCTGGTGATGGTAGGGATCGAGGCACTTCAGGGCCATGTCAGGGACCTGGTACTTCTTCTCCAAGTGGTCCTTTTTTGCAGAGGCCGTGTTCAGGGCCTTCATAACCAGCTTCCCAAATGTTATCCAGAAGGGGAACTGAAACCATAGTCTTCCTGGAGGACTCTCGCCATTCAAAAAGGAAACATTTTTTCTTCTTTTCCTCAGGAATGAGGTTGAATAGTTTTGCAGCACGAGGATCATGGTATGAAACAAAACAATCTCATCTGGCAGAGAGTCCCTGGAGAGCATCTTGACATCGAACTCATCCGTCCCCTGTGTGCCTTGGGTTTGTGACAGTATTGGTATCGTCTGTCTGTCTGAGCTGCCTCCTCCACCACAGGAAGATTTGCAACTGGCCATTCCCGACGGGCAACCAGGGCTGTATGAGATGGTGTCATTCGGGCCCGGGAAGGCCTTGGGGAGGACTCCCTGTTGGAGCAGGTATGGGTGCAGACCAGTGGTCGAAGTGTACGAAAAGAAGTAGTGGAACTATGTTCCCTGCTGGTCTGCACGGCTCCCCACAAACCCCATTCCCACGCCCCCTCCCATGCACAATACAAACACCAAAACACATATGCCTGCTTTTAAGGGAACGTTCAGTGCAGTGCACTGAAAGTGCACCTTTCAACTTCTTCCTACACTTTTATTTTAAAACAAAACCATTCCGCAACGGTTTCTTTTTAAAATAAAAGTATAGGAACGGTACAACTTAATTAAAAGAAGTAGAGAAGCACCGCTCCCGACTGCACACGCCCACTTCGACCAATGGTGCAGATGGAAGATGCTGCATGATTTCTGACCTCTGGTTAGGAGGCCATGGGCTTTTCGGCGGCCGAGATGGCTTGCGAGATGGCTGAGCCCCTTGTCGAGGCACTGGCAGAATGGTATCAGGTTCACCCTGACCACCTTCTTGGTCGGAGTAGGAACCTTCTGGTAGGTCCTCCTGAGAAGCACTGGAAGACTGAATCACTGGGTCTGGGGATGACACCTGTGGTGGATTTAACGGAACCAATGTCAAGAGCGGTGTGGCCATGGTGGGTCTTGGGAGGAATGTGAGAGTTGGAGGCATCTCTGTCTCCAAACTAGTGCCTCTAGGAAATGAGACAATGACCGGAGCATGTGGCGCAGGTATTGGTGCTGATGCTGACGGGGGCCGGTACCGCCGAGGGAGGGCTAGACGGTAGGGCCAATCTGGGAGTGGTAGTAATCGTCATGGCAACATGCCTGGGTGTACAAGCCCGTAGACGAGGCAGTAGTCTTGGTGGACTAAGTCGTCAACGAGATGGAAGTCGTTGACAGAAAGCCAGTCTTCCTGGATTAAGTCATCAACGGGGTAACGGCATTGGTGGATGAGGTCATTGACGGTGTTGCCGCTGATGGGTCCCTAGACGAGGCCCGTGATGACAAAGAGGTTGTCGACGGTGAAGCTGCTGACAGGTCCCTCGACAAGGTCCTCGATGACGGAGCCTTGTGCTTCACAGCTGGCATCAACAATTGTCTCACAGACGGAACCTGTCCGCTCGATGGCAGACCCCATTGACAGGGAGGGCGACGACAACCAGTGTTTATCCAACATGGACTCCTCAGCCGCAGGGCTCGTCAATGAAACTTCTATGTTGGTCTTTCTGTGGCTTTGAATAAAAGGCCTGGCAGAGTGAACATCCATCTGTGTCGTGGTCTGGATGCGAGCAGTAAATGCATTTGAGATGACGATCTTTAACAAAGACGTTTTTCAGGCCATATTTCAAGCAGGGACTGAAGAGGCTTTTTCTCGTGGTGTCTGCCATAGTGCATGTAGAGAAGGCCCAAGCTTGAGCCTGCTGCCTCACACGGTTTGGAGATTGAACGATAGAACAAATCTTGTGTGGCAACTGGTCCCTGTCACGGTAGTCACACCAGTTAATGAAAGGATGAATTGAAGACGATTTCTCACAAAAATAGGAAAAAGTTATCAAGATTATCAAGGAGCGAGACACGAGCGGTAAAAATCAGAAGATGGCCACCAGGTGTGGAGCTTAGGAGGACGAATGTCATTGGCTGGGACGTTATGGCCCAAAGTGACAACAATAGGCTATAGAAGCGACAAGCAATTTTTCGCTTTAAAGCGAAACTGCTTTAATATTACCGTGGATTCCCCGCTTGATGAAGGGGAATATTCATGAGCATGTGAATCCATGTAACACCCCATGCTGGAGAACTGGTCTATGTGGTTGTGAACCGAGATAAGAAGTTGATTATTGTCCCCTCCTGCAGAGGGTCTCAATCTGACATGCCTAAAGCTCTAACACTGGGCGCTCATCAGGGATTAAGTATAAAAGAATTGATAGCTTAAATAAAAGGCCCATCCTGGAAAGATATCATTGGAACTCCAGATTCCAAACAAGTTCATAAGCAAATTGACATCCCACAAAATAGAATAGTGTGCCACCGGAGGATTTGTGATTCATAGTCCTTCGAGCAACTGGCATATCAGATGGTGATTCCCAATAGCTATTCCCCTACTGGCAAGTGACCCACTGAAATGACAGAGCAATTACTATTCACTGTGTGGGGAGTGCCTTGCCTTCCTCTGCCAAGCTCGTTGGATAATTCAAAACTACATCTAGCAGTGCTGAAACCAGAATGGCACCCGTCTCCAAAAACCAGCAAATCCAACTGACCCATGCCGCTCAATAATATTTAGATGTGGCTGCCTGGCCTCTGATGAGCTCCTCAGCCTTAAACGAAAGGCCCAAGATGGACCAGCACAACTGGAAATCCTCTGGCTAATAGCTTCAGCAAGCATGGCTTCACCAATGAATGAGGATCTGTGATATAAAGGGGCTCTGGGGTATTCACATTGGAAAATCGATGAAAGTTCCAGAAGAACAGGCAAACACACTGTTGAAATTCCTTTGCCAGGTTCCTCCCTATCATGGCCGTTGTTGAAAGGCACAGCCTATCCTCTGCGACCATGGCTTGACTAAGTTGTCTGAAGTGATCACTTCTGGAACTGAGCTCCAGCTAAATAAAACATGACAGTTGCATGTTGAGCCAAGCAGCAGAAAGATCTGCAGAGGTGCCCAAATGCTTAGCTGGAACCATTAAAATACATGGAATTCCAATCTGCCACCTTATTAGATAGACCTAGATAATATTCTGCTTTGATTTACATTGTTTTCCAAGCCACTAGTGCTAAAGGTTTTTCGCCATCTCTGCAAAGAGTTGGGTATGTGTGCCTCCCAGATTATTTATGTACCAGACGGTTGACAGTTTGTCCATACTGAACAAGATGCAACATTTCAGTTTGTCCCCTGCTTAGGCCCGGATGGAGAACACACCCACCAAAAGCTCTAAATGATTGTTATACATCTCCAGCCACTTCCCCTCTGTCGCTACATTTCTGCACTAAGCACCTCACCCGGTTCCACTCGCATCCTACTCTATTACTAGATGTAGCCTGGAGCTAAAATTGGCCCTGCTATCCCACGCGACTTTGTAGTCGAACGACAAGCTAAGCTCTACTGAGACTACCTTTGACAAAGGAAATACCTGAGAATATGTGACCCATTTGTGTATTTTTAGTCATGAAAGGCCCGATAATGAAAGTGGTCTGGGAAAATAGCCTAGATAGAGATAAGGATTGACCTACGACGGTCGCGATTTCTCAGAGCGACATCAGAGACTTCTCTAGGAAGAGAAGCACTTCCTACTTCATTGGACAATTTGTCTCTTGGGGAAGACTGGGATTGGCTTCAAGAGTATTCACTGAAAATCTCAGGAAGATCAACTCGTAGACTGGCACCCAAGCAGATTTTTCCCAACTTAATAGAAATCCCATATTAATAATAATAATAATAATAATAATGATAATAATAATAATAATACATAAAAAATAATAATTCTGAAGGACTTGTGACATGAGAATGATGTTATCTATATATAATGATACTGACGTGTTATTTATATAGCGCCTTAATACAAAGCGCTTTACAGAGCACATATTTACATACAATATCACCCAACCGAAATTGATACACATTTATCTACCTCGGAAGGATGAAAGGCTGAGTTAGCCGGGATTCAAACCTATGACCGGCAGATCACAGCAGTGAGCGCTCAACCCGCTGAGCTATTTTACCAGCGATTCTCCTTAGTAACATTTTTTCTGAGAAAGGTCATTCCGTATTGCAGTACCTTTGTGAAAAACTATGGTGAGGAAAATCGCCTTTTTGGTAGGCTAGTGAATTCCAAGCAGCAACCTGCCCAAACAAACTGCAGGCAATGTCTGTACAGGCTGCAGATTGCAATGGATTAGTATGTGTTGTGAAGGTTGAGGGGAGCTAGCCAGTCTGCTCACATGAAAATGTCTCAGCAAATCTATGCCTTGCAGGTAAATTGCTAATTTGCTCAATGGTCTGACATTGATGACAGCCCTTGCCTTCTGCTTTCTCTTTACCATGAAACTGCTGCTGGTGAAATGTTGAGGGTGTTTCAAGGAAGGCACTATGGCGCCCTTGTATGATAGCTCTTTCATTTCTGCATCCAATAGCTTGTTATTCTCTCAGGAGAACATCATTGGAGGTGGAACGGCAACCTAACAGGGAGGTCCTATCAACTCCAATTGAAACTTCCTGATAGTTTGGCACACCCAACCATTGCTGGACAGCGTATCCCAATTCTCTAGAAACTGTACTGTGTGATGCCTACCAGTGAATTGACAGTGGAATGCTAAAGTTTCCTCCAGCTCCGACCTTTGAATCCTCTGATGCAGGATTAGAAGGAGTCTGCCTGTTGATCCTGTCAGTACATTTTCGCCCCTATTTCTCCCTGGGGCTATCTAGCCAAGTAGTAGCATCTGGAAGAGTGCCTGACCTCTTCCAGCCTTGCCAAAATCTTGGAAGTGAAAACACTTTTATTGGTGTGGTGGTCCTTATGCAGGGCCATGTATGTGCCCTGGAATTCTGGAAGCTCTGTAGCGAATGAAGACTAGCTTGAGCAGAAGCCCCCGCTTCTGATGCCACCAGCTCTACTGGCCTGCAGATAATTTTAAAAAAGTATGCCTTTTGTGACTTCTCTCCCTATGTCCAAGTGTGGATTCCCCAATAGATGGCCTGTTCTCTGGAACCAGGAAGTCAGCATTATAGGGTCGGTGTGCCAGTATTTTAGCCCATTGAGCCAAGTCCTGAATTTTGGCTGGTGGTCCTGTGAAATCTAGGAATTAATCCTGGCAGGTCTACCAGGCTCTACCTACATCTTGTTTGGGGTGTTTAAGTGACTTCCACACAAAAATCATCATTTTCAGATCCATTGCTGGCGATGCTAACGTGTCCCCCTCTATGTACGGTCTTGGACATTCAGTTCTGACTTTGGCACAGATATCCTTATCCAGAGACTTGCACAGACATAATTTCAAGTATTCAGTGACATTAAGGGAAGGGGTTTACAATGGGTCCTTGAATCGATTAGCTCCTCTGGGTCAAATGTGTCCTCTGTATTGTCCTCCATGATGACGGACGTAGCCGCCATGTCACTCGTTTGGCCTGCTGTACCCTAACTCTGGGTTTAGGGACTCTTCTGATGAGGTCACTGTGTCCGAAAAGGACACTTCTTTGGTTATAATATCTGAGTCTTGCTCGAATTCTGAGGGTCTGTGGTGGAACGATTAGTTATTCCCTCTCTGAACACCCTATATCAGCCTTTGAAAGGCATCTCTCAATCTGGAGATGGTTTGCGCTTCTTGAACAGGTGTGCCTGCGAGAGGTGGGGCTCAGGGAAGTGTTAAACCTCTTGAGGGCTTTGATGCATCCCCCCCCCCATTCTTTACACCGTCTCTTGTTGGTGGCTTCACCTCCCCGGTACTCCTGCTTCGCAGGTGGAACACCACATCATACAAATGAAGTTGGAGTGGCAGGATAACTTCTGCCAATGTCTACTGCCAGCAACATGCACAGAGGACCTTCTGACACTCCTAAAGCTGTGTGCAAAAGCTGTGTCCTGCTACTCACATTGTTGTGATCAGTCGCTGGCCATATAAATGTGGAGTATTTACAATCGTGTGGCTTATGCCCATAGGGACAGCGTTAACTCACTATTCCTCAATCTGATTTGAGGTCAAAAGAACCTTTCTTATACACAGATGAAGAGGCTTTCACACACCTCAATGATGATAGAGGCACACCGCTGGTCTCCACTGAGTTTGCACAGCGTGGAGAGGCTGGGTTCAAAATCCCTGGGAGCTATTTTGTTCCTGCTTCTACCCTAGGGAAGAGCCTTATATGCTTGAAACCAACAGCTACCAGGAGCTACTTGTGGCTCACCAGGCTAACTGGTGCCTTACAAACATGCATTTGTGATATTAACTTTGAGTATTTGTGAATGTTATAAGGTGTACGGGCCAGGTACATGGATTGGATCTTATAACAATGTTCTATCTCTGGCCCGTAAACCTTATCACATTCTTCTTGAGATAGAGGAAGCTGAGCATGCAAAACTCTATCGAACTAATGATTATTAAATGTGACATAGCAGTAAGATCTTGAGCTCTGCGGGTGGTGGACAAGGTAGAACAGTCTCTATGAAATGACCGTTCACCTTTTGAGGAAATGTTGAGAGTGGTTATAGAGTTATAATCCCCTTGTATTAATAATGCTGCAGCATTCTTTGTCTTGACCCGTGATGAGGCAAACAAACATGCCGAAACTAAAACAGGACTTCCTTTGACGGTTGAACACTCCCAAGATGTAGTGTCAGTGTTTTCCGGTGTATTCGGATGTGACTCTGGATCTACTGTACTAAGAGCGAGTTAATAAACTGAAGGAACGAAGCTGATGCCTTAACAGGTTTAGGATTGGGAGTCGCGAGTTGGAAGTGTAGTTGGACGCCGCAGTTGATACATCGCTATGGTGGAGGTAAGACCCGACCTCACATTGGGACTTTAATTATCGCTGGTTGTAGAACGCACAGCGCCTGTTTGTGGTTTCACACTTAGAACGGTTAACTATAGAGATAGTGGCCAATGGGCGTATAAATGTTCTTCTTTGGTTATGTCCGCAGGTCGGCGTCCATGTTACCTAAGCAGTTACTTACACCTGCTCAAATTTGGCGATTAGACGATCATGTAAAGAAACCCAAGAAATGCCTCTAAGGTACTACATATAGGCTGTATCCCCTATTACCACAAAATTGATTTACCAGAACGCTAGTAACCACGATGCCAACATGGTGGTACAGACAACCATGGGTCTGATGTGAGATTTTCTACTGTTGTAGACCACATCTTTGAGTGAACCGCACAAGGCTCCACACGGTCACAGTAAACCTGGTGAGAACCCGGAACTACGGGGGATACAACATCTCATCACAGTCGTGAGAGGGGAATGAGACAGCCCTTTTCCTAAACCCCTAAGAAGTAACTAACAAGCAGTATAGCTTAGCAAGAAAACTGCTATAGAGGCTAAAAGCAATTGAGACAAGTGAGAACTTTTTGATGGCTTTTTTAGATGGCATAATCTAAGAGTCCCCATATGTAATTGATTTACAGGTTCAGAACTTAAGGAATATTTTTCCTATTAGTAATAACAGTCCAAATTTGAGGACAGTGAACCCGAAAGGACCAGCTTCACCGGCCAGACCAGGTAATTCTAAAACCCAGTCTGGCATTGACAACTTAATTTTGTCACAAGAAAATTGAGCAATCATTGCTTATACTTGTTTTTTATTATATTTTATCAACAGTTACACCCACCAATTTGTTACCAATACTTCAGTGAAAGAAGACAGTGAAAGTGTGAAACTCTTGTTTATTGACCACTCCTGATGAAAGTCCCATAACGATTCAGAGGACTGAAACATGTTGAGTTCTTGTTCTAGTGTTAGTTTAACCTAGAAGTAGAGTTATAGACCGATTTAGGGTCTGAACAGAAAGAAGAAGCATATATTCTCCCTAGCAGTGTTCTACTAATCAGTGGATGTATGTAACATCCAGCTTCCTACCCAGAGGTTTTTTGTGCCACTTGCAATTTATGGGCATGTTTTAAGAGTTGTTTTATGAATTGTTTTGTATTGTAATCTCAAATTAAGAGATTTAAAAAAAAATATGAGTCCTAATGAAAATTTTGAATGAATTGGTAATAGTGCTTTACGGGGAATAACTTGAAAATTTCGTTTCTACCTTTTTGTTCATGAATAGTTTAAGCTTCCCAAAACCAAGGTAGAATATCACCCCCGAGTGATTATTTGGGGTTTCCCCTTTGGGCATAGTGCGGTCTTTAAAGCAAACACTATGGTTAAAAAATGATGGGCTGGTTCTCTTCTGGGACCACTTTTTCATGTGATGACCAAAGCTAAGATAAGCATAGATATTCATGGCATTCTTGCATGATGCTGACATTGTAATTTTATTTACTCATTATTGTGGTGTTTGTTAGCCTCTATGGGTGGGTGATTGCATATTATATGCTACAGAGGGGAGAATTCAGGTACGCCACCATGCCCAAAGATTTCTGACTTCAATTGCAAGTATAGATTGGAACAAGTGCCGGCAATAAGTACAAAAGGTTTAGACAAAAGAAAAAGTTTGTCTGAGCAACATGACTTATTCAACCTTAACAGGATCTGTTTTTTAATATGGGTGATTACAAGAGTATTAATGTATTCATTCATTTCCTCATTCATTCAGCCAAAGGCATAAAGCAGTATTAGTAATTTTCATTATGGGTTTGATTTTCATTTTGCAGCTTGAAAGTATTAAATTGTTTGAATTTTAGTAATTTTTCGGAGAGATCATTGAAATGTGCCATAGGGTGGAACAGGAGAATGATGTTAGAATTGAATTATGTTGCAAATATCTTTTCTCATCCTTGCCGCACAACATCACAGAAGGTGTGAGTATGTTCTGATGGCTTTCCCATGAACCTGTTAATTGTAATGGTGGCTCTGTTCTCAAAGCTGCAGAATATTTATTTTATTTCCTTCATTTCTCCCTGCCTCTTTTAAGCGGAGTGATAAACACCTGAAGCTATGTTGTGAACTTCTAAGCGTAGACACTGACAAAGTGGCGCAATGGCTGTGCAATCGAAAAATTGTAACCACATCAGAGACTGTAATAAAACCTATGACACTACTTCAAGCCATGAACACGAGGGATGCTTTGGCGAAACATATCTATGCCCACCTGTTTGACTTCATCGTGCAAAGAATCAATAATGCTTTACAGTTTGCTGGCAAACAACATACTTTTATTGGGGTTTTGGATATTTACGGGTAAGAACTTTTCAATTATTTAATTGTTAACAGAAGAAAGGCAAGTTAATCTACAACCCTATCTAGAAACTTGTTGGAAAAAAATGGATTTGGTACAAACCATGACTAACTATATAAACAAAGAATCTCTATTTACAGTGCACCTCTCAATGTAAGTGACCCCTTTCAATCAATGTCATAGCAAATGGCTTCTAGAGCCACATCATCCTAGTTTTGTTGCTTAGATCCTTTGGGATCTCTTAGGAGTGTTGTTGCTTCAACCTCGCTCTTAGGTTATTTTCACCCCTTTGTAATAGGTATAACCTCACTCCTCCTGCCTCTTCATCTAGTGCTCCTCTTTTCGATCTCCAAAGAAGTGTATGGCAACTAAGGAGTGATCCCTTGGAATCATGTCTTTCTCTTAAATCACAAGCCTGTTTGGGGTTTATCATGGTCTGGCCTCCACTGGTGGAGCTTTTTGTAAATCAGGATTCACTTGAACTTCACAGGTTTATTTCTTTCCTGGACTCTTATCTCCTTGCTCCAGTAATTTTGTGTTGCCAGGAAACACACCTGACATGCTAATTTGTTGGATGATTAAAGCCTATAAGGTAAGATTTCTCACTCGTTGTATTCCTAAAATATATAGCCCTGTTTATCCATGTTGAGATTTAATTCATTTGTTGTGCTCCACGCAGTTCATTCCATACACTAATTCACGTATACCCATATCTGCCCATGTACATAAGAGGTTGCGCTGTTACCTAGAGAAACTGGAGTGCAAAGGAGCATTTAAAGAATACTAACTAGCTCCAATAGACAATCAAACCTTTTCCAGCATATTGTTTCCACACAGTATGTTTGTGTCTTGTTCATATTTTGGCAGATTGTAGGTGTCTAGCCTGTGTCATTACACAACCCTTTGCCTCAGAATTTAAGTCAACTCAGAGACTTTCTTTTCCCGATTTGGCATCTCAAAATAACACCAATCAAGTGATGACATTGATGATGGGATTGATGTTTTGAAGTAGGAACTATAGGTTACAAAAATCATGATAGTGACTATGGCAGTGGATCTTTTTGTGGTGGAAGTGGTTGTGTATCAAAGAGATGAAGACCAGACATAAGATCTCTCTGCTATTTTTATCTATATGTAGTCATATTCTATGTGGCCTGCTCTTGCAGAATAATTGATTTGATACAAATAATGACATTAGAAATTAACATCTCTGAACATACTCTCCCCGCACTGCCAGACATTAACTGTGCACATTCAGCAATATGTATGCAACAAAATCTCTCTCGCAGACCAACTGCACACACCCAATCATATGCATTTTTCTGTTTTCTGGGTGGTCTGTTTACAGAAATGTGTACTTTAGAAAAAGGCTACTATAGGTGCACCATTGTCAAGTCAAACGTTGCACTGAGCATGATTTGCTGCAATAGGTTAACATCATACAACTTGATATTAACAGAACACCCCTCAAAGCTAGACATATTTATCTTTGTTATGAAGTTGCCATGGGCCACGTTTTCAAAATAATCGCATTGTTTTGGAAATCAAAGTATTTAATTTAAATGCATGGTGCTTTTTAGTAGTAAATTCCCGGTGGCACCGGGAAGCTAGGTGCCAGTAACTTTTACGAGGTCCGGCGGCAACCCGGCACCAGCAGGTTTACCGCCGGTAGCACCAGCAGGATTACCACCGGACTCGTAATGAGGCCCTCTGTCGTTTACTTGATAAACCTGACTCCCAAGTTCTGCAACAATGAAGAATGGCCTGGGCTCTTTTGCCAAGCCAAGTTGAGGTCGCCAGACCCTATTCTTAGCACCCCTCTTCTTGATGCTCAGCATTCCGGGATTAAGCTCCTTTTATCTAGTGGCACACATTGTTGTTTTTATTCTTATTTAAACATATTTACAATCTAATTGGATGTAGTAGGGTGCAGGGGAGAAAAACAACCCTGACACTGAGTTGTGTTTTGAACAAGAAGAACAGCAGATGTCCACAATCTTGTGGAACACTCCCATCCCCTGCACACCTGTTTGTATTGGAAACCAACCAATGTTTAGCTTATTCTGTTCCTTTTTTGTGTAGGAAAGAAAGAAACAACCAGAATTGATTTTTTTTCAAAAGAAAAAGTATTTATATATTTAGTTTTTTCACTTTATCTTTCTCAATTTTCAAAAAGAAGATGCATACCGTTTGTTGGCAATCTTTCAAATAGTAACAAGTTTCAAACAAAATATATTTTTTGCAATTTCTTACAAGTTCAGAATAGCATTGATCATAAATATTTGATACATATGGAAATTATTTCTTCACTTCTATTATTCTGCTCTTCACGTTTTGGGAAATAATTCTTCCCTTCTTCAGGAGCGGTCTATTCATTTGTATTTCCTTTACATCTATTCTCAAAGATTGAAAATATTCCCGTCAATTCATGTTCTGGTTACCATACTTTTTCTCTGTCATATGTCTCATAGTTATAATCACCTGGAAGTTTTCCATTATATTTCATTTTTTGTCCATATTGAGATTTTATTCCTCACACGGGTTAATACCCCTGAAAAATAAATAAACATAACCTTACTAAATTCTTCCAACACACTTTCACTTTGCTGTGCAACTAGAGAGTTTTTTTTAAAAAAACCTCTACAGATCCATATATAGGAAGAGTATTTTAACTAGTTAGAACAATAGCTGTGTGTTATAGTAGACAGTGGTTCCTTATCAGTTGTCACTTTTCTACATGCACTTGCATGTGATGTTCCACTGCTACCGTGTTTCATGTATCTCGTGCAGGATCCTATGGGACATAATCAGGATTGTATTCAGTGCCCTGTCTCTTGGACATAATTTCGCTCAAATTTCATATACCTTTTAAGTGGTATTGAAAATGGTATCTGTTACTTTATTTGTATTCTAGCAGTCTGTGACTGCAGGGCCTGACTTACCTACGGTTCGATTGCCGATTATCTCTCCCATGCCGGAAACCCTCTCGAGCCGTGAATTTTGGGCAGCCAAAATGGTCGCTATTTGTTTACCTATGTCATCACGTGCATGCATGATGACGTCATAGCGTTTGTAGTTTACATATTGGAAACATTTTTTATTCCTTATGGTGATTAATGAATGTCCTAGACAGCCTTAGCCTATTATTACAATAAATGCGGATGTATTCAATGACCTTAATGAGGAATACTGTAGTAGATTTCTTTTCATAAAATGTTTTTATTGGTTTTTACAACAAACAACTTTTAGCAAACCAGCGGTACTTATGTAATACATTAATGTCATGTGCACTTCAATATGTATCTACACTTACCCTTACCCTCCCCCCAACTCGAGCCTACTCCATTTCGCTTTCTGCTTATCTTCCCTCTGAGGGAACTTCTTCTTCCGTATTCTCAGAAGTTTCATGCTCGCTTGAGCAGTCCTGGACGGACCCATACAATGTGGCCACTGAGTGTTTCCAGGCCGTCAGGGTTTCTGCTTCCTCCTCCCCTCCCCTATTGCTGCCATTTCGGCTCCGGTCCATTTCTGGAGATCACTCCACCAAACTTCCACCTTCGGTCTGTTGCATGCTTTCCATCCCATGGCAATCCTGCACTTGGCAAGTATATGTGCCAAGTCCTTAAGCTTGCTGACATGTTAAAGTTGGCGTGGTCTAAGGAACCCCCCTTACCACACATGCCCACACTGATTCAACGTCTAGCTTAATCCCTTTCTCGTTTAGTCGGTGGGCTACTTCTCCCCAGAACTTCCCAATTTCTGGACACGCCCAAAACATGTGTGTCATCCCTGCATTTTCTTCCCCACATTTGGGGCACGTTTGTCGTTCAGCATTCTTATACCGTGCTATCCTCTGGGGAGTCATGTATGCCCTGTGGGTTACATACAGCTGTATTTGTTGTAGCCTCGCGTTCCTAGACACTTTTTCATGGTACCCTTGAACCCGTTCCCATAGCCCATCACTCATAAATTCCCCAGCTTCCTCTTCCCAGTCTTGTCTTAATTGGGCCACTTCCTTTCCCACCCTAGACATCAGCAACTCATAGATTCGAGAAACTTCATGACCTCCCTCTGCTATGTCATATATCGTTTCTATGCCCATATCAGGTTGATCTTCCAGTATTATTTCAGACCATGTCTCTCTGATCTTCCGTACCAATCTAGTATAGGTTATATACTTCCCTACATGCAAACCTGTTTCCTCTGCCAGCACCGCAAATACCTTCACTTCCCCATCCTGCCATATGTCTCCCATTGTTGCAATCCCCACTGATACCCAGTGCTTACGAATTGTCTTCCTTAGTTGGTTAATGCCACTAGCGGCACTTGCGGAGAGCACGGGGTCGGGTTCTATATGACCTGGCAAGCCTTGCGCCATATCTTCCATCCCAGCTCCAACATCCCCGGGCGCCCTATTAGCTCAGGTTTGGGCAGCCATATCACTTCTTTCAGAAAAAAGGGGCAAGTAATAGATCTCAAAGTTAGGCAGTTTTATACTGCCTTTTTCATACGTGTTTTGTAATTTCCATAGGGCGATTCTGTTCCTTGTTCCATGCCAAAGGAAGCCTCTACATATGCTCTGGAGTTTGACAAAGAAGCGCTTTGGTATCATATATGGTATGTTCCCAAAGAAGTGTAATAACCTAGGCAATACAACCATCTTCAACAGCACACCCCTCCCCATCATGGCCAAAGGGAGCTTAGTCCAGAACCTCATGCTGCTTTCTATGTTCACGACCGCTTTCTCTGTGTTGTATTTATATTCTGCTTCTACCGTGTGATAAATGTCAATCCCCAGGTATCTGAATGTGCTGGTCACCCATGGTATTTTCAAGACTGGCAGTTGTTCCAGCGGAACTCCTATGTACCTCCCCAGGGGAAATATGCACAATTTCTTGGGATGAACTGCAATGCCAGAGAGCACCGCAAATCACTCCATTGCACCCAGAATATATTGGAGATTTTCCTCAGGGTACTTCAAGAATAACAACATGTCATCTGCGTATAGTGAAATTAAGTGAGGTCCCCCTTTTGTGTAAATCCCGACTTCCTCATATTGTTGTTTCAGGTATATAGCCAGGGGTTCCAACACTAGGATGTACAGCATCCCTGTCTGGTGCCCGTACTGAGTTTCCACTTCTCTGAGATGATCTCTCCCATCTTAACTCTTGCTAGTGGTGAACTGTATAGTAATTCCACCCACTTAAGGTACCCTGGTCCCATCCCGTATTCTCTCAGAGATGCCATCAGCCAAGGCCACTTGACGGAGTCAAAGGCCTTCACTGCGTCCAGTGATATAATTTCAATCTCACTCGAGTCTCCAGCTGTGAGTTCTATAACTCAGTGGAGTTGTCTAAGGTTATTTGATATGCTCCTGCACGGGACATATCCAGACTGATCTGGATGTATTAATCTGCTTATAACCTGTCTCATTATATTTGCCAACACAGCCGTGAGTATCTTGCTGTCCTGGTTCAGCATCGACAACGGTCTATACGACCCGCAGTCCATGCTCGGCTTATTAGGTTTAGGGAGTGGGATAATGATCGCATCTCTCAGGGATTCTAGTAATATCCCTGTTTCGAATGCTTCATTTAACATTGCAAGCAGCGAGGGGAGCACTTCTTTCTTATACATTTTGTAAAACTCACTGGGGAGTCCATCTGCCCCCAGAGTCTTGCTGGTGGGTAGCTGCTCCACCACCACTATAGTAGATGTGATGTCAAGTTTTTTTTAAGTTAAAAAAAAATGCAGATGGTTCCACCCGCTATGGTGCGCTGCTTCTCTATAGTATTGCTTCCATTCTGTGGTCCATTAAAGTTTTTCTAAGTTGTCTAGTCCCAATGATTGCCTCTATTTTTTCATCCTAACGGGTTCCTAGCAATTTCTCCCAATTCTCTTAGGGAGGTTGTTGTTTCATAACATCTGTGTGCTTATCTTGAGACACATGCTGACATCCTTGGTGGTGTCATACTATATATAGTGTTACACATAGTTTGTAGAAATATATTTTTTTTAAACGTGTATCAACATGTATTTAGTTTCTAATACACTTGTTCACATTCTTAGTGGTATCATCACATGGTATCACCCACAGTGTATAAAAGGCTTCTCTAGTAGTAAAAGTACAGATTATTTGGTGCAACGTTTCCCTCATTTCTCATGCCATTTTTGTTTCGGATCCTGGGAGTGTTGATATGGATCATATGAATGCATTTAAGTTGAACTCTTTGTTCATTCCCTCTGGTGTAAAGTTCCTAATTTCTCTATCCAGAATAGTTCCCTCCGATTAATTGTTTTCCGTGATTTCCTCCATGACTTCCAATATTGTCACTTTCAATTGTGCTATATTGTGTCTTTTTTCTGCGAAATGCTGTGCCACTGGAGACCTAATGTTGTTTGGGCGGATGTTGCTTTTTATGCTCAATCCAGCGTTCTTTGGCCTCCCTAGCGGTCTGTCCGACATAAAAAATTTAAAAATGCCACATGGACAACTGAGTCCATAGATAACCTGTTTAGAATCACAAGTTGCAAACATTTTTAGCTGTATTTTATTGCCATTACGTGTGTGTCTTACATAATTCCCTCTAATGACATTGTTGCAATTATTGCTGTTTAGGCATGGATACGTGCCTGTCTTCTTCTTCTTTAGTGTTTGTTTATTGTACACTTTTTGCCTTTCTGCCTTTTATAACTTGGTCCCTAAGGTTAAGTCCTCTCTTAAATTCAATGATCGGTGGTTTGGGGAACAATGCCTGTATTAGGGGGTCAATTTATATGAATCTCCAGTTCTTTTTTATCAGACTTGTGATGTGGTGGCTCTGACTGGAGTATTTTAGGGCATAAAGGAATTGTATTTCAGTCGATTTTATTTTTGGAGTTAGGAGATCTTTTCTGTTCAGGCTACTCTCTTTTTCTTGAGTTCTCTCTATGACTTCTTTTGGGTAACGCCGTTTGTCGTATTTCTCTGCCATCTTTAGGTTCTTCTCTCTCAATGTGTCCTCCGTGGATATAACCATTTTAAGTTGCAGGAATTGACTATATGGCAAATAGTTTTTCATGTGTTGTGGATGTTGACTGAGATAATGTAGTGGGTTGTTCACGTCCGTGATTTTGTGAAATATTTGTTGTTAATCCATTTCTCCTAAGTTCCAATTCAAGATCTCTAAAATGAAGCTTTGGTGTTGCCACTTCCATAGTGAACTTGATTCTTTCATGAATTGTGTTCAAGAATTCTAAGAAAGCCTCTAGTTCTGATTGTTCTCCCCTCCAGATGACAAAAATGTCATGTATGTATCTTTTACAGCAGATGATTTTCTGTTTCCATTGTATATCTGCGAGTCCAGTGTTGTTTCCAAATGATACATAAATAAGTTGGCATATACTGGTGCCATATCGAAGTGCCAGAAGCCTGTAGATAGAATTGTGTCTTGTAACGAAAAAAGTTGTTTACTAGTATGATTTTACTCAATTCCAATATTAGTATTTTATTGGCTATGCATTCATCCTCTCTAAGTAATTACCATTCTAGTGCTTCTAGCCCGTCTTGATGTGAAATTGAAGTGTTCAGGCTCTGTACATCGAATGAGAGAAGTAGATCATCCTCCCTATCTCATCTAGTTCTTCTAGCGAGTTTAGAAAATGAGTAGTTTCCTGTAGGTAAGTAGATGTTGTCTGCACTAGTTTTTGCACTAGTGCCTTGTCCACATATATTGCTAGTGGATTGAAAATACTGTCAATTCCAGCCATTATTGGTCTGAGTGGTGGATTAGTTAGTGCTTTGTATATTTTTTGGTAATCAGTAGAATACTGGTGTTATTGGATGATTATTGGTCAAAAACTGTTTTGTCTTTTCAGTTATCCAGTTAATCTCTAGTGCCTTTTCAACAGTCTCCTTTATTATTTGTGCAATATGTCCAGTTGGTTCCTCATCAATTTTTACATATGTGTTCCCAGCCGACAGTAGTTAATGAATTTTGTTTTCATAAAAGGTTGTATCCATGATCACGATAGCCCCTCCTTTGTCCACAGGTTTTAAAGTTATAGTATGGTCATCTGCTAGATCCTTTATTATCTGACTTTGGTGTCTCCTGATGTTGTATTTTGAAGTCTTTGAAAAATGTATTTTCTTTAGGTCTTTCAGCATTTGTCCTTTGTACATTTTAATGGCTATGTTATTGACCTGTTGGTCAAACTGACTTTTTGGTTTTAGTTCTAGATACACATGTGCTGTTGTCTGTTCTTCTGTTATTGGTTGTAAATCAAGAAATACTTTTAACTGCATTTTTCGTGTTAATCTGTGGAGATTCACCTTTTCTTCCAATAAAGTGGAATTCTGGGTGGGGATAAATGACAGGCCCAAATTTAATACATCAAGATGATTTTTTGACAAGCTCTTGGAGGATATGTTTACGACTAGCTGTTCTGCTTGGTTCGTGGTCTTAGGCTTCTTGTTGCCTCTTCTCGTCTTCTTTTTTTTAAAAAGAAGAAGTCGGGTGTTGGTTTGATGTTGTGGCTTCTTGTGAAGTATGTATATTCAAAGTTTTCGACTGAGGTGCACTTGTCGTTGTATTCTCTTCTCCACTTATGGTGACCTCGCTACTTGGGTCCCTTTCTTCTTGTCCTGGTGTTTTTGGTTGCGATTGTGGTCTCCTATTTGGTTCTGGTCTTGTTTGTTGATAATGTTCCTGCCACATGCATACTATGTTCTGTGAGTAGTCTAACGTGTCCCACCTGAACTTTCATACTTTTTTCTGTTCAATGTGCCTTTTGTAAGCTTGTAATGTTGCATTTACTTCCTCCAAGATGGTTTGTAGCTCCTCCTTACTTTTCAAAGTCAGTAGTTGTTCGGTGAGTTCTTTAATTTCGTTGTCCAGGTTTGTTACTGATTTTGCTACTTCCTCTATGGTAAATAGGATCAAGTCTAATGAGCACTTGCTTAATATGTACTTCCATCTCTTCACGAAATCTGGGTTATCCTTACACAAGGTGGGTCTCAGGTATACCCTTAGCTCTCTCTGTATCCTTTGCACACAAAAGTATTGTGCGAGGGTGGTGGCATGTAGTTTTTTGGAAATCTCCCATCTGAAAAGTCTCTCTACTTGTGATATTAGCCGTTCTGGACTAGTTGTCGTAGGTATGCTTCCTTCTATAACTTTATCACTCCTAGGATGCAGGTTGATTAGTTTTCCTCAAAAGCTAGGGGGTTGCATATTTTCAGTAATAGTATTTATCTTCGAGAAAGACATGTTCCTTATTATTATTGTTGAGTGCTTACTAGGCTATTGTGTCACACCCTCTCGAGTGGTTTCTAAAAATAACCAAGCTCCTTTTATCAGCATTCTGGGATATTCACTTCCACCCAAGGCCTTGGTTTACTCTACTGCCAAGTACTGTCCCTAGTACCCACAAGCTCTGTATTGCTTTTGCTTACAATTTGGGGTATACGTCCCCAAGCTGTGTCCCAGATCCCCTTCACTTGGTTGTTCACAATGTTCTCTTTATCCATTCTCCTTTCGTTCCACAGCCTTGGTTTGCTCTCCTGCCAAGGTCTGTGAATGTTACTTCTATATGCAAAGTTTGCATTCCCCTCTCTTCCTGGTTGCAGTATGCTTTCCTTATGTGGGTCTCCACCCCCTTCACTTGATCATACTCAACATTCTCTTGGTTGATGTTCCTTCGATCAACAGCCTTGGTTTACTCTCCTGTCAAGGTCTTGAGTGCCTCTGGTATTTGTAAAGTGTGGATCTCCCTTCGTTACCGGTAGGCGTATGCCTTCCTTGCTTGGGTCCCTGACCCACCCTTCACTTCATTACTCTGCCCTGATGAGTACTGCCTTCCCGCTTTGCTTCGAGGCTCTTTTACTCGCTTGATCTCTGCAGGCCTGCAGTTAGTCACCCTTGTATTTGTAGGGTCTTGGAAGACCTGCAAACAGCTCAAACATGATGGCCAAGAGCTCCACCACTCTACTGGCTTCTCTGGCCTTCCGCTTCCCTTCTCTGCAGCTTTCCAGTGGTTTGGTTGCACGCCGGCAACTTCGGTTACTGGCAGGTGTCTTGCCTTACCTCCGGTCTGCCTTCTGCGATGCAGATCTCCTGCGTGTTTGCTTCCATCCAGAACACTGTCTGCCATTCTGTACCCTGGAAATGCACGGGCCGTGCCATATTCTCGGTCCATACTGGACTGAAATTGATGATGCCATTGTTCTCTTCCCTCTCCGCTCTAAATGACAGCTGGTCAATAGGAACGTCTAGGAAACTAGAGCGTGTGTGTTGCTTCTGGCGAGTGATCATCATTCCTGGTGTCCTCTTCCTCATCCCAATCGTTCTCAATTGGGATGTGCTACTACAGCACAACGAAATATCAGGTAATGAGGAATTGGAGGAGTTTTGAGGGAAGGTGGGAGGATCAATGGGATACCATGTTCTCCTGAAGTGGCCAGTACTCTCAATGGGGTCCTCCCTCCCCATGAGATCCTCCTGCTGAGTACCAACCTGGGGGACTATTGGATAGCAGCCTCACCACCCGGGCCTCATGGAAATGGGCTTCCCCATCTACAGCAGTGACAATACCTTGGAATTTGTCACAGTATGTTCCTTAGAATGACTGGTGAGTGTGGCTTGTTGTCTTGGATTGGGTGGTTCGTGGAGTGAGGGAGGCAAACTTGCAATCTTCTGTAACATCTGAATGTAGGATTTGTGGGGATTCTGTTCTCTAGAGTAGTTTATGAGTAACCTATCTCAGGAGGACTGCAAACCTTCTGCCAAACCTTTATATAAATGTTAGTGTGGATTTGGGCGCGGAAGGTGATGTGGATGGTGAGGTCGATGTAAATAGTGATTTGGGTGTGGATGTAAATGGCATAGCATCTAGGCATGATATGAAAAGTAATGTGGATGTGGTCATGAATGGTAATGTGATTGGGGCTAATTGAGAATGCCAAGACAGAAAAACAAATGCGTCCCTTTAAACAAAGTCAATTTCACATGCCTGTAACAGTGCAGAAGTAAGGCTCGCACACAAAGGTGACATAGTTTTGGTTGAACACTTTTATTTACCAGTAAAAGGGTTGGAAAAATGAACTCTGTCCCTAAAGCTAAGAGGGGTTTCCCTGCCTCAAGGAAATCTAAAGAAAATATCAGGATGTCGTGTCCATCTTCTGACCCTAACATTAATCACTTAAATCTAATGTGCAAGGATGTTATAATCACAACAAAAGTGTTAATGACGATTCTTGCAAGCAGAAAGTTCCCGATGTTTCGGTTTGTCAACAAACAAAACAAGCGTTCCACAATGTTATATTCCAATGACCAAGGTTTGTCTCCCTTCCCTGGATTTTCCAAGCTTCTCTCAAAAAGTTGCACAAAGTTCCCAGCTTTCCCATGAACACTTCTTCTTAGTTCACAGAGGGTCTATGTCTGGTTCACTCTTCTACCAAACAGACCCCAGGAAATTATGACAGATAGTCTCTATTAGTATCTACCTTTTTAACTTATTGGGTCACAGAACCCATGGTTTCTTGCATGACCTTCACCTTATTCTGAGACCTTCATATGGGTTTGAGTCCCAGATTTGCAATGGTATGTTATACCAGCTTGGTGTACTCTCCTGCCAAGGATATATTCCTTTCTTGTTTGTCACCTTTGCATTCAGGTTCCCAGACCCTCTTATTCTCTGGGTCTCATATGGGTGCAGTCCCAAACACGCAGCAATGTGTCTTGCCTGCTTGGTTTACTCTTCTGCCAAGCATGGATTCTTTCTCTCTCTGTTACTGTCAGTGTCCCAGACCCTCTTATCTCGTGCTCTGTAGTCGGTCCCCGGTTCCTTCCGGACCTTTAGAACCTCTTGAGCTGCCCGCGTATTTGTTTGTGTAGTTCACGTCTTATGAGCGGCAGAGCTCCGCTGAGAGGCTCCAGTAGATTTTGGTTGCTCTCTCGGTTCCGCTGCAGCTCTGCCGGTTACTTCTTCCTTGGGCAGTGGTTTCTGTCTCTAGCCCTGTTCGGGTACCTCTTCTCGTTGGCAGAGGCTCTGCCGATCACTGCTTCCTTCTCGAGCTGTGGTTTGGATCTCCAGCAGCTCCCTGGAGTTTGGGATGCCCACAAGATAGTCCCTTCGTCCTGCACTCCCTTTGTGCTCCCACTTGCCTCCGTGCATTGCATCTTATGGTGCGTCTCCCTGCTTGCTGGGTCGGCATCCCCTGGATTTCCTCCTCAGAGGATGGTTCTCCCCATGTTGGTTTCTCTTTGCTATTTCATATTGCCTTTGACCAATCAAGTTCAGTGAGAGACTAGACCGTTCACTCTGATTCTCTGGGGTGATCTTCATACTCCTGGTCATCTTCGTTACAGTACTTGTATTGGAACGGAAAGCAAATTGTGTTCTCTGGTGCCTTGGTCAGGTCTAACACACTAGGTTGGCTGACTTTAACAGATATTGGCACCAGTTGGAAAGAGGGAGGGTGTACTAAAGCAGAGTTTTATACTGCGTTCTCAGGGGATGGTCGTCCCTAATCCCATAAGGGGCTTCCTCTCCCATACGACCCTCCATCTGTGTACCACCCACAGAGGAACTATTGTACTGTGGACGCAGCGCCCTGACCCCATGGGAAAGTTCTCCCCCTAGGGGAGAAGGTACGACATCCACAGATTTGTCACAATGCCCAATACTGTTAATGGTCATACTGGTACTGTTGCAAACCATCCCGTGGTAGAGAGGAAGACATTTCAAATGTGCAGAGTTTCTCCCAGAGCCCCAAATACCCAACCTTGATACAATGCTGCTAATGTACAGCTTTCCGACCGCAGATGTAACTACGGGTAGTACAAAGACCTTAATGCATTGGTGTCCGGTAATATTATCCCCATTTATATGGTCGCCATACATCATGTTGCTGTGTAAAGGTTGTGGCGACATTATAAATGGTGACCATATATATGGGGTCAATGGGAGTGGGGGTTGTTGGGGTGTCCCCCGCTCCACTTTAGAAACAAAAAGGTTTTGGTGGTTGCAGGGATGTCCCCCGCATGTTCAATGTGATAATGTCCCTGCAAATAACATCAATATTTTGGCGACTTTTTTGCCAAGCGACATTTTTGCAGGGACATTATCACATGGAACCAATGCATTGTCTCCCATGCAATCATTCCATTAATAATGATAGTGTTGGGGGAGCGCTGCTTAGCAGCGGTGTGATGTAGATGTGGGAGTTCAGTGCTCCGTCGGACCGCCAACATCCTGATCAATTATTCTGATCCCTGTTACGTCTTTTTGGTTTGGGAATCTGCAGTGAGCGATCGATTGGTAAAGCTTCCAGGAGCATTTCATGGGCTTCCCAGCGAGAAACATCAGGGAAACCTCCCTCTATGGCAGATTGGTAAAGGACAAGGGAATGAAGGCACTACATCAAAACAAAATAGACCAATTTGCCGCCGAGGGTCCAGTGGCTCCACAGCTCATTGCACTAACCACCCATGACATAGAGGACCCAACCCAAGACCAGACTTTCTCACTAAGAGACATAATGGCTGCCATTCATCAATCCCGTACTTCAATGGAGTGGAAAATAGATGGGCTGTCCTCAGAGGTCTCCTTCTTATGCCAGAACTTATGCAAAATGTCCTTGCTTGTGGGGGAAGCCAAACAGCGGATATCAGACACCGAAGATGCAATGAAGAAAATGGAGAAGCAATTGGCAGCGGTGACGCAAAAACTAGGAGTCCTTGAAAATCGAGCCAAAGCCAGTGGCAGGAGGTCAAGAAGAACCAACCTTTGTATACTAGGGATGCCGGAAAAAACAGAAGGTCCAAGTATGGCATTGTTCTTGGAACACTGGCTCACAGACCTTATGGCCCCAAAGAAACTGTCCAACTTTTTCTTTGTGGAAAGAGCCCACAGAGTCCCCACTGGCAGGGCTGTTGCAGGAGCATACCCCTGCACTGTAATAGCAAGGCATTTGAACTACAGAGACCGGGACACCCTCCTACAGATGGCGAAGGCCACTGACCCGATTACGCTTAATGGCTCTAGAATTGGTTTCTTCCCAGACTATACAAGGGAGGTGCAGCGAACAAGGCAATCCTTCGATTCAACTAAAAGGAAGCTGTTAGCTAGGGGCATCAAATATGCTCTCTTTTTTCCTTCGTAATTAAAAGTATACTTATGGGACAAAGGCTTTCCTCTTCAATACACTGTGGGAATCCTGGGAGTGGTACAAGATCTATGTCCAGCATGCCCCGGAACCAGAGACACAGAAGGAGACCCAGCGGCAGGTGCCGAAACAAATACCATACTCTGCCCTGCTGTACTCCCAAGACGCTACAACAACAGATAACTTAGGCGACAAATTAGAATGTGGAGCAGATGGTTGACAGGCTGGAACTATTACTACAGTAGATCGAAACACATGGATTGTTGGCAAATGTGACAGACGTAACTTTAAAGAATTAGGTCCTTTAATGGCGGACTACCCAGGTGTACAGCCCTGGTGGCGTTTGGCTGTATCAGCAGGTACTCTGCATATGGTTGGCTTAGTTAGACCATGCAAAGTTAGCATGGCATATGGGCGACAGGTACTTCAGTTGGGGGTGAAGTGCGGGGTGGGGGTAGTTGGGGAATTCATTTGATTGTTGTAGGTTTGTATTGGTTGGCAAGGTTGAAGGGGACAGTTGCTGTGTTGGGACATATTTTGGACGAGATTAAAGAAGGGGTACAGGAGACCTCAGAACAAGTGGCCTCAGCTATGGCCCTTCAGGAAGAATGGCATTTGACAAAGTGATCAAGCTACTAACGTGGAATGTTAATGGCCTGTGTGCAAGTATAAAATGCAGGCTTATCCTTCAGTTCCTTAATAGGCACTCGCCAAATTTTGCTCTACTTACAGAAACTCACCTTGCAGGGACATGTTGTCAGTTCTTTACGAGATCTAATTATAGGACTGCCTTCCATGCAGGATTCGCTAGGGGAGCAAGGGGCACCTTGATTCTCATTCACAAAAGGGTACCTTTCTCACTTATTGAGGCCCGGACGGACCCCAGCGGGAGATTTCTATTGATCTGGGGAGAGTTGTGGGGGACCACCTGGGGCATTGTGGCAATTTACATACCTCCCCCACTTATGCAGGAGCTGCTCAATGACCTTCAAAAGTTAATTGTGTTGTCCCAGGCAAACATGTGGATTTTGGGTGGGAATTTCAATGGTGTGATGGGCTAGACAGATCCTGACTAGGTAATAGGAACCCAGGAGCACCCACCAGACTATGTACTTTTACCTTAGCGATGGGCTGGCTGGACACCTAGAGGAACCTTCATGCAGGGGAGAGGGGGTTTTCATTTCTGTCTGGGGTCCATGCCTCCATGTCTAGGTTAGATTACTTTTTTATCCTGCAGAGCCACGGTCACAGACATATCATGGCTAGATTGCTTGCCAGGGGGATCTCGGACCATTCGCTTCTGCTCATTGAACACAAAAGGGGGCGGGTGAGGTCACCCTCCGCATGGAGATTGAACTCATACTACCTGGGTCTTCCGGAATTTGTATTTCTGAACTCTGCAGTGTCTTTGGTATACTTTTAAGGATGCTTTTTCTTAGGGTGTAGCTTTCCTCTTGACCACCGCCCCCTCTACTACTGTTACTATGGGAACAGGCTCTTTTTTCCCACAGTATACCACTACTTCATCCAGCTTTAGGGTAAGAGGCATTGACAGTATTATACACAACCACAGTTCTGTTAGGTCAACTCCAATTTGATCATTTAGAATTATGAGGTGTTTTAAAGACAAGACTTTTTGACCTCCACAGGTAGGCAAGGCACTATTCTTTCCTAGGCTATGAGAAAAGTTCAGCTTCTTTGCCTCTTCTATCTTATTGCCTCCAATGTAATCTGGCTCTGCTTCCAGACTGCTCCTCTTTCAACTTCAACAGTCTCAGCATTACAGATTGTTAACTTCATCTTTTTATAAGCACCCAGCTCCCTTCCCCAGCTTCATTCACGCCTTCCTGGTTCCAGTAGCTACCCTTAAGCTATATTGCCACACTTCAAGCTTTGGATAACAATGTCAAACTTGTATCAGAGGACACTGGACTTTTAAAGGCTTCAACAACCTCAGGATGCGGGTGAATAGATCTTAACAGTGCTGGTTTCACTATGGAAAGGATTCGCCTACTGGCTTGGATAATGCTTGCTCTTCTTTTTAGCGCAACAAGTTCTATATTCATAGAATACTTGTTCTTAATGTTACATGGATTTTTCTTCAAAATAGAAACAGATTTAGGTACTTGCAACCACTTTTGAAGGATGATTTTTAACTTCAAACACTCAAAAGAATGTGCATTTCCCTTTATTATCACAGAGTTACACTCTGACTCCATTCAGGAATCACAATTGTTCACACGCCACCTCTCATTGATGGAATAAGCCTTGTAACAATTTGTGAAAGTCTGCTTTAGGTTTTCCAGTGATCTGGAAAGCGTTCCCCTTAATTGGAGACACGCTACTACTCCGGTAACATTTCAACAGTTCAACAATGGAAAATGAAAGATTTATTTTATACGCGAGCACTCAGACTTGCATTAGGAGTACACAGGATACATTCTCATTGTTAGCCGGCCTCTTCACAGTGACAAACAACTTCTACTTGCTCCCACTCTTATGCGAGATATCATTAGCTTGCACCAGTTACTGGCACGGTTTTCAATGTGAACCTGCATACGGAGCTCCACTCACCGGCTCCAGGAACACCGGCTGTGGAGCCACCGGCTGTGGCTTGCGATCTGCTTCCACTTCTCGATTTCTTCGGGTTCTGCTACTACTTCAGGCACTCTTGGGACCCACACCCCTCGGCAGCACAGGTTTCTTTGGTCGAGCCTTAACCACGGGGAGTCTTCTTCACTCCTTTGTCCCTCGGCTTGCTTCAGTACACAGGCCTCAGGTTGCAGCGCAGTCTTGATCTGCAGCCACAGTCATTAGGTGCACCCGGGAAGACTTTCAACCTTGCATGTCTCTCTCAGTGCAGCCACGACAGAGCAGGGTTTGTGAATACAGGACTCTCTCAGAACTTGCAGGTGAAATGTGCTGTCCTCTTACCCCGGTGTCCCTTAAGTGAACACACTTCCTCGTAAACTGCCAGCCTTGTGCTCTTCTACTACTACTACCAGCCTTCCGGTTTCTGCTCCAGCTCCATTCTACTTCACCCTCCTGCTGCAGCCTTTTATGCTTCTTGGGCGGGGCAATTAATTTCAGGCTCAGGCCCTAATTGCTAATTGCCTGACCTTGGAAAAGACTGTTAGGTCTGTTTGCCTGTCCTTCACTTGTACATGCTTCTAAAGCCTTTGTCCTTGCGTCAGTCCCTATGGGTTTCTGGGACATGTAGTTTACTTTAGTGAAATTACGTTTTTCTACTAGATTTAATTCCCTTGGTATTTTCAAATTAGGTATTGTAGGTTTTAACCTTAGAGGAAGAAGGTGTAGATACGGCAACATTTCCATTATTCCTAATCGTGCACCTTTGGTATTGAGGAGGGCATTTGATTTTAGGGATATAAAAGATTTGTTCTTTTAATGTAATAGGTTCAGATGTTACAAACGTAGAATTTCCATCTCAGTTTTGACAGGAGGTTGGGAGATGTTAAAATGACAATAAGCCATAACCTCTTCTGGCCTGATGGTAAGAGAATCCCTGTCCAAGGAGAAATACTGTGTCTCATCCCACAGATTCTCCTCACTACCCTGGGCGCTGTCTCCACTCAGGTGATCCTTACACAGTACTCCAACACCAGGATTGGGATCAGGAAGCATCTGCCCTGTCCTGGCCACCTGGGAGGAGACTCTAGGCAGATTTTGGTGAGGGATCCGCAGGATTCTTCACAGCTCCCTCTGAAGAATATACTATTTTCCACCCTAGCAGCTGCCCCTGCTCGATCTATCCCAAGGGAGCCTTGTGGATGACACGCAATGCGCTTTTTGCCCTGATGCAAAACCTCTTGTCTCATTGAGTGAACTTGGATGTTTTTTTTCACCCCCTTTTCACAAATATAGCTAAAGAGAAAGTAATTGCACCACTCCACTCCCTCCATGGTGTGGCACTAGGCAGAAACTGCGCTACCCATGCATCCAGGTTTTTGTACAAACTGAGTACATGGTGACTTTAAATAAGCAACTAACATGTGTCCAAGGCAATGCAGTTTGTAGCTTATCCTTTGACTTTGAGGGGCAAGGGGAAAAGTCGAGTGAGGAAAATAAATCAATTATCTCCCAATAAACCCCCTTGCCATCCAAGGATGTCAATTAAGTCCTGTCTGAAACAACTATGGCGAGTTTCCTACAGAGGTTTGTATTCAATTATTTATGTAGTTGTGTTTGCAGCACCTTGCTCCTGAATCACTGCGACTGACCAGTGCTTTTATTAAATTGGAAAAGAAAACAACAAAGACAATTTGGTGTGCTCCAAAAAGTTGTTTTTAGTTTTGTATTTTTCTGTTTGCGCTCTGTATTACAGTCATACAGGATATTTTTTTAGAATTTTTCACAATTGTTGACCATCTGTAAAGCAGTCTTGCTGCCCTTATAATGTCTTGTTTAACTTAAATGGATTCTGTATTGTATTCATACACAATGATTTTCACAAATTATTCACAGTTTCTTGCAATCCTCAAAAAAAAAACATTTCTGGCAGTATATTTGTAAAGATTTGTGCCAATTTGCACAATGAAAACTTGGTGCCCCCTCTACACGTGTTTCTCCATCCCTTCAGATGGTTCTTTAGGAGGGTTTAATGATCTGATTTATTGTTTGTAAATTTCAAAAGTGACTTATCTTCAAAAATTCCGGATTTACAAATATTCATTCCATTTGGTGAGAATCTTATTGGATTGTGCCCTTGCTTCAAGTTTTGTTATTTAGAAATTACGTTGCAGTTTAGCAGGTCTCTCATGCCTTTTGCTTTTTCTTGGCATTAGTTGGCCATCTTGGATATGTGCTTCAAAAGGTTCCTTTTTGCTAGTTTGTAGAGCCGCATGAGAGATCCAATCGTTTTAGTCGATTATAAATAACAAAACTTCCTCTGGGACTCCATGGGAATGGGGATTTAGAGAATTCTGCCTCCGGAATTACCGGGTCACCAGGGTTGTAATGCCCCGGTGATTCCGGCAATCACAGAGGCAGATTGGTATTACGGGTCCAGCGGCAGCCTGCTGGTTTTTCCGGTACGGCTACCGCCGGACTCGTAATGAGGCCTATTGACTGAGATAGCCCTGCCCAAAACTGATATGAATGCAGTGTGTAGTGCTGAATGGCAGAGTGCTTGTCCGAATCCACATTCTGTGTTGTGAGTGTCTGGAAAGAGAAGAATGGCCTGAATGCACCGTACACCTGATTGGCTGACTGACTGCCTCAATGCCCTTCTGAGAGATTGGTTGCCTGAGTGTGACCCAGCAGAGTGAATGAGAGATCAACAGTATATCCGGGGGCCTCTCGCTGCTAGAAATCTTTCAGCAGATAAAGTAGAAACTGACCTTGAAACTAACGCTTAACTTTGAAGCACATTGGAAGAAGAACCGCTGCTGCTGTCCTTCGCTAATCTGAAAGCTGCTGTGCCTTCAAGGAACTGATCCAAGAGAGGACCTGGCTAGGAGACCTCTTCCCGAGCTACGAGGGACCATCATGCACTAGCTGATCTTTGTCAAAACTCCCTGGAAGACAGACCTACGAAAGGCTGCCGACCGGAGACTGGGACCGCCGCGGAATCATGAAGAGAAGTGCCCGGACATTGAAGTCCATTACGGTCAACGACCACCATCGCCAACCGGAGCCACAGTGCTCCTTTGCCTAAGAACATTTGATCCAAGGACTCCCTTGTTCATCACCGTCGATTGTTTTCGTCCTGCCGGAGAAAGTCAAGGTCATCCATGACCGAGGAGAATCTTCCAGTGGGTTGCCCGCCATCTGAAGACCGCAGAGACGCTGGACGACTCAACGCCCTTGCTGGGCCGAAGTTCTCCAGTAACTCTTTGCGGATACGAACACTCGTCGTCGAGGTGCCACGCACGCCTCAGTTTGCAGGACATTTTCGACTGATCGTCAACGAGCACCGCAAAAACCGAAGCTGCTGCCACCACGACAGTGTTCACCCTTTTCTTCACCAAATCTCGACGACCCGCGGCTCCTGCCTGAAAGTGAGTGCATTCAAGAAGGGCCTGTCGATGACTCACTGAAGAACTGTATGAAACCAGGTACTTTGGGGCAGTAGAACTTTGATAGAAGGAGATAAGACTAAAATAGACAGTACATGGACTGGGCTTATAGTGCATCTTCATTCACAGGTTGCCCAGGTGGGGGGATCCTCATACAGAACTGCGTCTAGGTATCGGGCCAGAATTATGCCAATTGTCTAACCAACTTGTCTTCCTTCTAAGTTTACGGTTGATATTGTTTTGCTGTGTTTATTCGTATGCTATGTAAACTGAGTACAGTTGATGCATTTTAATGGAATCGGAGTACTAGTGGTACCACCTAGAACTGTATATATTTACCATTTTAGAATTGTCGGAGCACAAAGTGTGTTATTGTGATTGTGTATATAATGTGAACCTTATTTATATAAAGAGCTGTGTTTTAACTAATATAGTGTGTGGATATTCCTTTGTGGGTGCTTGGGGACTACACTATACTTAAGAACCAGCCCACATTACTTCCTGAGAAACTAAGCCTTGATTGCTCGTTCATTCCTACCAATAATAGAGAATCTTGGCTGGGTTCATCTTTGCATCTCCTCTGCTACATAGAGAGCAGGAGTACAGATACCCCCCTCCATTCTTTACAGCAAGGAAATGTACAATGTTTTTAGCTCATCTGAAATAAAAGCATAGTGTCAACATCAGTTGACCAGGCACACACAGGAACTGCTATGTTACATGAAAGTATTCAGCAACATTTATTAAAATGTAAAACAGTCCAATCTGAGATAAGGACAGTATGAAAAATGACAGAAAAACACAATTGGGCTTGCATTCCCTGGTGGTGGTGTTTTTATTTCCATACAGAATTAAGAATCAGCATTGTTAAACATACAGATAACTCAAAAATATAAAGTTGTGAATAGGACTTTGATAAGCAAATACAGTGTTATAATTTTGTTCTGTTGAAATGACAATGGCAACATGGAGAATAAATCGATTTTTCTAGGCTGCTTTGGGGAATAGCTGTTTTGGGGAATAGAAAGCAAAGTGGCATCTTCCTGACTTTACAATGGAATCAAGAAGGACAAGGGTAAAGAGGCAGGAGCTGTGACTAATCAAGCATTATTTTATTATCATTGTTGTTTAACATGTAAAAAACAGTACAAACCATGATTCATATAAAACATTACTGCTCTTTCATTCATTCATATTCCATTCATACCATTCATTTCCATCATTCTAAAACAATTCATCTACAGAAGCTGAAAACTGCATATAAGTCTTCTGTTCCTATTCTTTAAATTTTAAGTTTTCAAATTTTCTTACTAGTGGTGATATAACCCCTAATCCTAATTGTCCACATTATGCATGTTATCAACTATAGGTGTCTCACTGTTTTATCGTCCAATTTGTGTGGTACTTTCAACGTGTGATAGTTTCGACTCTACAATCTCTAGTAAACCTCTTCCAGATAATTGTGTGCGTCTTCTTCAGGATATGTGAACATTTCTAATTTTCCGGTCTTTGTTTTTGTGCAGCAAAACTGAGGCTCATTTTGTTTCTTTATTTTTTGGAATTTCTGGTTTTTCCAAACTCGAAGGCCATGCCGGATTATTTTATTTTGTCCAACCTTGTGCATTATAGCAAATGTTTTCTTATGATGCGTCTATCTATTTTCGTTTCTGCCTGTCTGTGCTGTTCAACTCAAATTCAGACCAACTTTAGATGTAATCAAATAGTCTTGGAATCTAGTATTTGTCCTTGTGTTTGGTGCGGTTGATCTTCAGTTAATTTCTACCGCAATCCCAATTTTTCTCACGCGTCTAGGTATACACATTAATCATATTTCTCAGTTCGGCCCGGGTGCCTCTAACGGGTGTAGCTTCATATCCCCCAACAAACCACAGGACATGGGTCTGGCTTTCTTATGAAAGAAATCAAACTCAAGACTTGCTTTTGACGTCCACCATAAAACCTGATGACTCTCAGGAAGCCATGACGTGCAATTAAAAACAACGGTACCCATTTACATTTGCCACAGGGACTGTGCTAAAGACCTTAAAATATCCCCTCTACAGCGGTCATTATTTAGTCGATTTTTTTATAACCCGCTTAATACTGTACTTGAGTTTGGTTTCTAAGCACAGATTCAGGATTTAAACCTCTGTTGCTCTGCATGGTTTTGCTTCCAAGACCAGCTTGTTACCCCTGTGCTATCCTCCTTTCACCTAAGTCATCCTTCTCAGCTAATATATTTTGATCAGCTAGGCCTCTCCCAAGAAAGGAATTTAACACCTATCGGGACTGGAGGTCTCTCTCAAAGGGGCAGCCAGGCCCAGCGACAACCTTAGGGGCCTGGACTGAAGTAAATATCGCACAGCAGCCTAACTACAGAGAACTTTTACCACATCAAGAGGCCTCATGGTCATAAATACCCCAATTACGGAATGGAACGCTAGATGTTTGTTGCTGGGTAGAAAAACTAGTGACTGCCATGTAATGTTGTGTAAAGTAGAAGAGAAAAAAAATGCCTTTTGAATGTTACATCGGGATTCACTCTTTTGCTTATCATTTCGGGATTCACTCTTTTGCTTATCATTTTTTTAAAATGTTCAGCTTGAAGAGATGTTCCTAAAACAATATTTGTGTGATTTTATCTTCATGTAAATTAGGCACATTTTTATTTCGTCGCATAGAAACGGTGCATGCCAGTGATGCATATATCCTAGCATCAGTGCTGGTGAGGCCATTACTTTGAGATGGAAAAAAATGTGTACATATAAATATGAGTGATTTAAAAGCCAAAATGTGTAACTTGTTCCACATTTGTCCTACTGAGATGAAAATTGCATTGCTAGATTCACCAAAGTTGACAACTATTTGATCCGATAGGAAACATATGCTGTTTTAAAAAGTTACAATGTTTAATGCAGAAATATCCAAGAGGACATCACATCAAATAGGAGGGAAACTTGGTTTAGAAGTTATGCCCATCAGACTGCCCTTTTCATTAATATGCCCAATGACCATGAAGGGGGTTGGGTTAGTGCAATGTCACTTTTGAAGCACTGCCCAATCACATACATTGTCCAATTAGATTAGAGAAATTATACACATCTCTAGAGGGAGTGGTTGGTGCTCTGTAACAGTTCAAACACATATATTATGATATGATAAGTCATATTATGGGGACACTCGCACACTCAGATTGATGAAGAGAAAGGAGGGAAAGGAGAATCGATGGCAACAGACAGAAAGGAGATGGATTAGATTGCTTTCCTTTTGTACCCAATTTGTACCCCATTTGGATTATTAACAGAGCATTGTATGTGAGGCCTACCTAGAGTTAATGGCCAAAGCTTTCTTCAGTAGAAAACACAGTAGACAGGCTTTTGGGGGGAGAAGCTGGCCCTATCTTGCCGACTGATGCCCACATGTTCCCAGAGGGGTAGAATTGTACCAGTCCATAAGAGAGTACACACCTGTCTGTGAGAAAGCCAAAAGAAATTAATATGTAAGATAACATAAAGGGTAAATAATCCTGTGTGGAGCGATACTATAAAGAAACATAGATGAAATCCTAGCCACTGTCATGTGTAAGTACTGAGGGTGTGGGATATACATTGATTGGACCTCCTGAGAAGTTAGGGAATAGTTCAGAAGTGTATGTGCTTCTGGAATTATATATTTGAAAAAATATGTCCTGTGGTATGTATACAAGGATATCTCCTCACTCCTTCTCTGGGTGAAGACCTCTAGCACAGAACATGTATTTTGGTAGTTAAGAGGACATCACACTCTGTGCATACTTAGAAAAACAATATAACTGAAGTCATTCCTTGGGTGCAACACTAAGCAGAATCTTATTATTAGTGCTGAATTGCTCAAGAGAAAAGGGTAAAGGGTGTTAATTCGCTACCCATTCCTCCTGCCTTAAAGTGCCCATTTAAAATGAGAAATGTACACTTTTTCACATTAATGCAATAGAAACACCACTGAAGGGAATTTAGCAAGCATGCATGTTGAACATACATTTTCCTTTTTACAAACAATTTAGATGCAGGAATGTCAAGTGGCCGATAATTTAAATGGAGCTTTCTAGAACTCTGTTTGAAAGGGACATGTCTATTAAGTAAAGGGAGGAGTATTTATTTCCAATGAAGGGAAAGTCGAGGGATTTCGATAGGCAGGAATGTTTTGATTTAACTGGGTTTTTAACAAATGCCTTATCCTGGACCGCATGGATTTTTCAATCCATGATGCATGTGTGCCCAGCGTAAACAAAATATACATATGGTGATGCGTGTCTGTGTGTGTTGTAAAAGTCTCTAATTCGGTTACTGTAGCATTGAAAATTGAGGTCACCAGTGTATTGATAATTCTTGATCATTGTCATTGGAACTTCATATGTGCACAACTTGTTTATCTTTACATTGATTCAATTATTTCTATTTTATTGATTAATAGACCCTCTGTGCAACCATGTATGTTTCTTGTCCCGGAAGTGGGGGGAGGCTGTAGGTAATCAGTATTGTTAAATTGGTGGTCCCAGGTTCATAAAAATAACTTTATCAAATAAAGGAAAAGTCTGCGCCTGGTTTAGAGTGGGCGGGAAATTCCCCTAAATTAGATGCCGCCCTATTAAAATGCCCTACAATTCCACATTCACCCCCTCTGCCTAACCTTAAGGCAGTGTTCAGGAAATTTATTTTAATCATGCCTGGCACATACACCACTGGCTCTGCCCTCTGATCTGTGACCCCAGCAAGGAATAGCGAGCGGCACATGTAAAGTTCTGGATGGAGACATTAGAAGACTGAAAATGTCCTATTCACCGACAAGACTACAGTTGCCCCCCCCCTGCCACCCCCCATTCTCCCAGCAAAGATTCAATAAGATGGCACCCTGAAACCTTGCATGAACAAGGCAAAGATACCAGGAAAAGATTGTAAAAAGTGTGAAAATTACAGGCCGGTTTCGCTCTTGAATGTAGACCTTAAATCATTCACAAGAATATTGACTAACATATTGGATGCTTGTATTGGTAAACTAATTAATAGCTCTCAAGTTGGTTTTATGAGAGGTAGGTATGGATATGACCACATTAGAACGCTGATTGACATAATGGGACTGCCGAAGGAGAAAACCTGGGTTACCTTGTTAAATTTTTATGGTTGCAGAAAAGGCCTTCGATAGGATTAATTGGTCTTTTTGATATCATACCCTTAGGAAAATGGGATTTGGAGACACGTTCATAAACACCATTAGATCATTGAACTCTGACATCAATGCAAAGGTCTGGGTAAATGGAGTGATGTCTTCTTCATTTTTGCTGTTTAGGGGGACCAGACAGGGATGCCTATTGTCGCCATATCTGTTCAATTTGGCATTGGAACCACTCATTAGATACTTAAAAGAAGAACAGAGCCTCCATGGCCTTCAATTTGGTGATAGTGAGGTAAAGGTTTTGTGTTATGCTGATGACATGACTATTATTCTGTCTAATCCAGCGGAGGGTTGTGATAGGCTTAAGTGTATGTTTGATGAGGTGGGTCAGCTATCGGGCCACAAGATAAATTGGGGTTAAACAGTGGTTTTCCCACTGGATGTTCGCCTTCCACTAAATGTTTTGGGTTCCTTGGACTGTTGCTGGGAAGTGGGTGCAATGAAATATTTGGGTGTTTACATGGTCCGTGATTTCAGAAGAATGGCTGCGTTCAATATATCGAGAATACTGGAGATTATTAAAAGGGACATATTGAAATGGGGCCATCTGAAGTTGGGATTATGGGCTAAGGTTAATGCCATTAAAATGGTACTTTTGCCAAAAATACTCTATATTATACAGTCCATCCCTTTGAAATTTACTAAGCAGGTGATCTTCTCTATTGATAAGGTTTTCCAGGGATTCCTTTGGGGGGAAGGTAATAGACCAAAATTGCCCAAATACATTTTGATGCGTCCTGTGAAAGAGGGAGGATTTGGATATCCGGACCTGAAGAATTACTGCAATGGATTTGTCCTGAAAAAATCAACTTCTTATTTCTCTGAAATTGATAATTATGTTCCTAATTGGCATATTATTGAGCATGCTCAATTTTCACCTTATGCACTAAGCGAGGTATACTCCATGTCTAAATTGGCCAATTTGAAGGTGAAATTGCCTACTATATGTGCTACTAGGGAGGCATTACAAAGTTTTATGAAAAATAATGGGGACAATATCTGGATGCACTACGACGCGTCTTTGTGGCATAATATGGGACTGCAAAAGATGAATAAATCTTTATGCTGGAAAAGTTGGATCAGTAAGGGAATACTTAGGATTCGGGATGTGTGGCAGAATGGTCGTATGATTCCGTTTGACCAGTTGAGAGTGACCTTTGGGATTGGGGGTAGAGAGCGGGAACGTTATAGGACTTTTTTTTTTTTTAATGAATTTCTTTATTGCCATTTTCATAGAAACAACAACAAACCATACTGGAACCCCCCACCCTCACTTCCCCCCCAGTATGACACGAGATATTCCACAAACCCAGAGTCAGGCCAAAGTGCATAGGAGTAAACCATTGAACGCGACCATACAGAGTTCATATACCCTTCCGCGTCAGGTTTCTAAACGCAAGCATAGCGAGGCCGGGGGATCAAGACAGCATGATCCTTCACTCCCCCGTAGTGGGCCAGCAGTTCAAAGTCACAATCCTGTCCCATGTTGCCCACAACAGGCGGTCCTCTCAGTGCGGTAACGGCAAAGCCGTAAGTGTCCGTGACGTAGTGGAGTCCAATCGCCCATCACCCCCCTGAAGGAGATATGACGTATATGTATCCCACATCCCAGTATCTCCCCAAGTGTTCCCCCTCATCACACCCCACCTCAACTCCATATTGTTGCAATACAAAATGTCCCGAGACCATTGGGCAATCGTCGGAGCCGCAGCACTACCCCAGCCCATAGCGACCCTTCGCTTGGCCAGGATCAGCAGAAGAGTAACCAACTTCCTAAGCCCCTTTGGTACTTGGGCGGTATATCCCAACAAGCCCATCATCGGATCCGGAGGGTATCGCTGGCCCGCAACCTGCCCAATCACATCGAACACCCCCCCCAGAACTGGCTCAGCGATGCACAGTCCCACGCCACGTGGAAAAACCCAGCTGGTTCATACCCACACCTCCTGCACGCCACTGATCTGTGAGGAAAATAACAATGCAAACACCTCGAAGAATAATAGTATTGATGTAAAAATGTGTAATGTACAAGCTTAAAATTGGTGTTGACTGCCCCCTTCCTCGTGCCTTCGCAGCAGTATAACCACGCTTCCTCCGAGATCTCTCTTCTCAGCAACCGTTCCCACTCTACTCGTGAAGCTGATACTGACCTCGATCTACCCTCTAACCCGGCCGCATAAAGCCGTCTGACCAACCCTCGATCCAAATCTCCCTTGATCATGCTATCTAGCAACTGCGCCACCTGGGGCTGCCTGGGAAAGGTCGGAAAAAGCTGCTTCAACATCACCTGGAGCCTGTAATACGTGAAAACATCTAGCGTGGACAGAACGCTGCTGGCTCGCAGCTGATCCACAGTGAGAAACGTGCCGCCCGGGAACAAATCTGCAAACCTAACTAGACCGAGTCGTTTAGTCATGGCAACATAACTTGCCTCGCTAGTCACAGGTAAACCAGGGATAAATATAACCGGGAATTCCGGCGAGTAAAGTATACCGTTCATGGGCACACGCTCCAACCGAGACCAGGCCTTACATGTTAACTCCACCATGGTGCGCGCTGCCCTGGAACGTCTCGGAGACAGTAGGATAACCGACCGGAGTAAAGCCGGGGACGCAATGGAGCGTTCCAACTCCATGTGTCTATGCTCTTCCGCCAATCCGTACCAATATTGCAAGTAACTGGCCTGAGCCACCCAATAATATAATTCAAATTCGGGCAACGCTAGGCCCCCATGACAGATAGGTGCCGTGAGCGTGTCCCACGCCACCCGCGACCGCTTGCGGCCCAAAGAATCCGAGTCACCACCGATTTGAGGGCCTGAAAGAAACTCTTGGGCACCGGTATGGGAACATTAAGAAACACATACAGAAACCGAGGCAGAATGGCCATCTTGACTACCGAAAACCCTCCCATATAAATTAAGTGGAAGGGAAGCCCACCTCTGCATCGCTTCCTTAGATTGCTGAAGCACCGCCTCGTAGTTATTACGGAACACCACCTCCCTGGATCGAGCCAACGTGACACCGAGATATCGAGTGCTGAGCATATCCCACTGAAACCCCAACTCATCCTGAAAGCAAACCTGCCTGTCCGTTAAAGGGAATATCACTGATTTACCTGGATTTACCTTAATCCCTGAGAGCTCCCCAAATTGCTGGATATCTAACATGATCGGGTTTAAATTAACCTCAGGGTGGCGCAGAAACAAAACCATGTCATCCGCGTATAGCGAAATAACCACTTTATGGGAAAACAACTGAATCCCGCGATGAAGATGAAGCTCCCTGACCCTCTGAGCCCAGGGTTCTATGGCCAGCGCGAACAACAGAGGGGACAAAGGGCACCCCTGGCCCGTCCCCCTTTTGAGCGGAATTTGTGCAGTAACCTGCCCATTGACACCATAAAAGGGACACCATGGACAAAAAGGAGCTCCCAAGACCGGATCTGCGCAGGACCGTAAATAAAAAGGGCCATTCAATAGAATGAAAGGCCTTAGTAGCATCCAATAGGACTGCCACAGCCAGATCAGCCCTCGGGAGGGCATCCAGCAGCCCGAACATCCGTCTCAAGCCAAACGAAGTCGAGCGCCCCGGAATAAAGCCCGCCTGATCTGCCCTGACCAACGTGGACATCAGCGGTGACAAACGGGCCGCCAAGATTTTATTATCCGAATTTATCAAAGAGATCGGGTGATAAGAGGAACAATCCCCCTCAAGCTTCCCCGGTTTCAAAAGCACTACCACCAAGGACTCTGGTAGCTGACCTGTAAGTACGGCCTCTTGGTACATCCGTAGCAAATAGGGAGCTAATTTGTCCGCAAAACATTTATAAAACTCGGATGTGAACCCATCAGGGCCCGGGGACTTCCCATTGGGCAGCGACTGTATAGCCTCCAGCTCCTCCTCCAACGACACCGGCCTACCCAACCACTCCCTCTAGCACCAATACAAACCAATCTGGTCAAGAAACGCATCAATATCCGCCTGCGAGGCTTGGGACTGAGAGGCATACAGGCGGTGTAAAACGTGTGGAACTCCTCGAGGATCGCCTCATCCTCAAAGTGGCACACCCCATCCTCGTCCCTGATGACCGCCACCTGCCCCCCGGGGTATGCAGCCGCGTATCCCTAGCTAACAGCCTACCCGGGGCTTGACCCTCACCGTATTTTCGAGGGGCCGACCTATCCCATAGGTACTGGACTTCTCGATGGGCAAGGGCATGGAACTCCTGAAGACACCTCATTATCTCCCCCTGCTGGGCTCCGGAAGGGACAGGGGCAGCCTCCTGCAGCGCACATATCTCCTCCTCCTTCTTCTCCAAATCCTTACGGATCCTTTTTAATATACCAGCCTCCTTGGAGATACACTCCCCCCGTATCACGCACTTAAACCCCTCCCACAGAGTACCGGCAGAGGACACCGACCCCTCGTTCACCTCAAAATAGTCGTCAATAGCTTTCCCCAGCTCCGCCCGAAAAACCACATCCTGAAGCTCGGTTCCCTTAAACCTCCACGGCAATCTCCCCCGACCCGACCCCTCAGTCGAACGTCCATGGAAACCGGGGCATGATCAGATAGAGTACGAGCTAGGGCCCAAACCCCTGACACCTGCCCCAAAAGAGCCTCAGACACCAGAAAATAATCTAGTCGCGCGGCTGAGTTGTGTGGTGCAGAATAATGAGTGTATTGGCATATCCTAGGGTTACGCACCCTCCAAATATCCGCCAAAAACCCAGACCTGTTGCATACCCTGAATCTTGACCGATGACCGACTGCGCTGATAAGGCTGGTGCCCAGTGCGATCTAAAGGGGGGTCCAGTACCGCGTTAAAATCCCCGGCCCATAATACCTCCCCCCTGGGCTGATCCGCCAAGTGCCACTCAATCCACTGCAGTGACTCAATCGTATCCTGGTTAGGGCCATAATAACTTATAAGCGTGAACAGCTTCCTTTGAATAAGCCCCTGAAGTATAAGCGCCCGTCCCTCCCGATCTCTCAGTACCTTGACCAATCTAAATCCCACCGACCTATGCACCAGGATAGCCACCCCCCGAGAAAAGGAGGAGTATGACGAAAAGTACCTGTGGCACCCCCAGCATTTACCAAATTTCGCTTCTGAGTCCACCGTCAGGTGGGTCTCCTGGAGAACGGCCACCTCTACCCGATGATGCCGCAGATATTGCAAAAACTTACGGCATTTCGGCGGGCTGTTGAGACCTCTCACATTCCAGGATAAAAGCCTAAGCGACTCCATCACCGAACAACCAAAAGCCCATCATACCAACGGCCATCGACCCCGAACAATATTGTTTATCCCGTGTCATCTCCCTTTTAACCAACAGCCCAACACCCACCCAGCCCCCAACCCCTACCGACAACCCCTCAACCTGTCGGTGCCACCCCTGCACCCTATCCCCCCAAATGCCCCTCCAGCCCCCTCCCCCAGCGTGCCTGATACCCCAACCTTCAGGCACTCCCCACCTCCCTAACATACAACCAGCTTTCGCGCAGAGAGGATCTACCAGCCCGACCCCCCGGCACCCCACCGGTGAATCAACGACCCCTTCCACATCAACCAGCCTCAAAGATCATGTCAGCGATAGCATAGCAGGCCCAACATATCTCACCCCACAAACCAGCCTCACCGGCCAGGCCCCTCCGGCAACATATCTAAGAAGGAAGCCGCCTCACCAGGGGACTGAAAGAACAAGGCCTTGCCCTCATGTGCCACCCGAAGTTTCGCCGGGAACAACATAGCATACTTAATATTTCTGGCTCTCAGCCGCCTTTTCACGTCAAAAAAGGTTTTCCGAACAGCCTGAACCTTATCCGGAAAGAATCTGATAACATCCCCCTTATAAGACAGTACCTTTCTCCCTTGCCTTCCGAAGAATAGTGTCCCTGTCCCGATAGTTCAGGAGGCGGGCTATCAGCGGCCTTGGCGGGGCTCCCGGAACCGGCCTCCTCCCACTAGGTATCCTATGAGCTCTCTCCACCACACACACTGGAGATAGGCCCTCCGAGCCCAGCGCCTCCCTCAAAACGTCTTCCACCAGGCTCTCCATATCCCTCCGGTCCACCGACTCCGCCAGGCCAACAATCCCCACGTTATGCCTCCTCAACCGCGACTCAAAGTCCTCCTGCTTCTCCCAAAGTTCCTTCAGGGCGTTCCGCACCTCCGCCATTGCTCCGGACACCGAGTTTGCGGTATCTTCCACCCCAGAAATCCGTTCCTCTGCCTCATCCAGCCTCTCCCCATGCTTATCCAACCAAACCTGCATATGATCATCCTTGCAGGTCAGGGTGTCCAACTTCCCATCGAGAGACTGAATCCCGGATTGCAGTTGCTGAAACATAGCCTTGATATCCTGAAGCGCGGAGGAGGGGTCCGTCCCAGCCGTCAGGGCATCCTGCTCCGAGGGGTCCATCCTCACCCCCCCCGGTTTAGTCTGAATAGGCGTTTCAAACTGCAGCTTGGCCTGATGTTTTCCGCTCTTCCCCGGTTTTGACATGGCAGACCAAGGGGTGGGGGGTAGGAAGTAAAGGCGGAGGTCCCGCAAACAGGAGTATGCCCAGAGCAGAGCACCCCCCTCCACACCAACAGGCCTCTCCCAGGACCACCAGCGCACCGGCCGGTCCCCTCCACCACCGGGCCTCCAGCCACCAAATAAGAGGAGGCGGCTTCAGCACCACCAACAAGTGTCTAGCAGCTTGCAGACACCTACTGCAGTTCAAGCACACAGCGCACCCAGGACCACAGGGCAGTGCAGGACCTCCAGGCGCAGGGAAGTTCCCAGGCCCCCCCAGCTCTGGGACCACCACGGCAGTCCGCTCCACGAACCTGCACGGAGCCCCCACCGTTCTTCCGTGGAGAGGGCTGCGTGGCCTCCTTCACACCGGCATCTCTCCAAGCTCCTCCAAAACAATGCTCCCAGCCTCGGGGCTCCGACGATAACCCCAATCAAGGGCACTCCAGCAGCGCTGCGTCGTTACTCCTCTACCGCGGTCAGGAGGGACCGCCCCGCCAACAGCGCCACTCGGCAGGCCATCCCCCGGGCCGCTTCCACCGCCGCCTCCACACTTCACTGCGTTTGCGGCGCACCCGCTCGGGTGCTCAGGTGCTCCACCGAGGCTCCTCACCGCTGCACCAGGGCTCGGCGACCTCCCGCCAGCACAGGCCGAGGCCCCCCCCGCCACCGCCGGCGGTCCTCCCGTGCGGCAGCTCCACTACTCTCAGGCTGCCCCGCCTCCACGCCGCACCAGAGTCCTAGGCTTCGATCCAGGGCTGTGCTCCTTCTCACGGGCCAAATCTGTGCCTATGGGGGCTAAACTAATTTGAACGGCAACACGCCGGATTGAGCAGCGAAAGGACTCGCTAATCCGCAGGATTTCGTTCCGGATAGCCGGGGTTGCCGAGGAGCTTCACAGACCTACGGCCATCTTGGTCGGGCTCTCGAGGGCCCCCCCAACGTTATAGGACTTTAAAAACCCTTTTGATTGAAAGAACAGGGATGTTGGATGAAACTATGGCAGAAAGACCGTCAATGGGTGAGATTGTTCGCTCTACCCCGTATACTGTATCTACGTATACTAAATTGATGCCAATGGATAGGTCGGAAGTGGAGGCTTGGGACAAGCTTCGCCAGGCTTGGATGGAAGATCTTGACATTGTTATTCCTGTGAAGGAATGGGAATACCTAATTCATGTGGGGGTACGAGCGAAAATGGATTTGGGACAACGATACATTAGGCAAAGGGTCCTTTATAGATTGTATTGGACACCGTCTAGGATGGCGAGATTGGGTCTTTTGGAAACTGATTCTTGTTTGCGGTGCGGATGTGGAGGAGGTACTTTGTTCCATATGCTGTTGGTATGCTCTAGAGTGTCTGAATTTTGGTCTAATGTATTAGATAGATTGGACATTGTGGTGGAGGAGCAACTTCCACATACTTTCTCTTCGACAATTTTATTATCAAACAGAGGAAGGGGGTGTAGGGCCAGAGAACTAACAGACTGGATCAATAGAGTTTTGGTAGTGGCGATAAAACAAATATTACGTGTCTGGAAGTCAAGAAAGAAACCAAAAGTGGAGGAATGGTTATTGTATGTACAAACCCTGTCGCACTATGAAAAAGTTATGTTTTTGAAACAGGGTAGGGAGGGTTATTATTCCCGACTTTGGGGGGTCTTTTGATGAATTGTACGGTTGAAAGTCCAATACCATGTATATATTAGTCTGTTACATCATTTAGGGGGTTGGTTTGTTGGTTATTTGGAGTTGTCTGTTGTGCTCGTAGGTGTTGTCTTGTCTTGTCTTGTTTGTGGTGCGTTTATAAACTGGGTGTAAAATGGTACTTAGTGATTGCTATTAATTTCTTTGTTTTCATTAATTCGAATATGGTACTGCATATTTCTTGAAAATGTTATTAATTTTACTATCTGGATGTATTGTTACGTTTTTTAAGATGACGTTGCTGTTTTGTTGTTTGCGTGTTATTCAAAACAACAAATAAAGTGGATAAAATTAAAAAAAAGATAGTGGTCTTCAGAAATACTGGAAGGGCGGTGTGAAAAACCAGAGTGTTTTTCACAACCTAGTCCCTGGGGATCCCGTACTCAGGTGGCAAAGGAAAGGCCATCTCTTTTGGATCCTGACCCTGGAGGTGGACAAGCGAGGGAGGATGACCTGGGCAGGGGGTCCTTGAGGAGTGGGGGAGAAGCACCCAATGGTGAGATAGGGTATCCCCCTTTTCCACAACCCATCCAACCCCTATCCCTGCTTATTTTATGGGAAACTACAACTCCCATAATTCCTACCCACTTTATCTTGACAACAGTTCTGTGCCGAGGAAGATGAGGAATGAGGTCAGAAAGATTATTTGCATTGGCTCTGTCCTTGTAATGAGGCCAGGCAGAGTCAGGCACATAGTTCTAACAATGCACACCTGCCACTTGTTAACACTCCCTGTGAGGATGAAAGGTGGAAAGGTGGTGCACACAGGCACACTTTGAGCAAGGCTGGGTATGAGAAGGAACAGCTCTTTCGGGGTTGATGCAAATCAGGCTGTGGAAGTTGGAAGGCCAATGGGCTGATTGACAGTTGAGAGGATCAAGAGAAAGCCAGGCAGGATTTCCAAGCTTTCAGGAAGCTGTGAGTGTTCAAAGAGCAAAGTCGAGCGAGCAGAGGTAAGAAACCTTCAAGTTGCCAGGAAGTGGTCTGCAACCCTCCTGGGTGAACGGCAGAGTTAGGGTGGCACAGAGGAGGCATTGGTAACAGCCTTGCGCTGCAGGAAAAAGAGGAAAGAAATCCTATTAACACAACGAGTCAGTTATCGAGAGCAACAAAAGTCTGGTTGATGTTAAAGGGAAAGTGACTCATTTGAAAGTTGTGTGTGTGCTGATAACACGTGAGTGAAGAGGACAAGTGTTGAAAGAAAAGGATACAAAGTAGCACAGTGGTCCTGTGAGATGAAGTTGCACATTCAAAAGTCTCTGTGAAATGTAATGGATTTTGAAGGATGTTACAAGTGGAGATCAAATGAAGAAAGTCAAATAAGAGGAAAGTGAAACATTTGAACTGTGAAACATGCAGAGAGGGCCAAAGTTAAATATAAGAACTTTGGAAAAGGCCAAGAAGGCAAATGAAAGAGAAGTCTCAAGAGGATAGCTCAGGGCAAAGTGCTCGCCTTGGAAACAAAATGAGGCAGAGCAACGCAGGTTCAAACCCTGGGTCCACACTTAGAAACCTCTGGGTATTAAGCGTGTTATAAATGGCCAATCATCATCATTAAGAACTATAAGTACCAAGAGGCATTGGTGCCGCAAGAGAAGATTGTGAATGGAAGTGTTATTAAAGAGAGGTTGAAGTGGTCATGCAGTGGTCTATGTAAGTTCCTTGCAGTTTTAAAAGCCTTTGACAGTGTAAAGATACTGTAGATAAAACGTGGGGAAGGGAACCCCACTGCAGCATTAGGAGAAATTGAGAACATATGAACTGAGTATTTATTGTAAGGCGGCAGAAGCCTAAGAAAGTGATTGAACTATCAGAAGTTGAAAGTCTAAGATTTAACTGTTGACTTGACCAGCAAGCCAAAGTGTGCAAGACTGATAGAACTGTGCCATCCACCTTTCATTTTTTTAGAGACTCTCTAGACCCCGTGGGTTAAAACTGGGGAAGGGAGTTGGTATTGAAGCCATTCTGACATTTCTTTTTGAGAAACTGTTTACCTTTTGTATTCCCCTAACACATTTGTTATTTTTGAGAAGGAGGGCAAGGTTAGGTTTTCATAGTGTAGCCCTTTTTATTTTGACCAGACTGACTTGGACGCATGTGTTATTGTTTAATGGTCAAGATTACTCACATTTTAGAGTTAGGGCTGTTAGGAATTCTACTATCCCAATCAATATATTAAATAAAGGTTTTTGAAACTTGTATCCATTGTGTCTGTGTCTACTGCTTGATACCATGCCTTCCTCAAAGTTTGGGTGTGGGGGAGTGAGGGCAGTGGCTGTCTATTCTTACGGTATCTGTTCTGTTCTGAGTCCCATCTAATGTGGGGGCAGGAAGGTTTTGCATTGAATTGCGCTGTGGTATTATCACCTGATGGACAGGCGCGCCCCCAGTATAAGCATGCAGTTTCCATGGACCCGTAACCTACAGCCTTCCTTCTTATGTGCAGGAATCAGGCTCTTTTAATATTCACAACAACACTAGATTTGAAAAGAACAGAACTATTTGCATTTTATGCATGCTGTAGGTCATACGAAATAAAAGTAGATTGTTTTACATGACACTAGAGAGGAAATGCTGCTATGCCCGTTCCTCTGAACAGGCTACATACTTCAGAAGAGGTTTGGGACCAGTCTTTCTTCGATACTGATAATGCTCAGCATTTTGAGATGCTTTTTATAATTTCACCACTAGCTCCACACAGTCATTGCCATAAGCATGGTACCTGGGTAAAGTTAATTGCAGAATAACAAACACCCAACTACCTCTGTAAATACATTACTGGAGAGGACATCCTGCAAAAAACATACTTTCTGCTTGCATGAACTTTAACTGTGCCACTAATATTTTCCTAAGCTTCACAGGCACACGTGTGAGAACTACACAGTACACAGCGACTCAATCTTACGACAACACAAACCATCTCAAATGACACTCTGATGACTGCCCTCAGTGGACACACTTCATTTGTTAACTCTTGCTAACTAAACTATGGTTTATTTGTTATTGAGGGCATGCTGTCAGATAATACCATACTTATCGAACGAGAACTATGCAATTACTGATAACATGTTGAGGACATTTTATACACTTTAATAGAAATTATAAGAATAAGGCCTATCTCTGCCTATTGCTAAAGGGAATAAATACCCTGCCTATCTAAAGGAATTAAAGGAGCTTGTCAGATGTCAGAAAGTCCAAAGTAAATATGTCATCATCCAAACTAACTTTGTCTGACCCTACCACTAAATGTAACTAAAGTATATAGGTCAATAGATTGTCTCAACTTCCCCAGATCTTTTCTTCTTCTTGGATAGACTTTTTAGATACAGGTTACTTTTTGGCTCATACCATTCTTAATGTAATCTCCTTTGATAGTCACTCCTATCAAGTCTTGTAGTTCTTCAAAATTACTCTCGGGTCTCATGCTTTCTGTGGCCCTGGGTTTGCAGTACTTTTCCTTCCAGTAGTTCCTCACACTTGTCAACACATATGTTTTTCTCAGTCTCATTGCTCGGGTTTTCCTAAATTATGTTTGTCTTGATTTGCTTTTAGGCTTTCTTTGCCAAGATTTCTCTCTCTGAGATTGTCTGCTCTTTTTATCTTTTTCACTGGCAAGCTTTATCTAGTCTTTCTTGCTATGTGTTCCTGGTTTGTACTTTCTCCGGCCTTCAACTCTGCAGATATAGGGTGGTTGCCCTTACTTCCAGGTTTTATTTCCCACTCTCTGTTGACTTCCCACCTGCGTTGGTTAAAACTCTCTTTTACATTTGGATCACATCCCTTGTAAACTTCTTTCTTCAATATTATCTCTCCCTCAGGACTGGGATGAGTCTCTCTCTTCAAGTAACACTGGTCTTCCCTGACCAAGTTGTTCATTTGCTTTCTCTGGTTTTTATAGTTCCATTCATTCAATTTTATATTTTTGTTCTCTTCCGTAGGACTGGGACACGTTTCTTTGTGCATATAATAATTCCCTGGCGGCCTCCCGCTATTTCCAATTTCCCCCGGTAGCTTTCATTGTGCAGGGAAGGGTTGCAGGGCTTGCCTCAAGCTTAGCTAGTACTTCTCTCTCCTCTCTTTTCTCACTACTCAGGTTCACATTCTCGGTTCCTTGTTTGGAGCCTGCCTTCCACAGGCGCTGGCAATCGGCTGCCATTCATGCATCCCCTCTCGGTAGTCTCAACACTGTTCCTCAGGCATCCTGTCCACCAGTCTGCAAGCGTGGTCACGCCACCCCAAGGTACTTCTCCTCTCGGTTTCTTCTCGTACCACTTCCTTTGCGGTTGCATAGACTGGGCTTCTGATGTCTCCCACTATGTTTCTCTCGCTCTTCGAAAAGTCGCGTGCTCTGCGACCTGGCTTGACTCCACCATTACACAGTGGCCCTCATTACGACCCTGGCGGAATTCGGAAAACGATGGCGGAAATGCAATACCGCCATCGAATAGCGCTCGGTGCGACTATGACCCGTCACCGCAAAGTACGAAGCCATTAGCGACACCGTAGTGAACGCCAACGCTAACTGCACCAAGCACGCGCGCGCGCGCCATGCCAAACCGCAAACACCACCATGGCGCAAGGGTACGCCAATTCCGACCCTAGCGGACATGTACCTAACGCCATCAAGCATGGCGGAATGTACCATTCCGCCATGGTGAGAAGTACGGCATCGCGAATCAACCGTAAACGGCCCCACTGAGTGCCTGTACACCGCTCCCTGGCCACAAAGTACAACTCCCCGTAGGTGCAATGAAGTCACAATGCAACCATTGAAATGTACAAGTCACCCATGCATGCCAACGAACAAAAGAAACACAACAGGGGCCAATGGGAGCTGCAGGGCACAGATGGCACGAATACAGAAGCCATCCCAATGGACATGACCACAGTCCCCCACCAAGAAACGCATGCAAACACAGGCACCTGTGACCAGCAATATTCCGAGAATCACATCATTCCACCAGTCCACCTGGCTGACCGGCATCTGTTACACAAAACCCAATCCCCCGCCCCTGAGCATGACAACATTCAAACTGTCATATTGGCAGCCCCCATCCCTGACCTCACGGGCTTCGTAGGCAAACGCGCCCAGTACAGTACCACGCAACTAAACTCCGAAGCTGGAACCCAATGCAGATCTCCTCACAATACATCGCCCCCCAAATAGGCATATGCCACATCACTTGCAAAGAAAAACGCTACACGGGCCAAATCAGAATAGAAATTTAATGCACATCAAAATCACCAAGCCCATACAGCCATCAGGCCATGAACTCCAAAACACTTTTCACCATTGTGGGCTGCATCCGCAAGAAATGACCAGCCACTACTTGTGTGACGCCCTGTTCCCTCATGGTACACAGAGCCACATTCACGTACGAAAAGGCAACATGGAAGCGCACAGAACCGCAGGGCCGTCCCAATGGGGAGGCACTAGTCCAGCTGAAAGGCCGAAATGTTGCTCCGAGCCACCAGTACTGCGTAAGGGCATGTGGGCCATTGGCGATCGTCCCATAAGATCGTAATGCTGCTCCACTGATTAACACGAAGCAGCAGGTGTCGGGAGTAAAACCCATCTGCAGGAGTGGCATACAGATGGCAGTGGCAAAAGGGGAGGAGATACCTGTCAACCAAAAGAAAAGAAAAAGAACAGAATGGCCATCAGAACTACATTCGAACAACTCACTTCAATGATCACACTAAATCCACAGCCATATGCATGCTAGCCCACTCCAAAGGTTCATCACCACCCAAAAACCACTTGCGACTCATAACTATCTATATCGAGGTGTAAACACCATCACAAACGAGTGTACCTGTGCATGCGTCTGTCAAAACAGAATCCATCAGATGGGATTGGTAACGTGCATGGACACAAGTGTCTGAGGGCGCGTCGAGACAGGGAGGGCTCAACAAGGCCAGATAGACGATGGTCCCACTATGGCAGCCCTGCATCACATAGCGCAGGGGAGGCGGATAGATCCCAAGAAGCCCTGTACATGGCAAACTCTGTATCAAATCACCTGCCCATGCATCCATTCATCATTCCCTCATCCCGGGATTAAAACGCCTGAATATTTACTCACATAACATTAGAAATATCCATTGAGTCTGTGCGTTATGCAGCCTGCAAAATCCACAGTGCCCCAGCCCGTAATTCCAGTGTAGTGAAGTAACATGTATTTGGGAACGTCCGGCCTCATCGTCCACTTCGCTATTGCGCATCCCAAACTATTCATATCAATCATTGCATCCTCGCCATGGCCCCTGTCTCAAGGACATTGAACAATAGTACGTTATATTTGCAGTCAGACCTGTGGGCATTTCCTCGCCGCTAGCTGAAAACCGAAAGCGCCGCCCTTCGAATTCCTCATTTGCAACATCACGTCGAAGAGGCATCTGTGGCCGTTTGAAATCACTAATTATTCCATCGAGTGCGGCTGTGTGTGAAAATGGCAACTGCCTTCACCCACAAATGGGACGCCCCGCCCGTCGTTGCAACTCGGTACAGTGATGCATGAGGGCCCACCGTTACTCGAGTACTACGTACCACTGACCCTTCACAAGTCTGTTCGCGACTGCACAGATAGTATGTGAAACAATGGGACCACAGCAGAATGAACATATCAACCAATCTTACACGGCCATCGGGTACAAATACATGATTGCAATAGCAAGATGCCATTCCCCGAATTGCAGCGTTGTGCGCGGGACGTGCTCGGCCAAAGGGGAGAGCAGTTTGCACAGGTGGAATTAATCACCACAGGTGGAGGCCATACAGCCTGAAAACACATAAATTGCACAGCCAGTCTCCTCCCACAACCACACCGAAATGCTACCGGCAGGACTCGCGATGTTGGCCCTGGGGGACCTGATAGCACTGCAAGTACTCCAACTCCAAGAAGAAGACGAACACCAACTACAACCGGCCGCACGGAGGAGACGCAGGAGGAGGAGGAGGCCAAGGCAGGGCCAGCAAGGGCCGCCAGCACAGCCACTACCACCACGCAGGCAGCCCGCAATCCCTCGCCTCCGAGCACATCCGTTCAACCTCACTGATGAGCAGATCCACACCCTCTACCGTCTGGACCGGGACACCATAGCCGCCATTGTGGACATGACACAGGCTGACCTTGTCAGCATGATAGATAGCCCAACCGCCATCCCACCCCTACTGAAGGTGGTGTCTGTACTCCACTTCCTGGCCACAGGCACCTACCAGCACACAGTCGGACAGTTGCATGGCATTTCTCAGCCACTGTTCTCACGGACACTATTTCAAGTGCTCGATGCCCTCCTGCAGCACGCAGACGACTACATCTCTCTACCACGCTCGGAGCAGGAAATTACCAACACAAAAGTGGGATTCCATGCACTTGCCGGCATACCGGGTTGCATTGGTGCCATCGACTGCACCCATGTGGAATTGGTCGTCCCACATGCCATGGAGGCCCAGTACCGCAACCGAAAACAATTTCATTCCCTGAATGTACAAATGGTGTGTGACTCCAACAGGATCATTACACATTGTTGTGCCCGATTCCCTGGATCAACCCATGATTCTATGGTCTTGAGGAACTCTACAATACCACGCTACATGGAGCGACACGCAGGGAACAGATCCTGGCTACTCGGTGAGTCTCATTACATGCATGATGACGTGGGGTATGTGATTTGGCAATGACCTGGCAGGAAGGGGGGGGGGGTGTGCGTACGTAGCAATGGCATTCCACATCATACGTTTCTCGTCCACATACAGGTGATGCTGGATATCCACTGAAGAGATGGCTCCTCACACCAGTCCGGAACCCACGGGACCAGCATGAGGAGGACTACAACCATGCCCACTCACGTACCCGTGTAGTCATTGAACAGGCATTCGGCCTACTGAAGACTCGTTTCCGCTGCCTCAGCAGGTCTGGCGGGGCACTCCTGTACTGCCATGAGAAGGTTGCAAAGATGGTCATGGCATGTGTCATGCTCCACAACATGTGCGTACGTAGAAATGTGCCCATGCCCCCTGACGCAGAACTGCAAGCACCTGATGATGGTCATGATGAGGGTGGGGATGTGGCAGCACCTCATGGAGTCTGCGAGGCACCGGAGGCCCGTGACATTCGTCAGCATCTCATTGATGCATGCTTCTAGCACTCACGCCTGGTGGCTGATACATGGACACGGGACTCGTGGCACTGTGTGTGTCTGGGACATGCACAATATGGACTGTACGCCTATGATGGCCTAGTACACAAAGATCAATGTCCACACATCTCATTGGTTGATCGTGCACTGTTTATGGCATATGTGATATCATGTTGAACACCCTATCGACCCGCCACCCAAGTGAGCCCAACACACCCCCTCCACCCTCCTACCTCCCCCCCGAACACCAGTGTCCAAAGATGCTCATTGTCAGTGGGCTGTCGCTATTGCAAGCCCCCTCTGCGGGTATCAGGGGCACCCCTGCCTGTGGAGCGCAGGTTCCTCCCAGATCTACGTTGGGGGCTGCCCTGGACGGAACTTGCAACGGATGATGTGTCTGCCTGCTCACGTCCATGCATGTCCCTAAGGGTTTGCGAGAGCTCAGTGAGCACACGGCGCACTGCGGCAAGTTCGGCACATACGTCTTTGGACGTCGCATGCAGTTCCCCCCTCAGGCTCTCGGTGCTTCTCTCCATTTGGACTCTCAGGCTCTCGGTGCTACTCTCCATTTGGACTCTCAGGCTCTCGGTGCTACTCTCCATTTGTGCCTTTAGCGTCTCTGTACCTCTCTCCATTTCTGCCCTAAGTGTCTCAGTTGATGTTTCTATGTCTGCCTTAGTGCCCCCACATTCATCGGCATGGTCCTTGAGGAGCGTGGCCAGTTGCTGCTGTTGCACGATTAACTGGTCGAGGGACTGTTGCCTCTGCTGGGCCATGGCCATTTGCGGGGGTGTCACAGAGGGGCTGTTGTCCTCATGTTGCCTTGCCACAGGGCTTGTGGGGGATGGCCAGTCGTCGTCTTGTGGGTGCCCCTGCGTGGTATCCTCATGTTGTACGGGATGGGACAGACAGGGGGATTGGGACAGGTCATGGATGGATCTGACTTCGACATCCCCGTTTTCTGTGTCCGAGCATGCTGCCATCAATGGGGTGTCACCTATGGTGCTGCTGCCACCAGAGGCAGTGCCTTCTGTGGCATCCATTGGGGGGACCTGTGGTGGTGGTGGTGTGGGCATGCTGGCTGCTGGGGTGCCTGTTGATGTTCCCTCCTCTGTGCTGCCACCTGATTTGTGCTGCTGCCGTGTCTTGATGCGTGCAGCTGAGGTGGAGGGTCTCTGGCCGTTGGTCTTGGCCCTCTTTGCAGGTGTGCTGGTAGGGGTGTCCTGAAGCTCGTCGTTTGGATCGGACCCTGTGGTGGAGTAAAGGAGGGCGAGGGTTATTGATGGGTCTGTGGGAATTGGAATGGCATTGTATCACATGCATTGGGGTGGTACCTGAGGGTGATTTGGGTCGGGGCCTTGGAGGTGCTTTCATTTGTGTGTGGAGTGAGGGTGCAGTTGTTTGGCAGCCTGCAGTTAGGGTGTGCCTGCTGCACGTGTAGTGCGTGTTTTAGGGGTTTTTAATTATTTATGTATTTATTGTGGGTTTTAACGTGCGCTATCAGGCCGATGTGTGTGGACGTTCTCCTGGACATGTGTTTCTGTTGCACTATGTGGACGCATGGTACTTCACATGGATGGACTGTGTGGATTTGGCATTGTTTTATTTGGCCCACCTACCTGAATCTTCGGATGTCTGCACTCCTTTCTCCATCCCTCCGACTCCCTCTATGCTCTCCATTCCGATGGTGGAGGCACAGATTTCTTCCCAGGGGGTCAACTTGATGGGTGATTCAGGACCTCCCCCGGTGGCTGTGGCAATGTTGCGGTTGGCAGAGAGTATGCTGCGGACGCGTATCCGCAGGTCGTCCCATCGCTTGCGGCATTGCTGTGGGGTGCGGGGTGCGGTCCCCACCGCACTTACCCGCTGTGCCACCAGAGCCCATATGGCCTTCTTGTTTGCAAGTGCCGTTCTGGTCATTTGCGTGGAGAAGACGACGGCAGCATTCTCCTGGAGGGTCTCTGTTAGCACGGTGAGTTCCTCACGGGAGAAGTGGACCTGCCGCTTGCGGTCGCACGCTTTCTTCGCTACTTTTCCCATTTTTCTTGGTTTCGCTAGGGTGGATGACGGGTTGGGGTGTGTTTCAGGGTAGTGATTTTAGTGGTTGTGTGGTTTTAGTGGTTTTATAGGTGTACGGCGGGATGTTTCCCGTTCCGGGCCCATGTTTTTGCTTCCGTTTCCGTATATTTCCGGTCACCGTACTTTCCGGTAGGCGCACACTGCGGTGACCGCTAAGAGGGGTGGCGGTATTGCACCTAGGGCGCCGTACGGCGGCGGTGTGGGCCGTTTTGGGGTCATTTCCGCCATCGCGGACTTTGCACTTCCGCCATGGCGTGGTGCTCGTGCCCGATGGGTCGGAATGGGCCGCACTTTGCTCCTTCGTGCAATGGCGGAAACGCTATTTACGCTGTGGCGGTCCGGTCAGTCACTTTCCGCCAGGGTCGTAATGAGGGCCAGTGTGATGATTTCAGGGGCCTTCCCCTGCACATAGCACTCTCCTTCTCGCCTTCTGCTCTGACTCGTCGCAGTTCAATACACATCTCTGGTTAAAGAGACTTCTTCCTTTTTTCTTCCACACATGTTTCTTTTCACATTGTCTTCAGCCAAACGTAAAGTTGCCACAATACTCTTCATAGAAGATAGTCTCATATATGGAGCTATGACAGTTGACTTAGAGAGTTCCTCACAGGAGCGGGAGTCCATGTCCCCAATGGGAGTCTCTCCCAGTGAGGTCCCACTTGCCTGAACCCCTAGCGAGGGTCTTGCGTAGTATGCTCATTTCTCTAGCTTCACAGGGAGAGTCTCCCTCTTGGGAAGAATGGATGAATACGTGCGATTCGTCACAGTGCTTTTTTGTTTTACATAAGGACTTTTGTCTGTTTCATTGAAAAATAATCTCTGGACTTACAACATGTATCCATGTTTCATATTGTATTTGTATATTTCAATTTCATCTCATGCCACAATGCTATTTTAGCTGGTTAATGTTCTAACTACATGACATTTTCCTTTTTTTCAGATTTGAAACTTTCGAAGTGAATAGCTTTGAGCAGTTTTGCATCAATTATGCAAATGAAAAACTACAGCAGCAATTTAACATGGTATGTTGCTAAAGGTCAGCAAAAGTTAATGTGAAATACATAATTTTGAGCACTTTTCCAGATCTCATCAGATAGCTAGTGCTGACACAAGCACACCATATACGTCAACCTGCACATTTACAAAGAATATAAAGAATAAACAGGATGTCTGATCCTAGGCAGGATCAGTTCAACAACAGCCTGAAATAGCTCTAACTAAAATCTTTAGTGAACATGTAGTATGGAATTAGTTACTTACCTGTAACTCCTGTTTTCAAGTATTGGTACCTTTCACATGCTGTGAATATTCCTCGTCATTCGGCTGGGAATCCTTGGTAACATAGAGCAGTTTAATTTTTAAACTGAAACCTCAGTCACTTTGGTACTCTATTGTCATTATTTTGGGTCATACTGTCCATAGCCAATGGAAAGGGCTCTCTTAGCTCCACTCCTGGAGATCATCTTTAGATTTTGGTTTAGTGCATGTAGAGTGGCAATATGAACCAAGATGAGCCATAAGCGGGGTAGGCGGGAGGGTCGCATGTGAACCTATGAAAGATACCAATGCTAGAGAACAGGAGTTACAGGTGAGCAACTAATTCCTTCTACAGCATTGGCTCTTCCATCGATTCGCATGCTGTTAATAAATTACAAAGCAGTACCATATAACCATAACGGGCGGTGGTAAGCTCCTTGCAGCAAACATACCACAGGAACACTAACGTCACACAAACAGGTTACAGAGTACTGCCTGGCCGACTTTAGACTCTCCAGCTGCAGCTCTGTCAACGCAGTAAAACTTTGGTTAAATGGTGAAAGGGTTTAGCTTCTTGGCTTTGCACCATATCTTAAATCATCTCCATTTGCTGCTGCAACAAACAAGTGTAGAAGGAACGCGGGCCCGCGTTAGAATGTCCTTGAGGGAGCAGGGTAGCGCCGATTTCTAGGAAGATAGAAGCCAAGCTGTCAGTTGGAGGGAGGCTGGATTTTGGTGGAGAATGTCTCCTTTGTTTCTGGGCAGCAAGTTGTGATGAGGGTAAGGTCTTAGTGGGGTGGCCGAGGAGAGTTCTAGGAGGCTGGACTACCAGAATTGCCTCAGCCCTGCAGTGGCCACTAAGATCAGTTTGCACTGATGCTATCCGTAGACACTTAGCACCCGAGCCCACAGGGGAATTAAGGGAAAGTAAGGGAGTATTTCCCTGTCCATGGGAACAAACAGGTACCCCCCAGGCTCTCAAGGTGGGGAAATCTGCTGTCAAAAGCTGTGCCCCATTTGCTCTAGTAGGTGGCAAATAGGTCTATGTCTGGCGTTTCCCAGGAGCAGAAGACCTGCTGGAGCTGATTCTCCTGTAGCTCCCATTCGTGACAATAGTGGAGTTCCCTGCTGAGGGAATCGCCATGCTATTCTGCAGTCCAGACAGGTGAAGTGGAACAAGGTACTTGTGCTGTTGCAGAGCCCAGTGCCACAGGAACTGTGCTTCCAACAGCAGAGTGGGAGAGTTAGTACCCCCCTGCTTGCGAATGTAGAACATCGTAGTGTTGTTGTCTGTAAAGATTTGTACCACTTTTCCAGTGACTCTTGGAAGGATCCCAAAAGACAGCACGCATCTCCAGGCTACTGATATGCAGCCTCTTCTCATGTTTTGTCCAAAGTGCCCTGGCATACAGGTTGTCTGTCGGAATGTGTACCCGAGCCCTCCAGTTAAGTGTCTGTGGTGACTGTGACCTGGTGAAGAAGTAGTCGAAAGGGAGCGCCTTGGACCAGATGAGCTTTGACGGACCACCAGTGCAGTGGCTCCATGAAGTGGTGATTCAGTTTGATCTGGTCCTGCCACAACCCCGAGATTTGTTTCCAGTGGCTTCGAGGAATTCTTGCAAGGGCTGCATGCGTAGCCTGCACTGAGGTATAAGAGGGATGCAGGCGGACATCATGCCCAGCAAGGATGTGTAACTGTGGACAGGTACGGATTGCGACTTTGAGAGGTGGTGCACCTTTGATAGAAGGGTGTTCACCCTTTCATTTGACGGGGTTGCTTTGCAATATATTGTGTTTAGACTTGCACCCAGGTCCAGCGCCTGCTGCGGTGGAGTGAGATTGGATTTTGGGTAGTTCATGAAAAACCCCAGTGACTGTAGACAGCAGATGGATTGAGCAGTGCTGTTAGCTTCTTTGGCGTATGACGTTGCCCTCACTAACTAATCGTTGAGATACAGTGTGTGCTTTCCTGACTGAGGTGCGCTACCACTGGTGCAAGGCATTTTTTCAATACTTGCGCTGCTGAGTGTGCTAGTATTCGCCTGCTACTACAAAGCACCAGTAGTGGTGTTGTGTCCGATAAATAGGGATGTACATGTAGGCGTCCTCTAAGTCTAGGGACACCATGAAATCTCAGTGCTGCAGCTGCGACAGCACCTGTTATAGAGTGACCATACGGAACATTTGGGCTTTCAGATATTTGTCCAGCAACTTCAGATCTAAAATAGGTCTCCAACCCCATCTTTTTCCTTACCAGGAAGTATCTGGAGTAGGCTCCTCCACTTCGCTGTGCGTGCCGGACTTCCAGCTGAAGCAGACAGTGGAACTTATCTGCCTTCTTGAGTGGGGGGATTGTAGATGGTATCCTGGCAAATTCCAGCGTATGGCCATACAGGATGAGGGATAGCACCCATTTGTCGGTGCTGATGTTTCTTCACTCTTGATGAATTCCAAATGTCTTCCTCCCATTGGGGTGCTGCAGTGGGAGGGGACAATCCTGGACGTGTCAGGGCTGCTTGGACGACTGGCCCCTGGACTGAGAGGAGCCGCTTCAGTGTTTGTTTCACTGTAGGATTTGGATTTCTGCGTGTAAGGGTCTGGTGAGGTGTAGGCCGGAGCCTTGTACGATAGAGACTGGTAAGCAGCGCAGTATTACTGCAAAGTCCTGGAGAAGTGAGACATTCCTCAATGAAAGGAATGTTGCCTTTGTTTCAGGGTCAACAGGGAGCATTCCGTGTCCGTCTTGATGGTTTGGAGGATTTCGTCCACTTTTTTACCAATCCACTGTATTGAAAGGCATTTCGACAACTTTAGTTTGCACTTCTGGACAGATGTTTGTTGCCATTAACCATCCTTGTCGACTCAGGACAGTCTCATTTCCAAGTTGTCGAAACGCTGTATCTGCGATGTCTACTGAGACTGAGATGGCGTGGCCGGAAGCTGCTTCACCTTCATGCGGAATCTCCATTGCTTCCTTCCTTTTATCTTCTGCAGAGGAACTTGAGAATGGGTCCCACTTAAACCATAATTCTCAGTCTTACCTGCCAAGAATGGCCATGGCATTAGCCGCATTGATGGTATTAGAAATTGTTGTGAAAAGTCTTGAGGCGTTTCCCTTCTTTATCAGAGAAGGAAAAAGACGGATTTGCAGATCGCTTGCGTGCAGCCGCAGAAACCGTAGGGTCTGGAGTAGGTTGCGTTCGCAGGCATTTCAGAGACGAATCCAGAACCCTGTACATCTTGTTGAACCGCTCCTTTTTGGGAGGGGCTGTTGATGGGTTGGTTATGGTGAGATCATCTTCCCATATGCCATCTAGCATGAGTTTTGACGGGACAGTCCTGTGCTGCTCATGCCGTTGCTACACCCATTAAGATGTAAAAGGACCCAATCTCGTCTGGCTAGTGGGGACTTCTTCTGGTTCACCATCAGCTGGGATTATGTCATCAAATTCATCTGACGTATACATGGTGTGCACAGATTGTTGCTGGTCACCCGGGTTGTGCTCAGAGTCTGTGACATGATATGGCATTTATAACGCGCCTATACACAAGTGTATCAAGGCGCGACGAGGCAAGGGAGGGGGACCATGGGAAGAGAGACAACGATCTTACTAGGCCAGGTGTCATTCAGGTCGCGCAAATGCATAGGAAGGGGGAAAGGGAAAAGTGCATGGGGAAGGGAGAGGGGAAAGTGCAGTACATGGGATAGTAGAAAAAATAAAATACATAAAATGGCCAGCTGGTGGCAAATGCAAGGAAGTGCAGAACATAAGTGCTGGTAGGGGGACAGTAGGGATACAGAAAACAGTCCCCAAGTGCAGGAGTTGCCAGGGAGGCAGTGCAGGTGTGCAACTGGCGGGGCCTGGGCCCGAGAACAGAAAGGGTGGCCAGGTAACCAGTGCAGTTTCAGCCAGGAATTCAGCAGGGTATACGGGGAGAGAAAGCAGAAGCAAAGAGGAAGGTTTTGAGGTGCTTCCGGAACCGCAGGTGATTCTCCTCAAGTTTCAGGGAGGCAGGAATGCTGTTACAGAGGGAGGCCCCTGCCGAAGAAAGAGATCTACCACCAACTCGATGCTTGGAGAAGCGACTGACCCTGAGGGAGTTGGAGGCAGATGAGCGAAGAGCTTGAGAAGGAAGATATTTAGGAAGAGAGAGTTGAAGGTATTGCGGCCCCAGGCCCCAGAAGGCCTTGTGGACAATGCAGAGGGTTTTGAACTTAATCCTCAGAGCCACTGGGAGCCAGTGCAGAGATTTCAGTCCTGCAGAGATACGATCCCTGGGCTTGAGGCCAAGGACAATTCTTGCAGTCCTGTTCTGGATAAGTTGCAGAGGGCGGAGAGTAGAGGCAGGCAGATTTAGATAGAGGCTGTTACAGTAGTCTAGCCTAGAGAGAACCAGGGCTCTGGAGACAGTGAGCTTCTGGGGGAAGGAGAGGAAAGGAAGGATAAGTCTGAGGAGGTGCAGCTGGTAGTGTGACTTCTTAGAGACATCGGAGATGTGAGGAGAGAAGGAGAGTGTGGAGTCGAAGATGACCCCGAGGTTTTTTGCCTTGCAGGTGGGAGCAGGAAGAGGGCAAAGAGAGGCCGGCCAGAGAGCTGCAGCGAAGGAGGGAGTGGGTGTGCCGATAAGTAGAATCTCAGTCTTACTGGCATTAAGGCAGAGGTCATTGGTGGCACACCACTCCTGGATAGCAGACAGTCAGTCAGAGATGTGTCTGTGTCTGTTAGCTGTAGCGGCCTTTGTATATGCTGATCGTCTCGTGATAGATGAGGAACGGCTGGAAAACCACTGGGCCGTGGTTGAGGGACCTTGATGTCCTGTAATGGTTGGATTTGCGTTGTGCTGGTAACCTCTGCTGAAACTCTGAGCCAAGAGCTTTCACAGTGTCCAGGATGTCCATGGAGACGTCCCTATGGGATGGCGGTGCCGAGGTGCCCATTTGGACTGTAGCCACCTGGCATGGTGTCTGAACTGCACTGATTTAGGAGGAGGCATGTCTGGCCCTGGACTGGAAGGGCTGAACTCCTTTTCTGAGGAAACAAAGTGGTTCATCAGGTGCTTCATCTATTGTGGACAAAGGTTGAAAAACAGGCTCTGGGTTGGTTGCCAGAGCTTTAGGGTGTGCTGGGCAAGGAAGCGGCAGCAAAGTGGATGCTTTAAGTGGTGGCAGTGAGATAGAACCAGTGTTTTGCGCTGCTGATGAGGATGACGTGATGGTAGATGTGCTGGCACTTGGTTGTACAGGTGGTAAAGCTACCATCGCTGACGAGGACTTTGCAGTTGACAATGGGGATTTTGTTATAGTTTGCATCGACTGGACCGTTTTAGTCATCGATGGTGTGTTTGTGGATAGTGTGCCCAATGACGACGATGGTCTTTTTAGTTATTGATGATATTGCTGATGGAGATGAAGTCTTGGTAGCCAACAGAGTTGCTGACGATGACAAGGTTTTTCTTGACGGAGTAACAGACGCCAATGTCTTAGTGGTTGGTGTAGGAGTGTTTTTTGTTGACAATGTTATTGACGGTCTAGGTGCAGCTAACCCACTTTCAGCATGTGTCATAGACGTGGCAGGAGATTTTTCTAAAGGCCTGACTGGCGGCTTTGTTGCTTCCGAATGGGAAGGTACAGAGAGTGCTACATGCACCCTTTCTTGCTTGATGGCGGTATGCCGTGCAATTTTGACCTGTTACTAGAGGTGGTTCACTGGGTAGACGTACCCAACCTTAGCGAAGCATGATTCTGTACGGAAGCACAGTTAGAGGCCACCGGCATCGCTCATTCATGACACTAGTCACTGATGACAGTCTCTCAGAGTTTCATTGGGGAAGGACTGGCAAATTTCACACTCCTCAATGATGGGGCTTAAAAGCTGTAAGAAGTAAATCATACACAGCTCTTGAAATAAATATTTTAAATAGTGTTTTATACATTTGATTCACTATGTCACTGTGTGTGGTAGAAGTTTTTTAACATGGATTTGATGGAAGTGATCTGTTTGTCTTTGCTGGTGCTGTGACATTTTTGTGCAGTTTATAAATGACAAACATGTTTTTTACAAAAAGAATCTGCCAATTGTTTTTTTAATAATTTTGAATAACAATATGGGCCTCATCATGGGTTGGGCGGAGCAGTAAAATTGTGTCTGCAATGCTATTACTGCCGCATTACCTCTCTGCCCAATTCCGAGTTTGGGCGGAAAGTTGGGAGATTCACATCCAGCTTTGAGCTAGAGGTAAATCCGCTGACTTTCTGCGACAATTTGCACCGCAGTAAATGCGCCGAAAATTCCACATAGAGTCCTATGGACTCTGAATAAAATGGGGATTTACAGCCTTGCTGCAACTCAGGATCCGGCGCTAATAGTGCCGGACCGAGTTGGGCTAATGATATTTGCGCTGGGCGGTATCCCAGGGGATTTACCGCCGGTATACCGCCCAACTTGTGATGACCTTGATGGTGTATTTTTGCTAATAATGGTAGAGTATTTTTGATTGAAGTAAATCCTGACTAGTTTTCCCTCTTTTTTGAGGTGGGTCTTTTGTATAAAAGGTGATGAGGGTGGAGGCCAAAGGTGTTGTTGGGGGGGGGGGCAGAGGGGTCTTTTGGTTGTAGACCTGGATAGAAGCTCAGTGGCTACAACCAAAAGGCCAGCTAGCCCAGAGTCCCGTATGTCCAGACATTAGCATAGCCTCAGATCATTTCCAGACCTAGCAACACCCCTGGTGGAGAAAGTAGAGGTACTTCTCATGTAGGTCTTCTATGAAGACATTATGTAGATTGCATCGGGTGCAGGCCTTGAAAAGGTTTTTCTTCTCTACCTCAGACATTCTGGTAGGCCCGAATGTCATAGACGTGAAAGACAGTTGTTTCCCGTGGGCGGGAGGATTATGGACAGGCCGGAACAACGCTGCATAGTAATCCTTGACGCAGGGATACTGGATACGTCAATGAAAACGTCCATTTTTATTTTTAAGTACTTATAACTTCGAATGAAGACAGAGGGATATATAGGAATCCCAACAATAAGTGTGCGGTATACAATCTAAAGATGGCCTCAAGAGGTGGAGCTAAGGGAGCCCTTTCCATTGGGTGTGGACAGTATGACCCAAAATGATGGCAATAGAGCACTAAAGTGGCTGAAGTTTAAGTTTAAAAATTAAACTGCTTTATGTTACCGAGGATTTCCAGCCTAACAACAGTGACTCTTCACAGCATGTTAATCTATGAAAGATCCAATGCTGGAGAACCATAAAACCATGATTTATTTAGGACGTTTTAAACCTTGCTTGAAATCATGGAATATGGTTACAAGTAACATGTCCGTGTAGAGCATACTCCCTACTGTAAATGCACTAAAGAAAACATATTTTTCCTTCAAACTGTGATGAAATCTTTGCACCCCTTTCGGAAATGGGTGTGAACATTTGCTCCTTAACCTGTGATTGAAGTTAGTTTTGCAAATGTTTAGTTGTACAGTTTTATAGTGATATTAAAAATGTGATAACTTTGCAGTTGTGTATGGGGCAATCTAGACCACTTTTAGCCTCATGTAGCCGAAAAATTACCTCCTCAATTGAGCATGCATCTCATAATAACAAAACTCTTTATTTCTGCAATGGAGTTTGTAGTCTTTTGTGCTTCTTAGTATGCTCTAATATGTTCTTTCTGAATGTGCTCAAATTTAGACTCTATGGGCCTCATCACAGGTTGGGCGGAGCGGTAAAAGATTTACCGCTGCACTACCGCTCCACCAAACTCATGCGTTAGAGATTTACCTCCAGATTTCAGTTGGAGGTAAATATGCCCACTTTCCACCTCAACTTGGGATCCGGCGCTAATTGCGGCAGACCGAGTTGCGGTAATGCTATTTGCATTGGGCGGTATATACCGCCCGCTTGTGATGAGGCCCTATATCCTATATGCATCTCCATTAGATGGTTACATAACTTCCCAAGCATGCACCTATCCCATTTTCATGTTCTACTCTTTAAGCAGCATCATGATATTGTGCATCTTGTATATTCATTGGAAATTGAGACATGCCATCCATTTTAATGAAGTGCAAGGATAGTTAACTTAAATACGAGGACCAATAAATGTGGTCAGAGGGTCTCTCAGTATTTGGTCTACTAAACCAACATATGTTCTGGGACTCAACAAAGAAAATAAAACAAATGGTTGGTCCTAACAGCTGTTATTGGTTGCCTGTCAGGGGAATTTCAAGTGGTAAAAATTGTTTATTTCAGCCCCCAAAAGTGTGTAACTATCAACAAGTTTGCTTCTGTTTAACAAAACAGTTCAACTCTGTATTTTAGTTTTCTCCCCAAAATATTGATTTAAGCATTAAAAAGGGAATTTGCTTAATTTAGCATTAGGTACATAGACAGAACTACTGTCTGGGCCCATGTACTGAATTTGCGTCTTGCTTTCTTGTACCCAAGCAACCTATGTTATGTATCGGCTGGGTCCACCAAACTCTGCCCACAACTGGTTTCTTAAAGAACTTGGCCTCAGGCTGCTTCTGTAGTCTATTTGTCACTGGTATTCTCAGCAGATAGTTATGTGCACTGGGTACTACTCTCACTAACACCAATACCTCACCTGCACACCTATCAAACTCCTCCAGAGACTCTTCAGCACCCCACCTTCGGCCCTCCTCCTGGTCTCACAGACCACAGCCGCACGCTCATGACCTCTCCAAGAACACCCTTCACGCTTGGTGTCTGCCACAGTCTTTTATACCCTTAACCTTCTGCCTCTAACCTCCTCCCCTACCCCCCCCCCCTTGCATCTGTGTTCCACCTGACCGTGGCCCAATCTACTGCTGTCTTTTCCTCCGTGGTCGTGCCATTGTAGTGCAAGGTTACATAACCCTCTCTTAGCCGTTCCCCTTTTAGCACAGAGCAATTCAAACAGTCTCTGTGCTCTTCTCCTCTGGATGTTGGGTTGGTGTTTTGCTTAATCTACGCTGTAGTGAGTGATGCTTCCCTCTGAGGACAGGCACCGGAAAGCCAGGATTGGTATAGATATCATTGGAATCTCCTGTGGTTCCATGGGCTCACGTGCTATGGCGGTGCATGCTGGTCTTGGAGATTTTGATAGAAAATAAAGAGAACTTAGCCCAAAATGGAGGCTGTAAGGCACTGGACGATTGTTAGTGGTACTGTTCTTCACACTCAAGGCACATTCAGGGGGTTCGGTGGCTGGGAACCTCCCAACATTCTCACCCCATCCACTACCACCAGGGGGTCGGACTGGCTCTGGCCTATGCCCTGGCAGCCCTTCTACCCCAGGTTGGAGGGGTTTGTGTTCCCCTTGACTTGGTCAAGCCACTGATCCTGTCACAGTAATTTGAGGTACATTTATGACAGGCGATAAAGTTTGACTGTTTATACTGCAAGGTCTTTATATTGATACACCTGCAAAGAAGATTTTCATGTTTGTTAGTTTTTCCTCAATGGTAAAAATAACTGCTGACTACATCATTCACCTTGAGAGCCAATGACATGCGGTGATCAAGAAGGGATAAAGGTTTTTCAACTTTGCTACATAAAGACAATTTTTGCCCAAGAAGAGGCAGAAGGGGTGGTGGAATGTAGTGCTTTTTGCAAAACAATGCATAAGCTTTGTTATGGAGCTCTTGAGAAGGAGATAATTAGTCTTCTTCAGGATGTGATGGCAAGATACCTTTGACGTGCCTCCATTTCTTAAACGTTAAGAAAGACCTATGTACCATCCACCAACAACTGTGGAGTGGGGAAGCACCCAAGATATTACAAATAGGTGCCAGGTACAAGAAGTCAGAGTGAATTATAGACCAATTGCAAAGGTACCATTTATTTTTAAAATTATGGATATGGTGGGAACATTTCTTTTCAATTATGTGTAAGGTGACAAAAATACAATTCCAAGAACATCTTGAGTTGTGTAACCTTCTTGTAGACAGACAATCAGGCTTTCGGGATTGGCTGAAGCACTGAACTTGCCCTCATTGATTTGAAAGATATGCTCATAATAATCTCAGATGAAGGTGATATTGGGATTTTAAGGTTGCTGTATCTTTCTGTAGCATTTGATACCTTGTATCATACTGCCCTAATAGATCATCTGAAAGACAATGCTACTGTCTATAATGAGGCCTGTTCCTGGTTTGAAGCTTTTCTAAGGAACAGAACAACTGGGGAGGAAATAAAGTACTTTCTTTCCAACCCAGAGGTACTGGACTGTGGTGTGTCACATGGTTTGTGTAAATCATCTTTAATATTTTATATGTACGTCAAACCCCTTCATGATTTATTGTGTGAATTAGGCATTATGTTCCAAAACTATGCTGATGATATACAGGTTGTGTTTTATCACAGAAGGGTCTATCAAAGATAACTAGTTTTATTCAGTGCACTTTCAAGAAAATCTCCCACTGGATGACTTTCAAATGGCTTGGTTTAAACTTTAAACCAATCCAAAACAGAACTTTTGATGATTCCTCCAGCTTCAATGCATTGGAAGGAATTCAGTTGTCCTCAGGAGATTGTTCTCTCTGATTGCCCAATCCAATTCTTGGATAAGATAAAATCATCAGGAATGATAGTCAGATGTCTCTCTCTCTCTCTCTCTCTCTCTCTCTCTCTCTCTCTCTCTCTCTCTCTCTCTCTCTCTCTCTCTCTCTCTCTCTCTCTCTCTCTGTGTCAGGACATATTAGTAATATTGTAGGATGTACTAATTACCATCTATTGATTTTCAAACAACTAAGACCCCTGTCATCTGAAGCACAGTGTGCTACTATGGCCAGGGCCATAAGTGGAGCTAGAATGTCAGTTTGACTTTATTTCGGTAGACAGACCATAAAAGTACTAACAGTACACAACAAACCAATTTACAGTGCACTATCATAGCAATTTCCAATGGACACGTCACATAATAAAATATTTTCTCAAAAAGTAATGAAAAGTAAACATAATCATAAAAATGTCATTTAGTTCTTATAAAATCTCTATATTACAAATTCAGAAAATGCAAAATATTACAAAAAATAGCAGACCCGATTTATTTCCCCATTGATGCACAGCTGGCAAGATTAAATGATACAGTGTAATCTTGCCCTCCATACACTCATCAGGTAATTCACAACCAAGTGCACTGCTAGATCATCTTTTGAGTTGACACATAGTGCCAGGGCATCATTTGAAGTTTTACTCGATCTGCACCTAAATGGCAGCTTGGGATATCTTCCTAATATAATAATAAGTAAGTGCATTACATTCTCGGTCTCATGTTCACATGAGGGGGCTTTTTTCGGATGGTCACAATTCCATTTGTGCAAATGTTCGGTTAGGGGTAGCTTGTCAAACCTAAGCTTAGGGTACAGAGCCCTGGAGAATTTCGGAGACACAATATCCAAATAGCTTTCATATTCAAGGGTCTGCTTGCTTAAGATTCCAGTATTTCCTTCCCCTCTCCTTACTTGCAAAGCTCAGCACTTCATTGTACTTAAGGGCTTCTTTGATCCGTGTTTTTACACTATGACCAATAAATTGGGGTTTCTGCCACCACTCACTGTAGCCCAGAGAATTAAAGGCTTCCTTTAGGTATTTCATCCATGGGAGGGAGCGACCTCCCTCCTGTGATAAAATATATTTAAGTGCCAACCTATGTGCAGTAAGACCAGGAGAAGACAATACCCTAATCCAATAAAGTAGGAGTTTTGCCTTGCATGGAGGCCCGATTCTTGTACATTGACCTCTAGGAAGACAGGAGTACTAGGGGTATTACTGGGGAGCCCCATCAAGTTTTTCAAGTTGATTTTCACTAATGGTTAGTCTATCACAATTTGTCCACCCCCCCCCCCCCCACATCTCAGCCCCATAGGGTGCCACTTGTCTTTCCTGGGCAGGGTAAGCTTCCAGAGATACCTTTTCTGCCTGTTGCCAAAGTCCTGAGCAAACTTGGCAATGGCCTCCCCATAGCGGTTGAGTGTAATATCTGCCTTAGCGACTTGGGAAGTCCAAATACATGTTTCTATAAATCGGACACCCATTCAGTCATGTTAGTTGACTTGCTCAACACGCCCCCCCTTGAGTGTTAAACTAAGCCCCTTAGTTCTGTTTTTCCTGAAGATCATAGTTTTGATTTTTTCCACATTTATAGAGAGCCCATTCGTGTCACAAAACTGTCGAATGCTATAATTTCTTTTTTTGAGCCTTGCAGAGTCAGGGATAAAAGTACAGCATCATCTGCAAACATTAAAATTGGACAGTTTTCCCTCGCCAAAGTTGGCGCATCACAAAGTAGGTTAATTAATATAGGTCTTGCTAAAGAGGCAAAACAACTTAGGAGCCAATACACATCCTTGGCGGATGCTCATTTTAATTGGAATTTTCTTAGTAACCCCCCAACCCCCCAAGCCTATCGGCACTACATCTTAGTACAGCTTCATTTTCTGTGTACAAACTTTGTATTGCTCTTAAAAGGGCTCGGGGGTACCCATATCTCTTAAAATATACCATAGCAACACTCTGGACACATTATCAAAGGCTGTTTTTAAATCAACAAATGTAAGATATAGGGCCTCATTACGAGTCCGGCAGCAACCAGGCAGTTTTTCCAGCTCGGTTACCGCCGGACTCGTATTACCATTCCGCCTCTGTGACTCCCGGAATTACCAGGGCATTACGACCCTGGTGTCCCGGGAATTCCGGAAGCGGAATTCGGTAAATCCCCATTCCCATTGAGTCCTATAGGACTCAATGGGAATGGGGAAGTGGAAACACCGGCACCATCTCGTGATGGTGCTGGTGTTTCCACGTCCGCCTGCAGGCTGGCGGTGTTAAACCCGCCAGGTCAGACATGGCGGGAACGCCACCTCCCTCCTGCAGGACTCGAGATCAGGCGGTCCGGAAATTAACAGTGGCAGCGGGTTTACCGCCACTTTTATTTCCGGACCGCCTGACCCGTAATGAGGCCCATAGTCTCATTTGTCTTAAAATTACATATTTGTCACATAATCGACCCAACCTTAGACATTGCTCAATTGTGCTAATTGTGCCTGTAGCTGGTGTAGGATCTCTTTTTATTCCATCCCGACCTCCAGGTGGACCAGTAATGCCTTTGCAAATATCTTCGCCCCTGCGTCTTGGAATGATATTGGGCGGTAGCTCCCAGGGTCCTCTCTAATGCCCTTTTTATACAATGGGATGATTTCGGCCTGGGTCCACATCTGGGGGACGAGATTTGCTACGAGGGCTGAGTTGAAAAGCATAGAGAAATGGGGTCCATATCAGGGGTTCTGATTCATAAAAATCAACCGGCACCTGGTCGGGCCTGGTGTTTTTTCTGCTTTTTGGCTATTGAGAGCCGTAGTAACTTCACCTGATGATAGGTTAAGGGGAGTAAGATCTCCCTCGCTGTCGACTTCGGAGAGGCAGTTTGTGTCAGTTAACACTCTGGATTCTGCATACATTAATATAAAATGCAAGTACCAGACTGATTCCGGGATGTTACACTGAATTTGCTTTTGGCCTTCACTGCTTCCCGACCCTCTAAGACTCCAGAATCGTTTTGGTCTTTATCAGTGATAGCATTAAGGAGGGCACTCCAGATGTTTTTACAGTGTTCCCCCTTTTTCTCTTTTAAAAGACTCTTGTAGAGGGAACAGGCTTTAGTTACCGCCTCCTTCCCCCTAGCAGCAACATTCTTCACACACTTGATTAAGTTCTCCTTTGCCTTCCGGCCATCCTGATCAAAGCAACTGTTTGTTTTTTATTCTATTCCTACGGTTCAGTCTGGCATTGGCCGTAAAAGATGATGGCCCTCATTACGACCCTGGCGGAAATCGAAAAACGATGGCGGAAATGCAATACCGCCATCGAATAGCGCTCGGTGCGATTATGACCCGTCACCGTAAAGTACGATGCCATTAGCGACACCGTAGTGAACGCCAACGCTAACTGCACCAAGTACGCGCACGCGCCCCATGCCAAACCGTAATTACCACCATGGCGCAACGGTACGCGAATTCTGACCCTAGCGGACATATACCTAACGCCATCAAGCATGGCGGAAAGTACCATTCCGCCATGGTGAGAAGTACGGCATCGCGAACCAACCGTAAAAGGCCCTACTGAGTGCCTGTACACCACTCCCTGGCCACATTGCACAACTCCTCGTAGGTGCAATGAAGTCACAATGCAACCAGTGAAATGTACAAGTCACCCATGCATGCCAACGAACAAATGAATCTAGGGGCTCCAAGTGCCTTGTGAGTGGCCATCCATATTTGCCATGGCACCATTGCCGTACTGATGCAGCACAGGCATGTGAAGGTTCAAGTCCAGCAACATGAACTGAAATATGAGACAAACAAAAACAGGCCCCCCACCAGTGTAAGGCAACATTCAAAGCAGTATCCTGAGGGAGACTGCACCAGCCCTGTACTCCTGCCAGTAAACAAACCAACCATCAGCATAAGCATGTACCACACAAGTTGGCAGAGTGACTGAGCAGCCAGGCTCATCTCAAGAGGGGCCAATGGGAGCTGCAGGGCACAGATGGCACGAATACAGAAGCCATTCCAATGGACATGACCTCAGTCTCCCTCCAAGAAACGCACGCAAACACAGGCACCTGTGACCAGCCATATTCTGATAATCACATCATTCCACCAATCCACCTGGCTGACCGGCATCTGTTACACAAAAGCTAATCCCCCGCCCCTGAGCATGACATCATTAAAACAGTCATAATGGCAGCCCCTATCCCTGACCTCACTGGGCTTCGTAGGCAAACGCGCCCAGTACAGTACCACGCAACTATACTCAGAAGCCGGAACCCAATGCAGATCTTCTCACAATACATCGCTCCAAAAATAGGAATATGCTACATTACTTGCAAAGAATAACGCTACACGGTCAATATCAGAATCAAAATTTAATGCACAACAAAATCACCAAGCCCATACAGCTATTAGGTCATGAACTCCAAAATATATTTCATTATTGTGGGCTGCATCCGCAATAAATGACCAGCTTCTTCTTGTGTGACGCCCTGTTCCTTCATGGTACACAGGGGCTACATTCACGTTCAAAAAGGCAACATGGAAGCGCCTAGAACCGCAGGGCCGTCCCATTAGGTAGGCACTAGTCCAGCTGAAAGGTCGATATGTTGCTCCTAGCCACTAGTACTGCGTAAGGGCATGTGGGCCATTGGCGATCGTCCCATAAGATCGTAATGGTGCTCCACTGATTAACACGAAGCAGCAGGTGTCGGGAGTAAAAGCCATCTGCAGGAGTGGCATACAGATGGCAGCGGCAAAAGGGGAGGAGATACCTGTCACCCAAATTAAATGAAAAAGAATAGTATGGGCATCAGAACTTCATATGTATTACTCACTTCAATGATCACACTAAATCCACAGCCATATGCATGCTAGCCCACTCAAAAGGATTATTCCCACCCAAAATTCACTTGCGAATCATAACTACAAAAATCGAGGTGAAAACACTATTACAAACGAGTGTTTGTGTGCATGCGTCTGTCAAAACAGAATCCATTAGATGGGATTAGTAACGTGCATAGACACAAGTGTTTGAAGGCGCGTCGAGACAGGGAGGGTTCAACAAGGGCAGATAGACGATGGTCCCACTATGGCAGCTCTGCATCACATAGCGCAGGGGAGGTGGATAGATTCCAAAAAGCCCTGTAAATGGCAAACTCTCCATTAAATCATCTGTCCATGCATCCATACATCATTCCCTCATCCCGGAATGAAAACGCCTGATTATTTACTCACATAACATGTGAAATTTCCATTGAGTCTGTGCGTAATGCAGTCTGCAAAATCCACTGTGCTCCAGGCCGGAATTCCAGTGTTGTGAAGTAACATGTATTTGGGAACGTCCTGCCTTATCGTCCACTACGCTATTGCGCATCCCATACTATTCATATCAATCATTGCATTCTCGCCATGGCCCCTGTCCCAAGGACATTAAACAATAGAACGTTATATTTGCAGTCAGACCTGTGGGCGTCTCCTCGCCGCTAGCTGAAAACCGAAAGCGCTGTCCTTCGAATTCCTCATTTGCAACATCACGTCGAAAAGGCATCTGTGACCGCTCGAAATCACAAATTCATCCATGTAGTGCGGCAGTGTGTGAAAATGGCAACTGGCTTCACTCACAAATGGGACGTCCCGCCCGTCGGTGAACCTCGGTACAGTGCTGCATGAGGGTCCACCGTTAATCGAGTACTACATTCCACTGACCCTTCACAAGTTTGTTCGCGACTGCAAAGATAGTATGTGAAACAATGGGACCATAGCAGAATGAACATATGAACCAATATTTCACTGCCATTGGGATTAAATACATGATTGTAATAGCAAGATGCCATGCGTCGATTTGCAGCGTTGTGTGCGGGACGTGCTCGCCCAAAGGGGATTGCAGCTTGCACAGGTGGAATGAATCACCACAGGTGGAGGCTATACAGCCTGAAAACACATAAATTGCACACCCAACCCACAACCACACCCACTCCAAAATGCTACCGGCAGGACTAGCGATGTTGGCCCTGGGGGACCTGATAGCACTGCAAGTACTCCAACTTCAAGAAGAAGACGAACACCAACTACTACAACAACCGGCCGCACAGAGGAGACGCAGGAGGAGGAGGAGGGCAAGGCAGGGAGGAGGAGGGCAAGGCAGGGCCAGCAAGGCCCACCAGCACAGCCACTACCACCACGCAGGCAGCCCGCAATCCCACGCCTCCGAGCTCATCCGTTCAACCTCACTGCTGAGCAGATCCACACCCTCTACCGTTTGGACCGGGACACCATAACCGCCATTGTGGACATGACACAGGCTGACCTTGTCAGCATGATAGATAGCCCAACCGCCATCCCACCCCTACTGAAGGTGGTGTCTGTACTCCACTTCCTGGCCACAGGCACCTACTAGCACACAGTCGGACAGTTGCATGGCATTTCACAGCCACTGTTCTCACGGACACTATTGCAAGTGCTCGATGCCCTCCTGAAGCACGCAGACGACTACATCTCTCTACCACGCTCGGAGCAGGAAATTACGAACACAAAAGTGGGATTCCATGCACTTGGCGGCATACCGGGTTGCATTGGTGCCATCGACTGCACCCATGTGGAATTGGTCGTCCCACATGCCATGGAGGCCCAGTACCGCAACCGAAAACAATTTCATTCTCTTAATGTACAAATGGTGTGTGACTCCAACAGGATCATTACACATTGTTGTGCCCGATTTCCTGGATCAACCCATGATTCTATGGTCTTGAGGAACTCTACAATACCACGCTACATGGAGCGACACGCAGGGAACAGATCCTGGCTACTCGGTGAGTCTCATTTCATGCATGATAATGTGGGGTATGTGATGCGGCAATGACCTGGCAGGAAGGGGGGGGGGTGCGTACGTAGCAATGTCATTCCACAAACATCCTTTATTGTCCACATACAGGTGATGCCGGGTATCCACTGAAGAGATGGCTCCTTACACCACTCCGGAACCCACAGAACCAGCATGAGGAGGACTACAATCATGCCCACTCACGTACCCGTGTAGTCATAGAACAGGCATTCGGCCTACTGAAGACTCGTTTCCGCTGCCTCAGCAGGTCTGGCGGGGCACTCCTGTACCGCCATGAGAAGGTTGCAAAGATGGTCATGGCATGTGTCATGCTACACAACATGTGCGTACGTAGAAATGTGCCCATGCCCCCTGACGCAGAACTGCAAGCACCTGAAGATGGTCATGATGAGGGTGGGGATGTGGCAGCACCTCAAGGAGTCCGCGAGGCACAGGAGGGCCGTGACATTCGTCAGATTCTCATAGATTCATGCTTCTAGCACTCACGCCTGGTGGCTGATACATGGACACGGGACTTGTGGCACTGTGTGTGTCTGGAACATGCACAATATGGACTGTACGCCTATAAAGGCCTCGTACACAAAGATCAATGTCCACACATCTCATTGGATGATTGTGCAATGTTTATAGCATATGTGAAATTATGTTACACACCCCATCGACCCGCCACCCAAGTGAGCCCAACACACCCCCTCCACCCTCCTACCTCCCCCCCGAACACCAGTGTCCAAAGATGCTCATTGTCAGTGGGCAGACGCTATTGCAAGCCCCCTCTCCGGGTATCAGGGGCACCCCTGCCTGTGGAGCGCAGGTTCCTCCCAGATCTACGTTGGGGGCTGCCCTGGACGGAACTTGCAACGGATGATGTCTCTGCCTGCTCACGTCCATGCATGTCCCTAAGGATTTGTGAGAGCTCAGTGAGCACACGGCGCACAGCGGCAAGTTCAGCACATACGTCTTTGGACGTCGCATGCAGTTCCCCCCTCAGGCTCTCGGTGCTTCTCTCCATTTGGACTCTCAGGCTCTCGGTGCTTCTCTCCATTTGGACTCTCAGGCTCTCGGTGCTTCTCTCCATTTGTGCCCTTAGTGTCTCTGTACTTCTCTCCATTTCTGCCCTAAGTGTCTCAGTTGATGTTTCTATGGCTGCCTTAGTACCCCCACATTCATCAGCATGGTCCTTGAGGAGCGTGGCCAGTTGCTGCTGTTGCACGATCACCTCGTCGAGGGACTGTTGCCTCTGCTGTGCCATGGCCATTTGCGGTGGTGTCACAGAGGGGCTGATCACCTCATGTTGCCTTGCCACAGGGCTTGTGGGGGATGGCCAGTCGTCATCTTGTGGGTGCCCCTGCGTGGTATCCTCATGGTGTACGGGATGAAACAAATAGGGGGATTGAGACAGGTCATGGATGGATCCTACATCGACATCACCGTTTTCTGTGTCGGAGCATGCTGCCATTAATGCAGTGTCACCTATGGTGCTGCTGCCACCAGAAGCAGTGCCCTCTGTGGCATCCATTGGGGGGACCTGTGGTGGTGCTGTTGTGGGCATGCTGGCTGCTGGGGTGCCTGTTGAAGTTCCCTCCTGTGTGCTGCCACTTGATTTGTGCTGCTGCCGTGTCTTGATCCGTGCAGCTGAGGTGGAGGGTCTTTGGCCGTTGGTCTTGGCCCTATTTGCAGGTGTGCTGGTAGGGGTGTCCTGGTAGGGGTGTCCTGGAGCTCGTCGTTTGAATCGGACCCTGTGGTGGAGTAAAGGAGGGCGAGCGTTATTAATGGGTCTGTGGAAATTGGAATGGCAATGTATCACATGCATTGGGGTGGTACCTGAGGGTGATTTGGGTCAGGGCCTTGGAGGTGGTTTCATTTTTGTGTGGAATGAGGATGCAGTTGTTTTGCAGCCTGCAGTTAGGGTCTGCCTGCTGCACGTGTAGAGGGTGTTTTTAGGATTTTTAATTATTTATGTATTTAATGTGAGTTTTAAAGTGCGCTATCAGGCCAATGTATGTGGACGTTCTCCTGGCCATGTGTTTCTGTTGCACTATGTGGACACATGGTACCTCACATGATTGGACATTGTGGATTTAGCATTGTTTTATTTGGCCCACCTACCTGATTCTTCGGATGTCTGCACTCCTTTCTCCATCCCTCCGACTCCCTCTATACTCTCCATTCCAATGGTGGAGGCACAGATTTCTTCCCAGGGGGTCAACTTGATGGGTGATTCCGATCCTCCCCCGGTAGCTGTGGCAATGTTACGGTTGGCGGATAGTATGCTCCGTACGCGTATCCGCAAGTCGTCCCATCGCTTTCTGCATTGCTGTGGGTTGCGGGGTGCGGTCCCCACCGCACTTACCCGCTGTGCCACCAGGGCCCATATGGCCTTCTTGTTCGCAAGTGCCGTCCTGGTCATTTGCGTCGAGAAGACGACGGCAGCATTCTCCTGGAGGGTCTCTGTGAGCACGGTGAGTTCCTCACGGGAGAAGTGGACCTGCCGCTTGCGGTCGCACGCTTTTTTCGCTACTTTTCCCATTTTTATTGCTTTCACTAGGGTGGATGACGGGTTGGGATGTGTCTCAGGGTAGTATTTTTAATGGTTGTGTGGGAATTCTGATTTTATAGGTGTACGGCGTGCTGTTTCCCGTTCCGGGCCCATGTTTTTACTTCCGTTTCCGTATATTTACGGTCACCGTACTTTCCGATTGCCGCTCATTACGGTGACCGCTATGATGGGTGGCAGAATTGCACCTAGGGCGCCGTACGACGGCGGTGAGGGGCGTTTTGGGGACATTTCCGCCATCGCGGACTTTGCACTTCCACCATGGCGTAGTGCTCGTGCCCGATGCGTCGGAATTAGCCGCACTTTACTCCGTCGAGCAATGGCGGAAACGCTATTTACGCTATGGCGGTCAGGTCAGTTACTTTCCGCCAGGGTCGTAATGAGGGCCGATCTTACATTATTCACAAACATTGTATGTCTCTTTAGTACATGTAAGGGTGCCCCACCATCATCTAACATTCTAGTATTGGAAGAATAGGTTAATAAATTGCAGCCTCTTTCTCAGTTCTATTGATTTCTGCCCACTTGACCCCCTTTCTGGCATTTCTGGATAGCCTCAGTGCTACATTATCCAGAGGTTTCAACGCTCACGCCATACCAAACAATTGGGGCGCCATCCTCAGGGTCAGCGGCTGATGGTCACTCTCTGCCCTTTAGAGCACTGCAAACTCCATCCTCTGGGACCAAATTTCCAAATTGACCGCAATATACTCTATAAGCAACACTCTGGAGCTAGAATGGACCATTTTTCTATTCACTGCCTACAGCGGTTTCAAAAGGTGGCTTCCTGCATCATTAACAAAAGCCAGAAATGGGCTCATAATACTTTCGTGCTTAAATATCTTCACTGGCTTCCAGTGAATGCCAGGGTTAATTTTAAGATTCTCACCCTTATTCAAAAGACCATTTTTAGTGCTGCTTGTTTGTATCTCAGGGAACACTTCAATCTTTATGCATCTGCAGGACCACTTTATTCTTTCATTAGGCTACAAATCTTTCAGAAGCTATTTTGCGGTTCTTGGATCCAGACTCTGGAATAATCTCACCATGTGCATTTGAGAAATTCCTGATCTTTTACTCTATAGGCAAAAGTTCAAATCAATTCTGTTTGAAAAGGCGTTCTAACCACCTGTGACTGTTGGAGCACTGGAGTTTTCCTGGTAAGCCATGATTGCTGAGTAACCAATACTGGTAATGGCGCTGTGTAACCCTTGAAGTAAGAATTTGTTATTTTCTTTAATTATTTGTTTTGGTTTTACATTAGAAAACCTTTACAAAAAAAGAGAACAGTATAAAGGTAATAACATGTATATGTATAGATTTAAAGAGAAAGAAAGAAAAAAAGAAAGAAAGTACAATAAGGGGAATCAAATAAATTACACAATATAGTAAGAATATTCTATTAAAACATTGCAGTCAATTACAAACAAAAACACACAAACATTTCCATTAATGGCCTCTCGTAGAATCTAAGCGTTACACCGCCTTGAAGTAAGAATAGAAATGTTGAATAAGACCATAGACACTGGGGGGGAGGTCCCAAAGAAGACTTTGGTCATGGAAGAGCAAAACATGGTGAGTTGAACTAGCTGAGTTAATTCTTCTAAGAAACACTTGAACCAGCTCATGGGACTGTTGGCCATATGGATAATCAACAACAGTTTGTGTAGAAGGATTTTGATAATACACAGTATCAAATCCTGCAGTGAGATCAAATATGGACAATAACACCTCATTGCCTTCATCTTCCGCCGCTGTCAAAACACTATCCCAGAACCCAATTAAGACAATTTGTATGCCATGTTTTGTGTGAATATCCAGCTGGAGTGGAGAGAGGCACTTGTTGGAATCAAGGAATCCCCTAGTAGCTGGTACACAACCCCCTTCTCCAAAAGTTAAGAAACAATAGGAAAGTTAGTAATGGGTCTAAAATTGGAGAGAATGACAGGGTCCAATTATAATTGTTTTGGTATAAACGCTGGTAAAATAATGTGTTTTTTTGAGGGAGGAACAAAAAGCTAAACATATCAAAAAAGGAAGGACGCTGGGAGAAGAGCCTGCCAGGGAATGAGCCAATACTTTAATTGGTAGGTTTAGGTTTAAGGTTTAGCATGTGAACAGTCTCAGGGTCCAATAGCTGCTGGATTGAAGAAAGGTGAGATTTGTGATTCTGTTAGGTTGGGGCAGATCCAGTGATATCAGACGTTTAGCATCCTTGTCTCAGTCTAGTTTGTTCTGAAAAAAGAGACTGCCATTGTCACAAAGTTGAGAGGGGGCAATGGATGAGCAACCCGATTTAGGTTTGGAAAGGGAGATACAATGACTGACAAGAGTGTGGCAGTAGTCTACAGTTTTTAGGCTCACATTCTCTTTTTTCCAGGCTTTTCATTTTTCTATGCCTATGTGGCCAGCCAGTCATTTATGTACTTAGGTATGATATGGCATTTATAACGCGCCTATACACAAATGTTTCAAGGCGTAACGAGGCAAGGGAGAGGGAACAGGGGGAAGACAGAGACAACGATACTACTAGGCCAGGTGACATTGAGATTGCGCAAGTTTAGGGGAGGGGGAAAGAGAAAAAGTGCTGGGGGGAAAGGGAGGGGCAGTGAGGTACATAGTATAACAGTAAATGAATAAAGACAATAAATAAAAGTGTGGCCAGCTGGTGGCGGTACCTAAGATAACAGTAAAAGTAATAAAGACAATAAATAAAAGTGTGGCCGGCTGGTGGCAAGTGCAAGGGTAATTGCAGACATGAGAAGAAGAAAGAAAGAGGTCAGCCAAGCCAGGACCTGATCAGTGATACCCAGGTTATCACGGAAACGGTTGAGCAGAATGGCATGGTTGACCGTGTCAAAGGCAGAAGAGAGATCAAGTAAGATGAGGACACAACAGTGTCCACAACAGTGTGAAAGATACATTCTAAAATGTGGGTTATAATTTTGGATGATGTTTAACGTAGTGCTGCATGAGCTCACATAAAATTGGTTAATGAATCATAACATTTGATGAATATTCTATTAAAGTTGAATAACATATTATATAGAAAGAAAGAAAACTACCAACAGCCGTCACTTGTTAAGAGCCGTCACTTGTGTACTGCTCCAGGTGTCGTCCAGCATGAGGAAGTGTGTGGGCTGGAATTCATTTGAGGTGCAACCATCCACTTCCATTCTCTGGAACAAGCTCCTATCAAGATCGGTGGAGGAACACTGACCTAAAGCTAGCTATTTTCGCTCCGTCTCGCAGCCAGAATACAGTTGTATTTCATTGGTCAGTCTCCAGGACCATTGCCTTGGCAGATGTAGAGCTATTCAAAAGTATAAATGCAAGCTGCCATGACATAATATAGCCATTTGGGACAGAGTCTAGATTTGTGGGAGGCATTCTAAGCCTCAAGGGTCGGTTTCAGAGTGAACTGAGGCTTTAATACGCATGCAGTATTCCAATAATAATTGCAGCAATATCATGGCCTATAAGGGCAATGCCAAGGTACGTTGCGAACATTCCATGACGTTTGAGGGCAATATAATGACTCGACTTCATGATCACATCTTGTAATTAATTTTTCACAGCTCAAGGGACAATTTGTCCGGTGGTGGTTGGAGATCATTTATGGCTTATACGATTCACCATTCACTTAATTAAAACTAATTCATAGCTCTTATGGGGCATCTCTCTAAGGTATTCCTTTTTACTTTTGTATTATGTAAAGTAAAAATGTCATTCTTTCATTTCACTCATCGCTTGCTGAAGGACTGCAATGGAATGGGGCTGTATTGTTTATAAGTGGCAGAAAGGTCTTGTAATTAATGCTAATTAAAAGTCGTTTTATGGCATGTGTGCATTTCTCTGTCTTGCAATTATGTTTGAATTTCTATTTCTATGAGAAAGTAATGATTTATACTTCAATTCCGATCAGCATGTCTTCAAACTGGAGCAAGAAGAATATATGAAAGAAGATATCCCATGGACGCTCATCGATTTCTATGACAACCAACCCGTCATTGATCTGATTGAAGCCAAAATGGGAATCCTACAACTGCTTGATGAGGAGTGCTTGGTTAGTTTCTACATTGATTAATATATAAATATAAAAGTCAAAAGCTGTGTTAGGGTTTCTGGCAAAGCGTTGTTCCTTATACAATTCCACACTGTTTCACCAATCTGCACCACATTTTGCATAGTTACCTGTTAGGACCCTCCGGACATTACTGGCTATATGACATTTGGACACCCCACCTCGTTTTCTGGATTTCAGCAAAATTCAAAATGTGCTTGTTGGTTTGTGGCTTGGCGAAACATTGTTCCTTATAGGTTTATGGTCTTTCCAACAAAAGTTTTGTGCATCGAAACCTATCTATCGAAAATATTTGCATCAAATGCATTTTTTGTATTATTTTTTTAGGGTCCCCCATCCACCCATTTTTTACCCTTAAAAACCCACCCTAACGAAAATTACCCCTTTATCCTACACATATATGCATTCGATGCCTATGTTTTCGATGGATATGTTTCGATGGAAAAGGTTATGTTGGAAACCTTTTTGATGGAAACACTAGATACCTTCCTTATACAATTCCACACCGTTTCACCACTCTGTGCCACATTTTGCAGCTACCTGTTAGGAACCTCCGGACATTACTGGCTATGTGACATTTGGATGCTCCACCTCTTTTGCCGTATTTCAGCACCTTCAGACATGGACTGTTGCCTGAAATCAGCGAAACATCAATGTGTTCGTAGAAGGACCAGTCCTTATGCGATGAACAAAACTTGAGGCCCTATGGGACCACAAAAACCATGTTTCAAGGCCCTAGGATGTATGGTTTATGAGATATTTGTACCACAATGCACCACAAAGAAATGGAGCCCCGCTAGGGTGAGGCGACAGGTGGGGAGAGAGCGCAGATGGTCCCAGTATGCAGCAGCACACCAACTTTCATCTCCCCCCAAAGTCTGCTTCGGGGTATGTTAGCCAGCCAGACACACCCATTCTCAGTGCAGTGTACATCAGGCTGAAAAGCACGTCAAGCTATAAGCAAATCGGAACCACGACCTACAGGATCATTGATGTTTAACAATTGATGAGATAGTGTTATCTTGTCTGTCTACAGAAAACCAGGCAGAGAACGGGTACTTTTGCTAGTGTTGTATAAACATAAAAAGCACAAATCTCATCCCAATATATAGGTCTGTAAATAGCAGTAGTATTAGGAGGGGTAGATGCTACAGGAGTAATTGTTTGTTTGTCAGGTATCAGTAGGAACATGCATTCAAATTAATTAACCTAGAAATGAGCACGCCACAAAATTGAATCGGAGAGTCGAGCCCATGGTGCCAGGCTCTGAGGGACAAACCACAAGCTGAGACGGCAAAATAAATTGAAGGTATACAGGGCTAGTGCAACAACAAGGCAACTCCAAGAGCTGCATAGGGCACCATCAGTACAGGTGTACCGGGGGCACGTTCTGGCCACAAAAGTCAAGTGTGACCCCTTTGTAAGGGAGAGGTTGCACTAAAATGTCACTTTGCCTCGGAAAACATTGCACCAGGTCTGTAAATCAGAAGTGGATTAATAAAAGATCTGGCAGTAATTTTCTTTATAAATAAAGTGTAATCTCTCTTTGACCATTGATCATCTTTGGGAGTTGTTGTTAAGCCAGGATTTATCTGGATACTAGGCATTTTTGCTTTCTGACTGAAATGCGGCCTACCTTTCCTGGAAGTCTAATGCTTCCCCTCAAAGAGGCACACAGAGGGAAACAAAAGAGCTCACAGGAAGTGCCTGGTATACAGGGAAAACCCTAAGAAGAGAAACCTTGCCTACACCAGGTTCAGGAGAAGCAGGGCTTCAGATATGATCTGGTTTGACAGGAAATTAGACAATAATAAACAGCAGATAACCTGGAGGAGCTATGCGAGTCTAGTAAGGTTTGCTGCCCGACTCACCGGTGCTGGCAGCTAAAACTAGGGCAGTCACTTCTGGAAGGGGAAGCTGTGGTTCAATTTTTCAAATTTCCATTTGTATAACTTGCATGCACATTAAAACTCAAGTAATTTAATTATGGTCGCAGAAAAATATACATGAGGGCTCCTTCGTGGTGTTAAAATCATTCATGCAACATCACTTTTATTATTATTTTTTTTCAAAGTTATTTTTTATTGAAATCTCGGACCACATAAAGTATAACTCAATGAAGACCAATTATCTAACATCATAACTAATTAACATTCATGTGCCGGAACTTCATTTTTTCTGATTAACAATACATCTGTTGCTCTTATACTCTTTATCAACTTCCTATTAAACAGGTCAGAAAAAGTTAACTAGAACTGGGATTGCAATCAATTCAGAAGCAACAAAGGGGAAAGAAGAAAAGAAAGAGAAAGAGAAAAGAAAAAAAAAACTTCATTAAATCCTTGGTACTTTTGTCTAAGTCACACATTGCACGCAGTCCAGAATCATTGTCATGGATTCAACAGGTACTTCACAAGTCTCGTTTGAAAGAACATGTGTTCTTTTTCTGTTACATAGTCTAGGAATGGCCCTCACGTGCCCATGAATTTAAGGAGCTTCCTTTCAATCATAGCTGTCAGTTTTTCCATTGCAAGTAGTTCCCAAACCTTCATCCACCAGTATGCAATATGTGGACCCTCCACATTTTTCCAAAATCGGGCTTGCGTGAGCCGAGCAACCATAAGTAGTTGAGAGATTAGTTTGGCTCTGGGGCCCGAAAATGGGTAAGTACCATCCTCAGGGACGTCACCCAACAACAGTATTTGTGGGTCCATTGGAAGCAATGTATCACAGATCTCCTTGATTTTTGATCGTATCTCCAACCAGAATGATTGTATAGTCAGGCAATGCAACCACATGTGTCCCGGGTCGCCTCTCTCGCCACATCCATGCCAACACGTGTCTGGAATATCTGGGTTCATTGCATGAAGTTTATGTGGAGATAGGTACCAGCGGTAGCATAGTTTGAGAGCACCGTCCCTAACTGCCATGCATTGTGAGGTCTTATGGGCCCTACTCCATATCTTCTGCCAAGAGTCTTGACGAATCGTAATCCCCAGTTCCCTTGCTAACATGTAGGGTAATTTGTCCTCTAGCGGGGCGTTTTCCAGGAGGCGGTAACAAGTAGCTATTCTATGGGTCCGTTGGCACTCCATAACTGTCATTTCTATCCCTGTAGGGGGATTATTAGCTGCTCGTTTTACACTTGAGTGTGTGACCCAATGGCGCAGTTGCAGATATCTGAACCTCTGTTTCGGGGAGCCCAAACTTCATCTTGCATTGTTCAAACGTCAAGGGTGTGTTGTTATCATAGAGATCTCGTAATCCTAGGGGTTTCCCTTCTGACCAGAGATAAGCATTAGGTTGGAGGCCTGGAGTGAAGGTTGGATTCTGGGTGATAGGAGAGAGTGGGCCCAAACCGGTCGAGAAGCCTCGTTGTGCACAGGCTTTATCCCAGCAGCAAAGGGTATTTATTGTGGTTGGAAGAAGTGAGGTTTGGTGAGTACGTGCTTCTTTTGGGAGGAAAGGCAGGAAGTTCAGGGGAACAGAAGACACTGCTTGTTCAATATCATACCACTTAGGTAAAGCCTCTCTTGGGCCCGACCAACCCAGCATCATTGCTACCTGAGCCGCTCTGAAGTATCTCGGGATAGAAGGGATTCCTAGGTCCCCAAATGCTTTCCCCCTCGTAAGAAGTCTGCGCGGGAGCCTCGGTTGTTTCCCTTGCCATATAAACCTGCCAATTTCTTTTTGCAGTTCAAGGAGATCTCGTTCCGGGATTGCTATTGGGAGGGCATGAAATGTGTATAGGGGCTTCGGGAGCAGAGACATTTTGACTGCACTAATACGACCAAGCCATGATATCTCCTTTGTTGCCCATATGTGCAAAGAGTCACTGGCTTCTTTTAAGAGATTAGGAATGTTGGCCTTTAGCAGGCCCTCGTAGGTTGGAGATAAGTGCAATGTTATTAAAGTGGCCTGAGATTCCGACAACCACATTCCCATTGATTTTTCTGAATTTATTGTGAACCCAGAGACCACAGCAAATTGGGCCAATGAGTTCATGAGGATAGATAGGGAGCTATGGGTGTCTCTAAGGAAGCAGAGCACATCGTCCGCGTACAAGACAACTTTTTGACATTTCCCTTTGAGCTCGAATCCCTGGATCCCTGGGTGAAGGCGAATGTGTTGGGCTAGAGACTCCATCGCCAATGCAAAAACCAACGACGACAGAGGGCATCCCTTTCTGGTGCCCCTGCGTAGGGGTATTTGAGAAGACCACTGCGAGTTGACTTGCACGCAAGTCGATGGAGTCCGAAAGTTTGACAAAATTAGCCTAGAGAATTTAGGGCCGAAGCCAAAGTCTTTTAAAACTAGGTCTAGGTATTCCCAGGACATACTGTCAAATGCCCTATGGGCGTCTAAGGAAAGAAAGGCTGTCTGGGATTGATGAGGCTGAGGATTATCAGGTCTATAGCTCGATGGATTTTATCATACGCCGAACGGCCTTGAATAAATCCAGTGTGGTCTTGGTCTACAATGAGGGGCAGGACCTCCCCTAAGCGGCCAGCGATAATTTTGCTACATATCTTCGCATCTGAGTTAAGAAAGTTAAGAAGAGCTATAGGCCGATAGGATGCGTATTCTGTTGGCTCTTTTCCTGGTTTCAGGATTAGGGTAGTGGCCGATTCTGCCATTGTCTGTGTGACAGTTCCTTCTTCCCACAGGTAGTTAATGTTAGTTTTGTGAGGTGGGGTGTAAGTTCAGCTCTGAAGATTTTATAAAACTTATTGGTAAACCCATCAGGACCCGGGGCTTTGCCAATTGGAAGGGCTTTGATCGTATTTTCAACTTCTTGGGCAGTTATAGGGTTCTCTAATGAGGCGCCTAAGGCTTGTGGGATTTGGGATGACTCGTGCATCTGTTATACATATTTTGGCGGTTTGTGAATCCCCAGCGTGGGGAACTGCTTGCTCTTTAAAGAAGTTTTCCACAATGCGAAGTTTGCCCTCCCCAGAGGAAACAGGTCTGCCCAAGCGTTCACGCAGGGAATCTATCCTATTCCGTTTTGCTTGCTTTTTAAGTTTCGCTGCCAGCAGTCTATTAGCTTGGTTCCCTTTTGTATAAAAGTATTGTTTTACCCGCAACATATAGTGTGCCGCTCTCGATGTATGGTGTGCCTTTAGTGTCTTCTGTGCTATGCGAAAGTCCCTCAAGGAGCGGCGCAAGCTTTTCTCTTTATGTATTACTTCAAATTTACAGACCTCTCCCTCTAGTTGGGACTGCAAGACCTTCCTGGCACTCCCCCTCTGTGCAGCATGTTCTTTCAGGTGACCTCTGAAAACAGCCTTTGCAGCATCCCACATTACCCCACAGCTTGTATTCCCAGTGTCATTCTCCTGAAAAGATGAATGGTTTCAGCTATGTGGGCGCGGATTGCCCCATCCTCCAATAGGAGGTCATTTAATCGCCAAGGTGGTCTCTGAAGGTGGTCTCTGGGGAGGGGTTTCTTGGGGAGGAGTTAGTGTTAGGCGTGATCTGAGAGAGCTTCTGGGAGAATTCCGGTCTCTGTCGCCCATGGGATAAGGGTGTCAGAGGGAAGAAACATATCTAGTCTGGAGAACCCTTTATGAACTGGTGAAAAGTATGTATAGTCTCGTTCCTCCAGATGTAAGAACCACCGCTCTTTGATGAGGGAATGTTCTCGCACCAACATAGTAAGGGCCAAGACATTTTTCTTGTCGTTTGCCATTGGGGGAAGTGTCTTATCGATAAAGGGGTTGACCACTGCATTAAAGTCCCCACCCAGAATTATCCCGCCCTCCGCATGTTGCGCTAGAATGTCTGAGAGTGAAGCAAAAAATAGGTCTTGTTTAGCATTTGGGGCGTATAACGAGATTAGAGTCATTTTCCGCCCCCACAATATTGCTACTATCAGAAGGAATCTCCCCTCTCTGTCTCGTATTATCTTCAATATTTTTAGGGGGATGCCCTTACGCACCAGGATGGCGACCCCGCGTTTCTTCGTGCCACTAGAGGCAAAGAATTTTGTTGGGTAGAGCTTACTGTTAAGGCGAAACTCGTCGGCAGGTTGAAGATGGGTTCCTTGGAGAAATAGAAACACAGAATCAAGTGTCGCTAGTCTATGGAGAAATGCATTACATTTTAGGGGGGAGTTCAATCCTTGTACGTTAAGGGTGGTAAATTTAAACTCTGGGGTCGCGATTCCGGAATCACTCGGCCTCCCATGATGTGCTAATTAACATCTTTTTCTCCCCGACTGGGGTCTCCCGTCCTCCAACAAACGACCTGGGGGGGTCGCATGAGGGCAAATGGCACCTCCCACCCCGGGGGCCAGAGACTCGACAATGACCTGAGAGTGACCAAAGATATTTAGGACCATAATAAAGACATGTTGGCAGAATGACCAACAGCAACCAAGTAGAAACAAAACCTATAATAAACATAAAGACAAAAACATGAGAGGCTTTTAGTAGCCTCAATTCCGTTTTCAACATTAACAAACCATCAGCAACCGTGGGCGCAGTCCGACTTGGGCGCCCCAATGAGATATCTTGTACAACCTTTGCACTCCGTGAAATCTCCTTGTGGACAATATGCCCCATGCCGAAGCATTTCAGTAGGTGAGCCCACTGACAGTTCCGAGTTCTGTGAGATTGGCATTGTGGGTCCCACTCCAGGCAAGCGTTGCGTGGAGTGGGACCAAGGCAGATCTGGCAATTTCATGTCAACATAAATTTCCTAGAGGCCCCGATTCCGCTCATGCCACGGGGGTCAATTTGTATTGTCTATCCTCTTCCAACGATTTCCGACAATTATATGTTTCTCCCGAGGATGGCCTTTGAATTGCTTGGTGGAGCTCTAGTGCGTTTCTACAAGCGCAATTTCCCATGCCAGACTCCGGAACTTCAGTCTGTCGCGTCGCTCGGGGCATAATCCATAAGATTTAAAGAGTGCATTTCCCTTTTAGCTGGCTTTACCACTGTTCAGCAGGGTGCTGATTTGTTCTTGGTAGACGTTCGGTGGGTGGTGAGTGTCTGTGCCATCCGCGGCTTCCATTCCCTGGTGGGGGGGACCTCCTACTCGCCGCCAACCCTTCGGCCTTCTTTTCTTGTCTATTGGTGTGGGTTTAAGATCATAGTCTACCCCTGTTTGGGAGTCCCGGTCTGGTGTGATTTCAGTGCCTCTCTGTCATTAGATCCTTTGCCTCTGCTTCTGAAGAGATTGTATAGTGTTGGTTGTGAAAATCAAAGATCAGCTTACAAGGGACTCCCCAGTGGTAACGGACCTTCCGGGCCTGTAGCCATGAGGTCACCCTCTGTAATCGGCGGTGACTCGCGAGGGTGCATGGGGATGGATCCTGGAACAGCTGTATGGACACTGCGCAGAATTGTATTGCTTCCGATTTCCTGGCAACTGCCATGATTTATTCTTTCTGGTGGAAGAAGTGGACCCGGGTGAGGACATCCGGGAGGAGGTTTCTTCTCTGCTGGACCGATGAGAATACGCGGTGCGTCCTATCTAAGATTAGTGTCTCAGAGGAGGGAAGGCTCAATAGACTCTGGAACAGATCACTTCCATAGTTGGCCAGCTCCTTGTCTGGAACCTGCCGGGGAATCCCTCAAAGGCGCACGTTGTTCCTCCTTGACCTATTTTCAAGGTCTGCCTGTTTTCCCCAGATGTCTTCTAGGTGTTCGATCGTCCGCACCTGTTCCATGAGCACCTCAGTATCGTGTGTTTGCTCTGTTTGCTCGCATGTTATATTTTCTAGGTCATTAACTCTAGCTTCAAGTCCTCCCAAATGGGTAGCTAACTCGGACAGTGATCTAGCCAATGAGTCTTTTGAAGTTTTTATTTCGGTTTTGATTTCATGAGTAATCTCATGTTTAAAAGATTTTAGCAGCTCTTCAAAATCATTTTTGGAAAATGCCATGTCCGGGAAAGGCCCTATAGCGGGAGTTGAGTGGATGTCCACTGTCACTGTATGGCTCTGGAGAGTAGGTGCCGCCTGGGGTGTTAGGAAGGCTTTAATGTCCTGTGCTTTCTTCTTCCCTATTGCTTTAGGCATCGCCAACGGAGCAGATACTGGGTAGTGATAATTCAAGGATAAATTGGATGCCCTTGTGGTATTGGGGGACTGGTGCAATTAGACAGCAGTTACATGAAACTATGTAGGGTAGCCAGAGGAACCTATCAGATCCCGATCACACCGAGGGTGCAAAGTCAAAGCGAGCTGGCAGAAGTGGAATTTAGGGTCGCTGGAATAGGGTTCCAAGAGCTATTCACTGACCCAGAACTAGTCTCCCAAGATGCAGCTGTTGGGTCGCGATAGGAAGAGCCTCTGAGAAGAGAATAAGGGCAAAGTCTACCCCAGACAGGCAACAGGACCGTGCATTAGCTTGGATCAGTTCATTCAGATTCAGGGGAGACAGGACCACAATCTCCCTCTGCTCACCTCCTCTTCTTAGGCCAGGTTTTCCCCTGGCATGTCGCTTATTGGATGGGCTTCATTCCCCGCAGAGCCGCTATCGGGTGGAGCTTGGTCTGCGGCGTCCCCCGCGTTCTAAGGAGGCGGAGCGTCACAATCCTCTGCACCGGAGTGGGGACACCTCTGTTTCTGGGCTCTGGCGGCACCCTCAGACCGGGCTATGAGCCCCAGGCAAGTGAGCGCCCGCGGTGTAGGGCCCCTCCTCCAGCCCGGGCAGGCAGCGCACTACCACGTCCCCAGGGCCGCCAGCCGGCCCCACCGAGCAGTCCCTGTCTCTCGCATCGCGGGCTCCCGCTCTCACCTTCTCGCAGCTCGGAGGCACCACAATTTCAGCTCCACTCCTCCATGCAAGCGGCTCCAACACACCGTGCCCCGGCCGTCACATCAGGCTGTTTGAGGATACCGAATAAATGGTGTGCACTGCCATCTTGCAAGAAATGGTCCAAGGGAGCCGGGCAGATTTCCGCCGATTTCCCCATCAATTCCGCTCCGTTTTCCCTGGGAGTTGTGATCTGGGGATCCACCTTAGAGTCGGCTACCAGTCCTAATGTGCTTCAAACATAAGGTTGCTGAATGCTAATATTGCGTTATTCGGGACACCCTTTGGCAGAGCTCACAACAGGCACAGCTTCATTGCGCGCTGCCTAGCCACGCCCATCACTTTTATTTTTAAATCAGATTAATATCGTTAATACTAGTTTATGACCACAATGATTTCTGTGCTTTTACACTATGTACACAGGACTGCGAGCCTATACAATTGTTTTAACATTTCCATTCAGAATTTAGAGGCTGACTGTATACCTCGCCTAAGTTTATACCAGGTCGCTATTTTCTACCAATAGAATAGGTGCTGCAAAGGTTTTCTCATACGCACAAGTGTTTACACTTTTTGTTTTAGCTCTCCCAGGTCATTTGTACTTGGGTTTGCAGGCCGAGTGGGAGCTGGAAGGACATATATATGTTCTGGGGTCCCCTTTTCCCGGTTTGCCTCCTAGACCACCTGTTTTTTCTCCAGCATGAGAATTTTCTGCTGGTGGAAAACAGATGAATGCCTATGGAATCAAACCTGCTTTTAGAACCTGCTGGGAGCGCGCGTCTCCCGCAGCAGTCCTTTGTGTGTGCTGTCTGCTTGCGTGGATAGTAAGCGACTTATGCACTTTGAAAAGAACAGGGCAGGAGGCAAGGCGAAGACTGCATGGCGGGGACGCAAAAGCTCTAATCTCCTTCATGTAATTTTCTGATAAAATGACCAACTACTTGATACAGGGATTAGTAGCATACGGTCTGGTACTACACATCTAGTACTTTGCCCTTCTTGGCACACCTTGGCCTTAAATTCTCTATACTATCCTCACTTGATCTATATGCTCTACTACACAATACCGCCAGCATATAATGGATGCTACAACTAGTTTTCTAAGGTGTATCTCCTACCTGCACAAGAGCCAAATTGACTTTCTTTCCTCATTATCTGCTAATTCACATCTATATTGAACCCCACGGTATTTCATACCCAATGCATAGTCTAGAGAGACTTATAGCATTGTACTGAAGTTAGGAATGTCCCTTCTTACTCCCCCTCTCCCCACTCACCTCATGTTTCCCCGATACATACATCTTTACACCTCTAATCCTGGGAGCAGACAATTCTGTCAGCTGACTTGGCAAATCCAATTCTCTTCCCTGATACAGGGTAGTTTGATTACAAACTGTCCTTCTGAAAGGGTCTCTTCACTCACCCTTCATTTCCCTCTTCAAACATGGCCACCTTCATTTTCCTTCTACCCTCACTGCATTGTACCCTTACTGCATTCATCCCCCGTCTCTTCATTTCCCCTCTATTCCATGCACATCCACACCTTTATTCCTGTGACTTTACTGGTGCCACATTCCTATTAGCTACGTCCGTTGTCCTCTTTGGGTGGCTATGTAGGCTGGCAGGGTGCCATTGTGCATTAGCACATCGGCAGCAGATGATAGTTAGGCCAGCATCATAGGTCATCTGCACGCTGAGGGTGTGCGCATCGTGTGATTCCTGTAGACCTGCTCCTGTGCCTGGGGTGGCCCCAGTTAGAGCTGTCTACAGTTATTGTGAATGAAATGAGGAAGTTGAGCAATGTTCTATAAGCATCCTTTTATGGCATCAATGGCTTCTGTGGTGGTGGGAAGGGCACGTCAACAGAGGGCGGGTAATACCTGGCTAATGGCTGTGATATGCTATTCTGCATGCTCAGAGAGTGCTGGAATATGCCAGTGGCAAGGAAATGTACAACTAAAACCAACCTCCATAGATACTCTATGGCTGCACCTATGCCACTTTGACTTTAACAGTCCCCTGAATGAGCAGTACTTTGAAGATGGTGTTCTTATTCAGCTGATAGAATTTCAATATTTATCTGTAGAATGTCAGTATTTGGCTGTCTGCAAGTCTGCAAGTGAGGATATTACTCTGTGGATGTGTGTGTGGCTGCCTCTTTCTCCGACTTCCCATAATGCCCTTTGTTGCTATATGACATATCTTCTTGCATCAAAAACTATATAGAAGTTTCAAATGTGAACTTATGGGGCTCCATCTTGCAGCATGGTGGTGTTCGTTTGCTGCGACGATTGGGTGGAGCTTTTTAAAGCTTTGGGGGCTGATTTGAGGAACCAGTGTGCTTTTTGTTTGCACCTGCCAATCATTACTGTCTTATAAAACTTTGGTCCCATTTTTGGTGGTATCTGGGCTCCGAAATATGCAATATTTTCCAGATGCATTAATTCTGGTTGTTCACATCCGGGATTTATCAGATGCAGTATCTGGCAATTACTGCATGTGTTAAATATTGCATATCCATATTCGGTATTTTCTTGTGCGGACATCACCTCTAAATTATGCAGAGCGGAAAAACATGCGCTATTTGAACATACTGCATGTTTTACTGTTATCGCCAAACTCTAAACATAGTATCAAAATGTAATTTCTCTCAAATATTTAGCATTTCAGAGCTATGTTTAACTCATCCACTGTGTACGTTCTGTACTAATGAATGAAAGGTGCCATTGAAATATGTTGTTTTTGTTATGTAGTTGCCACAGGGGACGGATGATAATTGGCTTCAAAAGCTCTACAATAACTACATTGAAAAGAACCCGCTTTTCGAGAAACCAAGAATGTCGAACCGAGCTTTCATCATCCAGCACTTTGCTGATAAGGTACTATGCAGCTCAGCCCCAGTTTCAAATGCGTTCTGAGATGTGTAAGAACAAGTGGAGGAGAACTGGCGCACAATTGATGTTGTCCTGGAAACATTAGATACATATCATGTTTCCAGGACAACAATTGTCTGCAACCAGCTTCATCATATGTCTCTGCATACTGTATGTGCAGATTTTTTTGGCTATCTAAATTCTAATATTAATACATTGATTCGTATACAAAAAAGAAAATTACATGAAAACAATTATTCTTTGGTAAAGTAAGTCTTCATGCATTAGCTTTATGAAAGCAGATATTTTAATTGAAAAGTGAAAACAAAAATGTACAGCTATAGTTAAAATAAGACTATGATTGACCTGATACACTTCCACAACAATAACCAGCCTAAGTAAAAGAACCCCTGCAGCCAGCACTCATCGGCCCTGGAAACAAAAGGCAAGTAAGTAGGCCAATAATGGCCCAGATTGTTTTGTGTGAAACAGGAAAAATGACACATAATTTTTTAATCAATCAAATGGTGCACAAAACACCAGCAATTAAAACAAATATTCATGAAACTATTTGGTGCCTTAAAGTGCCTTGCTGCTTTAATTCCTATTTCCTACTCCTCTATCAGGCAAAGACCAAGCCACTTAGCAATGTTATTTCTTTCCTGCAATTTGTAACTTGCTATAAATTCACAGGACTCTGTCATGTCAAACTATTGAATTGATATTAATCTGATAGACCCAGTCTCCTACAGTGAAGGATATTTCTTTTTAAAGAGTACCCTCGGCCAAGGTTATGGAGACGTATTCTCCTTGAGTAATTATAAATAAAATCCACTTGTGATCTGGCGTGAATGGCAGCTTTGGTGTTTTGAGCCTAGCTGAGTCCTTATACTGCTGACAAAAAATAGAAATTTGAAAACCTGGCTGTCTTGGCTTGGTTCTGCGTATTATGGCTATCATTGTGGCAGTTTTCCTGCATCTCATCAGCTGTTAATACTCACTCTGGAGTTTATTCCACAAATGGAAAAGCTATTTCTCTGCTTAAATTACTCTGCATCCATCTTCCTCCTCACAGTGCTTACTCTGTGATTCCAAGACTGTGATGAGGAAGACCAGGACTCAGTATAATGAAGATTACCGGTCAGTAATCAGGACACTAACCTTTAGGTAAGCTTCCCAAGTGATTTATAACAAGTGGGTAATTGGTTGTTTGCTGGCTCCTTATGGGGAAGTAAATTACCCCATTCTCTACCCAGACTATTTAATTGGCGCATTTTGAGGATACATATCAAAGGCGTGCTGGTGTATGTGTGTATGTGTGTTCAAAATGCAAACTTTGTTTTTTTTAATAAACTACAGTTGTCACACCCCAGTGACCAGGTAAGGATAACAGACAGGGAGCGGCATCTAACAAGACCAACGTCTGCCATCATTCTGTGGAGGTTTTTGTTGCGTACTTTGGCATCCCCTGCCGGTTCTGCTCCAGCTAACAGAAAACCTCTGCCTGATCTGCTGTAGAATGGAAGTCTGATTAGAAAAGAAAACTCTTGCAATAGAACCCGGGGAAAGGCAGGAGGCTGCAACTATGTGCTGTGGCGAGGGTGTCTTTGCTGACATTCCACCACCTGCCGAGAGCCAGGCCCATCTGGACAAAGCCAGAGTCCTTAGTTCCCTGATATACAGGCACTGCAACAGAGTAGAATGGGACTTGGACATTCAAATCCTTTTATTCTGCAACAAGCTAAACAGAGCACAACACAAACAAACATCAGTGCTCACCCGGCTCTCTTTATGTGACCAGATCTCACCATGGTCAGAGGGAACAAGAATGCAACCTCAATGGCCATATGTTTGTCTCTCTCCTATTATATTTGTTTGTATGTAGTGCAGATTATGCAAAAGCGGAATCCGTGTGCTGTACAAGTACTGTTGCATGTGTACAGAAATCTTTGTAGGAATGGAGAGTATACATAATCCTAAAGGGAGGAAATGAGAATACGAAATAACATTAATTACATCCATTTAGCATTATTGGCCTATTCACTAAGCCAACCATTATGACAGGAGAAGCGTTTAGGAAATCATTTAAAAATGGTTGGTAGACAGAAGCAACCACGGTCAGGTCATGCGTGCCCACCTTGAATCTACATAAGCTCAGCTGCAAATTGTATTCTTCCTGATGAATGCAGCCTGCCAGGGATACAATCTTATGTCCACACAGACAAAGCAGTTGAATACTGGGCATGATGTCCTTCAGAAACCCAGGCAATTGAACGCACCAGTTGCTGTATGACTAGTCGAGTCATACAGCATTCAACTGCCTAATGTACCAATGCACCAAATGTGACAATAGGTGGGACCACGAGACCAGGGGAAAAGGATGTAGAACATGTCAGTGTTTGGGGTTACTAGAACACTGGAGGAGTCCAGTATTAAAACCCCTGCCCTCCAGAGGCCAGATGCCGGCAATGCATTGATTCTCAATGGAAATTGGGATGTATGTTTTAATCTTTTTGTGCCTCAATGCCAATAGTAAATCCATGTATTAGTATGGCAGCAAACAATAGTGTGGAAATAATGATGGTGGAGCTGCATTCTCCTTGGCAGCAGCATGATTAATGATGCAAGTCATTTCTTTGCACAGGTGGAATATAGGTGTGATGGGTTTCTGGAGAAGAACAGAGACATGCTTTATGAAGTGCTGATTGACATTCTTAAAAACAGTAAGGTTTGTACATTTATATTTACTGATTATCAATCTTAAAGTTTTATTTATAAAATACACGTGTTAGATTGTTCATGAAGGGTACAATACATTAATTAAGTGCACATGTTTACAGTTGTGCCTTTTCAGTTAATCACAAACATTATGGCAAGCCCCAGTACATTTAGGTTGTGGTGCAAAACTACAAACAACACTAAGTGCTCCAGTAAAGGCAAGCTATCCTTTGAACCCCTCCAGCCCGTTTGCTGCTCATGACCCCCATTATCCAATTTAAATCTCAAGTTTTAAGTTTATTATGCAAACACTTTTGGATTTTTAAACTTGATCAAATTCTCCCAGTTTAAGTCTTGATTTTTACGGGGTCCACCTAACAAAAGATTGACCTCTGAAGTTCTTTTGGGAAAAAGGATGTCTTGATGTGTTATTTCTAGTGCAAAGGTCGACTGTGCACTAAAAATAACATGAACATCCTTTGAATTAATGTCACTTTAAGAACAGTTTAAGAATACATGTTTTAAGCACAAGCGTTTAGCTTTTTGCAGTACCCAGAATAAGTGCAGATGTTTCTTTCAAAGAAGAAAATAGGGTAGAAGGAAAAAAAGGAAGGAGACAAAATAATTTAGAATGCATTCTAGGAACTCCTCTCCACCTAATTACCATAGAGTAATATTTCGTAAAAATCAATGTATAAAACAAAGAGTGAGGATAATAACATAGGATCATCTAGCAGTAATAACGGCTGTTACCACCTATATTTTCTTTATTTTTTTTTATTTTTGTAAAGTTCAACATGTGACCCTTTCAAAAGAAAAGAACAATCAATAACAACCTGTAAAAATCACACATTTTTAAAATCACAAATATCTTAAAAAGCTCTATATAAGTTAGCTTACATAAATACTAACTCTAACAATAATGAAGAAAAATAAGTTATTAGAAAAAGAGAGAAAAGAAAGAGAAGAGATCACAAACTTAGATCAAGAGAGGTAAGAACAGTTAAAGTTAGGACCCCCAACATATTTTGAGCATCTTTTTTAATAAGAATATATCTATTTTGGCGCATCCAATTTTTGTATTGTAGTTTGAGACCTTTACGCACCAGCAAGTTATGGGGTTACTCACCGGTATTCATTTACGTAGTTTAGAGTGTAGTTCTCTTTTTTGAACTTTAATTATTGGATCAAAACAAGGTCTCCTTTTAATGTACTGTTTAGTAGGGTTAGGTATTTTATCACAAAACTTCTCATCTTCTATTTGGAAGGCTGGGTTCCAAGGTAGGAGTCAATGGCCCTCATCATGAGGTTGCCGGTAGGCCTCCGGTGCGAACGACAGCCTACCAGCAACCTCGGTTTACCGTTTCTGCCACCCAATATCGCAGTATTATGCGCAGTGGAGGATCAGTAAGTTCCCATTCCCTTGGAGTCCAATAGGACTCCAAGGGAATGGGAACACTGAAGCACCGGCGCCGTTAGTAACAGTGTTGGTGCTTCAGTGAAAAATCTGCCGGCAGGGGCTTGAGCTACCGGCAGGTCAGGCCTGCCGGTAGTTCACTGCCCCTATCGACACACTTGTAGTTTGCTGGTCCGGAAAAGGTGTCAGTAACATTGTTACCGGCACCTTATTTCCGGACGAGCAAACCTATAATGAGGGGCAATATCTATTTTGATAAGCATATACTCCATTTCCGTTTTAAATGAGTTGCCAGTAAACCTTTTCCAAGAGAGTCTATTTCCACCGTTGTTTATAAGCAAATCTGGCCATACCAAAATACCTGCTCTTGATCTAAAGATAGATCCCAGGTTATTGTCAAGGGTAAGTGGTGTAATAAGGAATATCTGGCCCTCACACTTACAAAATATTTGGCAACAACAATGTCAGTAATTGAACTTCTAATAGATTCACAGTCTCTCTTAGTATCCTGGGTGAGATCCCCTTCCCCAGGTTTAAAGTTAGTTAATTCCATTGATCAACAACAAAAAGATACAATGAAATCCGTGTTAACATAAAGTTTCAGTTCAGTTCCTGGCTCCATCACAGTGTCAAAAGAAAACTCAGTAAACCAATGTTTCTCCAATAGAAATGTTTCTCCTCTTCCTTGCACAATGATTTTTCCACTTCGGTAAGGATGTTCCAGGTCAAGATGCTTTACCACAATTTATAAATGTCAAAGAAGAACTACAGTTCCTTGTCAGAGTAATAAAACACAATGTGCCTTATTATGATCCTGGCGGTGACGGTATGAACGGTGCCGGTAAAACACCGGCACCGTTCATACCGTCCCACTGCATTACAAGTTCTGCTTGCGGGTTCCTGACAGCCTGCCAGGTCTTACCTGGCAGGCTGTGTGGCACCCGCAAGCATAACTCGTAATTGCGCTGGCACTGTTGTCAACGAATGGGCAATTACCGGGCCATTCATCTCGTAATGGGTAGTTATTGCCCAATCGCGGGAGGCGGTGCCAGTAGCGAGCATGGCGGTAGCCGTGCCTGCCATACAGGCACGGTTACCGCCATGCACGTAATGAGGCCCAATGTCTGGTAAGGTTAAATAATCACAGCTTTTGGCAATACTTCTTAAGCTTCTTTATAATTATATAAGTCACAGTTTATATCTTCGTCAGGATGACTTCACAACACTTCTGCTTAAAATTCACCATGTGAGTATACTCGCCTGCCCCATAGTGTTCCACATTCAACTGTGCTCCTGAAGCGTTAAATCTACTGACAACACAATGTATTTCCACAACTTTAGCAATGTGTATCTTTGTGTTTTTTAACAACTTCTCAGCAAAGACAAGATTCACTATAGTGCACTTCAACACCTTCAATTAAGCAAGGCACTCTACTTCTGACCATTCGCTTTCAGAAGGGCATCCTCGTTGCCACTCTTGTCTTTCTGCAACAACAACAACCAACATGCCTTTAAGGATATCATTCTACCTTTCCTCTTCTTGGCTTTGGTATTGTGAGTTCTAACAACTTTCATAGAATAGTCCCAATCAACAAGCTTCCCTTTTCGCAACTTTGCATTGGTCATTTTGCTTCATGCCAACCAGATTAGTTTAACCATAAACCTAGTTATCAGTTTCTTTTGGCTTTAGGCAATGCTTGTACACCTTTGGTTTAGGGTCATGTGTATATCCTTTTTGGTTTAGGACAATACTTGCATTACTCTTTGACTTGGCAAAGGTTTGATTCACTCTTGGCTTGGCCAACACTTGTTTTACTCGGCTTGGGTAGTGCTTGCTCTCCATAACTCAGGAAAGTTAATGTTCAGTCACTTAACTTCAATGTAACTTTGTGCTTCAACTGCTTTTTAGTTGATTCTTAGGTTCACTTTCACCCTATAATCACGTATAGGCACACAAGACCCTTCTTTCATCTGTTTTTAAAGGTGCAAGTGTTTAATTAACATGTTTCAAGACTTTTTACTCTTAAGCAAGTTAAGGGAATAAAGTCCACTCATACGCGAGTGCTGCTTTTCATTGTTCCCATTGTCCAGCAATCAACGGTTGCGTTAATATAGCTTTCACTCCTATGCAAGTGATTCTACTGGATACTGGCTACAGTTGCCTGCTGTCAAGGCAGGCTTGCTGGAATCCGTAGGAGCCGATGCTGATCCCACAGACCCTCACTAGAAGTTCCCTATATTTACAGCTGAGTTCAGAACCCCAAGGAATGGAAAGGGTTAGTGGATAACCCAACACACGAGATGCAGCAGACTCCCAATCTTCTGGCCTGTCTCTGGTATCTGTTGCAGAACAAATACACCAGGTTACATAAGTTCAATGTAGAACAAGTGTACTTAGCATAATATCTGTAGCTAAGAAATGTATTACCTGTTCTGCCTCTGCTGCTAGCTTAGAGGCGTAGTATAGATTACGGAATACTTTCTAAAATGACTGACCTTGATGTACTCAGTTAAGAATAGTTGAGGTAAACAAGAGTTCTTTTACTAGACTCTTCCAGGATCTATACTGAGTAATTACTTTCTGCATAAACAGTTGAACTGTGGAGTTTATGTCTTCATATGAAATACAATTGTAGACTGAAAACCAAGTCTTTTCCATGAACTTGCAATTGTAGGCTGAAAACAAGGTCTTTCCCATGAACGTGTGCTATTGTAGCAGAAAACAATGCCAGTCATTACAAGTTCGGTGGTAGCCTTGCCGGTAAAACCGGCAGGCTGCCGCCAAACTTGCATTTTATTCTGACCTCTGGCAATGGGGACATTCAGGGCCATTACAACCTTGGCGGGCCCTGTTTGTCCTCATTGCCAGGGGCTGGAATCCATTACTCCCCATTCCCATTCAGCCCGTAGGGCTGAATGGGAATGGGGAGGTCGGATTCACCGGCACCATTCAAAATGGTGCTGGTACATCCGACATGCTGTGCTCGCAGGTGGTGCTCTGCCCGCCAGGTCTGACCTGGCAGGCAGAAAGGCACCCGGGAGCACACAACTCATAGTTTGCCGGTCCGGGAACAACAGTACCGGAAAGCTTACTGTTAAACTTGGAATGAGGACCAATGAACTTACAACAATTAATTAGTAATTTATTTTACTTTAAAGTGTCTTTGCGTTTCCATTGAACACTGCAGTGCTGCGAGCATAAAGGAAGTCTCTTAATTGAAACTTCCCCTATGAGGTGCGTAGTCCTCTTTTTATTTCCTTGAATTCCTCTAACTAGAATTTGACACGCGAGCGTTGGAGTTAAGCGAACTCGCCGAAATGTTGCTGCTTAATGTTTACAAGCCGATGTCACGTCTATTCCGGTACCGCCGCACACTTTGATGTTACACCGCGCCTTATACATGTACAATCGGAAGATTGAGGGGAATAATTTAACAACCTCGATATTTGTCACCCTTAAACAACTAGCGAGAGCTACTTAACTTAGGAACCTTGTTGCCTTTATGCTGAACCTTAAGGACGGGACGACACACACCATTGGGTTCAAATACCCACAACCTTTTGGAAATAGCACTTGACTACTAGGACCATTTTCTTGTACAATACAAAAATTATTTTATTAAGACAATGTATTTTTTAAAAAATATATTAAATCATCCTCAATAAAAAAAAAACTATTTGCAGACTACAAGCTGCCTACAATTCATATTACAATTTAATAAAACACGTAAAGTACAAAAAGTGCTTTCTTACAAACCGTACACCATTCATTCACTTACTGACTCATACATAATTCACCAACCATTGAGATCCATACACTCGTCAAATACAACACTACACAAAGCTCTCAAAATTCTGAGTTGCTCTCTTCCAACCCTTAATGTCCTGATTAGGCAAATCCTTGCTACTCGAGGTTCTGATTAACTTAATAACCTATTCATCAATGTTGCCTTATTATGTGACAACAACCTTGCCCAACATGTTTCGTTCTACAACATTAATTTAGACAAATATTAGAACTTATTCAGGGGAGAAAAAAAATTCAACCTGCAGGTTTTCTTTGTCTTTCACTCGTTGTGGTAATAATGTTCATCCGTGACCCTATAAGGAACAGCATAAAAAACAGCCATAAATCTTGCTGTTGCTAATTTACACAACTAACCAACAAGAGAGCAACGAGTCTCTTGTGGTAGGCTTACCGTGGTAGCTTTAATAAATAATGCTGTCCATGGCGTAGTAGGCGCGTCTTCCAAGTAAGACAGCCCTCTGCGGTAGCAAACGCCACATGCAGTCGGTGGCCACTCGGTCACAACTCTGCAAAAGCGAATAGATTTACATAGGTAAAACACCTAAATGGAGTTTCACTCATCTAGTGCATACCAAATACCAACATATTACTTCTTGCTTGACTCATGGTCAGACTTTACAACCAGCCGGAGTGTAATATTTCGCCAAGACACAGCAACATTGCCCATCTTCACTTTGTCATAACGTGGCACCCAGGTGAATAATAACTTACTCGAGATATGTGCAAAAACCACACCTTCAAGACTGTGTGACCACCTAGTTCACCTAGTACGGTGCCCGTAACCACAGCATCAACACTTTATTAACGTGATTACTCACTCATGGGATCTGTAATATCAGCTCCCGAAGGATTTGCTAGAATGCGTGCCTTCGTTGGAGTTGCGCTGCCCTTCAGGTCCTCGACGCCAGTACTCAGTACTCCATCATACCATTTGTCATCCTGGATTGCTGCCTTTGAATTACTGGGGAAAACAATGGAACTCCATTTAGAGACCCAGTCCGGCGTAACTTGACAACCAACCACCTTTCTCCGAGTACCTAACGCCCTCCGTGCTTGAAACAAAACGTTCTCGTAGTTCCCCGTCCCTGCATAGCCTCAAACGGAAAACAGCGCACTGCCTCTCAAGACTGTTAACCCCCTGGCGCACTTACTTCAAAAAGGTACCGTATCAGGCTTCTCTGCTGCCGACGTCCTGTATGTCACACGTCGGTTACCTGATTTGAAAACCTCCGCCTCCATACTAACCTTAAATAGGTTGGCAGAGTGACGCGGCTACCATAACTCACTCTAATTGGGTGACTGTAAGTTTCTTATCAGATGGAAAACACCCGTAATACTTAAGGTAAGCGACAACACGCATCGGTGCACTCGCGGACTCAGATGTCAATTCATAACGCATCTCAACCCAACTGGTAATTCTCATGGTATCCACCGCGGAAAACGCGGGAAGACACTGCATTATGTTTACTGCTACCGCTGGTCATGCCATATGCATTTAAAACCTGGTGAACACCACCAGTAAAGTAGTGGGGGAGGGACGTGATATTGTTCTTTGTTTGCTTGTCACCCTGGCCACGCGGTATCCTTCTGCATTAGAGGATTACGAAAGAGGGAGCAGAGGGGGGGGGGGAGAAAGAAAGATGAACAGGGAAGGCCAAGGAAGGAAGTGTACTAGAACACGTTACACCGAACGTTGTTCCTAATGACCCCCATGGTCTTAGAATTCCTTTCAACTGGCACTATTCCAGTCGACAGCTTCATTCAGGTTGGTTACAGCTGTTTGGCATAAAAAGGTAAGCCATTGCTCTTTCGCTTGTAACCTCTTAGTTGTTTCTATACCATTATGGCTTTGAATATGGAGTAGTACTGACCATTTTAGATCATTACCCCTGCGGTCCATCATCATGAAGTGGTTGATCATCGGGGCCGTAGTGACCTTGTTCTTGATACAGCTCCTATGCTCTGAAATACGGACTTTAATCTGACGTGTGGTCATCCCTATATAGAGTTTCCCACACGGACACCAAATAGCATAGATCACATTTCTGGTATTACAATTGGTGAAGGTTGTTTGAGACCAAGGTTTGGCCAGACCTAAATCTACTTGTGTAGTACGACTTGTCAAAGGACAGTTGACACACTGGCCACAAGGGGCATGTCCTACAGTTTTTGATAACCCCCATAATTCTGTAACACTTTTTTGTTTGGCAGTTCCTCTCATGATGTCATTCTTAGTAAGTAGATCTTTAAGGTTGGGACCTCTTTTAAAAGCACAAAGCGGTACGTCTAGGAGACAATCGCCCCCCTCCAGAACGTGCCAATTTTTCTTAATGATCTTAATGATTTGATTCGTTTGTGGGGTGAAAGTACTAAAGAATACTATGCCTTCCTTGTCTTTAATTCTGTCGTTATATTCTAGCAACCCTTCCCGGTTATTATTTTTGGATCTTTTAAGTGCCCGACGCACTATCTTAGTAGGGTATTTTCTTGCGACTAGTTTTGAACTCAGGGTATCTGCTTGTAACAGAAAAATGTCCTTTGTTGAGCTATTAAGTTTTAGATGCAGGAACTGGCCAAACGGGAGATTCTCCCTTGTATGGTGTGGGTGAAAACTGTCAAACTCTAAAAGAGAGTTGCGATCGGTTGGTTTATGGTATGGTCTGACCTGGAGAATGTTTAGACTGACGTCTACCCAAATAGTAATGTCCAGATAGGTGATCTCTAAATTGCTATAAGTAGAAGTGAATTTAAGATAAGGATTTTGACAATTAATCCATAACATAAATTCATTGAACTGTCCAGTGGAGCCATCCCACACAATCAGAATGTCATCTATATAACGGCGCCACAATCCCAACTTAGACAAGTAAGGGTTAGTGGAGCTATAGATGACCTGACGTTCAAAACTCTCGACAAACAAATTGGCTGCCGAAGGGGCCACTCAAGAGGCCATTACTGTACCGTGGCACTGGTGATAGAGTTTTCCATTAAAACTAAAGTAGTTCTCGTGAGGGCCATTTTGGCACACCAAAGGATGAAACTATTTGGTGTGCTCCCCTCTGTTCTTTTAGTAAGGAGTATCTCCTCTAGCACCTGTAGAGTTTCTTGTTGCGGAATACAGGTATACAAAGACACAATATCCAAACTAACAAGTAGTTGTGTAGTTGGATCGAATTGCATCTCTTCCACAATGTTGATAATTTCTGTGGTGTCCTGTACAAATGAATACATAGTGTGCACGAAGGGTTTAAGATACTTATCAGCAAATTTTGACAATGGTTCCAATAAGTCACCAGTACCCAAAACTATGGGGCGACCAGGAGGGTTTACCAGTGTCTTATGAATTTTGGGAATGATGTAGAATTTTGATATTGTGGGATTCTTCACCCTAAGAAATTCACTCTCCTGCTGGCAGATCCAACCTCTAGTACAAGCTTTTTCAACTTTGTGATTAATCAGCAATTCAAGTCTGTTGGTGGGGTCTTCCTTAATGGGTTGGTAAAACTGTCTGTCTTCCAGTTGGTGATGGCACTGTGTTATATAAGCCTCACGGTTAAGCATGACGCTAGCTCCACCCTTGTCTGCTTTTCTCAAGATGATATCCGGGTTAGTGGCCAAACTTTTCAGGGCTGCTTTCTCAGATTGAGAAATATTTTGAAACAGCCTTTTCATTCGCTGAGTTTCCAATTGTTGTATTTCCTTCCAGACTCTCTTGGTAAAAACCACTGCCTCTGGCGTATAGCTACCAACAGGCGGATTGAAGGAAGATTTATTTCTAAAACCACTTTCATTTTTCTCAACATCAAAAGCCTGGTAGAAGAAAAATTGTCGTAGATTGTTTTTTACGCAATAACTGTTCAATTTCTACACGAGTGCGGAATTTGTCGTAACTGACAGTGGGTACAAAACCGAACCTTATATTAATCAAAGCCTCTTCTTCTATACTAGGTAGGTAAGATGAGAGGTTCACTAATAGGGTCTGCTGCTGCGTAAATGTCGCGGTTCGTCCCAATTGTCGGGAAACTGGCGTGGATCTAAAAAAGATTGTGGTTGCTGCTGTTGTTGCGGACCACCACCCGTATTGCCCTGATTCCCAGTATGGAAATTCCTTTTGTTACGTGTAGGTCTCCCCTGACGGCTTTGATTTCTACTGCGTTGTCGAGAACCTCTATAACCTCTTTGGTTGGAGGAAGAACCGCTGTTAGAACTACCGGAGCTAAATGAAGTGTTCCCGAAATTCACTTGTTTGGTCTGATTTTGGCCACCTTGTTGTTGGCGATTTGCTAACGGGTCGTACCCTTCTTTTGTATAAGGGAAAGCATTTCCATGTGAGAACTGAAGTAAACCTTTCTTCATTCTGCCTATCCGGTCTTGGGTGCAGAAACTCTTAAACTCTGTGATTTCTTTAGTGATCGCCTCCAAACGTTTCTTATAGGTTTCGAGTGGAACCAATATTTTAATCTCTTCCTCCATCTTATCTAGATCCCCCGAGATCTTAATTGTCATTTTGCGAGCTGTATCTATGATAAGGATCGTCCAATCACGGCCGCACTTATTTGCAATGTAACTCCATTGGATGATGAATTCTTTATTATCCAAGAACAAGCGCGGCTCGTTACTAAACCCTGTGGTAGAGTCCCTGATCGCAAATACTCGATCATTATCGAGCCATGCAATTCGGTGCGTATCAACCTTTTCTTGAGTTGCAGAAACTCATCCCAATTACTCAGGTTGGTCATCGACAACCCTTCACCCTTGTCTGAAAAGAGGGTAGTCTGTGCTAACAGTTCAAGGACATATTTATCATCATAACTCTTTGTGCATTCAGCTGCCATGATTGTACTTAAATTCCCAAGTTAATAAAATGACTGCCTGCACTAGTTATGGACTTAGAGTCCCTTGATTCTCAGTTATTACTTAAATTATAAATCTACGCTATTGCTCGAGTTGTGAACAGTGTGGCAAAACTGCAGGGTGAAACCACAACAGAATATAACCTACTTATTGAACCTTACGGGGGTAACCCGCTCTACACACACATGTACAATCGGAAGATTGAGGGGAATAATTTAACGGCCTCGAGATTCATCCCCCTTAAACAACTGGCGAGAGCTACTTAACTTAGGAACCTCGTTGCCTTTATGCTGAACCTTAAGGACGGGACGACACACACCATTGGGTTCAAATACCCACAAACATTTGGAAATAGCACTTGACTACTAGGACCATTTTCTTGTACAATACAAAAAATATTTTATTAAGACAATGTATTTTTGTTTTAAATATATTAAATCATCCTCAATAAAAAGAAATATTTCCAGACTACAAACTCCCTACAGTTCATATTACAATTTAATAAAACACGCAAAGTGCAAAAAGTGCCTTCTTACAAACCGCACACCATTCATTCACTTACTGACTCATACATAATTCACCAACCATTGAGATCCATACACCCGTTGAATACAACACTACACAAAGCTCTCAAAATTCCGAGTTGCTCTCTCCCGACCCTTAATGTCCTCATTAGGTGAATCCTTGCTACTCAAGGTTCTGATTAACTTAATAACCTATTCATCAATGTTGCCTTATTATGTGACAACAACCTTGCCCAACATGTTTCGTTCTACAACATTAATTTACTCAAATATTAGAACTTCTTCAGGGGAGAAAAATAAATTCGGCATGCAGGTTTTCTTTGTCTTTCACTCGTCGTGGTAATAATGTTCATCCGTGACCCTATAAGGAACACCATAAAAAAACAGCCATAAATCTTGCTGTTGCTAATTTACACAACTAACCAACAATAGAGCAACGAGTCTCTTGTGGTAGGCTTACCGTGGTAGCTTTAATAAATAATGCTGTCCACGGCGTAGTAGGCGCGTCTTCCAAGTAAGACAGACCTCTGCGGTAGTAAACGCCACACGCAGTCGGTGGCCACTCGGTCACAACTCTGCAAAAGCGGATAGATTTACATAGACAAAACACCTAAATGGAGTTTCACTCATCTAGTCCATACCAAATACCAACATATTACTTCTTGCTTGACCCATGGTCAGACTTTACAACCAGCCAGAGTGTAATATTTCGCCAAGATACCATATGGAGAAATGGAACTATTCCTTGTGCCCCAACTTTTAGGGGACAAAACATGCAGTCTCCGAGGGGACGCACGCGCGTTGCTGTACTCACACTGCGCGAAGCCATACCATGCTTCTGAAATAAACCCAAGGACACGCTCCTGGAATTCAGTGAAAATGACTTCACTCGCGTGCATGGACATGCGCCTGGTATTACAGTGCAATTGACTTCACTCGCCCGAATGGTCGCGCGATGCTGGCTTTCCTTTTAAATTTCAACCTCCCGTGCCTCAGATAAATGTAAGACCCACGCCTGTGAATACGCCGTTAACTTCCTTCAATTACATACGCTGCCGCGCCACTTATTATATTTCTTCACTCGCGCCGTGCGTTTTAACTATTTAATGTTGGCATCTTCCTTTAGGATACTTGCCGTGACTGTAAACAGCTTGATTACAAGCGCAGCATACACTTGCGGAGTCAGCACAGAATATCTTTCATACAATGTTCTTATTCAAACATTTCACTTTAACCTTTTAAATGAAACTAGAGGAATTACAGTTCTACAATGATTCTATGACAATCTCAGCTCGCTCTCCTTAACTGTAGAAACTATTCTTTTCTTCTGAGCTTTTCTGAATGAACTGTTAACTTTAGTTTTAATGTTTTCTAAGCATTTTATCTCAAATTGAAATGCTCCCACCTGTGGTCTCCTAGAATAATGAATCGCACGGCTGCAGATGTCTTCTTACTTCTTTTGAGAGGTTTCAGGACTTTGTATTGGGCCTAAATTAAGGAACTATAAATTACACAACCTGACACTAAGTTTCTCTGGATGAAAGGCAGTTATAGAACCCTGTGCCCCTCCCAAGTACTCAGGCCATTGTTCTCCCAACCAATCAGATACTCCCTACACGCCACCATTTTAGCTTGAGAAGCCTGTGATGTTTAGCCTTATGAAAACACCCTCCTATTCCATAACTCACCAGAGGCCATCTCTGCCTACCAGACCACCTACCTCAGCCAGTCCTGACATCTGCCTTTGTTCGGGCAAGGGATCAGAAAGCTCAGTAGCACTCACCGGCTTCTGTCTTGCTCCCTTCGCGTGCTGCAGACCATGGACTGCTTCTGGCTTCTCTTGGACACACACCCTTCTTCGATAACTGTGTGTTCGGTCCTGCCACACCTTGAAGGAGCTCCCCTCGCTCCTGGGACCCCAGGCTGCATAACTCCTTTCAGCCCCGGTCTCAAGCACATTTTCTGCTGTGCAAACTCTGCAATCAGATTCACGTGGGGAAAAGCAATCTCCTTTCACGCCTTCTGCTGCACCACATCTGCACTTCAGGTTTTGGGAGAACAGGACTCTCTCAGAACAGGCAGTTGAAATCTGCTTGGTTAAAGTTCCAGCATCCCTTCTGTTCACCCACTTCTTGGATTGCCAACACTGTGCTCTGCTTCTGCTACTGCTGCTAATACTGCGACCAATGACTTCACGGCTCCATCTCCTTCTACTACCTATGGCTTGCACCTGAGGGGGCCTTTTAAACCTCTCTGCATCCCTCAGGTGCATGGGTCAATAAGCGTAACTGGCTGATCTGTACTGCAACACTGCTCTTCAACCCTCTTCCTCGTCCCAGTACTCTTGGGATTATGGGACTTGCACTCCCAAAATATAAAATTAGGTTTTCTTGTGAACTTCTCATTTTAAATGCATAGTTATTTTCCATAAATGCTTTCAAAGAGGAAAAATTAAAATGTACTTGAAAAGAGGTAGGCAATTTGTTTAAACCAGTATTTATAGGTTCCCTTTCACTATAGCTTTCGGAGTAAGGGGGCTTTTGATCTTGGAAATCTCACACAATCTTTCTTTTCTTGGTCTATGTAAAGATGTTATACCATTTTTACCTACCTCACCATCTTTACTTACCTCCAGAGATTTAATAGATGGATCCAATACATCATAACAACAATAAGTAATTACATACTTTGGCACCTTTAAAAGGTGCTTTCCTTTCAAGGATAAATACTGTATCTCATCCCACTGGATCTCCTCACCTCCCTGGCCCTTGTCTCCTCTCAAGTGATCCTCCTGCAGTATGCCACCCCCCAAGGTCATTATCAGGAAGTGTCTGCCTTTCCCTGGCTTCCTGGGAGGAGACTTTAGGTAGGGTTTAAGTGAGGGATCCGCAGGATTCCTCACAATACTGTGAGGGAGGCATGATATCACAAGTAGGCACTGATACAAGCGCTGCATGTTTCAACACCTTTATTGATGGTTTAAAAGGGGTTAGGTTGGAAAACACCTATTTTGCCCTATAACTAAGATGGGAGCATTCTGGACCATCAAACAAAACGAAAATACAGTCAGTCCTTACTCAAAATAAAATGACCTATACTAATAAACCTCATGCCTGCCCTCTTCCTAATACAATAGATGTGTAAAGGGAATGTGTAATGCAAAAAGGAAAATCAGTGTTTAAAAGAAATTTCAGTATGGCTGAGTAAACCACCTTCCCCATGTTTTGTATCATGGGGTAAGGTGGCACACTTGGACCTTGCAAAACACTCTGGCTTCGGACACAAGGATGCTGTTCGTTTCGTGGGCCAGGCCCCACTTGGCCTTCCACAAAAAGTCACTAGTTTATCCACTAGACCTCTTGGCTTTCTCTCACTCCAGCCCAGGTCACCTTTTAGTGTATCATACAGTTCAACAAAGTTTGTTTCCTTCTGGTTACCGCAATTCAATACAGGGTTCCCTCTGCCGGGCTCAAACCTTTCAATTACAATTGGTGGGGGCTCCCTTCCCCAAGTTTCAACCACACCTTCATAGGCTTCCTCCTTCGGGCTCGAGCCTCCTTTCACTTTCTTTCCGCTGTCAAAGACTTTTGAAATGGCAGGGCTTTTGCTCTTACCTGGTATGACCACTTCGACCTTCTTTCCTCAAATGTTACTTTTTCTCTCCTACACCACGGCCACATGGTAAATGTAGTTTACAGTACAGTACTTATTTTAAAGTTCAAAGATATCTCTCATATCCAGCTTTCCCTCTGCCAGGATCAAACCTAACAGTTCCAAGACCTTTCTCGCATCCACGTTTCCATCTGCTGAGATCAAACCTAACAGTTACAAGACATTTCTCACATCCAGGTTTCCCTCACCTGGGATCAAACCTAACAACAGTTTAAATCTTGCACCTCAGCTTCTTTCTCTTGCCAACGCTTCTGCGGCATCAGACATTTCACAGAGATTTTTGATTGGGCAATCTGCTTTTGCCGGGCCACTCTGTTACTTTGTATCGTTAATTTACAGTTCTTTACAATGCTTTGCTTTCTCTCGAGTCCTATCGGCAAACTCACAACCTTCATTTGTCAGATACTGTTGCCATCAAGTTTCGGTTAACACAGACCGGACTTTCATTGCTTTCATCAACTCACTGGCTGTATTAATTAAATGTTGTCTTTATTGGCTTAGTTCCTGAAGTCAAGGCTGATAGATACTACAACTGCCACTGCACCTCCCCAACTCTGCCATTCACACGCGAAGGTGGTTGGTATCCTTGAAACACAAAAGAGGTTGGTCTCTTCTCCCCAGCTTGGCTTCCTTGAGCAACCTTCAAGGCCCTTCGGAGGTAACAATCTCTTGCCGGGGTGTCCAAGGTTTCTCCATACCTTCGTTCCATCCCTCGACCTTTCGCTATGCCCCGCCTGGTTCATCGCTGCCCTGGAAGAACTGCTCCTTCTCGTGCATCGCCTTGCACAGAGTGTGACTCAGTGTTCCACTTCTTAATCATTTGGGGAGATCTAATAGGTACCGGGTGTTTAGAATTAAGATCAAGTGGTGCCTGACCCTGCTTGATCTTGTTAGTGGGACATGTCCAATGTATTGCATGGGTGGTACTCCTTTCAGCCTCAGATCTCTGCTTCCTCGGGTCAGTGGTTCTGTAGAAAAGGGGGGATCTAGGAAGTTGGAATGTCCTATAAAACAGGACGGGACATGGGTATTTGGCAAGGGGGGATACCATGTCTCGCCATCGGGTGTCCTACCCCTCCACCCCCCACTCCCGAACACCCCTCACCAAGGTGATCCTCCCACACTTGACCACCCCCAGGTCTGGATCCAAAGGCGATGGTCATGCTCTGGCCACCTGAGTAAGGGATCTGGTTTTTCACACTACTCTATAAAATGTGACAGAGGGTAAAGCAAGGGTTTTAAAAAAACAGTAGTTACTTTGTTCGACCATCTTAGTATGAGTTGAAATAAACAACCTTTTACATTCTGGACACTGTGAGTATAGAAAGTCGTTCTTCAACAAGTACCTTTTAAAAAATGAAAAGCAATGATACTCAAAATCGATAGAATTAAATGTTTTTGTCAAGCATGCATTCATTTTGTTGTCTACATTTGTTTTCCTTTTTTGCTTTTTTGTTTATCAGGCCCTTTTACTTTACTAAATGTATATTTATAGTAAAAGAAAAGCACACTTTGTCACTACAAGGTTGGGATTTACAATATGCCTCTCTTACACCATCTTAAAACAATTTAGAGTAATCACACGTTGTAGAGTTTGTGAAGGCATCATGAGTAAGACACAGATGACAGGTTCAAGTTCTTTAAACAAAGTTTAAAAATTGTGAGGACTAAGCGACTCTACAAGTTTGTAAATGTGGACTTTGAAGACTGTTTGCAATTATTGTGGGCACGCATGATGCAGGCCATGCACAAACCTTTGATATATGAATTGGTAAGCTTTTGTAAACACATTGAAAAGGAGTTGTTACAGTTTAAGTAGAAATGACATGTACGCCTCAATAATTTGCAATCTCATGTGTTTAAAATGATATGCCTTTGAGGTTAAAAATAAAAAAAATAAAAATAATTTTTTATTTTTTTTATTTTATGTAGATATTTTAAAGATTGTTGATGTCTCTCTCTTTTTACGATGTTTTGTAAAGGTTCTGCAAAGGTATTTTATTTTTGTAAATGAACCAAATACAAATAAATAAATAAATAAACAAACAAAGTTTTATTAACTCAAAAAGTCATGGTGGAATAATGCCTAACTTGCCCTATGTTAAGGTGGGATTTCCCTACCTAAACAAAACTAAAGATAGTCTGCTTTAGGAAGTCCAAAGTAAAACATCTGTCTTTGTCCAAAACCTATACTTGCCCTCACAGGTAACTGCATACAATGTGTAGGGATGTCAGCATCAACATGAATAGTGTTCAAAATAAAGTTCAGAGCTTCTTCCAGCTCTTTGGATTGCAATCAGATTTCCCTTCACCGAGATCGAAGTACTTCATCAAGCACCTGGGTTCCCTTCCCCAAGAGTTCAAATCTTCCAGCTTTCAAAACAATACTTGACTTCAAAATCACCAAAGGGTCTTTGCACAACACAAGCTTCTTTATAGGCATTTTCAGTCGCTTTTTAATTTACGGTACCCGGTCTAGGCGCAGTTTTCGGACCACACGGAGCACCCATTACAGGTCACACAACCGGTGTCCCTCCTTGACTGCTTTTCCATTACCACCAGTGGTGGCTTGCTTCAGTCACAGGTGTCACACACTCCTGACACTGTATTGTGGCTTGGCTGGCCACCACGTACTTGTTACACGTTCTTATGTTCCTTTGGCTCTTACCAATGCTTGTTTCCTTATAACATACAGTTCTTTGCACTTTCTTGGCTTTGGCCAATGCTGGTTTTCTCATTTCATGCGTACAACTCTTTGTGGTCTCTTGGCTTTGCTAGCACTTGTTTTCAGTTAATACAGTTCATCGTTTCAATACAGTTCAAAAACATCCCTTCTGTAAGATTCACAATCTTACGTTCACTCCTTTCAAAATGCACAAGTGTTCCCAACTTGGTTTCCTTTCTTTCAGTATTCAGAATGCCTTATAAATGATTTAACTTAACATAGCAATGCAGGTTTTCCATTGATATCAATGTCCCTAGCTTTATTTCTATGAGCGCCTGCCAGCTGGTGTTCCCACTTCTGGTTGCACTCACTGGTCAGACCTACAGCTCTGTGGGAGGTCCTCAGCTGGCACAGGCTTCTTTCTCCCTGTAAGGTCCCTTGCATTTTCTCCCAGGGGCCTTCCCTGGCTCGTGCACACCCAGCAGGGCTTTTCCGGGCGACGTGGACTCACACACGCGGGCCTCCTTCTTACGGCTTGCCACTGGCCTCCGGCGTCCTGCACCTTCACTTCCCAGTGCATAGGCTGTGCACTTTTTCACAGGGCTCGAGTTCTTCTCCTTCCACACCGCTACACCAGAGAGGTTTGCATGCACCCAGCAGTTCATGGGCTTTCTCCCACAGCTGACTCCATTTCTTTTGGGGTTTCAGCTTTTAAAGTTCCCGCCTCCATTCTCATTATAAAAAGGACTAAACCGTTCACCATTAAAGCAGTAGTCCTGCTTTGCTCTTGTTGTCCTCCTCCTCGTTCCAGTACTTGGCTGGGATTCATAGGTGTTTGCTTTCACAAAATGAGGATGTGTTGTTCTAGGTGAACCCTTCTTCGTCCCAGTAGCATACTGGTGTAATTTTGGGAATACTTTAGGGGAATCACAGGGAATGGGCTGACAAAAGCCTATAAAGCCTATATTGAGGGGATAGATGGTTTGTTGTGAAAGCGAAATGGGGAGTACCATGTCTCACCTAAGGATGTCCTCTCCCCACTCCCCAAGTCTCCTCCACCCAGGTGATCCTCCCTCACACATCCACCCCCAGAGTCGGGATCCAAAAGCGTTGGCCTTTCCCTGGCCATCCGAGAAGAGGATATTTGGCGGGCGGGAGGGGGTCGGGGGAGAAAGAAATGAGGACGCCCTCAGGTTCCTCACAGGTTTCAATACAGGAAATCATTGTATTCTCAAACAACACTTTTTAACAGAACAGGTATGTTTAGTATTTGTATTTTAATGTGGGATTTGCATAAGACAGAAGAACAAATTACTTTCTTCTTCCATTAATTGTCTTTCTGATGGATACCATGATTGCGCACATATAATCTTTTTTTAGCCCACCACCAGATCGTGCTGCAATGTTCAAAGTTTGCTCCATTATGACTCTTTGGCACTCTTTCTGCACAGGAAGTGATGTTATCTGTATATATACCCATGAGCCACATACACCATTTTCTTCAGTTCAACCCTTGTCCCTGTGGTAAACATGAGGCACAGTAGCAATGCCATGTATCAAAAGGAGGAAATTGGATTGGAAAAGTCCATTTATAGCAATCACGGTGCTCAATTCAGTGGGGTAGGCGGGAGAGGCCATGATGAATCTCCAGGTGGATTCATCACATCCATGACAGTTGTGAAAGGTTTTTCTTTTTGCAGCTTTCCAATCTCTTGCAATGGCAACTCCAGCACATCTGCAGACTGTGTAATCTTAATTGATTGTTAGTGAATGAGATATTTTGAACACAACTCACTTGCTTTGGATGGTACTGGGGAGTCCTTAAGACTACCAGTGCAGGAGGACAGGATGCGCTCATTGGAATCTATTGTGGAGCTCTCCTACCTCTCTTTTGTGCAGTAGTGCAGGGGAACGTTGTCCTCCCTTTCATTTTACTCTATGTGCATTTGGTGGCAGTGGTTCCTTATTGTTACACATTTTGGGTGCACTCCTGTCCACTTTTACTTTGTTTGTAGCACAGTAGCCATTTTACCACTACAGTGGTCAAAATGTCTAACCTCTGTACTTAAACCTTGTTTTTCTGGTTCACTGTCTCTGCTGGCTGATTACCTCTGAGGCAGGGGTAGGGAAGGACAAAATGTGGTAATTCTCTGCAGTGGCTCTGACCAGAGCCTGGCTAGTAGTTTGTGTGTGCCGGGAACTGGTTTGGACTGGGCATGGAGTTCTAGACATACTAATCCACATCCAAGCTAGAGTGAAGCCATGAATTGTGCTTAGGTGGGTATCCATGGTTGGATATCTACTAATTAGTATGTTGCAGGTGACTGGGAACACCCTCAGCCCAGGTTTTTAAATATCAGGAGGGCATCTTGAGCCATCCGCAAGTCAACTAGAACTGAAGATCTGAAGTATGGCAAGGCCATATAGAGACGTCGGAAAGCTATTGCTGTAGCAGGTGCTGGCAAGGCCAATTTGTGGATGGCAAAGCTCTGCTCCCTTCATTCAGGGGAAACCATGAGCAGTATCTCCATCCCTCGAGCAAGTTGGAACAAGTGGTTCATCACTATCCAGCATGGGGAATGCTCTGTGCTGGGATATCTGTGCAGCCTCCAGCTCTATGTAACTTGTTAGTAAACTCTTCGAGGGACACAGACTCCAAAGCACTACTCTTGCTCTCTGCAAAAAAGAGATGCGTTACTGGGTCAATATGACTGCTCCTCACATCTGCTGTTTCTGCGTATAGCTTGTCCCTCTCTCCGAGGGAGGGAAAGCCACAGCTCTCTCTGTATCCAAGACTATCTGCAGACGTTTAGAGGGGGTCAGAAAGGCCTTCAATTAGGTTGATGGAGAAACTAAATATTGAGAAGGAAGTTACATGTTGTTTTGAAGTCCTCATGATTTTTGCGAAGATTTTTGCACAGAAGTCCAAACAGGGTTCTTCTGATTTTTGGGGTGGGAATGAACGTGACTTGTGCCCTGCAGATCTAAGGGCATGAGCCAGTCAAGCAGCCCCAAACTCTGGAAGAACTGTGCTAGGTTCACCATTTTGAAACTATCCTTTTGGTGAAGCGTATTGAGGAGGCTCAAGTGTAGAATCAGTCTGAGACGTCTGTCTTTCTTTGAAAGCAGGAGGTGTTGGTAATACCAGTATTTCACAACCTCCGCTGATGGAACAAGCTCCCCCGTTCCCTTCAGAAAAAGATTACCAATTTCTTGAAGGTGGAGTCATTCCAGAGAAGGGGAAGGCAAAATGGAGGTGTGCTGGGTCTGTTTTTTGAAAGAAAACAGCAGGAGATAACCATGGTCTACGATATGCAAGACCGAACAGTCATATATTATTTGCCTCTATGCCTCTTTAAAGAGCCTGATCTTGTCCCCTCGTGATTGAGGTGAGGGAACAATTAAAATAGTTTAGCACTTGGTTACCTGAGGCGCCAGTAGCAGAAAGCTTGGATTTACTTGCATCACTGCCTCTAGTGGGCAGTTGAGTTCACCTTTGTTTAATATGTTTATCCTTGGTGGGGCTGAGTAGACCTTCCTCGAGCAGAAGGGGAAGATGGGGCCAAAGATTTTGATGTTTTCCTGAAACTCTTAATCTTCTCCAGGGATTTGTTCACCTTAGTGCCAAAGAAGCACAGGCCGTCAAACAGCATGTTTAGAAGCTTTTCTTGGGCTTCTTGGGCGAAGTTAGTCATGCACATCCATGATTGCATTTTTCAGACAGCGCCAGTGGCCATGGAACACTCAACACTGTGTCTGAGGTGGCATAATTTTTCCATTGTGGATCATTTAATTAAAAGATCCCTGAAGAAATATATGACAAAGCAGATTGTCCTCAGAAGGCTTCATAGTGATTAATACGTATCCTAAAGGACATGAAGTAGATGGTGCGCTTGTAGGAGCAAAATAAGGCAAGTGAAAGGTTTTTACTGATTACTATGTGAAGTAGTATGCAAGCCAGGTGCAAGTCACTGAAGAGAAGATTATAGGATGTTTGAATTACATTTTTCTGGCTTCAATAGTTTACCAGAATAATCTGAAGCAGGAGTCCTAGCTGTTGTAAAGGGATTATCACGTGGTAAAGTACCAATCCTGGATGGGAAAGGTCCATAGTATTATAAAGTGCACACTCAGATAGTACCCCCTCATTATTAGACATATATAGGGAAACACTTGAGTGGGGGACAATTACCACTAACATTGAGCGAGGCGAACATTGTAGTGACCGCTAAACATCACAAAGAAGCTAGTAAGTGCTTCTCATATCATCCCCTATCGCTTCCGATGTTCAATAATAAGATCTTTGCTAAACTATTAGCAAACAGACAGGCTCCCTTGATGGATAGATTAGTGCTGCCCGATCAATCTGTATTTTTTTGACAGGTCGACTCACTTAAACTTGAGAAGACTTTTCACTTGCTGGAGTGGCCTTTCATTTTTACGGTTCTCTGCAGGGTTGACGTTGGCAAGTTCTTTTTGGCACTGGTGCAACTTGTATAAGTTTCCTCAATGGCAAGAGTGCAAGTTAAAAGAAAGTTGTGGTGAAACTCTTGGAAGCTCAGCATGAAACTTGGCTGGGATGCCCTCTTTCCCCATTATTATTTGCCTTGGTGATAGAACCTTGAGCTTGATATTTGAGGGAACAACATATTGACAGAGGCATACAGACCTACATGCAGAAAATAACAGTATTATATGCATATGACCATATGATATATTTGGTAGACCCAATGAAGAATATCTTCCCTGTAACAAACGGTTAACAAATTTGGAACATATTTGGGTTTGAAAATTAATTGGACTAACTCTGACATCTTGCCACCCAACTCGCCTGCAGTACAAGTGTGGTTAGAATGGCGAATGTGCCCGTGCAAAGCTCAATATTTGGGCTCTGTTCTATGGCTCCCGGGCATTACCTGACTCTGCAATGCCCCGGCCCGAAAGTTCTGCGTGACCGGGGTACTAAAAGCAGTTTTTTTTGTCATGAAACGATTTGGCGTTTCGGGACAAAAAAAAAAAGACCAAGTAAATGGCAGCCGGGAAGGGGAAAACAGAGTCCATTTTCCCTTTTACATGGCGGCCATCGGGAGAGGACGTGCTGGGAACAGAAGTGTTCTCAGCGCGTTCACTCCCGAAAGACGACAGAGAAGAAGGTAAGTGGGGTTGGGGGAGGTAGGGGAGAGGGAAAAAACAAGATGTTACTGAATCCCTGGCGGGGGACGAAGGCAGCCTGCAGCCGTGTGGAGGCTCGGAGCGGGGATGGCCCCACTCCGAGCCTCTACATGGCTGGAGGCTGCCACGCCACGCCGCCACGCCGTGGTGAAAGGAGGCAGAAGGAAAATGGGGTGGGGAGGTGGAAGGAAAGGGAAAAAAAACATACCTGAGTCCCCGGCGGTGGCCGACGTCAGCTTCTCAGCCGTGTGGAGGCTTGGAGCGGGGATGGCCTAGCTTTGAGCCTTCTCATTGGCTGAGGGGCTGTCACACCCCACTGGGAACAATGGCCGTGGAATCCCAGCTGAGGAATTCCCGGCCAGGTAATGCCCTGGCGAGGGCCAATTAGAATGCTTGTTTCATTCTGATTGAGCCCTTGCCGGGTACTAATAGCAATTAAATGACTGCGTTGGAAGACTTCAAAGTGAGAGAATTTGTTTTTAAAATGGTGATCCTGCTACAAATGTTATAAGCTGGCCAGGAATAACGGCGGAATTCAATAGAAACTGCTTGCATTCTGTCAACCTCTAGAGTACCTCCTTTGGATGTCTGCCATGTTATCCTTTGAGCCGGTACCTCAGACCAACACCCCACTCTGCACTTTATTTCGGCAAATGCATTTCATCTCAACTCCTGCGAACTTCCACCCAATCCCCTCTTAACTAGCTTTGACTCTGCCTCCTCCGCCATCCTTCTCCATCGATGAGGAAATGAGATGCACTTAAATGCGCTCTACCTGCAGGAAATGTGTTGCGTTTAGCTGCACTTTGGGGTACGAAATGTGTTTGTACTTAGATGGATTTGTGGGGCAGGAACTGTACTTCACCTGGATGGATTCTTGGGGTGGTAATCACACTCAGTGAGTATGCCACAGGTTGAACATCACCCAGAAGACCCGATTCTAACACATGAACTGCTTAGGGAGGGGGAACGCTGAACTTAAGTTGCATGTCTCCAGCAGACTATAGTCGCTGAGACAGCATTGGGTGATGTAAACAAGGTTGGCGACTGGGACGTTGACCTGATCTAGAGGAACACTCACACAGTCTTAATTATCCTTTTGCCAGCGGGTATGGGAACGGGGAGGTGGAATGGAGCTGCGATCCCGATGTCGCGGGAGGATAGCCCAGGGGCAACATGCTCACCTTGGATGCAAGCCAACGTGGAGCAACACAGGTTCAATCCCCGGGTCCACGCTTAGAAACCTCTGGGTATTAAGTGCGTTATAAAGAACCAATTATTATTATCCTTGAAGAACCAATCAGGTGGTAAGATTCGGTGCCCCTGGTGTAAAGAAGGCATGGTATCAAACAGTAAGAGAGACACAAGTGATCACAGTTCAAGGGTGTTTATTGAACTTCAATTGGTTTTGAAAAATGCCTATCTAATCCTAAATCTAAAGATGGGAGCAAGCTACAACCATCAAATAATGATAACGCAGTCCTAGTGGTGGCTTGTCAACATAAAAGGGCCTATACTAATAAACCTATTGCCAATCCTTACTTCTAAATACAAATAGTGTGGGAAACAATGTTTATACAAAAGAACAGTGTTCAAAAAATGATATGTCAGGCCCTTCCCCACGTTTTCAGCACGGGACATGGCGGCACACTCGAGCTTAGCACAGTCTCTGGCTTCTCTAGCACGAGGATGCAGTTCAAAACTTCAACATCACGGCCATCTGTACCAAAGTCTTTTTGTCATTCAAAGTCCCTTATTTCGCAGGGCCCGATGCAACACGACCAACATCAAAGTTCATTTCGTCTTAGGATTTCACATGTACAAATTCTCAGGAGATTTTCTGTTCACCCCAGGTCCCCCTCTGCCAGTCTCAGACCCACTTAACACATAACCTTCAATTGGTCTCCATCGGCCAGGCTCAGACCAAATTCACATACATTCCCAAACTTTCTCTTTTTCATCAAAATCGAAGACTTTTGACTGTGTGCAGGATTTTGCTTGACCTGCTGCAGGACCACTTTGATTCACATTCATTCATCCTCTTTCAATTGGTCTCCCTTTGCCGGCCTTAGACCAAATGTATCTACTGTCATTGCATCTCAACTGGATACCTTACAGAGACCTTTTATTGAGAACCCACACAGTGCTGGACCACTCCGTGAAAGGTATTGTAACTTGTTTTAAAGTTCAATCACTCATCAGCAGTTTAACCTCACTTGTGTCTCTTATCAGACACATGTTTACAATGTCCGTTCCAGTGCTCGCCATACAATGTTGTTGCTTGCAACCTTGGCTTCAACACAGACCGGTCTTGCATCAGTCTTCCCAACCCACTGGATGTGTTGACTTCACTGATGCTGCTTTGTTCTTGAAGCCAAGTACAGTACCATGGCGGCTGGTGATTCTCGCTGCCTTGATTACTGAGGCGGGAGGGCCCCGGGTATCTCCGACACACAATGCAGGATTGTTCAGCCTGGTTTCCTGGCTTTACGCTACCTATTCTAGAGGTCTGTGGAATGTAATGGTTCATTGTCGAAAAGGTCAAGGGAATTTCCCTCCTTGCGATCCCCTTTGGTTTTGCTGTCTTTCCGCTCTTGCTCAGCTGCCATCTCAAAACTGCTGTTTTCTTGTGTGCTTTGCCTCGCTCAGATTGTGCTCTCGTGCTCTGCCTTTTATCCGTTTGGAGAAGTGTAATGGAAGTAAGGTGTGCGTGATTGTCGATAATTGCTTGACCTCGCCCGAACATAGTATTGGGGAAATGTCAGGTACACGGTTCAGGTGTTAGTATGTATTCCCTTGTAGCGGGCTGTCCGTGAGAAAGTGTTTGTGTTGTAAAAGGGCGTAGAGTTCCTATATATCTTACCGGGTAGGATGGGGTAAAGGTGGGAAGAGGAGACCGCATTTCACCATCCGGTGTCCCACTCCCCGAAGACCCCTCACCCAGGTGATCCTCCTGCACTGGTCCACCCCCATGAACTGGATTCAAAAGCGATGGCTGTGTCCTGGCCACCTGGATGACAGATCCCCCGGGACTAGTGGGTGAGACACCTTCTGGTTTCTCACAATGGGAAGTAACCAGCCCTCATAATATCCACTACAGTGTTTGCAAAGGCCGCTATGTTGCAGGTGCCGTGTGAAGGTCACCTTCCCACTAGTTTAGGGTGTCTCGTTTCCTTCCGCTGTAGTGCTGACCAAGGGCAGATGAATAAAGGAATGGATGTCAGCACAAATATTTTTTACTAATTGCAAACTGTTTGTGGGAGGAGTGGGAAGCAATGTGGCGCCACATGGGGAAGATATTAGCTGGAAGAAGGCAGATCTTTTTGCTCCAATCATGTTTGACTAACGTATGTCTAGCCATAGGAGTATGACGTATTTTAACCAGTAACCTCTGTGAGAGCCGCAAAGACGCAAAGTTTGAAGTGCAACTGTTTCCAACTCCATGAACATTGTATTAGCACTCTAAAAATTATGTTAATTGTGTGTCAGTTTGTCAGCTCTCATCAACCATTTATGTTCCACTCTTCTGTTATATTTTGCTCGCCCAGCCAAAATAAACCGCGTTACTTCTTACCCAATGTGCACTCCTTTTTGGACTATTTGTGGTAATTATTTATTGAGAGCTTTTGGAGGAACCCTGATACAACCACTTGACAGCTATCAACCAAAAACGCACCAACGCTCAGTGGCAGTTTTCTTTCCGAACTGAAGTTGCCAACAGTACATCAAAGCCCTCTGGCTCTTCTGCCTCTCAATCCTGCTAACACCCTCCCCCCAAACCTCCTCCATTGCAGATTCGCTAGAGCGCCAAGCGACCACTCAAGTAACAGCAGTGCGCTATACAAGACCACATAACATATCATCACTGTGATAGCTGCCATGGAAATAGAAAAGTTAGAAGCCATCTGTCCTTTTATAGGGATGTTATTAATGCTCAATATGCAACCCCTTCCACCACCCAAAAATACATAAAATGAGATTTGCACCCCAATGCTAACCTCTGCGTTCAAAAGTAAAATTGCCGGTAACGGGGTGTCCTTGCTTCACTTTGGCCTACTTAGGCTTGGGCTGGCGGCCCCTTACCGGCCCTGTCCACAACTAAACCCATTCTATAAACCAGACCAATTTCTCTAAAAGTCTTGGCATTCTTGTATAAGCACAGTGATGTTGTACCAACCCAAACTTATCTAGTGATTGGCTTATCTAGAGATTTGTAGTGTACCTTATTCAATCTTCTGAAACTAATCAGGAGATCTGAAGATTTTAGCTTGACACAAAAAGTTTGTGTTGTATTATCTAAGTAACCTGATGTTTTTCTGTTTTTACAAAGATCAAGATTTAATACGAGATTTATAGAATATTCATTTGATGTGGGCAAGGGAACACTCTATGATAAAATCGATTGCTTAATGATGTACTATGCTTGAAACAGGAAACATTTTATCACGTTGACACACATGTATTACTAGTAAAAATTAGAACACCTAAAAACAAACTGCAGTAGATTTTGAGTTTCATCATTATTAAACGTGTACAAAAATAAGAGTAGAGCGTATGATTGGAACTAAGTTTCTTATGTTCGTTATAGTATCCCTGTAGGGTTTGTAAGACATAACAAGAGTTCTTAATCATGCTTGACTCATACTCCCACTACGATACCAATAACGCAGGCGCACTAGCAGGCGTTAAAAGCCGCCTCACTTCCACAAACTGTATAGTTTGTGTGTATTTGTGTAGAGAAAATGGAAATTCATTTTAGATAGGGTTGTAAGAATGGGGAGAATAGGTATCTTTAAAAGTAGCAACATAGCTTTGACACTTTCTGCCTGAGTTGGGGGCTAATGTTAATTATAGGTGATGTTGCCGCTAATCCAAGAACACAATCCAAGAACACAATTCCATGAGTATTGATAATTGTTCTATTTTAACATTTGCGTTTGTTTTATGTATGCTATTGTGTATAATGTATGTATAATGATGATTGTAATTTGTATTTATCTGATGAACTGTTTTGTAATCCAATACATTTTTGACTAATGTGGCTGCAGTTTAACAATCTTGCTTTGTGCACTTCTAGTTCAAACTGTTTGCCAACTTTTTTCAAGACAACTCGACTAAACCGTCTCCTTTTGGCTCAAGCATAAAGGTCAAAGCAGCAAGGCCTGCCATCAAGTCCGCTAATAAACAGTTCCGAACAACGGTTGGCAGTAAGGTACTGAGAGAATAAATACATATATTTGTTTGATTACTGTTTTGGTTTAGAAGCCCAAAAGAAACTTTTCATTGTTTGTACTGCTTCCATATTGCCTTGCAACCATTTTAGAGACCTGTTACAGCTGCTGTGGACTTTGGTGATCAAACTCCCAGTGGGTGCCTAGGTGGCAATGTGTGGATGAAGATTAATATCCTCGTCTAGAACCAGACATGCCTGCTACAGTTTTTGGTCCTTCTCTCTACTGGCCTCCACCACTGCAGCGCTCTCCTTTGGCATCAAAGAAATTCAATCTGTGTAATTATTTAGGATCCAACTCAAGCTTCACCTCCTTGCCAAGGAAGAGGTAGTCTCTACCCCCGTAGCATGTCAGTTCACTAATTCTATCTGCACCACCCCTTTACTAAACAATTGTGTATATGTGATCATGTAACTGCTGGCACATGGCCCATTGTGTATGCTAACATGTACATATGTCTCCCTGTCACCAAATGTTCCCTTTCACAATCCGTTACCACTGCACTGCACTACACTGCTCACCAATACCAACATAGGCATTGCAAATATATAAAGGAAAATCCTCAGCTGCCAGTTTTTTGTACTTTGGTCAGGACTTCTGTTAGTATCTGACTGATCATCCAAATTAATGCAACTATAAATATAAATAAATATTTGAGTCCTTTGAGGAAGACTTGCAGGTTGTTGGACCCTTTCAACAAAGCGGTTGATATCTGCTTGTGGAATGGATGCTCTTGTATAGGAACTGTACTCTGATGGAATATGCTCTTGGTGGACACAGTCATCTTCACAATGAACAAGCAGTGGATGGATCAGAGGTTTCATGTAAGAGTATAGGTAGATGGATGGAGGCAGATTTGGAGGGCACCTGGAGGCTTTACCTGCGCTGGTTTTTCCATCATATCTTGGATTTGTTCCTGAATGCGACTGGGAACCAGTGGAGTGCTTTCAGTTATGTACAGATTTCCTTAGGCATTTGCTAAACCTGTGCACATGATTCTGAATCTGCTGATATGTTTACGCTTGCTTAAAACGATGACGCTAATTTAATTAAGGATTAAGACAAAATAAGTCTGAGGAAGTTGGGAAAACTAACTTAAGATGTGATTTCGAGGTAGGTCTTATTTAACTTTTTTGTTGCATGCATCCTATATACCCGAATTAAGAGAAACTTTAGTGTCGAACACTGGAAAGCTGTAATAAAGTGGAGAAATGCTACTTACTGCTCCTAAAAAGATTGGATTTTTTTAGGACAGATTCATCTTATTTTGTCTGATAAGCAAAGAATGGAAACCTGTCTGTGAGACCTCTGTTATCATCTTAACAAAGAGACCACTTAATGATACTGAAATAAGTGTTTTGCAATGAGGGTTTTAATGAAGGTTTCTTATTTTATGGTATTTATTATCACAGTTTCCACCTGCATTTGTCCATATTTATTTTTTGGGGCATGATAGCCATCTTTATCCACATTTATTGTTTCTTTATGTTTTTTCTTTTTAAGAGCATTTGAACTCCATTTAAAAAGTACTGCATATTTAGGCACCACAAGCGTCCAACGATTTTGTAACAAAAACCCAAATCCCCCTCGATGGTACATATCTCCGAACAGCAGGGTGGAAATATCCAATCTCAGCAACACAACGGGATGGGGAATAAATAGAAAAGGCAAATAAACATATGAAGAAGGTAATGAGGAGTAATCTGTAGCAGATGATGACAATAGAAAAAGCAACAAAAACAATTAAGCAAACAAAGAAGCAAAATGATGAAAATATGTTACAAAGCAAAAGAAAGAACAGTTTAGATACAGTTTGGGAAGGAAAAAAGAGTAGGGGGAAGCAAACCAAAAAAGGGAAGTTAAACATCTCCCTCCTTCCATTATTGTCTATACAACCAGGCAGATAAACCACAAGCTAAATCTAGAGTTAACTAGTTAACAGAATTCCTATTGTCCACCAGAGAGGACATTGAGGAGGGCAAAAACAAAACAATCATAATTAATGAGGAGCACCTGCCACCTCTGAATCAGAACCAACACTTCACAGGAACTCCCCTGATGCCTCAGAGTCTACAAAGATGTACCGTTTGCCATGGAGCTGAAACTTCAGCGTGGATGACAAACAGAGACAGGAAGGGACACGCCTGGTAGCTTCTTCGGAATATGCAGGAAACGTTGCTGTCTAGTCATAGTTGTCTTATCAGGTCTGGGAAAATGTTCCCTACATTAGCCTTATTGGTTCAATATGTGCCACCTTTTGAGGCAATGATTCCAAACATGAACGTTCGCAGGACTGGCACTACTGCCCCCCAATGTTTGTTGCTGAATGGAGATGCTAAGCTCTTTAAGTTCGAAGTCCTCTCTGTTATCCTGGTGGCGCACCTTTTCAGTTAGGAGAGATGGTAGTGACTTACACAAGTCCTGATGGGGTATTTTGTCAGTAACCCCAAACACCCTAATGTTAGGGGCTCTTCTAAAATGTTCCACTGCCTCAAGCATTTTATCCAAGACCACCACCGTAGCCACCATACTTTGTCATATATCTGCTTTATCTGGAATCCGGTTTTAACTTGGTTCATCCTCTCAACCAGAGAACCCATCTGACCTTCCAAAACATTCACCTCCTGCTCTGCGCCTTTCAGGCATCACTCCATTACCTCAGAGTGGGCCTCTTTAGAGGTGACTGACTTCTCCATTGTATTAACTTTATTCTGGAGGGTCAGTATTGTTGACATTAAAAGACTTTGGGCCTCATCACAAGTTGAGTGGTATCTCGGCAGTACATCTGCTGTGATACTGCCCAACACAATTACTGTTCCCGCCACTTGGTCCAGCGTTAATGGCTGTTTTGGTGTAAGTTCCCAATTTTTTTGGAGTCCACTGGACTCACTGGGGAATTTTTGGTGCAATTATTGCAGCAGTAATTCTGCTGCGGTAATTGTGCCAGAAATGGGTGGAAAGTCCGCAGATTTACCTCCAACTCAGAGCAACGCTATCACCGCTGCATTTTGACTGCACCGCCCAACTTGTGATGAGGCCCTTTGTGATATATGCTTTATGACGTGAGGAATCACCAGTGTCTTTTTCACCTTTCCCTGACCATAGGCGAAGAATAAATAATAATGTACAAAACAGCAAAAAAAACATACTTGGGATAAAGTAATTCAGCAAAAGAAAATGTGAACAAACCATATAGATCCGGGCTAAGTGTTCTAAAAGTCTGGTGGATTTAGGGCAGAGGAATGGTGGTCCAAGGCCTATAGAGCCAAGAGAAATCTCATTATCAGAATAGTTAGTCTGGTCAGAGTACTGCTGGGACTAGCTAAGAATCCTAAGTGAGATAGACAAGGAGTAACAGAAGGTAGCATCCAAGTTGGCCTCATTAACTAGAGAACGGTTCTAGTGTAGTCTTTGACGGGAGCAGCGTCTTATAGGTTGTGTTTGTATAAATGCTCAATGACTAGGTAGGTAAGAGGATAAAGAGTTGATGAATTGCTTTATAATCAGGGCCAATTGAAGCTGCTGCAAACTAAGTCTATTTAGCTATTTATTAAGTTAGTCTTTAATCCTGTGAGATAGTTGTCGTGGAGTTTCTGAGGTTTGAATTGTGGGGTAGGCTATGTTTTTGTCAGTGATATTTGGGATCCTGCCAGAGATGGTCTAAGATCTCCACTTTTAAATTGTCAAATAAAGTCTCTCCACGTGGATTTATAATTTGAATTGGCACCTGGTATTCTCCTTTCAATAAATGGGAAACACCCCCCACCTCTCCCCAATGCCTCTTGACCCACCATGAGGTCTCACAATTTGTAAAGACTACTCCAGGATCTTCCCACTCCAAATATGTCCACAGTACCATGGGAGGGGTTTGGTTGCTTCACATTGTTTGGACAAGTTCACCAGTGACTTTCAGCTGTCCTGACACTAACACTTGGGGGGCAAGAAGCCAGGAGTTGGGTAGTCGGGGCAACTTCTGATAACTTCAGGGCCTATAGATTTGTAGCTATCACAACCTAGTTATCTGCAGGAGAGTTGCATAATCACTCTGGGAACCTCTCACTTCAATAATTCAGCCTTCATTGCTCCAGAGTGTGCGACAGAAGCAGCAAGCGGTTGGAGCAGTTCAGGCTTAGTGAGGGCTCTAAAGGTCACTGCCTGTGGCCATATGCATCTCTAGCCCGCTATCCACTCATTATTTGAATTCAGTGGGATATGGTGTCAGCTTTGAAAATCAGGGAACACACCTCCTGGCTGGGATAGATGTATGTGTAACGCTCACCTGATTCCCGTAGAGGCGCCGGTCTTGACTGGGCATATACCGTATCTTCAAAGGTGATGTGTAACACACGGCTGGCTCTTTGGGCTGGACCTCTGTGCACTGTATGTCTGGCTCGAAGGGTAAGATGTCTGCAGATAGAAAATGTGGGATTAATGAACTGGGTTATTGAATGTCTCTCTCTTCTTCCCTTTCTCTTCTCCTATAGAACCCCAAAGGTTAACGCTCTCACCTTAGGTAAGTGAACGCCGTGCTCTCCATCTGCCTCGAGGCAGGGTGCTGTAACCAGTTTCTTCACTGGATAAGGGGAGCAGGCCTCTTGACTTCTAAGGACTGCTGTCCGTCGTTTACTGCACGAACGGTAAGTTTCGAGTAATTCTAATGTCTTTAAAGTCTTTAGTAATGATGTCTCTTGTTTTGCAGGGTTCCGGCGATGGCGGATGGCGGGCTGAAGTGAGATGAAGATGGAGCCCGTGTGATGAATAGAAGCGCCTGGAAGCACGTAAGTAAGCGCTTGTTGCCTGCTTCACGATGCGCTCTAACTGTCTTTTTATTTTGCAGGTACAAGTTCGGGGCGGCTGCAGGGTGCCTGAATACCCACTGGGTTAGATGTGGAAAGTTGTAATGGCACGTGAGTATTAAAGTTCCCCAATGTCTTTAAACGCACCTTGTTTTGTCTTTCAGATGCGGGATGCAGCGCCAAAGGCCTCCGGAGCGTGCGAAGAGTTGGTAAGCTTTTGTCTTTCAGATGCCGGAATGCAGTGTGAAGACCTCCGGAGCGCACGAAGAGTAGGTAAGCCTTTGTCTTTCAGATGCCGGAATGCAGCGCGAGGCGTTGGTGACAGCTGATGGACCAGGTAAGTGAAGAGCTGTCACTGAAGACCGTAATGCTAACCTGTTCTTTCTTGTCTTTATAGGTGTTGCTGAAGACTGGATTCAGAATGGTAAGCCTTTCTCCTTAGGCCCAGGATCAGATGCAGAAGACACGATGAGCGTTCTGCTGCTGAGGATGCAGAATAACGCAAAGCAAGATTCATCCATCGGGTGTGGTTTAAATAGCCTCCTGTAGTGCTTAGGTGTCTCCTTCCACAGCCACGCCTAGGTAAGAAAAGAGTTCCTGCTTTCCAGAAGAGTTCCAGTTTTCTGAATCTAGGGAGTGGCTCCTGCCCCACCCAACAGGAAAAGTAGTTCCAAACAGAAGAGGATCAGAGACTCAACTGGCAGGCAAGTAAGCAGCATGGTCTGCTGCAGGTAAGTCCACCCAAGCATTATGAGCCCGGCGCTTCCAGCGCTGGGACTGGGCATATTTATGAGCCTGGTGCCACTGGCGCCAGGACTGGGTCCAAAAGGTCCCAATTGGGACTGGTTGGCACTCGGAACCTGGGTTATGGATCTGCTTCCAAGGGAGTTGGGAAAACCCTGACCTTTTGGAAGCAGAGATCATGACAGTACCCCCCCTCAAGGCCCCTCCCAAACCGGGCTTCTCCCGGGGTTTTGGCTTGTCAGGAAATGTTCGGTGAAATATTTTGATTAGGCGAGGAGCGTGGACATATTCAGCAGGTTCCCAGGATCTCTCTTGGGGGCCGTAGCCTTTCCAGTCAATTAGGTAGAATAGTTTAGATTTGGAGATCTTGGAGTCCAGAATGCTTTTGACTTCAAACTCGAGTTCTACATCAACTAGGATAGGTTTTGGAGATTTGGTTAGTCGGGTTTGAGGTTGCACGGGTTTTAATAGAGAGACGTGGAAGACCGGATGTATCTTCATGTGCGGGGGCAAGTCCAACTTGACCGCTACTGGGTTTACTATGGTAGTGATGGAATAGGGACCAAGGTATCTTGGGTTGAATGTGCGTGGCCCTTTTAGAGGTAGATATTTGGTGGATAACCAGACTTGATCCCCTACTTGATATTGAGGGGCTTCCTTCCGATGTTGATCTGCTCCTTTCTTGTATTGTTCTTTAGCCCTTTGAAGGTGACAAACAGCTTCCTTAAAGGCTTGGGTGATTGTAGAATGCAGGTAGTCTACTTCTGGTGTTTCAAGATCTTGGAGGGGATCCAACTCCGAGGTTCGAGGGTGACTGCCGTACTGTCAGGCTGAGAGGTCCTGTATCCGCGGAAGCTGCTGAACCCCCGACAATCCCCCTGAGATGTATTTCCCAGAACTAGTTTTCAATACAGCTCTGTAAACTACACCCCAAAGGGAAAGGGGGAATGGGACAACAAAACAACACCAGGCAGACTGCGTCAAGGCTAATCAGTGCTGAACCTGCAGAGGATAAAGAATAACATATACACTTCCTTAATTCACTTACTTAACCTTATGAATGGGAAGACATTAATCCTTAACTAATAATTGAGAATCCTACCTGGTTCTTCTCTTGAAATTTCTTAGAGAAGCGGATAAGAAGCTGAAAATCTCTCTTACTTGCGATATTTGAAATTCCCAGCAACTTCTTACATTAGGCAAAACTGGAAGTCTTAGTTCTTTGTTTGTCTTTTTTCCAACATGCACTGGTAGTTCAATTAGAGTGTCTTTAAAATGTTCTTTCTTGTCATTTCAAAACTTTTCAAACTATTTATAATTATCTTGAGTCTTTGAATCCTTGAAGAAAGAGGAAACACGTGCTAGCTGCACACGCAGGTTATTTCCATTAAAATTATCGATGAACTTCACATAGAAATCTTCCTGGTTGAAGAACACGCGCAAACGGATGAAGACGCGCGATCAAAATAATCCACATGCGCAAAAAATCACACGCGCAATAGTCCACACGCGCAATAATTCACACGCGCAATAGTCCACACGCGCAATAATGTTCTCCTGCGAGACACGCGAAATAAGAACACCCGCGCTATTGAGTTCAAACGCAACGAAGTGATTCTCACGCGCAAAATCACTCGCGATGGAAAAAACACACGCGCACTCACATGCCACGCGACGAACAGATTCTCGCGCTTTGTACACCCGCGCTAAAAATCACACGCGCTTTGTATTTCACACGCGCTTAGTATTTCACACGCGCTTTGTACACCCGCGCTAAAAATCACACGCGCTTATATTTCACACGCGCTTTGTATTTCACACGCGCTTTGTATTTCACACGCGCTTTGTAGTTCTCACGCAGCGTATAGCTTTTCGCGCAAAGGATCACCCGCGCAATAAAACACACGCGCGTTTAAAATGGCACGAGACCAACCTCTACTCGCGCTCGGAATACACACGCTAGAAAGCACGCGCTCACTTGAATACGCACGCGACAGTCAAAATCTCGCGCTAAGGAACACCGCACTGGAAACACAAGCGCACTCCGATAGTTCAATAGTTTTAGTAGAAACACTACTTTTAACGAATTTTCAAGGAGAATGTTATTAAGATGAACAGATTTACAGTAGAAATAAAGTCACTTATCTCCTGAGCGAATTCACAAAGATTTCCTGCTTTTCCTATCTTCAAAACGAATTCCTGCCAGCTGAAGACTTCTCCTGAACCCCCAAGAAAGTAGCCGCTCAACTGCTGAGATCTGAAGGATAAAATCCACCAGGCCTAATACTAAAGCAGGAGCAGCCACTGAACACGTCCTCTCAGATGGGGTTTTGATGATGAAAGGCACAGAGTGACAGTTTAGAATGTTCATTGTTGTTCAGCATTGTCTTCTAGCCAATCAGAGCTGTCACTGTGAGGCTCCATCTTGCCTTGGGTCAGAACCAGGATTCTGAATCAACAAGTTAAGGCCTAACCAACTATAATGGAAAACTTCCCACCCACACAAAGCTAATCTGAAAAGGATAATAATAAAAAGGAAACTTGAATAAGAGAAGGAAACCTGACACGTACAAAAGAAAAAAATGGGTTTTCCCAGTTCCCGAATGGACAGAGTTATTGTAGGCATATTCGGCTATCCAAAGGATGTCTTTCCAAGTTTTTTCAGTTTGTTGCAGCATGCAGCGTAAATACTGTTCCAGAGTTTGATTGGTCCTCTCGGTTTGTCCGTCGGTCTGAGGGTGGTGACTGGTCGATAGTCTCACATCAATTTGAGCCGACCGACAGCAACTTTGCCAAAAATGAGAAATAAATTGACTACCTCGATCCGAAATTAGAACCGAAGGAAAACCGTGCAGTCGAACGAGGTTTTCGAGAAATTCTCGGGCCAGAGTTGCTGCTGTTGGCAAGCCTTTGAGCGGAATGAAATGCGCCCTCTTGGAGAATAAGTCCACGATTACTAGAATCGTATTGTATCCGGAGCATGGAGGTAGATCGGTGATGAAGTCCATAGAAAGCGTATGCCAAGGGCGAGGTGGGATGTCAATAGGGCGTAAGAGGCCTGCTGGTCTTTCCTTTTGACTCTTGTTTTGGGCGCATACTCCACAGGACATTATAAAGTCTCTGATCTCTTTTTTCCAAGATGGCCACCAGAAGTAGCGCTTGATCTTTTCTGAGGTCTTGGCCATGCCGGGATGTCCTTCCATTAAAGAATCGTGATAACAAGAGATTACTTTTTTCTGTAAATCTGTGCTGGGTAGGTATAATCGTTCTTGGAAATACAATAAGTTGTCCTTTACTGCAAAGTCCTTTCCCTGCAGATGCCAATTCTGTATGTCTGCTGGAGTTACAAGTTGCCTGGCTTTATCCTTAACTTCCTCTATGGATTCTGTGGCGATTACACCCAGAATTCTTTGTTCGGGAATGATTGGTACAGGTTTAGGGTTGATCAAGTGTTCTTCCACTCCCATCCGAGAAAGGGCATCAGCTTTACCGTTTTTTGTACCAGGTCGATAGGTAATTATGAAGTCAAACTCGGCAAAGAATAATGCCCAACGGAGTTGTCTAGAGGATTGGGCTTTTGCGGTTTTCAAATATTGCAGGTTTCGGTGATCCGTAATCACAGTAACGGTGTGTCGGGCCCCCAGCAGATAATGCCGCCAAGCCTTAAAGGCAGACTTGATAGCCAGAAGTTCCTTGTCAGTAATCGTGTAATTGATTTCAGGAGGCGAGAATTTGCGGGACCAAAATGCCACGGGATGCAACTGATTGGTTACCGGGTCCTTTTGTGATAGAACTGCCCCCATGGCAAGGCTTGAAGCATCAGTTTCCACGATGTAGGGGAGTTCGGGGCGAGGGTGTTTTAAGATTGGTGCAGAGATAAATTTAGTCTTCAGATCCTGGAAAGTTTGTTCCACCTCGGTAGACCATTCAAAACGTTTGTTTTTCTTTAACAAGGCAGTGATGGGCTGGACTATTCGAGAGAATTCGGGGATAAACCTGCGGTAAAAGTTAGCGAAGCCTAACATGCTTTGCACACCTTTTACGGAGGATGGTGATGGCCATTTGAGAACTGCATCGACCTTCTTTGAACCCATACGCACTCCGCCAGGTGATAATATGAATCCCAAGAATTCAACTTCAGTCACGTTGAAAACACATTTTTCCAACTTAGCGAAAAGTTTGTGTTGACGCAATCTTTCGAGGACCATTTTCACGTGTTTCCGATGTTCAGATTCCGATGAAGAATAAACGAGGATGTCGTCAATGTAAACAACAACACACACATCTATGAGCTCTCTGAGGACATCGTTCATAAAATATTGAAAGGCGGCCGGGGCATTACAAAGTCCGAAGGGCATGACCTGATATTCAAATAGCCCATACTTGGTGCGGAAGGCCGTCTTCCATTCATCGCCCTCTTTTACTCGTACCAAGTGGTAAGCTCCTCTAAGATCCAGCTTTGTATATATGCATGCTTTTCTGACTTGGTCCAGGAGTTCAGGGATCAAAGGTAACGGATATCTATTCTTAACGGTGATCTGGTTCAGGGAGCGATAATCTATACAAGTTCTAAGGTCTCCTTCCTTTTTTGGAACGAAGAACAAAGCTGAAGAAGCAGGGGACTTGGAAGGACGAATAAACCCATTTGCCAGGTATTGATCCAGGTATTGTCGAAGGTGAAGGTTCTCAGGCTCGGTGAGGGCATAAATTCTACTACAAGAAGGAGTAGATCCAGGTATCAGGTCGATCTGGCAGTCATAAGACCTATGAGGAGGTAGAGAGTTAGCCTGATCCTTCCGGAAAACATCTTGGTATTCTAGGTATTCGGGAGGTAACTGGGGAGTCTCTGAAGAAATTGCTGCCAGTGCAACACCAGGTGGAGGGTGACAAGTAGAGACACATTCTGGAAACTGGACCGTTCTTGCTCGCCAATCGATCAGAGGATTGTGTTTCTCTAACCAAGGTATTCCTAGAATAATCTGAAACTGAGGGGCCTTGATCACATCGAACACGATCTTCTCATGGTGTCCATCTTGACTTACTAGCGTCACTTCTTGAGTGGTATGCGTTACTGGCCCGGAGGCTATCTCCGTACCATCCACCGTAGTAATGACGTCCTTTACAGCCTTGGGACAAAGAGTTAGATTCATCCTCAAAACCATTTCATGATCCACATAATTGCCGATGGCACCGCTGTCGACGTAAGCTTCAATTGCATGTAATCGATCCGGATTATCAGGGCTAATGAGGACCATAGGTATCACGAAATGCGAGGTCACGGAACTGGTTTTCACGCTCGGCAAGAGGACCTCTATTCTTGTCGGGCGAGGTTGTTTCCCTGCTCAGAGTTTGTAACTTTGGTAACTGCAGCTCCTACTGCCTTCTTGGCAGGTTTCACCGGACAGTCTCGAAGAAAGTGCCCTGAGTTTCCGCAATAGAGGCATAATTGCAACTGTTTTCTCCTTTCCCGCTCCTTTTGTGTTAGAGGACCTTTCAGACCCCCTATTTGCATGGGTTCCCCGGAGTCTACTCCTTTGGAAGGAGTTGGCGGTTTGGAAAATACTCGAGCATCAAACTTGGAACGATCGGCCTTCCTGTTCTGCAGTCTGTGATCTATTTGAACGACTAAGTCTATATAGGCCGAACAATCTTGTGGGGGATTCACTACTTGGGCTAACACATCTTTGAGCTCTCCGCGTAGACCTCTATAAAACAGCGTAATCCTTTTGTCCTCAGGCCAGTGAGTTTCCACTACCAGTCTGTTGAAAGACGCAATATAAGCCAAAAGGTCTTGATTACCTTGTCGCAACGAAAGAAGCTCATTGTCCAAGGCCTGCCCCTGTGAATGTCTTGCGAACAGTTTTTCCATACTGAGCTGAAAAGCTTGAAAATCATGGAGGACCGGATCATCTTGATTTACTAGAGGGATCGACCAGTCTGCCGCATTGCCACTAAGGTACGAAAGCACGAAAGCTACTTTAGCTTGATCAGTTGGAAAGGCTGCTGGCCGGCATAAGAAATGCAACCGGCACTGATTGATAAATACTGCAAACCTCTTTGGGTCACCAGAAAATCGTTCGGGCGGAGCCAGAGGTACATTCCCAGGTAGGTTGATCTGCACTGGATTCATAGAGGATGTAGAAGGAAGATTTCCCCCAGATGCGGGTAACGGGGTCTGTCCGGCTTGTGACTGTAGCAATTGTCTAGCGAGATCATCTCTTCGCTCCTTGGAAATAATCAGTTCCCTTCTTAGAGCGTTCGTTTCCTGACGGGCTGCATGCACTTCTGCCCTTAGTTCCCCAAGTAACTGGGCTAGCTGGTCGGTATCCGAGGTTTCCATAACGCCTGGACGGGAGTTTTGTGGTAGGCTTTGCGTTCTGTAACGCTCACCTGATTCCCGTAGAGGCGCCGGTCTTGACTGGGCGTATACCGTATCTTCAAAGGTGATGTGTAACACACGGCTGGCTCTTTGGGCTGGACCTCTGTGCACTGTATGTCTGGCTCGAAGGGTAAGATGTCTGCAGATAGAAAATGTGGGATTAATGAACTGGGTTATTGAATGTCTCTCTCTTCTTCCCTTTCTCTTCTCCTGTAGAACCCCAAAGGTTAACGCTCTCACCTTAGGTAAGTGAACGCCGTGCTCTCCATCTGCCTCGAGGTAGGGTGCTGTAACCAGTTTCTTCACTGGAAAAGGGGAGCAGGCCTCTTGACTTCAGAGGACTGCTGTCCGTCGTTTACTGCACGAACGGTAAGTTTTGAGTAATTCTAATGTCTTTAAAGTCTTTAGTAATGATGTCTCTTGTTTTGCAGGGTTCCGGCGATGGCGGATGGCGGGCTGAAGTGAGTTGAAGATGGAGCCCGTGTGATGAATAGAAGCGCCTGGAAGCACGTAAGTAAGCGCTTGTTGCCTGCTTCACGATGCGCTCTAACTGTCTTTTTATTTTGCAGGTACAAGTTCGGGGCGGCTGCAGGGTGCCTGAATACCCACTGGGTTAGATGTGGAAAGGAGTAATGGCACGTGAGTATTAAAGTTCCCCAATGTCTTTAAACGCACCTTGTTTTGTCTTTCAGATGCGGGATGCAGCGCCGAAGGCCTCCGGAGCGTGCGAAGAGTTGGTAAGCTTTTGTCTTTCAGATGCCGGAATGCAGTGTGAAGACCTCTGGAGCGCACGAAGAGTAGGTAAGCCTTTGTCTTTCAGATGCCGGAATGCAGCGCGAGGCGTTGGTGACAGCCGATGGACCAGGTAAGTGAAGATCTGTCACTGAAGACCGTAATGCTAACCTGTTCTTTCTTGTCTTTATAGGTGTTGCTGAAGACTGGATTCAGAATGGTAAGCCTTTCTCCTTAGGCCCAGGATCAGATGCAGAAGACACGATGAGTGTTCTGCTGCTGAGGATGCAGAATAACGCAAAGCAAAATTCATCCATCGGGTGTGGTTTAAATAGCCTCCTGTAGTGCTTAGGTGTCTCCTTCCACAGCCACGCCTAGGTAAGAAAAGAGTTCCTGCTTTCCAGAAGAGTTCCAGTGTTCTGAATCTAGGGAGTGGCTCCTGCCCCACCCAACAGGAAAAGTAGTTCCAAACAGAAGAGGACCAGAGACTCAACTGGCAGGCAAGTAAGCAGCATGGTCTGCTGCAGGTAAGTCCACCCAAGCATTATGAGCCCGGCACTTCCAGCGCTGGGACTGGGCATATTTATGAGCCTGGTGCCACTGGCGCCAGGACTGGGTCCAAAAGGTCCCAATTGGGACTGGTTGGCACTCGGAACCTGGGTTATGGATCTGCTTCCAAGGGAGTTGGGAAAACCCTGACCTTTTGGAAGCAGAGATCATGACAGTATGAGAAGGAGGAGGTCCAACTTTTTTTTTATACATATCTGATTGAGACAAATTCCTGTATTGATTTGATCAATTAAGGGGTTGCTTGGGTAGTAGATTGTTCATCCCCAAGCAGAATAAATGTTGGTGGCTTCCTGAGGATAAGGATGATGAAGGTGTGGGCTGACTCCCAACAATGGGTTGCAGCAATGAAACCACAAGACCTTACTCTCAAACTGCTTCATGCCCCCTGATTAAATCCCCTTAAAACTAATTTCATGGAACATTCCAAAACCGTCTAAATAAAATTGGTGACATTGATTGGATACATTATATCAGGACATTTGATTCCATATTATTTTCCATATTATTTTTGGAAACTTGGGTGCTAAGTTTTCTTTTAATTCAGATTTTATTTTTAAATATTGGGGTTCAAGCCATGATAACCTGGGGAGCGGTGGATTCTGTTCGAGGGAGTGGGGGTTGTGCCTAAGTGTAGCTCTGGATTTGGGCCTGACAGGATCGGAAATATAAGGCAATTCCTCCATGTTACAAGTAATAAAATGCATTAAACAGGGGAAGCCATGTATTGATCATTGTAAATGTGTTTAAGAACCGGTTTTGGAATAATAAGGGTTGCATCGAAGAACTATGCATTTTATTGGATGGTTTCCAAAATGATATAGTGATCTTGTCCCCGAATACACTACTCATCATAGGTGATGATTTTGTAGCTAAAATCAGGAACCTTACTCCAAGACTCATGTGATTGAGGATTTAATTGTAGACATCCACCATAAATATTCGTATCCAAAAGAGTCATATGGTAGGGAAATCACTGTGAGAGATAGAAGCAGGTTACGCAGCGAGGATTATTAATGGTTCTACTACTGGCGACACCACAGCCAAATAAAGTTATAATCAGGTGGGAAGTGTCTCTATTATAGCTTGATTTTATTTATTTATTTATTTATTTATATAGCGCGCCGAACCCTTAGGTATCTGGGCGCATTTCTTACAGTTACATATGTTACACATTTACATACAGTAAAGACAATACAGGAATTGAATAAAGTGCATCACAGAGAGGTACAGAGATAAACATTGTCGGAAGACGTACAGGTTATTGTGTCTTCTGCGTGGTGAACCACATTTTTGCATTTTTCCTGAAATTGAGGTAAGATGGTTATTAGTAAACATTCAGCGTTTGTTGTGGCAGGCATTGAACTTGAAGTAAGAGTGGAGACTGTTCCTAATCCCCTCCTATAACATATACATCTTAAATGGGGCCCTGCTACCCATATAAAGTCAAAAAGAAAAGGGATTTTCCAGTCTGCAGGACCCACAAATGGGGGAAATGGGTTCTAGCATTTGTGACGAAGTGAGCACATTGACTTTGCCACATCGACCTGGATATGGTATCCTCAGGTCGACAATACCATGTGTCTGCAGTAAATCCCTCGTCATAGACCGGGTCCCTTTGGGATAAACGGACCAGAAATACCTACATGTCCCATAATGCCCCTCTTGAACAAAACCAAAACCCGAACTGGATCCAGGGAATTGGAGATTTGGATCCGAGAGGTGCTGGATGATATAGAAGACCCAGTAAGGTCACCTAGGCCAGGAAGAAGGCTGGAAAACACCTCCCTGGGGCAGATGTCCCAAACTCTGTTAACAAACCAACAAGAAAGAGACTACACCTCACACAATCCCTCTTTCCCAATAGATGAAAACCCAGACCGGACTAACAAAACTCACTTACAGATGTGGACTCAGGAAGATAATGGGGGAGACCGGTGTAACCCAAGAAAGAGTTTTCAAACCCCTCCTCCACCCCACCAAGTGGGCATTCTTGGGGAACCTGCACCCTCACTTGATATCCACGGTGGCAGCAGGATGCCCGGTCTTCACCCGTATGGTTAATGGACACACAGAGCCCAACTTCCTTCCCGTACTATCAGGAACACTGGGGAGGATGGAACTTAAGTCTACTTCACAATTTCCAGCACAAGGGAGACGGAATTACCTGCAGCTTCAGCCCCCAATAAAAGCAAGGGAATGGATACCAGCACGGCAACATATATAGGAGAAATATCTTCTCAAAAACGTCCACTCCACAAGAGTAATACATAATACATACCCTCAGCTGTTTGACACAGTTGAATACCAAAACGAAATTCAGAGATGGGAAACTCCTCTCTGAAGTGGGATCCAAGATGGCGGCCTTCCCATTTAAAGACTTCCCCCATGAACCCAGGACTAAAAAGCATCCCTGCCATTGAGCATGCCCAGAGCGATCATGTGACTCCCTCCGGCTAATCAGTGGGAAGCGTGTCGGTTCAAGCACTATTTAACAGCCAACTCCCATAACAAGAGTGGAAGGTTTTGTTTTTTTGTTAAAGAGGAAGAAAATAGCTGGAGCAGAGAGGATGATTGATGGGCTGGTTGTGAGAACTGGAGTGGAAGACCAGATTGTAAGATCCAGTAATTAGAGGGAGACTGTTGGGCTGGCTGTAAGACCTAGAATAGAAGACCAGAGAGAGTAGAAGACCCAGAGGGAGGGGAAGATTGTCGGGCAGATTGCAAGACATTGAGTGGAGTAGTTGCAAAACCTGGAGTTCGGAGGAAACTGAAAGCCGAAGACCTGAAATACTGAAAAGGAAGGGGAATGACATGGAGACCAAACGGTAGGGGAAAAGAGACCTAGCCACAGCCTCAGTCAAAAAAAGGGCAGAGGAAACAAAGGTGGAGGCCTTCACAGATGAAGGTGAAGAGAAAGGCTCTGACCTAGGGGAAGGCAGAGCAGGAAAGGGCACAGGCCCTGACAAGAGAAAGGGTAGAGTCCCTTAACAGAGAGGAGGAGGAAGTGCCCCAAAGGCAGCAGACAATGCAAGGGTAGAGACTGTGGCCTAGGAAATTGACGAGAAGGAGGAGCTGAAGAAAGAAAAAGCTCTCCTTGGGATGGGGACTGAGCCAGGAAAGAAAAGCCTACAGTGCCGATCGAGAGCCCTTTTTAAATGGCCAGCATCATCTAGAGCCCCCCTACCCTCATGTAACAAGCCTCTTCCTCTTGCACATTGTGCTGTGGGGGAAACCCAGGGATCCTGCCCATATTCTCCACCAGCCCCACATCACATAGCTGGTGTTGGGGGTGCACGGCCTCTTGAGCCACTCCCACATACTTTCAAGGTCAGGCAAGGGGTATCATCACAGTAGCAAAATATGGGAAACCACATATTTTTACTCATGCCTTTAACAGGATTTGGGACATACGCTACATTGGAGTAATAATATGAAGGTCTTACTATCAGGGCCCCTAATTAAATGAAATAGGCAACTGCTGTTGCAATGCTTTTTTGCTCTACCTCACTACATTCCTACTACAGAAAGGGGCACAGGTGAACATGGAACACTTTATGTAACATGCAAGTTCATGTGTGCTGACTTTTCCCCCTCGCTTTTGCAAGGGGAGTATTCTTTCATTTGGTTTCTGGGCTATATCCTATTTTCAGTAAACTCATGAAGTACTAGCAAGCTCATCATTATATTGATATAGTGAATAGATAACTCATCACAGTAAATGTCTGAAAATATAAACCAAGCTATTGGATCCAAAATTTAGTGGAATGATACACCCATATGTTTAGGAGAAGTTAGTAAATCAATAAGTTGGCCACATTGATTTTGTCAAATTATCCCTTTGGAAACATGAGTACTTGAATCTCACTCTAGCGATGTGTATGTAATACACATTGTATTAATCAAGAAAAACATTGGTTTCGAAATGTGTGAGTAATAATGGATGCAGAAAACTGCAACTCTTACCGGTTATATCTTTGTATATTTGCTTGAGTTTGGGAAGTTATTAACTGCTATTCATAATGAAGGCTTTAGGCGTTAATCTGAGTTTTCACACACTCTATAATATTTGTATCGGTTTAAATAAATAAATATTGTTAAACGTGGTCACGTTCATAACATGTCTGATAGCTAGATAACAAAAAGGGAAGGGTAGTGTGTGTTTAAGCATGAAAGAAACAAGTAAACTAAGGCAGTGATGAACCGAATAGCCTTAAATCATGAACAGATTTCATTTATTAAGCTACTAACAGGAGAGCAACACATATTCGAAACAAAAATGGTGAATTAAAAGGGATCTAAAAACCAGGGATCGAACTAAGGATTTGTTGAGCAGGAGCGAAAAACAGCTGCTGTTTATCCAGCATCACTGAGGATGTGAGAGCTGTCTTTGGGGGACGAGGCACTAGTATATAGGTATGAATTGTAAAAGCGAAGGTTCGCTTCTTGTTCCCCCGTGCTGAACTGAGAGGACCCCTGCAGCTTGATTCTACTGGCACTGCGAGCCTTTGCTCTTGCCAAGCGTGAAGTGTGTCTGCTGCTTCCTGGTGGAGGCGGAGCAGCGTGGGACACGTGACGTATCACGTGACTGACTCCGGAGCTAAAAACAGCTGCGAGCCGCCCGAGCGGCGTATGAATTGTAAAAGCGAAGGTTCGCTTCTTGTTCCCCCGTGCTGAACTGAGAGGACCCCTGCAGCTTGATTCTACTGGCACTGCGAGCCTTTGCTCTTGCCAAGCGTGAAGTGTGTCTGCTGCTTCCTGGTGGAGGCGGAGCAGCGTGGGACACGTGACGTATCACGTGACTGACTCCGGAGCTAAAAACAGCTGCGAGCCGCCCGAGCGGCGTATGAATTGTAAAAGCGAAGGTTCGCTTCTTGTTCCCCCGTGCTGAACTGAGAGGACCCCTGCAGCTTGATTCTACTGGCACTGCGAGCCTTTGCTCTTGCCAAGCATGAAGTGTGTCTGCTGCTTCCTGGTGGAGGCGGAGCAGCGTGGGACACGTGACGTATCACGTGACTGACTCCGGAGCTAAAAACAGCTGCGAGCCGCCCGAGCGGCGTATGAATTGTAAAAGCGAAGGTTCGCTTCTTGTTCCCCCGTGCTGAACTGAGAGGACCCCTGCAGCTTGATTCTACTGGCACTGCGAGCCTTTGCTCTTGCCAAGCGTGAAGTGTGTCTGCTGCTTCCTGGTGGAGGCGGAGCAGCGTGGGACACGTGACGTATCACGTGACTGACTCCAGAGCTAAAAACAGCTGCGAGCCGCCCGAGCGGCGTATGAATTGTAAAAGCGAAGGTTCGCTTCTTGTTCCCCCGTGCTGAACTGAGAGGACCCCTGCAGCTTGATTCTACTGGCACTGCAAGCCTTTGCTCTTGCCAAGCGTGAAGTGTGTCTGCTGCTTCCTGGTGGAGGCGGAGCAGCGTGGGACACGTGACGTATCACGTGACTGACTCCGGAGCTAAAAACAGCTGCGAGCCGCCCGAGCGGCGTATGAATTGTAAAAGCGAAGGTTCGCTTCTTGTTCCCCCGTGCTGAACTGAGAGGACCCCTGCAGCTTGATTCTACTGGCACTGCGAGCCTTTGCTCTTGCCAAGCGTGAAGTGTGTCTGCTGCTTCCTGGTGGAGGCGGAGCAGCGTGGGACACGTGACGTATCACGTGACTGACTCCGGAGCTAAAAACTGCTGCGAGCCGCCCGAGCGGCGATAAGCCCTTTGGTGTCAAGCCCTACATCTGTTTTGTGGCTGTTTGGTGGCGTGACTGGCTCGGGAAACTGCGGAGGTTAGCCTCTTTGATCCTGGCTGTTCACGAACTGCCCAAGAAAGCCAATACACAGAGAAGGAAGATCTGCTGTCGGTCTGCTGCACCTAAACCCAAGAAGTAAGCGTGAGAATATATTGTAATTGTGATAGATAGGGGGTTGCTTACTATTAGAGGAGGTAGATACTGGTGAGTGTAATACCCATAGTCGCTCTTAATTTACATCTACATACATACGTAGGTAATCTTGGTATCCCATTTTCAAGTTAAGAAAAATGGTCGTAACTTTGAAAACTGGAATGCCGCACCAGGATAAAATTAAAGCGTGTGTTGCAGCGGCTTTACAAACCCCAAAAACCTCTTCTATACGTTGTATACACCTATCACGAGCATCTAAATCTGCTTCTAATATAAGGTCATGCTCCCCCATAGTGGACATACGCAAATTTTGTGAACAAAGAACCAAAAAGGGGAGGGGACCTGAAAAAGTGCAAACCCCCCCATCTAATACGGGGTTATGCCCCAATAATGCTGAAGAAATGGATATAAACGGAGAGGATGTTAATTTGAGAGAAACACCCCTTGACTCCTTAGTGACCGCTGGTGTGCTGGATATTACCGTGCACCAAGCAGAATTACGAGATGAGAAGAATGAATGTGATTTGATAACACCTACAAAATCTTCTCTGATACTAGACAAGCAGGTTGTAGCGAGAGGAGAATTAGTGTTAAATGAGGTATCGGGGGATTTGGTAAGCCTAAATCAGGAAGATTTATTTAAAAATACTGATGAACGAACAGAGGGCAATTCATCTGATCACGATGAAGTGGTTGATCTGATGTCTGGAACTAGCGAGAGCTTGCACAATCTATCCAAATCCCCAATGATGTTTTCTCCATCCCCTAAAGAGTCATCTGTATTGTCCTGTTCGTTTATGAACCCCACCCCACGGCGAATTCCAAATGCCGTAAATTCAAACAACAATCCCTCGCAAGGGACATTCATCATAGGTGTAGAAACCTCTCTACAAACGATGAATGCAGCTCTATTCTCTTTGACACGGTTATATGATTCTTTAGATTCAAAAATGAATGAGCAACATGTGCTACTGGCTAAATTATTACAGAATCAAATTAAAGATACTGAAACTCGATGTGGCTGTCTTAAAACCAAAGTGGAGTGTGATCCCTGTGTCAATGAAGCATCTAAAAACATAGGGGCCATAAAGCATGATGGCACCGTTCAGACCTCAGATGTATTATTAATTGATTGTTCCCAGAATCAACAAATTGTATTACAACACCAAACAGGAAAAGCAAAAATAGCAGCACAATTAGATGGAATGGTGGAAACAAATGGTATGGAAAAGATAGAGGGTAAAAGTGAGAAGACAAAACCCAGTCTTATGTTGAGATGCAACAACATGGAGAAATGTGTTGTTGGTCAGAGATGTTTCAAGAAAAGTAAGGCAAAATTGAAACATTGTGACAATATCCCTAAGGTGGGCAGCCAACACTGTGAAGAGGCAGAAATTGTAAAAAACTCTAATTTAGAGAATAAAGGGCCGACCTACCAAATATTTGAAAAACAACTTAAAAAAACATCTATTCAGAAACCAAATGCTACAAAAAAATCCAAAAACATCAAGGCCACTCCTAATTCAAAGATTTCTGGTACTAGACAATTTATTCAGTCTGTATCCAAATCAAACTCTGCAATTAGTTTGGCGAGAAAAAATATAGCCAACAAATATCGTGACATGCTACTGTTTAAAGCTAGTCAAACCAAACTGGCTAAAACAGCGCACTTGAGCTACGAACCCTTGGACAGTTTGGTGTTGATCAGCGAACAGGTCAATAAAAATGCCTCTATGCAGAACTCGGTAGCAGCAGCTCCTTTGGCAAATGACACAGGTTTTAAAGAGAATGAATCGGCGAATAAAGCAGAGTCTATAGAAATGGAAAATTGTAGAGAAACATTGACAGGAGAGCCTGTAAGAGTGAAGAGTGTGGACACAGTAGTTTTAAAAGAATGGAAAGAAGATATAGAGAAATCTATTCAAAAGATTGTTTCCCTGGTAAATAATGCAAATACTAAGGTCTTGATGGATAAAAATATGTCAAAGACAATGGATCTTCATGCAGATGCAAACAAATCAGCCAATCATAGAGAGCTCAAGTCAACTTCATTTATAAAAGGGCCCTTGAAAACTCCTATAAAAACTGCGTCTACACATCACCTGATTTTGCAGTGCCGCTCGCATCCATTCCAGTCATTTACTCTTAACAGACAATCAATTCTAAATATTTTTTCTGATATACCGGCTCTAGAAGAAATATCCTCGGCAGATCTTGAGCAAATAGAGTTCTTACATCCAACTGATCTGTCAGTTGCAAAGCTGTGGATGAGGTCAGGTTTCATAAAAAACGCCTTATGGCAAGCGAGAATGGATATATACGAACTAGGGTTCATTCTGCTTAATAACACTGCGACTGACCCTCCACAAATTTCTGCAGTTAGAAACCAATACATATCTAAATCTATTGCAGAGGAGCAATATCATTCTAGAAATCGGCAATCAGAATCAGTATTTGAAAATGAAAGAGCACAAAGGGACAGAGAGGTGAGACAATATAGAAACTAACTATGCCAGCAATCTATTTCTCTCTCTCTTTCCTCATGGAATACGCGAGGGTTCAATCATCTGGTGAAAAGTAATGACAGCATTTTGGAAAATTTTGACATCTTGGTTTTCCAAGAGATATGGCTACAATATGCACCAAGGTGGGATAATCATATTACATCGCTTATTCCAGCAATTATGCCTGCAAAGGGTAGACCAATGGCAGGTCTAATGGTAGCAATAAAAATCAATCCGTATACTCATCTGGAACCCTGGGCCTCTCCCAATAGCTTTATGCAACTGGTGAGGATAATAATCGATTCTAAGGTTATAGGGTTGATAAATGTATACTGGAACCACGCAGCCATTACTGACTGTGATTTTCTTAGTGCTCTTGAGAATCTTCTGAATGTAATCTACCTAGACCCTACATGTGAGCATATTATTATAACGGGTGACCTCAATATAACATGTCATGCACGTGGGAAGAAACATATATCCGCAGTAGCCCAAAAATGGAATAAGCTGATGGAAGAACGTCGCTTATGCAAACTAAACGGTGCCATAAGGGGGGATATTCCCCAACATACCACATGGCACCGCGGTACACAATCTGCCATGATCGACTATACATTTGTAGACGAGCAATTGTTTAAGAGTATAACTAATTTCTCAATTTTATCCCAACATGTTAGTGACCATGATATTCAATGCATGAACTGGTCATGGTCTGTCCTAGAGAAACACTATGAAAAATCCTTAGCAACGAATATGTCTCTGAATCCAACGATGAATAGATTTAAATGGTGTCCAAAAACCCTAGATATGTTAAACCACAAGCTCAAAACAAATGATGTGAAGAGAGTAAAAAACTGTGACTCTGGTACTCAATCATATGTGGAAGAAATGCAAATCTTTGTGGTTAAAAGAAATAAGTCAAAAATCAACCAGATTAAAACTCTGCATACGTATGACCATGAAATAGTAATTCGGAAGACCCAATATAGAAAAGATAGAAGGTCTTAACCATATTAATAAAAGTAAGATACTCAGAGCGCTAAAATGCAAATATAAAAATTGGTTGAGGTCGAAACATGCTATTCTATATCAGAAGGATGCGGAAGATATGTTAGAGAAATTGAAATCTAAAAGCTCAGCCAGAATTTGGTCTCTATTAAATTTTAAACAGTGTAATCAGCAATTTATCTATCAATTGAATCCCATACCTCAGGAAGTCTGGGCGTGTTTCTATAAATCCTTGTATGCGGACACAATGACAAAAGGAGAAGGTGTGAGCCCTACCAAATCTCGAAGTAAAGATCTCTCATTTGACATGGATGACATATTGTTTCAGATCTCTAAATTATCAATTTCTCGTGCTCCAGGGCCAGATGGATTATCAAATTTTATGATAAAACAACATCCTATGGCGTGGGCAAAAATACTTCTAACAATTTTTTTGAAAATAGTAAGAACTCGAATTCTACCTTGCTCCTGGAAAAAAGCGATAATTATACCGATTTATAAAAAAGGGGATCATGAAAATCCCGTTAATTACAGGCCCATTTCCCTATTAGATATCCCAAGCAAAATTTTTGCAAGATTGCTGCTGAGAGATCTGAATTTATGGCTGAATGAGGTTCAGATGAGAGATCCACATCAAACGGGATTTAGGCCAGGTATGGGAACAGCAATTAACCTGCACATATTGGAAGTCATAAAAAAACAAGAACAGGTTAAAGGTCAATCCATCTATTTGGCCTTTATTGACTTCCAAGCAGCCTTTGATTCAGTGTGCAGGAAATTGCTGGTGAAAAAATTGACTGATGCAAATTGCCCTGAATATATTGTATTCTGGATCAAAGAATTGCATACGGACACCATGGTGCAAATTAGATTGGCCACAGATGGAACCTTATCTAATCCCATTCTGACTCATAGAGGTCTAAAACAGGGTTGTGTGTTGGCCAGTACCCTCTTTAATTTCTTCATGGCAGCCGTCCGATATGAATTTATGAAATGTAGAGCTGATGCTCCAAGAATTGGTGTTCATCCAATACCGTGGCTATTTTATGCGGACGATTTGGTACTTCTGTCCAAAACCCCTGTGGGATTGCAGAGTCTTCTTATTTCCTTGAGCAGATATGTAGATGAAAACTTACTGACAATAAATCAACGCAAATGTAAAATTATGATACAAAGTTGCAAGACAAAATCCACCCATACAAAATATCGATGGGCAATACAAGATATAGAGTTAGAAATAGTTACAGAATATAAATATCTAGGTATCCAATTCAACAATGATATAGCTGACAAGCCATATTTTAGAGTGTTACAAGAAAAACTTAAAACAGGAATAAATCAATCTAAAATAATTCAAGCCAAATATGGCAAATTTTCCTTGATGCCTGCTGTAATTTTTTATAAACAAAAAGTGGTACCCATTGTGACGTATGCTTCAGAAACCAAAGCAGCAATGAAAAAATCTATATGGGTTAAAATGGAAGGCAAATTTTGGAAATCGATATGTGGCCTTTCCACTTCAGTTTCAATGTGTCTGATAAGACATGAATTGGGCTTGGTTTCATTGAATGCAATTCATCTCTGGAAAATGTTGAGCCTGTTTCGTAAATATGTGATGGCCTCTAAAGATGATGGGGTCATGTATGTGATGGGAGAACACATGTTGAATACTGAAATTGGGAATACGGCTAAGTGGCGTAAGTGGTGTCTTTCGGCAATGTCAGAGGCAGGTATTGATGATGAGCTATTGGTGAACAATCCAGAAAGAGCAAAGAAAAAACTATGGATGTGGGATTGGATTGAAACTAGAAATGCATGCGATAAATTAAAAACCTTTAGATATCAATCTTTTGCTGTGAAAGAAGTACATAAAATTGAACAATATCTTATCAAATTTCCTAATCCCAAAAGCAGATTTACATATCTAAGAATAAGATTGAATGTCCTTCTTTCCAATGAAATACAATTTATGCGAAAGCTGTCTATTAATGGGGACTGTAGATTTTGTGAGGAGGTTGAACAAGTTGAATCCTTAAAACATCTAATTGCTGTATGTCCTGCACTCATTGAAAAGAGACGCTTTTTTTTTAAACATTTGTTTAAGAATCAAGTCATTACTGACCATGATGTGTTGTGGGATAAACTATTTCATAGTCAATTGGTTAAAATAAATTTGGCTATAATAATGTTTGTGGAGGCTCTAAAGTTGAAAGATGGAAGTAACATATATCAGTTGGAAAATGGATAATTGACTGAAAAAAAATTAGCTCCAAATTCTATTTCCAGATGATAGATTTGCCGGTCATGCTGCATTTCTGTATAATGCTCCAACTTTTATGATGTAAAGTGTATGTATTTTATTCTGTTTTAGTTTTTGAAAGGCTGTTTTTTCAGATACAGCTAAATCAAATCAATAAAAAAAAAAAAAAAAAAAAAAAAATATAGTGCGTTGCAATCCTGACTTCCACGCGGGAGGCACACTATATACGCATGCGCACTACATGTGGCCATCTGTGGTTTTAAAGGTCTTCTGGGTGTGTCCTAGTGCTCCCGTAGACTCATTCCCAAGCATCCGGAGCTGATGTCACAGTTCTGTTTTTTGGTACCATTTGGCATAGGGAATCTAATGCAGCTTCTGTGTCAAGCTGACCTGGCTCTTCTAGGCCACAAGCGGGAGCTAAATAGCACCTCTTCCTGGACATTCTGATCCCTGTACAAGATGGGGGGAGAGAAGGGGGCAGGTAGAAAAGGAGCCACATTGGCACATGTCAAGTAGTCAATCTAAATAGAGGCCTGTGCATAACGTGTACGGCTATTTACATACATGTCCATTAGAGCTATACAGGTACATATCATTTGACGGAAATAATAATAACTGAAGAAAAATATTGCTGTATAGGTCAGGTGGGACCAGGGCAGGGAAAAGGCTATAAGGATGTTATGGCAGAGCAGCAGAGTTTATACATCGGTATGTAGCCTGTCAAGTCTATCCATTCTGTCTCCCTCAAACCTTTTGCTTTTCATGCAACCCGGTTTGAGAAGGTGTTCAGCCTGTTTATTACTGCTAATATCATAATATGCTCAGTGTAAATATTCCACTTGCCTGCTGATTTCTAACACGAGTCAGGCCTAAGCGCCACACTTGTTACTATGATTTAGATATAGTGACACATAGTGCCACATAGCACATTCACTTCTCTAGTGATTGTGCCCAGAACTAGTGAATGGGTGCTCGGGTAGTCAGTAATATAGAGAAGCCCTTTAGAAGACGTACATAATGGAACATTTCTCAGTCAGGTCTATCCGGGTGCTAGAGAGGCATGGGAAGGCCAGCTCCATATGGACAGCCAGCTGATATGACTTGTACTCAATCTCGCGGTCTTAAAGGTATAAGAGAATGAGCATTGGCAATGCCAATAGTTTGGGCTTTGGTGTAGGCATGGGAAAGGCACTTGCCAGGCACTGCCATAGTGCTATTAACTGGCCATTGATGGTAGCAGGTGCAAACATGTGCGAGTACCTGAACATCTAATAGCAGTATCTGGCAAATGCCTAATAGTTATACACAAGTCTAAACTGTTGGCTTTGCTAATGGTTGTTTTTACAAGACTTCAGTGAAGGACATGCATAGTGCTTATAAATCGAGTGGCTGAAGGCAGACCTGATTAAGACACATTTATTACACTACTAGTAGGTTTACAGCTGCAATTAGGTCATTAAGTTTCAGAAGACTGCTTTGAAAAAACACTGGCAGGCACGTTGAGTGCCACGTTTGATGGTGAGGCTTGATAAAGCTAGCTCAAAGAATTCCCATGAGGAGGTGTTTTGGGCGGGGAAGGGCAGGAACTGAGTGTGAATGGCCATAGAGATTAGCATAGCCACAGGCAGTGAATGGGTTGGAAAATAACCAAACACCTACAAGCTGTGTCCCTCCCCATGTGCCATTTCTCCCTATCTGTTCTCTAATGCAATAGTTTCGGCTTACTGGTGGAGCAAGCGCCACTTAATAGCCAAACTAAAAACAGATTCATAGATTAGCTGAATAGCCTCTGTCAAACGGGATGGGGGGTGTGGACAACCTCTGCCACCTGGTACCTTCAACAATCATTGACGGCTGCGAACGTGATAACTGCATATTCATAAATAAAGTGTGACTTAATAGTCTAATTTCCTGCATGTCTAACTCGTCTTATTTTCTGGATCTCTCTAGTTCCGCAATTCTTTGTCTTTGCTCATGGAGACTCTTAATGCAACCACGCCTCACTACGTCCGATGCATAAAGCCAAATGACGAGAAACTACCATTTGAGTAAGTGCATTATTTCCTTTCCTGCTGTACAGCCGAAAATGAACCGCTTTCCTTTTCCTGTGACTCGGCCATCATTAGGACATGCTCAGAAGCTGCCTCGGCAGAATGTATTCTGTTAGAAATGAACAAACACAGCTGGGTAGAATTGAACCGTGAAGCCATTTCAGCTACTAATTCGTTAACAGTTCAAAATGTCGTTGATATTTTAATATCATCAACAAGATGTCGATTAGTCTGCCTCTAACAAGTGGTTTGCACACACGTAATATACATGTTTGAAATCGGAGATGCATTCTGTTGGCTTACCTGACCAGTGCACAGGAGGTCACTAGCTATGACTTCCGGTCCTTGACCAGCACAATTTCATGATTATTGGCAAACGACCGTCATCCGTGGTCGCTCCATGCTTTCCCTTAGGGCGGTTAATCTGAAAACCAAAAAGTATACGCATTTTTGAAGTCTAGAAACCGCAGTGTCGTAATAAAAAAGACGGTGACTACTTGAGGAGAGTGAATGAAAGAGTGCAGTTTATTGGGCCTTGTGGAATGAAGGAAATGCTGACTGGTCAGGCCGTAATGTATGCAAGGAAAATACCTAAATATCTGCATTCGCAACTCTGTTAAAGCTACTATGGGGACAGCATTGTTTCTGTATCTCAGAGAAAATCTTGACGCTGAGCAGTAATGGAAGGAAACCGACTCTCCAGGTATGGAAGAAGAAAGTCTTACGGGATTGTCGGTTGCTTTTACTATGGCTCATGTTACTTCTGGAACCTGCATTTTCCCTTAGCCCTAAAATCAGACGAACATATTTAAAACATGTTTGATGAAAAAGTCTGAACTTTGACAGGACTATAATCTGACAGGCGTTATGATTTAAGTCAGCGTGTTCATTACCTGCATGTCATGATGCATACTTTAGTTTTGCAAGAGATTTATTATTTAGCCATGAATTACTTATCCTATGTAGCCAGGGGGACCATACCACACACCTTATTGGGAGACAGGTGTAGGCTGGCACGCAAAATACTTATCCAACCCCGCTTATCTGGGTCTTAGATCACCCTGATGAACCCCACTTTGATGTGGAGATGCAATGAAAAGGCAAAGATTACGTCAGGATTTCCCCCCAATGCCCCTAAGGGGAAAAGACACTAGGTTAAAGTAAGTGGCACACAAAAGGAAAGGCTAACAAAACCTATTTCTGAGGCTTGTGGCTCTTATTAGAATCACATGCTTTGCATAGGCTGACATCTAGTGGTTGGTGCTGAGTATTGCATGGCTTGTTTTCGAAGTTTGAAGAAGGGACATCGACAGGGCGTGTCTGTAATACTATCCCTAGTGTGACATGAACTGTACCCATGGTCCTTCACGTAATAAGTCCTCGGAACACAAATCTAAGGTTACATTAATCCTGATGGCACGCAAACAGTCCTATGCATCCATGGCAAAGTTTACGACGCATGAAGTCTGTTTCGCATTCACACACACACACACACACACACGCCAAAGCAGTTTTCGAAGCAGACGGACACTGTTTTGAAAACTACACAGTACACCAGGGCCCTTTATTGGAGGCTTTACATACAAAGCCCTTCGTTGACCCAGTAGAAATTGTATTCTGATTACAAGAAACACCATCCACGGGTACATGGACAAAAGCGCATTTTGAGTCGACAATGGACAAAGTTTGCGCTTTTGTTTATTTTTTAGAGAAACATCCAATAAAACAAAAATATATTTCACAGGATGAGGGTGTGGAGCACCATCAAAAGCACCTAGTTTGGAACATGTAACACCACAAACAGTGGTTAATATTGATGAGGATCAGCATCAAGACATTTAGGTTGATGATGATTAGGATACAGATTATGACTATGAAGTTGATACACTGTCCAGACCCCATACATCCAAGAGGAGCATGTGGCTAATTTGTCTATGTTGATCAACTTCTTTTTAATGACCTCTTAAAGAAGGCAGCTGATCACTTTAAAATTGATACCCACAAATTGGAGGAAGACACCAGAAGGTTATTTCGTACATAATATTCTTAATGAGAAAGTCAGTAGGCCAATATATTCCACTTTTGCAATCAGTAAAAAAAGCGTGTCCTGCCATCCCTTTCAACACCATCTCCCACTAGGCCAGTAAGCCTGCGTGTAGAAAAGCGGTTTAAGCCAACTCCCGCTGACCCCTTATACATTAGGCACCATTTAAAGCGAGATCCTTTAGTGGTTACCACAACCCGCAAGAGAGAGAGCGGGTACACCTTTAGCTACTGGGGTAGCTCCTCCAGATAAAGTAAACAATACATACATTAGGCCTCATTAGAATTGCAGTGGTCTGGACATGATGCCATTAAGCTTACCAGCACCCTTGTTTCCAGACCGCCACACTACATGTCTACAATAATGTCACTCTAACGGTAAGCTACAATAGGGCCCAATGGGACCTTGTTGAAGAACAATTGCACAAAGTTCCAGAAACTCTCAAAACACATTTTTGAAGACCGTGTCTTAGGGTAAGTAGGTGGCAAATTCCATTCTAAACAATTTGCTAGACGCAGCTGACACTGCTGCCAGAATTTTTGCTGAGGGGACATTCATTAAATGGCACTCGTGGCTCCGAAACCCAAGTTTCAAGCCAGAGACACAAGCAACTTCAATTAATATGCCTATTGCGAACATAATTCTTTTTGGCAAAGCAGTAGACGATGCATTTGAAACAGTTAAAAAAGAGAATGAAACATTCAAGACTCTTGGTCAAATCTCTAATATAGACTTCATGTGTACGGGTCACCTTTAACCCCTGGTGCAGGGTGAAGAGAGGGTCCCTGGAATACCCCTCCTCACCCCCAGGAACATGACAGCCTGAAGAGTTAAAAAACACACGAAGCAACTCACTATTTGGACAGCCAGTGATATCCACATATGCGGACAGATATCCTCTTAGACAACCATTCAAACCTTATCTAGTGAATGTGTTTTTGGACACAGGTGCCTCAAAACTGGTTATGGACCCAGATGCCTCAATGGATGACGTTGACTAATGCTGAGGAAAAGTGTGCTGACATCATTAGTGACACCACAATATAGTAACGTTAGCCACAAAGTAAACTCACAGCCATGCACGAAGTTACACGAACATACACAAAGAACATGCTTACTCAGTTCTGTAGATAGAGGACAGATACATATACATACTGTCAAAAGCTTATATTATTTTTCTCATTAGCAAAGTGAAGAAACGCAGAACTCAAGGGAAACTAAGAGATGCAGAGCAAACTTGCAGACGCTTATCGCTACTAACCCTATGGGACTACAGGATCATATAGGGAGATGGGAGGGACGAAATATGACTAACCTATGGGAAACATAGAACAGTATAGATATGTAGAAATCATAGTATAATTATAATAAGGATTACATGATGCTACAAGTGTGAGAAACTCATGGTGACAACAAGTAAGACAGACACAAATGATCAAGGTCAAGGGTGCTTATTGAACGGGCTGAAAAAACGCCTATTTTAAACCTAAACCTAGGATGGGAGCAAACGCGTTGTGTCAAATAAAAGGGCCTATACGTAGAAACCTATTGCCAAACCTTACAACTTATACAAAAAAGGGTGTGTGATGATTCTCAAGAAAAAAAGAAGTGTTCTCAAATAATATGTCAGAATGCGGTAGGCTGGGTCTCCCTTGCTCATGTTTTGGACACAGGGTAAGATGGTAGCTTGGAGCACAGTACAGTCTCGGGATTCTCCAGCACAAGATGACAGTTCCAATGGCAGTTCTCTGGACAGTCGATGGCCAGGTCTTGTTTCCTTTGAAAGTCTCTTGCCTCCAAGGCCTGACGTGGTCAAATAACAAAAACAAAAGTTCCTTTATCAATGAACTTTGGGCTTCACCCCTGGATCTCCCTTGGTTGGGCTCGGAACCCTCTTCTCTTTATATTCTTGGGTGATGGCTTCATCCCTGGATCTCCCACGGATGGGCTTGGACCCCTCTTGCTTCTTTATCTTCTCAGTGATGGCTTCACCGCTGGATCTCCCTCGGTCAGGCTCGGACCCCTCTTGCTTCTTGTTGGATTTTTCCTCCCTCAATTATTTGGTGTCTTTTTCTTGGGTGGTGGTTTCACCCCTGGATCGCCCTCGGTCGGGCTCAAAACCCTCTTCTCTTTATATTCTTGGGTGATGGCTTCAACCATGGAACTCCCTCGGTCGGGCTAGGACCCCTCTTTACTTCACATTCACATTTGTCCAATATCGTTGGGATTCACTTCCCTTTCTTTCCCTCAATGCGGGTTTCATGTCTCTTGCTTTCTCTTAGTGTGGGATTCCCTTCCCTTGCTTTCAAAGCGCTTGTAGATCAAAGTCTTTTGATTATACAGGGATTTTGCTCAACCCTCTGTATGACCACTTTGACCTATTTCACGCAGCCTTCTGGTACTTGTAGTTTCTCTCAAAAGGGGCTTGACCAGAGTCTTTCGAATTATCACCCACATGGTGCCGCTTTCGCTTTGCAGCTGGTCTCCCCTTCCATCTTTTTACAGTTCATTCAAAGTTTGTTAAACTTGGTTCAAACTTGCCACTCTGCGCTTTTGATTCAACACAGCCCGGTTCTTATTGATTCTCCCCTCGACTCACTGGCTGTAATGAGCTGCTTGGCTGTTGCCTCTTTGGAGTCAAGGCCGGTACCATGGGCGCGGGAGCTTCCCTCTCTCCTACTTATCGGCATAGGTTTGCCCGGTGTACCGTTGACATCTGCTCCAGGACACTTGTGCTATTGTTCGCGGTCTTGAGCTCTCCTCCACAAAGCCTCTGTGGGTGTGGGACAAAAAGGACAAGGTCACTTCTCTCATCGCCACCCTCTTGATTCCTCCCGCCTTTCACCTTCCCTTGAACTGCTGCATGTTAGCCGTCTCATTGTGCTGTCTTCCATGCTCGCCTTGCCCATACTGCACTTTCTTGCTCCACCTTTTATACCTGTGGGGAAAAGGAAGGGCTGTCAGGTGTGTGCGTGATTTGAGTCAATTGCCTGATTTTGCCTGACCATCGGGTTGGGACATGTCCGGAAAACAGGTTTTACATCAGTCCAATGTTATGGGAATGTAAAAGTATTTGTATCGGAAAAGGGGGGGCTGGAGTGTCAGAGTATCCTACAGGACTGGATAAGGAAGTTTTGTGTAAGGGACGAGAATGAGCAGGATGCCGAAAAGAAATTAAGGGATTGTGAGAACAGTAGTGTTTTGTCATAGTAGGTTGGGATTTTGGGAAATGACAATCAGAGGGACGGGGATTGCAGGGTAAGCGGGAATAGCTGGAGTTGTGACATTAACAAAGAGGATTGTGGGAATCATAGTGTTGTGTCTGATCAGGATGGGAATGGGGAAACTGATAATCAGAGGAACGGAAAGAAGAAGGATAGGGAGTATTCGAATGGGGACCAGTGAAACAAGGATTCTGGGAGTTATGCTTTTTGAGTATAACTGTGATTGGAACCTTAGAGGATTGATTAAGTACGGAGGGATTGTTGGATCTTTGCTGGAGAGACCTAACAGGAGGAAGGCAGGCAGATGCAATACAGCGCATGAAAGCCTCAGATATCTTGCCCTTCACTTTTTCTCTGGCACAATACTGCGTCTCACCTCGGGTATTACCACGCGCATAACCCTGGGTTCCCCTATCCAGGGGATCCTCCCCCGCTGGTCCACCCCCAGGAACTGGATCAAACAGCGATGGCCGTGTCCAGGCCACCTGAAAAAAGGATTCTTGAGGTCTTACGTGGAGAATACCCTCAGGTTTCTCACACAAGCCACAGGACGAGAGATGAGGGAAAGCAGAACTGGCTGCATAGAACATCAGGCCAGGGCTCACAGCCAAGGTCAGAGACAAGCAGCACATTGCAAACCTAGAAGGCGCCATCTGTAGAAAAACAAAATGCTAATAAATTGCAGACCAGAAGAGCTTGAACTCGTGGTTCCCAACCATGTGATGCAGCCAAGCTAGGCAATGGCCATTCAGCCCCGGTGGGAAGACAAACGGTTCTCAGCAACACAGACGTGAAGTGAAACATGGAATCATTAACAGCGTTGTAACGGTGAGGGCACTCTCACAGGAAAAAGTGGTTACATTGTTACATTGGGAACACATAGTTCTTCTCATTCTCGTCACCTTGAGAAGCTGCACAGAGCAGTGACAACAGAGCTGGGTCCCAGACCTGAGGAGATCAGTCAGCTCCAGCCAATCTGGGAACATAAATTCAGGGGTGCATGGCAGAGGGCAAGCGACAATGGTAATCCAGTGACCCTGCAACAATGTAATAGTTTCTAGGGGAAGGGTTAGGCCAGCCACATGACATGTGAGAACCAATAAAACAATGGGCCACATTCTGACCCAGGGATACTGGGCACCATTAAGGACACCGGTGCCGTAATCCCTTTGCGCCCTATTTCGAGGTCCCCCAATGGGACCCGTAAGTTATGTTTGGTCGGACCAAACGTATCTTACGGTTCCCGTTAGGGGACCAGGGTGCAAATAACGGCCTGGGCATGCGACGGACCATTATTTGCGCCCTCCCCATTGAGCTCTATGGGGGCTCGAATGGGGAATGGTTTGGTAAATGGGAACTTACCGGTCCCTCCAAGGTTGGAATGGACCGGTAAGTCCCCATCTCACCAAACCTGAGTCGGACCCGGTTTTGGTGGCAGCCATGGTGCAAATAGCACCATGGCTACCTCCAAACTCAGAATGAGGCCATATATTTATAGGTGCAGTCCATAAGTGTTACCACCCCAATCACCCAACCAGACAGACTCTTAGGTTTTTTGGGGAAGGGCCCATGTTATGACTTCGAAATGAAACAAAAGGGCCTGACACAGGCTCGGGAGTGATGATTCTGGGAATCTTCAAATGTCCTGTATGATCCCTGTCTGTTTCTGTAATAAACAACAGTTCTAACTTGCCCTGTGCTGTGCTCTCCATGTGTATACTGAGAAGGGTTGTTGGGCACTGGGAGCTGATGGTGATCTCGTGGTAACCCGCAGTCCTCTGGCATACCTAAGCCAACAAGTTGTTAGCAGAGGTATGGTTGGCTACGCCCATTCAGCATAAGCCGGCTCTTCCGACGCAGAGCCTGGAGAGCTGCTGGGCACCTTGCGGAAAATGAGCCCTATGGGGTGGTGCAGCCCTGTGCAAAAGGCTGTCAGGAGCCAGCATGGAAATAGCCTGCCCGCAGTCCGTGAGGAGCCCAGCAGAGCAGAAGGGTGACGTGGCAGCTTTGGGGGAACAGGTAACTGAATAGCGTCAGCAGACCACGGAATGTAAGTATTAACTCAGCTACACAGCAACTGAGGGGGGTGGTAAATCAATGTTGGGTGTGGAGTGGTAACGAGTATTGTTGAGTCTTGAGGCAAACGGTTCTAGTGAATAACCTAGACTATTGATTTAAGGGTATGGAGGGCAGAAGTTATGTGACTATTGGATTCCCTGTGGATTGGGCGTTTTAGCTCGGGTCACAGACAATGGTATCCCCGTGTTAAGGCTTGGAGTGCAGAAGGCGTTCTTTTGCTTAAGTCCGGCTAAGGTGTTTTATCTACAAGGCGATGCTGTAAGTATAGATTGAAAACAAGAAATATCAGTATCCCCTGTTAGGAGGCAGGAAGACAGCTGTGGGTTCATGTTGGGGTTGTGAAAATGTTTATGTAATGAGAAATTAGTATTGTGAGCGGTGTAAGTAGTCTCTAGCACTCCCTTATTTAGTTAAGTGGTTATGTCACCTGTAGGGCCTGTGCATAGAACTGACAACACGAGGAGGCACAGAAGCTGGTGCTGAGAATTTAAAATTGACAGAGTATGTTGTTCGGTGTTGGTGCACGGAAGGCGCATGCGCAACTTTGGTGGGTGTACCGGACGAGGCAGAGATTTGTAGGAGAGCGGTGCGCGGAGCACACCTGACAGGTTGATTGGGAGCCAGAGAGGCTCAGGAAGAATTGACCAGAACTGGTATTTGTGAAATTAAGAAAATTGAATTGAAAGTATTTTTTGTGCTTGTGTAATACCAGAAGTATTGAAAGCCTTGACGTGAGGTCAAGTAAGTATGAAGCAATGTATCAGGGGAAGTGTGGGCTGGATATGACCCCACAGCACCTATGTAAGGCCCTTCCACAATATAAGTACAAGATTTGTAGATAGAGCACAGAATGGACAAAAAGCACAGAGGGTATATTGACAAAGCCAAGGCCACAATGCGGAAGTTTCTCCAAAAATGTGCAGCAACCATTACATACACACATACAAGACACCGATAAGGAGAAGAATTTGACCAATCGGATGGCGAGATTCGAACTCTGGAAGATGTTCCAGGAAGACGAACGGGAAATAGCAAGGTGTCAATGGATGCTGAGCCAGCAGGAGACACGGGGCGCAGCACACTCGGCCCCCACTACCCCACCTCCTCCTGAGCACAATAAAGAAGGGGCTGTGGCCAGAGTGCAGGGGTTATACCAAATACGGGAGCTAAAGGCAGCAGAGGGGTACACAAATCCAATATGTCAACCTCCACCATACACCAAGGAGGAGGGGCATCCCACACGTGCAGAGGCTTAGAGACCTTCCTGGCCGAAGGAAGGGAGAACCGACAAGGGCATTTACTGACTCTAAAGACGCAGAGGGATGGGATAGGCAGATCAGGCTGGCATGAGGAGCGAATGGGGAGATCGGGTTTACACAGTTGCCCTAATTGGAAAAGGGAGGTGGGGCAACCTCAATACTTACCATGGAAGCATATAGATAAAGAAAACAACTTGAGGTGTAGGCTACCCTCATTAACCACAGGTGTGGGGAAATGGATATACAAAATGGAAAGGATGACAGGGGGACAGAAATGAGCAGTGTGAGACGTAAGGGGGCTGTTATTGGTGAACCTCGGGGAACCCGCTGATGACGTATGGAAAAGGGCGAGATACCCAGGAGTAACGTCCCAGACACGGTGAACAGTGGCGTGCCGTTTGCTAACTGCAGAGCGGCCGCATGGCAAGCTCTACAGACACAGTACCCATACATGTCAGACATTAGTGCGATTATGGCATGCAGAACGGGGGAAGAGTGTTAGGGAGCATTCTCTGTTAAGGCTAATTTCCCAAACCTAGTGAGCTTTGGTGGATTTTTTGGGGTTTATTTTTTCTCCTGCTAAGAGTGAGACTCTTTTTCTCCCACTCTTAGGCATGATTTGAGAATGTCCTTTGACTATATAATGTGTTTTATGGGCTATGGGGTCTTTTACTCCATAGCGCTTCATGTGTTTTTGGTATGTGTGTTACACAGGACCCTCAGTGCAGTAACACAGGGGTGTCATAGTGAACCCCAAACATAAACTCCATACCCTGGGACTGACTACTGTCTCCCAGGGCATGTAAAGTCACCATTGGCTTTACTAGTCTCAAATTGTGAACAGAACCAGTACAAACCATCATATTGTGGAAGTACTGGTAGGGGTAATTTGATTGCCCCTGGGTCTGTTTTCCAAGGGGGCACTGTCCAGTCCCCCCTTGTCGGGTTTCTGGCTGGTAGCAGTGGATACCATGCAAAATATTCCACTGGAATATTTCCTATGGGATTTTCCCATTCATTTTAAACACATTACTTTTTGGTGCAATGTTAAAGATACCGCTGGGTTATTTATTTAATATTTATTCCCCGGTTGGGTCTTTTTGCCAGGACTCAGTTTTAAAATGGTGTTTGTGTTCGCCTCTGAAACTCTAACCCAAGTCGAGCCCTTTGTCCCACTTTTTGGTGGGCTTCTCCACAGAAGCCCTCCAAATGGTGCCACTCTGTCTGGGGTCAACAGGATGTGTGGTAGGGGGATTAGGCACCCTGGACTGAGTTGCCTTGGCAACTCAAGTCGGACTCTTGTGTGATTGGCCCAGTGGTCAGCCGCCCGGCTCACCACTTAGCATGTTTGAGTGACAGCTAGGCTGATGAATGGGGGTTTTTGCTGCATAAAATCAGGGGTTTGGGGACTGGAACTTCAGAAGTCACCACAGGACCTAAGGAATCCGAAGAGGGGAGAATCTGAGCCATCTACAACGACGACACTACCGATGGAGCCCTGCTGTACGAACTCACCACTTCCCCGATGACAGAGGAGATCTTCTTCCAGGAGAGTCTTCTTCCCCTTGAGCTGGTGGGACCAACCAGTTCGCCTTTTTCGCCTTCCTGGATCGTCTCGTGGTTGAATCCCCCGTGCCAAGCACTCCTGCGGCCGGATAGCCACGCTTCACCACTACCGCGAATAAAAGGGTCGTACCTTTTAACCGGGAAACTCCGCGGCTGGTTTCTTCCCTGGCAGTACAACGACCTCCAGCTTTCCTCCACGTCGAGATCATCTCTTCCCTTGGACGAAGCTCCGACTTGCACCCGCTGCCAGGAACAACTGCCCCTTCTGGAGCTTCCTCACCATTTCAGGTACTGTGTCCCGCCTGGTCTCCCTTCCAACAGACTGTCCAAGGTGTCCCGTAAATCCTTGACTCTCTATCCTGGGGTGACCTCGGACCTGCTAACATTACCTTTCTGACTTGATCCAACCTCTTTTGACTTTGCTGCAAAGACTGAGTGCATTTCCACTGTGTGATCTTGGGCACATTCCGCCTTGCTCTCTCATAGAGTGGGCCTCGCCTATGAACTTTTTGCCCTACAGTAGACCCTGCCTTTCTTGACTTGCTGTGGTTTCTTAAAAGTTTTGATACTGTGTGTTTTTCCTATTCTGCCTTTTCTCTCCCTTTTTAAACAAATTATTGGAGTGCCATCTACGGTTACGCGCTCACCTCTGTTTTGCTAAATAAGTGGTGTCTTAACCTAGACTTGTCGAATAATTAACTAGGGAGGTGTATATACTTATAATGACTGTGTTTGAACTTGCTTGACATATTAGTGCCAGTGTATTTTTTATTTATTTTTATTTATTTATTTAATGTGATACAGTCTATTTCATAAACTTTACACATATTGATGAGTAAGCGCCCTATAAAGATTAAACTTCCGTGAGTAGAATAGTAACAATATAACAATAATATAACAATATAATGATAAAAACTATTTACACATATAAAATCAATCTCAAAGCTCAAAGCTCAGATAGCATATAAAATAAAAAAAATAGAGAAGGTGCTGAGAAGAAGAAGAACAAAGGGCCGGGGCAGTGACAGTTTTAGGTTACGAGTACTGATTTCAGATCTGAATATTCAATATTTCTTCTATCTTAATCCAGATATTGAAGAGAGCTATCATTTCTCGCATGCTCTCAGAGTTCATGCAGTGATGCCAGAATAGTGACGTTCCAATTGATGCTGGATTATGGGAAAACTTTCCCAGATGACAATGGATTACGTCAATCATAGTGACACATTCTGTCAAAACATGTCTTGCTGACTCTAATACTTTATTTCCTTCACACAGCCGACAGGTGCGTTGTTCCAGTGGTAACTGCTGTCTTCTGCCCGTGACCAAGAGAATAGGCAGTTGGTCCATCCTTAACAAAAGGATAAATTGTCGCAGTTTTTTTGAGTTTTTTTTTACAAGTGTGTTTTTAAATAAATAATGATATACTTTAATACCAAAGCTCTGGTCAGTGTTTGCTTGTGCTACTGTATTTTTAGCCCTATTGTGTATACTCTATATACTGCCTAACTCTTCTTGAGAGAAGTCTGACTGCTCAGCCACAGCTACCAGGTAAATCTGGGTGGCGCAGGCTGCTACCAATTGGGTTTACTGCTTACTCCTGTAACCTTAAACTTTTTGCAGTGGTCCCTAAGGGACCTGCACAGGTTTCTGCCTAACAAAGACGAAGACCCCTTGCACTTTATTCAGACTATTCAAGAACTCTGGCACCTTGAAATGCTAGAACCATGGGATAAAACACTGACATTCTCCAGCATGGGGTCTGGCATGGATTCACATGCTCATGAATATTCCCCGTCGTCAGGCTGGGAATCCTCGGTAAAGAAAAAACCAGTATCAGTTTTGTTTCTGATCTGTCTTTCGTAGTAGTAACCAATCACTGGTCTCTGCGTCATACTGACCACAGCCAATGACTGCCCTCTACCTAAGCACCGCCTCTGGCAGCCATCTTCAGATTTTTACCGCACGTTCATGTGTTGGGATCCTCGTGCTATTGCTCTCGAGCGTTGGTGCTATTTTTCACGTTTTTTCTCAAAAAACTTCGTTTTTTTCGGTCAAAAGAGCCTCAAGCTCCACCGACTCGCCATCCGATCAACGGGGACCCGTGTCGGATTCGTCTACGCCCCTCAAGGGTGAAGATTCGTCGAGCTACGCTTTTGGAGGACTCCAGAAGTTTCTCAGGCCCGGTCATGGCCCAGGAGAAGGGAAGCTCGACGCTCGGAAAGCTGTTCAGGGTCTGCCCTGGATGCCAGCTGCAAAACGTCTTCAAGGAGGACGAACATTCTTTTTGTCTTTACTGCCTACATGAGGACAAGACGCACATGGAGAAGGACTGTGCGTTTTGCGGCAACATGTCGGAGCGGACCATGAAGGACCGCCATCAACGTCTCGCCAACTGGCTGGAAGGGAAGAGCCCGTCCGGCGAGAAGAAGAGGAAGAAATCCGAGCGGTCTTCTAAGACCTTTGAGGACGCCCCGGCGACGGGGGTCCAACATAAGGCCAAGCACCGCGAGTCCGCTGGCACCGGGAGCGCCGAACGGTCGGGCTCTATGGGCGCCAGGCTGGGCGCACCCTCCCCGGCACCATCAACCGCGAGCCAACGCTCCGGGTCGGGTAAGAGGAAGGCCGAGCACCCGGCGAGGCTCATAGAGAGGCCCCGGTCGAGCTCGAAGGCGGAGGGGGAGCGAGGCACTGTCCCCCCCCCTCAAGGATAAGGCGGTGAGCGCACCTAAGGTGGTGAAGGCCTTAATCCATCCGGCCAAGCCCTCTATCGAGTCTGTCGCGGCGGCCCTGGCTCAGCCTGTGGAGGCTACGCCAGTGGTGGCGACCTCGGGGCTCAGAGTCTCCCTGCCACCTCGGAGGGAGTCCTCTTTTGTGCCCATCGATAGGACCCCCGTGAAATCCCCCGTGGGGAAGAAAAAGAGGGGGCAGGGCGTCGTCGTAGATTCGGCCTCAACCTCGGAGGAGGAGGAGCTGGTCGAAGTCTTAAGCCACGGCCTCGGCGTGGAAGAAGACCGGCCCGTCGGGATGGATCCCGACGCAGGTGACAACGACATCGTCGAGGGTACCGACGGGGCCCCTGATCGCCCGTCGGATTCCCCTCTGCCAGCGCCGCGAGACAGCTCGGCGGCCATTTTGTTGGCTATACAGTCCTTATGCTCAGAGATAAGGACGAGACTACCGTTGCCGACGGAACCTCTCCCGTCGGGAGACCCGGAACCGGGACCTTCTAGGGTTTCCCCTACCAAGAAAAGAAGGATCCACCCTCCTCCTCCTTTTCAGCCGTCGCGCCCCTTCCAGCCCTCCTCCCCTTCCACCCGATGGGATGATACGGGGACTGACACGGCAGCGACGGGTACGGACGACGAGGTATACGACGAGGATGTACCGTCGTCGCCTCCCACCAGGGCTTCTCCGCCCGGCGAGATTGGATCGTTCCACTCCATGATCGCCAGGGCATCCGAGCTTTTCCAACTCTGCCCTGAGGAGAAGAAGAAGGAAGGTTTCCTTTATCAGCGGCGCGAGGCCAAGAGGAAGACGGTCCTCGCAGTGCCTCTATTGGACGACATTTGGGATGAGGGCCTCACCCTCCTCAAGAACCCTTCCACGACGCCAGCTAGAAGAGACCGGTACGAGAAAAAGTACCGGGTCCCGGACACGGCCCCCCTGTGCCTCCGGGCGCAGCCTACCCCGGACTCCGTCGTCTCCGCGGCGGCCAGGAAAAAAGCGGGGGGGTGCGGCCTCCACATCGACTTCCCCACCGGACGGCGAGGGAAAGAAATTGGACTCTGTGGGACGCAGAGTCATCTTGTCTGCAGCGACGACGATTAAAGCTGCCAACGCCTTGGCTATCGTGGCCCGATACGAAAGGGAGCTCTGGTACAAACTGGCTCCCCTGCTGGACTTCTTGCCGGACGACAAGAGGGCAGAGGCCCTGGAGATCCTGCAGGAAGGTGAGGTGGCTTCGGACCACGCCATTACCGTTGCGACGGACATCGCCGACACTGGGTTCCGCCAGTTGGGCAACGGCGTTTGCCTTAGGCGGCATGGATGGCTCAAGGCTACGGACTTCCGTCAAGACGTTCAGACCAGAGTCCTGGACATGCCCTTCGATGGGAACAACCTGTTTGGGAAAACAGTGGACGATTCCCTTCAGGCCATTAAAGCGGACACCGAGACGGCCCGGGCCCTTGGAGTTCTGCAACAACGACGGACGCCCTTTCGGAGCAGCGGAGGCAAGGGCGCCTCCAAAGGTTCCGGCGGCGGTTTCTCCTCCTACCGTCAAGCGGCCCGCTCGTCGTCTCAGGAGGCCTACAGAGGACGAGGCAAGTCTGGCAGACCCCGCCGTCGTCGCCAAGGACAAGGCGGCAAAGCCTCGTCGAAGCAGGATTGAACCGGCCGTGGGGTCGGGCCCCCACCGAAGCACTCCGGTGGGAGGCCGGCTGGCGAGCTTCGTCAGCGTGTGGGAGTCCATCTCCACCGACCGTTGGGTGCTGGACGCCTTGGCCCGGGGCCACGCGCTCGAGTTTCAAAGAAAGTGTCCGCGCGTCCCCCCCGTGGCCAGGAAAGAACTTCACGTCCCTCAACTTCTCCTGGAGGTAAAGGCCATGCTCAGGAAGGGCGCCATCGAAACCGTCCCAAAGAGGCTTCGGGGCTCCGGAGTTTACTCGAGATACTTCCTCGTGAAGAAGAAGACGGGGGGATGGCGCCCCATCCTGGACCTGCGACGTCTGAACAAGTTCATCAAGGCGCAAAAGTTCCGGATGGTCACCCTCCAGCACGTCCTGGGTCAGCTGGAGGAAGGAGACTTCCTGTCGTCGTTGGATTTGGAGGATGCCTACTTCCATATTCCCATCCTGAAGGGGCACCGAAAATTCCTAAGGTTTGTGGTCCAAGGGCGTCATTACCAGTTCAAAGCCCTCCCCTTCGGACTACGGTCGGCACCCAGGGTGTTCACCAAGTGCCTCGCACCGGTGGCGGCGCAGCTGCGCCGCAAAGGGATCCACGTCTACCCCTACCTGGACGACTGGCTCATCCGAGCCAAGACAAGGGAGCTCGCCGTGGTTCACACGGCAAGGACCGTCCAACTTCTCACGGACCTCGGATTCTCCGTGAACTACGCCAAATCCCACCTGGTACCCGCGCAAGACGCTCTGTTTCTGGGAGCGAGGCTCAACACAGTGTCCCTTCTGGCCTCCCCGTCGGAGGAGAGGACCAGGACCATCCTGGGCAAGGTGCAGCGGATGTTGGTGGCCGACGCGGCCAAGGTGAGGTCCATCAAGTCCCTCCTCGGAATGATGTCTTCCTGTATCTACCTCATTCCCATGTGCAGGCTCCGGATGCGCCCGTTGCAGGAGTTCCTGGACGCGCGCTGGATCCAAACGACGGGCAGCTTCGAGGAAAGGATCACACTCGACGAGAGTTTCCGACGAGCGATCCGGTGGTGGGGCACCCGCGCGCATCTGACGGCGGGCATGGACTTCCAGACCCCAGCCCACCAGGAGACAGTGACCACGGATGCCTCCCTGGAGGGGTGGGGAGCGCACACCGAAAATCTGCACGCAAGAGGCCTTTGGCTCCCGACGGAGAAATCCTTACATATCAACGTCCTGGAGCTCCGTGCAGTGTTTTGGGCCCTCAGGTCCTTCCTTCCGTCCCTCAAGGGCAAGGTGGTGAGGATCTTCACCGACAACACCACCACCATGTTTTACATCAGGAAACAGGGCGGAACCAGGTCCCCAGCACTGTCCAAGGAGGCGCAGGACCTGTGGCATTGGGCAGTCGCCCAAGGGATGTTTCTGGTGCCGTTTCATCTGGCAGGGATAAAAAACACCATCGCCAACTCACTCAGCAGGGAGCTGCGCTCGTGCCACGAGTGGGAACTACGGCAGGATCTAGTGGATCGCCTCTTCCGACGGTGGGGCACACCCCAGATCGACCTGTTCGCGACGGCGACGAACTCCAAGTGCCGGAGGTTCGCCAGCAGGTTTCCCCAGGCGAGGAGCATGGGCGACGCTTTCTCATTCCCCTGGGAGGGCCTGTTCCTCTATGCGTTCCCTCCTTTGCCACTGCTAATCCGGCTCGTCAACCAGCTCAAGAGGTCACGGTGCAGGATGATCCTCGTCGCACCTGCGTGGCCGAGGCAGATATGGTTTCCGCACCTTCTGGACTTGTCAGCGTCCCCGCCAATCAAGCTGCCGGTGGACGCGGATCTGCTCTCCAGGGAAGGAGGCGCCATCCTCCACCACGACCCGAAATCGCTGAACTTGCAGGCCTGGCTCCTGCAGCGCTAGAGTTTGGAGGATACGACATACCGGCCGACTGCAGAGAGGTTCTTGCAAAGGCCAGGGCGTCCTCGACTCTTAAATGCTACGGACACAAATGGAAGAGGTTTTCTGTCTGGTGCCACGCACAGAAGATTAACCCTCTACGGATTACGGCTCCCCAAGTACTGCCGTACCTGCTGACGCTGGCCAAAGCTGGACTGGCACACGCGTCCATCAAGATTCATCTTGCTGCGATCTCCCGATACACCAGAACCACGGGCCGGTCGTCCCTGTGGTCTCATCGTCTGGTGAAAGAGTTCATGAAGGGACTGTTCAGATCGTTCCCGCCGGTGAAGGCGCCGGCCCCGGCGTGGGAGCTCAACGTGGTGCTGACCAAGCTCATGGGACCTCCGTTCGAGCCTCTGCACTCGGCCCCGTTGAAGTTTCTGTCGTGGAAAACCGCGTTTCTTGTGGCCATCACCTCCGCACGACGGGTGGGAGAGATCCAGGCCCTTTTCTGCAAGGCCCCGTACTTGACTTTTCACGACACGAGGGTAGTGCTCAGGACGCACCCCTCCTTCATGCCCAAGGTACCGTCGGACTTCCATCTCAACGAACCCTTGGTGTTGCCTGTGTTCTTCCCGTCGCCTTCGTCGCCGGCTGAGAGGACTTTGCACTCGCTGGATGTGGCTAGAGCGCTGAAGTTCTGCGTGGACCGCACGAAGTGTTTTCGGAAGACGTCACAACTCTTTGTGAACTTTGGACCTGTCAATCAGGGGAAGGCTCTCTCGAAGGCTTCCATTTCCAGATGGCTCTCCGGCTGTATCATGTACTGTCATCGGTTGGCAAACCGACCGCTGCCTGGCCGTCCGAGAGCCCATTCCACCAGAGCGATCGCAGCTACCACGGCGTTCCTTTCTGGTGTGCCCCTGCTGGACATATGCAGGGCTGCTACGTGGAGGTCGACGCACACCTTCACGAAATTCTACTGCGTCGATCGGGATTCCAGGGAGGAGTCCAGGGTCGGCCAAGCAGTGCTGCGCAACCTGTTCGCCTGAGGTGAGCCTGGTGAGGAGGTAAGATGCTTAATGTTGAGTTTGATGTAATGCTTAATGTTGAGCCTTTGGCACCTCCCGTGGTTGTGCATGTGTGTACTGCTATGTATTCTTTATTCATGAGCATGTGAATCCATGCCAGACCCCATGCTGGAGAAGGAACAAGTTACTTACCTGTAACTGTTATTCTCCAGCATGGGTCTGGCATGGATTCACATGCGAACCCTCCCGCCTACCCCTCTGCGGCTCTTCACTTGGTCATACTGCCACTTCACATGCTCCCAAATCTGAAGATGGCTGCCAGAGGCGGTGCTTAGGTAGAGGGCAGTCATTGGCTGTGGTCAGTATGACGCAGAGACCAGTGATTGGTTACTACTACGAAAGACAGATCAGAAACGAAACTGATACTGGTTTTTTCTTTACCGAGGATTCCCAGCCTGACGACGGGGAATATTCATGAGCATGTGAATCCATGCCAGACCCATGCTGGAGAACAACAGTTACAGGTAAGTAACTTGTTCCTTATTCTATCATATACTGTGCCAGGGCCTACCAGAACAGGTGCAAAGGCAACTGAAGAAGTTCGTAGGGATGGAAGCAAAATCATGGTCAGAAATACAACTCACGATAGTACATTACTGTAGGTTAATGCAAAAGAATGCAAGGAAAATGTGTGAGGAAAGAAAGCAGGAGGAGGCAAAGTTAGTACAGAAGAAGCTATCTAAATACACCATGGAAGGGGCAGTATTAACAAGCACGGGGAGGACAAGGGGCACCACAGACGGAGTACGCACCACCGCCCGCGGGAGGTGGGTTCATGGGTCAGGGGGATGCGCAGCATGGGTTCTGAGGAAGATGGGGGCCACCAAGGGGATGTGGGTATGGGCATCAGATGCAGCAGAACCAAGGGGGATTTCTGGGAGGGGGTTCGAGGATATGGGCAGCAAATGCAGTAGGGCCCAGAAGTTTTTTTTTTTGGAGTGTATCAGAGGCAAATGAAAGAACCATCCCAGTGCTCGGTGTGTGGACAGATAGGGCATATCTCAAGGGATGCAGAAGCAGGGGAGGGATACAACCAAATGGGGGAATACAATACCAGCCAGCATATCAAGGAGAATAGAACGAATTCTATGCCCAGGACCAGACACAATACCAATGACAGACACTGAACGCATACCTGCAGACACACCAGCCCATGACACAGGCACCACAAATGCAAGCGCCTATGCGGCAGTTTTCGCAAGCACCACAGATACCACAGATGCAAGGTAACACACACCATGCATACACAAAACAAATACTGCGGATCCAGAGCAGTACACAACCAAATGTCGGGATGGTGGCACACACACACTTCATGACAATGGCTCCCATTAGGAAACGGGGGGGTCACTTTAGTGGGGGGAAACCCCTTCTTGGGAAACGGAATGTCATTATATCCTCAAAAGGACAGCCAACAGACGGAGTTGATGTGTTCAATCCTATCGATTACACCCAACCCTGCAGAGGAACCACAAATAGGGGTGATGATAGGTGACAAAACCCTTTCCTTTTTTGTAGGCAGAGGGGCACTAAATCCTGCATCCGGGAAGGGAAATATAGTATGTTAGACGATGCCATGAATGCTCAAGAGTTCACTGGGGTGGCAGAAGTGGTTCCTTTCAGAGAAGATATTGCACTTTCTATAGTGGAACACGACTTAGCTTGACCCCTACTTTATTCTCGACAGACACCTGTAAACATACTGGGAAGAGATACCATGGGCAGACTTAACATGACCATTTCATTCACTGACCAGGGGATAGTGTGTTCCACACCAGGGATAAACCTTCTAAAAGTGACGAAAATCATTCACGCATATTGCGGACAGAGGGGGGTGCCATAAAACGATGAGCTGTTCCAGTATGGAACTGAAATAATAGAAAAGGTGGCACATTCCAAATGAGTACTTATTCAGGCCAGAAGTACCGTTGGATGAGAAGGAAGGGACAATAGTGCCACTAGAATTAGAGGCATTGATAGTGGGGGACGACTGGATAGCAGTGCACAGAACAGCATCTTATGGACCGCAAGTCCCGATAATGTGGGGCTTCTGAAGGGGATCAGAGCAGTGAAAATAATGCTGAAGCCAGGATCAATTTTAGCAAGAGTTAAGCAGTAACCAATTTCGAGGGAGGCAGAAAAAGACATTTATGATACCATTGCTAAACTGGTGAAGCAGGGAATCCTAGTGCCATCTGAATCACCATGCAGCGCGGCTGTGATCCCTGTCAAAAAGGCGACGGGGGGTGATGGCATTTTATACAGGACTTGCACCCTCTTAACTACATTGTAGAACAGAATTTCCTTTAGTTCCGATTTCAACTACAATTTTGTGTAGCATCCACAGAGAAGCTGCCCACTTCACATTCATAGATTTGAAGAATGCATTCTTCTCTATACCACTGCACCAAGTTTTACAGGACTTAACTTCATTTCTATATATAAATAAGAAGTGGAAACATACAAGACTTCCTCAAGGGTACTGTGAATCACCTTCCAGCTTCAATACGGTACTCGGGTACTCCAAATGGACCTAGGCAATGTATGTATGTAGAGCACGGTTATATAGTACGTAGATGACATATTAATTTGCAGCAAGACAGCGGGACAGTGTAGAAATGACTCAGTACACATGGTGACAGTACTCGCAGAAAAGTGGTACAAGGTGACAAAGCCAAGCTACAATATTGCCAGACAGAAGTGTTGTACATTGGAGAGATGATATCCCAAAATGGCAGAAGAGTAACACCAGCAAGATCAGAACCAATACACAGGACAGCAAAACCCACAACCGTAAGACAAATGCAGCAGTTACTAGGACTATGTAATTACTGCAGGGCATGGTATTCGACTACAGCACTTACACTAGGCCCCTATTGAGCACACTAAAGCGAGTACAAAGACGGGAGAAGACATTATGGTGGACAACAGAAATGACTTAGGCATTTGACGAGCTGAAGGAAGCAATGTGCACAGCTCCAGTATTAGGGATCCCAGATTATCAAATGGAATTTTACTCTCAGAAGTTCTCAAACAGAAAACAAGCATGAGGCACAAGCCTCTAGCCTATTACAGTGGGAAATTAGACCCAGTCATGAGAGGACACTATCCATGAGAGGACACTATCCATGAGAACATACATTGGCTGCCGCTGCATTTGCAGTGGACAAGTCAGCGAGTATTACCATGGGATGCAGCTCCACTCTCTATGTGGAGCATGCTCTCTTTGCAATACTGGAAAGACCGAAGAGCACGTTGACAACACAGAGAGCTCTGGGGTATGAGGTGTTACTATCAAACCCCGCTCTCGAGGTAGTGAGATGCAGACTTGTCAACTCAGCGACCTTTATCATTGACGTCTTACAGAAGGGCGACTATTCACACGACTGCACAGCACACTGTAAGGAACTCATGGTGGAAACAGTAAAGGCAGACCCAAGTGATCACAGGTCAAGGGTGTTTATTGAACTATACATGCAGGGTAGAAAAACACCTAAACTAAACCGAAATTTAAGATGGGAGCAAGCATCGACCATCAAAATGAAAATAAGGCAGTCCTTGTGGCCTCTTGTCAAAATAAATGGCCTATACTAAAAAAAAAATAATATTGCCAAATCTTTACAACTAAATATAGAAAGCGTGGGGGATAGGATTTTCAATAAAGAAAGAAGTGTTCTCTAATCATAAGTCAGGATGGGCTTTAGCCAGGGGTCTCCCTTCCCCACATTTAGAGCATGGGATAAGGTGGGACTTCTGAGCACAGCAAACGCTCTAGCTTTCACAGCACGAGCTGACAGTTCCGTACCAGCTATCAGGTTCTTCGATGGTTAAGTCTCTTTTAACAAAAGTCTTTTGCCTTCAAGGCCTGATGCATCATACAAACAAACACAAAGTTCTGCTTCACGTTTACCTTGGGTGATGATTTCACCCCTGGGTCCCCCTCTTCTGGGCGTAGACCCTTCACAAAATCGTATTCAACAAATCGACTAAACAGTTCCTTTTTCAATGAACTTTGGGTGATGACTTTCCGCCCCGGATCTCCCTCTTTCGGCTCAGACCCCTTTCAGATGTTAGCCTCCCCCTTTGGGTTCACTGTGGCTTTTCTTACTTTCACAAATCTTAATGTCTTTTTAAAAAGTTCTTTGGAATTCGCTCCTTTTTGTCAGCTTCCTTCTACCGGGTTCACTCTTGCCAACATTTACACACAGTTCATTGTGGACACCCCTTGGTCGGGCTTACTTCGGTCAACAGACTGTTCATAGGGAATTTAGACCTCACCCCTTTTCATTAGCATCCCTCTGCCGGGTTCACTCTTGCCAACATTTACAAAACAGTTCACTATGGGACTTTTAGACTTTGCCCTTTTTCATTAGCATCCCTCTGCCGGGTTGACTCTTGCTAACTTTTACAAAACAGTTCACTATGGGACTTAAACTCCGCCCCTTTTTGTTAGCATCCCTCTACCGAGTTCACTCTTGACAACTTGAATACACTGTTTTTACGCTAATTTCACCAAGCATGATTAATTTCCCTTCGCAATCATCTGTCGGTCCAAGATTTTCGACGGTACAGAGGTTTACAAGACCCCTCTGAGACCACTTTGGCCTCTTCTTGCCTGCTCCCAGGGGCTTCTGGTTACGGTAGTTTCCTGCTTGAGTACCCATGTGGTGCCGGCCTCCTCTGTTTGCTGGTTTCCCCCTATTTCCTCAATCGTATCTTTAAGCCTTTCAAAGTTCAAATTAACCGTTGGCTACTTTTCGTTCAACACAGTATGGTTTCTTATCGATTCTCCCCTTGATTCACCAGCTGTGATGAACCGCTTGTCTTTCTTAATCCTTGGAGTCAAGGTTGGTACCGCCAAGACCAGCGTCCTGCCCTGGCTTGGTTATCAGCGGAGGAAGGTCTTGCATACCGTAGACATCGGCTGAAACACACATTGGCTATTGTTCGCGGTCTTATCATTCCTTCTGCAGAGGTTTTACAGGCCTTGGTCGGAAAGGGCAAGTTCCCTTCTCTCCTTGTCACCCTCGCTGCATGCACCGTCTTTCTCCTCCTCTTGAACTGCAGTGCTCAGTTAGCTCTCACGTTGTGCTGTCTGCCTTGCTCATCCTGTGCCCTTGTGCTCCATCTTTTATCCCTGTGGGGACAGGGACAGGGCCGTCAGGTGTGTGTGATTCTGGTCAATTGCCTGACTTTGCCTGACCCTTGTATTGGGACATTTCAGGTAAACACTCTGGTGTTTGTCCATTGTCTTTCATGTTGTGCGAAAGTGTTTGTGTCGAAAAAGGGGGCAGTGTTTTAGAATATCCTATGTGGTAGGATGGGGAAAAGGTGTTGAAAGAAGCGGGATACCGCGTCTCACACATCAGTGTCCCACTCCCACTTCCCAAGGACCCCCCCATCCAGGTGATCCTCCCTCACTAGTCCACCCCCAGATACTGATCCAATAGCGATGGGCGTGTCCTGGTCCCCTGGATGACAGATCCCCAGGCACTAGCCAGGGAGACACCTTCAGGTTTCTCACAAAACCTAGAAGAATTCAGTGACACTCACAAGGTACAGGAGGACCCACTTGAGAGGGGAGACATACTTTACATTAATGGGTCGTCAACCATTGACCAAACGACTGGAGAAAGGCATACTCGGATAGCAGTTGTGAGGTTGAGTGAGGACGGGACAAGCGAGTTAGTGACAAGCGCACATCTGCCATCACATTACTCAGCACAAATAGCAGAATTAGTGACCGTAATAGTGGCATTGGAGCATAGCCAGGAGAAGGAAGTGACAATTTATTCAGATTCTTCCTACGTGACATTCACAGTGCATTCTCGGCTGTCATTTTGGATGAGGAGGGGCTTCAGGCATGCTGATGGGACATCGGTGCAGCACGCACACCCATTGGGCAGATTGGTAGGGGTCATAGATCTCTGAGAGCAAATAGCAATAGTGAAGTGCCAAGCACACATGAAAGGGGAGGATCCCATCTCCAGGGGTAACAAAGCAACAGATGCGGAAGCAAAACATGCCACCTATTTTGGGGACATTTTAGAAATGGAGGCCTTGTCCCATGCGCGCGATTATATAAGAACTACGATACTAAAAGAAGGGTACAACACATTATCAGTGACACCGATTATGGAGCTGCACGGAGTGGCACCCACGGAAGAAAAGGAGCTGTGGATGAGGAGGGGATGTACAGTGTCTCCGACAGATGCCCTATGGCAGCAAAACAATGCAGGGAACGTGATAATGCCATTCTCATTATTGCACACATCACTGACACAATTACACTATCCGACCCATACAGGGAAGGAGGTGCTTGTTGTTCGTATTGGAGAAACATGGTTCTGTCCAAACTTGGCAGAACACATGTCTGAATTAATGACTAATTGTCTAGTGTGTAAACAATATACTGCAGGTCATACATTGAGGGTAGTGAGAGGAGCCATACCTCGCCCAGTGGGTCCATTCCAACACCTGGACGTCGACTATGTCGACATGATCCAAGTTTGCCAAGGGTACCACTACATGATAGTGTTTGTGTGTTGGATCAAGGCCAGTCCTTGTTCCCATCCAGACGCCCTTAGAGCGGAAAAATTCCTGGTCCGGGAGATATTCCCATGATGGGGCATGTGTGAGATCCTCTGGTCTGACAATGGCCCTCACTTCACCAATGACATGTTCCGGCTCATCACAACCTTGTTAGGAATCCAACACAAATTCTCCTGTGCCTATCACCCGCAAGCAAACACAGTGTGTGAGCGCCTTAACAGCTTGCTCAAGGAGGCTATAGCCAAAACTAAAAAGACACTGACTGAACAAAAACTGGCTCAATTGCCTTCCTATAACCTTGTTCGCACTGTGCAATAAGCCTGGGTCCAACCACCATTTAACCCTGTATAAGGTGGTGACAGGACGGCGCATGTGACTCCCACTAGGACAATCAAAGATGCTGAAAATGCATCTGATGTGCTGGGTCAAGAAATGGACGAGTACGCAACTTCCTTAATTGCTAGTGCCTCTTTTATTTCTCACCAGCTTCAAAGACAACAGGAGAGGCCTGAAGCTTGAGAAGAGAGCGACAGCACCGAAACCAACGAGGACTTAAGCAGCCACCTTTGTATCCAGGTGATAAAGTACTTCTGTACAATTTTTCCCGAAAGTGGGATGCCCCGCGGTCGAGCTGTCAAATTGGTCAGGAAGGATACTTGGAACTACCACCTTGACATCAAGCCCTACAAGTCGGTGGCCTCTCCCTGCACCGACAGCCACAGGGCCAACGATCCTCAACAAGAAGAGCAAAATAATAACCTGGAATGGTTACTCGCTCATGGGCAGGAGAGATAGGGCAAGGATTTCCTACACATCCAGAGTGAGGGTACACTGTTATTTTTCTTTCCGCACACATTCATTGTGAAAGTGTGACTGTTTTTATTGCATCTGTTCCATGATTCACTGTGTGCCTCATCCCAAAATCTTCCAAGGCAAATTTGTCCAATTTGTTAGAAGAACCAACACCACACGGAGATGTCATCCTAATGTTTATTTCTTTGTCTTCATACCATATCTGGCCCAAGTCTATCCTCTCCTTGAAAGGGGAAATCCCTCAATCCTTGCAGTACTCTGGCACCCTAGAATTAAGGTTGTGTAGGAACAGCTATTCCTTCTTGCAATGGCCGATTACTTTGACTCCGGGCCTTTAACAAATACAAAATTAACTCAATAACGCTTGCTTTGTGCATTTGAGGCATGCAACTGATATCTTCAAACTGCACCAGGACTGAGGCAGCGTAAATAATGGAAACGGTTATTAAAGAAGTGCTTATTTTGTCCTCTCTCTTATTTCCAAGTGGTGTTTTTGCTTTTATTTTTTGACGAATATGTCTTGTTTCTAGTGCTACAGCTGTATCCTCTACTAACATTGCCCCAACTTCAGCAGGAGGAACGACCATGTCAGTCTAGAGAGTTAAGCGCAGTGCTGATACAGACATGGGACGGGTGAACCTATATCTCACTGATACTGTGTATCTAACAACATGTGGTACAAGCACATGACCAAAGTAGGTAAAGAAACCACTGGGGAGAGCTGCTAGGTCTGCCCACTAATCCCTTATGCCGTGAGTGCCTCCAAAATGTTTATAGCAACTGAAATACCATCAGCGAAAGCACAATGCCTTATGTATGTATGCATGGTTACAACCCGAGAAAGATTCCAAGGGAAAACAGCAACATTGAGGGTATGCAGTCTTTATATCTAACATTTTATGAAGAATGATTTTATATTGAATATTTTATAATAGAACATTTTATGAAGAATGCATTTAGGGGGTGGGGTAAAGGGTTAAATCTTGTGGGAAAAGGGTTGGGGTGGGGTTTAGGGGTGGGAAATGGGGGTTTGGGGGATGTATTCGTTAGAAGCACATTCTTCATAAAATGTTTCATTATAAAGACATGTAACCAGCACTCAGATGGATGTCCAATGCAACATTTCTCTATGAACACAGTTATATAAAGACTCTTGACATGATGAACAATTACTGGCAACTAGACCAGGCCATACAATACATAACTGACGGCCCACGGAAAAAATAGACAAAAACAAAAACACTGAAGGATTTACCCTGCCCAAAGAGGGGGATCAAGGAAATAGGAGAACCAGGATGTTGGGAAAGACCACGAATGCTCCTGTATGGCCAGGTATACACAGTGGAAGGATGGAAGGATGGAAGGAGGGAGTGGTAGGTAGCAAGGCACACACCCTTGTACAAGCACCAGTAAACACATGACAAGGAGAAAATGACAAGTGCCCGAAGGAATGGGATGCGAGCACCAAGTTACTGACCTAGGTGGACAATGCAGCTGGACTAATGCCCATAATACCACTGAAGAAACAAGCATTATGTTTCCAGATTGATGGTGCAGTGAAAGTTTGAAAACACAGAGTGCAGGTACACAGAAAAGCATCCAGCAATGAAGGTTGGCACGGCAGTATTAATGGATCACTATTGGGCACGCAGATCCAAGGCATACGAGAAGCTGCCACCCTACTGGGGAGGAGTTTGCTCGCTGGTACACATCAATATGCCAGCACTGGTGGTGCCACAAAAGGACATCAAGATGGATGACTTCCCTAAAATGGATGATAGCAAAAGAAAGAAGGGATCAGTGGAAGTATGATATGATATGAAATTTATAGAGCGCCAATACACAAGTGTTTCAAGGCATGAAGTGAACGAAAAGGGAAGAAAGAAGAGGTCAGTAGAAGTGAGTAGAGTGAAAATAGACAGCTATTCCTCATCAGAATCATCACTGGACAATTGACGATGTGCCACCTGAACACCGGCTGTTCAGTAGGACAGAATTGTTTTTCGCGTCAGTAGTTCCAGCTGTACAAATATACATAAATGCAAAATTGTTGCAGATAACAAAGTGGGAGCTGATGCAGACAATAAACTCTACAGTAAATGGCTTCAACGCAATAAAAGAAGAGCTCTGAGCAGTAAGGTTGATAGCTCTCCAGAAAAGATATGTTATGGGCCTTCTCACAGCAATAGAAGGAGGAGTTTGCGCTAAGATCGGGAGTTCCGGTTGCACGTTCGTGCCCGCAAATCACAGAGAGAAGGACAGAAGCAGTAACAAGATTATTGAAAATGCCCACCAAAATGGTGGAGGATGCCAAAGGAACAGGAAAAGACCATAGAATGATACTCAAATTATTCGGCAGACACGCTCTCTGAGTTTTTCTTCACCTTGTGCTTGCGTACTCGCAACACTAAGGTAAGACCTGTGCTATCAGCCCGCACAACCTTTTCAAATTAGTGCATTACTGCCCACGCTGACTTTAATATGATTTGAAAACCATACATTATCTGTATGTGGAAAAGATTTCAACCTTTATAAGGACCAACGCCTCTATCCAGGTAACCTTTTGTACTATTTCAGTGTTACCAACTGGTCAAGTGATCTAGTCCAATGTAGGCATCCCTAATTTCCACCTCAGTTAATTTCAGGTATGTAAAAAGGCTTCTTAGCCAGGTAACCTCTACCTTTCAATTGTCAATGAGATACATTTTCTTTATTTCACGATTTACAAAGGAATGTTCTAATATGTTGTTATTGCTTGGTTTTGTCTCTATCGCCTCATGATTTGAATCTAATGTGGTATGTACGCATTTATTATTATTACTTTCTCATCATTTATTTATGTTTGACTTGCTTTTTATTTGATTTAAACTATTAGCTGCAATACTTTTTTACGTTATACTTAGTGTCCAAGCCCTGAAGTCTGAAATGCATTGGCATATAATGTTGGGACACTTGACATCTGGATGCATATGGCCTTTTCATGCAATTAGATCATTGAAAACTCTTCGAACTCCATTTTTTGAAACCTTATGAACATCTTATGAGAATATGAATCTCATAGGCAACTTTTTCATAAGAGCACAGGGTGAGCATACCTCAAACTAGAATTTCTTCTAGTTCTTTTTTCTGGAAGAGCTGCATTACACAATGTCGCAAAACTACTGAGAAAACGATAGGGATGAAAGTGCTAGTGGATATAACCGGTGGCGAAGAAAAGGACAAGATAGTGCAAGAAAGAAATAACCTGAGAGCAAAAATAAAGAGTGCCCACTGTTCCCGACTG